>NC_047101.1:6077167-7277167 GCF_902459505.1 Geotrypetes seraphini | reverse complement strand
GGTGATGTACTTGAAAGGAGCTGTCACTTCTTTTTCTTGTTGGGCTTTCTCGGAAGCCTGTTGTTGTTTATAAAATCAATAAAAATACTTTGAACTGAAAAAAAAAAAAAAATTTGTTTCTTGAAAGAGAAGTTCTGCTGGGAACTCTTGAGAACATTGGGCTCTCTTTTCGTAAACCCACCGTTGAGAGAGGCAGCAAAATTTCTCTCGCATTTCAACCCGAGGCTAGACGTGGCCAGCAGCCACACACAGCAACGGGAGAAATAAGCCAAATGGAAATATTATTTGCTCAAGATTATTTGGATTTATTTTTTTTTTCTGTCTTTTAGGTGTTGCGATGGTGCCGCCCTCTTGTACTTTCGTGGTGGCATGCGAAATGTTTGTGTTCATTCATCATAAAATTATCAATTAAGCAAAAGCTGTAATTGAAAATGTAAATCAAGATATTTAATTAGTGTCAGATAGCAAATCAAGACAGATACAGCAGATGTTGGTTTATTGGCATGCTGCTCTTTCTATGGCAGTACATCAGACCCTTGATCAGTGATGCTTGCTGGGAAGGAGTAGATAATGGAAGGTGAGCATAGAAGGATTATGTTTAGCATTTTCAGCATCTAAAGTGGTACGACGTAAGCTGGAGCCAGAGGAGAAAAGTGGGATGGCCATGGGTAGTCAAGTGGGTCTGGGCCCACCTAAAATTGTGGACCCTTGCTATGGTTGGCATTTTGTAGTTGGCAGCCTTGTCCATAGACCCTCCACCATACCATCCTCTGTTGAAATTGTCGGCCCGGGATTGAATATCGGGATCTAATTCAGCCAGCGGCAGTCAGTATTCAAAGAAACCCAGTGGACACTGTCCAAATATTGACTGGTGTGTATGTAAACCTACACTGCTACTCCATAGGGAAGGAAACTCCTACTCTTATCTGAAATATGATAAATCCTAGGAATAAGACTCACTGATATTCATAGAAACAAGTTTTGAAGACTTCTGTAGCTTTCCAAGGATTCATTGCAAAAAGAAAAGCGAATACCCATAATTGACTTTCACACTTCAGAAAGGTACAGTGGGGGGTGTAACCTGTACGGGGTGGCGGGTACAACTCTAGCTGCCTTGTTGGGCCGACTGGATGGACCGTACGGGCCTTTACCTGCCGTCATTTGCTAAGTCTCTCTGTTACCCTTATAGACCGCATTGCTATCTTAGGAAGGAACCGTATATGCTGGGAGGAGAGAAGCTGATATGCACGGACGGAGAGAGGGACCTTGGGGTGATAGTGTCCGAAGATCTAAAGGCGAAAAAACAGTGTGATAAGGCAGTGGCTGCTGCCAGAAGGATTCTGGGCTGTATAAAGAGAGGCGTAGTCAGTAGAAGGAAGAAGGTGTTGATGCCCCTGTACAGGTCATTGGTGAGGCCCCACTTGGAGTATTGTGTTCAGTTTTGGAGACCGTATCTGGCGAAAGACATAAGAAGACTTGAGGCGGTCCAGAGGAGGGCGACGAAAATGATAGGAGGCTTGCGCCAGAAGAAGTATGAGGAGAGACTGGAAGACCTGAATATGTATACCCTAGAGGAAAGGAGAGACAGGGGAGATATGATTCAGACGTTCAAATACTTAAAGGGTATTAACGTAGAACAAAATCTTTTCCAGAGAAAGGAAAATGGTAAAACCAGAGGACATAATTTGAGGTTGAGGGGTGGTAGATTCAGGGGCAATGTTAGGAAATTCTACTTTACGGAGAGGGTGGTGGATGCCTGGAATGCGCTCCCGAGAGAGGTGGTGGAGAGTAAAACTGTGACTGAGTTCAAAGAAGCGTGGGATGAACACAGAAGATTTAGAATCGGAAAATAATATTAAATATTGAACTAGGCCAGTTACTGGGCAGACTTGCACGGTCTGTGTCTGTGTATGGCCATTTGGTGGAGGATGGGCAGGGGAGGGCTTCAATGGCTGGGAGGGTGTAGATGGGCTGGAGTAAGTCTTAACAGAGATTTTGGCAGTTGGAACTCAAGCACAGTACCGGGTAAAGCTTTGGATTCTCGCCCAGAAATAGCTAAGAAGAAAAAAAAAAAAAAAAAAAAAAAAAAAAATTTAAATTGAATCAGGTTGGGCAGACTGGATGGACCATTCGGGTCTTTATCTGCCGTCATCTACTATGTTACTATGTTACTATGTAGAGCCCGCAGCTGGCCCGCCGAGTCTTCCGCGCTGTTTCCCGACCTTTGGGGTAGATCCGGGTACGAGGCCCATTTGCAAACCGACTGCAATGCCTTTCACCTGGTCTTCTGCTGCTCCCTCTATAATGCCTTGACTAGGTTGCCCCATCACCTCCACTGGTGTGTTATTCTAAGCCTTGGCCATCTTCCTCTTCGCTTAATCGTCTGTCTTAATCTGATACCTAGGACACCGTCTTGTATCTTACCATGAAGCTTTGTATTAATCCATATGACCATAAAAAGTAGTAAGGTGCTTGTTCATAATATTTAGTCATTCTGTGCTTCTTAATCTTCAGTTTATAAGCCGGACTGCTTCCTACAGGTTTCAGCAGCTTTCTTGGAAACCATTGATGTTTAGCCGTGTATCCATGGATACTTTGTGCACATTACGTCGGCTGTCTTGGAAGTCTAGTACAGCTGTACCACTAATATCAAGGCTGTACAGTCCCCCCCCCCCCCCCTCTAGAAAAACCTGCAAACTCTTGCCTGTTTGTGGTCAGGTCTGGCTTTCTCCTGCTCTTGATTAAGCCGCTTTGCCCTCCGAATGAAGGGATTTTCTCTGCAGTGTTCTGACCTCTTTCCCAGCCTGGCGCAGGTTTTTGGCAACCTTGATGAAACTGTTCCGATGACTGAATATTACGCGTTGATGTTTTTGAAGCCACTTAAAAAAATTCACAGGGTTCAGACTGTCGCTGGGTGGTAAAGGATCCCAGACAGAATGCGGCCTCTGAAGATTGCGAAATCAAAAGGTGCGAGAAGGAATCTGTAGACAGGATGTGCAGATCAGATTAGGGTTTAAGCAAAATATTAGCACGGCCATAAATCTTAGTCTGCCTCTGCAAGATTTTTAGAATGCTTTCTGGTTTTCACCCAGGAGAATTCAAAATAAGACCCCTGTAACCTGAACGGTAATTAACCGGTTCAGGGGAGTGACTCATCGCCAACTTCTCCGCCTTCAAATTTGGTGAGCAGAACCAGAGGTTCTGACAGAGGCTGCATGCTTTATAAGCAAGTGACGGTGTCGAGTTGGCAGGAGCCGAGAGCTCGTCTGCTAGATGGATCCGTCTGTCCGCAATCAAGATTCTCCAAGTAGGGCTGTTGCATGCACTGTTTGCTGAAGCCAAAGATCTGCTATGCAGTCTGCTTATTTATTTAATTTTATGGCCTGTCCTCCCCAGGAGCCCAGAACGGGTCACAGTGGTACATTCACAATATCTTGGAGACCTAGGATGAGGGGTACATTCACAATATACTGGTTACAGAGGTGTATTCATAATTAGATTGGAGACATTAGACCAGTGGGATTATGGTAGGGGTTAGAGTGTGGTGCAGTGGTCAAAGCTATGGCCTCGACACCCTGAGGTTGTGGGTTCAAACCCTCGTTGCTCCTTGTGACCCTGGGCAAGTCACTTAATCCCCCCGTTGCCCCAGGTACATTAGATAGAGTGTGAGCCCACTGGGACAGACAGGGAATTATGCTTCAACACCTGAATAAATTCATCTAAACCAGTGGTCTCAAACTCCAACCCTTTGCAGGGCCACATTTTGGATTTTGTAGGGCCTCAGAAAAAATAGTTAATGTCTTATTAAAGAAATGACAAATTTACATGAGGTAAAACTCTTTATAGTTTATAAATCTTTCCTTTTGGCTAAGTCTTAATAATAATATTGTAATTTACTGTTTTATTTTACTTTTGTGATTATGATAAACATACCGAGGGCTTCAAAATAATACCTGGTAGGCCGCATGTGGCCCCCGGGCCGCAAGTTTGAGACCACTGGTCTAAACCATTCTGAGCTCCCCTGGGAGAATGGTATAGAAAACTGAATAAAGGTTCAGCCTCTGATAACCAGAACTGGTATTGTGACATCATAATGCCTCATTCCACCAATAAGAGCCAACCTCATCAGTGATGTCACAATGGCTTGACTGTCCTATATTACTACATTATGATTTCTAGAGTGGTGCAGTAGTTAAAGCTACAGCCTCAGCACCCTGAGGTTGTGGGTTCAAACCCACGCTGCTCCTTGTGACCCTGGGCAAGTCACTTAATCCCCCCATTGCCCCAGGTACATTAGATGGATTGTGAGCCCACAATCTTATCAGGGAAAAATGCTTGAATACCTGAATAAATTAATGTGAAAACATTCTCGACTCCCCTGGGACAACAGTATAGAAAATTGGATACACCCGAAAACTTGGCTCTTTTCAAAAATCTAACACCTCCCGCTCTCTGGTACCTTGACCCCTCTCTACCCGTTTCAAGTTTCAAGTTTATTAAAATTTTTGATTAATCGCTTTGTCTTTTTTTCAAAGCGATGAACATACATATATATAAATAGAAATAATTAATATTACAATATAAAAAATAGAAATTAAGACATTAATTATACATGACCTTAAAAATTAATTTAAAAGAGAATAAAAAAAAAAAAAAAAATCCTAAATACATATTTAACAAAACATGAGTAAAGGGAGAAGGGGATAAGAACTACAAAATATAATAAAAAGAAGGTTGGGGAAAAACAAAAGGTGGGAAATTTTTTTTTTTTTTTTAAATTTAAATTATTAAATTATTGTGATCCAGATTATAAGTTATTAATCAAAGGAAAGTTCCTTTCCTATAACCCTTCTTCTTCTGGAGTTCCTTTCTATCCTAATTCTGTAAACCGTGCCGAGCTCTACGCTTACGGAGATGGCGCGGTATACAAACCTAAGGATTAGTTTAGTTTAGTTCGGTTTAAATAAATAGAGCAGTACAAGATTATAGAGATACATTCACAGTGTACTGGATTAGGGTACAGAGTGACTTCTAAAGCAACATTGTGTTCTTGTGTATACAGCTCCATACCTAAAGTGGAAGTGTTTGCACAGGGTGTACGATTGGTGGTGAAGTAGGCGTGACACCAGTGGCTGAGCTGCACCCAGAGGCAGGTTCTCAAAATTTACCGTGCCCTTAACGAGGGTCGCTAAACCTGTTCCAGCCGGTATAGCGTGCGTGTAGTTTGGCATCCGATTATCAAAACGGCTCACCGCGGTCTTATCCGAGCTTTCTAGCAGTCTCTGTCGTGCAAATGAGGTCATTAATATTAAAATGGTAGTAAAATGGGCTCATCAATATCCAAAGGATTCCCTGTCATCGCCGTGTGATTCCCCATGCGTGGCGCTGGCTTTTGGCGACCAAAAATCACCGACTGCTCCGGAGGTGCCGGTACTGTGGAAATCACATCTCAGCCATGTGATCCTGGCTGCGGCTCATGATAAAATTTACACAACAAGCAAAGAAGATATAGGAAACCCGCAAAAAGCCAACAAAGGGTCCAAACAAAAGGCCCAATGGAGAGTGACGAAGTAACCGATGTGCTCATTCATTTAACATATATATTCTTTTGCCACTTTTAATTGATTCTGTATTTCTCTAGCATTTTATGTACACAATTTCATCATGCGTATTTTATGTGATTCCAAAGCGTGATACCTGCTTTATTCGACCAAAAATCACCTACTACTGCTCCGGAGGTACTGGCGAAGGAGTGGTGTAATGATTAGAGCTACAGCCTCAGCACCCTGAGGTTGTGGGTTCAAATCCTGAGCTGCTCCTTGTGACCCTGGGCAAGTCACTCAATCCTCCACTGCCCCAGGTATGTTAGATAGATTGTGAGCCCACCTGGAGAGATAATTTTGATACCGAAAAATAAATACTGAGTTGTGGGGGGGGGGGGAGGGGGGGAACATAAGCAAGCTGCTTGAGCGCATGTATTATAGACGTGTTTCTGGCTGTGGTTCATGATAAAATTTTACATTTTAAAAAAAATCAAAAGTCTGTGAGTTATAGGCATTTGTGAGCTGCGCGTGTTTTGTGCTACAGTAACGGACGGCATTATGGATAGCGGTTCCTGTCCTCGCGCTTTCCATGTTGTCCTGATGAGAAGATACGCGATGAGACCCGAAGATGATGACTCTGTTGCTCTTCCCGGCACATGTGCACATTTAAGCCTCTTTTCGTGATGTAGTCTGCGCATGTGCCGATCGCTTTCAACAGCGGCGCATCATGTAACTTTAGCGTCCCTTTGCGAAACTCTGCGAACCTCATTTGCAAGCGTGGTTTTTTGAGCTCGACTCGCCTTTTGAAATCATTGCACTAACGGCCGCCACAGTGGCCTGTCGGATTTTACCAAGTGCAACTGAAGCTCGGTGTGGTCCTGCAAATATACGTAAATGTATCCGTTTAATATATGGGATGATAAGAAAACCGCCAGAGTGTTCTGCGTGTGTGCCCACCCTGAAGCCAGGCTCTTTGCCGTGGTGCTTCCTTGCTCATAAGACCTTTCCCGCAGTCTGATTTTTATCTCTGAATATTCAGTATTTTATTTTGTACAAAACCATTGCATTACAGTGAATTATGAATGGTGGCAGCAATTTTAAGACCATTTACCCAAGTAAATAAATGTCCTGTGAAAAATTCACTTCCTCTTGGTCCTGCTAAAAAAATTTACATAGGTAAACCTAGCAGGAAAGATATTCAGCCTATCGCCATCAGAAGTTTTAAAGTCTTTGAGAATCGAGAGTTGAATTAGTATCAGCGGCATGTGTTTGAGTATTAAAGCTTTTAAGACACTTCTCAAGACGCATTTCTTTCAACTAGCATTTGGGGGGAGACTCCCTAAAAGTACATCCTATCTATTGACGATTCAGCAGATTCTCCTTAAAATGCACAATGCAATTTATTTTATTTTGAGCTATAATATAATTTATTTGTTCTCTTTGTGCTTTCTTATTTTTAAAAGGGTGTTCCTTTTTTAATTTTATTTTAAAACGCACAATTAGTGTCTGTAAGCTGCTGAGACCTATGTTAAAGATCTGGCAGAAACAAGACATTTTACCTATAGGAAAAGCCAGGGAAGCATAGCGTTTTCCCTTTAAAAATTAGGTACTAGTTTATATACACGGACTTTGCACCTAGGTGGACAGCTTGAAACTGACTCTTATGTTTTAATAAGATGCAAGCTTGAGTCATTAGTTTGTGATGTATTCTGGCTTTCCCTACCTCTTTCTCCACAGCCACAGCAGGGGGAGAAAATGCTTCATAATATAGTCTCGGAGTTGCAAAATGTACGTCTCCTTCTGCATAATGACCTGACAGATATTTTAATTTTGCGGTTACCATTATGTATTAATAAGATTATATTGCGTGTATATGAAGGATGGATGGAAGAAATTGCATTGCAATTGGTGCTATTATTGTGGGAGTGGAGTCTGGGGTGGAGCCAGGGAGGGTCTGGGGCAGAGCCTGGGTGGGGGTATTCGGTTGATATTTGCTAGACTTAGGGGGTACTTAGCTTGAAGAAGTTGAGAAGCCCTGCTGTACAGGATCTGAGTTACATACAAATTAAACTTAAGAATGGTTTAAAAAAATGGAACTCGTTCTTAACCCGGGGACTGCCTGTATTCTGTTGAGGGGGTGAAAACAGGGTCTGTGCCACCCGTCAGCTGTGTGCTTTTATTTCATTGGTGTATTTTATTTCGCAAACACGATTGTGTCTTTCACTTGCCTTTTTGGTTTTCTCTTTCATTTTCCTGCCCTCCTTTCTCCCTCCGGTTGGAAAATCTCAGAGTCCAAAATATCGTCAGAAAATGATACGGACATCATGGCAGAATGGGAAGTAAAGACCATCACAAGTGCACTGAAAACATACTTGAGGTAGGAGGGCAAAGTCCGTACTGTGTAGAATTCTAGAGAAATACATAGGACTGGGCAGGGCAATTTTCAACAGCATTTTCTACATACAGTGGTGCCTCGCATAACGGACGCCTCGCACAGCGAACGCTGCGCACAACGAACTTCAGGTCTTGCTTCCCACAACGAACTTCGTTTCACACAACGAAGTCGCCCGAGCTGCATCCTTCCGCGCAGGCACTGCGCTTAACTGCCCTCTCTCCGCCTGGCTCCCTGTGCAGTGGCGGACTGTCGGCTCGCAGGGGCCCGGCGCCTACTGCTGATGCGTTGGGGGGGGCGGAGCTACTCTCGCCGCTTCCCCGATGCTAGAAAAATAACAGCTTTGTTCTCTCTCACCATTGGCAATCTGTTTACATATTGAAAGAAACAGGAAAAAAAAGCTTATCCATTTAGACCATTTTGTAATACTGTAAGTATAAACTAGTATTATAGACAGAATGATCTGCCCAAGGAAATGGACAACATTTTCAACCATGCAGGCATTTAAAAAATGAACAGTTAAGTCCCAGTTTTTGCCGCTGAGACTCTGCCCTCTCTAAAATTAGACTCTACTTAGTCTGTCTTTAAATTTAAAAAATGTGTGTTGTTTTAAAAAACAATTATGTTTTTAGATGTATCTAAATAAACATAATAACAAAAAATTTATCTTTTTTTATGTCATCTTAGCATATTTTATGCTGCAGAACAAATTATTTTTTTTAACATGTATTGTTATGGGAAAACGCGTTTCACATAACGAACTTTTTGCATAACAAACTTGCTCCTGGAACCAATTAAGTTCGTTGTGTGAGGCACCACTGTATAAGGGTCATGAATTTGATATAATGCCTTTCTATGGTGCAGCCAATGGGTTTTATATTTATTATGTACAGAAACCTATGGTTACCATATTTGGAGCCTCGCATGGCCTCCACCTCATTCTGCCCCAATATGCCTCTGTTGTGCTCCTATTTCCTTCCCTCGCACCTCTTTAACTAGCCCCGACATGAGCAGCGTCTTCAACTTGCTGCCCGAGCCAGCCTCAGCTCACTCTTGGACATCACTTCCTGGTCCCGCAACCAAGAAGTGACATCAGAGGGAGCGCCGAGGTTGGAGCTGCAGCCCGCACCGGCTAAGATCTAGAGGTTCCGGGGAGGGGGGAAGGGAGGTGCGTGTACAGCAGGGGAAGGGGTGGGATGGAGCAGGGGTGCCGGCACCCCTACCAAGGTGGCGCCCGGGGCGGTCTGCCCCTCCACCCCACTTCTCCCCTTAGTACGCCACTGACCTGAATCCTTCCATGATGTCTCCTGTGTCACAGCCTACAAGGTGATTCCCAGCTCATCACACTCTTCAACAGAGAATGACACGGGGGACAAATTTGTCCCCATCCTCGTAGGAACTCAATTTCCCTGTGCCGTCCCCGCTAGTTTTGTTGCTGTCCCTATCCCTGCCCCATTCTTAATCACACAAGCCTTGAACACTTATGATTTGAGACTTGTGCCGATGAGGATGGAGCTCAGGCATTGGTGGAATGAGGCATTATGACATCACAATCTGAGCTCTAGAATGTTGCCACTTAGGATTTGAAAGTGTTTGAGGCTTGTGTAGATGAGGATGGAGCTCAGGCATTGGTGGAATGAGGCATTATGACATCGCAATCTGAGCAATAGAATGCTGCTAGGATTTTAAAGCGTTTGAGGCTTGTGCCGGTGAGTACGGAGCTTGCAGGAAGGGGGCAGGAAAAGAACTCACTGGGACAGGAAAATGAGTTCCTGAGGAGATGGAGAAAAAATTTCTCCCCGTGTCATTCTCTACTCTTTAACTAAGTGTACAACGTTTACACCCTGTGCTCATGTAGCACCTTCTCTGTTTCTCTTTACCCCCCTCCCCCCACCCCGGAAAATTTATAAACTCAATAACTACTTTCATGAGAAGAAAGCAAATAAAGGTATTACTAAAGCTTAGCGCAGTGGCGTAGTAAGGCTGAGCGGTGTCCGGGGCAGGGATGCCCCTCCCCCGCCCTCTTCTCCACCTCCCCTGCTGCACGTGTGACCCCCCCCCCCCTTCCTGTTCCCCGGACCTTTTTAACTTCTCCGGCGTGAGCAGCATACCCATGTCGGTGTCGGCTCACCCTTGGACATAACTTCCTAGGCGCGGGTCCCGCAAGTGATGTCAGAGAGAGCACTGATGCCGACACGGGCAGCAACCTCGCGCCAGGGAAGTAAAAATGGTATGGAAGAAGGCAGGAGGGTGGGGGGAGGGGCACACCGCCTCCCCCCCTTATTATGCCACTGGCTTAGCGTGTGCTAAATGCCAAGAAGCCTATTTTACACTATAGGTTTTTAGCATTTAGTCTGCCCCTTAGTATGATGTCACCGGCTGTAAGAATCATGGATATGAGGGAAGAGCGGGAAGGACAGAGGGTAGGATAATCTGTTGGGGATGTTCCAACGACCACTTTGTAAGTTTTTCCTCTTCTTGCAGAATGCTTCCTGGCCCCCTCATGACTTACCAGTATCAAAGAAGCTTCATCAAAGCAGCAAGTAAGTTTTCTGCTCGGTCCCTCATGATGTTGATATGCCGACAGTTTGCTGGTGTAACCTCTTGTTTTCAGTTGAGCTGCAGAGAAGGTTAAAGCATTACAGAGGAACAAAGATTTTGGGCCAGGACTGTACCAAACTATAACTGTGCTATGTGCAACTTGTCCACTTGCGCCCCCTGACCCACAGGCTGGCGTCGTAGTGCGGGTTGTTGATGCTGGAATCGGGCAGCAGAGATTGTAGAAAGCTGCTTCTGTCTTTTTTTTTGGGGGGGGGGCAGCAGGGGAGGAATTATGTATTTCTCCTCCGCATCTAGCTTTCTGAAATCGCTTTTATGTCTGGCAGAGCCTCTTGTAAAATCGTTTGAGAATTGCACCCATCCTGACTTGGATATCTGAGCTCCCGTCTACGTGTCCTCTCTAAAATGCCACTTTTAATCTCCTTTGCTGCCTATGAACATTGTTGTAATGAAAGGGCAGGACTTCCTCATAGATTTACCCTCTTTGGTCAGCATGAACACTTTTATCTTTCCTATTCTTCTCTTTCTTTATGCCTTCTACCCTTTGTTGTTTCCTTTTATGTCCTTCCCCATATTATATTGTCAATTTTCCCGGATTTCCCCTTTTTAAAAATCAGTGTAACATTGGCTACCCTCCAATCTTCAGGTACTGCAGACGATTTTAGCGACAGGTTACAGATCACTAACAGCAGATCAGCAATTTCATGTTTGAGTTCTTTTAGTACTCTGGGATGTATACCATCCGGTCCAGGTGATTTGTCACTTTTTAACTTGTTGATTTGGCTTAGTACCTCTTCCAGATTCACTGAGATTTCTTTCAGTTCCTCCACATCATTACCCTTGAAAACCATTTCTGGTTCAGGTAGATCTCTTCCATCTTCTTCCGTAAAGACCGAAGCAAAGAATTCATTCAGTCTTTCCGCTATGACCTTATCCTCCCTGACCTCCCTTTGTGCTCCTTGTTCATGCAACAGTCCCACGGATTCCCTCACAGGTTTTCTGCTTCTGATATACCTAAAAAAAAATTGTTATGAATTTTTGCCTCTTTTGCAAGTTTCTCTTCATATTCTTTCTTAGCTCTCTTTATCAATACTTTGCATCTAACTTGCCAGTGCTTGTGTCTCTTCTTATTTTCTTCATTTGGATCCTTTTTCCATTCTTTTAAAGGATTTTTTTTGGCTCTAATAGCCTCTTTCAGAGTCATTTAATACTGATGGTTCTCTTGGCAGACAGGTCGTGTCATGAAAGAGGAAAATTTTGGAAAGGGTGCATGAAGCTTTGGGCCTGTGCAGACCAGCAGAATGTAGTGCATCACTCAGACTTCATTTCCATTAGATTATGGGACTGGCTCTGGTAATAGGAGGCTGTTCTGACCAATAAAGTGTTAATGGCAATACTTAAGTAATAACTATTGAGTATAAGTTTCAAGTTTAATAAGATTTGTTATCTAAGCAGTATCATATATTTCAATGCGTATAACAATTGTCCAATGCATAAAAATAAAAAAAAGGGTGAGCAAAATATGACATTACATACAAATCATATAAGTTCTAATACAAACTAATACAAAAAGGGTAAATAGGAAGGACTACAGTCTTTAATTAAAAAAAAATAAAAAGAAACATTTGGGGAGGAACATATAGGATGGGATCACATAAAATCCATTAGGATCTGAAGATTTTATATTTGGGAGGTTAAGCTGTCTATGTATTGAATGCATCCTTATACAGAAAGCTTTTTAAGGAGTGCTTGAATTTTTCTAAGGATGGTTTATTACGTAGATACAGTGGTAAGTTGTTCCATAGACAGTGTACAGGATCAGATGAGATCTCACAGTTGGGCCACCCAAATTACTGAACAAATTTTAAAAGTGGAAAATTTGTCTCCCCAAGCGCTGACTTCGGCGTTCAAAGCTAGATCGATCCATTTCATAGTTATAAGGAGGTGGGAGCACAAATACAGCCTGCATTTCTTATGTGAAAATTGACAACTTTGCCTGCCTTGTGTGAGCCCCTCCTCAACCTAAAATTAAACGTCCCTCCAAGATTTGATAGAGTTATGTCTAGCCATTCTAAAGTTATTAGGAAGGGAGAGAATCGGATGCCAAGATACAAATGGTCTGAAAAGAATGGGATATTCCAAGAGGATCCCTGTTTTTGCTAAGGTTCCAAACTCACTGCTTTGCTGATATCAGCTGCTGGGGGTTCTATAAGCTTATTTTGTCAAGGGCCCCCCCTCTCCACCCCATAACCCCCGCTCCTTCTGTACCAACTCCCCATGCCCTCTTTTCTGCTACCCCCACTCCTTCCATGCCACACTCGTGCCCTCCCTCATAAAATTTTCGTCAGTGCAAGCAGCTCCTCTAGCCTGCTCCTCACACTGGCTTTCCCTCTGATGTCACTTCCTGGCCCCCCCATGAACCGGAAGTGATTTCAGAGGGAGCTTACAGGCTAGAGGAGTTGTTCATGCTGGCTAAGATTTTAAAGTGGTATGGGGATGGGGAAAGGGAGGGCGCGAGCGTGGTGTTGGGGGGGGTAGAGAGATGCCAGTGCGGTCTGCTTCCCCGCCCTCTTACTGCGCCACTGCTTACCCTTGTATTTTGCAGCTAGTTACTGGAGGGTTCAGGGTGAAGTAAGTTGGTTGGGTGATTAGAATAGGGAATATATTTTTACGGAGTGAGTATAATTTATTGATATGATGGTTTTTGGGGTGCAGTCTGTTCTGGAGGTTGACTTTATGGGGTGTTTATTCTGGTGTTGGTATTGTTTTATTCTGATGTAATTATTGATGCTTTATATGGCTGTATAGTATAAATGGATTATAGAAAAATAACCAATCCAACTGCAACCCAGATGTTGAGTATGATCTCAGAAGCCTCTCAATTATGTTGTCCAAATATTACAATGAAACAAGACATATGAAAAGAGACATCAGTAATGTGGGAAGGGAGATGAAATTGGGATCATTGATCTCATTTATTTATTTATTGTAGTATTTCTAGACCACTTAAGAGCTTACATTCAGGTACTCAAGTATTTTTCCCTATCTGTCCTGGTGGGCTCGTACTTTATCTAATGTACCTGGAGCAAAGGGGGATTAAGTGGCTTGCCCAGGGTCACAAGGAGAAGTGCTGAGCTTGAACCTGCAACTGAGGCTGCAACCCTGACCATTAGGTCACTCCTCCACTCCTTTCAGCCCTGTATCCTCAGAAGAGCTTCGTTTTTCTCTTTTTAAAAAAATTGCTAGGACATTGCCCAAAGTTTTTCAGTTCTGCTCTTTCACTAGAAAAATATCAATAGGTGTACACATTTACGCTTGCCATAAATATAGGCTATGATATCAAAATCATTCAACTGACCTGCATTGGTAACAAAATTCACGGAGAGTGATCAAAATAAAGTTTATAAAAATACTGTAGGGAAGGCTTGAATACCTCCCTTGGGTGAAGAGTTCACCTTCCAGTCATTGTGATTTTATAAAACTCCCAAGTCCTGTTTAAGCTAAGTGTTATTTCTAAACATATTATAACACACAGTGACTCTCAAATACATTAAAAATCTTTATTATGAAAGTTTTTTTTTGAGACTGAATTAAGCAATATTCTGTGGAGTTAGTGATCAAAGTTTTTTTATAAAATCACAATGACTGAAAGGTGAACTCTTCACCCAAGGGAGGTATTCAAGCCTTCCCTACAGTATTTTTATAAACTTTATTTTGATCACTCTCCATGAATTTTGTTACCAATGCGGGTCAGTTGAATGATTTTGATATCATAGCCTATTTCTGTCCTCAGGTCTGTAATGATTGTCCCTGAATTTCACAGCAAATTTATAAATATAGGGTTGCCAGATTTTACATATGTAAAATCCGGACCCTAGACCCGCCTCCCTGGCCCACCCAGTCCCACCCATCCCCGTCCTGTTACACGCACGCCACGCCCCAGCCTCACCCCTAGCCTGCTCATCTCGGTCGGGAGTGCATCTGTGCATGCACAGATGTCCCTTCTGATGCAATTTGCTTTTCAAAACATGGACAAAGTGTTGGGTTTTGAAGAGTCGTCCAGACGCCTGGACATGCCCTCTAAAAAGGGGACATGGCTGGGTAAACCTAGGATCTGGTAACCCTACATAAATCAGGCATAAGCCCTTATGCCTAAATGTTACCACATAAACGCTGTCTTAGGCTTTATAACACCATATAGGCACCCAGATGACATAATATTGAATTTCTCTCTTATTGAACATTAGCAGTCATCATTTGGGTGACGGGATAATCGTGCGCAGACGCCAGCGCGCCGACAATTCGGCGCAAGACAGAAGCGCTCGGGGGGAAAAAGTAATTTTTAAAGAGCTCCGACGGGGGGTTTGGGGTGGCAACCCCCCCCACTTATTGGTTAGTGTTCATGCTGCCGTTGCGGTGGGGCGTGGGGGGTGAAACCCCCCACATTATAGAGAAAACGGAACTTTTCCCGAAAAAAATAAGCAAAAGTTCTGTTTTCGCTATAATGGAGGTTTCCAACCCCCCCGAACCCTCCTCCAACAGCAGCACGAACACTGTCCAATAAAGTGGGGGGGCTGCCACCCCAAACCCCCCCGTCGGACCTCTTTAAAAATTACTTTTTCCCCCGCGCGCTTCTCTCTTGCGCTGGATTGTCAGCGCGCTGGCGTCTTGTGCGCCACTGTCTATGAACCATCATTTCTATAGAATGATAGAACTGTTCCAGGGCTTTTTCCTCTCTTAGGCAATGTCTCAGTCTTCTGTCAGAACCATTGGGTGATTTAAGCAAAGCAAAGTTTGCCATTTTTCTCTCCTTAAATTAAAAGGTAATTTCTGAGAAACACACTTTGCATGTAAGCATGACAAGATATGGTTTGTAGAATGTTAGTAAAAAAAAAAAAAAGAAAAGTGTCCAACCAGGAATCAAGTTCACGAAAACAAGAAGAATCCAGAAAAGGAGTAGGTTGGGTCAAATGCTTTTTCCAAATGAAAAGTAGCCAAATGGATCATTAAAGTCTTAATAAATGTATGTTTTTAATGATCCTTTTGGCTACTTTTCATTTAGAAAGAGCGTTGACCCATCTCACTCCTTTTTTTTTTTTTTTTTTGGATTCTTGTAGAATGTTCCACCTGAGTTGTTGTCGTAGATGCGGTTCATCTGGCCTGACAGGCCTATGGGTTGACTAGAATTGTAGCCTTGGGCTGACGGTATTCTCTGCTGTTTCTCCCATCTCTCTCACTGCAGAACTTGAGAGCCAAGAGTCACGAATTTCCGAGATCCACGCCCTGATTCACAGGCTGCCGGAGAGAAACCGACAAATGCTACATTTGCTCATGAAGCACTTGGCAAAGTAGGTTGCCAAAAAATGTTTTGGGCTGTTGCTCCTAAATCTTCTGTTCTCTCGCCGTAAGTCGCGTCTTGACAGCTGAAAGACCAAAGCTAGTGGCTGAAATCTAGGCAGGAGAACACATAAAGGCCCGGATTCTAAATATGGCGCCGTCGTCGTCAGCCTGCCCTAAAAACGGCTGCCAATCGCACAACGGCACCGTGTATGGAATCGTGCCTTCGGAAAAGATAGGCGCCGGAGACATGAGCCAGGGTTTCCAAGGCCTACATTTCCAGCGCCTGTCGAGGCGCTTTACGAAACCTAACCCCACATCCAGTATCAGCCAGGCCTGCAGTGGCATTAGGCATCGTAAAACACCTCTGTAGGCATGATTCCAGTGCTGTGTTTTTTAGGCCACCCTCGGGCACTTACACTTTTTATTTTAAAACTGCTTTCAGCTTAAGTTACGTGCCTAACTTAAAGCACCATTTATAGAATCTGGACCCAAAAGTCTTATTGACAAAATCAAAGACTCCTTGATCTCCCTGAATGGTCAGGACTTCCCTATTGACGACTCCATTAAAATCCTGGACCGCCACCTCGCTCTAAATGTACACACAGACTTACTAGTTAAAAAATGCTTTTCGGTTCTATGGAAACTCAGAACCATCCTTCCGCTTACTGGTTCAATCATCCATCCTGAGCTTGCTCGATTATTGCAATATTATTTACTTGAGTTCCTTAAAAAAAAAAACATTCTAAGACTCAGAGTTATTCAAAATTCGGCAGTTCGACTGATCTTTAGGCTGAAAAAATGGGAACACATAAGCCCCTACTATCAAAGATTCCATTGGCTGCCCCTAGAGGCGCGAATCCTGTTTAAGTTCGCTTGTCTATGTTATAAATCAATATTTGGTCTGCCTCCCACTTACCTGGTTTCCCACTTCAATCTGGCAAATTATCTTAGGCCCACACGAAGAATTCATCTGTTCACCTATCTGACAATAAAAGCCTGCCACTACAAAAGATTCATGGACAGAACTCTTGCCTTCCAGGCAGGCAAATGGAACGACTGGCTTAGTAACGTTTTTGCGCTCTCATCATCCTACTTCAGTTTTAGAAAACTGGTAAAAACAAGTCTGTTCAATCGATTTGTTAACTAAGAATCTACTCAACCAGTAACCCTAATGAACTATATAGCTTTCATATTCCTTCATTATGTAAGATTGTATTGCTGACTTTGACTGTAACCTCTTCGCTGATTGTCCAGCGCCTCTTGCTGTAAACCACCTCGAACTTATATGGCTTTGGCGGTATATAAGAATAAAATTATTATTATTATTATTATTCTACCCCCCTCCCCCCCCCCCCAAAAAAAAGTAGGTTATAGGATTGATCTCGTAGGTAGCTGGTGAGTGCACATGTAACATGAGAGAGAGAAACTGCAATCAGGTTTGTGCCTTAAAGAGTTAAAATGTCCACTGGTCAGCCATAGGTGGATGTGAGAATCAACAGTCACCTTGACTTTTGACCTTAACATCCTCGGCAAGGCTTTGAGCGTAGGAAAATTTTCACGAGGTCTTAAGATTATTACCCAGCACAAGACAGGGGAAAATATCAAAATATTCATGAGTGAGGAGTGTTGATGTGACATGTCAGTAAAAAGGGAGGGGGGAAGGCACAGCGATCTGCCCCGGGCGCTGTCTTGGTGAGGGTGCAGACGCCTGTCCTCTCCGCCTCCCTGCTGCCACGCATGCGCACCACTTCCCTTCCCCCATACCTCTGTAATGTTCCTGGCACAAGCAGCCACCCCCAACCTGCTGTCATGCCAGCGTTGGTTCTTCCTCTGATGCCGCTTCCGAAGCCCGCACCTAGGAAGTGACATCGG
The DNA here is from genome assembly GCF_902459505.1 of Geotrypetes seraphini. Lineage (NCBI taxonomy): Eukaryota > Metazoa > Chordata > Amphibia > Gymnophiona > Dermophiidae > Geotrypetes > Geotrypetes seraphini. The sequence goes on along the minus strand of NC_047101.1, from coordinate 7,259,461 downwards.
AGGAAGGGCTGATGCTGGACGCGACAGCAGCTTGGCAAGTTGCCAGGAACATTACAGAGCTACGAGGGAAGGCAAGCGGGGCGCGCATGGGAGGTGGGAGGGGCTTCGAAGAGGGCGGGAGAGGGGCACATCTCACGTTCACTGCGCCACTGCCTACAATAACCCCAGAATTGCGCAAATTCCTTTGTGCATGCTTCTTGCGATGCACACATGTGTATTTTGTAAAAATATTTGTGAATATCGCAACTCTGCCCCTGCCCTGCCCAAACTATGCCGTTGGGAGCATTTATGTTCCGATCCCATAAAAACAGGCACAGTTATGTCTACATTTGTGGATGTTCCCTCAGGGTTTCCACAGCTGGCATTGCGCTTGTTGCAGGTTTCCGGGCCTCGCTGCGTCTTTGTCAGGTAGGAGCCGACATTTCGGCCATCATGCTGTGGCTTTCTTCAGGGTACGCTCCGAAGTCTGCAGTGTGACTTTGGAACTAGTGGGTTGACTGACCTGATTGGGAACAGGGCGTGGCCCCAGTGCCTGCGCAAAGTATCACCTTTTCAATTATGCAGGAACCAGAATTTCCTTACAAAGTGGCTGCAGAGCACATTTTTTTGGCCAGTAATTGTCTGATGAGGGGATTTGTATCTCAGGATATAAGAAGCACAGTGACCCCCCCACAACAACTGGGGACACTGAACCTTCTGATACTACCTGGACCGGTACAGATTAGCTGCCTTTTCAGCTCCCAGAACTATATTCCCTTGTCTTCACTCTTCAAAATAGATGAAATTGCTGTTCTGTATCCTTATCTGCCTATGTTTTCAGGCTGTCACTCTTTTGCTTTTCAGTAGTTTGAAGGTCAAACTTAATAAAGTTATCATATTTCATGCTCTGTTTGTAGTAGCAGAAATGATTCATGGCTTGCATTTGCTGACTAATGATCTTGAGTTTTACCGCTGTATTGCTGCCATGCTTTGCCTGTATTTTATTTGCAAGGTGACTAAGTCTGAGTACACGCCAATGCCGCAGTAATACTTATCTGCTAAATGTCGTGGGTTTGGATTACTCGGCTTTTTGATATTCCAGTAACTCTGCAAGAAATTGCTGAGTGAGAGGACAGCTACAATTTTTTTTTTTGGTCTGTTTTGTAAGGAAAATGAATAATTTGTGTTCCAAGAATAATCAAAGAAGCATGACCTTGGTTAGAAGCTCAAAATGATTAAAAAACCAAAGAGAGGGGAGGGAGGAGTGCTAGATTGTGAAGAATCTGAGCGGATGGGGGTTTTGTTGGGGTTTTTTTTTTTTTTTTTTTGCTGTTTTGTTTTGTGACTTTCCTTGCTTGTGAAAGGTACCAGGACGACTAGATTAGAAAATGATGTCATGGGTTTACTCATCGCTCATTCCCGAGTGGACGGATTCCCCCTACGCACATCCTAGCAGACTCGCTCTTCAGAGATGCCCTGGCTTATTTGGTGCTTGTTTCCTACACTGAGGCCAGTCTCTTGGGGGTAATGAATGGCAAAAATAGTATTGATGCGTATTACGTTACGGCACCTCGCATAATGAGTTTCGAGTTTTATTAATGCTTTACATTCCTAAGCGGTTTACATCGTACAAAATGGTAAAAATAAAAAACCCCCAATAAAATAGGGGATACAGTACTTCCCCCGAAATTCGCGGGGGTTACATTCCAGGAACCCCTGCGAATTTTGGAAAAACCGCAAATACGTTTTTTAGGCAGGGGAGACAGGAGAGGGCAGCCGGAGCGCCGGCGAGTGAAGGAGATCCGACCGCCTCTTCCTGTACTAAAGTCGGGCCTCACCAATCAGGAGCTGCTTTGACACGTGCGTGCGATCGTCTTGCACGCAAATGTCTCTCGTTTTATTGTCTCGCGCTCATTTATCCCGTGTGGGATTGTGTCGTGCTCAGTTATCGTGTGCGTGATTGTAGTTGCGCGGATTAGACTTGCCGCCGACATAGTAACACTATGAGAACCAACATTTTTTCGGTCACTGGAACTTGGCCCCAGTCTTTAAAACTTTCCTTTTTAAGGATGCTTTCGAAGTCTAATCGTCCTTTTAAGGATGTGATAAAGCCGTCAATATTTCAGACAATCTGGCAGTCCCCTTGGTTTTTTTCCCGTTCTTTGTGCTTTTATGTTTCAATTTTGTAGTTCTCCCTTTTTCCTGCGAGCCAGTTAGTCAACATTTGTATTGCTAGTCTTGTTTCCCTCCCTCCGCATACGATGATTTTATGTATTTATTTTATTACCTTTGTAAATCCGCTTTGAATTTGGATAAGGCCGGAATATCAACTTTTGATAAACTTCAAACTTGAAAAAAGGGTAGGATTATAAACATAAGAACGTAAGAATCGCCTCTGCCAAGTCAGACCACAGGTCCATCATGCCCAGCAGTCTGCTCCCGCGGCGGCCCCCTAGGTCAATGACCTGTAAGCGATCTATTACTCTAAAGCATTTGTACTGTATAGAAACATAGAAAAATGGTATAGTACCTCTAATTATACCCTTCAATCCCCTTTTCCTTCAGGAATTTGTCCAGTCCCATTTTGAAACCCAAAATCATACTCTGCTTTACTACCTCCTCCGGAAGTGCATTCCAGGTGTCCACCACCCTCTGAGTAAAGAAGAACTTCCTGGCATTTATTCTGAATCTGTCTCCCTTCAATTTTTCTGAATGCCCTCTAGTTTTTGTTGCCCCTGCCAGTCTGAAGAATCTGGAATATTTATTGCTCAGGCCACGGTACAAACCTCTACCACGGCTTAGTAAAAAAGGGCCGTAGTTCCTTTACAGTTAATTTTTTGTGTTCAAGATTTGCATATTTATGAAAAGCTAGTATAGGAATAATTCAACCCTTCATGTTTGTTCTCCTTACTGCTCTCCTGCTTTGGTCTGAAAATAGCTTTCTGACATGCTGAGATTTCATTTTTCTGTACATTCATCTCTTAAAGAAGCTTTGGCATGTCAACTTTAAATGACTAAACTAAACCTTAAGTTTGTATACCGCATCATCTCCACAATTCAGAGCCTGGGGGGGGGGGGACCTTTGGTTGTACGCTCTACACCAGCTAAAATTTTTTTTAAAAATCTATAATTTTGAAGGTTGGGAGATTTTAGTTTTATTTAATTTTTTATACAGAAGAGCTCAGAATGGTTTATATGAATTTATTCAGGTACTCAAGCATTTTTCCCTGTCTGTCCCGGTGGGCTCGCAATTCATCTAATATACCTGGGGCAATGGGGGAATTACGTGACTTGCCTAGGGTCACGAGGAGCAGTGTGGGATTTGAACCCCAATCTCAGGGTGCTGAGGCTGTAGCTTTAAGCAACGCATTACTCTAGAAATCATAATGTAGTAAAAGTGAGCCAAATATAGGACAGTCAAGCCATTGTGACATCACTAATGAAGTTGGCTCTTATTGGTGGAATGAGGCATTATGACATCACAATAGCAGCTCTGATTATCAGAGGCTGAAACTTTTCACACTTTTTATGTATTCAATTTTCTCTACCGTTCTTCCAAGGGAGCTCAGAACAGTTTACATGAATTTATTCAGGTACTTGAGCATTTTTCCTTGTCTTTCCCGCGGGCTCACAATCTATCTAATGGACCTGGAGCAATGGGGGGATTAAGTGACTTGCCTAGGGTCACGAGGAGCAGCGAGGGTTTAAACCCACAACCTCAGGGTGCTGAGGCTGTAGCTTTTAACCACAGCGCCACATTCTCCTCTATAACCTGCTTGTTCACGTAAGACTAACTACTGATCCCACACTCGGACCTGTCTGGAAATGGTGGTGGGCCGTGAGGTGTACACGGAAGGACAGACCTACCTGTAGCCATGCCACTATTAAAGGAGACAATCTCTGACTATACGGACATGAGAAGGCGAAATCCTTGCCTTGATTTCAGCCAAGGGCACCTGCTTCAGAGCCTAAACTGCCTTTCAGGTTTACTTCCAGGCTTTCGTCTTGTGCCGTCGGCAAATAATTACACTGCTGCAGCTTATGGCATGGCAGGTCTGATTTCATCCCCATGGCAGCTGTTTCTGCTGCTGCTGTGGTAGCTATTAATTTGCTTGATTTATGCACAGCTCTTTGAAAATCATTTCTGCCGAAAATGGACTGGAACTTTCCATTGGGTTTCTGGGGCCTCTTAACTTTTCTGTCTTCACCTTTCTGTCTTTATTTTTTCCTCTTTGTCTGCTTCATGCACTTTCTCTCTCTCCCCCCTTTCCCTTCTTTCTTTCTCACTCTTTGGCTGCAGTAGCGTAGTAAGGGTGAGCGACGCCCCCTCCCAACATCCCGTCTAATTGCAGACCTATCGCCAGCATCCCGCTAGTCACCAAAATAACAGAAGGGGCGGTAAATGCAGAACTCGCCACATATCTGGACAAATTCAACATCTTACACGGCAACCAATCGGGCTTTCGCTCTGGCCATAGCACCGAAACCATCATAGCCTCTCTACTTGACCACCTGCACTCACTCTTCCAGCGCCCTGATCTTGCAACTTGACCATATAATCTGATATTTCTCAGTAATGGAAAAACCTGTGGCAAGGCACCAGATAGTTTGATAGTGGAGAGAAGGGGGAGGTTTCAAACTACCCGCAGGAATGAATTACCCGCAGAGTTTGTATCAGTTCTGGTAGGGAAAAGAGGTGACCCGACAAATGCACCCCGACAGTTGCACGCACTAAATGGGAGGTGACCCGTCAAATGCCGACAATTGCGCTCGAATGGGAAGGGGGGCCTGAGGTGTCTGAGCAAATCAGGGCCTTCCAGACTGCCACTTATGGCAGATTCAGATTGGGGTGTGCATTTCACAGGGCGTAACTGTGCGTAGATTTGTCGGTGTGCCGGGAAAAGTATACGCACTATCATCCTTTGAAAATTTCCTGGGGGAAGGTGGAGTAATTGCAAACATTTACCCCTCCTTTTCCCATAGAAAAGCAAGCATATTCATTTGAAACTGCATCTCTGCATTGATTCTCCCCGATCTAGCAATCTCTCCTTAGTGCCTGTTAGTGAAGATATAAATAAGGATGGATAAAACTCCAGCCTTGTAGAGGGAATGTACTTTTCTGTCAACTGTTTTACCCAGGAAGAAGAATATTACATGACATTAGTATTTATGGATCACTAATATGCCCCAGAAGGAGTTCAATGTGATTTACAATTTAGAAGAGCCTGGCCATATCCAGGGATTACATTATTTCATTAGGGTTCATGACACAGATATTTAAGAGCATAAGAACTGCCGCACTGTGTCAACAGCCTAGTATCGTGTTTTCATCAGCAGCCAATCCAGGTCACAAGTGCCTGGCCAGATCCCAAAAGCTAGATTCCATGCTGCCTACCCCCAAGTCCATCTTAATAATGATGGGTGGATTTTTACTCCAGGAACTTGACCATACTTTTTCTAAACCCAGCTAACTGGGTTTTACCACATCCTAGGGCAACTTAATTCCAGAGTTACTTAACCCGTCGAGTGAAATAAATCAAATTGCCCTCCAAATGTGGGCTGCATTGCAGGGAAAGAATCGAACAGGGGCCACATGCGGCCCGCCAGGTACTATTTTGAGGCCCTCGGTATGTTTATCATAATCACAAAAGTAAAATAAAACAGTTTCTTGATCATGTGTCTCTTTAGCTATAAATGACAATATTATTATTAAGACTTAGCCATAAGGAAAGATTTATAACCTATAGTTTTAACTCATGCAAAATTGTCATTTTTTTGTATATGGATGTGACTTGCACCGTGAATTGTATTCACCTTTCATCTTTATTTTTGCTTTTCTTGTAATTTGAAAACTCAATAAACAGTTTGAACTAAAAAAAAAAAAAAAAATAAGACATTAACTATTTTTTATTGAGGCCCTCCAAGTACCAACAAATCCAAAATGTGGCCCTGCAAAGGGTTTGAGTTTGAGACCACTGGTGTAGGGGAAGTGGGTTGTTTTTTTTTTCATATTTACTAGGAAGCAGCTAGGCTATAAAATGTCCTCTGCTGATCCCTTTTCCCCTCACCTTTTTGTCACCTGTAGTGTTGATCCTTAGTAGAGAATGACACGGTGGCGGTTTACCCGCGGCCACCACATTTTAGCCGCGGGTCACCCGCCGAAAACGGGGAAGAAAACTAGCAGTCGCTGCGGCGACGGGGACAAGGCCATTCACCGCCCGCGGGGCGGTGAATGGTCTTGTCTCCGCAGTGAGGTATCAAGGATCGCGCGGTCCCCGCAGCCACCGCCCGCCCGCCCGTAGCATTTAGCCAGCTCCCTCCCTCCACCTCACCTTAAATTTCGAGTTTTCCCGGCTTCCTTTTTTCCGAGCCGCACGTGTTCAAAAATCCGTGCACGCGCGGCTGCGCGAGTCAATCAATCTTCTCCTCTGACGCAACCGGAAACAGGAAGTTGCAGGAGAGGAGAAGTTTGATTGACTCGCGCAGCCGCGCGTGCACGGATTTTTGAACACGTGCGGCTCGGAAAAAAGGAAGCCGGAAAACTCGAAATTTAAGGTGAGGTGGAGGGAGGGAGCTGGCTAAATGCACGGCTTTATGAACGCGTGCGGCTAGGGAAAAATGAAGCCGGCAAACTCGGAACGAATATAAGGTGAGGTGGAGGGAAGGTGGAATACGCTAAATATTAGAGTACTAAGGCTTATATGGATGCTGCGGGGACGGTGACGGGGCGGTGAATGAGATGGCAGTGGCGGTGACGGGGCGGTGAAAGGGATGGCAGTGACGGTGACGGGGCGGTGAATGGAATGGCGGTGACGGGGCGGTGCAGAGGATGGTGGGCCGGGGACGGGGCGGTGACGGGGACAGATTTTTTCCCCGTGTCATTCTCTAATCCTTAGCATGCTGTGGGCGCATGCTTTGTGACTGTGCTAACTTCTCTCAGTGTCCCTGTGTAGCAAAGGATGCATTATTAAAATGAGTTGAAATGGCTTTTGCAGATTGTATTGGAGATTGTTCCATGTTGGCCATTTTCTTTTTAAAATTAATAACATACTTTCCAGAAGAATCCATGGCATGTGTTTTTAATTCCGTCAGTTCTTTAAATGTCACTTACAATTTCACTTCACTGTATCCCACTCGAGCTTCAGCAAAAATACTTAAATACAATTAGATGAAAATTTCTACTTCATCGGGATCTTCAGGCTGCCACTGGAATTGAAAAAATCCCACACGGCTGCAATCCTCATTAGTCCCGTTTTTTGTTTTTTTTTTTAAACTTTACTTTGTTTTTTTGTGCTTTATAAAGTGTTATGTGCTCAACAGAATTTGAAGCATTGCTGGTTGTTCATTCTCTGAAAGAAAACGATTATATTGATTTGGCCTACTGCAAAATATTAGACTACCTTGTGAGCGTGACTTGAATTTTTTTTTTTTTTTTTTAAATCTTCCTCGTTTAAAGCCCTATCTGGGTTTTTTTTTTCTGCCTCTCTTTACTGGGTAACCCTTCAACCTTACAGCAGCCACTTGCAAAATGAAAGAGGAAACCCGGTATGGGATTTAATTACACAGTAATTAAATATAGCAACGTAGTAGATGATGCCAGAGACCTGAGCAGTCCATCCAGCCTGCTCAATTTATGATTCAACCAACAGTGGATATGGTATAAAAAAAAGACCTGATCCTGGTCTCTTTGCCATTTTCAGGACACAGATTATAAAAGTCTGTCCAGCACGGTCCTTATAGTCCAACCACAGGAGCTGCCATCGAAGCTTTCTCCGGCTCATTCCAGTCTGTCTCGAGGTTATATGAGGCACAGACTGTAGAAGTCCTCCTGGCACTGGCCTTAGATCCTCAGCCAGACTTGTGCACCCCAGCTTACTACAGAGTTTCTGTTCTTTCCCAGCATCCAGTATTTATACTGGTTTGTTCAAAGCACTGCATTGTAGAGAATGCGGAATTGAAAATAAAAGCAAACATTTTCCCTCTCCAGATGTCTGTCTTGTGAGAAAGTGAGGCGAGTTTCCTGGTTCGTTCTTTCCAATTGAACTGTTTCCAGGCACAAGTTCTGGAGAGCAGGGACAGACCTGGAATACACAGTCAGATTAGGGCATTGACCACGCAGGAGTCACAAAAAGGGTTCAAAGTCTGTGCTTCTCCCTGTGACCCTGGGCAAGTCGCTTCCCTTTCCCTGATGTCATAATGCCTCATTCCACCAAAGCCCAAGAGCCAACCTCATCAGTGATGTCACAATGGCTTCATTGTTCTATACTTGGCTCACTTCTGATATTGTATTGGAGGAGAGTGTGGTGCAGTGATTAGAAACATAGAAACATAGAAAAAGACGGCAGATAAGGGCCTCGGCCCATCTAGTCTGCCCACCCCAATGACCCTCCCCTATTTATCTCTGTGCAGAGATCCCACGTGACGATCCCATTTCTTCTTAAAATCAGGCACGCTGCTTGCCTGGATCACCTGAAGTGGAGCTACAGACTCAGCACCTTGAGGTTGTGGGTTCAAACCCTGTGCCCGCCGGGACAGAAAGGGGAAAATGCTTGAGTACCTGAATAATTTGTAATCCGCATAGAATTGTAGGATATGTGGAATAGAAATAATTAAATAAAAATAACATTCACAGTATGTTACATTGGACAGTACGTTTGGCCATACAATACATTAACTTAAGGACAGCTTGGGGGGGGGGGGGGACATTCATAGGAAATTCCTGGGGAGGTAATACAGTAGATTGGACCAGAGGGTCACCAACTAGTGGTTGTTGGTGGGAGAGAGTTGAGGAGATTGTTTGCGGCTGGACCTTTAGTGAACCGGCAGCCTTGCACAGAATGAATCGATATTCCTCATTGATGGGCTGAGATCGTCCTCAAAGTCTTCATTTTATTTTCTTCAACATTTTCCTCTGTTTATTTCATTTAGAGTCAACCTGTCTTAACTTTTGATTTGTTATATTATTCTTCCCAGGTATTATTTCTTCTGCCTTTTGTTACAGATTGTACCATTACTTCCTTGGCTTAAATTATAATAATAATTATAATACATTTTTTATTATAATTATATTACAAGAGTTTATATTGTGATCCCAATCTGGGACAGAAAGGGAAATCCCTTGTAACTCTAACGGTTCTATTATTTTCTAATGTTCATTTTTTTTTTCTTTGTTAAGAACATAAGATTAGCCTTACTGGGTCAGACCAAAGGTCCATCAAGCCCAGTAGCCCGTTCTCACGGTGGCCAATCCATGTCACTAGTACCTGGCCATAACCCAAGGAGTTGCAATATTCCATGCTTCTGATCCAGGGCAAAGAGTGGCTTCCCCCATGTCTTTCTCAATAACAGACTATGAACTTTTCCTCCAGGAACTTGTCCAAACCTTTCTTAAAACCAGTTACGCTATCCACTCTTACCACAACCTCTGGCAATGCATTCCAGAGTGTAAAAATATTTCCTCCTATTGGCTTTAAAAGTATTTCCCTGTAACTTCATCGAGTGTCCCCTAGTCTGTAATTTTTGACGAAGTGAAAATCGATCCACTTGTACCCGTTCTATTCCACTCAGGATTTTGTAGGCTTCAATCCTAACTCCCCTCAGCCGTCTCTTTTCCAAGCTGAAGAGCCCTAACTGTTTAAGTCTTTCCTCATACGAGAGGAGTTCCATCCACTTTACCATCTTGGTCGCTCTTCTTTGAACCTTTTCTAGCACCACTATATCTTTCTTGAGATAAGGAGACCAGAATTGAACGCAATACTCCGGGTGAGGTCACACCACGGAGCAATATAGGGGCCTTATAACATTCTTAGTCTTGATAACCATCCCTTTTTTAATAATTCCTAGCATCCTGTTTGCTTTTTTGACCGCCGCCGCTGGGCGAAGGTTTCATGGTATTCTCTACTACTTTTCTGTAACCGCATTGAACCAAAAGGCATTTTGCGGTATATAAATCAAGTCTTATGTTAAGTATAAGTTATTGTGATCTCTTTTTATAAAAAAGAAAGGAATCTGTCCATCCCTTGGGGCTATTTTTCTATTTTAATATTTGCTGTACTTGCTGTTCTCATGCGGTAAACGGCTCCCTGCTTTCTGTATAATTTTTCACATCCTTTGATCACATCGTGATGTAAATATGCTGAGCCTGACTCATTAAGAATGTTCTATGATCAGAGAATTCTGATTGCTCCTTAGTCCGCTTAGAAAATGATGAATTGGGTCCTTCATCACTGACATGGGAGGGGTGGGCAGGCAACCAAGAGGAGCATGACGTCAAAAGTATTTGAAGTCTGCCAGGCTGTGCAAACAGCCCAAGGGAAAGTGACAGCAGGAGACTCGTTTGTACCTTTGTGGAGTCGAAACTCGCTTCAGGAACTCAGTCAGACCAAAATATGGAATGTGTTCCTGCCAGTTGTATCTGTGGCTTCAGAGGAAAATACAGCTCTATCTCCCATCCCATCCCATCTCATTCATCTTGTTACTCTTCCCTGCGCCGTCGGCTTGCACGGCTCGCACTTGAAGACCCCCCAGACTGGTTTCAGTGCATTAATAATTCAGTTTTGAGTCATTTGCATAACCCTACAAAGTTGCCTTGCCGTAATACTTACTGTAAGTGGCAAAGCAATTTTTCGTTGACATGCCAAGTGATAATGTTTGCCATCAGTGGCAGCTCAGGGCAATGTCTTTTTAATTTTTTTTTGCTAGACTAATGAATCAAGATGAAAAATGCAGCATGTTTCTGAATTTTTATAAGCAGTTGGATTCAGGGCACGACACATGGGTTTAATTGGGCTTTTGGAATGAAAGTTTTGAGTTACTTTTGAAAAGACTTAGGCCTCACATTTATACCGGTAATTCATTTGTAGCTGAATGAAAAAGCATTTTCCATTAGCCTTGAGGAAAGTTGTTTTCTGCGGGGAGGCAGTGCAGATTGTCACTCGTTTCCTAGGAAATTGAAGGGCAGGCCTCAATTTAGAAACGTAGCCTTTTAGAGTCTTAAATTTAAGTGAATTTCCAGCTGCAAACGGACCAGTTCATTTTAGATTTCTGTGATTTTTATACGTGCAAATAGGCCACCAAACGGCCGACAGGACGAGACCCCCACAGGGACCAAACAGCAAAGAAGACAGTGGGAACGGACAATGAGCACTCCACAAGAGCCAGTAGGATGAAGGAAAGTCTTGTTTATTACAGTAACATGGACCCAACACAGTACTGTGGTCGCTGTGATATGCGTGAGACTGATCCGACAAAGCGGAAAGAGAAGTGCATCCGAAAACTGTTCAAAATCGTCCACAATTTGACCGCTGAAGACTTCTCGACCTACTTCGATAACAGGGTGATGAATCGGTTCAGTGTGCCCCCTAAAACAGCAGCAGACGTCAACCCAACAGAGGAGATATCTATTCTTGATCAGAAGAATAACTTAAAAAGACGCCTTTGTGAGCGTCTTCCCTAATTGAGCAGTTACCAACAGTCCTTTCCCCTCCTGACGAAGCACCGAGAAACCCGGGTCGAGGGGTTGATGTCATCGGGAAGCAGTTTGTGTCTGTTATTTTGATTCATTTCACAAGGGTTCGATACAAAGTACCAATAATTGGGGTTGAGACCACCGAGCTTCACCCTGTTTCAATCTTAACCTATTCCTTTGATACATTTGAATTGGTTTGGCAGTACGGGACTATAAAGTGTTACGATGGTCCCGTTGCTACCTTTGCGCAAACCTTTCGAGCACATGGGTAAGGTCTGAGCGCTTCATGCACATAAATATTTTATTTATCATATCTGATTTAGTTTAGTTATTTTTCTTTATAGTCTCTGTGATTCTAACTTAAAAAGAAACCAGAAATGGGAACAATTTCAATTAGTCACTTTCCTAAAGGTGGAAAAAATAATAAAATCTCTAAATTCCTGAGCTGTTCATCTTGACAAAATTCCATTTAAAATTCTTTGGTCCCATAGTAAAGACATTGCACCCATCATCAGCCACGCAATCAATCGATCTTTACTTCCAGGGACAGTCCCTGATTGCACAAAGGAGGCTGCCTTAACTCCTATCATCAAAAAATGTAAAATCACTGAAGGAGGTTATGCCAATTTCTTTCCCATCTCTAATCTGCCTTTTTTTTTTGGCAAAGACTGTAGAAAAAACTGTCCTGGGGCAGTTCATGAAATACCTGGAAGATAATAAAATTTTCCACTCTCAGCAATCCGGATTCAGAAGTCACCATACTACAGAATCCCTTTTGCTAGATCTAACTGACGAACTCCTACGCAAAGCTGAATTGGGCTTTGATGCTTTATGGATCCAACTCGACTTCACCACAGCTTTTGATACAGTCTCATATCCGAAACTCCTACAAAGACATAAGGAGTTTGGTTTGTATTCCACCATCTTACAATGGTTTTTCTCTTACTTCACTAATTGTTCCTGTTCAGTTCACTGGAACAATGAAAGGTCGGAAAACAGGCACGTCAAATCGGGAGTTCTACAGGGGTCCTTATTATCACCAACTTTTTTCAGTATTTATCTGGTCCATTTAGCAAAGTTCTTAGAGTCCTGGAACATCAAATTCTACATCTTTGCAGATGATATACAGCTGTTAATATCTGTGAGTAACAACCAAGAAGAAGTCATTTCTGACCTCAATAGCAAGTTGAAGGATCTTAACATCTGGCTAGCAGACCACAATCTAATTGGAAATGCAGACAAATCCACAGCTACGTGGCTATCACACAACCAGTCTGCCCAATACATACTTCCAGAACTCGCTGGCAAACCCATCCAACTTAAAAGTTCGAAATCCTGACACTGGGAGTAGGGTAGAACTCTGAGCTAAGCATCAGATCTCAAATAAACCACATAGTAAAAAATGTATTTCGGCCACCTAAAACTATTGCGGCAATTAAAGCCTGTGCTGACTGCAGATGGTCCAGCAAAACTAATTCATGCTTTTGTTGTGAGTCGGATAGATTACTGCAACACATTATTTTTAGGGTCAAACATAGCCAACTTCTCCCGCCTACAGCTAATCCAAAACACTGCAACCAGGCTTCTAACAGACATGCACAGTACTGACCACATTATGCCAGTACTATTCAAATTACGACTGACTGCCGATAACCAAACAAATTAAGCTGCTTTGTCTAGTCTTCAAAGCCTTGCATCTTCATCTTCCAGAGTATCTGTACAAGAAACTGGCCAGATATCAACCTAATAGAGTTCTAAGATCATCTCAACATGACCGATTTGAAATCCCAGGCCTGAGAGATATAAAACTACAATCAACTAGAAAGAGAGCCTTTTCATATGTGGGTCCTAATCTATAGAACTCCATTTCAAGGATTCATTGAAGAAATCCCCTACTTTTCCTTCTGGAAACAATTGAAATCAGCTCTTTTCCACCAACACTATGGAACCCTATGCGATTACTCGCCATAGTCTGCATATGAATATTTAGCATTTACAACAATTCTAATTCTTACTGATCCTTAGAAACATGACGGCAGATAAAGACCAAATGGCCCATCTAGTCTCTTTCTCTCTCGGAGAGATCCCACGCGCCTATCCCAGGCCCTCTTGAATTCAGACACAGTCTCTGTTTCCACAACCTCTTCCGGGAGACTGTTCCATGCATCTACCACCCTTTCTGTAAAAACGTATTTCCTTAGATTACTCTGGAGCCTATCATCTCTTAACTTCATCCTATGCCCTCTCATTGCAGAATTTCCTTTCAAATGAAAGAGACTTGGCTCATGCGCATTTACATTACGTAAGTATTTAAGCATCTCTATCATATCTTCCCCTCTCCCACCTTTCCTCCAAAGTATACAGATTGAGATCTTTAAGTCTGTTCCCATACGCCCTATAATGAAGAACACACACCATTTTATTAGCCTTCCTCTGGACCAACTCCATCCTTTTTATATCTTTTTGAAGGTGCGGCCTCCAGAATTATGAGGTCTTAGCAGAGTCTTATACAGAGACTCCTTTTTCCTACTGTCCGTACCATACCTCTGATTCTCATATCTTCATTACCTCTGCCCTCTTTCTCTTCTCTTGCGCTTTCATGCCCTCTATTGACCTTTTCACCTTTCTTCTTCTATCCCTAATGTATTTTAGGGTTGGTTTGTTTTTTTTGTAACCTCAACTTTCACCAACCAAAGGTATACATTCCTAATATTTATCAGTTTTTAAAAGAATGGCACTTGTGATTTTTAACCCATTAGATTCCATTAGTTAATGAATAGAAAGTATAAATTGTCTGCGGATGATTACTTAATTTTGGAGATTCTGGGGAATAATGAATGACTTGTCTTCAACTTCCTGTGTTCCAGCTGGCGTTGTTATAGTTTACCATTGAACGTCTTTACCTAATAATAACCTTTTGTTAGGGATAAATATATTTTGATACTTTTGTATAGACTCTGCCAAATGCTGAACAATTGACGTCTTTGAGAACTGATTACCTGCTGCATGCATTTGATTTCCAAGTGATGGAAATGTCTGTCTTTATGGTAGGCATAGCCTCATGGGTACGGGAAGAAGTGGGTGGATTTTGGGCTCATTGCAAGCAGTGCCCGCAGCATAGGCAAAAAGGGTTATGAACCTTTGAGCAAAATGGAATCGGTTACTTGTGAAGGAGGTCATTTGATTATATAATTGGGACATCTGCTTAAAATAGGCTGATCACTGGGATATCAAAGTATGATCATATCAAGAAATTACATTGGTTGCCGATTGAGGCTAGAATTGAGTTTAAGGTCTTGACTGTAATACACCATGTGCTTTATGGCGTCTCACCATGGTACCTTGTCCAAATTTTGAAAAGGTACACTCCAAATCAAAATTTAGCCTCTAAATCAACTATGAGATTAATTGAGGGAAAGGTGCAAGAGGTGCATTATAAAAAAAACTAGCAGGGCTGTTATTTTGTTACCATCAATAAAAATGGTTTACAATGGGGGAGTCTGCTGATGGGGGGGAGTGTTAGAATATGTTGTTCGGTGAAGTCTGGGGACTAAGGAACCAATTCCTGGATGTTGGAGTGTGGTATTTACAGGGGGGGAGGGGGGATGTAACTCTGTTGGGGGTGTTTTCTTGGTTGGGGGAGGGGGGATTATTTTTTTTACGGGGGCATATTTTGATGACTTGGTCTCTATGATATAATGCTGGTTGGACATGTGTATTTACTATTGGCATTGTGTGTTCATTGATTGGTTGTTATCAATAAAAATTGTTTACAACTAAAAAAACCAACAAAAAATCTAGCAGGGCTGCTGTATCTGTAGCAGGTCCAAGACTTTGGAACACACTGAAAGGGACATTGAGAACATGGGCAGATTTCAGGTCATTGAAGAAACTGTTAAAGCCCAGCTTAGTTCCGAAGTTGGTAGAGAATATAGTACTCCTATATGATTGGAATACAAGATGATGGTCTTTTAATGAGTGTCTTTGACATATATTGTAAAGTTCTGTTATTTTTATATATGTATTAACTGTTACTCGCTTAGTTGATAAGCAGGATAGAAAATTTTAAAATAAATAAAAAATAAATAATACTTTAATTGAACTTTATTATACTTTAATGTATGGTTTGGGAACTACTGTTCTATACCAAGGCTTCCCAAAACTGTCCAAGTGAACCCACAGCCAATTAGATTTTCAGAATATCTATAATGAATATTCATAGTTTTTCATAAAGAGGCAAGAGAGATGTCTGTACCATTTATTGAAACAACATATATCAGGGATCAAAGTCCTAGGTCTTTAAAAAGACCGTATGACCTCCCAGATGAATGGAATCCTAGGAAAGTCCCAACCAGGATCCAGGTTTTGACAAACAACATTGCGTGTCGGTGTTCTGAAACCAAAAGCGCTTTTGGTTATTAATAAAAAAGACTTTAACAGCGATAAAGGATAATATAAAAAGAAAGGCATATGAGACTAATGATAGTTCACAGGTGGTCGTTCTGACAGGACTCGTTCCAAAGGCGGACAGCCGTGAACGCTTGAGGTCTTTCCGCCTTTATAAAAAAAGTATGTAAAACATTATTATTTACAGTTAAGAAGATTTTGAAAAGAATTCTGAGCTCTTTGGGGAGGACGGAACTGAAAATGAATTACAGTCAAACCTTGGTTTACGAGTGCACCGGTTTGCGAGTGTTTTGCAAGACGAGCAAAACATTCACAAAATCTGTGCCTCGGAAACCGAGCTTGACTCGATTTACGAGTGCCCGTCCCCGCGATCCGGCATCCCCCCCCTCATGTCGCCCCCGTCCCCCGCAATCCTACATTCCCCGCCGAGCACCCAAATAGCAAAACCTACTCCAATTTGGCACCGGCACCAGCACCAATGCACAGGACATGCCGGTGCCCAAAGATCCTCCCTCTTGGCTGGGCTGGACTGTGCATCGCATCGGAGATCCTCCCTCTTGGCTGGGCTGAATTGGACTGGGCCTTGATCATTTGCGCATGCTCAAGGCCTTCTGGTCTCGCTCCTAAGCCATTCCTTACTCTTATAGGGATCTTAATTTCCTCTTATTGCTTAGTAGTAAAACTTAACTCTTAAATACTAACTCATTTCTGTTCTCGAGCAATTAGGAATTGTTGCAGTTGTATGAGATCCCAAAAAACATATGCGGTGTCTTGCAACTTGACAAGACATTTACATGGAAATTTTAGGTAAAAGGATGCTTCTAGAGCTAAAGGAAGACCTTTTTATCTTTTGTATTATTTGATATTGTAATCATTTCAATCTATAATTTTTTATTTATTTTTTTTAAGAGGGGGTAAATAAATAAATAAGCCTGATGTCCCATGCTCCAAATAGTTGGGAAGGGTCATGATTTAAAATGGTTTTCCTGGCAGCCGGGTGCAGTATGTGCTTCCCAGCTACTTTCAGAATCTATGTGGCTATGGTGGGAGCTTATCACCTCCTCTGATTTATCGTAGATCTGAAATTCAGCAGTCGTGCAAAGTTGTAAGGCCCATGGGTGCTTTCTGTGGCCTGGGAGATGTTTGGTTTTCTCATCCCTTTCTAATTTTCCCCTTCACAGGGTCGCCGGTAACCACAAACAGAACCTGATGACTGTGGCCAACCTGGGTGTGGTGTTCGGTCCGACGCTTTTGCGGCCACAGGAAGAAACCGTGGCAGCCATCATGGACATCAAGTTCCAGAACATTGTGGTTGAGATTTTAATAGAGAACCATGAAAAGGTAACGTTGTTGCCAATGGCATTTTGTTGCTCAATCCATTTTGAAGCCAATTGCTCGCTTTAGTCGCGTGACAGTCTTTTTGCAACCGCGCAGTATGCCTTCAGACCTGAAATCATTCTCGACGCCGCTCGTAGCTCCATTTTCTCAGTACGAGGCCCTGAATTATGGAATATGGCTGCCTCTTCATCTTAGGCTGAAGATTTGAATCTTCTTGATTCTCCATTTCTTACTTACTATCAATTTCAAAAAGATCTTAAAACCCACTTATTTAAACAATATAATATACACTATTGATTTTCATATTGTCATGTAGTTATAATGTACTTTTAATTTTATTATCCATACTTATTTTAGTTTATATTGTGGGGGTTTTTTGTATTCATTAGTTTTAATGCTTGTATTAGTTACTTAGAATTTTATTATGTATGATATTATTATATTGTATGCCGAGTACCTATTGTGTAAACCGCCATGAACTGCTGCTTAGGCGGTATAAAAAAATAAATTATTATTATTTCTTTGATTAAATTTAAATCAGACCTTAAAGCATTTCTTTTTTTTTTCCTGACATCTATACCTGATCTGTTCTTACTTCCTCCATCCAACACTGACTGGGAATCATGGAAGAAGAGCCCACCTTGTCCTGTGCTGCTCTCCCCTTTTTCATATTTAAATTGGTGGTTACGCCTCCCCTTCCCCCCCCCCCCCCCACTGACTTCTCTAGCCTTCACATTCCCTCCCCTATGAAACTGGATTGTAAAACACTTGGGGGCCAGATGCCTAAAAGAGGGATCAGTGTGGGTTTGCTTCGATTTGACTTGTGGCCGATTGAAAAAGAGCTGTTGATGCACTAAAAAGTTTGCATGCAAATGATTCGCGCGGAGGTCTGTCATAATCCCTGACTCTTTCCTGCCTGATTGATCACTGTGAGAACGACTCTCACACATGCACAGAGCCAGCAGCAGAAGCCCAAACAGCAGAGAGGCAGGGGAAACTTCCTGCCACTCGGCTGTTTGGAGCAGGAAACCTTTCTTTTTTTTTAATAGGCACAAATGCTGTTTGTGTTACACACGCACAATATCTGCCCCGTTAAAAAAAAAAAAAAAAAAGCCCCCTCCACCCCCTGCCGATGACAGCCCTCCAAGACAACACCCTTTGTGAGCACATGTGGAATCCCACAAATTACATTACATTAGTGATTTCTATTCCGCCATTACCTTGTGGTTCAAGGCGGATTACATCCAAACTAAAACAAAAATTACATTCAAAATTTGAAGGAATAGAATAAGCGATGACATAGAATTTTTAAGGTAATATATGTTGGGTAAAGAGTTACCAAAGGGAAGTGGAGGTCTTTAGGAGATAAGAATAGGGTGAAATTATGGGTTTTAGATAACGTTTGGTAGATAGAAGAGTATTAGAGAGATCTAAGGGTAAATAGAGTGTTGGATATTGGGTTGGGATTGGTTGTGCTGGATAGGTTTTATGTGTTTTTTGAAGAGTATGGTTTTAATGTGTCTCCTGAAGACTTTGTAGTCTGTAGTCGAAGATAACAGAGTGGTGATTTGTCTGTCCAGTTTAGCTGCTTTGGAGGCTATTAGGTTGTCATAAAGTTTTTTTTGTTTGACATCTTTGGATGATGGGTGAGTGAATAGTGAGTGGGATCTTCTGTGTCTGGTTGAGGAGGATTGATTTAGTCGGTTATTCCAGTAGGTATCTATCCTCTTCTTGATAAGAACATGAGCCCTAGGGTGTGCCAAGGAGTTGGGCCCAGTGCAAAGGGCCCTTCCTGGTCCTCATCCTCGTGAGCTGTTGAGTCCATTCGGGGTCCGCTGGCAATTGCGCTTGCCTTGCCTTTCATCTACCCATTTTGAGTCCCCACCCCCATTGGAATCCCCTCCCTTGTCCACACTGCCCGCCCTATGACATTTTTGAAAATGTAGGTGTCGCTTGGGCTTGAAATGGTTGGGAAACACTGCCTTCTGCAACAGCCCCCCCCCCCTCCCCGAGTAGACGATGTGGGTTCTATGTTGCTTTTCAGACAGAAAAGCAATGTTACGATCAATGTATGCTGATTGATTTTTGGCAGGGGAGATGCGGCTGAACAGATAACTCTTTAGCTATAAATATATATATATATTTTTTTTTTTATTATTCCAGTGATCTCCCTTTAAGCAAACTCTTATTTGTAATAAAGTGACACATTGACCAGCACAGCAGTTTCACAACATTTTTTGTTGTAATAGGCAGATTCTCCTGGAGCAGATGCTCTGTGTGACAACCCAAATTGATGACTTCCAGTTTGCTTAAGAGGGAGCCCGTAGCATTTTTTTTTTATTTTTTTTTTTTGCAAGTGCCTAATTGTCCAAATCCTCTCTCAGATATAGTCCTTTATTTTAGCGGAGAAGTACAGTCTTCATGGGTTTAGAGCTCTCGTTTTCGTGGGGGACGCCCCAGTCAGGCCGCTTTTCGGGATATCCACAACGAACACGGAGGCCCTGCTTCAGTCGCATGCACATCTATTCATTGTGGATATCCTGAGAACCAGACCAGCCAGGGCAGTGATCTTCATTCATTTTTAAGCTGGGGGCCCCTCAAGATTTTAATGAACTGAGGGTGCGCTGCCAAATATCTTCAAGTTTTCATTACTTTTGATATACTGGTTATCATACAGGTATCTAAATGGTTTACAATAATATGTAGTAAAAGTTAAAAAAAAAAAAAAAAAAGAATAAAATCTTGGCTAAACGAGAAAATAAAGGGGAAACATTTACGCATGAACGTATGTGATACATACAAGTTTGCGTGCTTCTGCTACAAAACTGTATTTGGTTTATCTCCGAGCTACCTCAACCCACACTTCAACCTGAATTGCAATAATAAGAACTGCCGCAGAATCAATTTATTCACCTTCCCCTCCCTAAAACTATGTCACCTCAATAGGTTCTTCGACAAAACCTTCGCCTTCCAGGCGGCCAAACAGAACCCACGGCTAGCCCAAATTGTGCTCGAGGCCCCCACCTTCCTCAACTTCAGAAAACTACTCAAAACTCATTTATTCCACGGACAGAATCCCTAATCCCCCATCTTCCACTTCTCTCACCCCTTCCACCAATGATCTGAACTCTCCTCTTACTCCTTCTTATTGTTCACTCCCAACCTGCTAACTCCAATGACTTGTACATTCCCTTCATGCTTACCTCAACGACTTTGTTGCTTGTAAATCTGATTAATTGATGTGAACCGCCTAGAACTCCTTGGGTATGGCGGTACACAAAACTAAAGTTATTATTATTATTATTATAAATTAAATCAGGTTGGGCAGACTGGATGGACCATTCGGGTCTTTATCTGCCGTCATCTACTATGTTACTATGGTCCTCCAGAACAGGGTTGGGGACCACTGACATAGGTAGGAGGAGTTAGGAGTTGAAAGCACTCTCAAAGAAGTGGGCTTTTAAATGGGCCTTGAACACTGTCAGAGACGGAGCCCACCGTACGGATTCGGGCAGCTTGTTCCAAGCATATGGTGCAACAAGGCAGAAGGGACAGAGTCTGGAGCCAAGCCAGCGCCTTCTGCTTGGCATTACCTTCAAGTCCTTGGGTCAATGGCGGCCACGATAGAGTTGGTGCCCTGGGCAGAGTCACACATGCACCCCCCTCCAGGACGCCTTGTTGTCTGGTTAGTCAACTCAGAGAGACTCCCTGTAAGTTCCTTGGACAGTGGCAGCCACAAGCAGCAGGATCTGGTGGCTCCACCCACAGTCTCTAGCTTAGGGAATCCTGTTCCGGATCGATTCTGGTAAGTCTTCTCTAAATAAATAAATATTTTAAAGTCACTTTTATGTGTCGTGTATATTGCTCAATGGAAAATAGCAGGTTCTAAATGTTGAATATAAACAAAGTTCCCTCATAGCACTCGCTCATGATTCCTGTTGTCTCCAGGGTATAAATATTTGTATCCTTAAGTGCAAACTTACAGGGTTTGGCGTATGGACAGTGCACCATTTTGATGTTTCTCCTCTGAACTGGCATTACCACCCTGTGAACTGTTTGAGGTAGTGTTTGCTGCTGCCAACGCGGGGACTAACTTCTGATCCATTAGCAAGTATTTCTATCTCTCCCACCCTTCAATCCACTTATTTGGACCCTCTGCGTCTTGGCCAAGAAAACACAGCTGATTCCCAAACACTTGACTCTTTCGCCTGTCAGCTCCTCAGGCTGCAGCATCTGCCAGACTGCAAAGCTCACGGGCACAGCTGCTTGAGACTTATGTAACATTATAAAGCAGAGGTGATTTCATCGGCCAGAATGTTGCTGAGTCATTTGTTCACAAAAAAAATGGTTATAAAAATAGTGTGCAAGTTACGTCTGATGCCAAATGCAAAATAACAGGGTAGCAGGATACAATCAAATATCAGAAAATAGCTCACAACCTACTAATAAATACTTATCAAACCAGTAACAGAGAACCGACCGGAGGGAAATAAAAACCTCGGTTTTAAATGGGAGCCATATAGAAAAACTCCCTTTTCCAGCCATTGGCATAGAAACTTCCCTCTTTCAACGTTATCGCTAATGTGAAATTCAATCGCAATGTAAAGTGCTTTTAAAAAAAAATTTGTGCAATTTTCAAAAGTGCCAAACCTTATTTCCTAAAAAATTTCAAAAATGTGCAAGGTAGAGATTGGCTAGCGTTCATTTCAAATTCATTATTTAAACGAATCTTCTTTCAAACATTCATGCAATCAATACAAGAGATCACAGAAGCATTGCACTTGAATAGCCTTACTGGGTCAGACCAGTAGCCCGTTCTCACGGTGGCCAATGCAGGTCACTAGTACCTGGCCAAAACCCAAAGAGTAGCAACATTCCAGAATCCCAAAGAGTAACAAAAGATTCTAGAACCCCAAAGGGTGTCAAAATTCCATGCACAATCTCAAAGATAGAAAGATTCCAGAATCCCAAGAGTAGCAACATTCCATGCGGAATCCCCAAAGAGTAGCAACATTCCATGCTACCGATCCAGGGCAAGCAGAGGCTTCCCCATGTCTTCATAACAGCTCCAAAACGAAGCTGTGCCCCGTCTCCACAGACTCAAACCTTTTTCAACTGGTTGATATTCTGACATAGTAAAATAATTTTTTGCCACCTAACTGACAACTCTCCAGTTCTGTCAGAGACTAAAAGCAGCCTTTTAATTATTAGGTGGTCTTCAAAGTGATATGTGAATGAACTTAGTGGCCATGGTGTCGGTAGCCGCCCTTAAGTCTTCATACTCATCAACCAATTAGGTTGGTCCACTTTAGCTTAACTCTTTATAACCAGAGTGATTTACTAATCAGTTAAATTGAAGAGGCTTTTCATATGAAATAATCTTGCCATGCAGGAATTAAAATATCTTGGCTTAGCCTTGTAACCTTTCAGCAGTTTAGGTGGGTAATTATCTCAAGATAAATTGTTGTTCCCTTACGCCTCATCACCACTCACTTGCTTCATCTAAATGCATCAGAGATACCTCTGTCTCCCCGCCTCCTGCTAGCTGTATTCAGCTGTGGAATAGAACTTGAAACAGATTTCCGAATTGATTGACGATCTGCCCAAATTGGAATTTATTGGGTGCCAACCAAACATATGTTGGTGTTTTACAGTTCAAGGATATTATATCAAAGAGAACGCTACTTGTTATGCCAGGGGCAGCATTCCCCTGTCTCTCTGTGTAAAAACTTGAGTTTATTTTGTTTTATTTTAAGTTGCTCGTGATACTCTAAGTTTCATTGGAGCTGACATTAGCAAGAAGGCTACACGTGACATTAGGGGCTTTTGTGATGCCAAGTTTGACATTCTTGGTTAACATGGCAGCTTTCTAAACAATAAACTGAAAATGAGATTTTCCATTTTGTTAAAGGTCTGTATCGTTTGCTATATGATCCTCTTAAAATCGTCTCAAGCATGCCAGGCATTTTGGAAAGGGAACAGAAAGGAAAGGCTGCTGTGACTCGGAGAAGAAGCCAGGGAAAGTGTAAGACCAAAACATGTACAGAGAAGGAAGAATGAACTAACTAAACCAAACTTTAGATTTATGGACCGTGTCATCTTTACGAGAGTAAAGCTCGACTCGGTTTACAAAAATTAATGTGAAAGATGAAAAAGAAAAGCAGATTTACAATTTGGTGAATAAACAGGTTTTTAAATGTTTACGGAAGATTTGAAGAGTATCCAAGTCTCTCAGCCACAAAGGAATATTATTCCATAATAAAGTTAATTTGAATGAAAAGGACTTACCCAATTTACTAGAAGAGACAATAAACAGATGTAGAAACACAAAAATAGGTAAAATTATGAGGGAAGCAGGAGGGGCAGTTAGATAGGCTTAGGGTTGGGTTAAGGGATAGTGGCCCTAAGGGGGCCCCAAGGGATAGTGGCTCTAAGCAGGATGGACAGTTAGATAGGCTTAGGGCTGGGGGTCAAGGGATAGTGGCCCTAAGCAGGAGGGGCAGCTAGATAGGCTTAGGGTTGGGGCAAGGCATAGTGGCTTCCTAAGTCAATTTGCTTTGGTGGTGTCTCCCATCACATTACTTCTGGTGCTCCATCAGTGGGTTCAGCATCTCCTCCCCCTCAACAGTCCGGTCTCTTTCCCTTTTGTCTGTCCTCCATCCCATGGATCCAGCACTGCTCTCTTACCTCTCTTAATCTCCTGGTGGTGCTGTCGGAAGAAGCAGCATGAAAGGAGATTGCATCAGAGGAGACTCAACGCAGCGGAGGGAAGGCCCAGGGGCAGACCGAAAGCAGCCTGTTATGGAACTGGTGCCATTGATCAACATAAACTTCACAGAAGCATGGGGAAGTGAGAGAGGTCAGGGAGGGGGGAAGAAAAGGCTTAATCAGTAGACCAGGTGAGGTCAGAAGTTGGGTATTTTGTGCCCTTAGTGATTGGCCCTGAACAGGCTAAAGCTCAAACAGAGGGGTGTAGGGGTAAATTCTATATAGGTCTCTAAAAATTAGGTGCCCAAAAAAATCGGCCGCTAAGCTAGCATTCTAAAATGGCCGAGTCGCACGCCAAATCTGTTCTAGAAGACTAGTAGACAAAAAACAAGAAAATCCAAATAGCGCCGAAAGGTTCCACAAAGGAAATGAAGCAGCCGAACAACGAAAGGATTGTGGAGCAGAAAATCGGACATACCAGGCTGTAGTTTAATAAACGTCCAAATAACTTAAAAATCAATTCACAAAGGGCGTGTACAGTCGCAAGTGACCCACGGGATAGTGAGCTGTTGGTTTGTAGCCTCTTAACCTCTTGTGATTTTTGTGACTTTAGCGGGTTTTATATTTTAGACAGCCAAGGACCATATAAGACGCTCTTCCGGAGTCTGTCATAGGGGAAAACACCCTCCAGCGATTCAAGACAAAGTTAGACAAGTTCCTGCTGAACAAGAACGTGCGCTGGTAGGGCTGGTCTCAGTTAGGGTGCTGGTCTTTGACCAGAGGGCCGCCACGTGAGCGGACTGCTGGGCATGATGGACCACTGGTCTGACCCAGCAGTGGCAATTCTTATGTTCTTAAGACCCCTGAGGAAGACCCCTCTTCGGAACTTGAGCTCTCTCCAAGTTTTCCGCAAACATCTGAAAACCTGGCTTTTCTCAAAAAAATGTAAGTCTCCCTCCAACTTAGGAATCAAGGAAACTCTTATATCTTGGCATCCCAAGTCCTCTAAATTTTCTTCACACTTCTACTTCTAACACTCTGTTGTAGTTCCTTCCTATTTCTCCTACTGTAAACCGTGTTGAGCTCTACGAACGTGGAGATGATGCAGTATACAAACCTAAGGATTAGATTAGATTAGATTAGATAGCGGATGCTGCGGATGGTCAGACTGGATAGGCCATTTGTCCTTTATCTGCCATCATGTTTCTCTTTTTCTATAACCATAAAGCTCTATGACATCACAATGCAGGTGGAAAGAGCCTTAGCCTATAGGAAGAGGAGATGCAAATGTTAAGAGGCTTAGCCAATAGGGAGAGGAGGAGATAGCACTTCTACCTCTAACCCTCTGTTGTAGTTCCTTCCTATTTCTCCTACTGTAAACCGCGTCGAGCTCTACGAACGTGGAGATGATGCCGTATACAAACCTAAGGATTAGATTAGATTAGATTAGATTATTATTTGACAAAACACAACCCGTGTTTATTTTTATTTTATTCATTATTTTATTTCTATCCCGTGGGTCACTTGTGACTGTATGCAGCCTTTGTGGATTGTTTCTTTGACCACAGACGAGACTTCCTTATGGTGGTAGGTTTCTTATGGATGCCATTAACCCTTTCAGGACCATAAGGATCGTAGGCCAATTTTTGTGGTTTTGACGACATTTTTATGGTAAAAAGGGCTTGCAGATGCCAAAAAATTGATTTTTTTGTGAAATATCATTATTTTTTTTTTTTTTAATCACACTTCTGGCTTATGGACAGTGTGGCAAGTGAATCTTCTCGTCAATCTGGCAACGACGCTAATGAATGAATGTTGGAACCAGTTTGTTTACATAAAGGCAGTATCATATGGAATCCGTACATATCAAATTTAGAACTGTAGACTATCCCAATCAAAATTTATAGGATTTTAAAGTTATGGGACAAATATGTCCCTTGGTCCTGAAAGGGTTAATATCTTTAAAATTTAGCAATTAATTCTCCAAATCATTGTACTATTTATTTGCCCTGTCCAGTTTATGACATCAGGGGTAAGAGCAAAAATATCTGAATGCCAGATGCTCAGGCTGTTATTGGTAACAGAGGAAGGTCCAAGTTGTCTCTTACTGTTGACATATGAAAGCAGTTTCTCAGTTTAAATTTTGAGCAAAGTGAATATCATTCTAGGTTTGAGAAGACCTTGAAGTCACGGTTACATCAGCTGAAAAGTGCATAATTAGTGATGGATGTGAAATTTCTAGAACCGATAAACCTTAGAGGAGTCAATGTCCATCCTGAGCGTGACGTTCTTCGGGCACATCTTTCAATCGATATTTGAGTTTTGAATCTTTTATCAAAGAGGGGGGCTGATGCTTCTGAGGACAGTCTGTGAATTGCAGCTGCTATAAGACTTCTGAGGGTCCCTGTACGGGCACGCAAGGACTATGCAATCAGCCAAGTTAAATCAGTGTGGGCCATTGTTAATGAGTTTCCAAGTCTGTCTTCCAAATTTCAGATGGCATTATCAATAACGCTAATAAACTGTGAATCAAGCTGAAAGCCTTCTGGGAGCCATTCACCTTGAATGCCTCAGTGTATCAAGTTTTTACCGTCTTTGGAGTTGTCTTATAATCACTGCCTTCAATGTGAGCTTTTCTAAGCTAGCTGGTCTCTAGATCATACGTTCAGATCGTTTTACTTTTAAAATACTACTTTTAGTTTTTAAAACTTTGAGCACAAACGAACCTCAATTTATTAACAGACTACTTATCCCATACTGTACCTCTCGCACATTAAGATCAACCAATCAAAATCTTTTAACAGTTCCTTCACTAAAAATAATTGGAACTCGTCGTACTGATATTTTTTCTGTCATAGCCCCCCAATTATGGAATAACTTGCCCCTGTATCTTAGAACTGAAAAGGATTTAAAGCAGTTTAAAAGTAGCTTAAAAAGTTTCCTTTTTAAGGACGCATATAATGTATGAAAACAATTTCCCTAATCCTTCCTAATCCTATCTTTTTCCTTATTTCCTTCCCTTACCTCATGTTTTTTTTACCTCATACCTTTTATTTTTTTTTATACATATGTAATTTTACCCTTCTTTCCTTATGTGTCCGTTAGTCTGTATAATTTTAATTTAATTTAATTTTATTCTATTTTATTTTCTTTTTTTAACATTGTATTAAAGTTTAACTAACCTTGTATTTGTATTATTTTTCTTGTTTTTGTAAATCGCTTAGTAAATTTAAATAAGCGATTCAACAAATTTTGATTAAACTTGAAACTTGAAACTTGTACTCCATGCAACATAGATGTACCTATGTTAAATGTAGTTTAAAAAAACTCTCTAAGCTAAGCTCCAGGAGTGCTGTTGATTGTGTCAAATTTGGCCTTGCGCAGAGTAAAATTGTATTTCCTTTCTGCCTATGTTTAATTACACATTGTGTGAAGAAATATTTCTTCAGTTTATTTTACATCTACTACTTAGTAGCTTCATCGCATGCCCCCCTAGTCCTAGAATTTTTGGAAAAATAAACAAGCGGTTCACATCTAACCTTTCCATTCCACTCAATATTTAATGAACCTTTGTCGTATCACCCCTGAGCTGTCTCTTCTCCAAACTGAAGAGCCCTAGCCGCTTTAGCCTTTCCTCATAGGGAAGTTGTTCTATCCCTTTTATCATTTTCGTCGCCCTTCTCTGTACCTTTTCTAAGTTTGCCATATCTTTTTTGGAGATATGGCCACCAGTATTGCATATAGTATTCAAAGTGCAGCCATACCATAAAGCAATTAAAGGGCATTATAACATTATTTTCCATTCCTTTCCTGATCATTCTTTACATTCCATATGCTTTCGGAGACGTAACATAGTAGATGACGGCAGATAACGACCTGAATGGTCCATCCAGTCTGCCCAACCTGATTCAATTTAAATTTTTTTTTTTTTTTAATTTTTTCTTCTTAGCTATTTCTGGGCAAGAATCCAAAGCTTTACCCGATACTGTGCTTGGGTTCCAACTGCCGAAATCTCTGTTAAGACTTACTCCAGCCCATCTACACCCTCCCAGCCATTGAAGCCCTCCCCTGCCCATCCTCCTCCAAACGGCCATACACAGACACAGACCGTACAAGTCTGCCCAGTAACTGGCCTAGTTCAATATTTAATATTATTTTCTGATTCTAAATCCTCTGTGTTCATCCCACGCTTCTTTGAACTCCGTCACCGTTTTCCTCTCCACCACCTCTCTTGGGAGCGCATTCCAGGCATCCACTACCCTCTCCGTAAAGTAGAATTTCCTAACATTGCCCCTGAATCTACCACCCCTCAACCTCAAATTATGTCCTCTGGCATTTTCCTTTCTCTGGAAAAGATTTTGTTCTACGTTAATATCCTTCAAGTATTTGAATGTCTGAATGAGTAGAGGGTTTCAGCGTATCCTCAATGATGACACTTAGATCATTTTCCTGGGATGGTATCAAAACAAAATTTAAATGTTCTTATGGCTGTTGATGTGCCATGATGGGCCAGAATGGTGCTTAGACAGCAACTCATGAAGAAATGCCAATGTGGGCAGACTTCTCCAGTCTATATCCTGAAAATGGCAAGGACATTCATATTATATTCTGTGAGTATCTTTGTTGTGGGAGAACTGCCATCAGTAATAATGTCGTTAATTGTTGGTTTAATCATGAATTGGTAATGGTAGTGACTGTTGAGTAGACTGGATTGACCATGCCATCATTTACTTTGTTACTGTAGCTCAAGGAAAATCGAATCTATAGAAAGGTAGGTAGAGCGAATTGTCTCCACTTTGGTCTACCTGCATCTTCTTGGCTGAGCCTTTATTCGAGCTTCTGTTTCTGGTGCTTTCTTGACAAAAGAATGTCTGCAACAGCTTTCTTTCACGCCACTCCCGCTCCGTTCTCGCTAGAAATCCTCCTCCGCTCTGCTCTTGCCAACTGGGGTTCAGCCATTTACTGCACAAAATTATACCAAATGACATGAAATATGTTTATGGTTTAATATTTGTATAATAACCTGCAGGAGGCAAGCTAATTGCTGAATGCTAGGCTCACGGGACATATGAGCTAAATTATTGCATAAGAAATAAAGCCAGAAAAATGAGTATGTCACCCTAGCATTTCCTTCTTAGACTATTGGAAGAGGAAATGTGCACGCTGTATGTTAAGATGCTGTTTTAATTCCTAGAATTAATCTCTCAACGGAATGTTCCAAATGCACAATTGATCTTATTAGATTCATAATTGGTGAAGACTTATTATTATTATGGAGACGGTGCTGTTGGCCAAGTGGTCAGCTGTGAGTATAATTACAGCCATCTTGCTAAATCATCACCAATAAATATTTTACATTATTGAGTACAAAAGAAAGCTAAAACAGCTTTGTTGGCTGGTAACAATTGAAGTCATTAATTAAATGTAAATAGAAATCTGCCTCTTACTTGGGATTTGAACTGGAGAACTAAAACACTTCTAAAAATGGCTGTTTCTGGTACCTGAAATCTCTCCGTGCTCATGTATTAAATTTCCATATCTTATTGCAGAGCAGTTTTGTATTGAATAATCCTTGTGTGTTTAATATGATACACGGATTTCTCCTTGACGGCAGTCGGTGGCGTAGTGAGGGAAGGCAAAGATAGGCGGCTGAAATGTAGGCCAGGGTTTCCCAGGCCTACATTTCAGCCACCTATCTTGGCGTGATTCGTGGCTGGGTAGCCACTTTAGATTGCCTAACGCCACTTCGGGGGTTGGCCACGCCTACTTTGGCATTCCATGACCTAAAGCGGCTTCCTAGCCGCGATTCCAGCGGCCAGTTCAGCTGCCTTTTATATAGGCGTTGATAGGCGCTCAACTCTGTCTTTTCTGACCATTGGCAGGACGCCTACCAACGCCTAAATTTAGGCATTGGTTATAGAATTTCTCCCCAAATGTCACACCGAGAAACAGGGATGAAGAAGAGCAGGTGCCTGGGACTAGAATGTATGTACATAGGAATCTCTTTTTCCATTGGACCCTAAAATATTATTTACTGTTAAATAATTGAGTACAAAACACACACAGGTGGGTTCTTCTTTCTTCCAGCAGCCCCCTCGTAGTCTAGTTTATAGGCGTCTGACCTTATGGAACTTTCTTTCTTTCCAGATGTTTAACGTGGTGCCAGAGACGACACAGCTGCATTTGTCTCGTAAGAGAAGTACAGATTCAAAGCCCCCTTCGTGCAGCGAGAGACCGTTGACGCTCTTCCATACGCTGCACTCTGCAGAGCATTGTAAGTTCACAGTTCTGTGTCGGAAGGAAACCCTCAGGGAATAGCATGCTGGTATTTTTCATTGTTTTTAGGTAATATTTACTGATTACAGATGGCACACAGATGGCACTTTGTACGTGAAACAGACACAGACTCGTGTGCGGACCAGGTTTCTGTCTTTAAAAGGAGGCCCCCGTGGAGAGTTTCTCTTTGCTACAAGCACTGCTTAAAAACCATAAAAACGTGTCCTTGTAATATGCAGATGTGATGATCTTGGGCATGTTAACACCACCCTCCGTCGCTTCGGGTTCAACCAGAATATAAAACAGTGTCAGCGTTCCTGAATGTGTAACCTGCCCTGAGCAATATGCACTAAGGCTTTCTCTCTATTGGAAGGTTCTATAATGCTACTAATACCTGGGGACTCGATTCAGAGCAGTTTTCAAAGACATCTGTAATGGATTTTAAATACAGATTCAGATGGATTCCGCTGTGATTGTTGTCGACCTCCCAGCGAGGCTAGGGTATCATGTTGGCATTGGCATTATTACACTATTATATATGTATGTATCGTATGTATACTATGTTTACAGAAGATTACGGTTAACCATTCTAACTAATCACCCCTTTCACAAAACCACGGTAGTGGTTTTTAGCGCAAATCGGGGCACTGAATGCTCTGCGCTGTTCTCGGCGCTCTTAGAGTGCCTATGAGCGTCGGGAGCAACGTAGAGCATTCAGCACGCCGGCCTGCGCTAAAAAAACGCTATTGCAGTTTTGTAAAAGAGGGGGGGGAGGGGTAAGTTTGCTATATTTACACCCTCGTAAATAGGTTAACCATTAATCTATATTTTCATGCATTCTAAATGGCTCTACCAATGTATACTATATTTGTCCTACTTGCTCTCATCCTAGATAATTCTACTTACACTCAACCTAATTTATTTTAGTTCTGTTGTATAGAACCTTAGCCAATAGGAAGAGGAGATGCAAATGTTAAAACTCTTAGCCAATAGGGAAAGGAGGAGGTAGTGGATGCTACAGATGGGCAGACTGGATGGGCCATTTGGCCTTTATCTGCCATCAGGTTTCTATGTTTGATGCAGTTTGACTGGTTGATCAGGCTGCCTACTCAACAAATCAAAGTGGATCAAGCAAAAAGTAAACAAAAAAAATTTAAAAAAAGTAAGACTGTAGAGCTGGGGATAAACGAAGGCTGTACCATGCAACTTCAAATCAGCAAAATGGTTCAGAAGGCATTCGCAACCATGCGCAACTTAAGGAAAGTTCGAAAATACTTCAAAAACGAACAATTCAAACTCATAGTACAAGGGCTAATCCTAGGACTCCTGGACTACTGTAACGTACTTTACCTGTCATGCCCCGCCAACATGCTAAAACAAATGCAAACAGTCCAAAATACAAAGCCCTAAGACCAATATACTCGCTTAAAAAATACGACCACATTACCTCAGCTTTCCAAGACTCACACTGGCTCCCAGAACAAGCACGCATACAACACAAATTCTACTGCACCCTATTCAAAGCCCTAAATGGAAATGGACCGCCTAATCTGGAAAAACACATCCAGACCAAGGAGAACTCAAGCACACTTTACCCACCCCCCAAAGGCATGCAAAGCAAAAAAAATATATGACGATCTAATAGCCACCAGAGAAGCAAAAATAGACCACCACCTCTCCAATCTGCTGACCACGACGCCCAACTACAAAACATTCAGGAAAGAACTGAAAACCATACTATTCAAGAAATTTGTCAAATGATCTAACCAAACCGTATCGACCATTCCCAGATCCCAATGCACACTATAGCTATCAACCTTGTAATCTCCCTGGGAATGCCTAGGCTAATTTCTTGTTGTAAACCGCCTAGAATGAAAGGTATTGTCAGGATAGAAGACATCAAGGGAATGTAATGAATCCCGTGAAAGTCCTCACTGCACGCCGCTGCACTATATCGGTCCCTTTTCAAACCCATTCCTCTTCTACAAGATAGCATAGTTCATAACATAGCCAATCATTCATCAGTACACCGAGCCCTGGTAATGCAAAAGATTGTAACCCCCCCCCAAACCCCACAAGTATTACCACAGCAGAGGGTACCGTAACTAAAGCGTGCTGGACAAAAATGCACAGGACTTATGTGCGTGGCCTTAAAACAGTTCCTATTAGCACTCTGGGGGGGATGTGTGTGTGGGAACACCCCCAGTAAACTTACAAGTGTTTGCGCTTCCGTTGGAGGGAGTGTGGGGGAGGGATTACAGCTGTTTTCCTTTGTTTTTGGGGTATTCGGCAGTTTTCAGTGTAGTGGGGGGGAGTGTGAACACTTGTAAGTCACCCCCCCCCCCTCAGAGCGCTAACAGGAACTGTTTTAAGGCACAGCGCATAAGTCCTGCACGGGATTGTCGGCGCGGTTATGACGGGTCACCATCGGCACGCGATTATCGGTGCGGTTTTTGTCCAGTGCGGTTTTGATGGGTCACCCAGCAGAGATGTAGAAATTAAAAACTATATTGAGATACCTTACTGTTGAAATCATTAGTGTGTTATAAGGAGTTACCCCTCATGCAACTTGAGGACGAAGCATGGCCATGTTGAGTATCTCAATCAAGTTTTTCATTTCTACATCCAATTGGCCAGCACTCTGTTCTCCTTTGTTTTTGTCCTTGGTCAACACTCTTTGTACTGGGCTTTGTCATAGCTTCATGACTGTTCTGTAGTCTAGTTCAACGTTTTAGACTCTTTCAACTAATCTGAACAAATACCGGACGGGAAGAAGTGAACTGCAGTTTCAGCTTCAAACTCATTACCCACCTCTCATTCTGAAGCATAAAATATAAGCCCATAAATATCTTTCAGTTTGGCGGGCAGAGTCATCATTCTCCTTTATGGAGCTTCTTGGCCTTGGTTTTGAGAGCACATTTGCTGTCAATCTGGATCACTTTATATCGTTAAGAGTACTCTGCATTGTTTATCTTTTTCCCTTTCATGTACTTTGTAGGCAAGCAGTTTAGGAAAGATGCTGAAAGGAACAGGCCAGGCTATAACAACAGGAGCAGAAGTTTTGGACACGCCTTATAGATTCATGCTAACATCTCATCTCAAGTGAATGCCTACGCATTGTATATTAAATAAATGCTTAATGGGAGAGACCACAGGAGTGGGGCAAAACTTTTCTGAACCCACAACCTCTAAATACCACAATAGTTTTGAAAAATATTAATAGTGAAAGAAGGGGGCCCTCAGTATGAAGTGATAAGCTCAGAAGAAGAGGGTACCAAGACCCACTCAATTGCTTAAACAAGCCATAGGCCCAAAACTCCACGTCTCAGAAAAAACATCACTCTGCCGAAGATATTCGTTTTTCTGGAGCTGGAGAAACGATGCACAAATCGAGTCCGACCGAGCTCGGTTTCAAGGCTAGGAGCCCCTTCGTCAGGCTGCAGGAGGCGTCACGGAGCAGCGGCATCAACGCAGCGTTCTTCAGACTCTGCTGGGCTGAATTCTGGTGGTCCCCGACGAAGGGGCTCCTAGCCTTGAAACCGAGCTCGGTCGGACTTGATTTGTGCATCGTTTCTCCAGCTCCAGAAAAACGAATATCTCAAGCAGCGTGATGTTTTTTTCTGAGACCGGATTTTCGGTTCGTAGACAACGGCGCGAAAGACAAAAGCGCGCGCCGACAATTGAGCGCAACGTGTGCTGCCGCGCCGCTCTAAATTACAGTTTTTAGGGGCTCCGACGGGGGGTTTTGTTGGGGAGCCCCCCCCCCCCAGTTTACTTAATAGACATCGCGCCGGCGTTATGGGGGGTTTGGGGGGTTGTAACCCTCCACATTTTACTGTAAACTGAACTTTTTCCCTAAAAACAGGGAAAAAGTGAAGTTTTCAGTAAAATGTGGGGGTTACAACCCCCCCACAACGCCCCCACAACGCGGCGCGATGTCTATTAAGTAAAGTGGGGGGGTTCCCCCCCAAGCCCCCCCGTCGGAGCCCTAAAAACTAATTTAGAGCGGTGCGGCGGCGCGTGGTGCACCTTTGTCCCGGCGCGCTTTTGACCTGACACCGGATTTTCACGCAGCTAAGGGGCTTTTCTAATCGGCAAATTTGTAACGCTTTTTGATGGGCTGGAATGAATTCTGTCGCTGTGAGTTTTTCTTCTGTTTGGCTCACGGGACAGGGGCAAAAACTTTCTTTTCTGCCCGACGCGATTTGGAGAAGCTTTTCAAACCCCGGACAAAGTGCAGGGTTTTGAAAAGTCGTCCAGATCCCCGGACATGTCCTCAAAAGGACATCTGGTAACCCAAATCAGGGGCCTGGAACACAGGACAAGCTTTTATTTATTAATTCTTCTGGGTTGCAGAGAGCTTGGCCTCCTTTTTTCCCAATATTGACTGAATCTTATTCCTTCACCCCCCTCCCCGAATAAAGAAATAAATAAAAATTTGACGGCTTTATTGTAAGTGTCTGTTGTTTTTGGGGTTTTTTTCTTTTCATCAGTGGAGACTATGAACAGCATCAACTC
Organism: Geotrypetes seraphini; assembly: GCF_902459505.1. Taxonomy (NCBI): domain Eukaryota; kingdom Metazoa; phylum Chordata; class Amphibia; order Gymnophiona; family Dermophiidae; genus Geotrypetes; species Geotrypetes seraphini. The sequence goes on along the minus strand of NC_047101.1, from coordinate 7,224,768 downwards.
CAGCACTGAGTCGGTGGCTTCTTCCAATGCAAACAGTTCCCCAGACTCCTCCAGCGCTCTGCTCCCGAACCTGAGTGGCCTGAACTCCAGCGACTCTAACCTGCAAATGAATAGGCCAAATTCCTTGTAAGTTCTATCTGTATTTTATCTGTATCCCATGTATTAGCTCACCTTGTTGTGAACTGCCTAGAACATTTTCGGTATGGCGGTATATAAGAATAAAATAATAATAATTATTATTATACTATCTATGAGCTATGTTACAGAGGATTCAAGTTAGAATCACTGCGAGCAGAACCTCAATGAAACAAGCTGTGCTCTAAAGCTATTTGCAAAGCCGCTGGATTGTGCAGGAGACTTTTGCACGAGAGAGACAGCAGTATTGCCTCGGTACTCTGACTTTTCTGTACTTTGTTCAGGGTCTTTTGGCAATGCAGGAACAGGGGGTGTGCAAGAGGGAGCGCGAGAGGATGTGGTCTGGTGGCTGGAGCTTTGAGCTGTAACTTACTAAATCCCTTGAGATCTCTTCCTCCCACTCATTCTTGCGTACTTCTGAGTACGTCACTTCATCTCCCAGTGCCTTGGCTTACCCGGTTGTCACTGGATCACCATGGCAATAGCGAAGCAAGGATCTTACTTATCCATAATGGTGTTCTTTCTTTCTCTCCCCTTTTGACAGCCAGAATTTTCACTTCAAAGAAGGATAGATGGATAGATAGATTTCTGAGGAATGAACTTTTCAAGTGTGTTGAAATATTTGGATGAAAGACGCCGTAATATTCAAAGGGCCATTATTTTTGAACTTGTGGCAGTAGAGGGCTTGTATCCTTATGTCTACAAGGTGAAGGACAGATAATTCATGACATTACGATGATTGAGTAGACAAAACACTTTCGACATGGTATCAGGTGGTCCGATCCTCCGCTTCTAGCGGGCCATTGACCGCTCTGCGAGATGGGTGGAACCGGCATCTTGCTGCCCAGTATAGCCTGGAGCTGTTTCATGCTTTACACGCTTTTGTGAAATCGGCGGCTTGGCAGGAGACTCAATTTAAAATTCTACATAGGGCATATAGCACTAGAGCACAGGGTGCCCGCATGGGTCTGTGGGAGGAATCTTTGTGCATCAAATGTCGGGGGGGCTCCCGGGAACCTTCTGCATTCCTTCTTGGAATGTCCTGAACTGTCCATATGGAATTCCTCCTTTGCGCAGCTTCGATTGGTTTTGCTGCGCGACATTGAGTGGGACTCTAGAAGCTTGCTTCTTGGGGATCAGGCTTTGTTGGAAGAGCAGGGTTTCACAATGCATCAGCGCGATTTATTTATTTGACTTTACTGACGGTCAAAAGAGCTATTTTACATTATTGGACTCAGTTCCTTTATCTTACTGGATCACCCAGACGACTGAGCTGGCCCGCTTTGAACTTTGCTACCACGCTCACTCAGCTAATCCTGAGGTGTTGGCCTACACGGCCTTATGGAAGGTGTTCCTGAGGTGGCCTCTGGTCTCTCGGAAGAGGGGGGGGGGGAGGGAGGGGCGGGTGTGCATGTGATGTGACTGGAGGGTGCATGTTGGTTTGTATGGGTTGTGTTGTATTGGGAGCTTGAACGGGAGGGGGGGAAGGGTGTGTTATGATTTAACATTGAACATGTGAGGAGCCGATATGGGAGAGAGGCTGTCTCTGCTTTCCTATTTAGGACAGCTTTGCGGTTTCCTGATATATTCTATCTCTCGTTGATACTGGTTGTTTACTTTTTCTGGCTGCTGCTGTTTGACTGTATTCATATTGTATTTGCTTGTCTCTCTTGTTGACTCCTTAATAAAAATGATTTTCAAAAAAAAAAAAAGAGCTAAGGCCTGTCCGTTTGCAGCTGTAATCTCCTGCCCGGAGGCGTTTCCATGCAAAAGGATCCCATAACACTCTTATTTTATACCGTCAAAGGCCAAACTTTTAAAGAATTCCCAAAATATTCAGGCAGAGGTTTAACCTCTCTCCTGATCTATAGAAAGAACTGGACAAGGGCAAAGAGGACGATGGAATCTAGGCATTATTCTCAGTGGTGGGGCAGTGGTGTCCTTCCCCGACCCCCCTGCTATGCACACGCACCCCCGTCCCTTCCCCATACCTCTAGTTCACCACACATGCAAGAACATCAACGGGCTCCGCGTGACCGCGTCAGCTCTCCCTCTCATTATTTCCTATGCGCGGCACCAGGAAGTGACGTCGGCGGGAGCCAGCGCGGTCACGAGGCACACGTTGAAATTGTCGCTCGCAGCAGTGAACAATTAGAGGTACGAAGAAAAGGAAGGGGGCGTGCGCACGGCGGGGGGAGGAGCGGGAAGAGGTGGGGCGGAAAGGAAGAGGGGTGAAGGCGCCCATGGTGGTCCCTCCCCAACCCCCATTACTGCGCCAATGATTCTTCTGAGTGTTAATTAGAATGCCATGTTTATCTTTATCAATTTGACTTTTTAAACTCGGGCACGAGTACACTTCTCCTTCCGTATTCGCGGTTTCAGCAATCGCGGTTTCAATTATTCGCGGTTTTTAGCTTGCTGGCTCCTCCCCCCCATAAAAAAATTACGTCAGCGTGCATAGAGAAATCACTGATTCCAAGCGTTTATGGAGAAATTCGCTGATTCCCAACACTTTCGTCACCGCGTTTTGCCTTTCCTTCAGGAACAGGCCAGGTCTCCCACCATGTTATTTGCGGTTTCACCATATTCACAATGGTTTTTAATAGAAAACAGCGAATAACATCTGAAAAAGTTATTCATAGTTTTTCTGTATTTGTGGGTCTGTTAATCCCCTATCACAGCGAATACGGAAGGAGAAGTGTAGACACGGTACTACTCAAAAGGGTCCAGAGAAGAGCGACTAAGATGGTTAAGGGGTTGGAGGAGTTCCCGTACAGTAAAAGATTAGAGAAACTGGGCTTTTCTCCCTCGAACAGAGGAGATTGAGAGGGGACATGATCGAAACATTCAAAGTACTTAAGGGAATAGACTTAGTAGATATGGACAGGTTGTTCACCCTCTCCAAAATAGGAAGAACGAGAGGGCACTTTCTAAAGTTAAAAGGGGATAGATTTCGTACAAACATAAGGAAGTTCTTCTTCACCCCGAGAGTGGTAGAGAACTAGAACGCTCTTCTGGAGTCTGTCGTAGGGGAAAACACCCTCCAGAGATTCAAGACAAAGTTAGACAAGTTCCTGCTGAACCAGAACATATGCAGGTAGGGCTAGTCTCAGTTAGGGCGCTGGTCTGTGACCTGGGGGCCGCCGCGTGAATCTAAGGGAAAGTTGTACCAAAACCAGATCAAAATGGAAGACTCTGTTTGTGATTTATGAACAATTGTACAGAATAAAGTTCCTTTTTATACTTTAATAAAAAGATTTAAATATAAAATCATAAGTGTTTGAGGCTTATGCAAATGAGAACTGAGTCCGCGGGGACAGGGAGAGGGTGGGGAGTGCAAAGCCCGTGGGGATGAGGTGGGGACCGGGACAAACATTGGCCCTGTGCCCTTCTTCCAGGCTTCCGCTGAACTGCACCGGACAAAGAGCTGTTTTTCACGAGGGAGTGCGGGAGCGTGCAGGTATTGCTCATGGTATTCCTCGGACAAGGGGCAGGGTTTCGCGCCATACTTTACGATCTTTGCGGCAAGACTATAAATCGTTTCAGTCGTCGGATTGCTTAAGAGGACTGGCAGAGATTAACCACCGTAAGCAGAAGGCCATAAACTTAGGGACCAGCTGTATTTCAACTCGCAGCTTACTCATTTAGTTAAATAAACCAGGCTTTGGAAGCTTAGTCTAGAGACAGGGCAAAAGTGCTTTTACTGCTCCCCAGCGATCTCTCTGCTTCACGTTCATCTCTCTGACTTGCTAGATTAATATTTAACCCTTGTGTCTTATCTCTAGCCGTAAATATTATACTTTTTCTAACATAATGCGGACGAACGAACGCTTGGTATTCTGTTTAGTATTTCTGCTGCAAAGAAAGGCAATCGCGGTATGCAAAGAATCACCATAAACACAATCCATTGTATCTCAGTGCTTTACATATAGCAATATATACTGATCTGCAAATGGTTAAAAAGATGGTAACAAGCTGACCTTGGCGATGGTTGCTACAGCTGTTCTGAACAGCGTATTTTATGACTCAGCTAAATACAAATAATGTCCTGTATTCAGTGAACTAGTCAGAGCTGAATTGAATCCAAAAAATAATATTTGGTACAGTCCTGATGGTTTCCTCTGTTTACCCACATAATAACTTCCAGATATATTAGAACATAGGACCTGCCATACTGGGACAGACCTCAGCTCCATCAAGCCCACTATCCTGTTTCCACCAGTGGCCAACCCAGGTCCCAAGAACCTGGCAGAAACCCAAAGAGTAGCAACATTCCAGAGCTGAGATTGTGATGTCATAAGGCCTCATTCCACCAATGCCTAAGAGCCAACCTCAGCAGTGATGTCACAATGGCTTGATTGTGTTATACTTGGCTCACATAAGAATTGCCATAAAGGGACAAACCGAAGGTCCATCAAGCCCAGTATCCACCTTCCAACAGTGGCCAACCCAGGTCCCAAGAACCTGGCAGAAACCTAAAGAGTAGCAACATTCCAGAGCTGAGATTGTGATGTCATAATGCCTCATTCCACCAATGCCTAAGAGCCAACCTCATCAGTGATGTCACAATAGCTTGATTGTCCTATACTTGGCTCACATAAAAGTTGCTATACCGGGACAGACCAAAGGTCCATCGAGCCCAGTATCCTATTTCCAGCAGTGGCCAACCCAGATCACAAGTACCTGGCAAGATCCCAAGAAGTAAAACAGATTTTATGTTGCTCACCCTAGGAATAAGCAGTGGATTTCCCTAAGCCATCTCAATCATGGCTTATGGACTAATCTTTTAGGAAATTATCCAAACCTTTCTTAAACCCTGCTAAGCTAACCACTTTCACTATAATCTCTGGCAACGAATTCCAGAATTTTATTACACATTGAGTGAAGAAATATTTTCTCTGGTTTGTTTTAAATCTGCCCCTTAGTCTTAGTATTTTGGGAAAGAGTAAACAAGCCATTCACATCTACCCTTTCCACTCCACTCAGTATTCTATAGACCTGTATCATGTCATCCCTGAGCTGTCTCTTCTCCAAGCTGAAGAGCCCTAGCCGCTTTTGCCTTTTCTCATAGGGAAGTCGTCCCATCCTGTGTATCATTTTTGTTGCCCTTCTCTAATACCACTGCAGTGTTCCCCCGGTCATTCACGGTATTCTCCGACTGTGCTAAAGTCGGGTTTCACCAATCAGGAGCTGCGTGTCAAAGCAGCTCCTGATTGGTGAAGTCTGACTTTCAACCAGGGCTTGTTGAGCACATTTTGTTAAGGTATTTTGTCACATGCATTCATTGTTCTGCATCTAAGCACCTAATCGCCCAGTTATATAATTGCTGGCTATTTATAAGATAAGATGTGTCTGTTTGGGGAATGGCTAGTTGGTGTGTCTGCTCTGTTGGGCCGCGTGAGCGGACTGCTGGGCGCGATGGACCTCGGGTCTGACCCAGCAGAGGCATTGCTTATGTTCTTATATTCTTATGTTATTTTGGGTGCTCTTGAATTGTAGGTGGCATGTGGGCATTTCTGCCTCTTCCTGCTTATGTTTGAGCTTGCTCAAGGAGGTGTGTGATAATTGTGTGATGAGCTAGGCCCATGTCGAGTCTCATGGTCACTTTGGGCTGTGTGTTTTTTTTTTTTTCTTTCAGATTGAACCCGAAACCAAAATCTGGGGATTTCACAAGGTATGCGACCTTTCTTTTCATATCAGCTAAACTCTCATTTGGCGCAGTTTTGACCCCATTCACAAAGGTGTGCAAAGTTTTTTTTTTTTTTTTTTTTTTTCAGCGCTGAAAACTCATTACTTGTGCAGCGCTCCCACAGAGCAAAATGGTTTGTACACTGAATAAAGCAGGTTTTCCACATTACAGACTTTGCATGTTTGCCAATAGGGGCCTTAATTTTTTGATAACATTCTTTTGGCAGTATTTACAAGCTCCACGTTTCCTTGTCCACGAGCTCCATAGCTCCCTTTTGTAGTATCTTGTGTTCAGAGAAAGAGGCTGGAGAAGGAGTAGAGACGGCTCAGGAATGATATGATATGATAGAGGTCTATAAAATACTGAGTGGAGTGGAAAGGGTAGATGTGAATCGCTTGTTTACTCTTTCCAAAAATACTTGGACTAGGGGGCATGCGATGAAGCTACTAAGAAGTAGATTTTAAACAAACCGGATAAAATATTTCTTCACACAATGTGTATTTAAACTCTGGAATTCATTGCCAGAGAATGTGGTGAAATCAGTTAGCTTAGCGGGGTTTAAAAAATGTTTGGATAATTTCCATAGGCCATTATTGAGATGGCTTGGGGAAAATCCACTGCATATTCCTAGGATAAGCAGCATAGAATCTGTTTTGCTACTTGGGATCTATCTAGGTACTTGAGACCTGGGTTGGCCACTGTTGGAAACAGGATACTGGGGTTGATGGACCTTCGTTCTGTCCCAGTACGGCGATTCTTATGTGAGGCAAAATAGAACAGTCTCTGTTCCAATGCTAATCAGTCTTTTTCAAGTTTATTAAAATTTTTGATTAATCGCTTTGTCTTTTTTTCAAAGCGATGAACATACATATATATAAATAGAAATAGTTAATATTACAATATAAAAATAGAAATTAAAACATTAATTATTCATAACCTTAAAAATTAATTTTAAAAGAGAGAAAAAAAATAAAAAAAACCCTAAATACATATTTAACAAAACATGAGTAAAGGGAAAAGGGGATAAGAACTACAAAATATAATAAAAAGAAGGTTGGGGAAAAACATAAGGTAGGAATTTTTTTTTTTTTTTTTAATTATTGAATTATAGTGATCCAGATTATAAGTTATTAATCAAAGGCGTCTTTAAAAAGGAACGTTTTTAAATTAATCTTGAATTTTTCAATATCATTTTTAAATTAATCATGAATTTTTCAATATTTTCTGGACATGACCCCCTGACTGTGGACAAATAAAATTGTATGACCCCTCCAGAGGTGCAGAACAGTGATGTTTCTAAGGAGAGTCCACCTAGGTCACGACCCCCCAAATGTGGGATCCCGCCATACATGGGAAGCTCTGCTCAGTCCCTAAGCCATTAGCACACTTCCTGTTATGGAACCACCTTTCTCTGTCGCAGAGTTGAGACAAAGCCCACAGTCTGGTCTCACTTCCCTCAAACTGTTTTTCCTTGGTATGTTAAGGGTTCAGAATCCACAAGCTGCATACTGTTAAGATATTTTAACAGATGCTTGACCTCAATAATTTTTCTTAACACGGGGTTCCTTGGTTATACAGAGGTTGTGGTAAAAGGGGGATAGCTATGGAGGAAAAGTTCATAGTCTGTTATTAAGACATGGGGGGAAGCCTCTGCTTGCCCTGGATCGGCAGCATGGAATGTTGCTGCTCTTTGGTGTTCCGAAATCTTGTTACTCTTTTTGGGATTTGGAATCTTGCTATTCCTTGGGATTTCGTATGGAATGCTGCTACTTTTTGGGTTTTGTCCAGGTACTAGTGACCTGGATTGGCCACCGTGAGATCGAGTTACTGGGCTTGATGGACCATTGGTCTGACCCGTTCTTGTGTCAAGGCAAAAGGACTGTAGAGTTAGATAGAGATTGTGCCTGTTTCTACACACGGCTTTTTCCATGCTGAGCTGTTCCAGGATTCACCTTTTTCTAGAGTTGAGATTTCTAAGCTTTGCATTGTCCGCTTGCTACTTGCTTGAGATTACTTCATGGTAAGCCCGATTTGAATTCAGCTCAGCGCTCTTAACTGGCCACCTCCTTGTGCATAGCTCACTTTTATGGAGTACGTTGGAATAAGTGAGCTCATAAAAGCGTATCTCATTGGGAATATTATAGCTGGTAACAGCGTTCCCTTTTTAAGGACTTGGTTATCGTGTTTGAAATTAAATTTGCTGATGCCCTGAACAGTGGCTGAACTGCTCACAGACTGCAAACTGGTGCTAATTCAACCCCTTGCGGGGGCCATTTTGGCCCTGAATCTGTAAAAGTCGCTTATAGTTAGGCACCTAGATTGGGGAACCTAGCCTATGTAGGCACTTAACTTAATTTTTTTAATTAACTTAAAACTGGCACTGATTGAAAGCACCATTAAAAAATGATTAAAAATAAATAAATAAATAGAAACGTAGAAACACGATGGCAGGTAAAGACCAAATGGTCCATCTTGCCTGGTAGCCTGGTGTTTCTCTATGGAAGATTAGAAAGATCAGTGTACGTAGTGCAATAGATGTTGGCATCTCAAAGCAGGGACTTTAGATCATTTATTATTCTATTGTCCATTCATTTTGGCATTTTGGAAATCAATTTGGGGTCAAATAAATTGTTTATTAGAAAATCTGGTGGCATGGTCGTATGATACTGGCATGTCAATGAGGGGGGCTAAGAGCCAAATATTTTCAAATAACAATAAGCTTTTACTTATTATGACAGGGGTTGCCATACAACAAATTACGAATAACTGGAAGACTTGGAATAGACTAAACTATAGTTTCTGGTGGAATTCTCTGTGTCATATATATAAAATGGAAAGGGTAAGAGCTACGCAACAGGGGTTTTAAAAAAATTTTCTGGATCAAGTTTATCAAGTTTATTATAACATTTGATTAATCGCTTATTCCGAATTCTAAGCGATGTACAAAGTAATAAAATTACAAAAGAATAAAATAAGGGGAGACAAATTTAAAAGAAATGTATCATAGTTACTGATACATAATAATGATTAAAGTTACAAATATAAACAACAAGTTTCGTAGCTACTAATACATAATAAATTAAGATAGACATACATTGATAAAAAAAAGAAACAAGAGGAAAACTCGGGATGAAATACAATTTAGATATAAAAGTAAATGTTTGGGAGCCTTTAACAAATTATTATAATGAGTAAAAACCTTTTTTCTCTTTAATTGATTATGTCCAAGGTTGGGGGAGGGGGGAAGGGTAGATTTTGGTTTTTATATAATTATAAGGAATGTTAAGGGAATTTATTGTATGCTTTTATGTGAGTTAAAAATTGTTATGGGAGGGAGAGGGGGAGATAAGTTTTAAAGTGGATTATTGGAGAATATTAAGTGTTATATTTAAGTTAAAATGTTATTATTTCTTTTTTTATTACGATATCCTTGTAAATGTATTGTTAAATATAGATCCAATACATATGTATTTTTTGACCCTTCTCAATTAACAGGGTTCCTCTCTATGAAACGCCTTGAAGCAAGAGCAATAGTGTAAAGTATTTAGGAAGACTCCTACTACCCCAGTCAGATGTTTTGCTTATCTTGTTAATAATATGATTTAATTTTAATAGCACTCATTGGAATTTATGGATCCAAATTATGGGATTAATAGTATTGATTAAGAATGGTATTGCCTAATTGAGATTTTGTCGTTTAAACTGTTTTATCTGTCTTATTTTCAATATTCTGTACAAGAGGTTTCTTGGAAAAAATTTAAAAGCAATAAAAAAAAAAAAGTTATTATTTGCTGTCACACTTATTATAAGTTTTAAAAATGAATAAAGATTAAAAAAAAAAAATACACTTTGCCTCAAGGGGGAGCCAGTGTAGTTCGAGGTACAGGGGTGTCACTTCATCATAGTTGGTTGCTGAGAAAATGGTTTGTAGATTTTTCCGTATATATTTTTTGCATCCTACATTAAGGACATCGCAGTAATCTAGTTGGGATAATACCAGTGACTGAACCAAGATCTGAAAGTTTTCTTTGGTGAAGCAATGCCGAATTCGTCTGTTTTCTTAGGGCTCCTTTTACTAAGCTGCGTTAGGGCTTTAACGCACGGAATCGCACACGCTAAACGCTTGCGTGCGCTAAATAGTTCTAGCCGCATAGCGTGGGTATAGCGCACGCTAAAATGCTGCGTGCGCTAAAACCGCTAACGCAGCGTTTTAAAAGGAGCCCTTAATGTTATGAATATTTTCTGGGTTAATGTTCGCGTTTGTGCCTCCCAGGAAAGGTTCTTGCCAGTGGGGCGTTATGCAGTGTTTGAGGGTCGTCGCCAGTGATTCTGGGTAGGCTTATCGGTACGTGTGTGTTAACACCGTGACACGCATTAGTCCATATTTATAACCTTTCATTTTATTGCACGTTGCATTGCTATCGATGAAGCCTATTTATTGATCATTCTCTTTAATACACGTTTGGAAATCTAGCTCTAAGCTTGCAGCTGGGGCCAAGGAGTGTTAGACCAGTGATTCCCAACCCTGTCCTGGAGGAACACCAGGCCAATCGGGTTTTCAGGCTAGCCCTAATGAATATGCATGAGAGAGATTTGCATATGATGGAAGTGATAGGCATGCAAATTTGCTTCATGCATATTCATTAGGGCTAGCCTGAAAACCCAATTGGCCTGGTGTTCCTCCAGGACAGGGTTGGGAACCACTGTGTTAGACAACCTGCCCAAAATCAAATGGAGCATTGACGGAAGAAACGGGATTGAACCCTGGCTTCCCTGGATCACAGTCTGCTGCTGTGACCATTACTTAGAGCCTGTGCGTCACTTGAAAAGAAATCAGTCTGATTTATTAGGGTTATAACTTAACGAGAGCTGTAATGCTGCCAGTTGAGCATTGACTGAGGGAGTATATGTGTAATAGGATCCCCTTTGAGCTTTTTACTGTAAGCAGAGCACCTACACATCGGTTAATAGAACTGGGCAACTAAGGACTTGAAGTCAACCTTGAACTCCTAAGAACTTCAGTTAGGCATCGTTCGCAGTTTAAAACTGATGGCAGAACTCGGTATCTTGTTGCTCGTCTTAGTTTATTTGTGATGTGATGATGATCTGCCATTAATCGTATTGGGGTTTGTCATGGTATATTACAGCATATTTAATTTCCCTGCACTCCTCCTTCGTGCCCCCTCCAGTCCAGGTGGAACGTGTCTGAACAGCAACTCCACACTCTGTCGGTCATAGGTGTAGTGAAGGGATCTCAAAGTCCCTCCTCGAGGGCCGCAATCCAGTCGGGTTTTCAGGATTTCCCCAATGAATATGCATGAGCTCTATTAGCATACAATGAAAGCAGTGCATGCAAATGGATCTCATGCATAGTCATTCGGGAAATCTTGAAAACCCGTCTGGATTGCAGCCCTTGAGGAGGGATTTTGACACCCCTGGACTATCTAATGTACCTGAGGCAGTGGAGGATTGACCTACCCAGGGTGCTGAGGCTGTAGCTCTAACCCAGGGGTCTCAAAGTCCCTCCTTGAGGGCCGCAATCCAGTCGGGTTTTCAGGATTTCCCCCATGAATATGCATTGAAAGCAGTGCATGCACATAGATCTCATGCATATTCATTGGGGAAATCCTGAAAACCCGACTGGATTGCGGCCCTCAAGGAGGGACTTTGAGACCCCTGGTGTAGTGGGAGGCCATCTTTCCTCCCTTTCTTGGCCTTAGTTTACCACCTCTATGGTTGGCTCACTGATGAATAAGCTTTGTGGAGCTTGGCGGTTGTTCCTTGGCCTGAAATAATCTTTGGCTTAATAAATGTTAAAATTCCACTCAGTTTATTTATTTATTTCATTTTCGATCCTGTTCTCCCCAACCAGCTCAGTACAGGTTAACATTCGTAGAATATAGTCATGACAGGTTACAGTTAATGTATTTACAAGCAACATGTTCATTTGAATTTGCTCTATACAGAGGATCTAGTTCCAATATACATGTCTTCTTGATTGTACTTAAGAGTAATTTACAGCTTTTCTTCCTCATCTAGCAATGGACAAGGAATTAGGTGAAGAGGTAGGTTTTTATTGCTTTCCTAAAGTTCAGGAGTCCTTCGATGGATCTGACTTATTGGGATAGTTGATCCCAGTAGCTTGGTAAAAATTGGGGGTAGGATAGTCTTCAGGCGTTTTGTAGAAAGAGGGCATGACCAGGAGGTGTGTGGAGGCATATTTTTTCCTGGGAGCGGAGTGGCCTGTTTGGCACTTATTGAGGTAGTTTAGTTGGTATGTAGTTGATACGTTGTGTAAGAATTTGTATGCTAGTATCAAACTTTTAAAGATGCAGCGTTGAGCTATGGGTAGCCAGTGAACAGATGCGAGAGCCTGAGAGACAGGGTCGTAGGCGCTTAGATTCTTCAGGAGTCTACTGGATTTTGTACAAGTTGGAGACACTGTTTTTTCTTTGTACTGAGGCCGTTAAACAGCACGTTGCAGTAGTCCATGTGGGACAGGCCAAAGGCATATAGAAGTTGGGTGAAGTCGGATTCAGAGCAATAATTCCTTATTTTTCGTAGTTGTCATAGGTAGTAGAATGAGGGGGAGACCACCCGAGAGATGTGGTTGTATGGAGGGGCTAGTGGAGCATCCTATTTTCACCAAAAAGACCTATCTGAAGTCATGTTTATCTTCTTTTCATACTGCATGAAACTGAATGTCACTTAAGTTTATTCCTGATGACTTTCTGCATGATTGTCGTATTGTAGACATTGAACGGAAGCAGTATCCTACTATTCGACTTGTCCAAAGTCATTGGGCAAGGGACTGAATTGCTAGAATGAATCTCGGTCTATTCACCAGGGTTGCACAGCTACGAAATCTTACATCTCCCTGGCCAACCTCCACCTGTAGTTCTGTCTGCTTATGTGTGATCCAAGAACCAAATTACTTTGCGCAGCTTGGCTCGCTTGTAAACCCGGCATATTTGTGACATTTACGGACCAGAGGAGTGCATAGTGGCTGTAAACAATCACTGGTCCACCTTTTTTTTTTTATTTTAGCAAGGAAGAGGCATCAGAGAGAGATGTTTTCTAGAGTAGGTGGCCTTGGCGTATTCTGAATGAAAGCTGGATTCGTCAGGAGTGGAAGCCGTGAGTTTGCTTTGTTAGTCACTGCGTTCTGAGTAGCTGAGGCTAGGGCTAGTTTTCTGACGGTGGCAGACAGCTAGAAGCTTTAGTTTCATCCTATAGGAACCAAAAAAGAATTAGATAATAGAGCTGCTTGTTTTGCTTATCCAGGTTTTGATGAAACAGAACACGCTGTACAGGGCAGAGAGTGCATCAAAAACCATTGTTGTGTTCGACTGGCGTTTCCTAGAAAATCATTTTAAGAGCTTTATTTTCTTGCTGCCCTTGGAGCCACATGAGCAAGGATAACCTTTTTTTTTCTTTTCTTTATACCCTTGGAGAATAATTCTTTTGGTGATCTGTAGAGAGAAAAGTTAAGCGCTGGCATCATGTGAGCTGGGGGAAGGGGGAGAGCGAGCGTTAAAAAAAATAAAAAAAATAATTGAAGGCAAGGCAAGAAGAGAAGGCGGATGGGGAGGGGGGGTCTAGGGAAGGCCTCTGTCATAAAGCAGAGTTGAAAATGGTGCTTCCTCCTGGTAGTGGCTGCACTGGGAGTGGCATAGTAATGGAAGGGGAGAGGGGAAACCGCCCTGGGCGCCTCTCCTCCTCTTCACCCTCCACATACCTCTTTAAATGTTCGCCGACTTGAGCCGTTTGCTGCTCGTGCTGGTGTCAGCTCCCTTCTGACATCACTTCCTGGCTGCAGGACCAGGATGTGATGGTGGAAGTTTGCTGAGGTGGGCGCAAGCAGCGGGTGGAAGGTGCTGCATTTCAAGAGGTACACGGAAGGTGCTAAAGTGGCGGGAAAGAGTGGTGCTCTATGGCTATTATCCACTTTAGAAGAAAGCCTGCCACTCGATAGCATTGTTTAACCCCCATGGTTAGGTGTTTTACTTTATTATTATGTAAACGAATTCATAAATTGGACTGCAGTGGAGCCGAGTGTGAGATATTGAAGAGTACTCCGGTTTTTATCATTGAACGTAGGCTGATGGTGATGAGGTTTTGAACAATCTCCATCCAAAGTTCAGGACAAATATCGGGAAGTTCTGCTTCACGCAACGAGTGGTGGACACCTGGAATGCTCTCCCAGAGGAGGTTATTGCGGAATCCACCGTTCTAGGATTTAAAAGCAAACTAGATGCCTTTTGGGCCTACTCTTTTGTGTTCCCCTCGTTTTTTTTTCCTTTTCTGTTCTTTCCTTTACAAATATTGTCGTTCTCCCCTTTACCTCGTGTCCCAGTTAATCGATGTTAGTTAAGTATGATTTGTTTTGGGGGGTTTTTGTGCTTGGCTGCGTTCTCTTTCCCCATTCAATGTTTTTCATGTAATATTTTAATTTTGTAACACCGCTTTGAAAAATGATAAAGCAGGATATCAAATTTTAATAAACTTGAACTTGAAGAAACACTTCCTGAGGTTATCCTCCCTTTTGGTCCTTATTCAAGCCTTTCTACGTGTGCATTATTATATTTTGATAGGGGTTGTAGATTCTTTAATTCACATTCAGTTCATAAACACCATAAAAACGTTGGTATGCATTAAATTGATTCCGGAGATATATTTTAAGATGTGGTACAATTTAGGTTTTACTTCACCTTGTTTTACTGCGGCAGTGATTATCTTGTGGGCTAGTCGCTCCTGTTGTTTATGAATGACAAAGCTTGCAAATGACCAATATTCATACTGCTCTGGTGTATTGGACTGCTAAGCCATAACACAATACTCCCGAGCTATATCTGAAAGGAGCCAGCCAATCTAATGTCAGGGTTTCCCTTCTTGTCAGTGCCCCTCATCATAACCCCTTCCCAAAGACCCCCTTCCATCCAAAATGATCTCCACCTTCCTGCAGGCTCTCAGCCTATCTGAGGCATCCATGGGATCTAGGGGGTACAGCTTGGGCTTTGGAAAACCACTGCCCGCCATTTTTTCTTTCATTTTATTTTTGTAGAGAAACAATTTTGGGGAAGGTGGTTCCTAACCTCGTTCGAAACAATTTTCTTCTCTGGGTTTAAGTGAACTTGAAACCCCGATTTTGAATAGAAGGAAAATGCTGCAGACCACCAGAAATTTCCCGATCGTTTCTCTTTGTGTGGAAGGAAAATGATGCAAAAATGTAAATAAAAAATAAAAAAAAAATGTTACAACAGATGCTGGAAAAATTCAGAGCAAACACTGCAGAACTAACGACCCTGCCTGTTAATTTGTGTATCATCCATTTACATCTCCTGCAAACCAGCTGTATCAGGGTAGATTTGTTATTGCCTCGAATCCCAATAGGGGTTTCACTTATGCCTAGTAATCATTCATATGTTTGACAGATATAGACCAATTGCGTTTAGCTTTGGACTATGAGTAATAGGCCTTCTATCGGCTTTTGGCAGGAATCCCATTATGCTTTGCACTGATGCGTTCTCTAATATCCTTTCTTGGTTTTTGAAGCCTACATTACATTTAAATTCCGTTTGCTTTTTTCGTGGTCCTGAAACCATTGACCTAAGAAACATTTGTAAGTTTCTGAAACCTTTGTGAGGATGTTGCTCCCATTACCATCTCTTAAGGGCTAATCTTGGTTTACAAAGAGGATATAGGATTGTCAATTGTGTTTGAGTAACAAGAATCATGGGTTGGAGTGAGCTTCAACACCATCTCCAGTAGTTGGGACATAAGGATAGTGCCGGCTGCACTTCAATGGTCTATGTCCTGAAAATGGCAAAAGAAAGGTCAAAATTAAGTATAAGTATTTTATATCACATTCATTTTTGGGTTAATCATGAACTGATATGAATGTGGCTGTTGGGCAGACCTGATACACTGTCATCCTTTGGTGGCCAAACAGGTTGAAAAGGTGACGGCAAAAGCTAGAAGAATGCTAGGGTGCATAGGGAGAGGTATGGCCAGTAGGAGAAAGGAGGTATTGATGCCACTGTATAAGACTTTGGTGAGACCTCATTTAGAATAATGTGGAATTTTAGAGGCTGCACCTTCAAAAAGATATAAAAAGGATGGAATCGGTCCAGAGGAAGGCTACTAAAATGGTGTGTGGTCTTCCTCATAAGGCGTATGGGGACAGACTTAAAAATTTCAATATGTATACTTTGGAGGAAAGGCGCAAGAGTTGAGTCTCTTTCACTTGAAAGGAAGCTCTGGAATGAGAGGGCATAGGATAAAGATAAGAGGCGATAGGCTCAGGAGTAATCTAAGAAAATACTTTTTTAAAGAAAGGGTGGTAGATGCGTGGAACAGTCTCCTGGAAGTGGTGGTGGAGACAGAGACTGTGTCTGAATTCAAGAGGGCCTGGGATAGGCACTTGGGATCTCTTAGAGGAAGAGGTAATGGTTACTGTGGATGAGCAGATTGGATGGGCCATTTGGCCTTTATCTGCCATCATGTTTCTATACTACTATGTTATTATGGTAAGTGACCCGATTGTACAAGGATATGTAGAAACTTTTTATATGGCTTCTGATAGCCATCACCATGGGACAACCGATGTGAAGTTAACTGATAGCACCTTCCCAATGCCTAATGGAAAGTTGCGTACATGGATGAAGCTTATCAGTAGCTGTTGTACAGTCTCAGCAAAGAGATCAAAGACTGAAGGCAGGTAAATTCCAGAGGAGCTCCATGCAAAAGGAATTTCAGATGATAATGCTGGAGCCAAAGGACATTCTGAAAGCTCCAGTCAATTTACAGTCTGACAAAAATGTCTTCAAAAGGCTGTTGACTTATAGGT
This sequence comes from Geotrypetes seraphini, assembly GCF_902459505.1. Lineage (NCBI taxonomy): Eukaryota > Metazoa > Chordata > Amphibia > Gymnophiona > Dermophiidae > Geotrypetes > Geotrypetes seraphini. The sequence continues at coordinate 7,208,095 of NC_047101.1, read as the reverse complement.
AGGTGAGGGGATTTTAATGCTCAGAGTTAAACATGAATTGGGCTAAAATTGGGATATAAAGCCATAATGTGCAAAAATGTACAATAGATGAGAATGAAACAAGGTAGCACACCAAATTGGTTTCTCTGACCCAAGAATGAATCATGGGCAGATTCTACAGCTGATGGGTAAGAAAATTATCTGGAAAACCAGCGTGCGCCAGGTGAAATTCAAGTTTGGCCTTTCAATCATTTTGTGAAGTCCCAAAGCGTTCCCTGCTTAATACAGCTTGCCGTACCATTCTTGAGTCACCTGTTCTTGTTTCAGTGGTCATTGTCAATTTCTGCAAGTTTGATGTGTTTTTGTTTTGTCTTGCAGTCCCCTGAGTTTCAGTCCAACGTCACCTCTCTCACCTTCATGGCCAATGTTCTCTGCACCATCGAGCCCTGTACCCACCTCCTCAACATCCAGCGACTCTTCCCCCACCAGGTCTGTTCTGTGGCTTTAACTCCCCTCTACATCTTCACAATTGCTTTCCATTTGTCTGTGTAATGCGACTCCCTCATTAGATGCCTCGATCATAGCGACTAACTTACCAATGAATCTACCAGCAAACTTTGTTCATCAGGTGATAAAACCGTGACTCCCAAATCTGCAGACTAGGGAGGTTTAGGACTAAATTCTTTATATGGCACTGAAACAAATCAGCGCTGCTAAAAATTAGTGCTAAATACGATTCTAAAGAGTTGGGCGCCAAGGGCATTCATCTTCATGAGCATTCTCTAGCTTCGACAGAGACAAAAATGTTGACAGTTGTGAGGGCTCAAAGAAAACAAATTTATGTGATTTCTTTTAATCCGCCTATTTATAATCTTGGATCCTATTATGAGGACTTGAGCAGGATTTAAGTTATGAATTGTTTTTTTTTAATGATATTATAAGATTGTTGGAATGATTTTTCTTTATTTTCTTGAATCTTGCTTTCTGTACAAGTTAATCTTGAATATGTATATTTGAAAATTCTATAAAAAAAAAAAAAAAGAGTTGGGCGGCCTGTATAGAATAGCATTTCGAACTGGGATCTACACCCAATTTTGGGTGTGAGGATTTATTGCCAGTGCATGACTCGTTTGGCAATTAAATCATTCTTTCAAATTGGGTGTATAGAAGTAGGGGATTGCTTATCTCAGTTTCCTGTTTTATGGATCAGTTGGGGTTATGAAAGATGAAAGTTTTCCTCTGAGTCAATGGATCCTCCTGCATACAAAAAAAAATTAGTTGACACATTGATACCGCCTTATGCTAAAATGAATCTTAGGGCCAAGTTATAGCATTGGTGCTCAATGCACAGCATCAAGGTATGTAACTTGAGGCGCCAAGTTATAAAATCATAAGCCCTCTGGAACATGGGAATACATAAGGCCTGATTCTGCAAACACGCATCCCGATGGTAGGCAGTGGTAGGTGTCCTACTGCAGTCTCTCAGCCAATCAGGAGGCACATTTAAAAAAAAAAAAAAAAGGGGAGGGAGAGGATGCCTGTATTGTAGGCATGTGTCATGCACCTACAGAGACGTGTAGGAACGCTTAAGCACGTCCAAGGTGGGCATAGCTTCACCTGAAAGTGGCCTTGGGCATGCTTAAGCTCCCCTAGGTGTCTCTGTAGGCATGAGGCAGATGCCTGAAATGTAGGCCTGAAAAATGCTGGCCTACATTTAAGGCATCTGTTCAGCGATGCAGACGCGATTCTCTTTAGGACGCCGATGCGTGATTGACACGTGATTGGCGTACGCCTCTTAGGCGTACTAAAGAGAATCAGGCTGATAGTGTACCTGAATGTAATCACCTTGAGTTACTATTGAAAAAGATGTGAGCCAAGTCCGATAGATCATGGACATAAGCAAAGGCGCCAACATTTCAAAATGTTTGGGGGACGCCAAACACAACGGAAGTTGTCCCTTCCTGGACACAGTGAAGGAGCTTGCTCAGTATTGGGGGGTGCTTAGCGTGCATCGGTGCCCATAGAGTTGGCTCCTAGGATCGGTTCACCCCTGGACTGCTGTGTAACCTTTTAGCAGTACCAAGTTCTTTATCAGAATTTGGTCTTCTGTAGTGAAAAACATTTAGATGCAAACTGTTTACAAATGATCATCTGCTTCTGCGCAAATCCCATAGAAATAATGCTTTTTCACAAGGTAGTGCCGAGGTATAGTGGGAAATATTTACATCACTTTACATCACGCTAAACCCGCACTACGCGGCTAGAACTAATGCCAGCTCAATGCTGGCATTAATAATAATAATAATAATAATAACTTTATTTTTGTATACCGCCATACCCCGAAGAGTTCTAGGCGGTTCAAATTAGTTAGACAGAGATTACAAGTGGTTACATATCAAATTGATCATAGAGTTGCAAACAGCAAGGAGAGAGTAGTTACGAGTGGTTATATATCAAATTGATCATAGAGTTGCAAACAGCAAGGAGAGAGTAGTTACGAGTGGTTATATATCAAATTGATCATAGCGTTGCAAACAGCAAGGAGAGAGTAGTTACGAGTGGTTATATATCAAATTGATCATAGAGTTGCGAACAGCAAGGAGAGAGTAGTTACGAGTGGTTATATATCAAATTGATCATAGAGTTGCGAACAGCAAGGAGAGAGTAGTTACGAGTGGTTATATATCAAATTGATCATAGAGTTGCAAACAGCAAGGAGAGAGTAGTTACGAGTGGTTATATATCAAATTGATCATAGAGTTGCGAACAGCAAGGAGAGAGTAGTTACGAGTGGTTATATATCAAATTGATCATAGAGTTGCGAACAGCAAGGAGAGAGTAGTTACGAGTGGTTATATATCAAATTGATCATAGAGTTGCGAACAGCAAGGAGAGAAGTAGGGGGGAGAGGAGACGGGGGAGGGGAGTAGATCAGAAGGGAGGAGGAGGAGGATTGAAAAGGGGCATTAAGGGTCTTGGTCATTAAGGAGTATTAAGGTGTAGCACGCGTGGAATTTCATAAGAATCGGCCGAGTTCTGTGGAAGATGCACCAAAAAAACCATGTTGGCGTGGAGGGGGGGGGGGGTTGGTTCACAGTGTATATAGTCAGCCATTCTATAAAGGAAATAGATGCTACTTTTCTTTACAGAATTCGAGCCTAACAGGTCAAAATATACGCCCCTAATTCGGGCGTGGGCACTTGTGCCAGCTGCAGGGAGTGTAATTTCTTCAGCATAAATTGCAGTGCTGTATAAGCTGCACATTCAAGGGTGAATCTCGCCCACACTCTGCACAGCCGTCAAATACATGCGCAGGCCAATTAGGGAACAGAACATTAACAATCAATAATTGGAGTTAATTGACAGCAGTTTGCATGTGCATCTGCCCTATTCGCTGTTCTATATTTATTTAATCAATCAATCTTCAATACCGTTCTCTCAGAGGGAGCTCAGAATGGTTTACTTATTCAGGTATTCAAGCATTTTTCCCTGTCTCGGTGTGCTTACAATGTATCTAAATATACCTGGGGTAATGGGGGGATTAAGTGACTTGCCCAAGGTCACAAGGAGCAGCGTGGGTTTGAACCCACCACCTCAGGGTGCTGAGGCTGTAGCTTTAACCACTGCGCCACTCTGGAAATCAAAATGTAGCAAAAGTGAGCCAAGTATAGGACAATCGAGCCATTGTGACATCACTGGTGAGGTTGGCTCTGATTGGTGGAATGAGGCATTGTGATGTCATAATACCAGCTCTGGTTATCAGAGGCTAAAACTTTTCACACTTTAGTCAGTTTTCTAAATTGTTCTCCCAGGGGATCTCAGAACGGTTTATATGAATTTATTCAGATACTCAAGCATTTTCCCCTCTCTGTCCTGGTGGGCTCCAATCTATGTAATGTACTGAGGCAATGGGGGGGGGGTGGATTAAGTGACTTGCCCAGGGTCACAAGGAGCAGCGTGGGTTTGAACCCACAACTTCAGGGTGCTGAGGTTGTAGCTTTAACCATTGCATCACACTCTTCCCCCTATTGCGGAACCTACATTTTCTAGAAACATAGAAATAGACGGCAGATAAGGGCCACGGCCCATCTAGTCTGCCCACCCTAATTTCCCTCCCCTACCTTTGCCCTGTGAATAGATCCCATGTGTCGATCCCATTTGGCCTTAAAATCAGGCACGCTGCTGGCCTCAATCACCTGCAGTGGAAGACTGTTCCAGCGATCAACCACACTTATTCATTGCTCCTTCCCTCTGAGATAGTTCACTAAGTACATCTCAAAACTCCATGTTTAGAATTCTAGGGCCACTCTGAAATGAACTTCCTCAGTCATTGCGAACATAAGCATCACTTCCATTGTTTAAAGCTCTCTTTCCCTCTGCAGGCTGAGAGCTGCCGCCTGCCGTCCGAAATATTTACCTGTCACAATTGTTGCTTCCTTCCTACCGCACAAGAGCGGCTGTACCTACAGATGCGTTGCTGATGTTCTTGAATGCATAATTTATTTTCCTTGTGTCCACAGTTCAGTTTTCCGGAAGGCGAGGGCCCTGTACGCCTGCAAAGCCGAGCACGAATCGGAACTCTCCTTCACAGCGGGCACCGTCTTCAGTAACGGTGAGTCCCGCATTTCCAAAACGAGCTGCCTAATTCCACATCGCTATGCCAGGTTTTCTTTGAAATCTAAGGACAGCGGGAGAACTCTGGGATGCTACCCTGTGCTTTTTCAGTTAGAAAAAGAGAAGCCCAGGGACCGGGAGAATTTGATATGTTTATACCCCTTTACTACCACTACTTATCACTTATAAAGCGCTGTACATTTTTTTTATTTCTTTCTTTATTGTATTTCATTCATTATATCAAGCAAAATTCTTGTACATTAAAGAATGATATAGTCTAGATTAAAAAAAAACAAAAAACAAGAAAATAAACTTTCTCAAGTCCACCATTTTGGAGCCAACATTACACAGAGTGTAGAGTATTTAAGGAAATTATAGAATCATCTATAATAAAACACGATTTTTCATCTAGCACCTAGCACCCAGAGCCTTTTGGATGACCTCTAAGCCTCCCCAAGAAAGAGAAAACAGATTTACGGAGAAGCCAGTCAGGCTAGGTTTTCTACTATCAAAAGTAACGGCACCGAGAGGGCGCCTGAGCTGAAGTGTTGTGTTCTTTCTCTTGTGTCATTGAGCCTTGACCAGGAATGTTAAGATTTTGTGTGATTCTATTAGCAATCATGTCTGCTTTCTGAGACTGGATATTAAACATTAAAAATTAATACTAATATTGATTCTACAACACTTCAAGGATATATTTTAAAAACTCACTTTATTTTGGATTATCAACAGAAGCCAATTCTATAAATGAGACACCTGCATATAACGCACGTAGGAGATTGTCTGCCGTTGCTATATCAGGTGTGCGAGAATGAAATTAACACATTTGCAGGATTTGAAGATCATTTCAGCCAACTATTTGAGGATCAGAATGCAGGGGTGAGAGGCGCCTGGAGCGGTGGCGCCTCTCCCCCACCTTTGTCTCTGCTCCCCCCCCCCCCCCGCACCGCTCCCCTGCTCCTTCCTTGATCCCGCCTGTCGCACGTGACCCCCCCCTTCCCTTCTTCCGCCATACCTCTAATTGAAGTTGTCAGCTCTCCCTCTGACACTTCCTATGCGCGGCACCCGGAAGTAACATCAGCGGGAGAGCCAACGGGGTCGCAGAGAGCATATTGTCGACCGCCTCGAACAACAGCTTCCACTAGAGGTATGGGGAAAGGAAAGGCGGGCGCACGCATGGAGAGGAGGAATAGGAAGAGGCGGGGGGGGCAAAGAGGAGGAGGGATGTCGGTGCCCCCACTAACATGGCATCTGGGGCAGACCTCCACCTCCCTGCCCCCTCCCCTTACTACACCAGTGGCCATGCATTAGAGACCACTGGCCTAGGCACTCCCACCTCAACTTCAGTTAGATCCTACTTTGGCGCCCCAGCATTTAGTCTTTGGTGCTGAGCCAGCTTGACTACTGCAATATAGTCTACCTTGCGGGATTCGAAAAGAACATCTTAAGTCTGCGTATTATGCAGAATACTGCAATTAAACTTATGTACAACCAAAGAAAATACGATCATGTTGCTCCATTGTACCGCGAGTTACATTAGCTCCCTGTGGTCGCGCGCATTGTTTTCAAACTAGGTTGTTTGTACGATAACGTCGTCACGGGTCAGGCCCCACAAGACCTCAACGATTCTTTTTTTTTTTTTCATTTCGGAAACACTTGAGAAAAACTCATGCATTGTTTGCCTTTCCACCAGTTAATATAAAATATAATGTAAATATAAAAATTTCACGAGCGACAACTCTCTTTCCAAGCTGCCATACACGACAGTGATTTTAGGCATTTGTGCTCCATGTCTCACTCTTACCTTCAGTTTAGAAGGCAATTGAAGAGCCATCTCTCTAACAAATTTATAGGCAATTAGATCTCTTCATTTGGATTAATTAGAAACATAGAACATGACGGCAGAAAAGGGCCACGGCCCATCCAATCTGCCCACACTAATGGCCCACCCCCTAACTACCTCCATGAAGAGATCCCACATGCCAATCCCATCTTTTCTTAAAATCGGGCACACTGCTGGCCTCAATTACCTGTTGTGGAAGATGATTCCAGCGGTATCCTTATTACTCTTTTGTGACCCACATAGAACTATTTGGTTATACGGTCTAGAAATTGATTTATTGTATTGTATAACTGCAGACTTAACGGTTGTTCCGACTGGAGGTTTTATAGAAAATCCTTGTTCAGGATAGTGGAATTTGCAGCCAGCTCAGATCCACACTCTTGTCTAGTTTCGATCTGTTCAAGAAAGAGCTTAAAACAATTTTGTTTATGGTTCTATTTTATGATTTGATTTTAGATTTGTGAAAATGGTGGTATTCCGAAACGTTCATGTTGGTGATAGCTTAATGTAACAATGCTTTCATGTTTATTAAAAACTTTATACACCGCATATACAGCCCAAAAAAAGGATAAAAGTGGTTTATAATATATAAATGCAAACAATTTTGAAAAGAACTTCATTCACATAAGAAAGAAAATAATTTTTTTTCTTTAAATACTTAATCTTATTATAACCCTCAATTGATCAACATTAAATTAAAATAATTAATACCCTAAAATTTTTTTTAAAATATTAAGATAGATCACAACATTATACAAACTGCAGTCCCAAACTTATTTTTCAAGTTAAAAAAGCCAGTTGAGAAAAGTGTGCTTTTAAATGTCTTTTAAAATTTATAGACGATTCTTCCATTTTCAAATCTAAAGGCAGATTCTTCCACAACCGTGGAACTAAATTAAAAAATGCAGTCTCTAGTTGCGGCAAGATGAGCCTTCGATATATGGGGAACTGCTACCCTGTTATCATTTAAAGATCGTAGTAAGCACCTCGGTGCATAAAACACCAATTTAGAAAGATATGATGGTTGTAACTCAAACAATGCTCAAGATCTGAAACATGTTCTTGTTCTTTTGTTTATTATGTACTTTTCTTTTAATTATGAATGTTTTCTTGTAACCCACCAAAAGCTTTAGAATTTAAGGAAATTTGGGGCCCATTAACAAAATATTGCGAGTTTTGATATATTAATATTATTTCCCTTTGTTTTATGAAAGAGTGTTATACAGATCCAGGAGGGGAGGGGGGAGGAAGGGTGGGTGGGAGGTGGGTTATACAAACTGTATATTATTTGATTGGAAAAGAGTGCAATATGTTATTTTATCTGGTAGTTCTTATGTTTGCACTATGTATTGATTTAAAATGAATAAAAAAGTTTAAAAAAAATAAATTTAAATAACAACTGTGCGTACACTTGCCATTATAGAATATGCATCCTGGCACCTAGATTTAGGTGATCTATAGATAATTGCCCTGATTTGTCATAGTTTCATTACAAAATGGCCAAATTGCAGGGATTTCTTTTTTTTTTTTTTTTTTTTTTCTTCTTTGTGGCAAGTTTAAATTTCAGAGTTGAAGCACTGCCACAAAGAAAGAGCACTGAGGGTGAAAAGGAAAAGATAAAGGGGACCTGTACGTATACTGGAGGACAAGGAGCAGCACCGGGATTTGATCTCACCGGCTCTGGGTGCAGAGGCAGCAGCTGAGCCAGTGAGCCCCACAGCCCTTCCTCCCTCGATCGCCGAGCCACATTTATGGGGTGTTTTTGAGATGGCCTTGAAATAACCCTTGCTCATCACTGTTTCCGCTTTTGCTGCATTGGTTTGCAGTGAGAATGCCTGTGGTATCTGGGCACAGACTGGCTGCCGTGGTGCAATTCACACTTCGTTTTTAAGAATGAAATCAGTTAGTGACTCATGGGAAAACCACTGACCAGTTCTGCCAATTACGGAACTGTTTTCGGAAAGGCCAGCAGTTTAATTCCTGAAAGCGTGTCGCTGCTCTGTTCTGGTTTATGGGAAGTTTTACAGTTTTAGAATTCTTCTGAAAAAAAAAAAATCCTTTAGTTTTGCCACTTTGCATTGAGGAAGCGTTTGTATCTTCGGAAGGGTCATTTTCTAAACCGTGGCGTTAAAATTCAGCTTTTCAATTAGACCCGGTCCTCGGATACACCCAGCCAGTCACAATGAATATCCATAAAATAAATTTGCATGCACTGTCTCCATTGTATGCAAATAAATCTTATGAATATTCATTGTGGGTGTCCTGAAAACCTGACTGTCTGGGTTTGTCACGAGGATTGACTAGAGAACTCTTTGAATGTACCCTTCTTGTTTAGAAAGTAGTTGGAGTGTGTGGCGCAGGGCTTAGAGCTACGGCCTCAGCACCCTGAGGTTGTGGGTTCAAATCCCTCACTGCTCCTTGTGACCCCAAGAACAATAGATAGAGTTTGAGCCCACTAGGACCGATAGGGAAATATGATAAAGTACCTGAATGTAAACCATTTGGGATACAAGTGGTATATAAATAATTAAATAAATATAAAATATATACCAGAGCTGGGAATTAGTCATCCAGCTAAAGAAACATGGGAGGGCAGTGACATCAGACGTGGCCCCAAAGAGGTGAAGTTTGTGTGGGGGCGGGGCTATGGGCAGAACAGGGCGGAGCTGTGGGTGGAATGGGGCGTGGTCACGTTCCTCTTTATTTATTTATTTTTTTTTTACATAGAAATCTGGTAACCCTAAGAAAACCCTAAACCATCCTCTGTAAACAGAAAAAATACTTCATTGATGGTCACATATAGCAAAAAGAACAACAATGAGCGTCTACAGTTGACCCCTATATGGGATTTTCTTAGTCCTATTTTTGCCAGATTAAGCCACGCTTTAATTACCGACGTTTCGGTTTTATGGCAAAACCTTCATCGGGGTTAGCAAAGGAAGCGGGGATTTTCTTTGATTTGGTTAAGGATATTGTGTTTGCCAGAGGCCGGAACTGTCTTAGCTAATCCTGTTCCATTGGCTGCAGGGACATCGCTGTTAAAATGACGACTTAAGCATAGTGTTACTTTTAGCCAGTCATCTGGAGAAATCAATTATGGGTGAAGTCTGCCTAAACAGGGTGAGAGTTCTACAGCCTTTTAGAGCCTCAGGAGACATCCATGCGAGGTGCTAATTGGCAAAACGTGCTTTTGCTGTTTTTGGAAAGATGTCTAACTTCAGGGGGAAAAGGCAATGAATAAAAAAATGCATGGTTGGTTTTACAGAAAAGCCTAACAGATCTAGAAGCGATCTCTAGATTTTAGCAGAGGCCAGGTGTTCGACTCGTAAGGAGTTAGCTGAAGTTTAAATGTGGAGGTGGAAGTGGTCGAAATGAGTAGGTGAAGCTCTTCACAACACGCAAAAAGAAACCTATTCTGTACGTGCTTATATATTTAGACAATCACGTTTTGTTTTGTAAGATTTTGGGGAACACAATGCCTAAGAATCAGGTTGTGCGAATGGCTGTGGAACCTAGACTCCCTCCAATTATTCCGCAAGCAACTGAAAACTTGGCTTTTCACCAAAGTGTAGTTCTGTCCTCCCCCCCCTTTTTTTCTTCCCTTCTACATATAAGTTCATGTAAACCTTTTCCTTCTCTACCTATATTTTAAGTTCTTGCAAACCGTGTCGAGCTTCATATTCGTGGAGATGATGCGGTATATAAACTTAAGGTTTAGATTAGATTAGGCGTGGACTTCTAGATCTCATTGTTTGGAAGAGAGAGAGCTGTTGAAAAACCGTTTTGGCATTTAAGCCCTGTTTTGCAGAGGGCAAAGCACTTTTTAAATTGCTTGACCTCATGCATTTGTAAAAATTAAGGGCTCCTTTTACGAAGGCACGCTAGGGCCTTAACGCACGAAATAGCGCACGCTAGCCGCTACCGCCTCCTCTTGAGCAGGCGATAGTTTTCCGGCTAGCGCGCGCTAAAAACGGTAGCGCACCTTCGTAAAAGGAGCCCTAAGTGCACGGAACGAGTGTGTCGTCTTGCACACGACCTGTATGTGTGCGTTCCCAGGGCAGCAGTTTGGGCGGGGCGGAGGTGAAGTTGTGCTAAACGTGGATATTTGATAAAATCCACGAATGCATGGGTAGAGTTCAGACACAAATTTTACACATTTTCCAGGGTAGGTGTTAATTTCTTCACAGTTCTTTCCATGCTGTTGGTTGCCCCTCCTCCGCCCTTGTCTCTGCCCCCCCACTCCTTCCCCGATCCCACCTGCCATGCGCTCCCCCCCACTCCATCCCCAATCCCGCCTACCATACGGACCCCCTTCCCTTCCCCCGTACCTCTAGTTAAAGTTGTTGCTTGCGGCGGTCAACCACGAGCTCCTCATGACCCCTTCGTCTCTCGCTCTGATGTCATTTTATATGCGCGGCACCTGGAAGTGACATCGGCGGGAGAGCCGACGGGTTCGCGAAGGTGCCGCAAACAACAACTTCACCTGGAGGTATGGGGGAAGTGAAGGGGGGGGGGGTCGCACACGTGGGAGGAGAGGAATGGGAAGAGGTGGGAGCTGGCAGAGAGGAGGGGTGCAGTCCCCCCACCAATATGGCGCTCAGGGCAGACCACACCCCTCACCCCCCCTTACTACGCCACTGTGGTCAGGCTACGGAAGACCTTGCTCTCAATCTGACAGCTGGTTTTATCTTATCCAAACCCCGCCTCCAGCATAACCAGATGTCGAGATTTTGCAACGAGAATAACTCTCCATTATCCCTACAACTCCCCTCCCTTCCAATGCAGGAGAAATTTCTTTGCTGCCATTTGTGGGGTCCGCTGCCCCCCCCAAACAGATTGATCTTCATACCATCACCTTCCTGTCTGTCAGCTTTGGAAGGCTTCTCTCTTATTAATCCCCCGGAGGAACCCTCATAAAACACTATTTCTCCTCGGTTTCCTCAGGGGGGTTTACCTGTATATGAAAAGTGAAAGCATTTCTATCTTTGTTGCATGTTGCGACATATAACCTTGACCCCCTCCTCCGTAAAGCTACCCTTCCTCGCTCCGCTTCTCGTTCTGGGTTGTGGGAGCGAGCCGCACAGCCATGCTTGCCACGGTCTCTACTGGAGTAGTTTCCATGGGAACCACAATGTCATTACCAGGAATGCAACATCTTCATTCACAGAAAATTCAAAGTGATACGGGAAAAGGGAGGGAGGGAGGGAGGGAGGGAGGGAGGGAAAATAGCCTGTAACATTGTTCCTCCGTTTCATAACATTTTTGACTCAAGAGGTATCCTGGAAATGTTTTTATCTGTCCACCAGATATCATATCTTCTTCTCAGTGATCATGCATTGAGTATCTGGAGAGCTGTTGATGCTTTAAACTACCAAATTAAAAAGAAATAAAATATTGTTTCCTTTACATTTTAAATCTAGTTTTTGGAAGGGGAGATATATAGTGTTCCTGAAAAGCCTCTGATCTTGGACCCATCTCTCATTCTGCCTAGAGTAACCTACGAATAAGCAATGAGAGGGACATGGATTGCGATTTCATGTACCACTTTGACAAGGTCTATTAAGTGATTTACAGTCCGGCACTCAAGCATTTTCCCTATCTTTCCCAGCAGGCTCACAACCTAGCTAATGTATGTGGGGCAGTAGAGAATTGAGTGACTTGCCCAGGGTCACAAGGAGCAGCATGGGATTTGAACCCACAACCTCAGGATGCTGAGGCTGTAGCTCTAACCATTATGCCATTACTCTTATGTTCCAAGTTTATTAAAATGTGATATACCGCCTGAAAAAAATTGTCTACGCGATTAACATCAAATCATATTTACAAAATTTTAAAATTTTAGGGGAACATTATTAGGACTGAACATTAGCAAGACTTAAAGAAACGATCGGGAAAGAGAGGCGAAATACAATATATAATAGTGAAAGGTCACTTGGACACACAAAATCAGAGGCGTGAAGAAAGTACAAGAGATTTATTACGGTATACCGGACTCTAGTGCAGTTAACAGCCTGCCTACTAGAGTGTCAGAAACAGGAAATACATGGACTTTTATGCCCTTTTCGCAAACTAATATATGCAAAAACTACAATTTTCATTTGTTACTTCTATAACTTTCTACAATTATTATTGGTCCTAAGCTCACACTAGCAGGTCACTTATCTAACTCTTACAGTTAGAAATGTTAAATGTACAGAGGGGCAGGGTACATCATGGCTCAAACTCTTATCTATTTAGCTTACAATGTGGTAAGGCAGGGACATACATTTTAAGCAGATGAAGTCAATAGATTGTAAACTTTCTTCAGCTATGTAGGCCAGAGCAATATTTTAAACAACAGTTAACCATTTCATGACCCTACATAGGACAGAAGAGGTTTAGTACAGGAGGGGGAAGGGAGGATGCTCTTCCTTCAGTTGCTTCATTCTATGGGAGAGGGTTATGTATTAAGTATTTCTTCCAACCTGTCCCTGGTCCTGGTGCAATAGCTTGTTAAGTGACTTGCTCAGGATCACAAGGAACAGTGTGGGGGTCGAACCCACAACCTCAGGGTGCTGAGGCAGGGGTTCTAACCACTAGGCCACTCCTCCCATTTGCAGGGCTTCTCCACCTTCTTCCGATCTGTAGTGTGGCGCAGGATCTCCAGTGGGGGAAGCGACCCTGTTAGGTCTCTCTGTCCCTTCCTCCCCCCTCTCCATAGTTCCTCTTGTGTTTTGTTCAGGTACTGTTGATAGGAAGAGAAGAAATGAGCTGAACTTTAAAATACAGAGGAATCAATAATTATGAATATATTTAAGGGAACCAAGTAGCTTCTCTGCATCGTTCCTGAATGTGGCCTTGAAGGAGCTGAAGGTTCTTTGAAAATTTAACACTTTTTAATAGGTCTCTCTCTCTCTCCTTCTCTCACCAGTTCATCCGTCTCAGGAGCCTGGCTGGTTGGAAGGAACAATGGATGGGAAGACGGGGCTAATCCCACAAAACTATGTGGAGTTCCAATAGCTCTAGGCCTCATCAGACAACACTGCCGAGCTTTACATGGTATCCATGACAACAGCTACCAGTGTATGGAAGATGTTTGCTCTTTACCACTGTGAAATGCAGGGTGAAGGACTTGCCAGTAACCTGTTGAAATGAATGTTTTGAATGTACAATAATGTACACGTCTTAAGTGATGTATTTTGTGCAGATACTGCAGAAGATGTAATCGAATGCTTTTTTTGGGTGGGGAGGGGACACCAATGAACTTTCTTTTTCTTTTTTTTTTCCTTTTGAAGGTTAGACATGTACCTTGCAGGTTGTATCTTTTATGTGTATGCTGGTGAGCCGACGTGTAGCTTTTAGTACAGAGCTCATTTTCCTCTTCCCTTCCCCAAGGAAGCATGTTCACCAAAGTGTGTGTGTGTGTGTGGGGGGGAGGGGTATTAGTGAAAAAGTGCAAGCGCTAAATGTTTACAGAATTTGAGAGTCGTGTCTACTCAAATCATGGACAGCCAGGCTAGGGTTAACAGATTGCACTATAGACCTGCCTCCTCCAGGCCCGCACAGTTCCACCCATCCCTGCCCCATTATGCCCCCAGTCCCGTCCCCGCTCTCATTGGGCAGGAGGAAATCCGTGCATGCGCAGATTTCCTCCTGCCCAACGCGATTTAGAGGAGGCTTCAAAACCCATCCGGACCCCCGGCCATGTCTGGGGGAATCCGGACGTCTAGCAACCCTAAGCCAGGCCTCGGATGCAATGCAAGGAATTTTGTCCATTTCATTCATTCCTGGCAAGGAGGACGGCAGCACAAATCCTTGCAGAGGGAAACTGACTGAACTTCTGCCACTTCGTGAGTCATGTTGGCAAGAGGCCGAGATTACAGAGAGCCACGTTTTGGTGCTCTCATCTTTTCGCCTTCAAGGGCAGTCTGAAATAGACTATTCTGTTCTGTTTGGAGGCAGCGGTGGTGCAGGAGCGTCGTACTGAGCTGAGAGGTCACAGAGCAGCTTCTGAACCTTCGTACGGCATTAAGATTTCTCTGGAGTTGTCACGGGCACTGGACTGTGTCTCTTGACCTTCAGTGTAGACTGACGGTAATGACGTTTCCTCTTGCCACCACTACTCTCCAAATACAAACCCCCAGCATTGCAACATCTGGAGTGTAATTCTTTTCCTCCTTTCGTTGGCTCATGGATAGAAAAGTGAACTGGCCTCTGTGGGATAATAGCTATGAGCTGTCATCTCTCTGATGTACATCACCAGCATCTGATCCATCAGGAGGAAGCTTCATAATGCTTAGATTAGATTGTAACCAGCTAAAAATATGTCGTGTGTCTGAACGGGCTCCTCTGTCCTTGCAGGTAAGATGTGGTTCATGACTGGGCCCTCCTGTCCTGTGTTGTAGACTTACTACCTGCTTTTGTCATTGTCTCCTATGTGCTCTCAAGTCTGTTGTTTTATTCTCCAAAATGTGTTTTATTCATTTTCAATGCAAATAGAAGAGAGATTCAATTGCCATACACGAAAATACAAGAAAGTAAACAATCAAGTAGAACCCATCATACCCACCCAACCATCCCTCCACCCCCTCTCCCAACCTCCGCAATCAAATGTCTGTTGTTTTTATTTATTCAATTTTCTATACCATTCTCCCAGGGGAGCTCAGAACGGTTTACATGAATTTATTCAGGTACTCAAGCATTTTTTCCTGTCTGTCCCGGTGGGCTCACAATTTATCTAATGTACCTGGGGCATGGGGGGGGGGATTAAGTGACTTGCCCAGGGTCACAAGGAGCAGTGTGGGTTTGAACCCACAACCTCAGGGTGCTGAGGCTGTAGCTTTAACCACTGTACCACATTCTCCGCTCCCCCATCCCAATCCATGGCTTTGCTTGGTCCTTTGAGATACTATTGCCATGAATTGCACAATTTTATTGAGGATCTGATGAAATTTCAATTTTATAGGAAACCAAAGGATTGTGTTTCTGGGAGCTGGGGGGGGTCAAACTCGTGGCACTTCCCCGTTTGACCCTTTCTGCTGCCAATTAAAGATCACACCAGTAGTCCTTTATATGTTTATATATGTACCTATAGACTCCTGAGGCCGAAACATGTAGAGTCATTGAGTCGTTGGATGAATTATTGAGTCATTGGATGAGTTGAAGGATACTTTATTTGTACACATCACTCTGATTTGGACAATTTCACTCTGTTTTTCGCCAATTAATATACCACATACATGTCTCTTGAAGGTTCCAACAATGTACTTAGGGCTAAAACAAGTTTCAAGTTAAAATGAACCACAAAGAAAAACCTGCCCTGTGACTCTTTTATTGTGTGTTCATTTACTAGATAGATAGAGAGAGAGAGTGAGAAACATATGGGGGTACACGCATAGAGGGGAGAAGGGGTGCTGGTGCCTCAGGGCAGACTGCCCCCTCATACCCCCCCATACTATGCCATACAGTCTTGATCAAATCCAGCATAGAGAATTAATTAAATAAGAGGTTTTTTTTTTAATCCTCAGAGGGCTATTGAGTGCCTCCAGGGATTAATGCGAAATATTCGCAACAACCCGATCGTCACTGGATCATCATTTTTTAACCTATAAAAATGAGATGAGTACAAGACTATATTTAAGGGAAATATTTAAAGCATAAGTTCAGAATTATTAATAAAAGATATTTATATATAAAAAATAAAAAATGATAGGTTAAAAAGTGATGATCCATTGACGATCGGGTTGTTGCGAATATTTCGCATTAACCCTTGAAGGCATCAAGTCTGAAGCAGTAGAGGAATATCTGAGTTTGTTGTTGATGCTGAACTTAAGAATAACCTCACTGGGTCAGATCAAAGGTCCATCAAGCCCAGTAACCCGTTCTCACAGTGGCCAATCCAGGTCACTAGTGTCTGGCCAAAACCCAGAGTAGCAACATTCCAGAACTTCAAAGAATAGCAAGATTCCAGAACCCCAATGAGAACAACATTCCAGAACTGAGATTGTGATGTCATAATGCCTCTCCACCAATGCCTAAGAGCCAGCCTCATCAGTGATGTTACAATGGCTTAATTGTCCTATACATGGCTCACATAAGAACATAGGAATAGCCTTACTGGGTCAGACCAATGGTCCATCAAGCCCAGTAGCCCGTTCTCATGGTGGCCAATCCAGGTCACTAGTACCTGGCCAAAACTTAAAGACTTTTGGCCAGATTGTTGAGCTTAATAGTGCATTGGAAACTATTGAGAATGGTGGGGGCCACTGAGAAGTAGGGGTCAATTAAAATGGAGTACCAGCACTGAAGATGGATCACATGGGGTTTTTTTTTCTCAGATTTACCCCCTTTGGGCGCAGGTCTAACCAAAACTGGATGTCTGGCTATGCCATCGCACCCAGCCAGTCAGGTCTTCAGAATATCTATAATAAATTTGCATGTGGTATCTTTAATGAAAGCAAATTTATCTCATATATATCCATTGGCTTGGTGTGTGGGTGGGTGTGTTCAAGGGGTACACTGTCAAAAGCGCAGAAGGCAACGGTGCATCAACAATCCTGTGCCGACATGTGAGTGCAGGACATATGCGCACCTCCGCTTCCACCGCTTTTAGGCCTTCTGTTGTACGCTCTGAGGGTGTGTGGGGGGGAGGGGAACTTCCTGCCTACACTTAGAAGTTCTTGAACTCCTGTTGGAGGGGGGTTTGGGGGTACCCCCCCCCCCCAGTACACTGAAAACTCCCATTCTCCTTCCCATTTTCGCTCTCTGGGAGTTTTCAGTGTAGGGGGTTCCCCCAACCCCCTCCCCCAACAGGAGCTCAAGGACTTCTAAGTGTAGTCGGGGAGTTCCCCCCCACCCCTCCCCTTAGAGTGCAAAAGGGAAGGCCTTGAAGCAGCGGCACATATTTGTCCTGTGCGCAGATGTCGGTGTGGGATTGTCGGCATACCGTTGTCCTCCGCGGATTTGACGCATCAACCGTTCCAAGGAGTGGGTTCAGAACTACTGATGGTAACGAGTACTGTGGAGCAAGAACATTGCATCTGCAAATGCCCTCATATTTAAATGTTAATTTGATTCACAGATTTTTTTTTTTTAAACAAATATTATCTATAGCAGCTCCTTCAGTTATCACACTTCTTTTGCTAATGAGAGTCCTGGTGCATCTGTTTCTAGCTGGTGATTTGCGGAATCACAGTGTGAACTGAGAAACCTACCCCCTTCTCCTTCAAGCTTTCCATTGTAATGTTCTCGCTCATTTATTTGTATTGCCTCATAGATTCTGACTAGATTAAGGCCTCATCATAAAAATTAAAAAAAAACATTTACATCTGACAAAGAAAATAATCCACATTTATTGAGTTGTGAGAAAATTGCTAACTGTAGTGCAATTAAGATCATTTCTCTCTGTTGACTGTTTTCCTTGAGGAAGAGTAAATGCTAATTTATCAAGCATTAACCCTCTAATACAAATGATATATTTACCCCAAAAATGGCCGATCGAATCTGATAACAAGAGTTCAGTTCCTTTCAGCTGATCAGTTCAATGCAGATGCAGGTTTTCAGACAACTGTAACTATTCAGAGGCAGAATTGACTAATTCTCACATCAGAGAGATTTTCACCATTGAATTCTATCGAGTCAAATGGTACAGGCAGAGAATCAACACCAGGGTCAGCCCCTGGGGGTTTTGGAATGTGGATTGTCACTGTGGTCACTAGTTATATGTATCTCTTGCCACACTCAATGAAAAATCAGCAAAGAGACAATTTGCAAATGGAAAATGAACTCTCAGATTTCCCTGCCCTTGAAATATGCATCCCAACCAAGCTGCTTGTAAATACTGTAACACCTTGGATTGCAAGTAACTTGGTTTGCAAGACAAGCAAAACATTTGATTAAATTTTAACTTGATATACAAGCAAGGTCTTGCAGTACAAGTACATACAGTATACACACATCACAATTGAGCCGATGGTTCTTCTCTCTGTGGTAGTGACTGTTCTAAATGAGTGAGGACTTGCAATACAAGCACGTATAGTATTTTGTATTTAAGTTTTTGGGTTGTGAAACGAATCGTCTGAGTTTCCATTATTTCCTATGGGGAAATTCGCTTTCATATATGAGTGCTTTGGATTACAAGCATGCTTTTGGAACAAATTATGCCCGCAAACCAAGGTACTGTACTGTATATTGGTACCTTTTAAGCCATACTTTCAGGTGCTCCATGGGCGAGGGAACACCTTCATATATGGTCTTATTCTAGGCTTTTACGGTAAATATATTTTTTCTGGTCCAGAGATGCACCCTCTTCTCCCCCCATTAGTCAACTAAATGGAAGACCCAGGAAAAGTTGGGAGTGTTAGCATCCAAGAGACAACATTTACAAACAAAGTAAGAGGCAGGGGAACACTTTTATAGGAAGTAAGATCAAGAATGAAAAATAGACGTGTGCTTGCATGTCCAATTCCTAGCATGCTTTGCCGCCGTAGCTTTCTCTGGCCTTGCGTTTGCTGTCATCTACCTTTGATTTTTACCCTGTGGAGTGGAGATGATTTTTTTTTTAAATGAAGAATTGTTTTCCACACCTCCAGATAAAACTGACTTTCTTCCTCTCGAGCAAGCGTAAACTGCACAAGAGAAATGAGCACCATGTAAATCTGTTAATGTGCTGAAAGACGAGCTGGGCCTAAACAAGGGACCTGCTGAGAAATCTCCAGGAGAGTCTGAGAGCGTAAAAAATCAGGAGCTGCTAATGTAGCGGGTAGGTTATAACTTTAAAAAAAATATTTTAATGGATTTGCCTTTTTGTTATGCATCGACTGAAAAGCCTGAGTAAGGACAATAACCCTTCAGTGGTGGAACATTACAAAAGGGTGATGAAAAGTTCTCAGCCCGACCCAGAAGAGAATGATGTAGAGCCATGAAACATACGAGTTATTCCACATATTTCGCTTCAATGAGAGAAATGCATCTAGTAAATGGCACAAGTATAGGGGAACCAAGCCATTGTGACATCACTGGGGAGGCTGGCTCTTAGGCATTGGTGGCATGAGGCATTATGACATCACAATAGGAGGGGCTGCTGAAAAGTTCTCAGCCTGACCAAGAAGAGAATGATGTGGAGCCATGAAATTTACAAGTTATTCCAAGTATAAGGAAACCAAGCCATTGTGATGTCACCGATGAGGCTGGCTCTTAGGCATTGGTGGAATGAGGCCTTATGACATCACAATAGGAGGGACAACTGAAAAGTTCTCAGCCCAATCAAAAAGAGAATGATGTGGGGTCATGAAACTTGCAAGTTATTCCAAATATTCACCCTTAAGTTCAGCACACTTAGCATATGTCTGAATTTTCCGTAACCCTTCCAAAAACTACTCTGATGTCTGGTTACTGAATTACTGCTCCGCTGCTGCAATCACCTCTGAATCACTTGAAAATTGTCACCCTTTCAAACTCTTTCTAAGGTTTGGCAATAGAAAATAGTCCGATGGAGCAAGATCTGGTGAGTAGGGTCTATGCACTGCGTCAAAACATCCATTGTTTTGCCAGCCTTGTGAGCAGGTGCATTGCCTTGCAAAAAAAGGGTTCATAGACAACGGCGCAAAAGACAAAAGCGCGTGCCGACAATTGAACGCAGCGTGTGCCACTGCGCCGCTCTAAATTACAGTTTTTAGGGGCTCAGATGGGGGTTTTTGTTGGTGAACCCCCCCCCCCCAATTTATTTAATAGACATCGCGCCGGCGTTATGTGGGGTTTGGGGGGCTGTAACCCTCCACATTTTACTGTAAACTGAACTTTTTCCCTAAAAACAGGGAAAAAGTGAAGTTTTAAGTAAAATGTGGGGGGTTACAACCCCCCACAACGCGGCACGATGTCTATTAAGTAAAGTGGGGGGTTCCCCCCCATGCCCCCCCGTCGGAGCACTAAAAACAGTAATTTAGAGCGGCGCGTGCTGCGCTCAATTGTCTGGGCGCGCCTTTGTCCCGGTGCGCTTTTGACCTGACACCAAAAAAAGAACCCTCTTCTGCAGCTTCCCTCTCCTTTTTTTTTTTTTTCCAATGTCTCCTTTAATTGGGACATCAAGTTACAGTAGAATCCTGCATCAACTGTTTGGCCTTTTGGAAGATAGCCATTACAATACCTTCCTGATCTCAGAACACTATGGCCATGACCTTTCCTGTTGACATATGGGTCTCGAATTTCCTTGGCCTTGAAGAACCTAAGTGTCACCATTACATGGACTGTTGTTTTTTCTCAGGATCATAGTAGCATATCAACAGTAACTAGTCATTCTCAAAAGTTGGCACTAGTTCACTGAAAAAGCTGCAAAATCAACTTGGAAGTGCCCACTTGATGTTCTCGTCAGCATTCCAACATTTGGAACCCACTTGGCTGACAGCTTCTGCATACCCAGCTGCTTGTGGATTAGACACCCAACACGTTCCCTGGATATCTGCAGTGTCTCAGCAGTTATTTTAGCTGATATTTGCCAATCAGCCCAAATCAGGTCATGGGCATGGTCAACAATTTCAGGAGTTGACACCATTTGAGGCCTTCCAGACCCTGCTGCTTCTTTGGTCTCCAAATCTCCATGCTGAAAGTTTACACACCACTTCTTTACGGTGGAGTGCGATGGGCATTTGTCACTCAATGTCTGCATCATACATTCATGGATTCCCTTTGGAGATTTCTTCTGTAGGAATAGGAACTTCACGAGGGCTCAGAGTTCCACACTTGAAAATTCCACACTTTTTATTGACATGGTTCAATCAAGGATCTGAAAGTGTCGAAACATAGCATTGCGATTCTGCAAATTGGCACTGTTCAAAATAAAACAACACTCTTTTCAGCTACAGGGGCAAACTAACGCTCAGAATTGAGGACGTTGGGTGGGCTGAGAACTTTTCATCACCCCCCCCCCTCATAATCGGTTGCATCTCTCATCATCTAGCCGGGACTTCAGACGCAGGCAGTCCATGGCTGAGATGTTTAAGACAGGCCGGCAAGGGTCTTCACAAGCAGAATTATTCATATACTTCGGCAGTCAGCAACCTGTGGTATATTAAAGTGCTGTAGAAGCCCTGCCTTAAAAAAGCAACCATAGGAGCAACATGCATTCTGTTACACCCTGGATATGCATCAGTCGAAAGGGTTCATAGACAACTCCCCGAAAGACAAAGGCGCGCGCTGACAACTGAGCGCAAGACGGAGGTGCGCACCAAAGAAAATTACAGTTTTTAGGGGCTCCGACGGGGGTTTTTGTTGGGGAGCCCCCCCAGTGTACTTAATAGAGATCGCGCCGGCGTTGTGGGGGGTTTGGGGGGTTGTAACCCTCCATATTTTACTGTAAACTGAACTTTTTCCCTAAAAACAGGGAAAAAGTTCAGTTTTCGGTAAAATGTGGGGGGTTACAACCCCCCAAACCCCCCACAATGCCCCCACAACGCGGCGCGATCTCTATTAAGTAAAGTGTGGGGGTTCCCCCCCACACTCCCCCTGTCGGAGCCCTAAAAACAGTAATTTTGTGCGGCACGCGCCTCCACGCTACGCTCAATTGTCTGTACGCGCCTTTGTCCCGGCGCGCTTTTGACCTGACACCAGTCGAAAGGCTTACACTAGCCTGATCCTTTTCGAAAATGCCATTGGAACCAAGCATGTCCCAATTTGGATGTCTCAATGACATAGGAGATGCAGTAGGTGCTCTAGCTGGGATCTGAGAGTTGCTGCAGAGAAATCAGAATAATTATTTAGAGGAGGTGGGAAATGATCCTGGCTACTTAACATCCATCCACCTCATAAAATTCTTTATGCTTTCCTCTGTGTTCTCAGCAGGCTCATAAGATGATATTAAAATATAATTTGAAGTAATGTTTTGAATTAATCAATATGAAAGTTTAACTTTTCATTCCTGCCTTTGGAACGCCAAAGTCTGGTGTAATCTTATGTAAATTATGTTCACCTCCTTCCGTTGCAAAAGGGCTTTATGAGCACCAGGCTGAGCTATGATTTTACATTACGACTGACAGGCAAAGAAGAATCGCCTCCATTTCTGTCCGAAGCAACATAAAAGAGATGATGGAGACCTGGTATTCATTTGCTTTATCTGCGTAGCAGTGTTGCTACAGATCTAGTTTGGGGGTCTTTTACTAAGGCGTGCTGGCCGATTTAGCAGGCGCTAAATGTTAACATGCCGGCGCTACATCGGCTGGCTGGCGCGCCTTAGTAAAAGACCCCTTTGGATATTAGAAAACCAAAATATGGCATGACTGTTATTGTCAGTCTCGGAATTTTGCCTCGCAAGATATGTGCTGTTAATAAATGAACTTTTTTTTTTTTGCAAGATGTTACAGGTGCTTTTATTGGAATGAAATACATACTCCATTTGATTGGTTTTTAAGTCACAATTCCACATGATTTATCACAATAATAATGGAGGGGCCTTTTCTCCCTTGAGCAGAGGAGATTGAAAGGGGACATGATCGAAACATTCAAGGTACTGAAGGGAATAGACTTAGTAGATAAGGACAGGTTGTTCACCCTCTCCAAGGTAGAGAGAACGAGAGGGGAACTCTCTAAAATTGAAAGGGGATAGATTCCGTAGAAACGTAAGGAAGTTCTTCTTCACCCCGAGAGTGGTAGAAAGCTGGAACGCCCTTCCGGAGTCTGTTGTAGGGGAAAACACCCTCCAGGGATTCAAGACAAAGTTGGAGATTGAAAGGGGACATGATCGAAACATTCAAGGTACTGAAGGGAATAGACTTAGTAGATATGGACAGGTTGTTCACCCTCTCCAAAGTAGGAAGAACGAGAGGGCACTCTCTAAAATTGAAAGGGGATAGATTCCGTAGAAACGTAAGGAAGTTCTTCTTCACCCCGAGAGTGGTAGAAAGCTGGAACGCCCTTCCGGAGTCTGTTATAGGGGAAAACACCCTCCAGGGATTCAAGACAAAGTTGGACAAGTTCCTGCTAAACTGGAACGTACGCAGGTGAGGCTTGACTCATTTAGAGCACTGGTCTTTGACCTGGGGACCGCCGCGTGAGCGGACTGCTGGGCACGATGGACCACCGGTCTGACCCAGCGGCGGCAATTCTTATGTTCTTAAACCATTGAAATAGACAAAAATTCAAAAAGTCTGTGACTCCTGTTGTTGAAGTCTTTTTTTCCTCTAATTTATGGGAATAATATTAGTTAAGTAAAGAATCAAAATATAATTTTTTCATTTATGGGCCCCTTTTACAAAGCTGTGGAAGTGAGTCCTATGGGCTGAGTCACATTTGCTGCTCTAGTAGTCGCTACCACAGCTTTGGAAAGGGGGGGGGGGGGGCTCTATGTTTGGTTGAAGTTTGTTTTATTTTATTTATAACTTGCTTTTTTCCCCAAAGCAGCTCACAAGTATAAACATTGTGACAGGAATCCCACTAGCCCAGGGGTAGGCAATTCCGGTCCTTGAGAGCTGGAGCCAGGTCAGGTTTTCAGGATCTCCACAATAGGTATGAGATGGATTTGCATGCACTGCCTCCTTGAGATGCAAATCTATCTCCTGCATATTGATTGTGGCTATCCTGAAAACCTGACCTGGCTCTCGAGGACCGGAATTGCCTACCCCTGCACTAGCCCTACCAGAAACAGGGAGGAAGATCCTGCAAGCCCCATTAAAACCCCACCGTCATATCCTGAAGTGTATGGAAATCCTGTGCACAGCTTTAGAGGAGTCTGCCCCTTTAAGAATGCCTAGAGCTGGGCCCTTTAAGATCTTGCCTGTACCTGCTAGGAGGGGGCGTGGCTGGATGCCAGGCTTCCATTTCCTGGGTTTTCCTCTGAAACAGCTGGGAAGGCAGCACAAGGCAGTTCCCCCGCGGACCCTGCTGAAAGCCACACAGAAGCCCAGCCAGAGGATTATGCCATGGAGTTTCAAGAGGACTAGGCTTTGCCTGACCTTAAGGGATTGTGAGTAGGCTGTTAAGCCAATTAATTTTTGCTTGCACTGGAGATTTCATATTGATGGGGTGTTTGTTTGTTTTTTAAACCTGCCTGAGTGTTTGTGCTGGAGACATTGTGGGGTGTGTCCAGCCACCCTAATGAACTGTAAAGCAGATGCTGCCTTTTAGGATTTTGTTTTGGGGTTTTGATGTGGGAGCAGCTTGTGCACTGCTCTGAGGTGAGCAAGAAAACCCGGGCTTGTCTTTTGGGAGCGTGGCAACCCCAATGGCGTACGGCCTGTTGGGGAATTCGGCTCCACCCAACAGAGCTTTTCAAAAGGAAAACGTTTGTTTCAGTGGATTAATTTTGCTAGGCCAGCTGGTGTGGTCAGAAGGAAAGTTTGGGAATTTTGGTTTTGGAAAGTTGGACTTTATTCATTTCACTGGTTGTGCTGAGTTTGGACTTACATGACATACTTGGAAGGGTTCATAGTCATTTGCGCGCCAACATTGCAGTGCTGACAATTTGGTGCAAGACACCGCCTAAAAAGTGACTTTTAAAGAGCTCCGACGCGGGGTGTGAGTGGGGAACCCCCCCAGTTTACTTCATACTCTTCGTGCTGCCGTTGGATTGGGGGGGTTGGAACCTTCCATTATAGAGTAAACTTAACTTTTTCCCGATTTTTTTTTTAGGAAAAAGTTAAGTTTTCTTTATATGGCAGCTTGAACGGCAGCACGAACAGTCTGAAGTAAAGTGTGTGTGGGGGTCCCCCCACACCCCCCATCGGAGCTCTTTAAAAGTCATGTTTTAGGCGGCGCGCTGCAATGTTGGCACACTGAAATCTTGCGCGCTTTTGTCCTGTCTCCACTTGGAAGAGCTAAAGGTGAACAGTGTTGCTTAAAGCTCAAGTGTGGGAGCTGTGAAAACTTTATTTTGCCTTGGAGAAATAATTGAAGGACGTGAGAGTCCTTGGGGTGCTTGTGCCATACCTACCATTCTGTTTGCCACTAAAATGTTATCTGCATTATATAACAGGGGGAGTTGTGGGAAGCGCTGACAGATGTGTTCCACGGCCTTTCCTCTCTGGGACAAGGGATTCAGAGGGGCAACTAGGCCTAGCCAGGATCCCGTCCCACAACATAGATAATAAAAAGTACATAAAATGCATATAAAAACAGTCACACACATAAGCGACCAGCGCTTACACCTACACAACTGTCTTGGTGCCCATATTTCGTATTGCAAAATAACTTAAACCCAATGAGATGACCTTGCTTTCTGATATACAAAGGTAGGAGATTCCATTCCTGGGGTCCCCTACAGGAGAACATAGTCACACGTGAGGAATTCAGTCTCGGGTCCCTTACAGATGGCACAGACAAATCGCCATGGTGGACAGAGCGCAATTTTGACAAAGGGACATAAGCATGACTCGTACCCTCCAGACTTGCAGGAGCCAAACTATTCAAACACAAATATACCATCACAAGCAACCTGAAATGTATACGACCTTCTAATTTCAGCCAGTATAGCTTCACATACTATTCAGTGACATGTTTAGTCCTTTCCAAACGGACAAGGGTTCGAGCCACTGAATTCTCTGCCACCTGTAATGCACTCAACAGGGTTCCTGGCAAACCCAAGAGCACAAGATTACAATAGTCCAAACATGATGGGACCATTGGCTGCAAAATGACCCTGAAAATACCAGGAGACAAGTATGGTCGAATTCTATGGAAAAGGTGTAATCTGAAAAGAAATCTTTTTAATGAATTCCTGAACATGACTTTTGAAGTGAATTCTATATAGTCTATCTGGTTCTCTAAGTGCTTAATTTATGACACTAGTTTATTTATTATTTTAAAAAATTGTCAACCGCCTATAAAGCAGGGATCTCAAAGTCCCTCCTTGAGGGCCGCAATCCAGTCGGGTTTTCAGGATTTCCCCAATGAATATGCATTGAAAGCAGTGCATGCACACAGATCTCATGCATATTCATGGGGGAAATCCTGAAAACCCGACTGGATTGCGGCCCTCAAGGAGGGACTTTGAGACCCCTGCTATAAAGTAAAACAAACACAACTTATACACATATCTTAAAGTACAAATGAATAGTTACATTTTAAAACCAAGATAATTGACAGAATCACCACCTTATTTTATTTCCTAAATCAGGGGTGTCCAATGTCGGTCCTCGAGGGCCACAGTCCAGTCGGGTTTTCAGGATTTCCCCAATGAATATACATGAGGTCTATTTGCATGCACTGCTTTCATTGAATGCTAATAGATCTCATGCATATTCATTGGGGAAATCCTGAAAACCCGACTGGATTGCGGCCCTTGAGGACCGACATTGGACACCCCTGTCCTAAATGCAGTGGACCATCAATCCCGGATACAGTGGCATAGTAAGGGTGAGAGACACCCCCTTTGACGTCACTTCCTAGGTGCGGGTCCTGGAAGTGATGTCAGAGAAAACGCCAAAAAGGTACGGGGGATGGCAAGGGACATGCGCGGAGAGGAGTAGGGAGCAAGTGGGCGGGCGGTCAAGAAGAGGGGTGCCATCCCCCTGCCCTCCCTTTCTATGCCACTGCCCGGATATTGGGTATTCAGATCAGTGCTCGGTTAACTCCGTGCATGAAGTTAGGAGAGCCTGTTCTCTGACCTGTCCTTAGCTGGTTAGTGAATTGAATATCGCCGTTAACCAGCTAAGTGCTGGCTCTGCCCAAGCTTCAACGCTGGATCACCCCTGGGGAGGGCAGGTTAGTGGAGATATCCAGAAAACACAGTAAATGATGGCCGAAAAAGTCTTGTGTAGTCCATCCAATCTACCCAACAAGGTGGTCAGAACTGCACCCACCACGCCGTCCAGGTTATAGTCATTCTTGCTTAAATATTGTTTGGCAATTTGCCATCGGGCCAAGCACATTTAGGCAGTTAAATGCGATGTTGTGTTGGGAATATATTTTATAAACAAAGTATCGCTAACAATATTGGTGGAATGAGGCATTATGACATCACGATCTCAGCTCTGGAATGTTGCTACTCTTTGGGTTTCTGTCAGATACTTGGGACCTGGGATGGCCAATGTTGGAAGCAGGATACTGGGCTTGATGGACCTTCAGTCTGTTCCAATATGGCAGATCTTATGTGAGCCAAGTATTGGGCAATCAAGTCATTGTGACATCATTGATGAGGATGGCTCTTAGGCATTGGTGGAATGAGGCATTATGACATCACAATCTCAGCTCTGGAATGTTGCTACTCTTTGGGTTTCTGTGTCTGGCCGTTTGGTGGGGCTGGGGAGGGCTTCAGTGGTTGGGAGGGTGTAGATGGGCTGGAGTAGGTTTTAACAGAGATTTTGGCAGTTAGATCCCAAGCACAGTACTGGGTAGAGCTTTGGATTCTTGCCCAGAAAAAGCTAAGAAAAAAATTAAAAAATTTAAATTGAATCAGGTTGGGCAGACTGGATGGACCATTTGGGTCTTTATCTGCCGTCATCTACTATGTTACAGATACTTGGGACCTGGGTTGGCCATTGTTGAAAACAGGATATTGGGCTTGATGGACCATCAGTCTGTCCCAGTTTGGCAATTCATGTAACTATCCATATGCCAGGCTGAGGAATATAGTCATCATAAGAGAAATTGCTAAGTGAAAAATGTTCCCCCACTGTGTAAATCCTTAAAAAGTCTGTCACCAAGTGGACCTGGCTGACAAATTCCAACAAGTGTGGGAGGACTTTCCTCCAGCATTTGATTGTTGCCAGCAACAGCCATTAATTAACGTCTGGAGACTTATGAAACGCACAACGACCAGGTCAGTCGTAGGATGAAAAGGAAATAAAATATCACAGCAGTTGTAGGAGAGGAAAGCCAGACTTTGCAACAGTGGTACTTATAATGAATCAGGAGGGGGTCAAGTGCACAACACAATTGGATTAAAAATAGGAAAAGCACAAAATAAGACCCGTTAAAAAATTGATCAGAACCAGAGACAGTGAAGCTGATATTTTGAAGAATCCATTGGCTCTCATTCATCTGATGGTCTGTAAATCAGTAAAGGGTTTAGCTGCCCCTGGGGCAATGTCTGTGTTGGGTTCATGCTCTTCTCACTGCCTCCAGAGGGCCTGTTTGTTTAATTTGTTTGTGGTCCAAAAGGCTAAGCCACACTCCTGGGCGTTTTCAGTATTTGCACTAGAGAATGACACGGGGACAGATTTTTTCCCATCCCCGCAGGAACTCAATTTCTCCGTCCTAGCCCCATGAGTTATGTCGCTGTCTCTGCCCCATTCCTGTAAGCTCTGCCTTAACCGCACAAGCCTCGAACACTTCTGATTTTAAAGGGTTTGAGGCTTGTGCAGATGAGGACGGAGCTTAGGCATTGGTGGAATGAGGCATTATGACATCACAATCTGAGCTCTAGAATGTTGCTACTTAGGATTTTAAAGGGTTTGAGGCTTGTGCAGATGAGGACGGAGCTTAGGCATTGGTGGAATGAGGCATTATGACATCACAGTCTGAGCTCTAGAATGTTGCTACTTAGGATTTTAAAGGGTTTGAGGCTTGTGCAGATGAGGACGGAGCTTAGGCATTGGTGGAATGAGGCATTATGACATCACAATCTGAGCTCTAGAATGTTGCTACTTGTGATGTTAAAGCAGGGGTGTCCAATGTCAGTCCTCGAGGGCCGCAATCCAGTCGGGTTTTCAGGATTTCCCCAATGAATATGCATGAGATCTATTTGCATGCACTGCTTTCATTGTATGCTAATAGATCTCATACATATTCATTGGGGAAATCCTGAAAACCCGACTGGATTGCGGCCCTCGAGGACCGACATTGGACACCCCTGTGTTAAAGCGTTTGAGGCTTGTGCAGATGAGGACGGAGCTTAGGCATTGGTGGAATGAGGCATTATGACATCACAGTCTGAGCTCTAGAATGTTGCTACTTAGAATTTTAAAGGGTTTGAGGCTTGTGTGGATGAGGGCGGAGCTTGCAGGAATGGGGCAGGGACAGGGACAGGAAATGAACTCGCCGGGACAGGAAAATGAATTCCCACAGGGACAAATTTGTCCCCATGTCATTCTCTAATTTGCACCTCAACTTTGGAATAAGTTGTTAGGTGATGTACATGCTGTTTCAGTTTTAAGTTCCTTTTGAATCTATTTGAACTTGCATTCCAGGGTTTCTGTTTTTTCTATGAAAGTTTGTTCTTTTGTAACTTGCTTAGAACAATGTGGATGAGGGAGACATAAGCAAACAAACATGGCCTTTGCTATTATCCTGGTCTTTGAATTCTCTCTTTCAGGAAAAGAGTGGAAAGATGTTTTTGACTTTTCTGCTGCAAAATCAGCGCCCTTAATCCATTAACTGGAGGAAACAGAATAAGATCCCACCCTTGACTGGGTAGAAAAATGCTTTCTTTCTTAATTGGCTCTCAGCTCAGTTTCCTTCTGAAAATGGTCCAATTAATAGCAGTTGGCTTGGCATTCGAGAGCTCATGAAATGTTTTTCAGATTTTTATTTTGCTCAATTTGACTCATGTTAGTAGATGCCAGTTTTCTAAGGTTTTGTGTCATTTGAACTGTGATCCCCTGCTTTGCATTGCGGACTAAGACGTTCAGTCGTTAAGTACTGTTTTTAGGATAATATCGCTAGTTGAAAACACTTATTTTTTTTTTTTCTAAAAGACGTGCTCTTCTTATTAAACATGCTATTTTAACTCACAATCTTATCTTAATAATTGGCATCGCGGTGCAATGATGGTGGATACGAGTCACCAGTTTGCTATGGAGGGGGGCATTGTGAATATGACACCTAAATCCGAGTTTAGATGGTTTGCGGAACACACACTAAAATCCTGTACCAAACATGCCCGTTTTAAAAGCTGCAAAATGTTTTTCTTGAATGTATTTGTGCTTAGTGGTGGTGTTTTTTTTTTAACCATTCAAAAAGTGCTATTAAGTGAACGCTCAGACCCACAATCTGAACTCTAGTGATTTTTCACAGAGCCAGGTGCAAATGAGACCATCATAACATGTTTACTGTCTCTTCCACCTGCTTCCCATTACACCTACAAACTCTACATAGATAAGAAGATTGTTACTTATCTGTATTGCATGGTGGCAGAGACAGTGAACATGCTATGAGGGTCTCATTTGTACCTGGCTCCGTGAAAAATCACTAGAGTTCAGGTTGTGGGTCTGAGCGTTCACTTAATAGCACTTTTTGAAGCCATTTTGATAGTGTAATTTTATTATATATATTTTATTTATTATTATCTATTTAAGGTGATCAGTGATAGAGCTGTGAGTTTATCACCATTGGGTAATTTGAATCTCCCTAGTATATAGTGTAAATCAGTGGTTCCCAAACCTATCCTGGGGGACCCCCCAGCCAGTCAGGTTTTCAAGATATCCCTAATGAATATGCATGAGAGAGATTTGCATATAATGGAAGTGACAGGTATGCAAATCTCTCTCATGCATATTCATTAGGGATATCTTGAAAACCTGACTGGCTGGGGGGTCCCCCAGGACAGGTTTGGGAACCACTGGTGTAGATAAATATCCAAGTCATAAGCCTGCCCTAGTCCCACCTACACCACACCTCTAACACGCCCCCTTGAGATTTAGATGAACAGCAGAGAAATCCGTCTATAAAATAGGCTTTGAAAATAGAGAATTGGAAGGTTTAGGCGAGAAAAACATTCTTCTGCCCCTTTATGTCACTTTTTAGAGGTTTTTCTGTTTTGAGAATGAGCTCCATGGTGAATAACTGCACTTTGCACCGAGGTCCATCTACATTTCATTTTATAATATTATTTTTTGTTGTATTGTATTATGTTGTGACATCCGTTATTAGTTTCTGCGATTGTCTTCCGATTTTTAGACAATTTATCCAGACAGACATTTTACATTACAGATCCTCCCATGCTGACTGTAAGTTTGTATTGCAGAATGAACCAAGAGCCTACTGGTATGGGATTTTACCCGCTCACCCATAGATATGGGAATATACACATTTTCCAGGTGGAATGTGCACTAGAGGTCTGCACAGGAACGGGGATCACGGGAATCCCGCGGGTCCCACAGGAATTCCCCCCTAACCCACGGGACTCCCACAGGGATCCCCCCGGGGACCCCCCTCTAGCCAACGGGACTCCCACGGGGATGGAAGGCTTTGGAAACAGGGTTCGTCCATATAATGGAAAATCAGAAGAGACTTTTTGTTTCAACTTATGAACACAAGTGTTTCGTCCGAATCACTCAGCAACTATTTCTCTGGCATTTGAAGTTTTGCACATCTCCTTTGGGTTCCTTGAAACAGACCCTTGAAACATGGCCCATGTTGGGACCTGCTAACATACCTTAAAGCTAAGTGGAATGGTTTTTCCCTCTTATTGCCATTGAGAACAAATCTAGCATTCAAAGAGCACGTTGCTTTACTTATTATTATTTTGCACTAAAGTCATACACAGTGATGGGACGGTGGGTTCGGCTATAGGAGCCACGGCTCTTGGTCGGATTACACAAATCTGAGTGTATGTGAAAATTGTATTACCTTATTCCAACACCTATATTTAAGACTCATATTTGACTTTCATATATTGAGAAGTCTTGGTTCTAGTTACACATATAATATAATGGACACGTCAGCCTTAGTGAAAAAAGGGGGTTTATAAGTTAATTACCTGAACAGAAAACAAAAAAGGGTTCCACCAAAGAGATTCCACAAGGAAAACAGCAAAAGAAACTGTGGAATTGATGATCCTGTCAGAAGTACATAAGAAGTTGCCTCCGCTGAGGCAGACCAGAGGTCCATCTTGCCCAGCGGTCCGCTTACGTGGCGGCCCATCAAGCCTACATGCCTGAACAGTGGTCCTTGACTAATTTTATAACTTACTTCTAATCCTATCCCTATAACCAACCTCTACTCCTATCTGTACCCCTCAATCCCTTTGTCCTCCAGGTACCTATCCAAGCCTTCTTTGAAGCCCTGTAGCGTGCTCCTGCTTATCACATCCTCCGGTAGCGCGTTCCATGTTTCCACCACCCTTTGAGTGAAAAAGAACTTTCTGGCATTTGTTCTAAACCTTTCCCCTTTCAATTTCTCTGAGTGCCCCCTTGTACTTGTGGTTCCCCATAATTTGAAAAATCTGTCCCTGTCTACTCTTTCTATGCCCTTCATGATCTTGAAGGTTTCTATCATGTCTCCTCTAAGTCTCCACTTTTCCAAGGAGAAAAGCCCCAGCTCTTTCAGCCTGTCAGTATATGAGAGGTCCTCCATACCCTTTATTAGCTTAGTTGCTCTTCTCTGGACCCTCTCAAGTACCTCCATGTCCTTCTTGAGGTACGGTGACCAGTACTGGACACAGTACTCCAGGTGCGGGCGCACCATTGCACGATACAGGATGCTTTTTATGGGTACAGGTGGGGATGGAGGTAATTCCTTGCAGGGATGGGTGGGGACGGAGAGGATCCTGGCGGGGACGGGCGGGGATGGGTGGGATTTCTGTCCCCGTGCAAATCTCTAACGTGCACATGGCAAAACTCTTCAGTTTGGCTATTTTTTCTCCTGATTTGGGGAATTTTTTTTTTTTTTTTTTAGCTAACTGCACACATTTGCTTTATAAAATTATATTAATACAGGTTAAACTTTTTAAACACACACCAAGGGGCCCTTTTACTAAATTGCACTAGTAAATGGGCCTAGAGCAGCCTTACATAAGTCCTTCATGTGCTATGCCCATTTCTCAAATGGCTGCCCCAGTTGGTAACATGCGAGAGCGGCCAGCGCCCTCGGTCTGCTGAGGACACGGTCAGAGGCTGAAACTTTCACATCCGCAGCAGAAATACTCTCTAGTCCTGCCAAGAGTCACAGCTTTGATCACACACAGGAAACACACAGATTACAGGAAACCCGCAGCTGGAGTCTTCCTAGTGGCGATGTCCTTTGACAAATCAATAAAAGATGTGGATGAATTCTCAAGCTCCCCCCCAGTTCCTTCTACAGATGCCCGGCTTTCTCCCCCTCTGTTGTTCTATTCAGCCTCAGGGCTGTTCAATGCTGAAGTTTTGATGTTTACATTTAAAAGATGACTTAAGAGCAATATTCTTTTCCCTCTTCCCTTTCAAAGTATTTCTCTCTCTTCTCAAAGGCAACCTGCCTGCCCTTCTCCTCTGATCAGATCGAAGCATGTCTTGAAGAAGTCAGGGAAAACTTTGTTCACAGAGGCTGGCAGCATCATTCCACCCTGCCACGCATCCACACTAATGGTGCCACTGCATGTAATGTGCAAAAAAATACTCCACTAAGCCAGCGCACAATCCGAGTGTCCCGAATCTTCACATCTGGCATAATTTTTAATCAATGAATGACCGTAATTAGAATACAAAGAAAATAAATTGCCTGGAATCCACTCTAAATTGCTAATTCTTTATTAGAGGCAAAGCGGCCTTAGGGGATGGAAAAAGAACAATTGCTCTAGACCCCCCCTCTGCTACACGAGGCCCTATGCTTAAAGAAATAGCGCCTGCTTGTCGTTTTCAGGCCCCCTCTGAAATTTCTGCTGTCTGCCCCCAACATCTTTGCAGATGATACCAAGATCTGCAATAGAGTAGATCCTCCCCCCCCCCCCCGACCTAGCGAAGTTTGAAGAGTGGTCTGAAATTTGGCAGCTAAAACTTAATGCTAAGAAATGCAAAGTCATGCTTTTGAGCTGCAGAAGCCCAAAGGAACTGCACAGTTTAGGGAGTGGAGAACGACAGAAGAGCAAGACTTGGGTGTGATTGTATGTGAGGATCTTAAAGTGGCCAGACAGGTTGAAAAGGTGATGGCGAAAGCTAGAAGGATGCTTGGGTGCATACAAAAAGGTATGGCCAGTAGGAAAGAGGAGGTATTGATGCCCCTGTATAAAACTCTGGTGAGACCTCATTTAGAATATTGTGTACAATTTTGCAGGCCGCACCTTCAAAAAGATATAAAAAGGATGGAGTCGGTCCAGAGGAAGGCTACTAAAATGGTGTGGTCTTCCTCATAAGGCGTATGGGGACAGACTTAAAGATCTCAATATGATAAAGATATGATAGAGATCTTTAAATAGCTACGTGGTGTAAATGCACTTGAGTCGAGTCTTTCATTTGAAAGGAAGCTCTGAAATGAGAGGGCATAGGATGAAGTTAAGAGGTGAGAGGCTCCGGAGTAATCTAGGGAAATGCTTTTTTAGAGAAAGGGTGGTAGATGCGAGGAACAGTCTCCCGGAAGAGGTAGTGGAGACAGAGACTGTGTCTGAATTCAAGAGGGCCTGGGATAGGCACGTGGGATCTCTCGGAGAGAGGAAGAGATAATGGTTACTGCGGATGAGCAGACTAGATGGGCCATTTGGCCTTTATCTGCCGTGTTTCTATGTTTCACCCCAGCCCTGATAATATGCCAGATTTTGTCTAAAGGAAACTGAAATTCATCAGCAGACCATCATCCAAACAAATGAACATATGATTTCTATCAAAATTTGGGATGCTTTACCTTACAGAAGTTATTTAATGGATAATGGATGTACACTGCTTTGAATTTTCATGGTGAAGAAAAGTGCGCACCATGCCGATGTTCCAAATCACCTTTCCAGGGACAAAGTTTGACGTCCAAAGGTCGGATCCCAATTTCCAAAATCTCTCACGCATTTAACAAGCCTTTTGTAGGCGCCTGGTATGCTATTCTGTCATTTTACTTTGAGAACAAGCTCCGAACCACATAGGGAGGAGCGATGACAAATCGGCCGAAGCCTTGGGGCCAATCGGCTAGGAGCAGGAGGGGGGGGGGGGAGGGGGGTAGGCTAGATTAGGGTGAGCGGAGGGGAGGTCGCCCCTTTCGATCCGGCTTCACACGAGGCGGACGCGGCTTCCCTCCCGCCCACCCTCTACTTCTGTCGCAGCCAGACGGGAAAGGAGGGTAAGCACAGCATATGAGTCAACGACATACACCTTTACATTGCTTAGGAAATTGGGCATGTCACCTTGCTTGGACGGCAGGGAGGCCAGGCCCTGATCTTCACAGCAACGTACTGCTGACGAGAGGACACATCCTTGAACGGGATAGGTCCAGCGAGCAGGGGAAGCGGTTACGGCAACCCACATTCGGAGAGGATGAAGAGGCATATGCTGTGCACCTGATCATGTGGGGGTCATACCTGATTGGTTATTCTGCTCAATTGATGACAGTTGTGATGTAATAGTGCTGTTATGGCTGCGGCCTAATAAATTCCACACTAGTTGAAAACACTTGTGTAGTGTCTTTGTTTTCCGGACCAAGGGGTAGAGCACCAAGTGCTGAGTGCACGATTTGTTAAATAAGCATCCAGCGTGGGAATGAATGTTTTTGAGCAAGTGATATGTAGTGGGGGGAAAATGTATCTGTTTGGTACTGCAGGAATAAACTGTATACCTTGATGCGGTGGGAGGCGAGAGCCGAAGCCGGTTCCCAGAAGCGCCGTAAAACTTTTCTTCAAGTGTGGACTCCTTTATTTAAATGTGCTGAATCCGCAGTCAGATTCTGAACAATCTACGATTTTAATGATTTGTGTTTTCTGGAATGGCTCCTTGGGTTGCCTATTTTATCGTTGTGGGATGGGAGGGGATGGGTTTGGATTCTTGTTATTAAATTTATTGTCTTGGTTGGTAGTTGTCATTTTCCTGGAAAACAATAAAAAGATTTTCAAATGATAACAAGCCTTTTTGAAAAAGCACTTCACATTGAGAATGTTCCGACTAGGATTTCCTTTTCCTTCCTAGATGATCTAAGCCAGTGGTTCCCAACCCTGTCCTGGAGGAACACCAGGCCAATTGGGTTTTCAGGCTAGCCCTAATGAATATGCATGAAGCAAATTTGCATGCCTATCACTTCCATCATATGCAAATCTCTCTCATGCATATTCATTAGGGCTAGCCTGAAAACCCGATTGGCCTGGTGTTCCTCCAGGACAGGGTTGGGAATCACTGATCTAAGCAAAATCCGACGACTTGTCTTATAGGCGCTAATATTTTGGTGATATTAGTGCAAGTTTCCTCGTAAAGAACACAGCACAAACACTTCCCTTAGAATTACATTACAATAGTGATTTTTATTCCACCATTATCTTATATTAAAGAGAGAGACCTCCAGTGCAGATTCTTTACTGGGCATATAGCAAATAAAACCTGCATTTCAAAAGCTTTTAATAACTATCGGACCTCAAAAAAACCCCCAACACACAGCTTTTAAGTGGTTCGATTTGTGCTTGCATAGATCCAGCTATTGACAAATTGTCTACAACCTACCACAGCCCCCGTGGAAGTGCCTTTTAATTATAAAAAAAAAAAAGAGTCATTGATCACCAAATGAATGCATATTTAAAGAGAATGCACCAAATGAAGTTTACTCATTCAGCCTTGCATCCAGAGCAATTATTACAGAGATCAAAAATCTGGAAGAAAAACTTGGATCACCCTCTCTTGGCACCTAGTTGCACCTCCACTCAATTTATTCCATTCAAAATATCTACTAGACTTGAAATAACTCTTGGGGGAAAGGTGTGAGCTAAATTAATGGCTGCCTCTACACGTGCTTGGGATAATTCCATGGAGCGTATCAATTAGATATATGAAAACGTGGCTACACTTCTCCCTCCGTATTCGTGGTTTCGATTATTCACGGTTTTTAGCTTGCTGGCTCCCCCCCCCCCCCCAAATTACATCAGCTTGCATAGAGAAATAGCTGATTCCAAGCGTTTACAGAGAAAATCAATTCCCAGCACTTTCTTCACCGTGTTTTGCCTCTCCTTCAGGAACAGGCCAGGTCTCCCACCGTGTTATTTGCGGTTCCACCATATTCTCGATGGTTTTTAATAGAAAACAGCGAATAACATATATGAAAAAGTTATTCACGTTTTTTCTGTATTCACGGTTCTGTTAATCCCCTATCACAGCGAATACGGAGAGAGAAGTGTATTTTCAAAAATATAAATTCCGTTGCTCTCTATATAACCACTAATTCTTATTATAGTTTCCTTTCTTAAACTCTTGTAAACCGTGTCGAGCTCTATCCTTATCGAGAAGATGTGGTATATAAGCTAAAGGTTTAGTTTAGGTGTAAGAATGACAGATATAGGCCAAAACAAGTGTGAAATGGCAGGTAGGAGTACAAACGCGCTTCATGCTATTCTGTCTTTGGGCACCTAAGCATTCTTGCAAGTAACTGCAAAGGGAGTAATAACCTGGGAAGGCATTCCCATGATTTGTGCATGCACTTCACAGAATTCCCACGTTTACAACCATTTCCACCAGCCCTAGACAGAAGTGGTTGCAGTGGCCTTACTGTTTTCACTTGCGTAAATTTTTAATTTGTTTTTATACCTTTACTTAAGTCCTTTGACCTAGTACTTTAAAACACTGCTCTTAAGATTCTTTCAGCTGTTATTGAAGCTTTTAGGCCTGTTTTTTTGTACAGATTCCTTCTTTGGACTTTCCTGGGAATGGTGTATGTAAAATGTGCTTTAATTTCTCTTTCAGACATCTACAGAGCTTAAGATGCTCATCAAAAATTCAATTTTCCAATGGAGAGTAATTGGTTGAAACAACTATAGCTTTTAAATTTTTTTTTAATTTCAAACTAAATTACTTGGTCTGCCTTTCTATTTCAAACTAAATTACTCCATTCTCTGTACATGGATTTTCTTTTTTAAATTAAAGCTTAGATTCCATTTTTTAAATTCTACTTCCCTGACAACCCGGCTAGAAAATCATTCTGTTTGAGCTGCTCTGGCAATTTGAATTCTACAAGAATTAATTGAGAAGTGCGGTGCAAAGACCCACACACCCCATTTCTTCTAAAATCCAGACTGCTGTTCCTATGAAAACTCTGTTCCGGAACACTTTAAATAAATTCAAAAAAGTTGTGCGAGATCCTCTTTGAAATGAAGGGTGTATTGGGGTTACCATATGGCTCCAGAAAAAGGAGAATGGATTGAGATATTTGGGTTTTACTTCCATGGCTGTCAGTGAAAGTAAAACTTGGCTATCTCAATCCGCCCTCCTTTTTCTGGAGCCATATGGTAGCCCTATGCCTTGCATTCATTTTCATGTGAGAAATACTACAATCACTCATCCAATATAAAGATTAAAATCCTGAATAATTGTACTTACTGTCAAAATCATACAAGGTAGGACTGGGAGAACCTACTTGGAGTATGGTTCACCTCAAAAGAGCAAGACAACCTAGTGGCAACTTCCTGAGATGAGGGCAAGAAGGAATCTATGGGAAGCACAATTAGAACACCATCCATCTTGCTGGGCAGAATAGAAGACCATGTCAGCATTCAGCTGCTACCAAAAACAAACTTGGCCAACAAACATTTAATAATATTGCTTCTGGTGTAATTTGAATGTGCTCAGTGATGTCATGGAAGAGTCTGCTGGCAGGGACATTTGCCCTCGTTGGCTTGCCAGCTGCTGTCATCTTCGATGTTATTATGCTGCTGAGGGTATTGCAAAATACATACGAGTCATGACGTACCATCAGAGGATTTTGTGGCAGTAGATTCGCTTTTGGGCGCTGAACCTGTTACTTGGTTATTAGACTAGGACACCTGGTCTCAGCAGCTGCCTAAGTGGCTTTTGAGAATCGCACTTGAGCGTCCTATATAGAATCGCATCTGTCTTGATAGACGCTTAACCCCTTATAACCACCCTGATTCTCCATGTCAAAGGCACCAGTTAGAGAATTGCATTGCTGGTCAGCTAATCGCGGCAAGGGAATCTCCCTGTCGCGATCAGTTTAGCAGCTGCAGCAGCGAACCCACCCCCCACCCACTCCCTCCTGCCGGAACACCTGAAGCCCCCCCCAACTGTCCACAGCAGGAGGAGTGTCCAATTTCTCCTGCCGCAATGGTGAACCCTATGGTGTAGGCAGCCTGCCTCAGGGTGTTTTTTTTTAAACGTGCATCCTGATTGGCTGGTTAGACAGCAGTAGGACGCCGTTTATAGAAAT
Source organism: Geotrypetes seraphini (assembly GCF_902459505.1). Taxonomy (NCBI): domain Eukaryota; kingdom Metazoa; phylum Chordata; class Amphibia; order Gymnophiona; family Dermophiidae; genus Geotrypetes; species Geotrypetes seraphini. The sequence goes on along the minus strand of NC_047101.1, from coordinate 7,168,731 downwards.
TGGCTCTATCTGTCTAATCCTACCTGCTTCAGGCATTAGCACTGAATTCTGCAGCAGAAATGGGTTCAGCTATGTAAAATCTTTCTGCAGGATTTTACCCCTTACATGCTTAGGACTTACTGAATTAGGTGAAATAGATGATGATGATTTTAAGACAAGTGGGCTACCCTCAACGTTGCTTATTTGTGGTTTTTTTGCTTCGGTCCGCAGAACACTTAGATCTGCAAATTCCATCTCAGGATAGTATTTTCCATTGCATTGGGCCCAGGGAATGGAATAACCTCCCAACAACAGAATATACAGAATTTCAAAAGGCATCTGTTTTGTCAGATGAAATACAGAGTCTGAGATTGATGATAGTGCTGGTCACTGACGTATTTTATTGTCTGGATTGTTTTTCCTGTTTTGTAGGTATGTTGGTCATTGATTTGATGTGTCTGTTACATGTAATTTTACATTTTTGTATTTGAGTGTGTCACTTGCCCTGAATAAGGGCGCGGTATAAATAAAACAAACAAACATAAGAACAGCCTTACTGGGTCAGACTAATGGTCCATCAAGCCCAGTAGCCCATTCTCACCGTGGCCAATCCAGATCCCTAGTACCTGGCCAAAACCCAAGGAGTAGCAACATTCCATGCTACCGATCCAGGGCAAGCAGTGGCTTCTCCCATGTCTCTCAATAACAGACTATGGACTTTTCCTCCAGGAACTTGTCCAAACAAACCAGCTACACTAATCCGATCTTACCACAACCTCTGGCAACGGGTTCCAGAGCTTAACTATTCTCCGAGTGAAAAAAATTTCCTATTGGTTTTAAAAGTATTTCCCTGTAACTTCATCAAAGAAATCAATGTTTACTTATGGACAAGTGGAACGAGCTTAAAGCCAGTTCATTTTGCAGATTTTTTTGCAAGTAAATGAACAGGTTATCCCCATTAGCCACAAGGACCACTGGATCAACTGCCTTAGCTATGAAAAATGGTTTAGTCCACTTGTTCATAAGACCATCTGACTTGCAAACTACCAGGTTACACTCATGAAAGATGCTCCATAGTACAGGGACCATGACTGAGAAGGTTGTAGCCTTCCAACATTCTTTCCTTATCCCACTGGGGAGGGAGGGGGGAGGCTGGGTTATTGTGATCAAGCACTCTTGACTGGAAGAAAGATCGTGGGGGTTGATCCAGTAAACCTTCCATTACTGCTCAGTTCATGGTTTCCTAACACAAATGTGAAGAAAATATTTTGTTCTTCAGTGCAGTAACCAAGTGATATGAAGTTGGACACAAAATATGGGAGTATCATATAACTAGCACTCTTGATAGTAATAGGGATTATCCTAAACAATACCAAAATTAAGGGATAATCTCTTATAATATAACACCCTTCAGAAGTTTCCACGATCCTCAGAAACACCACTTTGTGTTCAATAAATTTTCATTACACAAAAGCTTTAAGTGTTACATCATCATTGGATCAAAAGTTTTAAATAAATATTATTGAATAAATATTTTTAATATATATATATATATATATATTTTTTTTTTTTTGTCTGATATAAATAGTATTAAACTAAACCAAACCTTGTTTGTATAGCGCATCATCTCCATAAAGCTAGAGCTCGGCACGGTTTACAGGTAATTCAATAAATGTGGGAAGGATATAATAAGAAATGAGAGGTTATGAAGAGGATAGCTAGCTTTACATTTTCAATAGATAGCTTTACGTTTTGGAGAAATGCCAGGTTTTCAGATGCTTTCAGAATAATTGGAATGAGCCTAGGTTCCGCAGCGGGGCAGGGAGGTTGTTCCAAAGCTCAGTGAATTTGAAGAAAAGGGATGTCCCTAATTTACTTGCATACATGACGCCTTTTAACGAGGGGAAAGATCGTTTGAGTTTGTGGGCAGATCTGATAGTGTCAGGTCTCGAAGAATTCCAGGATAGTGGGATTATTTTCACATTTAACAGGTATCATTCATTATTATAATAAGTAGCTTTTCTCTGTGGTCTAAGTCAGGGACATTATGTCACCGACATGTTTCGCATTATTGCTTTCTCAAGGTGAAGTCCCTCATCGTCTAGTCGCCTTCCTCATAGGATATAGTGGTCTATGAGGCAGGCACTCTCGTCACCTTCAGCCTGTCTCATCAGTGTAGCCGAACCAGACTGTTGGCTTGAGTTGGGCTCCCAAACGATAACTCACCCATCAAACCAGTGAGGTTTTTCCTTGTACGTTATAAAAACTTTTCAACTATGTTCGACACTGCTGCTCATGTTTAACCCCAGCGAAAGGAAACATTTCCATTATGGGAGAGAAAGCAATTTTATATCATTGAAAGGGAAAAACACCATCCCAACGCAGCCTCCCTCCCGAGCATCAACTGACCTACCACAAACCAATGGGAGGCACAGAATGAAAAAAGCAGTTTTTATTATATGATTTCTGCTCATTAGTTGGCGTTGCTGTGAAAAGACCACATTCATTGCAACTTCTGTACAGATGTGGCGTTGCTGTACTGGAGCATTTCAATGAAAATAAATGTTAAAATAGTTCCATAGAAGAAAGACTCAAGTCTGACATTTTACAGCATAAGTGAAAAGACATTGTTACTACAGAATTCTTGATCAGGATAAATAAAAAACTACAACTTTTTTTTGTTTTAAACAGGAGTCACATATTTTAATTATATTTTACAGGGTTTAAAATTACTGTGATAAAAAATAATGAAAAAGCTTTGTTTGTTTTTTTTTTTTTTTTCAATAATGCCATACGTCAGTATAATATAGGCTCTGTCCCTCCACGATATACCTTAATTTTTTTTTTATTAGTTTAATATACAAAATAGAATATTGACAAATTGTTGAATCTATGCAGTTAGCAAATTGTTTGGGGATATTTTCATACACACAGCCTTTAGGTAGAAGAAAATAAAGCCTGGCCTTGGGCACACCTTCCTTTTCTCCAAGAGGCTCTAATTCCTTGGTCTTAACTTGGCATTAACTAAACAAGCTTGCTATGTGCAAACCCCCCCCCCCCCCCCAAACAAACATTTTACTCAGACCCAGGAAAAGGCCAAAGTTTGAATCCTTTGAAACATGCACACATTTCCATCTGTTTCATTTAGATTCTGCTACTGCGGCAGTCGATCCGTCTTTACGATTTCCAGCAATTTAGAAATGGAGAGGTGATTTATGCTAAAGGCACTCTTTGTTTATTATCCTTACTATGGGCACCAATTGGACACCGGTGTTGGATATTTCTTTAGCACCTAAAACTATCCTTACTCCTGATTGTAGCAGGTTTCCAGGTCTCGCTGCATCTGTGAAGAAAGAACCGATGTTTCATCCATCATGCTGTGTGGCTTTCTTGATGGCTGAAAGGTCGGTTCTTTCTACGCAAACGCAGCAAGACCCGGAAACTTGCTACAATCATGACGCCATCCGCAGAAGCCTAAGAGAACATGTCCTTACCCCTTGTTTCTGCCTGCAAAAAGCAATTCCAAAGCACAGGATTATTTTGATGTACGAGTTAATAGATTACGTCCAAGGGATCGCTTATCAGTTAACCTACTTTGGTTTAGGGTCAAGGGCTAAAGCGAGCAAAGTTCTGGCACTACTGAGGGAGCAAGTAGGTGGGGGTGTGTGCATATAGAACAAGATCAGTTCATTCAGAAATGCTAATATTTTCCAGGATTTTCAGAATTTCACATCCAGTGACCCCTTTAAAAATTGGGAATTTTAATTAATCTGATCTAAAAATGAGAAGCTCTTCGTTGCCTTAACATTTCCCATTTCACAAGCATCGCAACTAAAATAAAATGAACCAGGAAGCAATCACCCAGAGAACTACTTAATCTGGTGCCATGCAATGTCCAGACAATGGCATTGCGTTTCTTCCGCAGGTCGCTTCAAGCAGGACAGGATTCCAGGGTCCTGACCCGCTGCATACACCGTAAGGCACTAGGAGCTGTGATTAGCCCTGCTAGGCTGCTCCACTCACTCACAGAGGTAGAGAAACTCGTTTCCTTTCCCAAAAGGCAAACAGCTCAGTCTGCCCTTTACATAGTTAATCTTTACACATTAGTATCCACATGTACCTGACGCACACACTACAAGCCATCACGCTACCCCACCTTAATGGGTTAACTGCACAAAGCTGACTTGTTTTAGTCCCAGCTGAGGTACTCTTCCCCCCCCTCCAAGTAAGCCAGAAACAATTCTGGCAGCTTGGTTTGTATGAATATCAAGTCATTGGGATTTAAAAAAAAAAACTTTATAATATTTTAAGTGTTTTGTCCAACCTTTTCTCCATTTGTCCCCATGTGGTATTCAGAATGCTTCCCTCTGCTGGTTCAATCTATGAGTAAGTGCTAAATAAATATTCTAACAAGAACCTATATATCCCATTTCTTAATGAAGAACTGTGATTTTTTAAATGCAAGGTTCTAGTAATGTTTGGCAAAATAAGCTTCTGAATGGCGTAGCCTAGTGGTTAAAGCAGCAGGTTGTGAATCGGAGAGACCACGGTTGGAATTCCACCAACACTCCTTGTGGCTCTCGGCAAGACACTGTCCTTTAACTAAAGATCAATGCATGTTATTTGTAATAAGGCCCATGAGAATAAGATGAGCCCTGTGACAGATCCCTTAGAGTGGGAGCCCTCTGCAGACAGAGAAATACCTACGATACCTGAATGTAACTTGTCTTGAGCTACCACTGGGGGAAAATAACACACACACCAAACATTAGAGCCTCTTTTAAAAAAGCAAGTTGCCCGTTCTTTTCTCTTGTATATTATATTTTCTCTATGTAATAATTTCCCACTGGAAAATTGAAGAGGAGATTTTTGGGGTTAAGAGAAAGATAAAGCAGTACAAGCAGATTACTTACATTTCTCTTAAGATAAATTTTAAAAAGCACTTTTTTTTCCTGCAGTTACGGTCCAGGTATGGCTCACTATTTTTTTTTTTTTTTCCAAGCAAACACAGTTACTCTTTAAGATAATTCTCTTAACAGGCAGCATAAATACTTGTAGTTCTATTCAGTGGGGTTGCAAAATTACAGTTACAATATTTCCTGCTCTTTTAAGAAGTTAGCTTTTACAAAATGTACATAACTTTACAGACAATCCAAGGAGAAAATAGATTAATTACATTGTACTTTTGAAAGCAATGATACTTTACTCCAGAGTAGCGATTTATCGGAACGACATTCAAAAAAGTCATGAAAAATAAACAAACCTAACCCATATCTTGTGTTTCCTGATTCTTCTGGAAACAAAGTGTTGCTGTATGGGAGGAGAGTTATAGTGTTTTGTGAATAACCTCAGAACGGAGGTTATGCATATATTGCTGGTACCTGTAGCGTTATTATTGCCGAAAATTTTGTATGGTTTGCTAAAATTGTGAGGCTGCGTGTGAAAAGTAAACCCAAACTTCAGACGATGTACACACACGCACACAGATTGCACTCTCTCGAGGACACACCGCCCACACGTGCTTTCTTTATCCCTCCCCTGCAGAGGAGCTCCGTGCGATTCCCCACACGCAGGCAAGCGCTCGTCCGTTCTCAAACAGAATACGAGGGGAGTGTGAACAAGTGCGGATGTGCACTGAAGTTACAACATTACATTCTCACCCAGGCACTAATGTACAAAAGCAACAACCCCCCCCCCCAAAAAAAATAAAAAAAATAAAATAAAACCAGGTGAATTCACACTCTGAGAAATCCCAACTACTAGACATGTTCCATAAAGTGCCGTCTTGGTGGTTACCTCTTTAACACTCTGGTAATCATGACAGAAAACAACCCATAAAGCATGTCTCTTAACCACAAAAGAACTTTTTTTTTTTTTTTTTTAAATCTAAAAATCTCTTATTATACACTATACAAGCTATTTTTACAATCGGTTATTTAATTGCTCTGTGTTTCAAGCTGCAGTAGCCCTTCCACTTCGTTTGTGGGTCTTTAAATACATCAAGATATAATTATTTTTTCTATAACTAAATACAAAAATATATTAAAAGTTTCACATTTTTCCATTTTCTGCCTAGAAGAATTAAGTTTTTTTGGGGATGTTTTTATTTTGAATGAAATTCTGCTCGCTTTAAAGCAGAGGGAGCAACATTTTTTTGCTACCAAAAAATGTTTAGATAGTGTCTGGTGCACATGGAAAGGGCTACTATAGCTTTGGAATTGTTTAAAATATATTGATCTACCTTTGACAAAGAGAAATTCAGAAGACCTATGGTTAATGTATGGCACAGCAGTAATTGATATTGAAGGGCTACAGCTTTTATGGACAGAAAAAGAAACAGAGAAACATGATGGCAGATAAAGACCAAATGGCCCATCTGTGGCATCCACTATTCTCCTCCTCTCCCTAAGAGAATCCACATGCCTGTTTCATACTTTCTTGAACTCACTCAATCTTTATCTCCACTGCCTCTAGCAGGAGACTATTCCATGCATCTACCACCCTTTCTGTATAAAAAAAAAGGGGGACCTCCCACCTTTACTAAAGAGCGTTATGTGCATCATCTGTCAAAGGTGATCTCATGGCTTCTCATACTGTACAAGAATATCTCTATCTCATAAGTAGTTACGGAGAGCACCGATGCACTTACGGGAAAATTCTATAAATGGCGCCTAAAGTGCGATGCTAAGTGCATTTCTCTTTATAGAATCATGCTTAGGCATTGGTAGCCATCCTAGCCTTAGGCGCATTCTATTTACGCCAGGGTTCTCTTAGCCTAAATGACTGCGCCCAAGTGCAAAACAGGCGCCTACATGAAAAACACCCCCCAATCACGCCTACTTTTTGGTAGGCGCCTTGGACTTGAAGTCAATTATGAGTTGTTCATTGCCAATTCTTCGCACCAATTAAGCTTTTCATACAATTAAGTTAGGCGTCATTTAGAGAATCGGGACCTTACTACCTCCTTTTTAGGCCACATTTCCCCAGACTATAAATGGTATGCAAATTTATGTGTGCTATTCTGAGATGCTGGTGCGACTAAACTGACTAGTAATAATGCAATCAATTATTGGCGTTAATTGGTAACAATTTGGATTTGCTGATGCATCTTCTACAAAGATCTGCTGCAAATCTTAACGCACAGCTCAAAAGCGGACGTGGCCATGGGTGCGTCAGGGGCGTTTACTAAATACGTGTGCCGTTATGACTGAATGCCAGGGATCTGCACCTAGGTTTCAGCTGATGCAAATCCTCACAGCCATCGTTTAGTGCTGAAATTGGCTCCAAGTTCTGTTCTATGAATGGCGTGCAAATTGGAGCGCCATTTACCGACTAGTCCAGTGTGTGCACGCATGCTGTCTGCAACTGTGACAGGTGGAATGTGGGAAGTTACCGTGTGCGAAACAGAAAGATGCAATCTGTGTCCGTTGCATACATTTAACGCATGGAATAGCACGGGCCATAACGCTGACACGGTAACCGCTACTACGGCTGTGGTTTGAGTGACCACATGCTTCCCACCCTTTAGTAAAAGGCTTCCAAAGATACAGAAACAGAGAGACATTTGGCAATCATTTCATCAAAATCTCAGTAGTCTAGCTCCTTGATGCTTTGGGAAAGACTGCAAAAGAATAAAAAGCATGGCGTGGGGAAAAATGAGTGCTAATGGGAAGCCTGAATTTCTCAAGCAATGAATTTTTACTGCACAAAGTCAAGTTGACTTACTATTTGCATAAACATTAGAGATTTTCGATTAAAGACTTAGTTTTAGAGTAAGTGCCTCAGTATGGATGCCATGCACAGGCTCCCTTTGACCACTGCCATGTGAAGAGAAATATTTTGGTATCTGGAATCATAATATAATACTGTTCTTTTTGTTTTTTTTAAGCTATGCACACTGAAATATGTTCCTATCAGCTTCCTGAGGGATGAATAAAAGGAACTTTTTTTTTTTCCTTTTTAACAAAAGTTTTTCAAGATATGGCTAATACTTTAAAATGGGCCTCCACTGATTAAAGTCATATTTGGTACTTCCAGTTTTTTACAAAAAGCTTCCAGCTCTATGGCTTAGGGCTATACTGTGTGTGACAGTACATCTTTTGGGCTTTTCCAGGCTTGGGTGCAACACTGGTGGCCCCTGCTGGACAAATGAGCTGCTCCAAGCCCTCAGGTTGATCATGAGGGTTCACTGAGCTTAGTGAGCATACTTGGGTAATAAGAGTTTCCAATAAGGCTGGGTTGTGTGCCATGACACATGAAATGGCTTTAAGACTTTTAACCTGTCTTTGCGCTTGGCTTTTCCTAGACTCGGGAAACAGCTTTGAGGGTGCTCAGCACGCTTCTTTACTGTGTCTAGAGAGGTGTAATTTGGCACCCCACAATCATTTTGAAACGCTGGCGCTTAAGGCTGGACTAGCATGTTCATAAAGTAATTGTAAGATCATCTGCTGATATCAGCTCCTCATACTCGATTACCAGCTTTGCATTCCACGACGCTGACTCACCACAGGAGACCCAGTTTAAATACAGATCTGAGGTACTTCTGGACAACTCTGGACCATCACCTTTCCCCCCTCCCTCCAGATACACTCATCATAGACATTGCAGCAACAATTTCTGGCAACCAGCAGAAAAATCATGGGTTGGTCTCAGGACCAGTCAGAGACTGGGCTGATGTACGAGGTACACACATCTGCATGATTTTACCTCCAAGCAAGCTGAAAGGGGGAAATTCTGGTCCTGGGCACTGGATCCGGATTTGGGGTGACAGCTAAAAGTGCTGGTAAACCTATCTTTCTGTGACTGATGGACAACAATTGAAAAAGAAAGGGATTAAAAAAAAAAGGTGATGAAATCAGGGTCAGACAATCTGACCCATTTTCTTACAGAGGACAAAGTGTGGTGGTGTTTTTGGGAAGGAAATTAAGGAAAGTGAAGAGCTTATAGGAAAACCCACCTAAAACAATGACAACCTATCCCCATCCTTCCCTGAACAAAAAACAAAACAACTGTACAACAAACATCTGAAAGTGATACAAAAAAAATATGTAAGAAACAATGATCGAGTCAGTTGACAGTATAAATCTGAAAGGAAACTGGTAAAATCAGAGTAATAGCTTAAAAAAAGGCACAACTTCCCTTTTCCAATATACACTTGTAAACTTCCTTTAGATTACATGCATGAACCAAACATAATTTCAACTATACAAAAAAGTGACAAAGTTTTATCTGACAAACTGGAAAAAAAATATTACAAGAGAATATTTCTAATGCTAACTCTGATTTGTATGCATCATTCTTCCTTCTCTTGACCAGTAACATCGACCATGACAAAGTCTTCTCTCCTCCAGTAGCCCAAGTGTTGGCCCTCTGTAAACCACATGTAGTGCATAATTAAAACAAACAAAAAAAAAAACACCATTGCAAGGACGAAAATCAGCGCGTCTCAGTCTGTATAATAAAAGCTATGTGTCAAAATTTTTTAAAAATTCCTTTAAGGCAACCTTTTTTTTTTTTTTTTTTAATAAGGCAGTCACTTCTGATGAAACAAGAGTTTTTTGATATTTCCAGAGGAGTATTTTGGTATCTGATTGCTGATAATTTCTGACAACATCTCTGGGAACTCGATGCTCATCGATTTATCCAAAAATGAATGGAAGCAAAAGCTCAGGAGGTTTTCAACAACCTGGGATAAGAAGGACAAAAGCAAAACAGGAATTAAGTAACAGGGAAAACCAGTAACTTCAATTGCATTGACTTATTTTCTGCAGTGTATTGTTGTATTGGATATTAGATGTTAATGCAGCTCCTTAGCTGTTAGGCTGAGCTAATATACAGGGATGCGTGCGGGAGAGTATGGCGCAATGGTTAAAGTTACAGTCTCAGCACCCTGAGGTTGTAGGTTCAAACCCACGCTACTCCTTCCTTGTGACCCTGGGCAAGTCACTTAATCCCCCCCATTGCCCCAGATCGATTGTGAGTCCACCAGGACAGACAGGAAAAAATGTTTTGAGTACCTGAACAAATTCAGGTAAACTGTTCTGAGCTCCCCTGGGAGAACAGTATAGCAAATTGAATAAATAAATAAATTACAGCTAATACAGTCCCTGGCAGAAACCCAAAGAGCTGTGATGTCACAAAGCCTCATTCCACCAATGCCTAAGAGCCAGCCTCATCAGTGATGTCACAATGGTCCATAATGGGGTTCATTTTCATAAGAACATAAGAGCTGCTATCCTGGGACAGACCAAAGGTCCATTAAGCCCAGCATCCTGTTTTCAAGAGTGGCCAGCCCAGGTCCCAAGTACCAGGCAGAAACCCAAAGAGTTGTGATGTCACAAAGCCTCATTCCACCAATGCCTAAGAGCCAACCTCATCAGTGATGTCACAATGGTCCATAATGGGGTTCATTTTCATAGGAACATAAGAGCTGCTATCCTGGGACAGAACGAAGGTCTGTCAAGCCCAGTATCCTGTTTCCAACAGTGGCCAAAGCACCTAGCTAGATCCCAAGTTACTGCATATTAAATCTATTAACTTATAGTGATTCTGAAATCTTACCACAAGAGTAAATAAGCCCCTAAATACCTTTGCTAAAAACTGGTAAAGCTTTTTTTTTTTTTTCCTTTCAGTAAATGTGTCCTATAGCTGAATGCAACTCTCCTTGAACTAGCAATGAAAAGATGTGAAAGAAAACCAAAAAAAAGAAATAAAATCCATTGTTATGATATAATCATGAACAATTTTTAGTATAAAGATCTACAACTAATGACAAAATATCAATTTTCGTGAACTTTGCTCCTCTGCTGCAGCATTTAAGAGACAGCTGAATGGTTGCTGTTTTTTCAAATGTATTTGTCAAGGTGTGTTTGAAAAAAACGTGACGAACCGAGGGGCAGGAGATGGACATTTCTGTACAGTTGTGTCACTATCCTGTTCTTCAATGGGGCCATCCTGTAAGCGTCTTAATATATTTATTATTCACCTGGTGCTGGTTGTTTGAATGTCAGTGTCTTGTAATAAGGCTTTTCCCATAAATAATAATAATAATCCGTTTATATACCGCAAGGCCGTAAAGTTCTATGCGGTTTACAATAGTTAAAAAAAAAACAATAAAAGAAGTTGAATAGAACTAAAAAAGTTAAAAGCCAATAATTAGAGATGCTAAAATGATCAAAATACTGCATAATAAAATGTTTACGAATTTGGTTCGAGCTGTCTCTTCCCCTCACCCCGTTTTTTATAAGGGTCTTGGGAGATTTTTCTCCTTGTGCTAAATACTTTGAAAACAGAGATGTTTTTCGATGTCTCCTAAATCCCCCAGCAATTGTTCTAAATCCTTACTCCATGACGCTGCTTGATATGAAAAAAGATTTTGATGATGTTTTTTAAGTTTACAACCTCTATCTAACAGGCAGAAAAACAAAATTCAGATGTGAGTTTCTCTTATGTCTGTTGGTTGCAAAGGAGAAAAGCTCAATTATATATTTGGGAGCTAAACAGAAGCAACCAGATTTAAACTTCACCCGCGCCTCCACTGGCAGCCAATGCAGTACAGAATTGCCACCTACGATTCAGATGATATCTGATTTGTTTTCTTTTCTGCAAATCTGTCTTTTGTGCCATTGGAGGAAGTACATCAGGATAGAAAAAAAATAGATTTATCAGTCATGCAGGAACAAGATAAAGTTCCCCTCAAAAGTCATGGCCCGATACCTTGAAATCTGAAGCCCCCATATGCTGTCTCCTTTTTCTCCCAGCAATCTTTGCATGTGTTTGCTACAGCGGTATAATCAGAAGACAATTTCTGGTTGGGCCCACACATTTCTTCACTGCCCCGTGTCTTCTGCCTCCACTGAACTTAATATATTGGCTGGCAGAGTCCCTGAAGACATTCTCAGCTCATACTCCCAGGCAGTCACACTCCCAGCAGCATTCTCTGCTCGTGCGTGAACATGGCTGCTGACTGCCAGAATGTTTTGATAACTCAGGGGTTGCAGCTAAATATGTCTTCAGTTGGAGGGGCTTGGGGGATCTGATCAGCCACACTGCTGCTGGGTGGGTCTGAGCTAAAAGTGGACAGGCCCCAGCTCTTGCAAGACTACCTAAATAATTCATTTCTAACAATCTTAATCCCATTCCATAGGTTTTTCCCTTATTTGGTTTTTCTTTTCTTCCCAATTATGAAAAATATCAATATTGTAACTGTCTTCTCTTCCTTTTTCTTTCCCTTATGTATCTGAGTCTGTTTGTTCTGCCAGTTTGTTTTTAACCCCTTTTAAAGTTGTATAATAACCTCTAGATCTATCTCATATTTTAATGTTACTCGCTTAGTATGTAATAAGCGATTTATCAAATTTAAATAAACTTGAAACTACCTGTGACTAAACCCTGGTTTGCTAGATCCAGAATTGCTTCCAAGTACCCCACTGCCCTTATATCAGTGAGGTGGTGATACATTAAAAAAATATATGGAAAGATGGCTCATTTTTACCATCTTGTTTATTTGCAGTCATAGTTCAAAAAGTGGATGGCTTGGCTTAAAGAGCATTTCTCGCCTTTCCAAGAAGCATTTCCTCTCTGCTCCACAACACACCACTGTCTGCAGTAAGCAGCATGCATTTATTCTGGAACAGGGAATCAATTATACATTCTGGTCTGCAAAATCCAGAGCTGTATCTCTGGCAGGGTGATTTCATATTTCTGAAATGACTTTCTTCCATGAAATCATGCTTACAAGTTCTCATTTGCACAATTCTGCTTCTTTCACTGTCGTGTACAAAAGCTGCCTACATCAGCATTTCTTCTCTTGATTCTTGGACGGTCTTCATAAGGCTCTCCAAGCTAGCAATCTATCATTTTCCTCCTATTTATTTATTTAACTGGAATTAAACTGAACCACAGCAAACCTCTTCATGAAATGCAACCTAATTTGGTAACCTTTGCATCAATTATGCAGTACTGCAAAACTGTCAACCAATCAGTTTCATGCAATTTTTAAACTACTTCTGAATTGAAAGATCATCAACATTACTTTATGCCCTTCTGGAAGGGACAGGGTTAGTGGCAATATCAGAAAACCACCAGGAGTTCTGCTTTTGAATCAAACTCTTGAGCAGCCAATATTTTCCCAAGTCTGTCAGAGACCTTTGTAGTCTCTGGCCTCATAGTGACCCTTCCTTGGCAATTTCTTTAGCCTAAGACAAAAGACTTTTGGATGGACAACCCGATCGAGGCAGTGGTATTGTGGTACCAAAACAGTTTTCTAATCTAATTTGAATTTCTGAATTGCTCTTATCCAGTACAGGTTCAAGGTGATTTATAAGCTCAGAGGCCCATATAGACATATGGGACTAGAAGTTATATCGCATCAGAGATAAAGATACATATTTGCAAGAGGCGGCAATGGGAGGGTAGATCTGAAAGTGCCCTAAGGTGAATTCAGACACCTTCCTCCCAGAAGGCACCTTTGAATAACTGGAGTTCAACACATTTAGGGTGAGATGCACTAAAGCAATGTTTCTCAACTGGGTCCTGGAGTCCCCCCTTGCCAGTCAGGTTTTCAAGATATCCACAATGAATATGCATGAAAGAAATGTGCATATAATGGAGGCAATGTATGCAAATCAAGTTTATGCAAATTCAATGTGGATATCCTGAAAACCTGACTGGCAAGGGGATACTCCAGGACTGAGTTGAGAAACACTGCACTAAAGTCAGTCGGTAATACCGACACAGGATGAAGTTAAGAGGTGACAGGCTCAGGAGTAATCTAAGAAAATACTTTTTTTTTTTTTTAATAGAAAGGGTGTAGATGCATAGAACAGTCTCCCGGAAGGGGGGTGTGGAGACAGAGACTGTGTCTGAATTCAAGAAAGCCTGAGACAGGCATGTGGGATCGCTTAGAGAGAGGAAAAGATAATGGTTACTGTGGATGGGCCATTTGGCCTTTATCTGCCATCATCTTACAATGTTTCTATAACCATAAAGTTCTATGACATCACAATGCAGCTGTAAAGAGCCTTAGCCAATAGGAAGAGGAGATGCAAATGTTAAGAGCTTTAGCCAATAGGGAGAGGAGAAGATAGTGGATGCTGTGGATGGGCCATTTGGCCTTTATCTGCAATCATGTTACAATGTTTCTATAACCATAAAGTTGTATGACATCACAATGGAGCTGTAAAGAGCCTTAGTCAATAGGGAGAGGAGGAGATAGTGGATGGTGTGGATGGGCTGACTGGATGGGCCATTTGGGCCTTTATCTGCCATCATGTTTCTATGTTACAAAATACTAAGTGGAGTAGAATGGGTAAAAATGAAGCAATTGTTTACTCTTTCAAAATGTACAAAGATGAGGAGACATAGTAATACGTTTAACCCTTTATTTGGCCTTGTTGCTCAGAAGCAACATGCGTCTTCTATAGCTCTTATGGGAGATCTGCATCTCCAAATGCCTCTTACTTGGTACCGTTGCTCTGGTTCAACATTAATGTACGTAAAACAGCCGTTTCACCATCTGCCAATTATAGGGTTAAAACAAACAGGAGAAATATCATTTTACTAAAAAAATAGTTCAGCTTTGGAACTTGTTGCCAGGAGGTACAGAAGACGCAGTTAACATTTTGGGGGTTAAAAAAAAAAGATTTGGGCAAGTCCCTGGACGAAAAGTCCATAAACCACTATTAAAGGTAGACATAGGGAAAGCCACCATTTATTTCTTTGGGATTCCACCAGGTGCCTGTGATCTGGATTAGCCACTGCTGGAAGCAGGATACTGGGCTAGATGGACCATTGCTCTGACCCAGTATGTCAGCTCTTATGTTATTATGAAGCAAAAGTGAACAACATTTAAGGTAGCAGGTTACAAGCACAGATGCCTTTTTTGCACTGGGAAACGTACCTCATGCATTGAATCCATAAGTTTTGTCAGTTGATAAAAGCGCTGCCAGTTCTGACTGGAGTTCCCTTCTCTCTTCACTATGGCTTTTCCTAGCTCTTTGATGTATGTCATACGGATTTCATCAAACAGGGCCTGGCTTTTCAGTCCTTCCTTTGGAACTGGAATGTTACAAGTCATTGTTAAAGAAACAGAGATGCACGGCCACATTATTCACACGTTTACAAACTCTGCCTTTCAGAAAATCCTGGTGACTCCACAGCCAGGTGGGTTTTTAGGAGGCTCACAATGAATATGCATGAGATAAAAAAAAATTATGCAAAAAATTTCTCGTGCATATTATTCTTTAAATCTAACTGGTTGTGGAGCTACTGCGACAGGTTTGGGAAGCTCTGACGTGATATAACAGCCATTCCCAATCCAGTCCCATTGGGTTTTCAAGATATCCACAATGAATATGCATGAGATAGATCTGCATGCTATCCCAAAAACTCAATGGGACTAGGTGTGCCCCAAAGACTGAGTTGGGAATGGCTTTTAGAGAAGGCAATGGACACCCTAGATAAGAGGTTCTCAACCCAGCCCTCAGGACACACCAAGCCGGTCTGGTTTTCAAGATATCCACAATGAATATGCATGAGATAGATCTGCATGCTATCCCAAAAACCCAATGAGACTAGGTGTGCCCCAAAGACTGAGTTGAGAATGGCTTTTAGAGAAGGCAATGGACACCCTAGATAAGAGGTTCTCAACCCAGCCCTCAGGACACACCAAGCCGGTCTGGTTTTCAAGATATCCATCAATAAATAAGCATGAGACATCTGCATATAATGGAGGCAGTGCATGTAAATTTACCTCATGCATAATCATATGGGTCTCCTGAAAACTGACTGGCTGGATGTGTCCCAAGGACTTGGCTGAGAACCGCTGTCATACACTTGCATAAAGCTCAGGAAATAGGGAATCTGATGGAAAAGAAGGAACCCCCAAAGGCCTGTCTAATCTTTAGAATTTTGTCATGTCCTCTAAAGTCAATCTCGCCTTGGCTTCCAATATGATGAGAAAGAAATTACTGGCAGAGTGTCCACCAACACTAAAATATCCATTCTGGATTGACTTTGTCCATTATATTATTTCTTTACGGTTTATACAAAATGCTTTAATGTTCTTTCTTGCATATAGCAATTGACTGCTGAAAGATGTGTGTTCAATGGCTATTAGGTTTTACATACCTCTTAGCTTTACTGTTGCACAAACTATAAAGAAATACCAACGAAGCAAACCTAAGTGACAGGAAAGGAATACCGGGCAAAGGGTGGTTGGTATTTGCTGAGGGGAACTGCTATTGGGGGTTGGGCAGTAGGAACAACTATTCTGGAAAGAGCACCCATCCAGGGTCTAATGGCCAGACTGTGTGACTACACTTCTCCCTCCGTATTCGCGGTTTCAGCATTATTCACGGTCTCAAGACTACAACGGGAACTCAGGGCAGCCATTTTGATGATGGCTCTACACGGGACAGGAGCATAGGAAGATTTCTCCTGCCCCGTGTCCCTGCTAGACCACCAGCTAAGGTCTGGGGATGCAGGAAGGAGGCTGGGGTGGGTCAGAGCTGGACGAAAAACTTATTTGCGATTTTTTGCAATTTGTGGTCCGGCTCTGCACCTAACCCCTGCAAATACAGAAGAAGAAGTGTATTACAAACTCTTGCTGCTTGGAATGGAAAGGCAGTATCAGTCCTAGTCTAGAACTGAACTCTCTCTATTGAAGGAAAAGTAAGTAATTGTCCTAACGAATGTGGAGTTTTTTTTAATACTCAACAAAAGTATTACTTGGGTAAGAAAAAACTCCACATTTCATTAGGACAATAATGGCTTGTATTACTTGTGTTAGATCATCTGGTGATTAGCCATATAGGGCTTTAAAAGTCATAATGCCACCTTGAACTTAAGAGAGCCATTCTTCACTAAAGAGTTAAGGAGAAAAGGAGGCTCAGGGGAGATATGATAGAGACCTTCAAGATCATGAGGGGCATAGAGAGGGTGGATAGGGACAGATTCTTCAGACTAAAGGGGACAGCAAATACAAGGGGGCATTCTGAGAAACTGAAGGGAGATAGGTTCAAAACAAATGCAAGGAAGTTTTTTTTCACCCAGAGGGTCGTGGACACTTGGAATGCACTACCAAAGGAAGTGATCAAGCAGAGTACGGTCCAAGGATTCAAACAGGGATTGGACAGATTCCTGACGGATAAAGGGATCGTGGGATACTGAGGGAGGAGCTGGGATGTAACACAAGTATAGAATGTTAACCAGGTAATGAGTATAAACCAACCAGGTCGTGCATGTGCAAGACTGGAGGGCTAGGACTTCGATAGGAAGGCAGGACTTAAACGAGATACCAAGGTGGCAAGGGAGCCCCTTCTAGTGATTCAGACAGGTCGTGACCTGTTTGGGCCGCCGCGGGAGCGGACTGCTGGGCAGGATGGACCTATGGTCTGACCGGCAGAGGCACTGCTTATGTTCTTAAGATCACTTAATAGCCTCTCAGCTGCAATTCATATACGAACTTAAGAGACTGTAAGCCTTCTAGGGGCACAGAAATACCTACTGTACTGGAGGTAACTTCCTTTGAGCTATTATTAAAAAGGCACAAGCTAAGTCTAGATAAATTCGGCTGGATCTGCCATTTGAAATGAGGAACCTGAAGATTCTTCTAATTCCAGGGATTGGCTAGCAAAATCACACATGAGAATGGAGAGGATAGTGTTTATGAACAACTTGAAAACCTGAAGGTGGGCAAAGCCATGGGACTTGACGGCATCCATCCCAGGATATTGAGGCTTCTGGCGGCTGCACTTAAAGATTTGTTCAATAAGTCCCTGGGGATGGGAATGGTTCCAAGGGACTGGAGAAGAGCAAATGCGCTTCCTCTTCACAAAAGTGGTTGCAGGGATGAAACGGCAAACTACAGGCCTCATTTTGGTTATTGGAAAAATAATGGAAGCAGAAGGAGAAGATAGTGAAATTCCTAGAATCTAATTTCAAGATCCAAGACAACATGGCTTCACTAAAGCCAAACGAATCAGATTCTTTGACTGGGTAACCAGAGAATTAGATCAAGGAAATGCACTAGATATAATTTACTTAGATTTCAACAAAGTCTTTGACACAGTTCTTCATAGGAGGCTCTTGAGTAAACTTAACTGGCTGAAGATAGGACCCAAAGAAGTGAACTGAATTAGAAACTAGTTGACGAAGAGACGTCAGAGGGTGGTGGTTAACAGAATTTGCTTGGAGAAAGGAAAGGTGAGTAATGGAGTGCCTCAAGGATTGATGTTGGGGCCAATTCTGTTCAATATGTTTGTAAGTGATATTGATGAAGGGTTAGAAGGAAAAGTTTGCCTTTTTGCAGATGATACCACAATTTGTAACAGAGTGGACCCCCCGGAGGGAATAAAAAAATATGAAAAAGGATCTGCAAAAGTTGGAAGAATGGTCTACTGTCTGGCAACTAAAATTCAGTGCAAAGAAATACAGAGTGATGCATCTGAGGAGTAGAAATCTTGAGGGGGGATGTATGTGCTGGGAGGCGAGAGGCTGATATACCCATACAGGGAGAGGGATCTTGGGGTGATGGTGTCCGCGATCTAAAGGCAACGAAGCAGTGCGACAAGGCAGAAGCTGTAGCCAGAAGAATGCCAGGCTATATAGAAAGAGGCATAACCAGCAGGAGGTGGTGTTGATGTCCCTCTGCAAATCACTGGTGAGGCCCCACTTCGAGTATTGTGTTCAGTTTTAGAGGTCACATCTGGCCAAGAATATAAGACGATTTAAAGCAGTCCAGAGAAAAGTGACAAAAATGGTAAGGAGCTTGAGCCAAAAGACATACAAGGAGAGACTGGAAGAGCTGAATAAGTCTACTCTAGAGGAGAGGAGGGACACGGGAGATATAATACAGACATTTAAATATTTCAAATATATTAATATAGGATGAAATCTTTTCCAAAGAAAGGAAATTGGTAAAATTAGAGAACATAATTTGAGGTTGAGGGGTGGTAGACTTAGAAGTAACGTTAGGAAATTCTTTTTCAAGGAGAGAGTGGTGGACACCTAGAATGTCTTCCTGAGGGAGGTGGTAGAGAGGAAAAAGGTAACAGAATTTTTTAAAAAAACCATGGGATGAACACAGAGGATCTCTAATAGAATATGAATGGTCAAACGTTTATGGTCTGAATCCTTCAAAGAACATGGTTTGGATAGGCTGGAGTAAGCTTCAAGGGCAACTCCGGTAGTTGGAACCTAAAGACAGTCCCGGGTGGACTTCTAAGATTTGTGGCCCAGAAAAAAAAGACAATTAAATCCTGAAATTGTAATGCATGTAGTTACAGGGCAGACTGGATGGACCGTTCAGTCATTTACTATGTTACTATATACCACCATGAAATGGGATGAACCAAAGAAATTCACATCACAGCAAGTGAAGATGGGCAAAAGCAAAGATTTGAATGTCTACCTACTTGTACAGAGGAGCATCAAAGTCTTCATGCACAGATATTCCTCATCTGATACTTGGAGACGTGCGAGTTCGCTGGCAACCTTCAGCATTTGCTGACAATTCTCCTCCATGTATGGAAGGCGCATTCTATCCCTGGGGATATTAAAAATGAAAATTATGGGATAAGAATTATAGTCACATAGGATGAGAAAATATTAAGATATATATTCTATGAACATTTTGTATGGCATTTTTTAATGACTTTGATTAATATATATTGTTGCTCCAGCACATTGATTAATCATATAACCTGAAGGGTTGAATTTACATGGTTTTTTTTTTTTTTTTACAATTAGGCAAGGAGAGAGGACGGGGGGACACAAAATTCCCCTCTGAAATTTCAGATGAGGCAGGTGCATATGGAGGGGGGGAGGAAAGACAGAGCTTTAACCAATAGGCAAGACTAGGTGATTGTCAAGGGCAGGCAGTAGCCTTTGACAGGGAGCAAAGATTCGCTGTGGTCAAAGCAAAAGAGAAAGCGGATAGAATTTGATATATTGCCTTTCTGTGGCTACAACCAAAGCGGTTTACATATTATATACAAATACTTATTTTGCACCTGGAGCAATGGTGGGTTAAGTGACTTGTCTTGAGTCACAAGGAGCTGCTGTGGGAATCAAACCCAACTCTCAGGCCACTGCATTAACCACTGGGCTACTCCTCCACTGGGTTATACTCAGAGCATGACACAGGGACAAAATTTTCCCCGTGGGAATTCATTTTTCCCGGCGAGTTCTTTTCCCGTCTCTGCCCTCATCTGCTCAAGCCTCAAACACTTTAAAATCATAAGTGTTCGAGGTTTGTGCGGTTAAGGCTGAGCTTACAGGAATGGGGCAGTGACAAAACTTGTGGGGACAGTAAAATTGAGTTCCTGCGAGTTCGGGGGAAAAAATGTCCCCGTGTCATTCTCTGATTCCAACCACATTGTTTCTTAAATGTGCCCCATGCTCAAAATAACTAAGTACTTGGAAAACAAAGAAAAAAAAATCTGCTTTTCCTCCAGAGAGGATTGACAATGCAGGAAGCATTTAAAGCCAAAGAAATCTCTCCAAGAAAGTGTAACAGCTACTGAAAATATTTCAAATTTAACTGATCTTTCTGAGTTCGGCAAAAAGCAGATACATGAAAAAAATTCCTAGAAAACAACCTTTTTCTGAATGAATGAATCCTGAGAAACCTCAAATTTCTCATCAAACCCTTTTAGGGTGATTTGGACCATTATCTGCCTCATCCTTGAATTTGAAACACACATCTTACATGACAGGGGGCTAAGATGGTTTGGATCATGCATATGCAGTCTCCACTTTTGAATTAGTCAACCTACAGAGCTAATATGGAGCCTTTTAAGCAACTCACTATATTTTTCAGGTAATACTGTATATGAGATGGTAGTTTGCTGAGGTGGAGTGCTGGTATTGTGATTAGCCATTCTCGGTCATATCAACCTCTTGCTGAGTGTCTCTTCCCCTCTCTTTCCTTTGGGTTTAAACGATGTCTTACTATCTATGCCAGCAAACCCCTTTGAAAAAGAGGAAGGGACTTGGATTTAGTTCATGCTTTTTTTTTATTAGTAGGAAATCAGGGGTAAGTGATGGGGTCATTATTAAACTAGGGGGACACATGCTTAATTTAGTTTTTTTTCTCTGAGGCTAAACCATATTAAAGAATGCTGTAAGTTTGACTGACAATTCAAACAACTGTGTAGGCTATTTACAACCTTTTCCTCAACGCTGTCCCCATTCATTTTTATTTGATCTGATATACTGTTAATTATCAGAAGCAAAGTTTACATAAAAGCATAAATCAGTGAAAACTAAGCTTGCTAGATTAAAATACCAAATCCAGTCCTCCCTAGTCACAATAGCACTTATATATTCCAAATAAAATGCAAAGGTAGAATAAAAAAATCAATTCCAATTTTTTCCTACTTCCACCTAACACAGAATCATCACCACAGGGAATGAAGGTTTGCAATCCCAGCTTTCCCTTCTTCCCAAATTTGTACCATGTGGTTTCTCCTGATTAGTTTATCTCGGTCACTGTGCTAGTATCATGCTTGTCTGAATATCAGCACATTATCGTTATTCGTGATCCACTCGGATCATAAATTTCTACTCAAATAAAGGTTAAAATGTGCTTCTCCCCCAACCATGTCTGCTGATCTCTTAATAGTCAGTGTAGTCCAATGGGAAAACCCCCCCACCCACAGCATTTTCACTAAGAATACTTTCTAACAGGTGCAACGGCTTAAGGTGCATTTTTCTAAACTCTTTTGCTTTTTGACCTTGTTGACTTGCCGTCCCTTTTTTTAAAGTGATTTTGCTCTTTTTTGGCCTCAAGTGCTTGCCATCCTCCTTGCCAATTAACTTTAGGTCAGCACACATGGATATAAAGCTCTGGACTAATGCCGGGGTGCCATTTTCCCATGGAAGATTTTTTGAAGCAGTTGCTCTCTTTCTAAAGGTAACCTGAACTTTTAAAGCTTTAAGCATTATATATTCTTTATTATTGATTAATTTTTTGTCTTTTCAGATATTCCCCTGACTCAGCCACTTGGCGAAAGAGGGCCTGTTGGGAATACTGAGCTCATTCTTTGAAAAGTGTGTCTGGTTCCATATTGGAGCAACGGATATTTATTTCCACTGCTTGTGGGAGATGAATGGAAGATAAGTGCAAGTTTTTTCAGTTTTTTGCTGTTTTTTTGCAGTTTAACTTGTGTATTTTAAACTGTATCTTTATGAATCTTTCCATGGAGTTTTTTGACCTGGGATGTGTTTAGTATGGCAGTTTATAACTGAACATATAGTTTCTTGGTTGTTTCCTTGAAACACTGAGGTCTTTTTCTCCATGTTAGTTACTTGCCTTTCAGCCTGTTTCCTTCCACTATTAGCAGCTTTATTCTGAATATTTGTTGGTTATTTTTTTAACATTAGAGTAAAACCATTAAGCTAAAGGGTAATTTGCTGGTATGCAATCTGTTGCTTAATTCCCGATGTGAAGAGCTATGCTAAAATCTAGCAGTCACCTTTTTTTTTTTTTTATAGCGCCGAATCTTAATGCCAGAAGTGCTTCATCTCACCTCATATCATCAACAAAGATTCCCTCTCGTCTCCCTGTCTCCACGACAGACTGAGGTGGCCACAGTGGCTCCCTCTCCTTCCTCCCCTAATGCACCTTTAAGTTGGAGGCAGGAACAAGGCCCACTCACTCCTGCCACCATGCAGGGTCATGTCTGCCAAATAAGGAATCATTTTAACACATGGCTTTCTGCATCGAGGTCATAAGGAGAACAGAAAGTGGAGGTAAAGTATTAAGAACACAAAGTTCATTATTTGATTATTAAATTCTTGATATACTGCCAGAGCGGCTCATATATTACATACAGGTACTTTATCTGTCCATTGTGGGCCATAATCTAATTTTTGCAACTCTTCCAGTAGCCACTGCACCTTGATTTTTATTTAACAAAACTGTTCAGATTTCTTAGAAGTATCATTCATTTGGCAGCTTGGCATAAGAAAACCAAAGCTGGTTAAACTTTGTGGGATGCAAAAGCGTTAAAAAGTGTTGGCCTCTGAACGTTGATTTTCAAAGTGACTCGCTCAGCTTTAGTGAGTTCTTTGGAGCAATAAACCGGTAAACAAGGCTTTTTAAAGCACAGCATAGCCTGAACATGGGCTCTTTTCTGCAACACAACTGTACATAAATGTGTGGAGAATTCCGAGACCCATGTTTTTAGCGACATATAAATGTCCATTTCAAAAATAAACATTGTTACTGCATCTAGGTATATGTATAAATATTTTTCAAAGAATTATATGCACCACTGGAAATATAAACATTAGAGCACAAGAGCTGCAAAAGATGTCAATGGACCCCATAATAGATTAAAGTTTTTAAAATTCCCTAACTGATCAGCTCTCATTTTTTCATATTTAGATATTTGACATAAACAGAATGTAAAATTGAGACGATCCCAGTTTTTCCAGTTACGTGTAATCAATTGTATAGCTGTACTTGTCATAATTAATAAGAGACTTCTTTTATATTTATCTAGGGGATTTTTGATATATAAAATGGTACCACAGATTATTACTTCATAAGTTAAAGGAATCTCAGATTCTAAAATATTAGTAATCGATTTCCAAAAAAACAGTATCTTAGGGCAATAAAACACATAAAATAAAATAAAAAAATAAAATAAAATAAAATTGCACATTCAGGGAGGGAGGGTGGGAGGAATATATAGGTTATAATCAAATATTATTATGGATGGGGGCAGGGTGGTTTATAAGTTTAAAATATGTCTAAGTGGATAAGTGTGTAATTTTATGTTTAAAATATGTAGTGAATTATGGAATTATGATAGATCTATAGATTCTTGAATGATAAAGAATAATTTGGGTGGGGGGGTTATTGGTCTGTAAGAATCTTGTAATATTTTAAGTGATGTCTATAGTGTAAATGTTTTATTTATTTATTGTTTTTCACTTATTGAAATTATTTTAAAATGAATAAAGATTATTAAAAAAAAAAAAAAAAGAGAGCACAAGAGCTGTATGCCCTCTGAGGAACATAAAAACAACAATAGTGCTAAAGGGACCGAGTGAGAAATTACATAATTCAGAGGCAAGGCAAGAAAATCCGAGACGATCAGTAATGAAACCACACCTAACATAACAAGTAAATACAGGCCCAGTTTCAATTCCAACGAGGCTGGTGGAATAATTCTAGCATCATTTGCTATTCAAGGTCTATCATCCGTGGTTTCTAGCAGGGTTTCTGTCTCCTCTCATCCTTCTCACGGTTCATATTAATGCTGCTAGTCCACTTACTAATCATGGTCAAATTTCATAAGTTCACACAGATCTCGTATGAGGAAAGGCTGAAAGGTTGGGGCTCTTCAGCCTGGAAAAGAGAAGGCTGAGGGACATCTATAGAGGGCTGATGTTTTCAATATCCTGAGTGGATTAGAACGGGTACAAGTGAATCGATTTTTCACTCCGTCAAAATGACAAAGACTAGGAGACACTCGATGAAATTGAAGGGAAATACTTTTAAAACCAAAAGGAGGAAATATTTTTTCACTCAGAATAGTTAAGCTCTGGAACGCATTGCCAGAGGTTGTGGTAAAGGCGGATAGCATAGCAGGTTTTAAGAAAAGTTTGGACAAATTCCTGGAGGAAAAGTCCATAGTCTGGGAAGCCTCTGCATGCTCTAGATTGGTAGCATGGAATGTTGCTACTCTTTGGGGTTTGGCCAGGTACTAGGGACCTGGATTGGCCACCGTGAGAAAGGGCTTCTGGGCTTGATGGACCATTGGTCTGACCCAGTAAGGCCATTCTTATGTTCTTTACTATGTTTCGGACACGTGCTTGTGCAATGCTGGAGTTGGCTAGGAAAAAAGGGAAACGAAGCAGTGTTCGAGCATATCTTAGTTTTAAAATGTAGTGGAGGAGGGGCCTAATGGTTCGTGCAGGGGCCTGAGAACCAGGGGGACTGGGTTCAATTTCCTCTGCAGCTCCTTGTGATTCTGTGCAAGTCATTCAACCGTCCATTGCCCCCGTGCAGTAAAACCTTGGATTGCGAGTGTTTTGCAAGAAGAGCAAAATGTTTTGTTAAATTTTAACTTAATAAACGAGCGATGTCTTGCAATACCAGTACGTATGCGTGCGGCATGTCATCACAGCTGAGTCGAAGATGCTGCGAAGCCTTGCATTACAAGTGCAAACTGTGTACATGCGTCACAACTGAGCCGATGGTGGTTCTCTCTCTGACACTGCGAGTTCTTGCAATACAAGTGCGCACTACAGTACAGTATTTTCTTTTAAAGTTTTTGGGTTGTGGAACAAATTGTCTGAATTTCCATTATTTCTTATGGGGAAATTCACTTTGATATACGAGTGCTTTGGATGACAAGCATGTTTCCGGAACAAATTATGCTTGCAAACCAAGGTTTTACTGTACCTGCATATAATATGTAAGCTGCTTTAACTCTAACCACAGAAAGGTGGCAAACCAAATCCTACTCCTTTTCCTTAAAATGCTGACACGAGCTGCCCTCTGATCATCCTCATTTCAAGTGTTTTCATCATGGAGCTTCTCGGTACTATTTAAAATTGCCTGCCCCTATATTTGGTCTATTTGCTGTAACCTCCATTTCTAATATAGTAGTATTGTAAACCGCTTAATACTCATGAAAAAGCGGTATATCAAATGGAATAAATCTAATCCAATAGAGGTCAAGTCTACACAGTTGAGCATGAGGCTTGCTGTATATGAAAAACAGAACAAATGTTACGAGCAGATTAGGTGGGTTGCTTACAATAGATCTTAGTTGCAAAAATTATCTCAGAAGTGACAATTGCAGAGAAAATTGAGACCGCCCCCCCCCCCCCCCATCATCAGATATAGCAATATTTTAAGTAGGGTAACTACACTGCAATAATACAGCCATTTTGGCTGTACTACAGAAAGATGGTATATCAAATTCAAGACCCTTTATGAATTTAGCTTTCTAAGGGTTTAATGTATTATAAAATTGTTCATCTCTCTCATTGCAGCAGAATCCACACATTCCTAAAACATCTGCTATAGCCCTTTGAGCTGGGCTGAAATCACCCTCTGCGATTTGAACCTGAAGCCTAAAAGTGGCCAATGCCCTGGGCCATCCAGTCCTACCAAAGACTACGCTGAAGTCTTGCTTGAAGACATAACACAAAATTTTCTTTTCATTCATTGTATGGATTACTCAGCTATGGAAGAAGATGAATCAGCAGCCCATCAAAGGTAAAATGCATTGAAACTGAGGTTTCCAGTCTCAACATCACAACTATTTTTCTCTCAAGGAGGAAATCTGTATTGCAAATTCTTATCAACAAGTGAAATGCCATGTCGGGCAGACCTCCCTCATCAAGGGAAAGCAAATGACTTCGATTTGTTTACTGTAAATAGCTTGATTGGAGATGGCAGCCTGGGTTGTCAACAGAAGAGACTTCTTTATAATGTTTACTGTGCTGTGAAAATGGAATTAAAAAAAAAAAAAAAGTCTGGAAGACAACTTTCAGTAGAACATCTAATCCAGACAAGGGGATTCGCAAGAGACACCTTTTGCAAAACCGTCTCTTAACGCAATGTTTCTCAACTCGGTCCTGGAGAACCCCCTTGCCAGTCAGGTTTTTGGGATATCCACAATGAATTAGCATTAACTTGATTTGCATTCACTGCCTCCATTATATGCAAATTTCTTTCATGCATATTCATTGTGGATATCTTGAAAACCTAACTGGCAAGGGGGGACTCCAGGACCGAGTTGAGAAACACTGTCTTAACTTCCTCACAAAAACATTTTACTTGCATTTCACAGCCAAACCTCATCAACAAACAATTTCAGGATCCATACCTTCCACTACTTACCAGCATATTCTAGCACAAACATGCTGATTTTTCAGGTTTTTATCAGCCAAACATCCATATCACAATGCCCGAGTTTTGCTTTTCAATCATGCTAAACCAGTGGTTCTTAAACCTGTTCTCGGGGACCCCCCCAAGTCAGGTTTTCAAGATATCCCTAATGAATTAGCATGAGTGAGATTTGCATGCTTACTACCTATTTTAAAGGCAAATCTCGCTCATGCATATTCATTAGGGATATCTTGAAAACCTGACTGGTTGGGGGGGTCCCCCAAGACAGGTTTAAGAACCACTGTGGTAATCTATAACATTTTGCAGCTCCATTTTTTAAGGTACATTACAATGAACACGTTTTCTTGGTTGTGTGGTTTGAGGAATCAGGAGTGAAGAAATAAGGGCTTAGAGGGAGCCCTGAAAGGGGGAGGTGGGGGCAATCTATCATAGTAAGGGACCCTCGTAATAAGAAAGTCAGATGAGGTGTAAAGAGTCAATTCCTTCACTGGACTATTTATTTATTTTATTTCATTTTTTATCTTGTTCTTTCTAACAAGCTCAGAACAGATTAAATAATAATAATAATAATTTTATTTTTTGTATACCGCCATACCCAGGGAGTTCTAGGCAGTTCACAACAGTTAGATGAAATACAAACAATGCGATTGAAATTGAAGAACATAACAAAGCAATCATGAAGTCAAACTAGTTATACGTTTACAATTTAAGTGAGGGAAAAGATTATATACAGTACATACAGTAAGTATATACAATGAATTTAAGAGAAGGAGACAAATGCATACAAGCTTTAAGGAGGGGGGAGCAACAATCTTAAAAGAATGGGAAGAGAAGAGGTGGAGTAAGGAAGTGGTGGGGTGCGTTAAGGATTTGGTTTGTTGAAGAGTTGAGTTTTGATTACAGGTGAATATACATAATATACAGTCAGACAGGTTACAATTTGAGACTTTGTAGAGGAGAGGAGCTGGATTTCCCTGGGGTAAGGAGGGGAGGGAATTAACAGAACGAGAGTTAACATGAAGATCTAGATTGAACTCCTGGATGCAGATTGTACTGATTGGATAGACATGACGTGGAGAAGCTGCATTCACAGCCAGCTTTCCTCCACCCACCTCCCTTCCATCACAAGGAGCAAATCCATGCAACAGCTGGTCTGAATGCAGAACTGTGAAATCCAGGGCTGCCTTCTAATGACCTTCTGCTGGTAGTTGTGAAGGAAGAAACATGGTGTCTCAAATTCAGACTCCACTCCCAAGTCCCCATTCCATTATAAACATCAGCAAGAGGGCTGAGGCCAGTTGAAATAAGACTGAGAAGCTTGTGTGTGGAGGGAAGTTAGGACAAAGTGAAGCAACTCCACATATTCTAATCTTCATGGGGGGTCAAGCACAGAGGATTTCGGAGGTATAGTAGATGGTGCGACGGGAAGCTGGATAGGACAGATGGTCTTTATCTGCTAATCTATAAACAACTGGCAAAACCTCTAAGCCAGATCAATTATATACTAAGATGGGAGATAGCCCACATTTTCCAGGGCTGGAATGTTCTCTGTTTAACTTTTTTTTAGCCTATTATGTCTTCTGGGTTATATGTCATTCATTTGGTTGGGACAAAAATGTATGAAGTTATAATAATCAACAATCATTGACACCCCAAAATTCAATAAACTAAAGAATAAAAATGAAAACCCAAAATAGGGTAGAGTGAGAAATTTGTTCAGCGCTTGAGTCCTTGTTGCCTCACACTTTTCCACTATGAAGATATTTGGTACACTTTTGTGAGGTTGTTTAAACAGCATGCAGTTTTTGTAGGCACTAGAACTTAAAAAGGATTAAAGACTTGGATCTGCGGAGCGGGAACTGGAATAGCTTCATGCTCTAGGAGGCCCCTAGGATCCTATAAAGCACAAGTCTGAGGTTTCTCTTCCTTTCTATATCTTTTGCAATGTTTTGAGGATTTTTGTTTTTTTTATATTTTGAAAAGAGGTGTTAATATACTTATTTTACTGTTGAGAATTGTTTTTTGGATGTAAGATTTTTCTACCCTATTTTTGTTTTCATTTTTATTCATATGGTGGGGAACAGTATTTCAAGCGGATGTGAATTTAACTTAACCAGTGACAACAGTAAGAATTTTTGCTGATGAAAGTAGTAATAACAACAGAATTTTATGCCTTAATGTGAGAGATGGATGAAAGCTTAACAATAACTTGAACAACTAAAAAGGTTAGGGCTCTTTAGCTTGGAAGTGAGACGGCTGAGGGAGATATCATTGAAGTCTACAAAATCCTGAGTGGAGTAGAACAGGTACAAGTGGATCGATTTTTCACTCTGTCAAAAATTACAGACTCAATGAAGTTAAAGGGAAATACTTTTAAAACCAATAGAAGGAAATATTTTTTTCACTCGGAGAATAGTTAGACTCTGGACCGCATTGCCAGAGGTTGTGGTAAGAGCGGATAGCGTAGCTGGTTTGTTTGGACAAGTTCCTGGTGGAAAAGTCCATAATCTATAGTCTGTTATTGCGAGAGACATGGGGGAAGCCACTGCTTGCGCTGGATCGGTAGCATGGAATGTTGCTACTCTTTGGGTTTTGACCAGGTACTAGTGACCTGGATTGACCACCGTGAGAATGGGCTACTGGGCTTGATGGACCATTGGTCTGACCCAGTAAGGCTATTCTTATGTTCAACCTGTGTAGTTAATGAGAGAGAGAGAGAATTGTCTAATACTCCCTGACTGAATAGAAATTAATTGCATGTCTGCACAAGACCAGGAAATTGGGCAACTTTCATTTCCTGAACACATTTTAACTATTTCACCAGCAAACCTTAAACCTACTATTTTTAGGCAATGATCACGTTCAACTAGAAACCGCTGTGCTGTATTCGTTCAATAGTTCATTGAGGCGTTACTTGTCATTTCTCTACACTGCCACTTATATAACTTCCATGTACGCAAGAAGTCAATTAAGAAGCCACGCTCATTTCAACATTTTGGCTTTTTGTAAAGGTGGGTTTAAAGGACAGAGAAATAAGCACAATGGAAGAACACTTCTTCAGAACTTAGTCCATATTTTTGACACAGTTTTCAGATCTGCAATTAATTTTGTTCATCAAGGCAAGAGTCATTTTCTGTAGCTTATTGTGGTGCCAAAACTCACTAAGTCCCATGAGTTTTGGCACTGACAACAAAAAAAGGATCAACTGCCCTTTGCTCACTTTTTAAACCTCCAGGTCCAAATGATCAATTAGCTCACACGTGTGACTCGGAGGAACTGCAAATGCTGATGGGAAAATTTTCAGAAATATAAGCATTATTCCTCTTGTAAAATGGGAAATACGCATATTTTAAAAGTTTGCCCACAGCTCAAGCAGGCTCCCTTGAAATGTGAGCATGCTTCTGCTGTCTCCCCTCCTTCATCGAGACACTAGGCCCCCCTCTAGTCGAGGAAATGTACTTGTAAGTGCTTTTTCAAAGCTCTCGGAAATCGCACACAATATACGTGCGACAAAGTAAAACAGTGTGGAAGTGCACTCACTCGCTGATGATCAGATCAGGTGCAAAATACAGCACACTTCCATTGGCTTGTTTGTAAGACCGCCAGCCGAGAGCGAACACCATCAGAAACATCCATGAGTACTGTAGTAGGGTCATTTGGTCATCCAGATGTAAGTTTCTGAAACCTGGAAAATACAAATTGTGTGACAGCTGCGTTAATCCATTTGAATACGCAGTACTACGGATCGACTAGAAAGTTGCACAACGAAAGCAAAAATAAACAAACTGGCCTTTACTTCCACGACACCTGAAAAAACAGAGAGGTTATAGCAAAAACCAAAACCCCCAATGAAACAAATACAACATTGAGGCACACTGAATTTGTTTCAGGAGCAAGTATGTCAAGGGATAGATGTCATTATCTTTCACCATAACCTCTCTAGCTGGAGACACAACCAAACCTCGCCAAATACTTTTGGCCAATAGGACTGTACGACAATGCCTTTTTGTTAGTGTCAGTGCCACTAGGGCAACCCTGATTGATTTAAAAAAAAAAAACCCCAACAACTTGCTTTCCAGGTCAAAGTTGAAATTATTTTGATAAGAT
Source organism: Geotrypetes seraphini (assembly GCF_902459505.1). Taxonomy (NCBI): domain Eukaryota; kingdom Metazoa; phylum Chordata; class Amphibia; order Gymnophiona; family Dermophiidae; genus Geotrypetes; species Geotrypetes seraphini. The sequence continues at coordinate 7,137,767 of NC_047101.1, read as the reverse complement.
GAAATTAAAAAAAAAAAAAAAAAAAAATCAATTAAACTTAAAAATCAAATTTAAACTGGCAGAGGCTCAGAAACTGGGCTGGAAAAATACTGAACATGGGATGGGAAGGGACGATGAAATGCTGACCAACTGGGAGGGGGGTGGCAGAAAAACAGAGAGGGGAAGGAGAGATGCTGACAGGGATGGGGATAGGGGGAAGGAAAAATAGAGAGCAGAAAGGGAGATATCGGCATTGGTAGGGGGAGGGGAGATGCTGAACTTACTGCATGCAAATAGATCTCATGCATATTCATTGGGAAAATCCTAAAAACCCGACTGGATTGTGGCCCTCGAGGAGGGACTTTGACACCCCTGCCTTAAGAAGAGGCCCAGCTGAAGGTTCATCTTAGGCATCCTATACCCTTGGGCCAGTCCTAAGCAAAAGATCAACCAATTGCTTATCATGAGATGATTTGTAATGGAGATACAACTCTGATGTATTTAAGATTAGCAGTGCAAAATCAAGTATGGCGATCTCCACTAACTGATCTGACTTGCACGGTCTGTATCCGTATATGGATATTTGGTTGAGGACGGGCTGGAGAGGGTTATGACGGCTCGGAATGGGCTGGAATGAGCTTTGATGGAGACTTCAGTAGATGGAACCTAAGCACAGTACCAGGCAGAGCTTTGGGTTCTGGCCCAGAAACAGCTAAGAAAAAGGACAATTTAAATTAAATCAATAATTTAAAGACAGGGTAAGGTTGGGCAGATTGGATGGACCATTCGGGTTTTTATCTGCCATCAGTACAGTGAATGAAAGAGGGTCTGATATCAAAAGACTGTTCCCCTGAGTTCTGAAATAGACAGTTGCTGATCTGGGCTAGTGGCCCAAACCATGTTTCTGAAGGCATTCCTCATGTCCATCATGCTGACTCCTTAAATTTGCATTCAAGTTAATTTTGTTTTGCTTAAACATTTTACATTTAAGGAGTTAAAGCAGAAGTGGCCTACAGAAATATTAAACAGTTTTATTTAAACAATATATTCTTACTAATATTGATTTATATTCTGCCGTTACCAAAGCGGAGTACATAAAAACATTCACAACAGATGTCAACACCTAGAGAAATGTTACACTAGTCATAACACAATCTCTATTGATAAATGAAGGTATTTCTGATCTAATAAAGGGCAGGGAGAAAAACATTGGGGTGGGGGTGAGAACAAATACCCAGGCTATAGCAACAGAAATCTCTTCCTAGTCTACTTCCCAGATGCAACATGTAAAGGGAAAACAGAGCCGTACACACAGGATTTCCAGATAAAATCGCTCTGGAAACCGTCCTTGATAAGCAGATTATAGTGCCAGCATTTAGCTTAATGAGCTTCTGGTACTGGCAATCACTAGAAAGTATGCTACAGAGCAGGGCTTCAAGTCCGGTCCTTGAGATCTACTGGCAGGCCAGGTTTTCAGGATATCCACAATGAATATGCATGAGAGAGATTTGCCTGCACTGCCTTCTTGGTATGCAAATCTCTCTCGTGCACATTTATTGTGGATATCCTGAAAACCTGGCCTTCCAGTAGACTTGAGGACCGGACTTGGGCAGCCCTGCTATAGTGAAAAAAACTATGAGATAAAATTAAGCCACTAGACTATCATTTTCATAATCATGTAGACAGAGGGATGCAACTTTTTAAAAAAAGAAATTGGTCCTTGGTTTATAAAGTGGGGAATGAAAATTGGGATTCCAGGGTGCTGAATGGGGAGGAGAGACCTTAAAATGTTCTGTTTCTATGCCCTTCCACCTCTGTCAGAACCAAAGTGATTTTTATTCCACCACAGGGAATCAATGGTCCTGACCTGGGGACCATGCACCAGGGAGCCTTAATTCAGCCTCTACGCTTTACCCATGGCTGGTAACACAATTCAGACAAGTGCAAAACAAGTCAGGGATCAAAGCGGAGGTTTTGCAGTGTGTGGCTCCTCCACTGAGCCCCTGACCTTCGTCTCTTCTCGTAGGAGTTCCGTCTCTAAACCGCTTCACTCATTCCTGACTCATAATATTTACAGTCTCAGAAAACTGTGCAATACAGTTGACATGAATTTAATGATTAACACAGTATCTTATCTAAGAAGATGGCTAAACATGATATACAGGGTAAAATCTCAGTCTGTTTTGAAACATAACACACTTATTGCCCTCATTCTGTATCTTGATTGCCTAAATCTACACACCATTTGTGCACTTACGTGTGTTGGAAATTCATGTGTAAGTGCTAGTTGGGCACTGGGTGGTATTCTATACACGCATATGCAAGAGGAAGTGTTCACGTGGGTGGGGCAAGAGTGTCTCCCACAATTACACACGAGTGTTACAGAATAGTGTCATTTCTGCACTACTGCTACAGTTAGGCATTTATGCCTGCCGTACACATGGCATAAGTGAGCACACCTAAATACCAACATCCTTGCACTGCACTAAACTGTTCTCCATAAAAGTCATTGTGAACTTTTGCAGGCATAAAGCAGGGATCGCAAAGTCCCTCCTTGAGGGCCGCAATCCAGTCGGGGTTTCAGGATTTCCCCAATGAATATGCATGAGATCTATTTGCATGCACCACTTTCATTGTATGCTAATAGATCTCATGCATATTCATTGGGGAAATCCTGAAAACCTGACTGGATTGCGGCCCTCGAGGAGGGACTTTGAGATCCCTGATATAAGAGGACACCAACATCTTCATTTTAGATCAGGGGTGTCAAAGTCCCTCCTTGAGGGCCGCAATCCAGTCAGGTTTTCAGGATTTCCCCAATGAATATGCATGAGATCTATTAGCATACAATGAAAGTGGTGCATGCAAATAGATCTCATGTATATTCATTGGGGAAATCCTGAAAACCTGACTGGATTGCGGCCCTCAAGGAGGGACTTTGAGTCCCCTGGCATAGCGTGACTCACAAATCCCAAATTAGATATGTCCGTATTCTGGGTGCCTAGAATTTGCACTAAGGAGGGATTTCATAAAAGAACGCTAACCATAGTGCACTTTAACAATTTGCATGTGCTAAATGCTAAAGACGCCCATTATATTTCTATGGGCATCTTTAGCGCTTAGTGCGTGCTAACACAGTAGCCCCCCGTTGATTAATTCTCTCTTTAGTGCAGTAGAGCAGTGGTTCTCAAACCTGTCCTAGGGGACTCCCAGCCAATCGGGTTTTGAGGATATCCCTAGTGAATATGCATGAGCTAGATTTGCACATCTGTCACTTGCAAATCTCTCTCATGCATCTTTCATTAGAGATATCCTGAAAACCTGACTAGTTGGGGGGGGGGGGGGTCTCCGCACTAGAAAATTGCCTCCGCTCTGCTTATTTTGCATTCAGGTCTCCTCATTTCTTTTCAGATTTGGTGCCGTCACTTTGCAAAGTCCTCTTCAAATTGTTCTCAGTAATCTGATTCCTCCTGGTTTGCTTTGCTTGACGCTGCGCATGTCGAAAAGCAAAAAACGAGGGAAGGCACTTGGGACTTCATAACACCTATGGAATTCATTTGAATGGTGCTGGCATTTTCCATCTAATGCTTGCCCAGGAGTGCTATGTAGAACTCAAGGGTGACAAACATTCAAGGATTACCAGGCATGAGGTTTAAAAACTGACAGGAATCTGTACATCTCCTGATTTTTAAAGCTTAATCTTCCAGCTTTGATTGTGTGGACTTATAATGGCTTCAGCAAACAAAAACTCCAAGCCTTTTATTTCAGCGAGATACAATGATAGGGGTCATAGAACTCTCGTCTGCTTTTTCTTTAGAAAGCATTACTGACATTAGTATTTTTCACCATTTTAAAAAGTGCATGGCCCACCAGAGCAACAAGAGTCTCATGCAAAGTAATGACCTAGCCACAAAATACTGAGACTGAACTGCTAGGTTTATTTGCAGTAATATTTCCCTTATGTTCCCAAGCCTGGGCATTTGTTTGATGAGTAATGCTAGAGAGAGCAGCAGTTTTGTGGCCTGAAACAAGCAGGGTCCTCCATTTTCAACTGAATCAGTTGTGCACTTCACAAGGCTCTGGCACTAAAACACGATGTTTTCAGAAACCTTTTACAATGCATTGCTTATTAAAACGACTAGTTAGAACAACAGGACTGATATTCTGCTGGTACCAATCAATATCTTGTTGACCGACGAAGACATTCAACTCAGAAATTCAATGCTGGGTCATGCCTGGGCACTGGCATTGAGTTTATGGTTTTGTGGAGCTGGCTAATGAACAGTCAATTAAAGTGCATTAGTCAGCAATTAACTAGCTATAGGTCACCGCACAAAGATAGAATTGACTTTTAAGTGGTCTTATTTATGAGGTTTATCTGGCCAGTTCTGCCCCTGAAAAGTCCCCAAGTTTGGCCTGTTATTTTCAGCAGCACCAAATTATCGGGTGGCTCTGATCACAAGGGGGCACCCGCTCAAACTCAGAGGAGGGAAATTTTACGGTGACACCAGGAAGTATTTCTTCACAGAAAGGGTGGTGGATCACTGGAACAAACTTCCGATGCAAGTGGTCAAGGCCACCAGCGTTCTCGCCTTTAAGAATAAATGGGACATCCACGTGGGGTCCCTACGAGGGCTGAGTTAAGGTACTAGCATTAGCACTCAGACCTAATGGGGTGGGTCAGTAGAGTGGGCAGACTTGATGGGCTGTGGCCCTTTTCTGCTGTCATCTTTCTATGTTTCTATGTAATTTAACCAGCTAGAAACCATTTCTGGACAGTTAAATCACTCTGAATATCGATTCTGATGTATTCTAGTAATACTACTTCTGAAGTTTTTTTTAAACACTATTAGTGTACACAGAGTGTACATTTGCTCATTAATTCCCCCTCCCCCATGCTTGCTGATTTTTCTAAGTCGGAAACAGAATCATATCGATAAAGGGGAGCAATTCCATAAAGGTTACCCAGATTTGGATTCTAATATGTAGGGCTCCAAGTGTGAATTCTACAATAGCATCTGGTCACCCGGATTCCATTACAGCGTAAGTCGACATTTGCACATCAACATTCTGGTGCATCACTTATGCCATGTGAAAAGCAGGTGCTAGTGTGTAAATATTGCATTTTAGAGTCGCGTTTTCAGGAAGCCCTCAATATGTATGAGATACATTTGCATGCATTGCCTCTATTATATGTAAATGATTCTGATTATCCTGAAAATCTGGCGGGCTGGGGGGTGTCCTGAGAATTGGCTTCAGAACCCTTATTATAAAGAAACTATTTTGCAATTCACTTTGCAGGCAACCACACAGTACCTGAAACTCCACAGTATCACTGCAAGCAAAACCGTTTTTCATTCACATGAAAGCATAGGAGTCTCTCTTTAACCCAAGAGGTAAAATTTGGACGACTAAACCACCATCTCTGTTACCTGGTATTCCCTTTGCCCATTTTACAGCCGCTATGACTTGTCGCCCTCCGAGCATGTTGAGAGTCGACATGAGACGCCACGTCGAGTCCGGCAGCGTGCTGTCATAACCAGAGTACAACACCTCTGGCTCGATCACCTCCAGCAGAGATATCAGGGTAGGGGTTAACTGGGGCACCGCTGCAAGAATTATGGCCTTGGTCAGGTTATTATCTGGAGTCTCCCTTACTGCCACCATGCTGGGCTGCTGCTGCTGCTGCTGTACACCTTTGATTTTCTTTTTTGTTTTTCGGGCTAAGGAAAATATGTAGAAAGCACAAGTTAGATGATGAAACAATATAATATTATTTGCTGCCATTAAGTTGAGCTTTTAGTGCGTGTTCTGCTGTTACATGGGAAGATAATCCACAATCTTTACATTACATTAAATTAGTGATTTCTATTCCACCAATAACTTGTATCAATGAAGAGGACCCAACAGTTCGCTCGAGGAAAATATTCATCTGCGTTGGGCGCAGGTTGCTGCATCCACTAATTCTTTGAAGAGACCAATCGGGAGCCCTGAGGAAGACATTAAAGGTCGAAACACGGAGCGTGTTGGGTCCTCTTCATCGATACACGTTGTGGATGAACTTTATTTTTTATAGAGATTGTGGATTATCTTCTCGTGTTAATAAAGCCTGCATCAGTAACATCAGATTCCACAGTTTCCACTCTTCTGTGGATTCAAGGGGTCAACCTTTTGGTTGCTACTGCTGTTACATGAATCATTACAGCCTGTAAAGCAGGAAGATGTCAATTTCATTCAATTGAAAGGAAGAAGCTGCAATCAATTCTGACTCAATGCAATATTTCAGCGGTGGAGCAATGATCCTTCCTCTTTCCTTTCCTTTTACAAACTGCACTATTTTGCTAGGATTTCTTTGGGGGAAATGCTATTGCTCCTCAGTCACAGCAATTTTCAAAATAGAAGCTCTGTCAGGTTACAGATTGTAAAGCTATGCGTTTGAGAGAGGGAGGAAAATTTGAAGATAAGTAAAACAGAGACAGTATTTTTGTCCGCTGGATACTTGGATGCTAAATGCTCACGTAGCTTATGTAGCTCTGTTCCTGGTTGATGTTATGGTGGGGTTTTCACTCTGGCATATTGAAGACAATTTTTTGTTTGATGTATTGAAGTTCATTTTGAATTTCTGACTGTGGAAGTGTAATTTTTTTTTTTTCCCTGACCTATGATGGCTAATAATCTGCTTTACCTTGAATTGAGCTGGAAGCATTAGCTTACATAGCTGAAGTCTATTTTTTTTTTAATTTATTGAGATCTAAGATACCACATAGCGTTTATTTGGAAACAACTGAAGCGAGTGACACTCCATCACTGGCCAGAGGCATTTCCAATCTGCTGACTCAAAAAGTTGGCAGAAGCCAAACGGCTTCCACTATATAGGCAGCCTTTTTACTCTCAAAGAAAGGATATTTTCTTGGGTAGAGGAAAAGGAGGGGGGGAAGGAGGAGAGACTTCTTAGCCATTCCATCCATCTACCCTCCGATTCTGCTGTAGCACTTATCATGCAATTGCTACAAGAACACACAACTGCTGAGATGTAGTTGTGCAGCAAAAGACTTACCCTCCCCCTTATAAAACCGCAATAGCGGTTTTAAGCGCAGGCCAGCAAGCTGAATGCTGTGCACTGCTCCTGATGCTCATAGGAACTCTATGAGCGTCGGGAGCAGCGCACAGCATTCAGCGTGCCGTCCTGTGCTAAAAACCGCTATCGCAGTTTTGTAAAAAAAAAAAAAAAAAAAAAAAGGGGGGGGGGGGGGGGGTTAGTTAATTCTCCCACCTTTTACATCACCGAAGTGAAGCTTAGACAGATCACGACAGTTGAAGCTTGAAAGAGGAGGGGATGAAAAGTCTATGCATAACCGTAGTTTGAAATGAGCGAACTTTCCCTGTAAATGCTTAGTTACATCTTGAGAATTTCTCGTCTAATAAGACTGTTAAGACAACTTAGGTTCTGTTTGAGATATAAATAAATCTGGCCTTCAATGTAATATCCATAAAATATATATTGAGTCACTTCTTATCACTTAATTAAGTCTCTTCCATGTTTCGCATGTCTACTTTCAGCTGACATTATACGTACTGGCCCTGCTGGATTTGTTTGACATGAGGCACTGGTTGTATTGGCTTATAATCAATACTATCTCCTTGTTTATTAACTGCGATATGTACAACTACTGTAATCTCTTTCATGTTTGAGTTATCTTTTGTATATTTATAATAATTATCTGTATGTACTTTGTATATTTATTTTGAAAAATAAAAATGGTTCCTTTGGAAAATAAATAAATCTGGCCTTGTAATTCAATGTATATTTTCCTTAAAATTTCCTACATTAGTCTAGCCCTAGATTTGGGCTAGACACAGCAAAGCCCTATTTTCTCAGTGTTTAGAAAGAAGAGCGTTACTGCTATACTTTACTATTCTGGGGTTATCACTTTTCTATAATATTGGCTAGTTAGTAGACACATCAAACAACCCACTAAACATTCCTTAGGATTACCAAAAGAAAAACGCAAGCCTGTTTTTTGATAACATATCTGAGTATTGCTATACGAGCCTTCTTGTGGCCTTTGTTTGGCAGTGGATCATTCTGTCAAGGGCCAAGATGAGATCAGTAAGCTTCAGAACTTGGCTTCCTCAGTGGCAAGCTCCTTGCTTTGGGAGATTCATCTAGCTGAGACTAGGGTTCAAAGCGATTACCTTAGATTCAGGAAGAAGTCTGTTTAGGTTAGTCTTGGAGTAGTTTTGGGCTTATAGGATATAGGGAGGCTAGGTTAAACTTGGGCTTTGTTACACAGCTGTCCAGACCAGGCCTGAACTATATATATATTTTTAAAAGAATTAAGCTGTCAGCATTATTGATCCAAGCTGGTAGAATGAAAAACATTGCTGGATTGTTTATTCTAGATGAGATCATGGGACAGAAGAATCGAGGTGGAAGGCCATTTAGGTCATGATGATCTGGAACAATTATGCACACTAAAGGGGAGTCTGCTGAGACTCCCCTTTAGTGAGACTACCAGATAATGGGTTGTGTATGCTTAAGTTGATTGGCCTTTGCATCAAAGGACCAATTCCCATGACTGAATCCTCATTAAACTGGACCAATCATGAATTGCCAAGCCGCATTGCTTCCATGTTAGCCTGTCAACAGCCAATGATAGGACTTACCATTAATAGCTATGGAGACAAATCCTATATAACAATGGCTTTCCTGGACATAAAAAAAGAAGGAGGAAAATAAGACTGAGAGAGAACTGGTGGCCTCCAGTCCTGCAGAGGGACTGGAAAGATGTGCCATGGAGAAGGATGCCTTGCCAGGAAAGGGGAGGACAACAATCTATTCCTGGGCAGAGGTGAGAAATGCTGCTACAGTGAAATTCTGTTTTAAATCAGACTCTTTTTAGAGCAGTACTAACATAAGAATATCTTACTGGATCAGACTAATGGTCCATCTAGCCCAGTATCCCCATCTTCACGGAGGCCAATTCAAGTCACAAGTACCTTGCAAAAAACCAAATAGTAGCAGCATTCCGTGCCGCCGATCCAAGGCAAGCAGTGGCTTCTCCCATGCCTGTCTCAACAGTAGTTTATGGACTTTTCCTCCAGGAACTAGTCCAAACCTTTTTTTAAAACCAGCTACATAAACCGCTCTTAACCACATCCTCTGGCAATGCATACTAGTCTAACAGCATCTAGCAACGTTCAAGTCAAGGGGAAGGCTAGAGTAAATACGTAGTACTGACTGTGTGGAAACATTAAACATACCATCTTACTGAGACATGGGGATTGTACATTTCTACATATTTCTTTAATTTGACCTTAACTAAGATTGTGATCTGTGTTACTAATAATGACTGAGCTAAACGAAGCCAATTTTAAATCCCAAGCACCTCTCCTATAGACATATAAAGCATAGCACCGAGAAGGTATAAACAGATCCCGTGGCTTTGGATGTTGAGGGATAAGCCATGCCCTTGGAGAGGAGAAAGAATGGGGTGAGGAAAACGTAGGCTGCGTGTGTGCTGGGCAAGGGGGATTACTGTTTCTAATGTAATTATTTATGTTTTTACAATGTCATATTGTGCTAGTGTTATGCTGGATTTTGAGTATTTATTGTGATCCATCTAGAACACTTTTTCTGGATATGACAGCATACAAATTAATAAAGTGAAATGAAAATTGCATGCTGTCAATTCATGCTCTAAATTCTAAATGATTTGAGATTTTTTTTTTTTTTTTTCATGTTGAATTTAAATCTTTAATTACAGAGCAATATTCCAAAAGGACTTTGTTCCAGTGTTGTGCCCAGAAAAAATTTCCTTATAGTACATGTACAATGGGAGATAAGAATATATAACAAACAGGGTATTTACATCTTAGTCCTTAGCTCAGGGTTGTTTGCAGCAAAAGGAGTGTGTGGCGCAGTGGTTGGATCTACAACCTCAGCACCCTGGGGTTGTGGGTTCAAACCCCGCCGCTGCTCCTTGTGACCCTGGGTAAGTCACTTAATCCTCCATAGCCCCAGGTACGTTAGATAGATTGTGAGCCCACCGGGACAGAAAGGGAAAAATGCTTGAGTACCTGATTGTAAAAACCGCTTAGATAACCTTGATAGGCAGTATATAAAAATCCTAATAAAAAATCCTAATAAACAACTTCAAAAATCAGCTACAATCTAAAATGCCATTTTACCAACTGAATAGCAGAACTCATAATCCATTTGAGATACTTTAGAAAACAGATAAGCTTTAAAAAGCTTCCAAAATGAAATATGACCTAAATTATGGTCTCCTTTTACTAAGCTGCGTTAGGGCTTTAATGCATGGAATAGCGTGCGCGCTAGACGCTAACGCCAGCAGTGAGCTGGCGTTGGTTCTATCCGCGTAGCGTGGGGTTAGCGTGCGCTAATCTTCCGCGTGTGCTAAAAACGCTAGCGAATCTTAGTAAACGAAGCCCTATATTACGTCTCAACAAGCAAAGAGTTCCATAAACTAGGGGGTCCTTTTATCACGCTGCAGTAGGGGGGTTTAACGCGCGTAATACCGCGCGTTAAACCGCCTGCCGCGCTAGCCGCTAGCGCCTGCTTTGAGCAGGCATTAGTTTTTTTAGCCGGCTGCAGGGGTTAGCGCGTGATGAAATGTCCGATGCGCTAATCCTGCTAGCGCAGCTTGATAAAAGGATCCCTAGGAGTTGCTGAGCTACAGAGTTGAATAAAAAGCTGCTGGAAGTTAACGCTTATTTGCTTAGATATAAAGCCAAGTCTAACCTTATATAAAAAAAGACAATTTCCATATAATATTTTAAAAACAAAGCATAACATTTTAAATTCACTTTGAGTGGGGTAATTCTTGTCAAATTTAGATTATTTTGTAGAAGTTAGAACTAAGAGTTCCTTTTACTAAGCTGCACTAGCGGTTTTAGCGCGCACGCTAGGCGCTAATGCCACCATTGAGCTGGCATTAGTTTTTACGTGTAGTGCAGGGGGGGGCAGCGCGCGCTAAAAACGCTAGAGCACTTTAGTAAAAGGAGCCCTAAGTTTTGAACTACATAAAAAAGGCATTAAAATAGTCTAAATATGACAACTCTGCTAAATGAAATGGTTTTGATGTTGTACTAGTATTTCAATGCTCAAGTTAACAAGAGCAACAACAAACCTCAAAATATTCTCGGACTTCTCACACAGTAAAAGGCTTCCCCCATGTCTTTCTCACTAACAGACTATGGACTTTTCCTCCAGGAAATTGTCCAAACTTTTTTTTTAACCAGCCTAGGGAAGAGATGCTTTAAAAACTGAGGTTATCAGGACAAAATGTATTTCCACATTTTTTTTCTGCTTTTAAATATTCTATACCGACCCTCAGATTCCAAAAGTGTTATATATGCTCCCAAATATTCCACACCTGAAATCCTGCATGCATTTAGTCTGGAAAACTGATGTTTTCCATAGAACGATACTGTACTTTATTATTTAATTATATTTTCCAGTTTCCATAACAGTATTTTCTCTGAAAAAATCTCTTTAGATACAGCGCTGTTCGCCAGGCAGTGTTACGAGCCTGTGCCAAAAGACAGCCCAACTTGGCATATTTCTCAAGGGAAAAATTAAGTAACACCTTCTTCAAAATACCAATTATATTCCCTTTTTCCTCACCCTTTGCTTTACAAACATTCAAAGGATCCGACTGAACAGGCCACTGCATTTAAATATACCACAGATATGTTTTTGAGCTCAGTAAGTTAACCAAGGATTTAATCTGCTCTTAAGAAACCGCTTGCCACTTTAACACACTATAGAGGCCTTTTACTAAGGTGTGCTAGCGTTTTTAGCGTGCGCTAACCCCCGTGCCATGTGCCAAGCACTATAAACACTAGCACAGCTTAGCAAAAGGAGCCCTATATCTCAAATGCAGTGTGGAGAAAGGTTTCGTTTCATGTATTCTTCTTAGCTTACCTTGCGATGACAGGGTTATTTGGGGGGAGGGGGATAATGCATTTTCGAAGGGCTCAGGGTTTTTCATTGGGGGAGGAAGTTTAAGGGAGTCAACATTTTCTCATATAAAGGCATCCAAGTCGGTTTACTTCTGTTAAAACTACAATTGTTTAGCATATATGTACAGTTTTTATATAGATTTACTGTGTATATGTTTTAAGGTCCTGATTTATGCTGTTCTGCTTTATAGGTGGAGTTCTCCTTCACTTCGCAGTTGCTGTCGAACGTTTGAATGGATTTTCCATTCACGAATGAAGATTTAACTTTAAACCTCTCGAATGATTAATTGGCTAATATACAGCAGTGTCCACTGCTAATTGCCAGGGTGCCAAATTCGTTAAGGAGAAATGAAAATCAGGCTTTAGAATAATATATTAACACTTAGGTTTCTGAGAAAAATGGCTCCTTATTTCATTGTGCTGCCGTCTGTATTATTGCTACGGGCATCAGTTAGCAGCTGCTTTCTGTGCTTAGCATAGCAATGAGTTGCAAGCAATCTAAGCGGCAGAAGGGTGAGAACTATCACACCTAGACTTTTCAGAGAGCTGTGCACAAGGGCAAATTTGCCCTTCTCTCAATTACTATAGCACTTTTCTTATTGTTGAAGGCATCAAATCTTGTTTAAATACTGTAGTTAAAGATTGAAGAGCTAAGCCAATAAGGACTTTGGGATAGAAGATGATCACGTTTTGCGATTGTTCCCTGACCTGATTCACTAAACTGCTGCCCGATCAATCTCCTTCTCTGAACCGATCCACCTTAAAACCCCATGCAAAATAGCCAAGTGACTGATTCATTAACAATTGCTTGGCGATTTTGAATCAGGTTTTGCTATCCTAAAACTCGACTGCTGCAGACCTGTCGGTAACTGTGTTACCAGACAAGAAAACAAGCAAAACTGCAGACAGAATGTACAAGATGCAGGCTATGTTTATTATATCAAATATAAATGCGGTTAATATTACCACCTTTCAAACAAACCTAAGGACCTGAAACAGTCCGTGTTTCAGTAAACACGCCTTCTTCAGGGGTCCAGGGTTAGTAAGGTTTGAATTAAACCACAATATGAATTGATAATAAACATAAGCCTGTGCAAATCTAGAATTAATCACGCACCGACACACTTGGCAAAACCTTGCACGATTAATTCTAGATTTGCACAGGCTTATGCTTATTATCAATTCATACTGCAGTTTAATTCAAACCTTACTAACCCTGGATCCTTGAGGAAGGCTTGCTTACCGAAACACGGACCATTTCGGGTCCTTAGGTTTGGTTGAAGGGTGCTAATATTAACCGCATTTATATTTGATATAATAAACATAGCCTGCATCTTGTACATTCTGTCTGCAGTTTTGCTTGTTTTCTCATCTGTTGTCCTTATTTCACTGCAGTCTTTGTTGGATTTTTTCCTTCTTTTTGGTAACTGTGCTACTGACAGGTCTGCTGTTTTTTAAATTCATTTTTGTCCCATGGCAAATATATTTTGCGTGTGTTACACACACAAAATATCTGTCCCATAAAATAAAAATGAATAAAAGACAGGTAGACCTGTCAACCCCCCCAACTTGGTAGCTTTGTCTGAAAAAGTCAGTGCACAAATTTGTTTGTCCATAGTCTGCTTCTGTTGAGGCTGTAACAACAGAACTGGATTGGCATATTGAGTTCTTAGATATGCTTGTCTGATTGTCCACGCCAAATAATTTCTAGCTCGAAACCTTTGACATAACGTCCTGGCTCGCTTTTTGAATTCCGAGTCAGAAGAACAGCGAAAATATCTCATCTATTAGAGGTTTGCGTTTGAGAATCAAGGGCAATATTGCAGTCAAAAGTTAAAATCTTCCTTTAGGTGAACTGCTGCCAATGTTTGCACAGTATGCTTTAGTGTCGAAGGTAGCCTGTCAGCCTGTCAAAGGCCTTGGCAGTCCTACCACCATTCTGATAAGTCTATGAGCTCAACATAAGCTCTTTAATGATAATGCAAACATCAATGCTATCCAACTCAAATGTTACTAGTTTGTGCTAGCATCAATGCAAAAGTGTGGAGTGTAAAAGGAGAGCAAAAGAGCTCATTTGCTACCTTATTTATGCAGTGAAAAATAATGTCTGTTAAAATGTCAAAATCTAATGTAGATGCATTAATGCAAAACATTTAATGACACATCAGAAAGGTGTAAATTACCATGTTATTGTCTACATTAAGATGCATATTTAGCGTCTGCATTAACACGTGCCAAATTTACACCTCATTAACACCAATGGTTAGAGTGTGCTTCCACTGTTATGGGCTAGATTCACTAACCTTTTGATCTGTGTCCAATCCGTGTGCGATTGGAGACAGGCCAACTGATTCACCAACCATCTTCATGCAAATGGTGGTGTTCGGAGGCACGCCCCCAAACAACTGCACGGATCAGACTGAGTCGGGGAGAGCCCTGACAGGAGAAGCAGCCTCCTGTCACTGCTGTCAGGGCTCTGCCGACTTTTCTTTTTTCTCATTTGTTTTAATAGGCCGAAAAATATCAGGCCTATAACAAAACAAAACAAAAAAACCTATTGCTTTGGCCAATCAGGGACTTCTTTAGGCTTAGCCCAAGGGGGAGGAGCCTGTAGCGCCTGAGCCAATCAGGGCCTTAGGCTTCTCCCTGTGCATCACATGATGCAATGGGGCGGGGCCTAAGGCAGGCATTGCGTCAGGCAGGGCAGAGGAGAAGGAACAGGAGGACTTTGCGGTTCTTCCTGTTCCCACCGCTGGAGGCCTACGGAGCAGGAGGGACTGAGCACCCCTCCTGCTCTCAACTTTAGGTACAGGGGCATGTTGGGTCGAGCCGGAGGGGTGAGCAATCTTTGACTCTCCTGCTTTCTGCCACCCTTCCCCGCAGTGCAGCCCCATTTTAAAACCACGGGCTTGCACTGTGGGGAAAGGCGGCAGGGAGCAGGAGAGTCAGGGCAGGCAGAGAGCAGGTCGTGGCAGAGAGCAGGAGAGTCAGGGGAGCCAGAGAGAGCAGGAGAGCCAGAGAGAGAAGAGTCGGGGCAGGCAGTACTCCGACTGGAGTTTTTTACACAAGCAACTGGTCCTCACCAGTCGCTTGTGCTTGATCGGCCAGTCAGTCGGTGTGTCAGGAGAAAAGTTTAATGAATCGCGTCCTTCCTGCTTTGCATGCCAATTTCCCTCATTTGTATGCACGGATCAGGATGGGATCGCTACATAGGTTAGTGAATAGGGTCGGAGGGAAATCAGGTCGCAAAGGGCTCACAAACCGATTGGTACATGATCGATTTGCTTTGTGAATCTTTAATCCACTGCCATCGATTCTCATCACACCTATAAGTTAGGGGTATATGGCATGATGCTTGGGGGGGGAGAAATAGATTCACATGTTTGCTTTGTCTTAAAGTCCATACATATGTAGGGCACAGCATTCAGTTATGATTACCAGAATCTGAAAAATTCATTTAATGCAATCAAATTAATCTAAGGTTTGGTATGTCATTTGGAGGGAATGACGACTTTGTCCATCTAAGCTCCACTTACTGCTGAAGGACATATCCAGCTCTGCTCTGGCTGCTACAGTGTTTGGCTCTAGCCCTGACCCTTCCCTTTAATATCACTGGACTGATGTTGAAGTGAAGTCCATCAATGGCTGTGGTTCGCCCCTGCACTTTGAAGAGTGACTGGAAACACAGGTGTTGGAACGGGCGAGGCCACAGGGGCCATGGCCTCCCCAAAAATTCTCGTCGCTGTGGGTTGTTGGCCCTCCTGCCCAGATTTGTTTAAAAATCTTCGGGCAGCCATCACGCAGCGTCAAACAGCAGGCCTGCCTCAGAACCCTTCATTCTACTTCCGGGGTCAGCTGCTCACGGCAGCTGCTGAAGATTTAAAATTAAAGCGCTGGGAGGAGGATTGGGAGCTGCTTAGAGGTCATGTGCCAGGGTGGAGCTCCTGGGCCCCCCCAAACAAAGCAGCGTTCCACTGCCTATGACTGGAAATCTCTGGGGAACGAACAGAGTATTATGCTTTCTTGTTATTGTAATTTTGTCGCCGTAAATTTGCTAATTTTGTTGTATTGGCGAGGTTCTTTTGGCAAAACATGTAAAATAAATGAACTGATTAGATTACAAGAATATAAAGAGTCATTAAAGGTATTTAATAAATCCTGCAGAGAACACATTTTACTTGAATGGTTAAACTATTGTGAAAATCTCTTGACAAACTGAAAATCACTAGTGGTTATTTTGCTTACGTTAGTGCAATAGTGTGCATATTTGTTGAGTTCCGTCATGTTACTAGGCGACATCTACAGAAAAGAACATCGAGCAGGTGCAGCTGCCTTTGTCAACTGTTGCTCAACCCAAATCCCCCTAGGACAGAATTTAATGAAATATATAGCTACTGCTGGGTTTACAAACAAGATCAGCCCTTATTGCCCTTAAGGGCTCACAGGTCAACTTAGTTTGAAAACATTTTAAGCATCTTTGAGCACAACCAATTGTGATTTCTGGGCCCATCAACGTGAAAGAAAGAAACCATCAAGGCAAAGTGAAGAGCAATTTTAGAATTAGCCACATTAAGCGGATGGGGCTGGTGTATGATTTGGTGACAGTTTTAGAAAGGGAAAAGTACATGTACATATACTTTCCTTTCTAAAATTGGCACTTATATATGCACCTACTGACAATAGGCATATGGTTTATTTATCATCATATAAACCCAGAGTTGTCCCTGGAAGATTACCAGACAGAAACTGACCTATTTTGGACATGTGATAAGGGAAAAATCAGCAGAAAAGGAGGTGCTACTCGGAATGGTCAGTGGTAAAAAGAAGCCAAAGGCCTGTTGGCTGGATGCCATAAAAAAGGCCGGGAATGAACGTCAAGCAATTGAAAGAAGCCATGGAAAACAGGGAAGCATGGCGAGGACTGGCCTACAGAGTTTTCAAGGGTCGGACACGACTAAATGGATAGTAGTACCCATATGTATATCTGCTGGAATTTAAATGTATACTTTGCGTTTTGCAAAGGATACAATTAATCCTAAACTCTGTCTAACATTAACCTCAGAACGAGCAGTTAACAAGTTATATGTACGACCGCTGCCTATGCACACTTTTATATATAATTAAAAAAAAAACATCCAGGGGATTATTTTAAAATTTACAGTTTCAGCTAGGTGAAAAAAGATGAGTCCCTCTTTTCACTCTAGGATCCAAGTAGCACTTCTACTGCAGGAATCATAAGACAAAAATAAATCAATGGGAGCTTCATGAGAACAAGGAAGAGAGAAGATTCTCTGCCTAGCTCTCCATCTGTCTCCATCTGCTGGTGGGAGAACTAATAACAGAAGTCTGAACTAATGGAGATATAATACATACTTAAAAATAAAAAAAAATTAACTCAACTGTAAATCAACACATTCTGTATACAGTAGACTTAACTAGAACTCAAGCAACCAGCAAAGAAAAAGAAAAGAAATACTGTAATACTTTAAATAAAAATGAAAATAAAATCAATTTCTGGTGTAAATTTAAGTGTAAACTTGGCATGCCACACCTGAGTATGCCCACGCTTTGACTACCACATGTCCGGTAGTTTGTCTGGAACAGTTTATGGTTTAGCTTAGTATGGGATATAGTATTAGTTAGGCCTATTTTAATAATAATGCTTAAGCAACCGTTTATCCAGCATCTACCAATCCCCATGGGTGCCGGTTAACTGAGAGTCTATTATTTTGGGGTCTACCTCC
Source organism: Geotrypetes seraphini (assembly GCF_902459505.1). NCBI lineage: Eukaryota > Metazoa > Chordata > Amphibia > Gymnophiona > Dermophiidae > Geotrypetes > Geotrypetes seraphini. The sequence goes on along the minus strand of NC_047101.1, from coordinate 7,120,056 downwards.
TTTTGGAATTTAAGGTAAACTAAGCTAACCTAGAAAAGAGAGAGATTCAATATCGCCTGAAGCAAAGCACAGCTTGAAAGTTACAGGAGTTTGGAACATGCTTTCAGAGGAGTTTATAAATGCAGCATTGAGTAATATAGTTAAGAGAAATCTAGTCAACTTTCTCAACATTTCGGGACTTAGTAGATCGCTGACTGCAACTACGCTGCTCCTGGCAATTGTGAAGCGAGCAGATGGATGAGTGCTTTTTCATATGAAAAGCGGCGTAACTAGGTTACCAATCAAATGATATCCTCTCCTGCACCATGTTTTCGGTAACTCAGGTGAGCAGAATAATGTCAGCATCAGTTGTATGCATGGTACTCTATCTACCAGTTTTTTTTTAAGTTTTAAAAATACTAATTACATTCTGAATAGAATCAAGGAAAATTAATCCTTTACTCACCAGATGTATAACTAATTTTTGTGAATGTTTTATCGTTTTCTGTCTTGTGAAAGACAAAACAGATTTTTGTAAATAATCTTTATTGCAAACCAACACATATTGGTTGCAAAAATTCAACACCGTGTTCAAGTAAATCAAATATTCATTTGGTAACCATTACATATTGTCTAAATTTCAAACCTACTGGAGAGGCCACTGGACTGCCGCATTAATTTCTTAGCCTCTCTTACCAGGGACAATGAGCCTGGAAGTCAGAGTTAACCTGCTGCGTGCACATGAGCATTACCAGCGGAACAGAAAACAGCACTGAGGCTCACTGAACCGTGGGCAAATTGCCGATGGCTTTTAAACAAACAATTGAAAAAGCATAATAATGCCATAATATTGCCTTCAACAAATTCAGAATCTGTTAATATGCCTCTTAACATTAATTAAATGCTGCTCAACTGGGGGTGGGGGTGGGGAGAGAAGGAGTGAAGTTTCTTCCACTTGTCTCGTGTCTTCTGTATTGTTCTGGGGGAGGGGGAGAGGGGAGGTTTAAGGACTATTAGGTTTACTACTGGTACCAATATTAATTTTGGAAATTAACATTGATACTGCAAAACATTAAAAAAAACCTTTTAAAAAATAGTTTACAATTTGTGTTTACAATTTGGAAAACTAGCCATTAGCCAATCAGAAGTGTATACACTTCTCCTTCCGTATTCGCTGTGATAGGGGATTAACAGAACCGCAAATACAGAAAAACCGTGAATAACTTTTTCATATGTTATTTGCTGTTTTCTATTAAAAACCATCGTGAATAGCATGAAACCGCAAATAACATGGTGGGAGACCTGGCCTGCTCCTGAAGGAGAGGCAAAACACGGTGAAGAAAGTGCTGGGAATCAACGATTTTCTCTGTAAACGCTTGGAATCAGCGATTTCTCTATGCAAGCTGATGTAATTTGGGGGGAGGAGCCAGCAAGCTAAAAAACGTGAATAATCGAAACCACGAATATGGAGGGAGAAGTGTATTCCACTCCAGGCACAGCCAGGTTTGCAGCTGTTAAGGCGGATAGTGGCAGTAGAATGTCAGTGTATGGAAACAGAACAGGTCGAAAGAATTTTATCCGACAATTAGAGGAAGATTTTAAAACAGACCTTGCTTTGCTTTTCTTGACTTAGGGTTAGCCTAGTGCAGGGGTAGGCAATTCCGGTTCTCGAGAGCCGGAGCCAGGTCAGGTTTTCAGGATATCCACAATAAATATGCATGAGATAGATTTGCATCTCAAGGAGGCAGTGCATGCAAATCCATCTCATACATATTCATGGTGCATATTCATGGCAGCACACTGAGAATCAGGGAAGCCAGGGTTTCTTGCGACCTTGGGCAAATCATGGAACCCTCCACTGTTTCAGGTACTAGCACACTATAAACCGTCTTGGACAGGGAACTACCACCTGCTGCTCTCTCTAAGTCACTTTGAGTTTCAATTTGAAAAGGCAAGTAATTAAATTTAAAATAAAGAATTGGAAATAAAGATCAACCAATAAACAGAATTTCTTATTGGACTAACTCGATATATTTGTGACTAGTTTTCAAGAGCTGTGACTAATTTTTTTTTTTTTTAAACAGACCTCTTAATATTTACAAACCAGAAATGTATTGAACTTTGTGCTCCAAAATAATCATTTCTCATATTTGGCCATGCAGGGAAAGTAGTATTTAAACTTGCAGACATCATCTGAATGGCAGCCCTGAACATATGGAGGGCTGGATGCTAAGACATCATCATACCTGGCAGATGGCGGTAATGTGTTCTCCTGTTTACTTTTTGCTAGGACAAAAAGGCCATTTTTAATGAACCAGAGACAAAAAACACAAGGAAACAGGAATGTGTGAATTACCTTCCAGGTTCATTCCAGCCTGAAGACACTTCCGATAGCGGCAAGCCGGGCAATTTTTCCTCCGAATTTTGTCAATGATACAGTCATTCCTCCCAGCACAGAGATAGTTGTGTTGTCCTGAAATAAAACAGAAGTTAACATAATTGTTATGAAATGTTATTTTTTATGACGTGTCCTTTATCGTCATGTTTGCTTGTTGTTAGTACATCACTGGACACTGAACATGAGTCATTTGTTCTAACAGGAGATATGGACCCTATAAATGCTGAAAATGTTTTATTTTTATTTAAGATCTTAACCTCAGTTTGATTTCATTTGTGGACTCTGCATGGTTTCTATTTCCTTTTCAAAGCAAAATATCTGACTTCTATTTAAATGGCTTCTGCTCAGTCATTTTTATTTATATGGATCTCAATTAAGGGTCTATTGTGCTGGGTGTATCACGAGAAATGGGCAAAAGATATGCAATACACTTCCCCCTCCCCATTCGCGGTTTTGGCAATCGCGATTTCACATATTAGTGATTTTTTGGGGAGGGGGAAAAAAAGAAAAAAACCCACAGTTCAGCCTTCCCCCCGGCGTCCCAGCCTTACCTTGTGGTCTAGCGCAGTGATTCCCAACCCTGTCCTGGAGGAACACCAGGCCAATCGGGTTTTCAGGCTAGCCCTAATGAATATGCATGAGAGAGATTTGCATATGATGGAAGTGATAGGCATGCAAATTTGCTTCATGCATATTCATTAGGGCTAGCCTGAAAACCCAATTGGCCTGGTGTTCCTCCAGGACAGGGTTGGGAACCACTGGTCTAGCGGGCTTTCGGGGCAGGAGCGATCTTCCTACGCTCCTGCCCCGTGCAGATCACCAATAGGAAATGGCTGTGGGGAGTTCCCATCGTAGTCTCGAGAGTTCTGATACCACCAAATCCCCCCCCCAATTTAAACTATCTTTCCCCTCGTTAAAAGGTGTCATCTATGTGTTAAAATTAGGGACATATCTCTCCTTCAGAATCACTGAGCTTTGGAATAACCTTACTACCCCACTTCGGAATCTGGGCTCCTTCCAACTATTCCGAAAACATCTGAAAAATTGGCTATTCTCAAAAATGTAAATCTATCTTCCCTCTATATTCTTCCCCTAACCCTTTCTATTGTGTTCCCTCCTTATACTAAGTTCCCGTAAACCTTCTTTATACTAAGTCCCTGTAACCCTTACTATGGAGTTCCTTCTTTATACTAAGCTCCTGTAAACCGTGCCGAGCTCTGTGATGGTGGAGATGATGCGGTATACAAACTTAAGGTTTAGTTTCGTTTAGTCTAAGAAGCAGCCTCTTTTCTCAGTTTCCAGACTACCTTGATAGTTAAAAGTTCTTCAAAAAGACTACATTCTCTCCACTGCCACAATTTGAGTCTATTATTTCTTGGCGCTTCTTAGAGTGAAGTTGCTAAAGAAACAACCTCTATGATCTCTGTCTTCACCAACAATCTGACTCAGGAAAGGACAGACAGACAACTCAATAAATACTGATGAACACCAGAACAACATTCTGGCATGAGTCAGTTCTTTTGTCTTAGGCGTGAATGGGCACATTATAACAAGGAACATGAATTCACTCTTGAAACCTTTTAAAATTAAGAATGTACATTTGCTGGAAATAAAATCAGGATTTTCAACAAAACTTCCTCCATTAATTTTTAAAACAAACAATCCTGAATGAAATTTTGCTTGTTTTCATTCTGCCCAGACCCAAAAGACTAAGCCCTGCCCCCACCTCAGGCCCTCTCTCCATCCAGCCCCATCTGAAGACCTCAAGTGCTCCAGATCTGTTAGTTCCATATGGCAAAAATGTCATTCGCCTCGACACAATCTGGTATTATTTTGACACAATGGCATAGTAAGGGGGAGGTGGAGGTAGACCTTCCTGGGCACCATCTTGGTGGGGATGCTGACACCCTCCTCCCCCACCCTTCTGGTAACTCTTTAAATTGTCATCAGTGCGAGCAACTTCTCTGGCTTGCTGCTTGCGCTGACTTGATGCCCCTCTGAAATCACTTCCTGGTTGTGGGGCCAGGAAGTGACGTCAGAGGGAAAGCCAATGCTGGCGTAAGCAGCAAGGTGGAGAAACTGTTCACGTTGGCGGAGATTTAAAGAGGTACGGGGTGGGGAAAGGAGGACGCAAATGTGGCATGGGGGTGTGGAAGGAGTAGGGAGGGTGCAGAGGGGCACCGTCATCCTGGGCGCTAAGCCACTGTTTTGATATATAGTACTGGCAAGGTAAAAGTGACTGAGGATGGCTCCTGCCCCCCTTTAGAGACTACAGGCTGGGTAATATGCTGGTGGAGAGAGGAAGAAACCAAGGGTAGGAGGGGGTGACTTTGGTAAATCTAGTGATGTATGTTTTGTTTTTAGTGAGCTCTGCTCATAGCGCGCACTATAAAGAATTAAAATCACCATCACAACATAACAGCCACCACCTATAGGAGCTGTGATGACCCAACCACTAAAACAACTTAAATGAAATGAAACGAAAAAGAAGGACCTCTGCACATCCTTATTTAAAACATATCATACCTTCTACTGCTCTTTTGAAGAACACTTTACAGCTACCACAAGTGAGGACACCATAATGACAACCAGATGCCTCATCTGAGCAAACAAGGCATAGTTTGGGAGGTGGTCCCGTGGGCGCTGAAGAGGACGATGGGGAAGGACTTACATCAGGCCTCATTCCAGGGCTAAAAAAGAGAGAAAGAAAATAAATACAGCATAGAAAACAACAAAATTATACGATTGCACTCATAGACAACATTTTGGCTTTTCTTAACGAGCGCTTGGATTGACTATCTGAATATAATTTATTGTTTCTTGAAAATGTTTCTAGACCACCACTTTGGAAGTGATCTCAGCGGTTTACAATTCTAAAACATTTAAGACAAGAACTCCATAAAAGTATAGGAAAGACCTAAGCAATCACACACACACAAAAAACTGAAGGAGAATAATCATACAATATACATTTTTCAAGCTATCCAATATACCACCACAGACAGGTTGTTCACCCTCTCCAAGGTAGGGAGAACGAGAGGACACTCTCTAAAGTTGAAAGGGGATAGACTCCTTACAAACGTAAGGAAGTTCTTCTTCACCCAGAGGGTGGTGGAGAACTGGAATGCACTTCCTGAGGCTGTTATAGGGGAAAACACCCTCCAGGGATTCAAGACGAAGTTAGACAAGTTCCTGCTGAATCGGAACGTATGCAGGTAGGGCTCTGGTAGGGCACTGGTCTTTGACCTGGGGGCCACCACGGGAGAGAACTGCTGTGCACGATGGACCACTGGTCTGACCCAGCAGTGGCAATTCTTATGTTCTTACATATTACACAGATACCTCTGCATCTGCCTCTCTAAACCTCAGAATGGTCAGATAGCCCAAATGCCTGAACAAAAAAGTAAGTTTTCAATTGGCCCTTAAAAGAGGGCAAGGATTCAATAGCTCAGAGGTCAACTAAAAGTTGATTCCAGAGTGTGGATGCAGCCAAGAAGAAAGCCCTTGCATGCCTAGAAGCCTAATGGGTTTCCATCAATTCTGGAACCTCTATTCTATCATGAAATGTAGATCTCAAAATCCGTGACAATATATAAGAAATAAAGAACAAAAAAAACTGGATTATACATACACTATCAACAACAACTAACCTCCAGTATTTAATTTCTTTGTCTCTAATGAAAAGTTCCTAAAATGAGGAAAAAGGATTCAAGAGCTACGGAGAGCAAATGCTACACTTTTTAGTGGCTCCCCTCAAACACTATCATAGGCCATAAGCCTCCTTGTATACACGCAAATTGAAAATGTGAATTAGAAATACAGATTGCATATGTAGTATCTGAGCGTAGATTTCAAATATTTCTACTTCAAACAGGTGGGCAAAGGCCATTTTGATACTATGGTTTTGATTAATTACATGTAAAGCGCAATGCTGTCTAAATCTACATGCAAAGTATAGTTCCATGCAAGTACCTGGTCCTCAAGGGACAAGTTAGTAAAAATTTCAGGAAATTTTTCAAATAATGGAGGAATTTGTTGTGGATCAATAACGCTAAAACCTCTGGTAACATACCGACATGGCGGAGCAATGTTAACGCCAGACTGCTTTACATGAAACCTTAACCAATACAGCCAAATAATCCGTCCATGAAAAAGCAAAATTTCCCAAAGTCTGTTCGTTGCTAGTTGGTAGGTGTTGGTTAGCAAAACAAAGCTGAGCTACAATGTTATAAATTTGATTGGCCTCACAATATATTTAATATGGTTTGCAAGTTCTTGAAATACTTTGCCCTTAGGTTATAGGGAATTCAACACAGAAGACCTGCTGCCAACAGAGTTCTCAACAATTCATTTATAGAAATGAGTCTGGGTGTTTATTGCCTAGTTTTAATAATCCATAAGAGGGCCATTTCTGTCAAGCTCTTCAATAAAAGTAAGTGACAATGGCATGAGCCTCCCAAGCTGTATCTTAGGTCCGGAGTGAAATTAAACCCCTGGCTGCTTACATTTTGCAAGGCTATCAGCTAATGTACTATGGTTAAGAGTTCACAAGATTCCACTTGTTGCTGGAACCAAATGAATAAAAGACAAACCACCCAGTTGCAACTACAAATCAAAAATTTACAGTGACAAATGTGTCTGAAAATTCGACATTGGGTACTTGAAACTAGAGTCAATTGCTACCCTGCAAGGCTGCTTATTTCAGATATAGCTAGACAGAAGTATAGACATTACTGAAATGCTCCACTGAATGCCCCCTCATTGACTATTAAAATGAGAAATTTAGTGCAATGTCATTATCTTGTATAACTAGGTTCTAGCATTTGGCATCAGTATGTCAAACTCTTGAGCGAATGTAATAGGAAAAGCTGTTAAAATACAGAACATATAGTTTATAGGCAAAAAAAAAAAAAAGCATACGAGTCATCAGGAAGGAGTTACTTCCACATTCTACCATATGTATGGAATAAAAACTTAGATCCAAAATTATAAGGCTGAAAAAAAATTTAATCATCTGTACTCATTCTCATTTCCAGGGCTTCCATCCTCTACTCTGCCGAGTTATATATGTATTTTATGTATTGAATCACTTGCCAAAGAAAGAATCTCTTCCATTACATGTGCAAGAGATGAACTCTAAGTTAATATCAACAAGTGCTAAGGTTTTCAGACATTTGGGCCCCGATTCTATAAAGGGCGCCTAAATCCCGCCTAATGCCGAGTGGGACTTAGGAGTCCAAACTAAGTGGTTAATGAGCCATTTAAGGGTCTTAACGAGCGATAATTGGCACATGGATGTATAAAGGATGTGGCCGTCACTTTGTAGGCACATCCACAATTTCATGGACGTCCATTGGGAAAACTCACGCCTAACGGAATGGGCATGGTCTGGGCGAGGCTTCAATATAGGCATCCTTCAATTCATTTGCATAATGCTGAGCGACCTAGGGCGTCCATCTCATGCCTACATTGTAGACGAATGAAAACCAGGTCTACTTTTGAGCATAGTTTGGACTTGAGTTCTATGGACGGAATTTAGGCACAGTTTGCATGTCCTTAATGCGATTGGCTAAATAGCTCTCTGGGTTTTTATTTTTGCTTTATTAAGCTCAAAATACATTTAATAAGGCACCACATAAACAGGGCACATCAAAACAGATATATTGCATGCAAACCCTTCTAATTGCTATTTGCTAATTAGAGGAAAACATTCATTAATTGAAGCACAGCACATGAAAAACACAGCTTTATGTTTCTTGCTAAAAAGCTACCTTTTTTCTGACTAAACAGTGCTCCAATAACTTCATTTGCAAAAGGTTAAAACATAAAAAAACAGGTCTCCTACTCATCCGTCTCTCTCCCCTTCAATCCATGCACTGGATTAGCGTGCGCTACTTGAAAAACTACCGCCTGCTCAAGAGGAGGGGGTAGCATGCGCTATTCCGTGCGTTAAGGCCCTAACGCACCTTTGTAAAAGGAGCCCTATGTTTGCCATACTATGCCCATCATGCTATGTTTCACCATACCATGTCAAGTTCATCATCACTTTGTATAAATAAACAAATATACAGCATTCACTTGTTATTTCTTAGGAAATCCATTACCCTTTTGTTATGAAGAATTGTTTTAATGCAGCATCCCTAGCAAGATAAAAAAAAAAATAAAATTAAAATGAACCCCTACAGTGATTTAATTGTTTCTGTTTGCAGTGCACTTCTTTCTCTAATGTTTTCTTCAAAGGCATATTTTGGTTTTGTTCTGAAAAGAAATTGAAAACTAGATTCTACAAATTCACTTTTCCTTCCTTTGTCCTCTGAAAGATTTATTTGCTCAGATACAGGCCAGCAAGACATGGCAGATGGTTACAAATGCAACATCCGTCGACTATAAAGCCAGTTGCAAAACATCCTGCAATAAAGCAGTCTTCCTGCAAAATTGGTATTTTTTTTTTTTTTTCACAATCCCCAGGTCGGTAGTGCAATCTGAGGTAGTGAATTCTGCTGCAGTGGCTCTGAAATCTCAGACTTGGCTACCATATTCTGCAGTCGAGGAAAGTCATTCGCAATACTCAGGACCAAGTTAACGTTTGACAAATATTTGCATGTTTTGCCGCAAAATATCTGTGGGAAAACAGTTAACTTTTCAGTAAGGAACCAATATTACCCTAATATTCAAGGAGGCAGCAATTTTAGGATTCCCCATGTAAATGAGTTTAAATAGCTGTTTTAGAAAAGGCATTACTTACATGTATAAACTTGACACACACAGATTTGTTTTGAAAGAACCTAAAATCATGTGGTCAATATTTAGAATGGTTTAAGTGGGCAGGAGAGTATTGGGCCTGCTTAAGTTACATTGAGTAGGCCAGCTACTGCTATTCAAGGGCAATTAATTGGGGCGTACAGTTGAATATTGGCTCGGACTACCGAGGTATTTCCCTATTAGTGACATCCAGGAAAGAGTTGGCGAGGAGCTGGTAGTTATGCAAGCACAAGTGGCACATACAGTGTCGATGCCCACACAGCTAAACAGACAGATAGGATTGCCCAAAAGCTGGTTCCATCTTTGCCCATTAAGCTATGCAGGTGCTGGCATTGAATAATCAGCTGGTACCCTCATAAATTCTGGGCTGGCGCCTGACCCTGAATATTCAATGCTGATACCTAGACATGGCCTTGCCATGAACATCTGGGCTTAATGCTGCCCACAGCTGTCAATGCCATTGACTACCACGGATTGTTGAGAAGCAGGGGAACCAGGTTTAATTCCCACTGTAGCTCCTTGTGACCCTGGACACCTAACCTTCCATTGACTCAGGAACAAAATACGCATCTCTATATAGTATGAAAACCACTTTGAATGTAACCACACAAAGGCGGTATATCAAGTCCTATCCCCCATCCCTTCCTTTTTTGCAAAAAGAAACACATACACACTTCAAAAATTCCCATTTGCTCCAAGGCATGCATAAGCATCAGCTAGTCAATGGGACTTAAGCTTTGGAAGCTTGTTTTGGGGAGGGGGGAAAACGCCATTACCTCTATGGTGTTCAAAATTACCTGGAAAAAAAAATACCATGCACATATAAACACACAAAAAAAGCTCCCCAACAGAGAGTGGTAGAAAGCTGGAACGCTCTTCCGGAATCTGTTATAGGGGAAAACACCCTCCAGGGTTTCAAGACAAAGTTGGACAAGTTCATGCTAAACTGGTGAGACTGGACTCATTTGGAGCACTGATTTTGACCTTGGGGCTGCCGCGTGAGCGGACTGCTGGACAGGATGGACCACTGGTCTGACCCAGCAGTGGCAATTCTTATGTTTTTATTAACACCCCTCCCTGCAAAAAATTCCACCTCCCCCCCAGATTTTGAACCTTGGTTCCTTAACTGGTTCTTCTTGGATATACAATTTTGCAAAATTCAACACTCGCATGCGGAAGTCACAAATGTGTCACTTATACATACTGCAAACAACAAAAGAGATCCAACGATATCTGCAGTACAGAAATAGGAAGCAAAAACAAAAACAAAAAATGCAGGCTATCTTTATTTTACCCAGTATAAAATGCGGTAACTAATACTACCTTTTTACAAACCAAAAGACCCAACACGGTCCGTGTTTCAGAAAACACGCCTTCTTCAGGGGTCCATGATAAGTAAGGTTAAACAACAAACCGCAATTTGAATGGATAAAAAGCAACAGCCTGTATTTTCAATGAACCGACAATGCAGCGCAAAATGGATACTCGAGTACTGTATGTACTTTTTCATGTAAAGGGTTGCAGTGTGAACGCGAGAAAGCGCCGACGGCTACCATGTTTTCAACAGTGTGGCGCAGTGGTTAAAACTACAGCATCAGGACCCCAAGGTTGTCAGTTCAAACCCACACTGCTCCTTGTGACCCTGGGCAAGTCACTTAATCCCCCCAATGCCCCAGGTACATTAGATAGTTTGTGAGCCCCCCGGGACAGAGAGGGAAAAATGCTTTGAATACCTGAATAAATTCATGTAAACTGTTCTGAGCTCCCTTGGGAGAACGGTATAGAAAATTGAATAACACATCTTTATTTGTATACCGCACACTGCCTTGTGGTTCTAGACGGTGTACAGAAAGAATAAATACCACAAATTTTGTAAACAGTCTTGACCTGCTTGTTCAGACTGGGCATTGAACCTTCCCTCCCTCTGGAATTCCTTGCCTAAGCACCTGCAATTGGAAACTTCCTATCTGAAGTTTAAAACAGGATGGAAGACTCATCTGTTCTCAGCAGCCTTTGCCGTAAAACGCGCACCTCTCTCTGACCTCAGCTGGTCTTTCCTTCGCTCAGTGTCCGATCCCTGGTCCTTTTCCACATCTCACTTTCACCCGCCCCATCTCCCTTCTACCTCCCTCCCTATCATCTGTTCTTGGTCTCGGATTTTGTTACCGTGATTGTAGTTCCTTTTGCTTCACTGTAAACCGCCTTGCTACTGTTTGTAAAATTCGGTATATAAAGAGTAATAAACTGTAAACTGTTTGATTGCCAGAATGGAGGACTGCAGGGGCTGTGCACGGAGACCACTGCTGTATGCAGAGCGATAAGCAGTAACTGCAGAAGGGTGACTTCTAGTGTGTGTTTCGAAGTCTAGACAAGTACAGCTTACATTGCTGCATGGATGCTGGAGACAGACAGTGGAGTTATTTAATTGCATTTTATGAAATGAAGAATCCCTGAAACAGGCAGTAGTTGAAACATGTTGCTTTATAATAAAAGTTTTTATATATTTTATAGCTTCCCCACTTCGGGCCTGATTCTATATAGGATGCCGGTATCGACAACTGCTGATCGCGTGACAATTACGCACTGGCGTTCTATGCAGAATGCCTAACATGTAGGCCCTTTTATAACCAATATACTGTCATTACACCAGCCCAGTCACAATTTGACAGTAATATCATGCATAATTTAATTTTTCTATTGAGCTAGATCTTCAGAAGTGCTTTTTCACAGGCAGAATGTTCTAGTCCTGTCGAGAAACAAGCACGCACACCGTCACTAGATCAAATAGCACTACTAAAAAAGAAAATAATATCGGCAGATCTAGTGACGGTGTGCGTGCTTGTTTCTCGATAGGACTAAAACATTGTGCCTGTGAAAAAGCACTTCTGAAGATCTAGCTAAATAGAAAAATTAAACTATGTACGGTACAATGTAGGCCAGCATTTTGTAATGATGCTTAAGCCCACCCAAAGCCACTTCCAGGCGAAGCCATGACCACACCCTGCCTTGGGCATTCTTAAGCTCTGGAGGCCTATAACGTAGGCATCCTGCCTTGGAGAATTTTTTTCCAAAAACATGCATCCCGATTGGCTGCCAGATAGCGATAGGATGCCTGCCACCGCCTGCCCTCGGGATGGGCATTTTCAAGAATCAGGTCCCTGGTGTCTTCTCATGGAATGATTGATGGCCAACACTGGTCCTCAAACCTGTGGTACCAGCTGTAAAAAATAATAATTAAAAAAAAATTTTTTTTAAAATACAAATCTCTAAGCTCAGAAGCATCAGTTCAAAAAGAAAGGGCTCAGTCCTCTTGCTTTGATAACCGACATGTATAAAACTTTGCTACAGCACTGGGGTGTTTCAAGCTCTTATTTCACCAGCCCTTCACATGAATGTTGCAAAACTGTTTAGTATCAAAAAATCTCAAATTCTGCTTGGCAACTTGCTCTGTTGTGCAGCTGTTTATTTTTAAAGCAAGCATGTAGGGAACCAAAAAGTCTTGCTTGTTATACAAATAGTTTCCCATAGCAAAAGTCACCTGTTATAATATGCAGAAATTACTTTTAGAGGACAAGATTCCAGTTGGTTATGAATAAGGCTTACAGAAATGAAGGATCTCTCCGATACTGTATGTATGCTCTATCAGCAAGGAGCGGAACAGCTAAAGAATTTTTCATGTGTCAGCCTGCCAAGAATACAGTAATAGAAGCCTGGAATGCTAAACGATCAACATTATCGTTTGCCAGAAATCTGGTTTTGCTAGTGGAGAAACTTGTTCAGATTTGTATATGAAATCATGTAGTATTTTTGTGGCACAAAGCCACATGCAAAACTGGAAAATTCACTATTTGTGTACAGATAGAGCTCAACTTGTATTTTGGCCTCGTTCCATTTTAATCTTCAGTATAGAAAAATGTAGTTACGGTAACATATAAGATAAACCCCCACATTTTTTCTTTTAAGGGACCTCCCTTTGAAAGAAGGGTTCAGAGCAGGGAAGCAAGTTGCTTCTGGAATGAAAAGGATCACTTTCACTCATTCAAAACAAATTTTTTGTTCTAGTCTATCGGGAAAAGTTTACTGAAGCAAATTGTAAAGTGGCTGGAAACAAAATTCTCTTTATATTGAGGAAAACTGACAAAAACGCTTAACAAAATTCTCTTCCAGAATTTCAATCTCTCAAAAATACAGTATACAAAATTGCTTTTCAGTGCAAATCCCAGGTGTCCCCTTTGGATCCAAGACTCTCCTAAAATCAGATGCAGAATCTGCTCTCACCATTACAGATCTTTTCTTATACCGATAAGCCAGAGGTGGGCAAATTAGATCCAACTGAGGACTTGGCCACCTGGCTGACTCCACCACTCTCCTAGTTATACTGTATTGTTCCATGCATCCTCTGCCCTATCTGTTTGTACCCCCACAGACAAAATCTTATTCCCCTTGGTGCTTGTCTGCCTTTTCTTGTACTCAGTTTGGATTTAGTTCACACCTTTTTCAATAGTGGTTGAAGGTGAATTACACTCAAGTACACTAATTATTTCCCTATCCCTGAAGGGATCACAATAAAGCAATATGGGTTAAGTGACTTGCCTAAGATCACCAGGAGCAGCAATGGAATTTGAATGGAGCTTCACTAACCACTAGGCTACTCTATCTTAGGCTCTTTCCTGTGCATCACATGGTGCACCTGAGAGAGGAAGGCCCATCATTTTTGACATGCGGGACTTGGAGCTGAAGGGACCGTGTTTCCCTCCAGCTCCCAACGTTTAACAAAGGTACGGGGGAGGGGGAGGTTTGCGGGAGCATCCAGTGGCAGAAGGGAGTGGACATCCCTCCTGCATTTTTTTTTTCAGGATAAAGGGGGAGGGGATGGTTGGGGAGGGGGGGGGTGGCGTGGGGGTTAAGGAGTGGGTGGGGGCATGGCAGAGGGGATTGGGCCAGGCAGGAGGAGTAGGCATCCATCCTGCCATTTTTTGCTGCCATGGGGTGGGGGGGATCATTAGGGGGGTCATCATTGTAGAGGGTTTTTTTTAATGGGGCAGATTGTGCATGTGTAACACATGCACAACATCTGTGCCATTAAAAAAAGGAGCCCTAACAGCAGTGACAGGAGGCTGCTTCCCTTGTCACTGTTGTTAGGGCTCTACGCATGTGTCATATTGCTCACTGAGTGATTGATCTGTCGGGTTTGTGTGCAAATCATTTGCATGCAAACTTGGTAGTGCATTGCTCGCTCATCCACAATCGGCCAGAGAATCGGCCAACAGCGATCCAGTCAGTATCTTTAGTGCATCCAGGCCACAGTAGATGCTGCAGATGGGCAGATTGAATGGGCCATTTGGCCTTTAGCTGCTGTCATCTTTCTATGTCTGTGAAAAGATGCCAGGTTGAACTATATTGCTGATCTTCATAAGCTGCAAGGAGGTAATAGTCTTGTGTGAGAATCTTATTTCATCTATCAGACTTACATTACACAATGAGCAATTATATTTCCCAGATTGTTCATTTATCTTGGCATTTGAGAAAAAATTACCAATTATTTATTTGATATCCTGCTAAGAAGCACTACATTTGAAAATGAAATAAGACAAAAAGAAACAAAATGAGATACCCCTGGAGCAGCATCTACTAACATTTATGTTAATTCAAAAATCTGAGGGTTTTTTTTCTTATTTTATTAGATTCACAATTGAAATATGAATGCAGAATATAAATAAAAGCAATGCTCTAGGAAGTTAAGTAGACTCAAAGTAGTAATTACCATCTTATGCAATTAGCCAAAGCTAGTAAATATGATGTTTTTTCAAAGGGAAACTCTTCTCGCATGTGTCTAATACATACAACATGTGGGCCCCACGGCTGGTGTAAAAATTTCCACCATATTACCCTTCCCTTCAGGACAAACATTTTCATAATGAGAAGTACAGAAAACGGCACTGAAGCACTACAAATGGTTACTGAACGTCTATACCAGTGGTTCCCATCCCTGTCCCGGAGGACCCCCAGGCCAGTCGGGTTTTCAGGATAGCCCTAATGAATATGCATGGAGCAGATTTGCATACCTGGCACCTCTATTATATGCAGATCTCTCTCCTGCATATTCATTAGGGCAATCCTGAAAACCCAAATGGCCTGGGGGTCCTCAGGGTTGGGAACCACTGGTCTATACTGCAATGGGCTACAAGGATTATCCTGATTCGACAGTACGAGTTGCATAGGTTTTGAAACGCTACTGGAAAGATCTTTTGGAAATTATATACTGTATATGTAATATGACTGAACAAATAAATCAATGTTTTATCCGTGTTTCTGGTTATTTCAAGTCCCCTCCACATTTCTGCTCTCTTCAGTTTCATTCCAACATTTTCTCTCTTATCAACCATCCTTCTTCTCTTATTCTAGATATACCTCTTTATCTTAGTATATTACATGTAGGTTAATTCAGTCACAGAATGATGATATGGGGGGGGGGGGGATTCTGACATATTTATGGTAGTAGTAGGGTACATGTGGGGGGGAGGGGGGACCCAGGAATTACCACATACAAGAAACTTAATTCTGGTGGGTTTTTTTTTTTTTTTTGGATGCCATATTTTGCAAAGGATTGTACTGAAGTACTCATTACTGTGCTTAAGTGATAGCATTTCATCTACATTAGGGTTGTCCATCATCTATCCTCATGGGGCTGCAATCCAGTCGGATTTTCAGGATTTCCCCAATGAATTTGCATGAGATCTATTTGCATGCACCGCTTCCACTGTATTCAAATAGGTCTCATGCATATTCTTTTGAGAAATCCTGAGAACCTGAGCTGGCGAAGGCCAAGGTTGGATGCCCCTGAGATACATCAAACGTTTAAGCTGATGCTCAAGTGTAGAAGGCCAGATTAAATCTCATCAAAAATGTAATTGTTCTTTAAACCACCCCAAATCAAATCAAAATCAGTAGAAAGTCTGAAATTCTAACATAGAAACAGCAAAAAATTAAGGCAAATAAAGGGACCATATGGCTTATCCAGTCAGCTCTTCCTCTCTCTTACAGGTCCTATGTACCTATCCCAAGCTTCCTGGAATTCAGATACAGTTTAGGTCTCCACCAACTCCACCAGGAGGCCGTTCCATGAATTTAACACCTTTACTGTGAAGTAGTATTTTCTCAGGTTACTTCTGAGTCCATCCCCTTTCACCTTCATCCTATGCCCCCTCATTCTAGAGCTTCCTTTCAATTGAGACTAGCCTCCAGTGCATTTATGGTCGAGACTTTTAGATACCTCTATGGCATTGCTCTCCCCTATCTTGCATTTCTTCCAAAGTAGCTCCTACCTTTCTTTGTTCAACATCCCAGGCATTTCTTCTGGGAAAAGTGCCATTTTTCTCTTCTCTTGCATCCTCTCAAATCTCTCACTCTTTTGGAGAAGTGGAACAGTTTTGGTGTTCTCAATGGGTCTACCCCTACACAAAGTTTGGTGGTGGTTAAGTGTAGCCATTTTTAAAGTTAGAAAGGGTGGGAAAGGGGCTCATATATCCACAAACTGCAAAACGCAAACATTGAATGCCATTTGGTAAGCCTCTGTACATACAACAGAGACTAAAAACCACAACCTTTTTTGGACTTGCATATCTGCTACTCATTTGGAATCAGAGCTGGGAATCTGGTCCACAAGCCTTCATTCATAGTTACCCAAGGGTTTTGCCTCAATTGTGTATATGCCCTTAGCATCATCAGTCTTTGGCCAAGGGGTATACAACTTCCAGAACATTGAAGCCACTAAGAATCTTGCATGAAGACTGGGACTTTCCATCTCCCCTCCCCCCCCTACAAAAACGTTTAATCCTGTTTCCAGTTGCCTACTCTTGTCTGCAAAAGAATGCATTCAACAAGCAGAATGTAAAACATTCATTTGCTTATATCTCTGTTCCAGTTTTCACATGCATCAATGGCAAAGAACCTCCGAATTTGGCAATATTTTTAATTTGGGTTGGGTGCTGTATGTAGCCTAAATAAGTTATAAGATCTAAAGCAGTTCACACTTATATAAAACTATCACATATGGACTATGTCATTCACAAACAAGATCATATACTGATCCTTTGGTTCATAGTCAAATGCGCGCAAAACAACACCGCTGAGTTATCCTTGCACTCAATTGTCTCTCGCGCTATTATCTTTGCACGCTATTGTCTTTGCACTGAGTTGTCTGCGCATTTTTGTCCGCGCGCTGTTGTCTTGCGCGCATTTGACCTGCCACCGATCCTTTCAGTATCCTTACAAAACTAACACCTAGCAATTTGGCTTCAGTTTTGATCTGATTACCCTCGATAATGCCAAAAAAGAAAGCCAAATTTTCCGATTCCTCTTTCTTGCATTGCATAACTTTATTATTGCAGACGTGGCTGTGAAACTGGACAGAGTCAGCCAAGGAGCAACACCGAATTCCAAGAAGCAAAACTGGCCCTCAGTGTTTTCCCAAAGAGGTAAAAAATAATGTACTCATACCTCCAAATTACCAAGTTCATTGCCCTTTACAGCTGACCTTACCACCCATTTTTTTTGAGGCAATTTCTCCATATGGGTTAATTTTGCACATACCACAAGAATATAATCTCAGTCTCTCAAGATTACTGAGAATACTGGTTGTAGAATGTGCATCATGCCAAACAGAGCTTCATTCTGGAGTTGATAAGATGTAAAACATACAGACAATTACCAAAGTGTGCTTGCAATCTTTCTACTTAACCTGGAAGGGAATTTTCAAGTCTTTAAGGCATAGGAACCAGCTCTGTGTGTCCGGTGAGAGATAACTGACATTGGGTTTAGCACCCTCAATAATTCTGAAAAGTTGGCTCCTATGATTTAAGGCGAATGCTATGGTGTAACAGGGAATAATGTATTCTTCTTTTTTTAACTAATAATATACAAGGGGAAGATGGTCATTAATGAAGTAAGCCTCTATTTCTTTTGAAACAACACTACCAATGCACTTAAAATTCAAAGCCATGTGCTTAAGGATCTGAGTGTTTGGCTTCCCTTATCTGGAAGTGGAAGGAAGTACAGTAAGTAGGGATTTGAGAGAGTTATGGGGGAAGCCACTGCTTGTCGTGGGATTGGGTAGCATGGAATCTTGCTGCTTTTTGGTATTCTGGAGTGTTGCTACTAGTCAGGTTTCTGTCAGGTACTTGGGACTTGGGTTGGCCACTGGGCTAGATGGACCATTGATCTGACCCACCTTTCTGTGGTTACAATCAAAGCAGCTTAGGTATCAGGCCAGATTCTATAAAATGGTGTTGGGAAAATCCACACTATGGATGCTCTGCCATGAGTGCCCTTTATTGGATTGAATTTATTACATTTGATATACTGCTTGCACATGAGTATTAAGTGGTTTACAACACTAAATATTACTAATATTAAATAGCACATATTTCTGTGCCCAACTATGGGTACCAGGTTTCCGAAGATATAAATCCAGGCGTGCAAAATGGGCACAGATCTCCATGATTCTATAGCACTGCGCCTAAATCTTGTGAATGGCCCTGACCTACAATGTGAAAGGTCAAGCCTATGATACCAAGCTCTGATTCAGACAAAACATGTAACTGAACAAGCCTGAACAGTCTTATCCCCCTGTAGTACATCCGGTATCACTCCAAGACACAAGAATGTCCTCAGAAATTATTACATGGAAATGTGCATTAGTAACCTGGTCATATTAACAGGGCTGCATCTACTACCTCCTGCACAAATGGAAGTTATTACACATTAATTACCGCGTGCTGACCACATTATGCAGTCCACGCCCCATTCTCCACCCATGACTAAACTAAACTAAACCTTAAGTTTATATACCGCATCATCTCCACGGATGTTGTGGAGCTCGGCACGGTTTACAAGAACTTAAAATATAGGAAGAGAAGGAAAAAAAAGGTTTACATGAACTTATATATAGAAGAGAAGAGTAAGGGGGGATAGAATGACATGCCTAGTTTCCATCCCCTAACATAATATGCAGTTAACGTGTGAAATAGTACGCTTAAACTGTCATGCCACGGTGGTAGCTGTTGATAAACTATAAGAATGAAGGGTAACATCAATCTTTTTCCTTGTAGCAGAAACTCTTGGCACACTGCTCTTTCAGTGTCTTAGAAAATATTTCAATTATTCACCATCTAGGCAAATCTAGAAAGACACAAAAAAACTCTGCAAAAATACAACAGAAATCCCAAAAGTTGTTGGTGTCGGTTTGAAACACAGAGCGGGATATTACCACACCAGTGAGCGTGTAAATAAATCCCCCAAGGAAGTTCTGGGGACGGAAACGATAATTGGGTCAGTGTTGGCACTGAACCCTTAGCGTTAGGAGTGGTAATTAAGCAGCGCTGGATTCGTAATGGAGAGTTAATTACTGTGCCCCAAACATTTTGGAATTTTATGTTGTATATTTGCAGTGATTACAGGGTCATATTTCTCAAATGACACGTTATTGTGCAAAAGGGTGGAGAAACAAATGATTAAATGACTTGGATCGTTGGAACGGGCACTGAAATAGCTGTGTGCTATAGGAGGCCCGATGATCCTTTACCAGTTATAAGTCTGTTATATTTGTTGTGCATTTAATTTATATAATAAAATGAACAAAGAGTTTGAGGAAGAAAGGGGGGGGGGGATTAAAATATGTATCATAACGTTGTTCAAGAATGTCAAGTGAGTTATGTGAATCAATTGTAATAATATTGTACACTTGTTGAAAGAAATAAAACGAATAAAGATTAAAAAAAAAAAAAAAAAAAAAAAAGCCTGAACACAGAGGACTGTCAGCTGCACACAGCTTTACCCAGAAGACTACAAGAATCAATCTACAGTACTTCCCACCTTCCTGTCCAGAATATTCAATGAAAAGAACTCTAGTTAATATTTCTCTTTGAAGCAGAGAAATCTAGCAACACGAAGACCTGGCTGTGTCCAGAATATTTTGCTAAATGCAGTAGTAGCACACGGGCTTGACGAATTCTCCAGGAACTAACTTTGTGCGCTCCACTGAGTAACCAAACAAGCAGCAGAAAGAGAAGCTCCAAACAAACAGTATTGAGAAAAAGTCTGAATCCTCAAAAGAAAAACCTCCAGTAAGCCAGGCAAAAACCCACAGAAAAACAACGCCTTCAGGTCTAGGCCTGTCTACAGTATCAACTACAACAGTGTCTTTGCCTCGTATATGACGACACAATGGTTGATAAACTGCTGTCTCTTTTGGAGTGAATTTAGAATGTCAGTGTGATTTTGAGAATTTAAAAGTATCTGTGGTATTACTTAGATTTTATTATATGGAATCTCTTAATTTTCAGGGTAAATTTCTTTTGATTTAAAGTTGTAACCTCCCTAAATGTGGACTTGATGGAAATAATGTTGTTGTAATACTCTATAAATGTATTTTCTTTTCTGTTGTTTTTTGGACAATCCATTCTTTACTCTGTATAGAGATTAAATTTTGAAAATGATAATTTAAAAAAATAATAGTAATGACACAATGGTTTATCTTTTCCAAAATTTGATTTAAAAAGCATGCCGATACATCCCACAGCATAGTCGGAACAGATTTCTGTGATTTTAATTTTGTTTTTCCTAAAGGAAAATGTCAGCAGACCAGGCTGCCAGTCTTCATGCCAGAATTAAGGAGCATCTTAATATCTAATCTGGATGGCAATGATATAGGGTTCCTTTCACTAAGGCGTGCTACACTGCCGCGCGTGCTAGACCTTAACGCCAGCATTGAGCTAGCGTTAGTTCTAAAAGCGTAGCGCGCAGTAATTTCCTGCGTGCGCTAAAAATGCCAGCGCACCTTAGTAAAAGGAGCCCAAAGTCTAGAAGCTTGCAAAAGTGACTAAGAGTGAAGGATGCTCTAAGCCTCTAAGACTGGCCCTTCTGATACATGGCCAAGTTTAGGTTTAGAAATCACCCAATGTGGGAGCTCAAAATAAAGTCATTTTGCTGCCAACAGGATCTAATATACCTATTGGTTGTTGTTTTTTTTTAGGAGCACAGTATTTGTTTTCGAAAAGATGCATGTTAAAAGTTTTGTTTCTGTTTCAAGCGTGTAACACTATATCATTGCACTATATGAACATTAGCGTATAGCTCATGCAAGCTGGAAGGGAAATCTGAGCTACTGCAGGCAGGGCTGCTTTTAACAGCTAACCCAGTTTTGGAATCGGCTACAGTTTCTTCATGAATGTGGGGCCGTCTTGGTTTATTTTTAAACTGCTAAAGTGCAACAAAAACTTGTTCCACTGTCCTTGTTTAATAAAACCTAGGTTTCCTTTGATGTTGTCTGCATTGCTCCCAAGTGTCCTTGACAGCTTTTCCTCCTTCCTGATTTCTAATCTAGTGAAGGCCAGCCTTACTGTAACCCATCAGAGATTTTTCCCAGCTTGAGATGTTCAGTAAATGTGCCCTTGCCGATACTGGAAGCACAGGCCTTGCTGGAGTTTCTTCAGAACGAAGGGAACACTATACTTCTGACACACACACAAGACCAACATTGGCCTGCATGTCCACAAAATGGCATCTGCCACCATTTTAGAAATCACAGAGGAGCAGGAAAGGCAAATATTTCAAGCAAGCGAATGAAAAGATTTTTTTTTTTTTTTTTTTGGGGGGGGGGGTCAGTTTCCAGAATGTAAAGGTTTCAAGGACACAGGCAGTTTTCTTGGAATGGACAAATGATAAGCAATGTTGCAGCTGCAGGCCCTCTTACAGCTTCGGGGAGTTCAGACTAAAATCTTACAGTATTCAAAACTCAATGCTGGAGACTCAACCTTCACTGTCAAAAATGTATTAAGGCCACCACTCAGACTATTTCTCCACTTTATTATCCTGTTTCAAGATCAGAGTAATTTACTCTACCAACGTTTAGCCAGTGTAAGGCCACTCTAAACCTCAGAACCTCTGCTGCACCCTTCTGCCCACCTGCCCAGCGCCCTGGCCTTCTCTATGGGTTTCCAGTCTAACAAGTAGCCAGCATAAGGGTGGAGTCAACTACTGCTGTCAGCCAGGTGAAATGGGAACCCATGCAGATAGTTAGGGCCCAAGAGAAAATCCTGAAGGAGGGGGCTTTTATCACAGTTGTGGCAGAAGAGTGGGCGGAGCCTGATGTTAACCGAGACTCTGCTGTAATAGCATGAAAAAAAATGATAAGAGTAGAATCTCAGTTATCCGAAACCCACGGGGATTGGTGGATACCGGATAATTGTTTTTCTGGTTAATTGAGAGTGTGTTAGAAATCTTGTCTAACATACTCTCAATGCCCCCACCCCTCCTGTCCTGAAGCACCAGCCACAAAGCTCTCCTCCCTCCCTCAAGCCCCAAAGTGGCAGAAGCAGGTGGCAGTCCTGAGCCGCAAACCCCCTCTCTCCTTCCCTCTCTCTCGCATCCTTACCCGAAGCGCTGCAGTCAGAAGGAGACAGCCTCAAAATAGGTTTAGTTTTCATTCAAAGTTTGAAAATCAATAAAGAATTACAAAAAAAGAAATCTTTGTCTATTTATGATTAAACTGCTATTTTTGCGCAGAATTGCCATTTTGTGCAGAACTTTTTATATGACCTCATACAACTCCATTATTAACTTTGACAATCACAACAACTTTATTTATACAAAATTATAAAATTTACTGAAAATTTTTAAAAAATATAAATTATAGCACTTAATAAATTATTGCATTCATATAAAAAGGATGGAGGCGGACCAGTGACTGAAACCATAACATTGCATTTGTCAATAGCCTTTGGCTGTTATGAGACGCAGCATTTTGCCTTCTTCCATTTATGATCTATCAGTGCAACTGAATTGACAAAGTTAATTTTTGTTTCACTCCCCTAGTTCTAAACAGAGGCAGAATGATATTGGAACAGCAGCAGTGCCCAAGGGCCTACAGCAGTAAAGGGCCCTCTCTTCCTTACCCACCATCTGGTTTAATCATTTATGGCAAGGGGTGAGGTGTCCATGACCTCTATTGCTCAGGGGCCCAGATTACTCTCAGTCTGCCCCTGGCTCTAACAATTAGGTTATTCCATTCCATCCCCAAAATTTTCCTGGTTTTCAATAAGCCACCTTTTCAGGATATTAAAGATGCATGAGTTTAAATACACTGGAATTGCAATATATGCAAATCTATCTAATGAATATTCATCCTCAATATCCTTGGTTGTTGGGCTCTCAAAACAGGTTTGGGAAGCCCTAATGTAGGCTCTGGTTATCTTATGTCTAATTAAACAAGACTGCAAGACAACTCATACATACCTTATAAGCTTTCATTCTACACTGTGGATAAATGAAATTGTTTTAACCAAAAAAACTGTTGTGTATGTTAGATCTGAAACAAGTCAACTGTAGCTATCAAAAGCACAGAAAATCAAAACAAGCTGTAATTTACAGCTAAGAATCCTACTTGTATTCACAGCCCATCTCGGCCAGTAAATTCTCTCTAAAGAAATGCAGTTAGAAAAGCAAAATAAAAAAAACTTTGCAAAACATTTATAGGTTCTCTTCTTCTCCTTAAATACTTAATGAAAACAACAACAACAAAGTCTACCAGCTGCCAAAGCATGAATCATACCATGGATATTTTTAGTGCATGCCAATAATTCTAGGCCATAAATATCTGGGAGCACTGGGCCTGGGGCAATACCAGTACTACAGTAAATGGATTACTTTCCGCTATCTTATATGACAACTCCAAGCTTCATCCAGCATTTCAGTTCCAAGTTACAGAACCTTCCTCAAGATATAATAAGCCAAATGGCTCACTGGATCTTCCTTTAAAAAGCATTGCAGAAACATCTTTACCGAAGCTTAAACTCGCACATCATCAGGCTACACCGGCTTTGTAATGTACTGAATTGTTTTCTCTCTAAATTGCACTGTAAGACAATCTCTACTTCACTGTACCAGCTCACCTCTGTTGCACTTACCCCTCTCAATCGGTTTTGCCATCCTGGGACTGTACTAAAGTGTATCTTTTTCAAACTGCACTGTAAGTCACCTTGAACCTCTTTAGGTATAGTGCAACTCAGAAATCTCAGATTAGATTAAACATGGGGCTCTGCCATCGCTTTGAACTTCTTGGTAAGCACAGAGAAGTGGTTGATGAGCAGGGAGGGCAATATTTATGCCTATTAAAAGAAAAAGAAGGGTTCCTGTCCCAGACACATGGCCAAGCCCCATTCTGCCCCAGCCCTGCCTCTATCCCTGCCCCCAGAAAGCTCAGCTTTTCATTTCTGACCGCCGGGCTGCGTCTGAGGACTTCCGAGCATGCACAAATGCGCATGACGCGGCCAGAGCTTTCCAAAACCTGGACAAACTGCTGGGTTTTGGAAAGTCTGTCTGAGCACCCGGACAGTCCTCTAAGAAGAGCTAAGTGGCAGAAGCCTGCTTCAGACTTCCCCTGCAGCTCAGATGTTCGAGCTTCCTCTACCAGCTCTTTACATGTGTCAAAAACAGTTTTCCAATGACTGGTGGGGTGGGATTATAGCAGACCTCCATGAAACTAATTTGCATGCAAAGTCGTTGGAAAATAGATTGCCATTTTAAAATTGGGAGGGGGGTGAGGGGAAGGCCCACAGCGACCCAAGCAATCTTAACGACCATTTGTAGTGCATCCAGGCCACAATCTGGAACCATAAGAAAGCAGACAGGAGTGTGGAAATACTTGGTGGAAGAAAAACTATAGAGCAGTGGTTCCCAACCCTGTCCTGGAGGACCACCAGGCTAATCGGGTTTTCAAGCTAGCCCTAATAAATATGCATGAGAGAGATTTGCATATAATGGAAGTGACAGGTATGCAAATCCGCTCCGTGCATATTCATTAGGGCTATTCTAAAAACCCGACTGGCCTGGTGGTCCACCAGGACAGGTTATACATATACATATATACACATTTATTAGTTTAAATTCATTTTGGCCTAATTTGTAAAACTATTTTTTTAGCCAAACTTCAAATTACATTGAGTGCAGGTTATTTTCACGGTTCCCATATTTACCAACTTTTCCATGCATTCTTTTCCATGCAATCAGACAGTATTATGGATTGCTGATATGAACCTTGTAACATTATGTATTGTTTGTTTTAATTATCTTATGCA
This sequence comes from Geotrypetes seraphini, assembly GCF_902459505.1. Taxonomy (NCBI): domain Eukaryota; kingdom Metazoa; phylum Chordata; class Amphibia; order Gymnophiona; family Dermophiidae; genus Geotrypetes; species Geotrypetes seraphini. The sequence continues at coordinate 7,094,784 of NC_047101.1, read as the reverse complement.
TGTTCTTTCAGAAACCGTCTAGGTTTTAGGCGATGTATAAATTTTAAAATAAAAAAAAATTTTGGGGGAAAAAAAGTTTTTTTTACTACCCTACCTTTTACTAAACTGCGATAGCAGTTATTAGCACAGTCAGCCGCGCTGAATGCTCCGCGCTGCTCTCGACGCTCATAGGAACTCTATATGAGCATCAGGAACAGCGCGGAGCATTCAACGCGGCTCCTTGCGCTAATAATCACTATTGTGGTTTAGTAAAGGGATATGTGTGTGAATTAACAACTACTTTTATGCAAATGATGAGTTTCTTTTAGCTGTTTTTGCTGCTAGGGAAAACATTCCATCCTAGAAATATAGCTCTTTTGTATTTAAGATGGCCGGTCACTAAGCTCCACAGTTTAATTCCTAAGTTTTCTCCATTTACAGTTTCTGATTACCAAAAAAACCACCTAAAAAACCCCAAAGAATTTATCTAAAAATAGAGGATCACAGAGGCAGGGCACGATGGCCAACTGAGCGTCTGATTGCTTTCTTAAGCTTGAGGAGAGATCATGGTTAAATGCAAGGGGAAGATACGTTCTTACCTGTTCAGCAGTCAATTGCTGGCTTTTCTAGAAAGGGTGCGTGCTCTTTTTAGAATACTGCTTAATTTTGGTGCCCGATTTTGAGCCCTATTTATAAAATTTGCCCCTTAAGTGCATTACTGAACTATACCTTCATTTCAAATAAGAATTTTTTTTTTTGCCTAAACATGAGGACAAAGGATGAAAAAAATCTCAAGGCCTATAATAGATCACCTGATTTATAGAAAATGGAAAGGAATAGCTGTGCCTTTATTTTTCAGGTCTTTGTTTACCACAAGTTGTCATGCTGTCTTTAATTTGGTTTGGTTTTTACTGTAAATGACTGCAGTAGATTGTGAACTCCTGTGGATTGCTCTCCAGGAAGGTGTATTTAAGTGTTTTATATCTGTAGTAGCGGTGAAAATAATTGAGTCACCAAACAGAGTAAACAATTAACTGAGGCGTGAGCCTTCAAAGACCGCAGTCCACTTGCTCAGGTACTTGGAATATATATGCCTGCAGATGGGGTGGAAGAGGTCTCTCCCTCTTCCCCCTGCCTTTTCATATATACAGTATACGCATCTCCTAAACCAGTGGTTCCCAATCCTGTCCTGGAGGACCACCAGGCCAATCAGGTTTTCAGGATAGCCCTAATGAATATGCATGGAGCAGATTTGCATGCCTCTCACGTCCATTATATGCAAATCTCTCTCATGCATATTCATTAGGGCTAGCCTGAAAACCTGATTGGCCTGGTGGTCCTCCAGGACAAGGTTGGAAACCAGTGTACTAAATTACATTTTATGCTTTTCATGTATACTCTAGCTCAACAATTCTCAACTCAGGCCGCTAAAACCCGCACTATGCGTTAGTCAAGGAGGGGGGGATAGAGAATCAAGGGGAACCATTTAGATGAAATGCAAACCTTTATTAGTTTCTTGATCAAAAAATCATGACATAATTTGGCCTATGTCCAGAAGACTTAACATGAAATAAACACATGCTTAAATCTCCAAGATAAACTTTCACTTATAGATCCATTCCCCCCCCCCCAATGCCTCACTCTTGCTTTATAGAATATCTGAACACACGTAGTACAATGCAGGTCTTTTCTGCGATTCTTGGAAATAGTCTCCTTCTATCCCATCCTGAGCTCACTTGTCTTTTGCGTCTTTTAATCAGGCTTCTTAATCCTTATTCTGGAAATTTAAAAAAACTGCTGGGGGGGGGGGGGGAAAGGTGGTGTGATCTGACCCAATATTTTGCTTTTTAAGAGAGGTTTCTTTGAAAAGGTCTCCTAAGCAAAGTTTGTGCCTCAGTCTGTGCTGCCTCACAAAGAGCTCTTCTTGACTCTCATTTCCTCAACAATATTTTCCCAGCTGAGATCCAAACAGTTATTTCCCTTCCAAAGAAGTCCCACGAGAGGTGGCCTTTTATGTAGAATCTGCTACCCCTGACTTTAATTGTAATCCCCTCCTGAAGTTATACAAAATATCATTCAATTTGCAAGCAGCACTGTTGACACTATATGCAGAGTGATCAGACAGAAATTCAGCCGCCATCAACTGGAGGGAACGCACAGATTTTTAGGATCCCCTGCCGTCCTCCTTTACTCTGGGCTGTAGTTGACCACGGAATACTGATTAAAAAGCGATACACGTCTGAAGCTGAAACAAAACTAATTTGTCCGAATCGGCTTCTAGTCACCAACATTCATGGATAAAAAGGTGCCCCGTAAGCACTTCTAATGCATGTGATTGTATTATGTACCAGGTGTGTTTGCAGCCTGCATCATGGATTGCTTCAGAGTTGACAAGTCCTGCGCTAACTAAGCAGATGTGCTTTGGGTCAAGGATCCAGGGCTGTTGGCAAAGCATTGATAAACAATTCTTGCTCTCTGGGCTGTGGTATCATTCTTTTCTTCCCAAATAGCTTCCTCTCGGATTTTTAAAGCAAAATACTGCAGAAAACAAGGACTCTTCCTGTGCAAATAATTTAGGAAGGAGTCAAGAGTCCCAGTTTTACAGGGCAACCCACCTAACACAAAAAAAGGAATTTCTGAAGCTCAGGCTTTAAATGCATCTTTAAATAAAAAATTTATACATACATATATATAAGTGACTTGACATTTCCAGCTGAACATAGGTTGGATCCATCAGGTGGAAATGAAGTAAATGAGCGGTAAACATGCATACTCCCTAACATCCGAGATGAAGTTCATGAGATAAGAGTGTGAACAAGCTTTCTTAATTTAGTTTACAATGTTAGTGGTGGGGGGGGGGGTGGAGGTGGGGGCTGACAGGGTGGGACACGTGTTTGGTCTAGCCTTAAGGCTTTCGATTGGCTTGTACATTGAAATTTAGAAGGGAAACTGTTCATACCAAAATCTGTAAATCCAACACCCCCCCCCCGCAAAAGGAGATAAATAATAAAAAAATTCCAATATTTCTGCCTATAAGCGAAAGCGGATTACAAATCAACATAGTAAAATAAACAACACAATTACAACATTAAGCCCTGATCCATAAAACACAACTCCCAACTAACCACCTACTCAAGTCAAAACAGGTACATCTACACTCTCCAATATTATTTAATCATATTCATACAGACTTGCATCAATTCATTCTGGTGAGACAGAGCACACAAATCAATGTCTTATAACTCCAAAGGGGCAATGGGCTGCCATCCTTTTATCACTCTGCAATACAGTATAAAAAAACCCATCTCCTTAAAAACTAAAAACTTATTTGAAGAGTTCCTCCGAAGTCCATAAAACTTCCATGGCTGAACACGAGAACGTAATATATGTATTCCAACTATCCCAAATAGATCAAACAGCAGTCCCTACTTTGCTGAATTAAAAATAAAATCCCCCTCCCCACACTTCTGCTCTTAACCTGGCCAGTGGTTTGACCCATATTAATGGGTTTCTTCAGGATGACTTCCATATATAAATTAGTACATATAGCATTATCTTGTCACTCGAGGAACTTTCTCGATGAACTTCAGCACTTGTACACTCCCCCTTTCCCCCACTGCTTGCACTTTGCAACCCAATTGCAGGAACCAAGACATCCGCGTGATATGTTTCCACTATGTAACCCCAGCCAGTCAGGTTTTTAGGATATCCACGGTTGAATATGCCTGACACAGATATGCAAATCAATCTCACAAATATTTTTTGTGGATAGCCTGAAAAGCTGACTGGCTGGGGATCCCCCCAGGATAGATTTGGGAATCACAGGTCAACTGGTTTCACTATTGTTGTGCTCTCGCTTTGTGGATTTTACGTGTGTGTGTCATTGACCAAATTAGATTTTACTGCTAACTTCAGCTGAAGAAAACAATCATTTGCGATGGTTCAAAGTTGCTCATTTTCTGACCTCTTTGCTATAAGAGTCGTAACTCTGTTCATGTGTGCCTGCAAGCTTTGACCACAATCCCAGCCCAGGTTCTGTGAGAGCTGCTGCTGCTGAGTCTGAGTGCACCTTCCATGCTTTGGAGAAACCCCTACGAAGGGCTCCTTTTACAAAGGTGCGCTAGCGTTTTTAGTGCATGCACCGGATTAGCACGCGCTAGCCGAAAAACTACCGCCTGCTCAAGAGGAGGCGGTAGCGGTTAGCGTGCGCTATTCCGCGCATTAAGGCCCTAGCGTACCTTTGTAAAAGGAGCCCTAGGATTCTACTTTTTAATACCGTGAAAAGTGAACAAAACCTGTCTGCAGGGCTGAAGTGTCTTCCTAGTTTGCAAACCTTTTTTCTCATTTATTAGGTGATCACAACAATTTGTAATATTTAAAACAGGAAAGTTTCACAGTTTTGGAGACATGAGAAATAAATTCAACTTACCTATTTCTCTTAAGAAAAATATTTGGGGGGATGGGGTGGGGGGGAGGAGAGAGAGAAATTGACAGCAGACCAGACAAACAGACAATCTTGCCTTCTAAGTTGTGGTTTGTATTTTGGGTCTATCTAGGCCCACAAAGCAGGGCCTGACTAACTAGAGCAGGGGTAGGCAATTCCGGTCCTTGAGAGCCGGAGCCAGGTCAGGTTTTCAGGATATCCACAATGACTATGTATAAGATGGATTTGCATCTCAAGGAGGCAGTGCATGCAAATCCATTTTATACATATTCATTGTGGATATCCTGAAAACCTGACCTGGCTCTGGCTCTCGAGGACCGGAATTGCCTACCCCTGAACTAGAGCAACCCAATGCTTCTGAGAAGATCCAGCACTTGCTCTTACAAAGTCTTACTAAGTGGCACCTTCTCAATGCATTGCTTTGAAAACAATATTGCTGTATCTACAAGATTATCACTACAAACCTTCTTTAGGACAAGTATTTACCTACTGTACTTGAACTAACATGCCCTGAGCAAAGGATTATGAAAAGCAAGAAATTAAATCCAAAATCAAATCTTATATACAGACATTTATTTAGAGGTCTTTGTTAAAGCTGTGTTAGAGCTGTACAAGATCTTTTGTGTAGATTTGGCAAATTTACATAATAATATGTAGAGCTGTTTATTATTAAGATGTGAGACTAGTTTAAGCTAAAATCAATCAAGTTATCATTCCATTATGAACTTGCTATCAATCTGAAGGCCACACCCCATTTGTTCTTTTAAATCTTCAAAAGATATTCTTATCACAGAAAAACACCAGATAATTTGAGTCGCATACTATTTAAAATTACCCGAACGTTTACAATGACTAACAATGGGTTAAAACAGAAATCAGAAGAGCTGTTTAATGGAATCCTGAAGAAGATATACCTTAGTTGAAACAAAGTGCTGTGTCAAGTCTCCTGTATAAACATTATTTATATTTGATATACTGCTGACTGCAAAAGTTCACAGTAGGAATGCCTAGTATTAAAAGGAAAGGACAAGATAATCAATATTTGGACCTCCCAATTTTGAGGATTTACACTAGTATATCTCAAACTTTTTTTTTAGCTCCGGCACAATAAACGGAGCAAATGTTTTTCATGGCACACTAAAAAGAGAAAAATGTTTTTTTCGCGTACATTATAAATGAAATTATAAAATTGTAAATTCAACAAAAAATTAAATTTGAGAGTTATTTATTTAAAGTTCTGCAACTTATGTATGGGTAATTGTAACACTAGAGAAACTAAAGTAGATAGAATTGCTAGTCAATGTGATGGATGTGCTTGTTTTTGTGCAAATTAACTCAAAACGCAGCTTGATAGTCGACAAGCAAACACACATTTCATCATTCACCATCTGCAGTCATTCTCTTTTTTTTCCCAATTTGTCAGAGCTGAAAATCTAAGTTTGCAAAGATAGGATCTAAACGGTAACCAAGCCTTGATTGAATTGTTGCTCGTTAGGATAACTACTGCATAAAAAATAAAAATAAAATTACTTGCCATTAGTTTTCAAGGACCAATCACATCTAAGAATGATGCTAGTCTGGGCAGTTGTATCCTTACGCACACAGAAGCTCATAAATTGACAGACTCTTGCGTATGCAAAATACATATAATCTATTCTAGTGTATATTATGAAGGGAAGTTTTTAAAATAAAGACCCCCTTTTATCAAGCTGTGTTAGGTTAAAAAAAAAAAAAAAAAAATTCACTGGCTGCTGCAGTGAAAACTTTTAATGCAGCTTGATAAAAGTAAAATTCGGGAATGTCTCATGGCACACCCAGAATTTCTTCAGGGCACAATTTGAGAGAGACACTGATTTACATAACAGACTACAACCTTTTACCCTGGATGCTCTCCCTGCTTCTTTTAAAGTCGCTTGTTCACCCCTACTTCTCTCCATTCGTTTTCCCCATCGTTGGTTTTTTTTTTTGGACTTTGAGTCTTGCCTGTTTGTGAAAGCCATGACGTTTCTCAAAAGCAGTGCTGAGACCCTACTTTACTGAATTGCTATGAACATGTGAAAAGAATTAGAATGATAAAATGGGTGAAAAGTAGCAAACCACAAAGGAAAATATCCAAGTATTACACGGGCCCTGCGGTAAACAGTGCTCGCATACATTGACAGTAGATAATCCACATCCACCCAGATTCTATATATGCTCTTCCCCCCACCCAGATTGTACAGGTAAATTTAGGCACTTGCACAATTCAAGTGAACAACAAGCCAATAACTAGCAACAATTGAGCAACAAGAGTCTGACCAGGTTCAACAATTGCTCATGGTGATCTGCGGAGTTGATGTGAGGTTGCTGTGCTTGCTTGAAGTTAACCAAGAGGAGGACTGCCTTCTGTGAGGTGACTAGTTGCCAGGTCTTGTCGTCTCGAGTCTCTTTTTGAACCCCAGCCATTTCTCCCAGTGCTGCATGACCGGTTGGTTCAGGTGTCTTGAGAATGGACCTGTCTTCGGAGACCTGAGACAGTTCTAAGAGGACTCCATCGATGAACGCCTCGCTCTCCCGGATGCTTCTTAGCCGCTGCACCTCTTCCCTCAGACTCGTTAGTTCCTGCATGATGTCTCTGTTGAGCTGCTGCTGGGTGTCTTCTTCTGTCTGTACAGAGACTGAAGTCTTCAGGTGGGGCTCATCATCGGTCTGTACAGAGATGTCCGCCTTCCATCGGGAGGGGGGGGGAGGGGTCCTCTTCAGTCTGCACAGAGACTGTAGCATTCATCTGGATTTCTTCGGCTGCTGGGGAGTTGACCTTGATTGTAGTCTTGGTGCTCCTCGTCTTCCCTGCCATTCGTGGTCCTGTCCTGTTGGTATGTGTTGGTTAGTGTATCTGCTGTGTGTTGGTTAGTCTGCTCGCTGTGTGCTATCTGTTGCTGGCTGCTTGTGTTGGTTAGTCTGCCTGCTACGTGTTGGTTAGTCTGCTCGCTGTGTGTTGTCTGTTTTTTGGGGGTTTTTTTTTCTTACCTTGCTGCCCCTAGGTGTCCTGTCGTCTGCGACTTGGCTCTTCTCAAGGATCTTCACAAAGGCGCTCTCGCTAGGACGAGCGCCTTTGCCGCCCGCCTTTGCTGTGCGCCGAACAGCTGCACGCCGTTGGCTCACCTCCTTTTATGGAGGAGCCCGGTCGCAAGCTGCTGATGCGATGGGGGTGGGCGGAGCTACTCTCGCCACTGCCCCGATGTTTGTTCTCCTTCTCCGGCGCTGGTTTCTTCACGCCTTGCCTCTCTGCTCTCCCTCTCCTTTCCGCTCTCTTCTCTTACTTCTTCCTGCTCTCCTGTTCACCTGCTTTTTCTGCCTTGCTTATGGGAAATAACCACATGCTCCAGGTAAGCAGTAAGTGAAGTTCTATGTTGAACGTCATGGGGGAAAGAAAAAGATGATGACATTTTAGATTAGCAATTTGCCACAGGGCACAAGTATTTTCACTGGCATTTACTGTCCTGCATGTGAATGCACAACTGTCAATCTACCTGCACAATCAAATCATGTCCTTTTTTGCTCTCTCTCTTTTTAAAACAAACCAAATGGTTTTCCCATTTCAAAACAGACACCTTTTTAGACAGCTCTGCTTATGAAAATTCTCCCAAGAGAGTCTGGGTCTAGTATTAAAGCTGAACCCAAGATCTGTCAGTAAATTAATTATTGGGGTCATTTGCTGAACAGAAGTAGGCTCAGGCTGTTCAGACTGGTAGCAAAATATGGAAAAAGTGACTAAGCATGTACCACAAGGACATAAGACCAAGTTTCATGTGGATATGGAGATTGTGTCTAGTAAGCTAAATCATGTACTACCATCAGTGCCAGTTTCACTCCACCCACCCCTGATGACCGCACTTTTTCTGCTTGTCTGAATTTGCATGTAATTCTAGAGTGAATATTTGCACTGTGCTTTTGAAGGGAAAGCTGCCAGTAACATCTTTTGAAGCTTCCAGTGTGTTACAGTTAAGTAGTTTCAGTTCTGACTTTGTATCATTGACCTCACTGAACTCTTTTAGCAGACTGATTTTTCTATGGACAGTAATTAGAACTATTTCCATTACACTGTGTCTTTCCAAACCTGGCCTGGTGACCCCAAAGCCAGCAGAGTTTCACTTTTCAGACTATTCACATTCAAATGCATGATATAACATTTGCATACACTGGAAAGTGTAGTTACTTACCTGTAACGTAGGTTCTCCGTGGACAGCAGGATAATCAGCCACATATGGGTGTTGTCCCAACAGCTCCCAATTTGTGGACAAGCTCTCCAATAGCTCAGAGATATATATATATATTTTTTTCTCAAACCCATTATATGAAAACTCTCTCTCATCATACCTGTTTATTATGGTTATTCTGAAAGCGTGACTGGCTTGGGGGGGGTCACTGAATATTCTGCTAACCCGGAAGCTAGGCTATCCTAAATTTATTTAGGTACTATCTAAGTACTAGCTGCCCATTTCCCGAATACTTACTGCTGAATATTAGGATATAAAATGCCTGTGGAGACAAGTGTTTTAAAGAGCGCCGACTGCCACAGGCCGAATACTGCCCGGGACATCTTCTTTTTCTAAGTTTCTTTTTCTTGGGGATCTTAATGTTCATTTAGGTTTCCTCTTCAATAGAAAGTGGAGTGAGAATCTGATGTCATGAGATGTCTCAGTAGAGGGTGGTACAGAAAGTTTATTACTAAACAAAACTCTGTTTGCAATTATTGAGCTGGGGTCCCCTAATTTCTATCTCCTCTGAACTTCTTTCTTCAGTCTAATCTTTGCAGTGGTGATCTTCAGTAGAACCATGAATTAGGGTCCTTTCTGAACCCAGCAATCATTGCCCTTCAATCCATCCACTAGGTTCTGATGTTGCCCAATGACCAGGGGCTCACTCTCCCCAATGACTGAGAGAGACTACAGAGTAAAAGACCCTAGCAAGGAATCAAACTCTAGTCCAGTCATATAGCCACACAAAGCACTGCCCTGAGCTACTAGCCTAACTCTGTTATGTTTATATTAACGAGACAACTAAGGACACATGAAAATAATAGATTCAATCTGTATTAAAATCTGTGACTTAAAGAACAAGCTAACAAGCCAGCCCTTTATTTGCAAAAACTAAAAAGCAGGCCACAGCATTTCCCTGCAACAAAGGAGATCAACAAGGTAGGCATTACATAGACATTCTGATTTTCTATATCCATTTGAATTCCTGTTTTGGAGCCTAGACATTTCACAATGGTGAAAGAAAAGGATGGGTCTTGTCCTGTGCTTCTCTGGGTCCATTACACACCACACAGACAACCACGGCACAGAAATGTAAGAGGGTGACATATGAGAATGTTGAAGAAAAAAAGCACAAGAAAAGCCCCTGGTCATGTATTGCACCAAAACCTTTTCTGTTTGGGCTTTATGGGGCTCGTAACCAAACCAAAAATACGTCTAAAAACCCACCCAAGTCGATTCTTGGATGAACTAAAAACGGGTTTTCAGACATATTCAGACTTTTTAGGTCTTTGAATCCTGCTGTGTGCCCAGAGTTCAAAGGGGCATTTTTGGAGGAGTGGTGAGGGCGAGATGTGGGCTGGCTTACACTTAGTCGTACTGCAGGGATAATCAAAAGTTTTACCAGGCTGCCTGTACAGAACTTATACGTTCTGACTTAAGCGATCTAAAAACAGGTCTAAGGGCTGGATTCTGTATAGGAAACCCGGTCTCAGAAGCCACCTAAGCCGCTTTTGTGATTCACACACGGGTGTCTTATCTAGAATTGCCTAACACCACAATTCTCTAACCGGCATCTGCGTCATAAGCGCCGGTTAGAGAACCGGGGTACCGCTGAGCTGATTGAGGCAAGGGAATTCTCCTGCTGTGATCAGTTTAGTGGCAGCAGCTGTGGCAGGGAATCTGCCCCCCTGTGAAGACTACCGGCAGGAGGGATGCCCAGTCCCTCCTGCCAGAACCCCCGAAGCCACCCCCCACCCCCGAAAGTCCACGGCAGAAGGAGTGACCAATTCCTCCTGCCTCCACCCCCAAGAAATCCCCCGGCAGGAGGGATGCCCAGTCCCCCTGCCGGAACTCCCCCACCCCTCCCTAGTGGGTGGATGTGTCAGCGGGAGGAGGAATTGGGCACTCAGGGGTTCCAGCACAAAGGACTGGCCCCTCCCATATCTAAAAGGTCTTGTTCTAGGTGTTTGGGACGGACAAATGTTTGGTTGGGAATGTTGTATAAAGACAGACGTAGTGGCAGTCTGGGCAATTAAATGCCTGGATGTACAGGTAGACAATTTTCAAAAAGAAACCCATTTTGGGACGTACTTTTCGAGAATGGTCATTTTCCTGCTGCCGACTTTGGGTGACTAGCGCCTTAGGCCAAAAACGGACTTAGACTTTTTTTTTTTTTTTTAATTATGCCCCTCTATGGCTACTATCTTCCTAGCTGAATAGGCCAAGGTGTGCAACGTCCAGTGGCAGTTCACTGCTGCCCCCTTTGCTATTAGCCCTGGCCTCATCTTAGAGTTAACAGTCCTTGAAGGAACTGCTGCAGAGAGCAGAAGCAATGAAAGAAACCTAGAGCCAGACACAGCTCATTTCTACTTCTGGTCCTGAAAACAGCAGTGAACAGACATTTAGGCCCTGATTCTATAAAGACAACCTAAAGTTAGGTGACAATATCAGCGCCTACTTTAATTGAGTACTGGGCTCAATCAGTGCTGGCATTGACACTCAACACCTCACAATCAGATTTAATTGGACTTAATTGAAAGTTAAGTGCCTAACTGAAAATCTCGATTCTATAAATGTAGGCACCTACAAGTGGATAAGGTTTGGGGCGGATCATCAGCGTGGATTTGAGTTAGATGCCTCTTTGTGAATCGGGCACCATTAGGTTCTGATGTTGGCACTTAATTTTTGGCATAGAATACCCTGGCATAAATTGGGGACACCTAAATGTTAGGATGCTGAGCACCACTTAAGCAAGATTCTATAATGGGCGCCTAAGTTTTATAGAATCAGTGCTGATGTCGGTTCCTAACTTTAGGCAGACTTTATAGAATTGGAGCCTTAGTGCGGAAAAAGCACTGGATGTTTTGTTGAGTGGTGCAAAATCTTCTGCAGCTCATCCATTCTCTCTCTCATGCACTCCAGTATCCCCACCTCAGATGCCAAGGTTTCTGAGGATGGTGCAGAAATAAGTTTATTTATTTGCTTCGATTTCTATCCCGTCCTCCCGGGAGCTCAGTCTTGAACATGGGCCCATCCAGAGAGCCAGAAAGCAATGTTTCACAGAAATCAAGACCAACAGAACTGTGGTAAGAGAGGCAGAGCAGACTACAAGAGTTAGGCACTTCCTCCAACCGAGATCTGCTAAAAGTGAGCTTGCAAAATGAAAGAGTGCAGAGATAAGGGAGTGAGGAGGCCAAACTATCCATGACTTCAACCTTGGTTAACCCAAATTTATAGTCATAAGTTATTCATAACACTTGGGTAAATAAAAATATTAAAATTACATGTTTAAGGATGGTCAGCACAACTGTGCACATACTTATAAGGACTCAACTGATTAATGGTCTTCCTAGTCTGTCTCCAGTAGATTCCACACCTTTGCTTCCAGGGCAGATAATAAAGCATAGGTTGTTGGTGAGATCCTATTTGGCATATGATGTTCAGTCTTGGAAGCCAAATCTCACAAAAGATATAAATATATTTTTTAAAAAAAGAGACATGGATTTGAGCCAGAGGAAAATGACAAATATGGTAAGGGATCTGTCTCAGAAGACATACGAGAAAAGACTAGAAGTCCTAAATATGTATGCTCTTGAGGAGAGTAAGAATAGAGGGGATATGATAGGTTGAGATTATAGTAAAAGTGGATAGTGTAGCTGGTTTTAAGAAAGGTTTGGACAATTTCCTGGCGGGAAAGTCGAAAGTCTGTTATTAAGACATGGGGGAAGCCTCTGCTTGCCCCGGATCGGTAGCATGGAATGTTGCTACTCTTTGGGATTCTAGAATCTTAATATTCTCCGAGATTCCAGAATCTTGCCACTCTGGTTTTGGCCAGGTACTAGTGGCTACCGTGAGAATGGGCTACTGGGCTTGATGGACCATTGGGCTGACCCAGTAAGGCTATTCTTATGTTCTTATAAATCTGTAAATACTTGAAAGGTTATTAGTGAGCAAAGGAATTTTTTCAAAGGAGAGGGAACAATAGAACTAGAGGACATTAAATAAACATCAAGATCAGGAAATACATCTTTACACAAAGGGCGGTGGCTACCTGGAATGCCCTCTCCGAGGAGGTAATTGAGACAAACGGTGATGGAATTCAAAAAGGAATGGGCAAACGGATGAAAACCAAGCTACCTCCTTAGAAGCAGCTAAACTTGCATAAAACAGCAGTACAACCCCTAACCACCTTGCATTGGTCTCTATTTGCAATTTTTGACTATGCTACACGAGAGACCTATACCACACCATAAATTATACTGCACACTTTAATAGAATCAAGGTCACCTATGGCCCACACCTGGAAAACTGGCTTCAGAAATTCAAGTGACTCAATGGACAGTAACGCTGCAGGATTTAGAGTCATAAAGAGATGGATGAAAGAATTAATATCAAGGTAAGAGATTATTAGTTTCACCTAATAGCACACAATCACTTCCAGGACTTGCTACACACTTCATTTCAAATACCACATACAAGGACTCATTCATTCCCTACCACATTTACCCAGCCTAATTCCATGCAAGAAACAGAAGTTGACATACCTCCGTTCCAAACAGCAGCGGTGGCAGCAGTGAACAGGCTGCTTCATGGCTTTCCCCGTGCCGCATCACTGATGACATCATCAGTGATGCGGCAGAGGGATGGGAAGGGGAAATAGTTTTGCACCCTCCCATTTGTGGTCCACTCTGCATAACCAAGCAAAATTATTTGTAATTTCAACGTGGCTCTCATATGCAAGGAACAAGTATTGCCTTTTGCAGGAGAACGCAGGTCTGTTTGATGTGGTGTTTGTGAAATCTGACCTCAGCTTTTGGCATTCTGACCTCACTTTTACCTAATTCAGCTTCTAACACAAGAAGGACAACAGAGAACCTGAGATAGAACCTTTGGCGTAGATACAGCTTCACATTTACCCAAAACCAACTCGGCACAACCAATTGCAATTCAGATATGGACCAGACTATTTCTTCTACATGCAAGAAAAAGTTAGGGCGTTTGTTGAAATATTGTAGTGAGGCCCACTGCACCCCTATTAAAGGGCTCTATATCAAATATACAGCTCTGGAGGGTTTCTGCTTCCACACTGCCCTGAAGAGCTTTGGAACCCTGGCAAGGAAAATTAGTTCTACTTTTAAACAGAAAAGCAGCTCAGTGGGTTTCTTTTTCTTCTGGCTCCGAAAGGAAATGAACAAGTTAAAAGACATTTTTGTAACCCTGAGTACAAGTCACAAGCTTCAGGACTGGCTGCTGCCAGCTGGCACCAGGCCCATTTACAGTAAGTTGTTTACAAGCCATCCAAACAATTACAAAGAAAGAAATGTCTGAGACTTCAGTAGATTCAAAGTTTCTTCTTACAGGGAAAGAGAAATGTTTTGAAAGCCACAACCGCAGCAGAAGGGTCAAAGGACCACAAACCTGGCCTATGCTTAATGAATTCACTTCTTCCCAAAAGCTATTGTCAATATACTCAAGAATTCTCGCATGAAAATCTGTTTGGGCACTGCAGAAAATCACTGTGAAATCTGTTCACGGGTGTGCAGTAGACTACAGCGATACGTGGCTGAAAACCATGTGCACTATTTTTGTGCATGTGTATAAATTGACAAGGACAGGGCAGTACTGCATTTGCATGAACAGATAAGATAGCTATAAAAATAGCTGATCCAGCTACAGAATGAAGGGGGGTGGGGATTTCAGATGTTCTAAAGTGCTTGGACGCATCATATGGTTGGACTCTGCCCAAACTCTTCCTATAATTATGTCCACCCGTAAACTAGGCCCTATGTAAGTTAGTTACAGAACAGTGGGTAGATTCATTTCCAGTGCACATACATGGATACGAGCTAGAATTCGGAACCTGTAACTGGCATATAAATATCAGCTTACTTGAAAAAGAAAAATAGTCACCCAAGTTGAATGTCTAAATATATCAATAGTCAAAAAACATTCAAAAACATACAAAATATCTGATGCAGGGACTAGCCAAACATAATCTAAATAAGTGGAGAAAAAGATCCCGATGTCACCCAGGATAGAATAATATACTCATCCCCAGGAGAAACCTAACTTCAAAGAAAGCTTATTTGAAGGAGGACGCACATCATTGGTCAAAGTCCACAATCAAAGTCCTTCAAATTGACCCACTACATCTCTCACACTGGGGGAGCCTCGTAGGTTTCTGTGGCTGGTGTCATAATTGCTGCAGTTATCCAGGTTTCAGCCGTTGTGCTGCGTGAAGAAAGCCACAGCCCAGCGGCGGAAATGTTGGTTCCACTTACTCCGACGTGGCAAAGTCTTGGACAACTGCAACTGGTTTGACACTCGTCCCTCTTCACACTACCCTTCTCCTGGGGAATCATTTTGCAATCTCTGCCTCTTACTCCTGCATCAGGGTTATGGCCTAGCATTACTAGCAGAGAGAGGGAGAACAGAAGAGACCACGGTCCAAAGAGAACAAGTACAGTCAGTGTCGTGTTATGCAACAGAATCAAGCTACTAACAATTCCTAATGCACGCTTTAGTAGTTAGCCGTTAGGTACAACGGATTTCTTGACACTGGCACCTCTCTGTGGAATGGGGGGGGGCTATAAAAGCTAATCATTGGAGCAACTACATTGTCCAGAACAATGACAGTGATCAAGCAGCAAGATGAAAAACCAACACAGGCTGCAAAGAGCTGCATTACAGAAAATGGAAAACAATTCCTCAATTGTATGGGCTTTCTTTTCTCTTCCTTTGTAAATACCCATCTTGGTGCCAATTATAGTTTAATGTAGCAACACATAATGGCACCACAGCGTTTCATAGTAGTTGAGCATCTGAATTTATTTATTCATTCAATTTTCTCTACCGTTCTCCCAGGGGGGCTCAGAACGGTTTACATGAATTTATTCAGGTACTGAAGTATTTTTCCCTGTCTGTCCCGGTGGGCTTAAAATCTATCTAATGTACCTGGGGCAATGGGGGGGGATTAAGTGACTTGCCAAGTAAAGGACAATCCAGCCATTGTGACATCACTGATGGAGGTTGGCTCTTAGGCATTGGTAGAATGAGGCATTATGACATCATAATACCTGCTCTGGTTATCAGAGGCTATAACTTTTCACACTATTTATTTATCCTCCCAAGGGAGCTCTGAATGGTTTACATGAATTTATTCAGGAACTGAAGCATTTTTCCTTGTCTGTCCCAGTGGGTTCACAATCTATCTAATGTACCTGGGACAATGGGGGGGGGGGGGAGGGGATTAAGTGACCTGCTCAGGGTCACAAAGAGCAGTGTGGGTTTGAACCCACAACCTCAGGGTGCCGAGGCTGTAGCTTAAACCACTGCGCCCCACTCTCCCCTTATAATTCCTTTATTTCTCTTTAAATGCATTTATAGCCCACCAATGCGTGATCAAAGCATAATGCAATGCAAAATATCATTAACCCAAAATAATCAGAATAGCAATTATCTAAACAAAATAAAGAGTTTTACAGAAAGGATGACAGATGCTTGGAATAGTCTCCCAGTAGAGATGATGGAGACAAAGACGTGTCTGAATTCAAGAAAGCATGGAACAGGCACATGGGATCTCTTAGAGAGAGGAAGAGACAGTGGGTGCTACGGATAGGCAGACTTCAAGGGACATTTGGCCTTTATCTGCTGTCATGTTTCTATAACCATAAAGTTCTATGACCTCACAATGCAGGTGTAAAGAGCCTTAGCCTATAGGGAGAGGCTATGACCTCACAATGCAGGTGTAAAGAGCCTTAGCCTATAGGGAGAGGATATGACCTCACAATGCAGATGTAAAGAGCCTTAGCCTATAGGGAGAGGATATGACATCACAATGCAGATGTAAAGAGCCTTAGCCTATAGGGAGAGGAGGAGATAGTGGATGTTGTGGATGGGCAGAATGGATGGAACATTTGAGTTTTAGCTGCTATCATGTTTCTATGCAAAATTCACAAATATGAAATAAACCAACCAACATAAAATAACTGATAAACTGATTAGAAAAATATTCAGGAATTCAAGGAAGCCTTCTAAGCCCAGAGATCCAACAAGTACAATCAGATGGAAAGGGTGAGATATAATTTCCACCTTGCATCTGCCATGCTGAAAAGGAAAAAAAACAAAAAACTTGCAGAACTAAGGACAGGGAAGAAAGTGATGGGTACTTATGGTACTGCAAAACAGTAATATCCTTTTTGCCAAAATAATTTATACTTGCCCTGATGTACAGAGCAGGCCTCATTTTAACAGGATGCGTAAGTGGGAATTCCAATAAAGGTGCCAATTTAAGTGTTTTATAAAGGTACCCAAGCCAATCAGGTTTTCAGGATACCCACAGTAAATATGCATGATAGATTTGCATACAATGGTAAATAGTACAAGCAAATTTCTCTCATGCATATTCATTGTGGGTGTCCTGAAAACCTGACTGGTTGTGTGTCCAAAGGACTGATTTGAGACCCACTGCAGTAAAGTATAGTGTTATGAAGCTGCTAAGGAAGCTAACACGAAAAAGTTAACTCTAAATTAGAACAGAAGAATAGCCTCACTGGGTCAGACCAATGGTCCATCTAACCTAGTAGCCCATCCTCATGGTGGCCAATTCAGGTCACTAGTACCTGGCAAAAACCAAAGAGTACCAACATTCCATGCTAATGATCCAGTGCAAGCAGTGGCTTCCCCCATGTCTGTTTCAATAACACTCTATGGACTTTTCCTCCAAACATTTCTTAAAACCAGTTACGCTATCTACTCTTACCACAACCTCTGGCAATGCATTCCAGAGCTTAACTATTCTCTCAGTGAAAAAATATTTCCTCCTATTGGTTTTAAAAGTATTTCCCTGTAACTTCATTGAATGTCCCCTAGTCTTTGTAATTTTTGATAGAGTGAAAAATCGATCCACTTGTACCTGTTCTACCCCACTCAGGATTTTGTAGACTTCCATCATATCTCCCCTCAGCCGTCTCTTTTCCAACCTGAAGAGTCCTAACCTTTTTAGTCTTTCCTCATACGAGAGGAGTTCCATCCCCTTTATCATCTTGGTTGCTATTCTTTGAACTTTTTCTAGTGCCGCTATATCTTTCTTCAGATAAGGAGACCAGAATTGAACGCAATACTCCAGGTGAGGTCGCACCATGGAGCAAATCAGAGGCATTATAAAACATTCTTAATCTTGTTAACCATCCCTTTTCTAATAATTCCTTGCATTTGGTTTGCCTTCTTGGCTGCCGTTGCACACTAGGTGGAAGGTTTCATCATATTGTCTGCAATGACACCCAGATCTTTTTCTTGAGCACTGACCCCCAAGGTGGACCCAAGAGGGGTGGCAGCAGGAGGAAGTGGGCATCCCTCCTACCATGGACATTCATGGGGGTTCAAGGGTGGCGGTGCGTTGACATTCATGGGGGATTTGGGTGTGGTGGCGAGAGGGAGTGGTCATTCCTCCTGCCAAACAACTTCATGGATGAGATTTGGGGGGTCCCTGCCACGGCCACTCAGCTGATCGTGGCAGGGAGATTTCCTTGCCGCGATCAGCTCAGCAGTCTATTTGAAGTGCAGCCACACCCATGCCCAGCTTTGGGCAACCTTAAATGTCCTGATGCGTCTCCCTGCACCCACGATAGATACCAACAGTGTAGGCAGCCTGCCTCAGGGTTTGTGTTTTTTAGAAAACATGTGTCCAGACTGGCTAGTTAGATAGCAGTAGGATGCCTACCGCTGCCTACAATCGGGATGCCGTTTATAGAATTTGCCCAAATATATATCAATTGTATCAACTCTTCAGTATACTGACAAAATTAGTTGGTCCTTTAATTTTTTTTCATAACTCCCTTAGCTCCCTACCACTACTCCCCTATTCCCTCTTCTAAGTCTCAAAAGCATACATGTCCAGAAAAAATTGTCTTAAGAAAAGTCCTGGGGAGTTGTAGAACAGAGAGCACAGTAGGAAAAAGCAGAGTACAGACGCTACCTCTGGCACGGGAAATCGGAGCCCTGTAATCAACATTGTTAAAGGGAATTCAACCGGCACAAGAAAGACTCAGAGGGTTTCATCATTCCTTGAGCTACAATTACCCGCACAAGTATGTCCTGCTTGCCAAATAATCCTTGGTCCCAAATAAATACAACAAAAGAAGTATGCTATGGAAAAATGTTCCTATGCTTACTAAACCAATGCTGCATAATGATAACCTGATATCCTCCTCTGGCATGATGATTTGATGTGTGGGACACGAGAAAGACAAGCTGGATTCAGGCTATTTAACTTTCAGACCACCCTCTACACAAACACACTATTAGTCAAACAATACATCCATTTATGGTTTACTTTTCAAGTGCAAAGTTTTCCTTTTCATATTTGCCTAATGGAGACAAGATGCTCCAGGACACTTGAAGTTTTTCCTTATGATTTTGCTTATTGTAATATCATCACGCTAATAAATTTATCTGAATCTGTAACAAAGAAAATGCAAGATGTTCCATGTGCAGCTAATGGAGCCTATTTTCAGGGACGCATTCATGTAGGCACATGCTAAAAACACCTTACTGGGATCCTGTGGGGGGAACACCCACTCCCCCCCCCCCCGCGATATATAGTGAATAGTTAGTGCAGGAGGTCAAACTCAAACGCTATTGTTGGAGAATCACACACACACAGAGGAACATAAGAATAGCTTTACTGGGTCAGACCAATGGTCCATCAAGCCCAGTAGCCTGTTCTCACGGTGGCCAATCCAGGTCACTAATACATGGCCAAAACCCAAGGAGTAGCAATATTCCATGCTACTGATTCAGGGCAAGCAGTAGCTTCCCCCATGTCTTTCTCAATAACAGACTATGGACTTTTCCTCCAGGAACTTGTCCAAATCTTTCTTAAAACCAGTTATGCTATCTGCTCTTATCATAACCTCTGACAAGACTTCTTTTCTTCCATTGGAAAGAAGACTTAAAAAAAGATTGAAGCTGCAGACCCATATGTGCTTTGGGGCAAGATGCTTTGCACATCCAAATCTACATGTATGCAATGCACCTCCTCTCCTCCTCCCGCCTTTAGATTTCATGAGTAGGGGTAGGAAGGGCCAGCATTAGAGAGTGGCAAACAAGGCAACATCCCTAGACTACGCTACAGGGGATTCCAAGCATGCCTCAAGCTTGCAGGCCCCACTTCTAGGCCTCTGAATATCCAACATAAGTCCTGGGGGGTGGGGACATTTTTTATTCCACAACTCTTTGGCTTAGTATCTGTTTATTGCAAATCTAGAACTCCAACTGTCCAGAGCCATTATCCAAAATGACAAGAAGTTTGCAAGAACTTGGAAACTGAACACCCTAATGCACATTTTTAAATTATTGGACACAATGGTATGCCAAGTTATTTTTCCACTGAAACTAGCCAGTAAACATAAAAGAGACTGGAAAAGTTCCTCTCCCCTCTTCCCCTTTTTGCAATTTAGGATAACCCTCACTGTCAGAACTGGCTGACCGCATTAGAGAGATAAAGAGAATAAGGGGGATAGCTTTCAAAAACATTTCTGAGCGATATGGTGTGTTCACATAAAAAGAAATAAAACAAAAAGAACCCAACTGGTACCTTTTTTATTGGACTAACTAGAGCATGGTTAGATTAGCTTTTAAAGGTAATCCTTTAGATCAGAAATAAGCAAATGAAGACAGCTAAGGTATATAAGGAATAAGAGTAAAACATCAAAGTATTCAAATGACAGTCTTATAGGAAGAGACAAAGATAAGGGTGATGTGAAGGTGTCAGAGGAGTAAAAAGTAATGTTTCGTAAAGGGAGAGAAGGCCAATGTGTTTGTTAAGTTCTGCCTAGTAGGTTTCAAAATTCAAAATGTTTTGTGGGGCAAGTTGACAAAATTCACCAATTGTTCCACAGGAAAACAGGAAAAACCAAAGGAAAGAAGAAGAAGAAGTGGCATTGGGAGCTCTCCGCTCTCACAAACAATATTCTGAACGCTCTTCTGCATATCCAAGCCAATGGATATTGGATTCCAGAAGAAGGTCTTTTTGACTGAAACACAGACCGTGTCAGGTCCACCCCACAATACCTTTACTGCTTATTGCCTGGATGTACTGACTGTACAGCGTTTTTAACTGTGAAGACTTCTGGATCTATCTATTGACCTGTTTGAAGGCTGTTTACATTAGGAAGGAAGTACAGTAGTGATTGGTAATAGAGCTTACTAACTATGGACTTAACTATTTGAAAGACCTATTTTGAAGTCGTGTAAATTCCGTGACATAGAGGCACTACAAGCCATGAAACGCCGTCGGCGCCGGATTTCTTTAAGCAGTTAAAGAAGTTCCAGGAATAGGAAGACTAAAAGGGTGAAAGTACACTTCTCTCTCGTCATTCGCGGGGGATACGGGCAGAGCCGGACCGCAAATGCCGAAAAACCGCGATTATCCAGCTCAGACTCATCCCCACCTCCCTGCCGCCTTCTCGGCCTTACCTGGTGGTCTAGAGGGCTTTCGGGGCAGGAGCGATCTTCCTACACTCCTGCCCCGTGCAGATTGCCATCAGGAAATGGCTGTAGGGAGTTCCCGACGTAGTCTCGAGAGACTACGGGAACTCCCAGCAGCCATTTCCTCATGGCAATCTGCACGGGGCAGGAGCGTAGGAAGATCGCTCCTGCCCCGAAAGCCCTCTAGACCACCAGGTAAGGCCGGGAAGGCGGCAGGGAGGAAAAAAAGATGGGATTTTTTTAACATTAAGACTGTTTTATTTTCCCCCTCCCCAGAAAAAAATCACGATTATATGAAACCGCGAGTGCAGGAACCGCGAATGGGGAGGGGGAAGTGTAAAGCCTTGAAGTGGCCCTGGAATGGTGCTTTATAGCTTTAAAAGGATCACAGCAAGTATTTTGGTATAAATACTAAACATATTTAAATTTTGAAAAGGATGATAAAAATTAACTGATTTGGTGAAAAGAGTCTAAGAATTTTTGAAATGTTGAGTATCAAGAGTACCGGAGGGTAGGTTTTTGTGCCGATGAAAGAAAAAAAAAAAAGGAGCTTGGAGAAATTCTCTGTTTGACTCCTAGTGAAACTCAGAGGCTTTTCCTATCCTCGGACTATCTAAAGCTGATGGCAATATTAATAACATAATTATTTTGGTAAAAAAAATATTTGATTTTGGTAGGAGATCTCTTCTATTTTGAAGTTGGTGCATAGATCTATTTATTTATTTAGTGAATTTTCTATACCGTTCTCCCAAGGGAGCAAGAATTTATTCAGGTACTCAAGCATTTTTCCCCCCGTCTGTCCCAGTGGGCTCACAATCTATCTAATGTACCTGGGGCAATGGGGGGGGGAGGGGATTAAGTGACTTGCCCACAAGGAGCAGCGTGGGTTTGAACCCACAATCTCAGGGTGCTGAGGCTGTAGATTTAACCATTGCGCCACACTCTCCCCATGTCACAGATGGCAGGATATAAATGGTATACTCCAAGGTCAAGTTCTGTTTAATATTTTCATCAGTGATATCTGCAAAGGAAGAAAACGCTTGCCTTTTTGCAGATTTACCAGATGGTGGGAAAAAAAAATGAAGTATGATTTGCTAAAAGCTTGAGTATCGAAGAGTTTGGTAGTTGTGATTTAAATCACAAATGCTAAAAACATAAGACCAATGGTCCATTAAGCCCAGTAGCCCGTTCTCACGGTGGTCAGTCCAGTCCTTAGTACCTGGCCAAAGCCCAAGGAGTAGCATCATTCCATGCTAAAAGAGCAATTGGTCAAGTGGAAGGTACTTGTGTGCATCAAGCAGCATACTATACCATAATGTGTACTGTTATTTGAATATTTTGACTGCTGTTAATTGTCTATTGCCTTTGTCCAGCAGGGCATCATCTTGTGTGAATAAATCTTAATAAATAAAACAAATATGCGATTAAAATCTTATTTAAAATCACTAGCAAGGAAACAGTGAATTTAAATCTAATTAAATTGTGTTTTAGATCACTAGTCCAAGTGAAAAGGGAATAGTTTATTTTAACAATGATAAAAAAAACTCCAATATTGTAATGTGTTTAAGAACATAAGAACATAAGAAGTTGCCTCCGCTGAGGCAGACCAGAGGTCCATCTTGCCTAGCGGTCTGCTCCCGCGACGGCCCATCAGGCCTAATTGCCTGAACAGTGCCCCTGTCTAATTTTTCTACTGCCTCTAATCCTCTAATCCTATCCCTACCTCTACTCCTATCTGTACCCCTCAATCCCTTTGTCTTCCAGGTACCTATCCAAACCTTCTTTGAAGCCTTGTAGCGTGATCCTGCTTATCACGTCCTCCGGTAGCGCGTTCCATGTATCCACCACCCTCTGGGTGAAAAAGAACTTCCTGGCGTTTGTTCTAAACCTCTCCCCTTTCAATTTCTCTGAGTGCCCCCTTGTATTTATTGATCCCCTTAATTTGAAAAATCTGTCCCTGTCTATTTTTTCTATGCCCTTCATGATCTTGAAGGTTTCTATCATGTCTCCTCTAAGTCTCCGCTTTTCCAGGGAGAAAAGCCCCAGCTTTTTCAGTCTATCAGTATATGAGAGATCCTCCATACCCTTTATTAGGACTCACGTTACCATTTCAGGAAAAAGTTAAAGATCTCTCCTTAATCCTATCAACTGTTGACCATATTGTAAACCACAATGAATCCTTGCTGAAATTGGCAAGATATAAGAAACTGTATGGTATGATACTCATATGGTTATATATTTCTGTGAAGATAGAAATTCAAGCAATTTCAGAAACCCACCTCAAAGGAGCAGCCAGAGAAGACAGTCACTAAGAAAAAAAAATAAAGAATGTTTACTAGCCTGAAGGTTCTGCATACTTACAAAGCAGGAGCTCACTTTGCATTTTGCCTGCCTGCCTGTGTCACCCTTATAGAATAAGAATATTCTATAGAAACATCATTAAAATATTCCCAAATGGCATAGTGGTCTCTTTTGTAGACCGCTACTAGAATATGTTTTGCTCACCACAATTTCTTCAATACATCTAAAAAAATCAATGGAGGCCACATTCAGAATCAGAAAAACTTATTCCTCAGGACTGAAAGAATAGAATTCTGCTGCTCACTTCTGGTTTCTCTCTACTTCAATTCTTCTTCTCCTGCTGTCTCCCAAGTGGCAGCGGCAGAGTCAGAGCGGCAAGCAGGCAGGTTCGAGTTTTTCACTTTCTACCTTGTCCCGTGCTGCTCTGTGAATGGCTGCCCCAGTCTCTGTGAATGGTTGCCCCAGTTCTCGCAAGAACTGGGGCAGCCATTCACAGAATGGCGCGGGACAAGGCAGGAAGCGAAAAACTCACACCTGCCTGCTTGCCACTCTGACTCTGCCACTGCCGCTCGGGAGAAAGCAGGAAAGAATTGCAAGAGGCTGAAATCTCCTGCCCTACAGCGCTGGACCGCCATTCACGGAGCGGCACGGGACAAGGCAGGAAGCGAAAAACTCACACCTGTCTTCTTGCCGCTCCGACTCTGCCGCTGCCAATGGGGCGAAAGCTAGAGGGAAGGGCATGAGGCTGAAAGCTCCTGCCCTACAGCGCTGGACCACCGGAGGAGTTAAAGTAAGGGGGGACCCTGCCTGCCTCCGGGTGGGGGGCCCGCCCTGCCCGTCACTAAGCTGCTAGGCTTGCCTACCTGCCACTAGGCCGGCCTGCCTACTTGCCACTAGGCTGCTAGGCCGTCACTAGGCCTGCCTGACTGTCACTAGGCCTGCTGGCCATGTCCCGGCCTACCACTAGACCACCAGAGGGAGGACAGGGTACAGAGCCTGGCAGGGATAATTTGGTTCAGAAAGGTTTTTTTCTTGTTTTCCTCCTCTAAATCTAGGGTGTGTCTTATTGTCAGGTGCATCTTATGGAGCGAAAAATACGGTAATTTTGTCACAGCTCATATTTCTATAATGCTACAAAACACATGTAGCAGGCTATAAATACGTATAAAAGTCAGCCCTGGCTTCAAACACATGCCTGCTGCTATACTGCAAGAATGAACTGACTAATCACTTTATAAATATCTGTTTAAAGAGGCTAAATAGAACATACACATACAGTAAAACAAATCTTAACGAGAAGATTTTACAGTATATATACACAAAGCTCTCCTAAAAGAAATAGGCTGTACTACTGGAAAAAGGAAAATACCATTTACATTTCTACAGTTTAGTGGCTGAAACTTTAACTACAAATTAATTGGGCTTCATTTTCAAATTAGTGAAGAATAAACACACAAGTAGAACTGCCAAATCATGCAACATCTGCCTGTGCCTACAAGGAAGCAGACGAGTAGATAGGCCAGAGGGGGAAATGCAGAACACCACCCAGCTCAGTTTAGAGCAAAACCAGTCTGGCAGCAATCTCCGAGGTTGCATATCCAGTAGGGATAAGAGAGTCAACATAGTTGCAGATATAGTTTATATACTGCCCAGCAAATTTGTCAAATTACATGAGATAGTGAAGAAAGGTGAGGTGGAAACCACCAAACATCCTACCGCAATGAAAACAACCGTGAATTTGCGGTTCGTGAATCGCGGACTCAGTCTTTCGTGGTATTTTCTGACCGCCTCTTCCTGGTACTAAAGTCAGGCTACACCAATCAGGAGCTGCTTTGACACGCCAGATGGCGTGTCAAAGCAGCTTCTGATTGGTGTAGCCTGACTTTAGTACCAGGAAGAGGCAGTCAGAAAATAGTAAGCATGATCCCGCACCTGATTTTCAGAGCCTATTGGCACCCCAGCTGCCCTCTCCTGCCTTCGATCTGCTGTTAAACTACATTCGCAGGTTTTCCAAACTTTGCGGGTGTTCCTGGAACAGAACCCCCGCGAATTTCGGGGGAGTACTGTATATGTTCAAAAGTTTACAACACAAAAGCCTTAAACAGTCCATTGGTAAGATCATTACAATAATGCTCAAACTATATAGAACATGTACATGTACACAAATATTATATCATATATTATATTATATGTACAGTGCTCCCCCGCAAATTCACGGTCGGCGGTCCTGGTCATTCGCGGTATTTTCCGACTGTGAATGACCGGGCAATTGAGGGCAGCTGAAGCGCCAGCGAGTGAAGGAAATCACTCGCTGTATGCTTCGACCCCCTCTTCCTGTACTAAAGTCGGGCCTTACCAATCAGGAGCTGCATGTCAAAGCACCAGGGTCACACTCACTGCATCTCTCCCTCCCCCACCATAGCAGCAAATATGCCTCCCTGAACACCCCCCCCTCCAAAGTGCTTCCTTCCCAACTCACCAACAGGTATACCCAGGCCTTAGTATCTTCTCATGCCAGATCCACTTTCAAAATGGCCTCTAGAGGTCACTGTGGTCATTTTATGAGCAGAGCTGGCAAGGGCAGGAGCTACTCCTGCACTGGGGAGGGGTGGGAAGCACTTTGTGGCTGCTACCATTCAGGTGACTAAGAAAAGGAAAGGCACAGTGTTTGTGGCAGTGGTAACCCTATATGTCCGGATTATCCAACAATTTTGATTATCCAAAAACCTGTTGATCCTGTTGTGTTGGATAATTGGGATTCTCCTGTATTTATTTAATTTGTTTTATATCCCATCCTCCCCAATGAGCTCAGAATGGCTTACAAGTTAACATAAAGGTTAACATATATAAACTTAGTCAAGATGGGTTATAGGTTGACATATATATTATACAGATTGTTCATCCTAAATTGCCATATATGGGGTGATCCAGATCCATCTACATTTGGTATATATCAGAGAATGACATGGGGACAAATGTGTCCCCGTCCCCATAGGAACTCAATTTTCCCGTCCCGTCCCTGTGAGTTTTATCGCTGTCCCTGTCACATTCATATAAGCTCTGCTTTAACCACACAAGCCTCGAACACTTATGGTTTTAAAGCGTTTGAGGCTTGTGCAGATGAGGACGGAGCTCAGGCATTGGTGGAATGAGGCATTATGACATCACAATTTGAGCTCTAGAATGTTGCTACTTAGGATTTGAAAGCATTTGAGGCTTGTGCAGGTGAGGACGGAGCTTGCAGGAATGGGGCAGGGACAGGAAAAGAACTCACCGGGATGGGAAAATGAGTTCCTGTGGGAACGGGGACAAATTTGTCCTCGTGTCATTCTCTAGTATATATAATACACATATATACACCAAATGTATGTACAGTAGAAACAAATACACACACACATAATATTATATTTCTATGAGAGAGAGAGAAATCAAGATAGGCATTATGGGAAAGACATGGTTGACTGCCTTGATGACTTACGACACCATTTGTAGGCTTATCATAGGTCACATAATGGAGCTGGCTGGGCCAGAATTCTGTTCAGTCACTATGATCAGAAGCATGACTTTTTCAAAATATCATGGTTTTTTTTGTACGTGGTTTATCGTTCCAGAACAGCCACATGATATTTTCAGCTCCTAAGAGGATGATTTAATGACAGTGTCGTGCTCCCACAGATGCTGTAAGTAGCTGGGATAATTCTAAACATTTCTTGGTTACAGAGGTGAGAAAGATTTCAGAACCTTGCTGCTAAATCTTAGTAATTGTTAAACCAGTCCAAGGTCCGTAAGACACCTTAAAACTTGAGCTAAAAGTAGCTTATGGATTTAATTGCTACTATGCAAGTGTCTTTCCCATTCATGCTGATTAAATTGATGTAGGTTTAACAGACAGAGACAATTCATGAAATGATAAAAGAACCAAGATTATGATTATTATTATAAAATGAATAGGAAAGGTTCTGGACTGTTGTTAACATATAGCTCTATTTATATGGATATTATTTATATACACACACTTGCTAGTCTAAAAATGAGAATGATGGAGGATTTTAGGGCAGGAGGAGCACATCAGCCCCAAAATTGACCTGCTTCCAAGAACTGCACCATCCTAAAATTCTAATGGATTATGGAAGGTGTCATTCTCGTACTGATGAAACCAAGAAAAGGTGACATCAGTGATTCCCAAACCTGTCCTGGGGGAACCCAAACCAGTCAGGTTTTCGGGATACCCACAAAGAATATGCATGAGAGAGGTAGTATATGCAAACTGATCTCATGAATATTCATTATGGATATCCGGAAAACCTGACTAGCTGGGGGCTCTCCCAAAATAAGTTTGGGAATCACTGAGCTAAGCTATAGCTAAATATTTATTTTTTAGAATGGAGAGTACACTTCTCCCTCCTTATTTGCGGGGGATGGGGCGGATCATAGGCGTGAATATGGAAAAACCACAAATAACTTTTTATATGTTATTCGCGATTTTTAGAAAACGTCGTCGTTTTTAGTATTGAAACTGCGAATAACTTTTCTACTGTTATTTGCGGTTTTTTAAATAAGCCACTATTACTACTAATGAAATTTGTAAATTTTTATTATACAACAATACCTGTACAGTCATAATCTCAGGGCAAGCAGCGATTCCCAGCGATTCACAAAGAATTAAGGGCTTGGAGCAGGCAAGCAGCGGTTTCTAGTGATTTTCTCCATGCATGCTGGGAAGAAGTCTTTTTCTCGATGGATGCTGGGAAGCAGCGATTTTGTGGGAGAAAGCATGGAAGCAGTGCTTTTCAGAGTGAATGGTAAGTGATAAACTTTTTTATTGGTACAGTAAAAGGAAAAATAACTTTAATGATGACATAATTTGGGGGGAGGAGTCAGCAGCCGATAAATCGCAAATAAGCGAATCCGCAGATACAGAAACCGCGGATAGAGGGAGAAGTGTATATGCTATAAACAGTTGGTGAGTGCACCCCCTCCCTTTTCACTACCCCCCCCCCCTTTAGTCTCTCTCCTCCTCACTCTATACTTCTCAATTCCACTTCAGGTGCATCTCTTTCCTTTTGTCTCACTACAGCAACAGGAAAATTAAACTGCTAATTTAAAATTTGACCGCATTTCATTATTTTTCTCTTTTTTAGCTCAGTCTTTAAAGATAGAACCAAACCAGCTGTTGGTCCTGTCTGCTAGGTTGCAAATTCTGTAGTAACTGGAAGAATTACAGGAAACACAGGTGGTTATGCTGTTGTGGGATGCAAGATATTTAGCAGTTAAACAGTTATCTGGTATGCACTGCTACTGGTTAGACCATTAACTGCCAACAGCTTCATATTAGCTTTCAGGCCACAGCCGAGGGTATAAATCCTACTGTAGCTCACTTCAATGCTTCCTCTTGACTGTCTGGCAGCTACTGTCACAGCAGGTTGAGATTAGGCTTACTGGACTGGCCAATGAAGGCTCATAGTCACATTGGCATGAGGGGAGGAAGGGAGGGATGGGCAGCTACTTTCAGCCTTATCACTTAGAGTAGTGCTTCGCAAACTGTGTGTCGTGGCACACTAGTGTGCCCCGAGATGCCCAGCAAGGAGGAGAGGCCCTGGCTGACAGCTCTCGTACTGTAGTCAATCAGTCCACACCTGCGCTTCTCCTCACCTCTCTTTCTGCAGCGTCCCCCCACCGGTGGTAACAGGAGGCTCAGGGCCGCGGTTGCCGATGTGGTGACATTGTGGCACCCACGTGATGTCACTGCGTCGACGTCCGCACATTTCCAGGTGCCTTCCAGCCCTGAGGTTAGTGCGCCAGCAGCGTAAAAGGTTTGCAACACTGACTTAGAGGGTTAACCGTTTACATTCAGCTGGTTTTTTTAAACATATGTAACCTCATGAGTTGGATCAGTCTGGCAGCTGGATTTCATCCGCATTATCCTCCACAATGTAGATCAGTGTTTCTCAACTCGGCATAAGGAAGTTCTTCTCTACCACTCTTTGGATGAAGAACTGGAACGCTCTTCCAGAGTCTGTTATAGGGGAAAACACCCTCCAGGGATTCAAATAGGGGAAGACACCCTCCAGGGATTCAAGACAAAGTTAGACAAGTTCCTTCTGAACCAGAATGTACGCAGGTAGGGCTAGTCTCAGTTAGGGCGCTAGTCTTTGACAAGAGGGCTGCCGCGTGAGCGGACTGCTGGGCACGATGGACCACTGGTCTGACCCAGCAGCGGCAGTTCTTATGTTCTTAGTGACGCTGTACAGTGCTGCGTACGACTGGCAGCACTCTAGAAATACAGTAAGTAGTAATAGTAACTCAGCCCCTTGCCAGTCAGGTTTTCAGGATATCCACAATGAATATGCATAAACTTGATTTGCATACCCTGCCTCCATTATATGCAAATTTTTTCATGCATATTCATTGTGGATATCCTGAAAACCTGACTGGCAAGGGGGTACCTCCAGGACTGAGTTGAGAAACACTGGTATAGATCGCAGGAGAAACTATAACTAACTATAAACAATGCTACACCTGATAAAAGAACTTTCATTTTCAGGTTTGACTGTAAGTTTATAGTTTTGTCTGCATTTTTCTAAATTTTTTTTTTTTTAATGGAAAAATTCTCTGTATGTTCCCCCTATTTTTATTGTAAATCGCTTAGTAGTTTCGATAAGCGATTATATCAAATTTTATTAAAAACTTGAACCCCCATGCATATTCTTAGAAAACAGCTCCCTGCAAGACATTCATTAGATGTCATATCCCAACTCTTCTAGGCTCTAGAGACAAGGAAACTTCAAATAATAATTCACCGATGACCATCGCAATAATGCTCACTATTTATAGTATATAATGTGTGACTATGGTAACTCACTGGAGTAAATCTAGCTCCCCGTCAACATCAAGAACTATGAAAGTAAATTTTTATATCAGAAGCAAAGCATTATGTGGTTTCACTATTTTTACATGCATTATTATTTAAGGCCAAATCTTGGGAGAGATCTTACTTGGTGCTTAGTCAACACAGCCCATGTTGTTTAATATCTGTCTTCTAGTTGAGCAACGAGACAAAGAGGCGTGGGTGTTGCTATGAGTTATTACCACACCAAGGTGCGGTATGGAAAGGCACGAGGCAGAGCATGTGACACGGTCAATGCTAGGTGTGGTGACAATGGCATCATCACACGTGTACTGTCTTGTACTTACAAAACAGAAACTCCGGCTTAATAGTTATGTCATCAAGAAATGTTGAAACAATTTTTGGGGGAATAAGGTGTCTTAAGATATTAAAAGCACAGTGAAAATATCAAACATTTGATGAATTCACAGAATTCATAGTAACACAAAGTCAGATAATGAGCAACTGGCCCAGCCACTCTGCCTAGCCGCCTTCCCTGATGCTTCTCTAACACTCTGGCTAGCTGAGAGCAAATTCTCATTTTAAACTAACAGCAGCTTCCTTCAGGTCTTATCAGTACTGGGATGTTTGATTTAAACTTTATGTACTGTATATCACCGCATTGTTCTTTTAGGAGCAACAGAGGCAGACAGAAGATCCTGCAGAGCAAGGTTTTCTGGAGTGAAGAGTTAGAGAGGGGGGAACATTTCCTTCAGACTATGTGATCAGGAGATGGCTATGGGGATGACTATTTCATATCACAAAGGCCGAAATTCAGAAGGAAAGAACCAAGTTGAAGTCTTTCTTATCCGGTTATCTCTTGCTGACCAGGTGAGCCACAGATTTTCAGTGATACCACTGGACATCTGCGAATTCTTCCGCAGCACTATCTGATTCGTGTTGAGGTGGTCCAAGCGCGGAGGCAGAGTGGAGGCATGAATTACCTGAGCATCATCAATATTCAGCAAAAAGACTATCCCATGTAATCGCCTTTGACTACCGGCAGGACCTGAGCAACTTCCTGCAGGCTGCCAACAGCCTTGAATGTTCAGTGCTGGTACCAGGCACAATTCAGCCAGTGGCAGACAGTGTTTCCGAAAAAAGCTCATTACTGCTAGCCAAATTTTTTTTCACACTATGCAGAGATGGCTAGTACATTCATCCTCTCTCAACCTCTCTTTCTTTTCATTGTCCCTGGACCCAGTGTGGAGAAGCAGAAAGCAACCTAATTTCCCAATTCTTCCATTCAGCACCAGAAAAAGGTGGAAGATATGGAAGGAGAACCATTGCAGATCATGCCAGAAGACAAAACATGAAAATGAACAGAATTCACCCCTGATTATTTTTCATGATCTATTTGATCAATCTTAAGAAGAAATTTTAATATCAATACTCTTACAATGATAGAAACTTAAAAAAGATGGTTTTGCTTTGCCGTAACATCAATGCCATCCTTTCTGCTTATAGCCCCTCCCCTTACTCTGAAATATCGCCACAGAAAGAATAAATATAAATCTTCAGTTGCTAAACAGTGATTAACCTACATAACATAAAGAATAATTAACCAATAGTAAAAAAAAATGTGAAGCAAGGAAATATAATTAGAAGAGAAAACGAAATCATGTCAATTTAGGGCTCCTTTTACGAAGGTGCGTTAGGGCCTTAACGGGCGGAATATCATGCGCTAAAATGCCGCGCACGCTAGCCGCTACCGCCTCCTCTTAAGCAGGTGGTAGTTTTTCGGCTAGCGTGAGCTATAACGCGTGCTAATCCAGTGCATGCACTAAAAACGCTAGCGCACCTTCGTAAAAGGAGCCCTTAGTGTACAACTAATGAACTTTATTAATACAGTCTGGTCGATATCTAATGACTGCGGTATTGCTGTGTGAAGTTTATTAAACAATGGATATCGGCCAATTGGTTTCCGTGAACTGTGAACAAAAATCTCAGGTATTTTTGACAAGGTCGAACACACGAACTGGCCTTGAAACTTTTATCAATAGACGGATGGATGTCCTATTCCTATATCAGAAGGAGTGCAATATTGATATTTGATAAAACATTAACAATTCATGCACAGCTGAAGTCTGTTTTCTTCAGGTTAAGACTAGCTAGAAGGTTAGCTGATCATCTTACACCTGAACATTTTGGACTGGCCATTTAATAATGCCTCACTCTGATTATTTTTTTTAACATCTTGTATTTAGGTTTACCAGCTTATGCATTACAAGTAGCTAAACCTCTAGACCTCATGGATTTCTCAGGTAGACTGGGGGCCTGCAGGAGAGTGGAGGTCATTTGGATGGAAGGGGGGGGGGTCTTTGGCATTGCAAGACAGTGCCAGGATTATTTTCTATAATGGATTCCCCTGCCACAACCAGAGAAAGTAGTTGGGTATGTCTCGAAAAAACTTATTTTTGTATGTTTTTCATGTGGATGTTTTTATTTTGGAAAATGGCCAAAAGAGATAGACGTTTTTAAGGACTAAAACATCTACATAGCTCATTTTCAAAAATAAAAGATAGATCTTGACTGTTTTGAAAATGGACAGTTTCTCTACTGGATGTTTGGATGTTTTTTGTTTTTGTTTTCAAAATATCCAAATTAGACCTATCAAAAATGCCCTTCCAGGTATTTTAGGTAATCCGCCTTTGACAAAGGTGGACTAGAAATAGTAAATTGAAATAGAAGGGGGGTCACGTGATGCTGGAGACCTGATCGGACGTGCCTCTCAGTAGCTCCGTGCCACTCCACTCTAAAACCCGCTTTAAACCTCTTACTTCGAGGGGTGCTGTGCACTTTTCTTTTCTCTGCAAATAGGGGAGTGGAGTGAGCCTCCGACTTGGCTCTTTTGGGACGGATTTCCCTGGTTATGCCGACTAAAGCTCAGCGAGGAGCAAAAGCTAAGCATACTGTGCCGGGAGCTAAAATGGCGGAGCAGCACGAGGTACCGATGTTCACTTTGCAAGAAGCAGCCGTTCAGGAACTTACACGCTCCCTCACGCTGGTGATGGAAGATAAACTTACTAAGATCCAATCTTTTATGGAAGAGATGCGTGAAAAACTGGAGTCCCAGGCGAATCGGATACAGCGTGCTGAGGATCGCATTGCCCAGCAGGAGGTCCACATAGACAGCTTCGAGGAACGACTCCGCACCCTGGAAACATCTAATACCACCCTAAAGGAGCGAGCGGAGGACCTAGAGAATCGCGGTCGCAGGAATAACCTGCGCTTTATTGGTATCCCGGCTTCTGTGTGCGACGTGGATCTTCGAGCCCGACTCGAAACGTGGCTGCCTACAGTTTTTGATCTGCAGGCCCCTCTGGCCCCGCTGTTGATTGAACGGGTGCACCGGGTGGGGATCCGTGGTGAAAACGAGCAGCGCCCACGCCCTGTCATTGCGCGTTTCCTCAACTTCGCTGCAAAGGAAAAAGTCTTATCCCTATATCGCAAGGGGAAGGAGCTACAATTTGAAGGCCATAAAATTCTTATCTTCCAGGATTTCTCCCCGCACGTCTCCTACCAGCGGCGCGCGATGGCGCTTTTTTGCAATGAGCTTTACAAATGCCAAATCAGGGTTAATCTACTGTATCCAGCTCGGGCACGTATATATTACAATAATAAGGTCACCTTCCTTGACACACCACAGGCTATGGAGCAATTTATCCTCACTCTCCTCGTGTGGGTGACTGAGCCTCTCAGATATGCCTTTTTTCTGGTTTCATTGGTTCATGGCCTGCCTGAATTGGAAGCCTGGGGGAACTTGCCTCTCTTCTATCTTTCGGGTTGATTACCTGTG
The DNA here is from genome assembly GCF_902459505.1 of Geotrypetes seraphini. Classification (NCBI taxonomy): domain Eukaryota; kingdom Metazoa; phylum Chordata; class Amphibia; order Gymnophiona; family Dermophiidae; genus Geotrypetes; species Geotrypetes seraphini. The sequence continues at coordinate 7,060,645 of NC_047101.1, read as the reverse complement.
GCTGAGAGCCATTTTAAGGGGCAGCAGAACATCCTTTTGTGGTATCTTATTTCCTGCTTGAGCTCCCCGGGAACTACCTGATGGGGGTGCTCGCTGCCCTGACCCCCGAATAGATAGCTGCACATTATGGCTGTCTCTCTCGTGGATGGTTCCATGTTGGGGCCCATGTTTATGTTTCTGTTGTTCCTGCTGTTCAAGAATGTTGACATTACTAATGGAGTATGCTCTTGCATTTGATATTTGTCTTTACTTTGCACATTTATTTATATGATGACTTGCATTCCTTAATGTGTTCTCTTACTGTACTTGTTCATATTTGCTGGGATTTCTTTCTAATTATCCCTCTTCTGGATTTCATTTTTCTACAATGACCCTCCTTTGCTTTATTGACTTGGGGGTGGCCCGGAGCTGCTGTATCTATGCTGTTCTGTTGTCTAGGGGTAGACTGCAAGGTCTGGGGAGGGAGGGGAGGGTGACTGGTGGGGGGAAGCAGTTACTGGTATGTGTGTGTGTGTGTGTGTGTATGTGTATGCTTGGTTGGATGGTTGGTGATTTGTCTGGGATTCTAGGGCATGATGCTTTGTCTGGTGTTTGGCTGAGACGGATGTCGCGACGGATGGATAGAACTCTCCATAATATATGGAGGAGGGGGATTTGGCTGGGACGATCCCTATCTCCTCTATGGTTTTTGGTTCATTTTATTGCATTTCCTGCTTTTACTTTTCATACTGGCTAACTTGAATGTTAATTCTTTAAATGTTGATGGTTTTCATTCTCCTGTGAAACGTACCAAGATTTTATCCTATCTGAAGAGGGAGCGCTGTGACATAGCTTTTATTCAGGAGACCCACCTGTCCGCCACAGAACATCTCAAACTTCGGAGGGATTGGGTGGGACAGGTGGGTTTCTCTGCCTATTCTTCCCGAAAGCGTGGGGTGGCGATCTTGATTCATAAGAATATTCCCTTCTATGTCCATAAGGAAATTAAGGATCCGGAGGGCAGATATCTATTTCTGATTGGTGAACTGTGGGGTTCCCCTCTTGTGTTGGGTACGGTCTATGCTCCGAATGTTTACTCACATGATTTTTTTTCCTCCTTGGTGGGGATTTTAGCCGCTTACTCTTCCCACCAGTTGATTATAGGGGGAGATTTCAATGTGGTGGCGGAGCCCCTTTTGGATTGTAAACCGGCTAAAACTGCCCCTCGGGGACATTATAACAAGGGGATACCTTTTCTTCTACAAGAATTGGGCTTGTTGGATGCCTGGCGAACCCTGAATCCGCTTGATAGTGACTTTTCCTTCTATTCCCACCCTCATAACGTATACTCTCGCATTGATTACATTCTAATTTCTGATGGCCTGTTTTCTAAATTGACCAAAGCAGGTATGGCCGCTCCTTTGGTGTCGGACCATGCGCTCTTGGGCGCCACTTTGCAGTTTTCTCCTGCCTCTCCTGGCAGGATTTGGCGGATGTCTCCTCACCTGTACTCGGACCCTTCTTTTCGCACTTATTTGGGGCAGCGGTGGGAAGAGTTCCTTCAGACGAACGATGCGGAGGATGTGAGCCCGGTTACATACTGGGAAGCAGCCAAGGCCGTTTTGCGTGGTCACGTACTGGCTTATTCTGCTGCTGCTAAGAAAAAACGGGATGGGGAATTGTTGTCCTTGACTGCTGAATTACAGCGCTTGCGACGCTCACACATCTCGAATCTTACCAGTGACTTGCGGGATAGGCTTTTGGACGTCAAAAACTGGGTTAATGATATTCTCTCCCAAAGGGCCTCTCGAAATATATACTTCTACAAATACAAGCTGCATGCTTGGGGTAATAAAACCGGTCGCTTACTTGCCAATTTGATCCGCCCTCCTAGAGCCCGACATGTCATTACTCATATCAAGGATGGGGCGGAGAGGGTGCACACTCAGCAACAGGCCATTACAAATCAATTTCTTCAATTTTACCAAAGGCTTTATGCTGAACAGCCGCCTGATGACAGAGCGCGAGACGCTTTTTTTTGCAATCTGTCCATGCCCATGGTCTCTGACCCACAGAAGACGGCGCTTAACCAGTCGATTAGTGGGGAAGAGTTGCAATTGGCTATTCGAAAACTCAAGCTGGCTAAAACTCTTGGGCCAGACGGCTTTGGCCCGGAGTTTTATAAGCTACTGCCCCCACCGGCCTTGGGCCCTCTGCAAGCTTATTTTATGGGACTTCGGACGGAAACACCTCCCGGTAATACCCACAAGAGTGCTCACATTATCATCTTGCCGAAACCGGGGAGACCCACGGACCAACTGGGTTCATATCGCCCCATCTCACTTCTGAATCAGGATGTTAAAATCCTTGCCGGGATACTAGCGGCGCGTCTTAATACGATTCTACCGAACCTGATCCATGAGGATCAGGTGGGCTTTGTTCCAGGGAGGCATGCCTCCATGAATTTACTTAAAGTGCTCACGGTATTGCAGCTTCCTTATCATGCCTCCGATAGGGCTTTAATAACCAGCCTTGACGTAGAGAAGGCGTTCGATATGGTTTCCTGGCGACACCTCTTTTGGATCCTTGATCGCTATGGCATTTCCGGGGACTTTGTCGCCTGGGTGGCAGCGTTATACACTTGCCCTAAATCTCAGCTGCTGATCAATGGGGGGATCTCTGAACCTTTTTCTCTGGGTCGGGGCACACGGCAGGGCTGCCCATTGTCCCCTCTGCTATTCCTTCTTTCTCTTGAACCCCTGGCCATCCGAATCCGTCAGGACCGGGAACTTCAAGGCTTGGGCATCGGGGGACAAGAATTTCGTATTAGTATGTTCGCTGATGATATGCTGCTTTACGTTCGGCATGCCGATGTCAACCTCCCTCGCTTGATGGCTATTATTAACTCGTTCGGACTCTTTACCGGTTTAAAGGTCAATTATGAAAAAACTGAAGCCCTACTGTTGCACGATTCTCCGGGTGATCTTTGGTTCGAAAGGTTGGGAGTGGGCATTGCACCTGGGAAATTGAAATATTTAGGGATTTATCTTCACCAGGATCCGAAAAAGCTGTATGAAGCCAATATAACGGCAGTGATTGGAAGGATCCACTCCCTCAGTCATAAATGGCGATCCCTTCCCTTATCCCTGATGGGCCGGGTGGCTTTGGTGAAGATGGTTCTCTTCCCGAAACTTTTATACGCGGTACAGTCGGTGCCCTTTTGGGTTAGTCGTGCTGACGAACGTCACTATAACTTTATTGTCCGCAAATTTATTTGGAATGCCAAACAGGCACGAATTGGATTCCCCAAACTGTCTCGAGCTAAGGGGCAAGGGGGGCTTGGGCTGCCAGACATTCGCCTCTACAATGTCGCATCTCTCTTCCGTTGGATCCATGAACATTTGACGTTGCATAGGCGCTATTCTCCTCTGGATCTTCTGGCTACTTGTTGCTCTCCAGTGTCTTTTGTTTCATTCATGCATGGGATTCAGGGTTCGCCAGTCTCTTTGAGGTACCCCTCGTTACATTACCTATATGCCTTTCAAAGAGCTTGGGCGTGGTGGCGGAAACTTCAGCACAAAGTGCCTCATCCGTCCCCCTTTCTATCTCTGATTGGCAACCCTAATTTTGTACCTGGTTTTCGGGGTTTGCCCGGTTTGAGGGGGCGTGCTGAGCGTGAGTCCACCATTCGCGATCTATTATACTTGGGGGGTGGAAGTTTCCCTTCTTTTTCTTTACTTTGTACCCACTGGGGGCTCCCCACCAATCAGTATTATCTTTATATCCAAATTAAACATTATTATGCCTCTCTGACCCATATTTCTCCTACCACTTGGGATTGTGGATCCTTGGACGAAAGGGCTCTCGATGTGCCACCCCAAAAGAATAAGATTGCTACCTGGTACGCGGAGGGTAGGGAGGGTCAGGGAACGCAGTGTCTTCAACCCGTAGTAACGGACTGGACTAAGGACTTGGGAATGACAGTGTCTCTTCATGATATGCATGTTTTCTTTCAGAATATATACTTGTTTGTTAAATCTGTCTCTTTACAGGAAACCCAATTTCGCATACTGCACAGAGCATATCTTACCAGATCTAGAGGTTTTCACATGGGGCTGTGGCCTGATAATTTATGTGTTAAATGTCATCTCTCCCCAGGCACCTATCTGCACTCCTTCTTTCTCTGCCTGAAGCTTACCTTCTGGGCCCAAGTCCACCGGTGCTTGGAGGATGTCTTAGGCTGCACCATCCACTGGAATCCACCTGCCTTACTGCTGGGCGATGTGCAAGACTTATCTCAACAGAACCTCAATGCATCCTCACAGAAATTTGTTCTCCATGCTATCATGGTGGGGAAAAAGCTCATTCTGCAACACTGGGCTTCCCCGGAGGTACCCTCCTTTTCTGCATGGTCCAGTCGCATGGACACTTTGGCTGCATTTGAGCTGCAAACTTACTCTCAGCGCTCGCAAGATCACTGGAAGGACTATTGTGCACTTTGGGATACCCTTTTGAAGCACTGTTCTGCTTCTACTTCATAACTATGGTCTCTGGTGTTTCACAGACTTGCCTCCCTACTTGAATCTGCATTTTATTATGGTTTAGACTTAGCCTTTGCCTTTGACGTTGCCTTTGTCTTGACAGATGACTGTGCCTTTTTTCCCACATTATATATCATCATTGGTGCCGATTTATGAGAGTTCTCTTCTTCAACTTGTTTTAGCCGTCGGGCACGGTGTCCCTATTAGTTTGATTGGTGACTGTGTGTCTGTTTGGGGAAGGTGTGTAGGGGGGGGGGGGGAGTGCAGGTTGTTTAGGTGTGTGATGTGTGGATGGTGCTGGTATGTATGGGGGGGTGTCTGCGGGGGTTTTTTCTTATGCGTTAAGGTTATAGTTTTTTCTACAAAATACTGGGTGTTTGAGATGACAGCGTTCCGGCCACCTATTAGAGTGCTTTCTCTTACATATTTTGCTATTTTGCTTTGTGTTTGATATCCATGACACTTCCCTGTTGCAATTGTTGTTTGCTGTTTATGCTGTTATCTTACTTTACCCAATAAAGATGATTACACACAAAAAAAAAAAAGAAATAGAAAAATTGAAATTCCTGTTTTCTATGTATTGGCTTTGCGCTATGTACAAATGACATCTTGTTTTAAAAACAAGTATGTTTTTAATAGAATGATCAGTTAATTATGTTACCGCTTCAAGTTGTTGCGGTTTGACGTAGCCGTCAATGTCACTATGGAGCCACTGGCTGAAGTTCGAGCTACTCTCTCATGTGATGTCTTCAAAACTCACGTTTCTGCTATAATCCACTCATTCTGCACCGATCTGATGAAGGGAACCTTCCTCTCAAAAGCTCATTACAACTGGAATTTAAAGCTATATTTTACAGATTAGACTGATACGGCCTTGAGCTAGAAACAGAACAGTAGAGCACATAGAATGTAAAATAAATTAAATAAAAAGATTAAATCACTCACAACTCATTTGCAGACCTTTGTTTCTATGTATACCACAAAATGAAGTTGCAGAACCAGCCCTTCTGTGCTGCTCCTTGCACAACTTTGTTAGTTATGTAACAGGAAAGCAAGCTCATTATTCTGGATTTGCAGATGTGTTATTTTGCTGTAATGCAGACTAGCTGGACAGCTGAATTCTTCCAGACACGGTTTCTCAGCCCAATAAATGGAGACCAGGAACAACAGCTTTCTTCCTTTGGGAAGGGCTCATCTAGAACGTTTCTGAGGTCATCCGAGTCCATTCTGCACTTCCATATGGTGGTGATAAGTCCCTGATCCATTAAAGAGTGAAGAGATCACAGTGCTACCATGGCGACTAGCATTTTGGGCTGGAAACCGCATATCAGCCCATGGAGCCTGCTTCTCCTCGGCAGCCTCCCATTCAAATATTAGCCCTGTCAGGCCCTGTTTAGCTGCAGAGATCTGATGCATTTGAAATCTCCAATGCTGGGTGCACATATCGTCTTAAAAAGGCTGCTTTCCGCAGTATATGAATTCAAAAGGAGATATGGCATTGTTTCTTGCAATATCTGTCCTAAAGACTGATTAAATGCTTCTCTGTGCTACTAGCACTTACAAGCTTTGCTAGATTGTCACTTCTGTGTCCCTGTTGGTTGAAAAGTGCTTTCCGGGAGCTAAATTCCTTGCTATCTTGAGTCTGCTCTGCCCACCATTCTATGCCACTTCATCCACTGTTGGTTTTAGCGCATTTTTTTCAACAACTGAATGAGAGATCAGATCTTAATCAATGCACTAGCACCAGACATTTGAAATAACTCTCGCTTTTGTTGAAAAACTGAAGCATTCCTCATTGGCTTCACTGTTAACCCTTTCCCTTACATCACTTTTTTCCATTATAAGATGTATGATATTTTACACATAATATTCACTTATCTAATAATGCCAGAAACATGTACTAGAGTACCCAGTTACAGGAAATATAGCAGAACATAAGAATAATCCTCCTGGATCAGACCAATGGTCCATCTAGCCCAGTATCCCATATTCATGGTGGCCAATCCAGGTCACAAGTACGTGGCAAAAACTCAAATAGCAAAAACATTTCATGCTACCGATCCAGAGCATGCAATGGCTTCCCCCAAGTCTGTCTCAATAGCAGACTAAGGACTTTTCCTAAGGGAACTTGTTCAAACATTTCTTAAAACCAGCTACGTTAACTACTCTTACCACAAACCTCTGGCAATGCATTCCAGAGCTTAAGTACTTTCTTAGTGGGGGGAAAAAAAATTATTCCTCCTATTGGTTTTAAAAGTATTTCCTGTAACGTCATCAAGTGTCCCCTAGTCTTTGTAAAAAAAAAAAAAATCGATCCACTCGTACCCATTCTACATCACTCAGGATTTTGTAGACTTTGATCACATCTCCCCTCAGCCATCTCTTTTCCAAGCTGAAGAGCCATAAACTCTTTAGTTTTTCCTCATACGAGAGCAGTTCCATTCTCTTTATCATCTTGTTCGCTCTTTAAATCTTTTCTAGCTCTGCTATATCTTTTTTGAGATAAGGTGACCAGAACTGAATGCAATACTCAAGGTGAGGTCACACCACAAAGCGATACAGAGGCATTTTGACATTCTTAGTCTTGTTTACGATCCCTTGTCTAATAATTCCAAGCATCTAGTTTTCTTTATTTGGCCAACACTGCACATTTCTTGGGCACGGATCCCAGAGCTTTCCAAATTGTGGAGAATTAGACCAAAGATTAGTGTAGAGGCCTGGGAACCTCGGGAATTGATTCTGGACAATTGACTTAGCCCTCCATTGCCCCAGGCACAAAATAAATATCTGTATATAATATATAAACAGCTTTGATTGTAACCATTAATAGGTGATATATCAAATCCTACTCCTTTCCCTTTCCTTTTGGGGGTCACAGAACCTATGTTTGGAGCCATGACCTGAGCAGGGAACTTCATAGGATATCATTAATTCACACCACCCAGAGGTCTTGCGCATTCTGTGACCAAGGCCCAGATAGTGATTCAATCGCTGTTGGACGATTTTAAAACAGCGATTGATTCACTATCTTTTTTGCATGGAGATGCAGTGAGCAATTAAGTCAGGGCAGCCCTGACAGTAGTGACTGTTTTCTTTTTTTTTAATGGCACAGATATTTTGCCAAAAAAAAACCCCCAAATGGCAGAAGGGATGCTCTCACCTCCGCTGTGCGAATATAGCAGGAGGGATGCCCAAGCCCTCCTGCATTCGGCACCACCTGCTGAAACCCCCCCCTCCAACTTAGATATGGCAGGAGGGATGCGAACTCCATCCTGCCATTGGAACCAAACTGCCCCCACCTCCAGTACACCCCCCCATGGTACCTGTAAGTTGGGAGCAGGAGGGGTACACAAAAAAAAATAACGATGCACAAAAAAAGTGATTGGTTTTAGCAATCCAAAAAAAGTGACTGGTCAAGTCCAGTCGCTTACCTGTCTAACCTTAGTTTGCCCTTTTTTTTTATTTATTTTTTTTTAATGGGCACTGATGCTGTGCATGTTTTACAAGCATAATATCTGCCCCATTAGAAAAAAGAAAAAAAGCACCTCCCTCTCTGCCGATGATGGTCCTCCCCGATGAATCAGCACCAGGAACTGACTCCCTCCCCTCCTCCCACAACAGCAAAAACGGCAGAAGGAATGCCCACTTCCTCCTGTCATGCTGACCCCACATCCCCACGCAAGAAAAATTGGCAGGAGGGAAGCCCACTTCTTCCTGCAAATGGAGCCCCCCCATCCCCTATCCTCCACCTTCCCGTCCCCCCCCCCAAAAAAGGCAGGAGGGATGCTCGCTCACTCCTGCCACCGGATGCTCCCAACACCCCCTCCTCCCCCTCCCACTTCTTTTCCGTTGGACGCAGGAGAGAAGCACGGTCCCTCCACCTTCCTTGTGTAACACACACAGCATCTGTTTAAATACCTTTAAAAAACAAACATTACCTGCCCTGTTTATATAGTAGTTTAACTCCTGGTTAACTTGAAGCTCAAATGGCTTTAACTGCTATAGTCATAGGAATCACCAACATTGTGAAATCTGCTTTCTTGCCTCTGGTTAAAGCTCTACCATATGTGTGGATGTCATGTGGGAGAGTTTCCACCACATCAAAGCTCAAAGGTTGCTTGTCCAAAAAGACAACCAAATTATTTTGCTTATAATGACCAGAAAAACACTTTATAACCTACAAGCAACAAAAAATTCATCCCACCCGACTGCAAAATATTTGGATAGGAGAGTAGTGTAAAAAAAATTATTTTAAAAAAAGAAATGAATATTGATTATAAAACAGAGAAAGAAGGTTCTTATTTTAAGCTGCAAGGAGGTACTGCATTACTATAGTAATCTGATACTCTGCGCCACCCAAAAATAAATATATGCAGTCCTAAAATGTTCATTTTTTAAAAGTTATTTTTATTTATTTTTTTTAGAAATCTGGTCCTATATAGTATCAGTCATTATTGTTACCTACTCAGATTTAGAGATGATACAGGATGTAAATGTTTCTAAATAAATAAATATTTGTAATTTGAGTTGAAGGGAATCTGTACATGCACTGCTTTGCAAACAGATGATTGATTCAAGGAGATATGTTTTAATTGCAATTGAAAAAATATATAGGTTGAGGGGATTGATGCAAACTTGTGGAGCTTGGCTCACTTTAGCCAGAACATTTCTTGCATTAGCTTTTCAATATTAGGTGGGAAACGTCCCATTTCAGGAGGGCTGGGAGCATCAGAAACTCAAGGCCTCACGCTGAACCTAACAAGCGTGTCGGCAAGCAGAAGGTGGCACGGAGTAATGCTTGGCAGAAAAAGGATTCCTGCTTATGAAAATCTATAGGAGTCCATGGCACTATTGCAGGAACGGAGTTAAAAAGTGCGCTAGTTGGCCCTTGGGGTTCTTATTTGCTTTCATAAACTATGTTTCACATTTGGTTCTTATACAGCTCAAGGAATCTCAGTTTCAATATGCCTCTGAATGTCAGACACTTTTTGTATGAATGCTTCAGCAGTTATGCAAGAACCATGCCTAGAAGCAGATTTAACAGAAAGAATCCTTCCTTTCAAAGCATGTGAAACCAGAAAGCAAGAGAAAGCGATATTGGAAAAGCTAAAGTGGACAAATATCGTATATACTTGAATATAAGCTGACCTGAATATAAACTGAGGTAATCTTCTCCAACCCCTCAAAAAAAAAAAAAAAAAAAGTGGATTTGAATAAAAACCAGGGAGGAGAGGGTGTTTAATATGCAAGTGTCTTTACCAGAACAGGAGCGGTCTTCCTGCACTCCTGCCCCTTGCAGAGCCGCTAGTGAATAAATGCTGCGAGTTCTCGCAGTAGCCAATCACTAGTGGCTCTGCATGGGGCGGGAAGGCGGGAAGACCGCTCCTGCTCTGGTTCACCACTGGACCACCAGGGATTTAAAAGGTATGCTAGGGAGGCGATGGAGGTAAAAGTTGTAACAGTCAGCTGGGGCAGGAGGCGGGTTGGATCCCTCCTGTCTCGGCCCACCACTGAACCACCGGGGATTTTAATAGTACGCAGGAGAGGCGGGAGAGAGGTAAAGTTGTAACAGTTGGTCAGGATAGGAGACAGGTGGGATTTTCAGGTCCTGAAGTATGTGTGAGGGTGGGGGATTATTAGAGGTGAGTGTTTGTTAGAAGCAATACAATATTTGATAAAATACACACCATTAACACTTGCTCCTAAAGAGGCACAATGCCTCATGCTTTCAGTTTAGGCTAATTTTCCACTGGATTTGTGCTACTATTTTACAAAGACACCTATTACAAAACAGGTGCCTCCTTTCCCTGCCCTCTCCATGCACTGCTTCTTTCAACATCTCAGTAATGAGTGAACTATGCAAAACAACTGATTAGCATCAGACTCTGCTCCATTTTCAAGTGATTCAACATCCTTATGCAATATCTCCAGCATGATAATGAAGTACATCCCCCTCCCCCCAAAAAAGAGAAGTCTAGTGTGGATAGAGGCAGAGGGACTGGCAAATCCAGAATATAAAAGTGACTTATGACTATCTCCTAAAGCACTGAATTGAGGCCAGAAATCTGACAAACTGTTCTGGGAAGGGTTGTATCTTTAGGAGTTTCTAGTCTGTGGCAGATTTATAATAAAGAATCTAAAACAGTTGAGATTAATCTTGAAGATAAAAGTACATAGAAGATGACGGCAGATAAGGGCCATAGCCCATCAGGTCTGCCCACTCTACTGACCCACCCCCAAGTCTACTATCCTAGGGATCCCACTCCTGGTGACAGGTTCCCTTGGCTTAACCCTCTAAGGGATCCCACATGGGCATCCCATTTGCTCTTAAATTCTTGCACGCTGTTTGCCTCGATCACCTGCACCGGGAGCTCGTTCCAAGGATCAACCACTCTCTCGGTGAAGAAATATTTCCTGGTGTCGATAAGAAAAAAGTAGTTACACCAGATGATTTCTAGAGTAAGTCAACCAACTACAGATATGACAGGGTACACACAGTTATCTGGCGCTTTTGTCCCGTCATCATTAAAGTGCAATGAGAATAATACAAAATGTGAACTGCAACCACTCACCCTCATTCCCTCTAGTAAAGATTTATGAGTGGTGTGAGGGAGTGCGCATCCCTTCTGCTGCCTAGGTAGGGTGTCGGGGGTGGGGGGGAGGTGTTGCTTGACAGCAGTGGCAGGAGGAAGTGGGTATCCCTCCTGTTGCTGGGTGGGGGGTTGCTTGACATCAGCAGTGGAAGGGATCAGCACATGCAAATTTAGCGACCCTCTGCCAACCTCATTTGCATGCACAGTTTTTTTTTTTTTAGAATGACTTGTCTTTTGGAAATCATTACGGTAGCGGCCGCAACAGTGGCCTGTCGGATTTTACCACCAACATTTAAGAATCTTCCCCTCGGTTTTTACTTTTTAGTTGTATGTCAGTAGAGCAGTCAGTGTTGGTGATGGAGGGAACAATGGGGGATTAAGACAACCACCTCCTTTAATGGCTGCCCATAATGAGCACTTTTAGAAAACCTTTACCTATCCAGAAGCAGCTGCAAATCTTGAAGTTGATACATTGAGGCATGCTTTCTGAAATGGGGAACATACATGTAGAGTTTGGTCCCAACTCAAGTCCCGCTCACTGCCACCTGATATTTAACATGGGAATCACGAATAGGACATCTGAAATATCTAATCGTTTGTGAAAATTTCACCAATTGCAATTTAGTTCTCTGTTTGACGTGATATATACAACACCAGCCACAGCCAAGCCTTTTAAAGAATGCACACATGTCTATTTTACACAGTGACATGCTAGAACTCTGAAGATATCAAAACCTTGAGCTGGACTGCATGTGGTGAAGAGCCACTGTTGGAGGATCTCCCTAGGTAGTGAGGTTATGAAGTGGTGATTTCAAACTGTCCCGCTTCTCCTGAATTCCCGTCAATGCATTGTGTTCTCAGAACTAAATACTGAAAGTTTAGTGTGGGTAAGAAAACTCCACTGGTTTCCTGACAAATTTTGCATTGTTTTCAAGGTTCTGATATTAACTTTTGAAGTCATTCATTATAAGATTCCTTGGTATTTAACACAACTGATGAGGCTTTATCGGCCATCTCGATCATTAAGATCCGAGGGAAAGTCAGCAGATGGATTAGCAAATGCACATTGTGCCAACTTAAGAACATCTATAATATCAGTTGAAGGTGCTTTATTATGGAATAATCTAACAGGACAGCTGAGGTTGCTTTCTGATATTCAAAAATTTAAGAAATTATTGAAAGCAATTTTGTTTGTGGAGGCATTCTCTTGATTGACCTAAGATCTTGATTGAAGATGTTTTAGATATGTTTACTTATTTGTATGTTGGTTATATGATGATTATGTTTGTAGTTTTGTAAACCACTTAGGTCTAGGCAGGTAAGAAATTTTTTAAATAAATAAAATTAAGTAAAGAGCTTCTCAGGTCATTTGAGGGTGATCGTGTACCTAAATTCTTTATAGATAAAGAAGATGCACACACAATCACGCATCTACATTTACCGAAAGTCTCTCAAATTTCAAATCACACAAGAAGTCAGATTTAAAGAATTCCATCCCAGAAAATGATGATGCATATAGAAGCCAATGAGTTTTGAAACAGCCCCCAAAACATACAATTTTTAGACTGCACTTGGGCATGCATCATTTTTTTCCATCAGATTGGCAACTGTGCTCTTAGGGGTGATAAAAATGCCCATAAATCCCTAAGAAACCTGGCTGATTTTAAGAAAATTCACTTAACATTTTTTCTGAATGGGATCCTTCCAAACCTCAATGACTTTGATCTCTGGCACTCTCTATCATAATCACACTCCCTTCTTCCCTGCCTGCACAAAACCCCTTTGATCCTCTCTGCTGCATTTCACCATTTTTCTTGGTTCTTTTAGTTGTTTTATATTATACAGTTTCGCCGAGTCTATTACTGAAATCTACTTTTTCTACCCTTGGTTTGTATTGCTCCCTCAAGGTCAGCTTTTGTTCTGTCCCTCTCGTTTTCGCTTTTACATTTTTTAAATCTCTACTCAGTTTGACTAGAACTGCAGTACTGTTCTCTCTATTGCTCTCCACTTACTCTGTCCCTCTCCCCCAGACAGTCCCTCTGTCCCAGTCTAGCACCAAATAAAATGTATCATCTCTCTTTCTCATTGCCCTTGAAATTTTCCATTTTCCTCCACCCCATCGTGAACCAACTTAACTGTACGATTCACAATCTACATTTCAAAGCTTGCAAAAAAAAAAAAAAAAGGAAACTCTGATTATTCCCTTCACACAAGTTGTATGTTGGCCTATGTAAAAATCCCAAATGTTATAATTTTGAATTTCTCTGCCACATACCCAAGTCCTTAGTCGGGTGCTTTTGTTTTCCTTTAGAACAGGGGTGTCAAAGTCCCTCCTCGAGGGTCGCAATCCAGTCAGGTTTCAGGATTTCCCCAATGAATATGCATGAGATCTATTAGCATACAATGAAAGTAGTGCATGCAAATAGATCTCATGCATATTCATTGGGGAAATCCTGAAAACCCGACTGGATTGCGGCCCTTGAGGAGGGGCTTTGACACCCCTACTTTAGAAACAGGGGATGAGAATTATCCTTTCTAGTCAAAAACACTGAAAACAAATTTGTGACTCCCTGTGAACAACCATCCTACATTAATACTAACAATGCCTTCAGTTTTTCGCATGTGCTGCTTTCAATGGGCTATCTACAGTTGAAAAAAAGCATTTAATTACTTGGGGTTGCTGAGGATATGTGAAATTCTCAGCTCAATGTGTGGCAACACAAAGCAAACAGAGAGGTTTATACAACCATGAGCAGATGGAACAGGCAAACAGGGAATGCTACTAACCTTGTCTTGACGTTAGTCGGCAAAACTTTTGAAACAAAAATCGAAAGGAAGCTACACTCAAACACACTAACTATGAACCCTGTCAGCAGAAAAGATGGTGAAAGCAATTAGCATAGTTTAAACGTAAAAAGGGGTCAAGCAGAAGTCCACTGCTTAACTTGAGTGCACTCAAGGACTAGGTCTATTTATTCTTTTTGGATTTTGACTTGGCCTCTGCTAGAAAATCTGGGTCTGATGGACCGCTGGACTGATTCAGTATGCATTACTAAGTTTAAAGAGACCCAATATGTAAAAGCTTCTACATTTCTTCAGTTTTGTGCCTGCAAGAAAAGAAATCTTTTGAAAATGGAGTGCAAAGACAATGGCTTATTCCATTAGACAGGATAGGAACAGTCAGGAAAATTACATTAATTTGTAAATATTATTTGGACAACTAAAGCAATCCACACATGGAACAAGGTAAGTTGATTTGGACTTCATGGTCACAGGACAGGAGCACAAAGGACAATAAAAACACAAGGGAACACCAAAAACTGAAGGGAGGTAAAAGAGAGACTCATTTTGTTTGTTAAGAGTAAGAAAAGGAATGCTTTTGATCTAGATCAGTGGTTCCCAACCCTTTCCTGGAGGACCACCTGGCCAATCGGGTTTTCAGGATAGCCCTAATAAATATGCATGAGAGGGATTTGCATAGAATGGAAGTCACAGTCATGCAAACCTGCTCCATGCATATTCATTAGGGCTATCCTGAAAACCCGATTGGCCTGGTGGTCCTCCAGGACAGGGTTGGGAACCACTGATCTAGATGACAACATTTAAGAAGCACATTTTATCTGTCCTTAGGTGGCATTTTCATGGATTACAGATATTTATCGACTTCTCCTCAGAAGCACAGCAATCTGTCACAATACACCGTAAATGGATCCAATTGTGTAAATATTTAAAATCACTACCTCAAGAACAGCTGTACATGATTTGGCATCAAGTTCAATGTTTTTGGTTTTTTTTAATTTTTAATTTCCAAACATTTTGATTTACAAAAGAAAACAATTCCGTCCAAGTGCCTTACGACACACCGTTTTAAGATATATAACTTCTCTAGTTTACAGCGATTTAAAATTTGAAATACCACTGTTTGAAAATACAATCCACAGCGGTTTTCAATAAAATCTTAACACAAGAAAGAAGAGCAGTAAGAACAGAAAAAAGACAAACTACTGGAGTGCTTCCAACATGTGTCCCTAACAAGGGCTGGGGGGTAACAAAACGGGATGTGCCTCCCTCTATTCATACCTCCACTCTTAACTGCATCCCACAGTGGCATTCAAAACATGGATCCATGAGCCTGCACATACTCAGTGTCCTCTCCTCCTTTTCAGGTTCCTTGTTAGATTGGGAACCTGCACCGAGGACCATAACCTATGAACAGGGTGGTCCTGTATTCCTAGGGCTTACATCTCCTGCATGGGCTTCCTGTGTGGAAGGCCAAGGTCCGAGTGCACAATGACCACTCCTGTTGACCCTGTGCTTCCCCACACTGTTTAATAAAGGCTTATATACCACCCTTCGTTATATCGTCAGGGTGATTTACAATGAATCCAGAAATGAAAAGGAATTACAAATTAAATAATAAAAAAGAAAACAAGAAATCACAAACTAACAATTGCTCTTTCATATACCATTACCGGCATGCTCCACATAGATTAGCTCAGGGTTCTCCTGAAAACGCCTGCTGAAATAAGAAAGCCTTTAGCAGTGCTTTAAATTTCAAATTTGAGAGCTCAGCATGTGTTTTTCCAATGGTAAGGAATTCCAAAGCGCGTGAACTGTGGCAAAGAATGTAGAGCGTCTTGTTTTGACAAATGTGGAACAACTACTTGGCGAGCTGAGGATGTAAAGGAGTGAATGAGATGGTCTATAAGGAACAATTAGATTTGCTAAATATTAAAGACCGAAATGGAGAGCTTTGAAAGCAACTGTCAGAATTTTATGATTTATACTGTAATTGATGGGTAACCAATGATGCTCTTTAAGTAAAGGTACTACAGGATCAAAATGACAGGCAGAGGTGAGTACGGTAATCTGATTGCGGTATTTTAAATTAGCTATAATCGGTTCAGAGAATAAGCTGGAAGACCCAAGTAGATAACATTGCAGTTGTTTTTCTCATTGTCAGATCATTTGAATTTTCATTCTGGATAAGAGTTGGGGCAACCCTGGCCTCTGTAATAGAATTCAGAAGTGAAGGGGTCAGATGTGAGCCAGGAATTCTACTGTAAAAAAAAAAAAAAAAAAGCCTAAAAAATATATTTAGCCCTATAGTTGCTGTATGATGTGAAAGCAGCAGTGCATTTCGACATGATCAACTTCTGATTGGAAGGTGTTTGCACAAACCAGATACGTATGACTCAATAATTGTTAACTGACAGGTTTCGCTGTAAATAAATTAAACAGGAGTTATGCTAACAGAGTTGGGCAGGGTTTTATCTTGTGAAGTAGAGTTCTACGTCATTTGATTTCTCAGCTCAACTGATGTCTTAGTCACAAGGAAGCAAGTCTGGCAGAGCAGAGCAATTGCGACGTGAAACTTCAAGCTAAAATCAACTTAAGCTGGATCTTGGTCGCAGAAAAGCATGCCCCCAATGCAAGATTTTGTTGGGGGGTAGAAATTATCCTGTCTAACCATTTAAAAAAAAAAAAAAAAAATCTGACTCTCTGTGAACCGCCACCCCACATTAATGACCTTCAATTTAAAATGATCACAAACACTGCTTTCAATGGACTATGTGTAGATGGAAAAAAAAAAATTAATTGCTTAGGTGTAAGGCATCACCATCCATCCAAAGAATTTTAGGGTTGGTGTGGATAATTCGTGGAAATTGTCAGATTAGAGGGAAAATTTTCATTACAGACCTTAACTTTAACACAGTTCCAGCCTAGTTTGAAATTCAGTACATCTTAAAGTGTCCCATTTTCTGGTCACATAACCAAAGTCCAACTACTCAAATATGGTATATCAAAAGATCTTTCAATATATACCAAAAATTATCATTTGAGCTTATAAATTCATAACAATTGCTACCTTATGAAGACACAATGTGCTACTCAGAAATCCTCTATTGGGTGAAATATGTCTATGTTGGATTATGCTTTTTAGATCACCTTCAAGTATTGTAGATTTGCAAGGTTTAAAAAAGGTTTGGATAATTTCCTAAAAGAAAAGTCCGTAGGCCATTATTGAGATAGTTTGGGGACACCCACTGCTTATTCCTAGGATAAGCAGCATCTAAAATCTGTTTTACTACTTGGGATCTAGCGAGGTATTTGGCACCTGAGTTGGTCATTGTTGGAAACAGGATACTGGGCTTGATGGGCCTTCAGTCTGTCCCAGTATGACAACTCTTAGGTCAGGTTTTTTTTTTAACATTTTGTTTTCTCGCGTTTACGTCATGGATCTGCTCTATTTCATCATTCTTTGGCTTGCCAAGATCTTTGCCTCTCCTCACCTTTATCATTTTGCACTGGGGTAGGATACTGTTTATGAACAAGAGCGAGCTCAACCTACAACATTAGTAGCTCTATCATTGCAATCGGAATATAAAAGTTATTTTTACCATTCAAAGCATTGACTGTTGGCAAACTAAATTTTTGCCAAATCTGTCAGCACAAATTAAAATGCTGGATGTTTGCTGTCTTCTGGGTGAATTTTTTTCCCTTTATAACAGTGTGCCGCAAACTTTTTAAAGCCGTGG
Organism: Geotrypetes seraphini; assembly: GCF_902459505.1. Lineage (NCBI taxonomy): Eukaryota > Metazoa > Chordata > Amphibia > Gymnophiona > Dermophiidae > Geotrypetes > Geotrypetes seraphini. Next base: position 7,042,993 of record NC_047101.1, on the reverse strand, counting down.
CACACTAAAGTGGAGGGCAACCGGAAGTGGGCGGATGTCGATGTAATGAAGTCACGTGCACGCGTGAGGCCATGCACAGATGTGCTCCGGCACCGGCCCTGAGACTCCTAATGTCGCTGGTGGTGGGGTTCTAGAGCGGGAGAGGTGCGGACAGCAGGAGAAGCACATCCTGTCAGCAGTCAGCCGGTGCTTCTCCTCGGGTGTCTCACAGCACTACACACTTTGTGATACACTGCTTTATAGCCACGGCATGAGAAATCCTATACCCAATAGTTGCAGGCAGAGCACAGTAATACCGTATTTGACAACATGCTTGGCTCAGATATGGCATGATGGGGTGGCATTCAGCTTATATGAATATGAGGATAAACCAAGCTAAGGATACAGGCAGCACCAGTTGCTCAATTTTGCATCTTTTCTCTAACAGCCTACTCTTAAAGTAAAGTGGCTTAGGATACGATGGCAGATAAAGACCCAATAAGGCAGCCAAAGCTGCACATGCCATTCCATGCAAGTTACGCTCCATCATGATCAAATATTGGCATAACAAATGAGGCACAGAAGAGTGGTTTTGTTATTTTGGATAGTAGAATTTATTGGCAATACTTGAATAAACCAGCAATTGAACAATGTTACAAACTAAAGCCCACTCATGCCCATCCATAATCAGGATACAGACCATAAAAGTGTGCCCTGTATTGGGACACAATTTAAATTGAATCAGGTTGGGCAGAGTGGATGGACCATTCGGGTCTTTATCTGCTGTCATCTACTATGTTATGTAGATCTGCCCAGTACTAGCCTTACTTCCCTTATAAAGAGAAGCGTTCTTGGGTACATTCTAGACGCCTGTACGTTTTGACAATGGACAGGAACTCGTTTACTAATTTAGGTAGCCTTTAGAAAAATCTTGCTGCTGTACTCCAATATTTTCCCTACTTGCATTAATCACTGCATTTTAGATGTTAGCTGCAGCCACAAGGCATGCTGATGACCACCACTACCATGTAGCTTAAAATGGCAGAAGTGCTGTGTCTAATTTTCATAAACCATCAAGTCTAACGTTAATGGCGCTCAGTCTACTAAATTCACCTCAGGTTTGCTCTGCCTAAAATGGCTTTCAAAGCAAAGTTTAAATTTAGGCCTGCCTTTAAAAAAGCATGCAAATAATTCATGGCTATCACTTTTTTTTTTTTAGGTCTCAGCAGTGTTCATACAAAAGAAAGCCATGGTAAGAGCAATTCTGAAATTGTTCAGGAAGCTTGCAGATCTACAGCATTTCTCTGCAACTTCAGGGCTGGATAGTTTCCCTGTGGACTTTGCACCTGTTCTAAATCAGGAGCGCAGCAAACATAGTAAGGTACACAAGGGAAATTTCAAAATGAAATCAAAGCATGCACTTTGCATTTCTGGCCTAAATTCTACCTCTTTTCCTTTGGTAGTGATCATATGGGCTAGGAAATAGTGCACCTACTTTTGGCCAATGAGGGAAGGGCAAAGTTCAGCCTGGGGAATTTGCATATTGTCCTTGGAAAGCTGTTCTCTGCATGAAGGAAGAACTGAGAAATGAGAGATCAGACTAAGGGCTCCTTTTACTAAGCTGCGTTAGGGCATTAACCTGCGGAATAGCACGCGCTGAATTGCCACGCGCACTAGACCTTAATGCCAGCTTTGAGCTGGCATTAGTTCTAGCTGCGTAGCGTGCAGTAATATCATGCGTGCGCTAAAAACGCTAGCGCACCTTAGTAAAAGGAGCCCAAAGGAAAAACAGCAAAGAATTATTTTCTCTTCTGTAAAAGTTGCTAATTGGTGCTTAAGCTGCTATGCCATTATTCCACAGTGGGATCTGGATGATTGTTCCCAGTTTAATCATTGAATTTGGTCTTCTGCTTTCCAAGTTGCCGCGGGGGTGGATGTTGATGAGCTGCATCGGCCTTCACGGAGCTTGTGGTGCTGACGGCTGGATGTGCCCTTCATCGGCACAGTTCGGTCGGTGGAGCCTGCCTTCAGCTGCCTCAAGTCACAGCATCATTTCCCTCAGGAAAATATAGACTGGATTAATGACAGACCCTCCGGAGATTAGCTACTGTTCTAACAGGACTGTTTTTTCTTGGGTTTGTTTTAATTTTTCTTTTATTTCTTCTATTTTTACTTTATTATAGTTTATATGTCCACTTTGTTACCTTTTTTTATGTAATCTTTCCTGCATATTTTGGGGCTCCCTGTAGTTAATATTAAGATTTTTTTCCCTGGGGGTTCTTCCTTCAAATTATCTTTTATACAAGCAATGTTTTCCTCTCAGGCATTTTAGTTTAGATTGTGAGTCCATCTCGGACAGAGAGGGTAGTTTAATGTTCCTTCGTTATCGCCAGCTGGTTTAGCGGGACCGGGACAGGACCGAAGGCAGAGCTGGTCACAATCCAGATGCGCTGCTGACTCCTTACTTCCCCCTCCTCCCGGCGGCCACTGCCGGCGGGAGAAATCATCTTCCTGCCTTGCATGTTGGGCCTGCCCCTGACCTGCAACTCTGTTGGAAGAAACAAAGGGTAAAAGTGATGGGGAGATATCATGGATGTAGGTGAAGGGAAAGAGAGAGAGATGAGGTGTTGGAGGAAAGAGGGGAGAGGATATGCTATATGGAGAGGGCAAGACAGGAGATACCAGTTAGAAGAGTGAAAATAAAAGAGGAAAGTGAGAGAGAGAGAGAGAGAGAGAGAAAGAGAAGATGCTGGAAGGGGGGAGAGGGAAGAGTTAGCAAAAAACAACAACACAAAAAACCTAAAAACTGGAGAAATAGAAGCAGATAGAGATGCAGAAAAATAAATGGAGGAAAAATGAAAGGAAAAGATTAAAGTCAGAGATGGATGGATGTAGGAGAGGAAGTGAAGACAGGAATGAGAGAAGAGGCAGATAGACTGAAGACCCTAGAAAGAAAATGAAGAAAAGACAGAGGAAAGCAGAAACTGGGATAAACATGAATAAAATGGCCAGACAACAAAAGGTAGAAAAAAATAATTTTATTTTAATGAACAGAAAATGCAGTTTTACTATAAATTTGTCCTGCTTTCTTTTTATATTCCAAAGTGTGGAGTGCTGATTCTCTTTCTCTGGTGTTGAACTGCACATGGTTTCCTGAGGTTTAAGTTTGAAATCTGTCTACATTTATTTAAGTTTATGGTTGCTTGTAGTTGTGTTTTCCTATGTAGGGGCCTTGCTGTGAATATGTTAGCTTTGGGATATATGCATCACGGATATTTGTATTATGTTTAGTGACTTGTGCGATAGCTGATGGGGAGGGTGAACAGTTTTTATAGACTGACTTGAATATAAACTGAGGTTAGAAATTTGGGTTATCATGGAGAGCCAGCCTTTTTTTAAACTCCTTTTTGGAAGGAAAAAAAGGATACCTTGGTTTATATTTGGATTAGTTTATATCAGAGTATATACAGTAACTACTGAGACCACAAAGTAGTTGCACAGGTTAGCAAAAAGGAGGACTTCCAGGCAGGGCTGTAGAGCCAGAAGCAATTCTTGGGTTACTGGAGCCGGAGTCAGTGAAAATATGCTGACTCCAACTCAGACTCCTAATAGAATTAAATTGTATGTCATGCAAATATTATAATGCTTAAATTTCTTATTCTACAGGTAATAATTTGATTAACTCATTTATTTCAAGATATGTTTTACTTTCAGAATACATTTTGATATCAAATTCTTTGAAGATTACAAAATCTAATATATTTTATATTTATATTGGTGAAAGTGGCACCTAGAGAATGACACAGGTACAAAGTTTATCCCCATCCCTGCAAACTGTCTGATCCCAACCGCACAAGCCTCGAATAGTTATGATTTTATATTGAAATCATTTTATCAAAGTATAAAAAGAAGCAATATTCAGCACAACTGTCATTTTATAAATCACAAACACAGAACAAATGGTCAGATGCACATTGTGAAGAATAATCCAAATCATAGTTACCAGATGCTAGTACTCAATAAAAGATCTGGGTGTTATCATGGACAATACGCTGAAACCTTCCGCCCTATGTGTGGTGGCAGCCAAGAAAGCAAGCAAGATGCTAGGACTTATTAGAAAAGGGATGGTAAACAAGACTAAGAATGTTATAATGCCTCTATATCACTCAATGGTGCGACCTCACCTTGAGTATTGCATTCAGTTCTGATCGCCTTACCTCAAAAAAGATACAGCGGCACTAGAAAAGGTTCAGAGAAGAGCGACCAAGATGATAAAGGGGATGGAACTCCTCTCGTAGAGGTTAGGGCTCTTCAGCTTGGAAAAGAGACAGCTGAGGGGAGATAGGATCGAAGCCTACAAAATCCTGAGTGGGGTAGAATGGGTACAAGGACTTTCAAAGAGTCTATCATAGCACCATCCTCAAACGGTAGAAAGGTATTTAAATTTTGGTGAATGTTTTTTTATACTATTTTTCTTTTAAATGTTTTTTTGTTTCCTTTTTTGTTTTTGTTAGTTCACAGTCCTTTGGGAACTTTTATTGTTTGAATTTCACCCAGTTGTTATATTGGGAAACCTAACTTTGGAGGCCATTTATAGAATTTAGCCCTAAGGCCTGGATTCTATATATGGCGCGAATGGCGGTAGACGCCTTTAAAACTGTCGCTGATCATGTGTCAATCATGCAACGGTGCCGTTTATAGAATCCCGCCTTCAGAGGTGCTTTATGACATCTAACGCCACTTCCGGCATTAGGCATCCTAAAACATCTCTGTAAGTGCGATTCCGGCGCTGTTTTTTTTCCGGAGCCGGTAGACGTCTACATTTAAAAAAAAACAAAAACCTTTAAATGGCATTTTAACTTAAGTTAAGTGCCAGTAGGACATATACCAGCGCCTAACTTAAGCCACTGTTTATAGAATCTGGGCCTAAGTACCTGATAGGATGGGGCTGATTAGCTATTAAACGAATATAGAAATTTAATGATGATTCTAAAAACATATGATTGACCGCAGTCACATACTGCAAATTAGATCAGTGAATGAAGCTTTAGAAAAGGATCACACACACAGAAAAAAAAAAAAAAAATCATACAAGGAACCGAGTTTACAAAGCAAGAGTGTAGCATCCTAGGGAAAGTTATATTAAAAAAGATAAAGCAGGCATTCTATAGAACAGGAGCACAGCATATCAAACATGCTACATCCATGAGGGGTGTCAAAGTCGGTCCTCAATCCAGTTGGGTTTTCAGGATTTCCCCAAAGAATATGCATGTGATCTATTTGCATGCACTTATTTAATTGTATGCTAATAGATCTCATGCAAATTCATTGGGGAAATCCTGAAAATCCAGCTGGATTGTGGCCCTTGAGGACTGACTTTGACACCTGCGACACCTTAGGCGATGCTTCATCTCTCATGCTGTCCTCTGAAATCCCCACTAGTGTTGCTTGCGTAGAAAGAACAGGAAGTGGCTGTTGTGACGTGGGTGGAAAGAAGGGAGATCCTATTTTAAAAAGCTGCCCTTCCTCGTCAGTCCTCTTTGGCACTATGGACTATGTGGTCTTACTGGTTTAGCACCTTCTACGCACAAGAGCGCCAACAATTTTCTGAGGTTATTACTTTGCAAAGCTTGGAGCTGCTGACAGTCCCAGCTTCCTTTGGTCACCAGCAGCTGTGGCAGCCTAGCAGTTTCCAAGTTGCACAGCCAGAGGAATCAAAAGAATATAAGTGGGTGGCTGCCCACAGCTCTGATCCCAATGCCTGATGAAATAACTCCCACCCCAAAATGAAGTCAGCCCTAAATATGAAGCAGGACCAAACATTTCTGAAATAATTCACTTACAAGTTCTTAATGACACACTTTTCCTTTTACTTGAGGTAAAATCAGTAACTGAAATTTTGTTGGCTTATAAAAAAATAAAAAAAAAATAAGAGATTTTCCTCAGAGGCGGACAATAATCTGAGAACAAAGCAACTAAACCATTTAAATTTGTTCATAATCAGCATAAAGACTCGGAGAACACCGAAGAAAACAAATTGGTGGCTATACAACAATCCCTTGTACATACCTGAAAATCTGGGATTGCAAAAAAGAAAAAAAAAAAAAAATAATAATAATCACTACCACTGATCAACAATATATTCCCTCCTCATCCAGGGCTAGAAATACCCATATGAATTTTATTTATTTTAAAATTTTTATTCTGCATAAATCCTATACAGATTACAATTTAAAAAAAACATACAAAATAAACATTTATTTATTTATTCAATTTTCTCTACCGTTCTCCCAGGGGAGCTCAGAACGGTTTACATGCATTTATTCAGGTACTCAAGCACTTTTCCCTGTCTGTCCCAGCAGGCTCACAATGGGGGGATGAAGTGACTTGCCCAGGGTAACAAGGAGCAGCATGGAGTTTGAACCCACAACCACAGGGTATTGAGGCTATGCCTTAACTACGGTGCCACACTCTCCCCTTTATCTATACACATGATGACCAAGACATCACAATCACCCTCCTCTCCATTATCTTTCTACTATCATTACTTCATAAAATGCCCTCACAAATATTTGTGTCTTTAACAATTTTTTTTTTAATGTAACCTTGAAGTACACAAACACAGAGCTCCTGGAAGTCTGTTCCATAATACGGGTGTAGCATACAGACTGCTTTGCTTTGTTTTAAAGGATGTAGGACAGTGTCTCACAAGCTTTGCCAAGCTACAGCAAACTAAACGTGGTGGCCGCAGCTCAAAGCATCTGGAAGTGCGCAGATGTTGATGCGATGACATCACGCACACGTGTGGGAGTAGGGAATGTTACATAAGCAGCGACTGGAGAATGAAAATATCATGGCTGTACAGAAGAGAGAGATACCTGAGCTATGGTGAGTATTTCACTGAGGTTCGAGCCGCTACCTCAGAAGGGAATGCCCTCCTAGGTGTAGCAAGTAGACCATAGATAACTGTGGAAGATGTCACTGTGCACAGACCTCAGGAGGCCGCCTGCTGGAAGAGGATGCAGGCTAGGGAAGGAATGTGGCAATAACCAGGGCGTAATTTGTAGAAAAAAGGGAAGCGGAAATGTGGAGCTCAGCAGAGGGGTGGCAAGGAGTTCTAGGGAAGAGGGCATTAGTGTGTATAGACATTGTGTTCTACTCCAGGTCTCACCCCTCCTGCAGGCTAGCTGGAGGGGAGGGGTTTACAGTAGAGAATGACACGGTGAAAAAATTGGTCCCCGTCACCGCCCCGTCCCCGTCTCACCATCCCCGTCACCGCCCCGTCCCCGTCTCACCAACCCCGTCACCGCCCCGTCCCCGTCTCACCATCCTCTTCACCGCCCCGTCACCGCCACTGCCACCCCATTCACCGCCCCGTCACCGCCACTGCAATCCCATTCACTTTTCTTTATTTACGTATAAAGGAAACATTCTTTAAAACTTTAAAACTTAGTTAATTATTAGTTAATAACTATACAAAAACAAAACACGCAGAGAAAAAATTAATTAATAAAAATTCTCAAAACTGACACATTTTGATCACTAAATTTAAAATAGTTATTTTTCATACAGTTTTTCAATCACTAATCTTCCACCACCCCTGGGGCTAGCAATGCAAAAACAAACACGACATGTACTTTAAATGCTGCCGTGATTAGCATAGTGACCGCGGCTACGGCTGCAAGTCTCCCCTCCCCCCAGCGATCACGGCAGGAGGGCACCCAACCCCTCCTGGTGGACCCCCCCCCCAACGAACCCTCCCACCCCGGAACCCCCTTAGTCTTACTTTTCAAGTTGGACCGGACAGCTCCTCGCTCGTCTGGCCAGTAGGCCTGCCTCCGTCCAAATGAGGCGGGCCCGCCCCGCCCCTCCCCTCCCCTGCCTCCCAATGGCCTCCCCTAAGATCGCCGGCAGGAGGGTACCCAACCCCTCCTGCTGGACCCCCCCCCCAACGAACCCTCCCACCCCGGAACCCCCTTAGTCTTACTTTTCAAGTTGGACCGGACAGCTCCTCGCTCGTCTGGCCAGCAGGCCTGCCTCCGTCCAAATGAGGCGGGCCCGCCCCTACCCTGCCCAACCCACAGGATCCTAGGGCCTGATTGGTCTAGGCACCTAAAGCCACTCCCGCTATAGGAGGGGCCTTAGGTGCTTGGGCCAATCAGGCCCTAGGATCCTGTGGGTTAGGCAGGGGAGGGGAGGGGCGGGCCCGCCTCATTTGGACGGAGGCAGGCCTGCTGGCCAGACGAGCGAGGAGCTGTCCGGTCCAACTTGAAAAGTAAGACTAAGGGGGTTCCGGGGTGGGAGGGTTCATTGGGGGGGGGGGCCAGCAGGAGGGGTTGGGTACCCTCCTGCCGGCGATCTTAGGGGAGGCCATTGGGAGGCAGGGGAGGGGAGGGGAGGGGCGGGCCCGCCTCATTTGGACGGAGGCAGGCCTGCTGGCCAGACGAGCGAGGAGCTGTCCGGTCCAACTTGAAAAGTAAGACTAAGGGGGTTCCGGGGTGGGAGGGTTCGTTGGGGGGGGGGTCCAGCAGGAGGGGTTGGGTACCCTCCTGCCGGCGATCTTAGGGGAGGCCATTGGGAGGACCGGCAGGAGGGGTTGGGTACCCTTCTGCTGCGATTGGCAGGAAGGGTTGAAATGACAAATGAGGAGCACGGTGAAATAGCGGTTCCTAGAAGGGGGTACATTGGCCCGCGGGGACAAACCTGTTCACCGTTTCCGCGGTCGGTGAATGGCCTTGTCCCCGTCACCGCAGCGACTGCTAGTTTTCTTCCCCGTTTTCGGCGGTGACCCGCGGCTTAAATGCGGTGGCCGCGGGTAAACCGTCACCGTGTCATTCTCTAGTTTACAGCAGATCAGCACTGCTGCTCCAAAGTCAGAAAAGCAGTGGCAGGAATGCATAGCAAGCCAATCCCGCTCAGAAATTAAGTCCTGGCAATATCTATTATGTGGTACAGAAAACACAGTAGATCAGATGAGAAGCTCCTTTCAAAAAGAATTAATAAGCTACACTTACAATAGACAGTAGCCCGACATGGCCCTGTTTTACCCCTTCCAGGGGCTGCTTCAGCGGCTATAAAAACCACTAGGCGTGTGAATGAGGTGTGTGATTTTGCCAAGCTTCTGCGTAGCAGGAGAAACAACCTGCATGCAGTCTTTTATAGTGGCTTGGAAAAATCTACCACTTAGGTAACATCTCATTCTCTGCAGAACAAATGCTGTATCCATGATGGTTTCATGTCGATGCAAAAGAGCCAAAAACATTTCATTAACAGCTTTTGTGTTTGCAGAGGGCAGCAGTTTTAACAAAGTGTCTGGGATTTTCAAGCACAGAGTTTATTTCAGGACATAGGATTGTGACATCATCTGTTACTGGTTTTGTTCCTGGGGTAATGTTCAGATTTCATGTGTGGTCCTCTTTCCAGGCATTCCTCAAAATGTTTTGTGTGGCTTGTTTAAAAGAACACCTCAGGTAACCTGGCAGTCCTACTCTCAAACACACTCCCATGCATTAAAACAGGATCACAGACTTATGTTTAAATCTTTTTTACTGAATTATACCATAAAAAAGATAAATTCCATCCCACTTACCGGTACATTCCAACAAGGGCTTTACAAAACAGTCAGCTGTATTCTGCAAAGAGAAAGCTGGAGTGATAGAAGGACAGGCAGCCTGGGGTCTCTATTAGACACCTATCATGCAAGGCTACTGTCATAAAGAGGCCCACCATGTCACAGAGCAGCCAACTTGATAACAAGACGTATTGTAGAGACCCGGGTTCCAGTTCTACCCCCACCACTAAATCTGATCTTGTCCAGACTGTTCCACCCTGACCCCTCCTTTGGCTCTAGAGCAGAGGTTCTCAATCCAGTCAGGATTTCAGGATATTCACATTGGATGTGTATGAAAGATTTGCATACAACAGAATTAGGGCATGCAAATTTCTCTTATGAAAATTCAATGCAGGTATCCTGAAAACCCAACTGCTTAGGTGTGTCCAGTGGCATAACCAGACAGCCAATTTTGGATGGGCCTGAGCCTATTGTGGGCAGGTCTTTCCATCCCTCCCTTCCCACCCACCCCCCAGCCTGTGCAATCTCTCTCCCTCCCTTCTCACTCCCCCCACCCCCTGCCTGTGCAGCCTCTTTCTTCCTCTTCAGGCCACTGGCAATTGGTCCTATTGGCAGCTGACCAAGAAGCCTTCCATCTGACAAAAAACGCAAATGCGTCAAGAGTGAAGGCTTCTGGGTCAGCTGTTGGCAGCATGCAAGATCTGCTGCATGGGATGGGGGTGAGAAGGGAGGGACAGAGAGAAAGAGGCTGCACAGACTGGGGGGGTGGGCTGGTAAGAGCGGCCTGTGGCTGCTGCGTGGATGTGCCTGATCCCAAAGTGGTTGGGCCAGACCAGTCTAGGCCCATCCAGGGCTGAGCCCCTGCTCTAGAGAAACCTTTATCGTCATGCAGAAATGTTAAAACCAAGCGATTTCTCTTAGACCAGGGGTAGGGAACTCCAGTCCTCGAGAGCCGTATTCCAGTCGAGTTTTCAGAATTTCCCCAATGAATATGCATGAGATCTATTTGCAGGCACTGCTTTCAATCCATATTCATTGGGGAAATCCTGGAATACAGCTCTCGAGGCCCGGAGTTCCCTACCCCTGTCTTAGACTGTGCAGCCCATACACAGCACAACTCTGCTCTCTACATTATAACAGAGGAAGAAAAACATCAACACTAACAATGACAATGACGCACCTCATCTTCAACATGCTTGTACACACTAACCCCCCTTTTTACTAAACTGCGATTCTTAGCGCAGGGAGCCGCACTGAATGCTTCGCGATGCTCTTGACGTGATAGAGTTCTCATGAGCTTCGGGAGCAGAACAGAGCATTCAGTGCAGCTTCCTGTGCTAAGAACCGCTATCGTGGTTTAGTAAAAGGGGGGGTTAGTTGCTAAAAGGACAGCAGGCTCTATTCTAAATTATAAACTCATAGGACCCAAGGTAACTGTTCACAAAATTAGTCAATTCTACTTTTATTATTTATGCAATGCCTCAATATGTAAAGCAAGAGGGGACATATTGTACTTGAAGGAGTATTATACAGGGCTATGTTTCAATTTAAAGAACATTGTTCCAGAATTTAGGCACAAAAAAAACTTCTGAACACAGCTTCAGTAGCTGCGCAACACAAAGTGAGAAACTATAAATCGCGCTCGGAAACGGACACCGGAAAAAGAATGGCACATGCTCTTTATGGAATAGCACTTCACGCCATTTCCCGTACCAAACTCTGGACGCCAGGCTTAGCCTGCTGAAAACTAGTATAAATCCCAGCACCCGAGTTGGGCACGGACACCTGATATTCTATCACACTGTGCGTGACTTTTTGAAATGCCCAAAACCCCTTCTGGGATATACACTATGGGATTTAGACGCTCAGTGTTATTCAATAGCATGCACATCCTAATTGCTCCTGTGCTGCTTGATGTCTAAAATATTATATGGATTGACCTCACAATATATGAACAATTTAATTTGCAGGCCATTGATAGGACAATATTATAATGTTCAGAATACTTTCATATTACAATCTCCAAGTTTATTTTTTATTCATTCAATTTTCTTTACTGTTCTCGCAGGGGAGCTCAGAACAGGTACTCAAGCATTTTTCCCTGTTTCTCCTGGTAGGCTCACAATCTATCTAATGTACCTGGGGCAATGGGGAACCAAGAAACCTGCCCAGGGTCACAAGGAGCAGCGCGGGCACTCCCAGAGGATGCTAAGAGGTAGATTGTTTACTATCTCCTTTCCTTATCAGGCCTCCTCTGTATGGTCAATCCTGCCAATTCAAATAGGATCTATAGTAACTTAAAAAGCACTTAAAACTTTTTTGTTTCAGACATTTAATAGTTAATAATGGGATAATGTATTGTTAACTTATGTATATCTTAGTTTAATTGATCTATTTCTTTCTATGCCCATCTATTTGTTGGCAATAGTGGAATATAAAATGATTCAACTGAAACTGTACTAGTAATTGGTTGTTAACTCACACTGGCTTCCAATTCTGGCAAGAATACTATTCAAATTCTACTGTCTACTATTTAAAACCATAAACGGCGACAGCCCAACCTACCTGAACAACCGTCTCATCCAAACTACCTCAACAAGACATAGGAAAACTCACACTCCATTCACACTAGAGGAAAGGAGAGACAGGGGAGATATGATTCAGACGTTCAAATACTTAAAGGGTATTAACGTAGAACAAAATCTTTTCCAGAGAAAGGAAAATGGTAAAACCAGAGGACATAATTTGAGGTTGAGGGGTGGTAGATTCAGGGGCAATGTTAGGAAATTCTACTTTACAGAGAGGGTGGTGGATGCCTGGAATGCGCTCCCGAGAGAGGTGGTGGAGAGTAAAACTGTGAATGAGTTCAAAGAAGCGTGGGATGAACACAGAAGATTTAGAATCAGAAAATAATATTAAAGATTGAACTAGGCCAGTTACTGGGCAGACTTGTACGGTCTGTGTCTGTACATGGCCGTTTGGAGGAGGATGGGCAGGGGAGGGCTTCAATGGCTGGGAGGGTGTAGATGGGCTGGAGTAAGTCTTAACAGAGATTTTGGCAGTTGGAACCCAAGCACAGTACCGGGTAAAGCTTTGGATTCTCGCCCAGAAATAGCTAAGAAGAAAAATAAAAATAAAAATAATAATTTAAATTGAATCAGATTGGGCAGACTGGATGGACCATTCGGGTCTTTATCTGCCGTCATCTACTATGTTACTATGTTACTATGTATTCATACACCTTCCAATCAAAGAAGTCAAACGGAAAAAAACTATACGACGACCTCCTAGCCACACAAGCAGCAAAACTCGACAATCAAATCTCCAATCTACCGATTATGACCCCAGACTACAAAACATTCAGAAAAGAAGTAAAGACGCTACTCTTCAAGAAATTCCTGCAAACGACTCAATACCGCTAGCTCCTTCCCACTTCCCAATACCTTCCCGATTCCCCAAAGCAACCTCATCTACTCTTTATCTCCTCTAGAAATGACCAGATATCTTCTTCATGTAATACCTTTATTGTAATTCTTTTGTAATCTGCCTTGAACCGCAAGGCAATGGCGGAATAGAAATCTCTAATGTAAAGTAATGTAACATCCAACTGTTAGCCAATCAAGTTGCACTTGAATCTTCGAAGCGCGCCCAAATCTAAGCACCATACAGAATCCAGGGAAGGGGGAGGGGGCAAGTGTCCCTCAAAAAAGCAGACAGCAAGCACCAGTGTTCCAATGGTGCATCTTAAATACAAATAAGGATAAAGAACTTCACATGACTACATCAGGTTTATCTTTCTGCAAGGAAAAAATATACACTGGTGTCCTAATTTGACACACTGGTAGAGCACAGGCTCCCTTTCCTTCCAAAGTCTCCGCTGCTTTCACCTTCAAAGCAACATAAATCGGTTAAAAGTGATTCAGTGTGTCTTGTGGTTTCAATTTCCTCAAAAGAGTATTTTTTCTTTAAAACACAAGGCTCCAAATATGTAAATGCTGAAACCATTCTGAAGCGTTGCCATCTTGCACATGTAGCTACAGCCGTGGCACGCAAAGCCACAGAAAGCTGAAGAATTCTAGAGCTGGCAATGCGAGTTATTGCAACGTCTGTCCAATGAGACGCCGGGCTTCAGGGCTTTGCCTACAAAATCCCAAGTAGGAAGGAAGTTGGATTTTGTACGAAAGAAGAAAATGAAAAGGAGAATAGATCAAGTATGTGAATTAGCAACCTAAGGGAGTCTCAGTTTTGTCTTCAGTCCTACCAGCTGAGCTATTGATTGCTTAGTAAATGCAAAAATCGATTGTTTACTCTTTCAAAGAGTACAAAGACTAAGATATGTTATGAAGTTATACAGTATTTTGTATATGTAAATGTATGTTTGTATACCACTTAATACTTATGTCAAAAGCAGTAAATCAAAAAAACATCAATCCAATCCAATCCGTAAATACATTTACAATGAATAGGAGAAAATATGTCTTTCACTCAACACACAATTAAGCTCTGATCTCACTGCCAGAGGATGTGGTAAGAGCAATTAGTGTACCTGTGTTTAAAAAGTCTTAAGACAAATTCCTGGAGGAAAAGAGTAAAAACCATAATGAAGGGTATGCCTTATCCCTGGGGTCAAGTGGCATGGAATCATATCACTTTCTGTGTATTTGTGACCTGTATTGGTCACTGTTAAAAGAGGATACTGGGCTTAGATCAGTGGTCTCAAACTCGTGGCCCGCCAGGTACTATTTTGAGGCCCTTGGTATGTTACCATTGTACTGGAATGTTGCCCACCTCACTGCTGTAACCTCATGCAAGCACTTTCCTGCATCTGTATGTGATTGTGAGGTGGAGTGGAGAGGACAATCGCGTACAGACGCAGGAAAGCACTTGCGTGAGGTTTACAGCAGTGAGGCGGGCAACGTTGCGGAACGTAAGGTAACCATTGGAGGCAGTGCAGCTTGTGCATGTGTACATAATCTCGTGAACTCATGAAATTCGGTACCTCTCCTGGCAGTGACTGCTTGATGTAAGATGGCGGTTGTGTCTGGTGCTGGAAGTGAGAACTGAAGGCAGTTGCGGACGTGACCACCGGACACTTAAAGCACAAGTTTCCAGGCACAAGTCGGATAATGATTCTCCCCTCTACAAAAAAGCTTAGAGGACTACACCAAAATCTTGTCTCTTGCAGTTGATACTTTAGATTAGAATCTAAATCACAATTTTGCATGAGGTAAAACTATAGTTTTTAAATCTTTCCTTAATTGCTTCTGATAATTTCAGCTATACTGTACACAGCTGAAAGCAGTGCAACATGCAGAAAGTGAAAAACTATCCAAACTTAACTTTCTGCATATTGCACTGCTTTCGGCTGTGTATAGCTGAAATTATCAGAAGCAATTAAGGAAAGATTTATAAACTATAACAAGTTTTACCTCATGCAAAGTTGTCATTTCTTTAATAAGACATTAACTATTTTTTTCTGCGGCCCTACACGTACCTACAAATCCAAAATGTGGCCCTGCAAAGGGTTTGAGTTTGAGACCGCTGGCTTAGATGGACATTTGGTCTGAAATTCTTATGTTTTGCTCACTCTTCAGTAGTATCTTATAATCAAAAACAACATGAACCTAATCAGGCATCAGCCATTTTCAATAGCAGGCCATGTAGAACTGTGGTGGACGTTTACCATTCCTCTTCTGCCCCACCCCCACATCTCACCAGTCAAGCTGACGTTAACATGTTTCCAGAGAGATGATTATAAGCAGCTTCTAAGCACTTTTGACATGATTTTGAAACACATTAAAGACAATTATGGATGCTGGTTCTATCTGAAATTTCAAACAAGGTCTGGAAGTGAAGAGAGGGAAAAAATGTCTGCTTAGAGATGAATGAGATCTGAGGAAAGCCTTATTTTCAATGCTAGCAGTGGTTAATGTGATCTTTTGTGGTTCTAGTGAATTATACTTTGAGATTTTTTTAATGTTTAAATGTAGTAATACATTTTAGAGTGCACAAGGATGCTTGACTTGATTTAAATGTCTGAGTTGTGAAGCAAATATCCTATTAAAGTTAGCATGGACAAATGTTTCCTATGGACACAGTTAAAACTCTACATTTGATAAGGCAGGTCTACAATTACATTTACACAATGCACTTAATTCCGTTCCAATCCATGTTCCCATTATTGGCATCAGAATAAAATCATATTAGGAAGATCAAATGTCTTCTTTTGATATGTTTATGAATTCTTCAACTATCATACAGATTTTTTTTTAGCCTAAGTATGAACTTTCCCGTTTGCCGCTTCATACGTTGCCACACAAGCTCCTCTAATGGACATCTCAGTATATTTTCCCATTGGTATTAGTCATTATGACTAATTTAAACCAAATTAATACATTTAAAATTTTCATTAAAATTTACAAAAATTGCTTGCACACACAATTTTTTTGACGCTCATACTTAGACACAGAAGAACAGGCACCGATATGTACTTTCACTTTCAGTTTTGTTCAGACCCCCCCCCCCCCCCCCCGAGTCTGTTATCTCCTGCCTACCTAGCAATGCTTCCTTCTGGTTGCAAAAAGAACAAAAGCGGGCATGAAATCCTCTGCAAACCTTGTACACTGCCCTGGACCTGACAAAATGATTCTCACAATAACTGTGTGTCACTGTCAAATGCTCCTGTTAGTGTTTACCCCTCTGATTTACTACAGAAAACTCAATGGCCTCACATGTACTAAGTCCCCAGTATGGTTAGGTCTGTAGCAGCTCTATGCATCGCTCTTCAGTGGGCATTAGAAAATGGCATTTATTTTTGTGCAAAAACAAAAGCTGTAGAATTCTGCGTTAAGGATTCTGGCTTTGTGTAAGTTTTTAAGGGAAATGGTCTCTATGAATTATTAAAATTCTTACATCACAAGCACATGAGGTCTGGGTGCAGACTGAGTCACATGTGTGTGATATGTTTGAATTCATGCATTGCAACAATTTTACCACTTATTTTGTAATCCACCATGGACTACAGAGGAAAGGTGGACATAAACAAATAATGCCGGGCATGCGCAGTGAAAGACTAAATAATACTTATCATAGTGTAAGGCAGGATGTGAATCATTTCAACTAGGATCTTTCATCTGGAAAGGAGTTGATGCTCTTTTATGGAATGCCCCGAAAAAGGTGCGACACTGCCATGCTGCTCAGCTGGGGGAGGAGAGGAAGCCGTTTATGGCCAGAGCTAATACATGAATAGAACACCTCGTACACTAGGTCGATAAAGCCAAACAAATCAGAGACACGGGGCCAAGCACCAGGGCTCCAGCTTCAGTCAGTCATTTGATCCTTCTGCATGCTCTGAAGCTACCAGGACACAAATCACAAAATGTACAATTCTTAAGATATAGAAAAGAGCGGCAGCAGAGAATATCTTACAGTGCTGAAAAATAAAACCATTTCAAACTTGTACTGGCAATATATAGAAAAAAGAAATAAGGCAATACCTTTTTTTAAATTAAAGGTATCCCCTTATTTCTACTTACAGTGGAACCTCGGTTTGCGAGTAACCCGGTTTGCGAGTGTTTTGCAAGATGAGCACATTAAAGGCATCCCCCCCGAAGCAGCACTGTGGGGTTGTTCTTCATGATGGACGGAGGAGACGGCACTGCAGCACCCGGCCCCGACAGGTACATACCCCGGGTTCTGGAACCAATCGTTGCTGTTGCCACTATTGTCTATGGGGAACTTTGCTTTGATAAATGAGCATTTTGGATTACAAGCATGCTCCTGGAACGGATTATGCTCGTAATCCAAGGTACCACTGTATTACCTTTAAAAGTGGACTAACGGCTGGCACATCGTATTACTCAAACCTTGTATTACATTTTCACAAAAAGCATACAGTAATTCTGAGAAGTAAACTCTCACTGGAGGATTTTGAGGGGTAAATTATATGCCTACCTGAGCAAAAGCTACACTTATTTATTTATTTAGGTTTACATCCTGTCCTCAGAGAGATCAGAACACGTTACAGGTTAACATTCATAGTGTTACAGTATCACATTCCATAGGGTTACAATTTACACTCATAGGGTTACAATAGTACACAGGGTTCCCTTTCGGCAGTGCATAGTGTCATGGCTTTAGAATCGGGGTGCGCAATGCGTAGAATCTATCTGATAGTACAATCTAACACAAATGTTCCATAGGCCTCGGTTTGGAAAACACGACAGACATGACTGAAACAATTAGCTACCGTGACGTACAATCTAGCAGGAGGGAGGTTTTTATAGCTTTCCTGAAGTTTCGAAGGCCCTGAAGGGATTTGATGCGAGGTGGTAGATTATTCCAAAGGTTTGGTAGAAAATGGGAGTAAGATCTTTTTCGGGCAGTTTGAAGCATAGAAGTTTGTGTGAGAAGTAGCTGGGCACCATGGAGCGAAAGGATTTATATGCTAGCACTCTACAGTTGTACAACACTTTTATTACAGTCTTATTAGAACAAAACAAAAAGCAACAAACCAACCAACAACCACCACCTTCAACCAACTGCAAACACTTGCCACACTAAGGGCTTTTTGTAGTAGAAAGGCATAAGTGTCCTGTAAACTTTCTCAAGCAAACATAATGTGCGCGGCTCAAGACACCCGGAAGTGTGCGGACGTCGCCATGATGGCATCATGTGCATGCGTGACATTACGTCAACATTCGCACATGGGTCCTGCAACGCTAGTGGGGTGGGGGGGAAACCAGCAAGGAAGCTGATTGCCTCTCCTCTTCCCCAGTGCGTCCCGGCACACCTGAAATCTCAGGAGGCACACAGTTTGCGATACAGTGGCATAAGATGTGACAATGCATAACAAATAAAATGCATTAGGAACAAAAAAAACAAAACCATAAAAGCCCACCACCCATTGTTTCTACATAGGGTTTCCACTGAGAACACCTGTCACTAAAGGAGAGTTTAATTCCCTGCGGATTTCTATTAGATTTATTGCCCAACAGGATTAAGGAAAATTTGATATTAATTGCAAGCAGCTTATAAACAAAATTTAGATGTTACAATATCATAGTGGTTCCCAACATAAAAATGTTACTATAAAGTTGTCAAAAGGGATTTAGAAGCAAAAGATGAACAGATAGCAGGAAACCTGTTCCTTTCCTGTGTAACTCGGGCAGAGTTTCTATTGCTGTCTTTTTATCTTGATGATTTAAGACCTTGATATATTTTCCAAATGCGTGTCAAGGTCAGCTAAAACAACCACTGCAGGGTTGAAACATATCCATTACAAAATAAAAACAACTTGTTACAGAAAGGTAAAAAAAAAAAAGCAACTTGTTACACTGTAACTAACAGTTATCACTGCCATTTAAACACAGGTGATGTTAGCCCGATAGCCAAGAAGTAGACAAAAAAAAAGCCTTGTATTAGTCTAAATACTAAAAAAAAAAAAACCCAAAACTATAAAAGGTGACCTCAAATATGGTTTCTACTATGCATTAAATAAAATTACATGTTGCATTTCCCCTCCCAACCTCTAGGCAAAATAAAACTATTTTGAATACATACGGCACCCTTATTAAGGTGCTTAGCTCATACCGAGGGCAGATAAGACTTTTGACCCTATAGGTCAGCCTGTAATTAGGAGCAAGACAAAACGAATTCAACAGGGTCTACCCAAAATTCCTGGAAACAACAAAACTGGGAGAAATAAAATTGTATAAATATGTATATTAGGGTAGTAGAGCATTCATTGAGAGGGGGGTCAGGCAGGGCAGGGTAGGGAAGACTCGACTCTGCTCCCCTCCCCCACCAGATTGCTGGGGGGGATACAGAAAGCTGCACATAATACACCAAAATCCTGCCAAAAGTTCCTCTCACGGCTTTCACAATCCCACACTGGGGTAGTTTGGGCGAGGGTCCTTGAAATCCCCTTATCTTCCCTTCCCACTGTTCAGCCCCTGCCAGAAGCATAAGAAACATACATTTCACATAAAGCCCATTCCCCATCCAAATCCCAAAGACCGTCATAGCGGCCAGGCATTTTATTAGTAGCCACCAAACTAGCAGACGGAGAGCCACAGCGAGGAGGAAAGACATTTGAAGCAAGTGCAAGATGTAGAATAACTAAGAAGGTGTGGCAACGTCTGGCAAGCCAAAGATCACCGCCTCACCTTCAGAAGTGCCATCGGCTTTGCTGCCAGCAAGTGCATTCCTTACCTTGAGTAGCCATTGGAGAAAGCAGACCTGCCAGCAAAGTTCAATGTCCCCAAGGAAGTTCCACCGCCGCTGTCCTCGGAGCTGTGGCAGGCACTCCAAGCTTTTGCAATAGCAGGAAGAGACGGAATGAGATTAAAAATGGGTTTCTGATCCTGCTGCTTCGAGGGTGAAGGAGCATTCAATCCATAGTGGTAAACCTGTCCTCCCGAGGTACTCACACCATGAACAGAAATGGCCGACGTTTTATGTGCCGCACAGTAAGAAAGGCCTGTTTTTTCTTGTTTTATCACCCCTGGGGTAGAGAGTTCAATATAGTCCTCTTTTTCGACTTTAACTTGAGGAATCAGCAGGCTGCTTGTGGGCACGAGACCCCCAAGCTCTCCAAATCTGGGCTTGCAGTCATCACCCAAGTTACCATCTAGGGACAAAGACTCATGTGGCATGGGTGAGAGCAATCCACCACTCCCCTCTTCCTCAAACAGCGGGCATCGCCAGGGGCTCCCATTCATCTCTTTGCTGCTGGGGGAGTCTGGTGGCAAAGGCAAACCCAAGTCCTTCAGAATATCAAAGCTGCTATCCTCCTCGGAGAACATTTTCAGGTTGTCGGCAGCGAGATCGCTGCCTGCCCGATCTTGCCATGAGGTACCCGGCTGCAGGGAGTCGCATTTCGCCAGGGCTGGGAAGTCCTGGCTTTCAGGCATGGGACTCCTCCTTGCCAGCTCTCCAGACACGGCAGACTTGACTTGTAGGTTGGCAGCTTGTAGGCTGGCAATGCTCTCTTCTAGAAGTCTGAATTCATTTTCTCTAGAAGGGGCGTCAATTTGGCCCTGCTGTGGGAAGCCAAGCTCATTTCCCATTACTTTTGTATCAGGATCCCCCATATAAAGTCCCATGGACAGGGAAACCGCCTTGGAAAGGTCCGCCTGAGGCACATTACTTAATCCATTGGAAAAATCCACAAAGGCATGTCGCTGTTTGGAATTAGACTGAGAAGCAGGTAGAGGCACTGGAGTAGAAACACCGACAGTAGCTCCACCCCTGAGAATAGATCCAGTACTGCGAGCTAAATAGAAATCGATCACATTCCCTGCCTTCTCGCCATAGTGCATGCTTTTTGCTGATTGCGGTCCACAGGGAGGATTCAAAGTTTCTTTGGGGTCCATTGGATAATGATGGCTAAAAATAAACAGAAGCAAAGTTAAGGCCCTTAGATTGTCACCACGATGCACCTATCACAATTAACTTTTTAAAAACTCTTAAACATGTTTCCCCTCCCCAAAAAAAAGTATGATCGTCCCTTCAAAGAATTAGTGCAAATTAACACGTTTTTCTGGTTTTAACTAATCAACCATGTATAAAGGAAAACTGAGAGAGTTTAGTTACAGTAGTTACCTTCCATTAACTAAATGTTTTCATGGTTGCAAGTTCCCCGAAATTAGTTCTGGTAACTCTTTTCAACCCTCCCTCTCTGCTGGCTTTTTACCTTCCACTGAAGGCAACTTTAAGCGCCTCCACTGAAACTGGAATTCCTACCATTAGTCATACTATTGCTACTCACCCACTGCCATAATCTTTGACCAAAATAAATATCTGGGAAAATTTTAAAGAGACTGACTAGCCATCTTTAAAAATGTCCACACTCATATATACATTTCACAGGGATAAATGAATCTGGTTTGCATTTAAGTGAAACCGAAATGCGCAAGCTTTAAACACTCCTAACTTTTTGTGCCTTCCTGTTTCATAAAGTGAAGGAATTGAGGTTAAACCCATCGTCTTTCTTTGTGGTTATGAGTCAGAACTTTCAACACCAGAAACTTCCCCCCCCCCCCAAAACAACACCCCAGTAAAATCCTTTGTAGACGTTTCTCTAACATGATATCCAGACGTGTCAACATTGTCTGCCTTAGCCAGAGTATTAGAGAGAAGCCCCGACAACTGCCAGAATGTGTTTTAGATCAGCTGCAATACTTCCAATATATTTCTCAGATCTTAGGAGCAACAAACAATCCGCCTGCATGCACTGAACTTTGCCATGACTTAAGAAGCCCCAAAAAGAGAACAAAATGCAAGCGTTAGTAGTAGAAAAGATGGTTTCATTGGCGTGGCACTGGTGAAATCCGGACTCAGCAGAGAGCTCGCTAAACAAAGTCAAACGATGAACTTCGTAACACCAAATGCTGTGAACAGAAATGGGCGAAGGTGGACGCGTTGCAAGCGAGTTGACGTCAATACCTGCAACAACACACTGGAACGTTGCACCCGAAAAACTTGACAGCAGGCTGCGGCTCGGAAACTGACACACAGATGGGGAGGGGGGGGAGAGAGAAAAACCAAAAACAACAACAACAACAAAAACCCAACACACGAACACGTTCCAAAGCAAGAAAGGAGGCAGCGCTGCAAAGTTGCAAGGCAGCAAATGAAAGAAATCAAAGGCTCCCGGGCTGCGAGAAAGTTTGCAGCTCAGTCCCGAAAAGAGGCAAAAAGCAGCATCGGATGCCCGGGATGGCTGCGTCGATTGGAACAACCAAAAATGTCGAGACCTGTTGATCTGGCTGGCACGCCCACTTCTGAAGTGGGGAAGCCTTTGCTTTGGGCAGAGGTGGCATTGGAGCCACCTTGCCCCCCCCCCCCAAGTAGAAAAATCCTGCACTTCCCCCCCCCCCAAGATGAAAAG
The DNA here is from genome assembly GCF_902459505.1 of Geotrypetes seraphini. NCBI lineage: Eukaryota > Metazoa > Chordata > Amphibia > Gymnophiona > Dermophiidae > Geotrypetes > Geotrypetes seraphini. Next base: position 7,020,551 of record NC_047101.1, on the reverse strand, counting down.
AAATGATCTCTTTTTGTTTTTAAGGGAGGCGACACTGCTCGGGTTCAATTGTCCCCTGTTGAGTACCAAAAAAAAAAAAAAAAATAGCTCTCTCTATTCAGTTGCTTCAAAATGGCAAATGACAGGAAAAAGACTCTGGATACGTCAATTTCCCCTCCGTCAATATGGGCCGATCTTGCCAGCGATGTCGAGATCGAGCCCAACTTGGCGAGTGAAGGAAGTGAACGGCAGATCTTACCCCGCTTTGCTCGGGGGGGCCCGAGAGAACAGCCCCCTCTCCCCTTCTCCTGAAAGAGCCCGGGGCGAGGGCCTCCGCATGCCTCGGCGCCCGGGATCGCTCTCTCCTCCAGGAGCTCTGGCAGGCGGCGCGGACGAGAGAGCACTGGGCAAACGGGGAGGGGAGCGAGGCGGCTCGAGCCTATAAGGAGGGGGAGGGGAGGGGCGGAGAAGGCTGCAGCCTGTCGGCTACGGGCTGCAACTGCAGCTCAGGGCGATCGGCCCCCCCTGGGGCAAAGCCAGCACCCCCTTGGGCGACCCCCCCTCCCCCCGTTCAGTTGGGAGCTGTTGGCATGCATTGGTTTGTTTACGACATTCCTAAAGGGTGACCGAAATCAACTCGCTTATGGGACGTCTGAGGATGCAAATCCGGCGTCTGCTTTTCTGGCTTATTTACGTCTCCTTTTGCAAGGCTCGTGCACAGCGTAGAGAACGTTGCCTGGGCGCGAGAAGCCAGTAAGTGTGGGGGGGGGGGGGGGGAGGGGCTGACTGTTTTTATTTCAGACATTTGGCCATGTGGAGCCAACGTGACAGCAGCTCCCGGGACAAGAGGAGAGGGAACCGACTAGAGCCACCCAGGCGTTAGACACAAACGGGACCGCGCGCGCTCCCCCCCCCCCCGGTCCTACCTTCACACTTGTCCCCGAGGCCGCCCGCCACCGGCCCCGCAGCTTCCCTGCTCCGGCGCCCCGCCCCCTCTGACGCCGCTTCTCGCTCTGGCCCGCGTCCCGCCCTTCCCCTCCCTCTCAGGCGACTTCCTGTTTCCGGCAGGGCGAGAGAGAGAGAGAGAGAGGGAAGCTGCGTCAGGGGGCGGAGGCGGGGCCGCTCGCGTGCCACCCCCCTTCAAAGACGGACGTTTTTGAAGGTAGGCACTGGGACGGGGGTTTCCCTCGCTGATACGTTGTCGGCCGAGAGCCGCCCGGATCGTGGAGGAAGGCGCGCGTGCCGTCCACGTGGCCACTTTTTTTTTAAAGGCAGCGCGAGCCTGCCCGAGCTTTCCTGCAAAGTGGCGCTCGCGAGCGTTCGCACGTGGCCTGCGCCCAACCGCCGTTCGATCTCTTCATCCCTCTCTCTTTTTATTGAAGGAATCAAATAAATATACAATAATATGATACAAAGAGATATTCATTACAATTAAATTCATAATAAAACATATTTTATCATTCCTCCAAAATATATTTCTATAGACCTAATCTATTTTTTCCTATATCCCCCTTAACCCCTTCCCTTTCCCCCTTACCCTTCTCCTTCATTCTATTCATTTCATTTATACTTTTAGATGGTTTTTAAAAAAATATTATTATGTTTTTAAAGGCTTTCCTGTTGCACTACATACCATTTGAGAACATTTGTATACTGCTGGCGATTATTGTAGGAGCTTCCTGTATAAAAGTGGCTTAACACTTGTCTTTATAAAATAAAGATGTTCTTTTGATTTATTAACTTGTATAGCATTCTGTCATAAAGGTATTTTCCTCCAGTATTAGTTTAGCAATACATTTACAGGGCTATTCAAAAAGTATTTTTCTTGCCTAAACAAATAAAGCTAAGGAGGCGTGGTTTGGTGCACGTATGTAGGCGACCCTAATGCGCATGCTTGAATTTTTTCCTGCCTACAGAAGCTGTCAGTCGCCAGCAGACCGCCGATGAGTGAGGAAGTGTAAGTGAGTGCTGCTGGATTTTCGTTTTTTGACAAAATGACACAAAAAGTTGAACAACGTTACTGCATTAAATTTTGTGTAAACCTTGGCAATTCCCAAGTGGAAACGATCCGCAAGATTCAATAGGTCTTCAGGGACGAAGCAGTGGGCACCACACAGGCAAAGGAGTGGTACAACCGCTTCAGAGCTGGCCGCACATCAGTGGAGAGTGAAGCATGTTCCGATAGGCCCGCAACATCCAGAATGAGATCGTCATTGACCAAGTGAGGACCCTGGTGATGCAGGATCGTTGAATCACGATCAGAGAATGTGCAGACGAGGTGAGCATCGGCGTTGGATCCGTTCATTCCATTTTGACTGAGGATTTGGGCTTCAGGAGAATTTCAGCGAAGTTCGTGCCAAAGCTGCTAACAGAGACAAAAAGGGGAATGCTGCATGGGGGTGGTATATGGACACATAGTTGTAATGCTAAACATGGGAGGGTATATGGATACAGAGAAGATGGCTATGGGGAGAATAAGAACACAGAAGGCGGATGCTGGATGGGAGGCATAGGGATATAGAGGAGTGATACTGTACCCGGGGAGGGAATTATAGAATAGTGATATGATGAAAGCAGGAGGATGGGCACAGGGGAAATACTAGAAAAGGACATGTAGGAGACATAGAAACACACACCCAAAACTCATTTCCCCTCCAGTTAGAGGCTGCAAAATGAAAAAACACCACAAACACCTTCTCTCTCACCAAGCAGTGCTATGGGGCAAAGACCTAGACCAACTGCTTTCGCCCACTACCTACGGGGAATTCAGGAAACGCCTAAAAACATACCTGTTCCAGAAATACCTAAACAATTGACCCGCTCTCCCTCTCCCTCCCCCCTCCCTATTCCACCTAAACTTACAGCACTGTTATAAATATAATCTGTTATCTTCATCTTATCGTAACTTTACGTTGCTATTTATCCCCAACAGGTCCTGTCGGACATTACCTACTAAAATGTACATATTACATTTTCGCTCAGCAAATTGTATTTCTATACTATTGCCTTTCTGATCTCTGTATTTCCTCTGAATATCTACTTATTGTATTTCGCGGAATGTCCAGCACTCTTGATTGTAAACCGCCTAGAAGTCACAAGATTGTGGCGGTATAGAAGAATAAAGTTATTATTATTATTATAGAAAAGGGAGATGCTGAGCATTGGGAACAATACATACAAAGAGATAGAAGAAATGTCAAATGGTCAAGAGACTCTGGCAAGTGACTTAAGAGAAGACAAAAAAAGAAAAAAAAACAGACCTGCACTTGAGATCAACATGATTTGAAGAATAAAATGATGAGGCAACAAAAGGTAGAAAAAAATAATTTTATTTTCTATTTTGTGAATAGAATATGTCAGATTTGAAATATGTATCGTGCTAGGGCTGCTGTTAGACATAACTGGAGACCACAAAGCCCAGGCTGTGCTTTTGCTTCCAGCTGGCTTAGGGTTCTCTCTGACCAGGGGGCAGTTGCTCTAGTTGCACTCCCCTAACACTTCCCGTCATCCATGACTTTTCTGTGTAGCATTTTGTAATAATTTGACTTATTCAGTTTTCTCAATAGTGGAAGAGATATTTGTGAAGGGGAGGGGAAGGTTGTTAGGTGTTTTGTTGATCCTTGCTCGGTATTATTTGTGTTTATAAAATGACAATGATAACTGGAGACTCTGTTTGCTGGAACTGTTTGAAAGAGGAGGGAACTCTTGATCATATGTTTTTTCATTGTACTTTGGTCCACTCCTTTTGGACTCAAATTTGGAACACCATACAATCTATCACTAACTGCTCGGAAGAGATCTCTATGGACATTATAATCCTTCGCTCTCAACATCCCTGTTTCGCACAATCAAACTGTCCTCCTAAGCTCATTAATACCATGTTTGTGACTGCTCTCATGCACATTCTGAAAAATTGGAAATCATCTTCGCTACTAGACTATACTTTTTGGTGGAACTCTCTGTGTATGTATCATAGATTTGAATCCTATGCATATGAGAATAAAATTACACTCCGAACCTCCATGAATTTGAAGAGCAAAAAATCACCCTGGTCATTCCTGGATTCCTATGTATGCTCTGCTTCGTAGACACTCCTGTCTTCCCTTCCTTTTCTTCTCTTTTCTTCTTTCTTTCTTTCCTTTCTCTTTTAATTTCTATTTCTGTTCTCCCTCATCTTTTTCTCATATAGTCTTCACAAGCAGTTCCAATACTTGGAGCTTTTCTTACTGCTATGGTCCTCTACAGTTAAATATATATTTGCAGATTCTTTATACACAAAGCTTTATTTTGTTTTTATGTATTTGAAATGCTCCCTGTATTTTTCAAAATACTCAATAAAAATTATTGAACTAAAAAAAAAAAAAAAAGACAACTGGAGTTCATATTTGGAAGCTTCAGTTGGCATTGCTTCGTCCTTTCAGCCTGAAATACTCCTGCCAGGGAATAGGGATATGATAAGAGGGCAAAAAAGGGTAAATCTGTATAGGTTTTTTTGTTAGGCAAATACATGGTGTTATTCTGACCTTGTGTATTTAGTAGTTTGTATTAAATTCATTTATTCTTTTGTTTAAAAGAAAATGTATTTAATTTTTCTAGCCCATCTGTTTCATGTTTACTTCACTATATTAAAGTTTAGCTGCCACATTCTGTCTGACTAGCCCATTTCAAGAAAACAACATATATTAGTGTTAACTTAAGACTTAAAGAATTCCAGTTTAAACAGGCATTAGATTTATTTTCTTACCTGTAAAACAGGTGATGAAAGCTAAGGGCTGTGTAGGAGGTGCTCCAATACTTAGATATCCTCTCTGTGCTTTCCTTTTCTTTATCATTCTATATTAGAGTTTTACCTTTCCCAGCATAGCATTCTTAATTCCTTTCAACTTTGTAATGCTTGTAATTCTATAGCACTTCAGGCTTTCAACATATTAAAAAATTTCTTGTATTCCTCCTAATTACTAGCATAGGACCATATTCAAACAAAAAATCTGGGGCATTTGTAGAGGCTCTACATCGAACACTCTAAAAAACTAGCTCTACTGTTGTCGACAAATGACTTGAAAAGCCTTATTAGTCATTAAGCATCACCACTTGAGCCCTTACCATAGACTCCATGGATCGCTGCTCACCGTAATACAAAGGGGAGGAGGTTTTTCTAGGGAGACGACCATTAATTTCCACTTACTAAATAAGAAAGTGGGGAGCTGCTGAAGCCAAGCAACTTGCATTTGTGAAAATTTCAATTGCATAGAGTTTGATTGGAGGGGGAGAGAAGATCTCTGATTGAATATTAAAATGCAGTTTTGGTTATATAACTTGCATTTTGTGTATTCCAAGGGTTCAGGGTGTTCTAAATTTCATCCCTTCAGGCATTCTTGTCCATACTTTGGCCCTTCTGTGGTCCTCTTCATCTGCCAAAAAAGCAAACAGGATGCTAGGAATTGTTAAAAAATAGATAGTTAATAAGACTAAGAATGTTATAATACCTCTGTATCACTCCATGGTGCGACCTCACCTGGAGTATTGTGTTCAATTCTGGTCTCCTTATCTCACGAAAGATATTTCAGTACTAGAAAAAGGTTCAAAGAAGAGCGACCAAGATGATAAAGGGGATGGAACTCCTCTCGAATGAGGAAAGACTAAAACGGTTGGAGCTCTTCAGCTTGGAAAAGAGATGGCTGAGGGGAGATATGATTGAAGTCTACAAAATCCTGAGTGGAGTAGAACGGGTCCAAGTGGATCAATTTTTCACTCCGTCAAAAATTACAAAGACTAGGGGGCACTCGATGAAGTTACAGGGAAATACTTTTAAAACCAATAGGAGGAAATATTTTTTTCACTTTGAGAATAAGCTCTGGAACGCATTGCCAGAGGTTGTGATAAGAGCAGATAGCGTAGCTGGCAGCTTCTTCTTATACCCTTATTCTGAAATGTCATTGGCAATGTGCATAAAGTATACTACTTTTTAAAGGGAATTATGTGCGTGCTTTCCCTTTAAAATTATCCCAAGAAAAGTGCATGCACATATTTACACCTCTGTTCAGTATAGATAAAAGCCCAGCTTCTGTAACTGAAACTGTTGTTGGTGGCTGCCGATGGTGCCGGTTAGAGAATCATGCTTCTGGTAAAGATAGGTGCTGGAAATTAGGCCATGTTTTCCAGGCCTACATTTCTGGTGCATATCTTTGACATGAATTGCACCTTCAGAAGTGCCTACCAATGCCTAACACCTCTTCCCTCCTTAGCCACGCCTATAGTGGCATTAGGCGCTTCCGGAGGTGTGATTCTGGCACTTTTTGTTTAGATGCCGTTAGGTGCTTTAAAATTTATGTTAATTGCCATTTCAAATGGTGTTTGATAATTAACTTTGGTGCGAGTAAGTTTAGGCACAGTTTAGAGAATTTCCCTCAAACAACCTAGCTTATTTCATATGCATATTTTATAAAGTGGGTGCTTACATGCAAAACCTTTCATAACGTCACCACTGGGAATGCGTCCACTGTGGATCAGAGAATCTCAAGTGTACACAGGCTGTATGTGCCCGTCTGTACTAGGGATAGACCCCTAGAAATTTCACTTCCTGTCACTTAAGGGAATGTTTGGGTCTTTGTCATTATGAGAGATGACACAAAATGTCATCCAGGTGCTCCATTTGGTCAGGAGTGATGCCCATGACCTTGGCTGCATCCATGGACAGGGTCATTGCCCATTTGCTTCCTTAATGGACCCCTGCTCAACCCTCAGGGATACAGATAGGCCTGCGCTATTTCCTTTGTCATTAATGACCTCCCATTGCTAACTTTTACCATACCTGTAATTGAGCAGGCTGTCAAGTTTCAAGTTTATTAGGATTTTATATACCGCCTATCAAGGTTATCTAAGCGGTTTTTACAATCAGGTACTCAAGCATTTTCCCTATCTGTCCCGGTGGGCTCACAATCTATCTAACGTACCTGGGGCTATGGAGGACTGAGTGACTTGCCCAGGGTCACAAGGAGCAGCGCAGGGTTTGAACCCACAACCCCAGGGTGCTGAGGCTGTAGATCCAACCACTGCGCCACATGGAAATGCATTTTAAAATTACTTGCACAATGTGATTTAACATGAGGGACTTTTGGAAACTTTGGGTATAAGAGAAAGCAGCACATGGAAAAAGAGGGGGAAAGAAACTTATTTTAAAAATATGTGAAGTCTGTGTGGTATATTTCCCCTTTTTTGTAATGAATAGGTGATTTATGAGCTATAGAAACATGTTTACTAATAAAAAAAAAGTATGTGTGCAGAGAGTAGGGCAATGCACTTTAATAGCTGATGAAGCAGGGAAGTCATAAGACCGATCAAGGAGATAGTGTCTAACCCTCAGGAAGAAACTAAAAATAGAACCTTGGGTAGGGAATAGGAGAACCTGCAGACACCACTAGATTTAATGAGAGGACGCTAGAGAAACCAAACCAAATGAAAACAAATGAGTATCTGAACTAAAGAGGGAGAAAAGAGGGAGGTACGCTGAAGCATCTTTGTAAACTTTTCATAGGGGACCAGAGAATGTGTTTAAACTTATCTGTAAAAGTAAAGGAAATGCATCCAAGTCATGTGACCTTGGGGAAAAAGGCACAACACTGGCAGTATTTAAGATTTTATTATTTGCAAAATTTAGAAACAACGGATGATATTCAGCATGGTTTAAACTCCCTTTTCCCTGCAGATAAAAGAATATAGCCTGGGAAATAGCACATATACAATACATTTTAGCTGCCCTGGGTATGAGGGTAGGGAGAAGAGGAAAAGAGATAATACGTTCCATTAATGCAAAATAAATCGATCAATCCATAACTGCTGCTTAAACTTTTTCTGGTGTAATGCCATGTTCCTAGCTAGTGCATCATAATCGATTTGTAAACTAAGAATCTATACAGCTCTGCTAAGAGCTATATAGCTTTCCAATTCTTTCATTATGTAAGATTGTACTGTTGACTTTGATTGTAACCTCTTCGCTGATTGTCCAGCATTTCTTGCTGTAAACCACCTCGAACTTCCATGGCTTTGGCGGTATATAAGAATAAAATTATTATTATTATAATGAGGTGCCTATAGAGTGCCCGCCCAGGTCATGGTCCTGTTTTGGGCCATGACCTACAATTTAGGAAGCACTGCTTTACACATAGGGGAAGTGTAGTTAAGTTGTTTAATAATATCCATATTAACAGTCAGACTTCATTACTAGTACATAATGGTGGGGAAGTGATGTTTGCTTTTAAAGATGAGCTGGTTATGCAAGCTAAATAAAGACCAATGTTGCACTTACAAATGTCGTCTTGATTTTTATTGTAAACTGCTTAGGTCAATAGTTCCCAAATCTGGTCCTGGAGGCACCCCAGCCGGTCAGGTTTTCAGGATCCCCACAATGAGTATTCATGAGAGAGATTTGCATGCACTGCCTTCATTCCATGAAAATCTCTCTCGTAACATAACATAACATAAAACTTACTTGTATACTGCAAATACCATTAAGTTCTATGTGGTTCACAAAGATTAATAATACAAATGAATAAATATCCAATTTCTAACTTCCAAAAGATTCCCTAAAAAGATATGTCAAAATTGCTGATATGAAATTGGGAATGTGAATATACGAGTTAAATCCCTAGTCCATGAGGCTGCCTGAAAAGATAATAATCGTTCCTGAAATTTCTTGTATTTACATCCCTTTACAGAGGGGAATGAAAACAATGAATGAGATTTTCTAGAGTGTTTAGAGTTTATAATAATAAAAGATTCCATAAGATACTCAGGAATTGAGCCTGTTAGTGCCTTAAAGCAAATGCAGCCAAGCTTAAATTTAACCTGTGCCTCAACTGGAAGCCAGTGCAGTCGGCAATAAAAATCAGTAATATGATCATACTTCCTCAAGTTAAAAATCAATCTGACTGCTGAATTCTGAATGCCAACAAATAAGAAACAAACAGAAGGCAGTGTTAATTTCAAAAGATCCATGAGGAAATGCACAACGGAGTTTCAAGTTTTATTAAAATTTTGATGTATCGCAATATCATTTATTCAAAGCGATTTACAATTAAGTATATCATGCTCCTTTTTTGTGCTTATTTTTTATCACTTATAGCCTAAGTGGTTTACATTCAGGTACTCAAAGTATTTTTCCCTATCTGTCCTGGTGGGCTCACACTTCTAATGTATATGCTATGATGACTTCACCTCCAAGGGTGGGGCTTGAAATGTTCTGTTAAGAACATAAGAATTGCCGCTTCTGGGTCAGACCAGTGGTCCATCATGCCCAGCAGTCTGCTGGTCAAAGACCAGCACCCTAACTGAGACTAGCCCTACCAGCGTACATCCTTGTTCAGCAGGAACTTGTCTAACTTTGTCTTGAATCCCTGGAGGGTGTTTTCCCCTATGACAGACTCCAGAAGAGCGTTCCAGCTCTTCACCACTCTCTGGGTGAAGAAGAACTTACGTTTGTACGGAATCTATCCCCTTTCAACTTTAGAGAGTGCCCTCTCGTTCTCCCAACCTTGGAGAGGGTGAACAACCTGTCCTTATCTACTAAGTCTATCCCCTTCAGTACCTTGAATGTTTCAATCATGTCCCCTCTCAATCTCCTCTGTTCGAGGGAGAAGAGGCCCAGTTTCTCTAATCTTTCGCTGTACGGCAGCTCTTCCAACCCCTTAACCATCTTAGTCGCTCTTCTCTGGACCCTTTCGAGTACTACTGTGTCCTTCATGTACGGGGACCAGTGCTGTACGCAGTACTCCAGGTGAGGGCGCACCATGGCATGGTATAGCGGCATGATAACTTTCTCTGATATGTTCGTGATCCCCTTCTTTATCATTCCTAGCATTATTTTCGCCGCCGCCGCACATTGTGTGGACAGCTTCATAGACTTGTCGATCAGAACTCCCAAGTCCCTTTCCTGGGAGGTCTCTCCAAGTACCACCCCGGACATCCTGTATTCGTTCATGAGTTACCGACATGCATCCACGTTGAACCTCAACTGCCATGTCGATGCCCATTCCTCGAGCCTGATTATGTCACGTTGCAGATCTTCGCAATCCCCCTGCGTCTTCACTACTCTGAATAACTTTGTATCGTCTGCAAATTTAATCACCTCGCTGGCTCACTCGTCGTACCTATGTCCTATGTTCATGGCAAGAACACAGGAAGGAGAGGCAGCAAAGCTGGTAGCACAGGAACAAACCTATCAAAGCCGTAAGTAATAAGACAATTTGCACAATACAGAGACATTTGTTTGCAGGAAGGATCATGTTCAGTATTGCATTCATAACGAATATACACTCTTTACTTGCTGCTTTCCTATAAGTGGTCATTGAGAGAATGGAAAGAATTTTCAATATACATTTGACCCAAAGAAAGACTAAAAAGGTTAGGGCTGGTGGAGGGACGATATGATTGAAGTCTTAGTAAATCTTGGATCGATGATTGAAGTCTTCAAATGGATCGGTTTGGTGTTTTTTTTTTACTCCGTCTAAAATTACAAAGACTAGGGGCACTTGAAGTTACAGGGAAATACTTTTAAAACCAATAGGAGGAAACTTTTTTTTCACTCAGAGAATAGTTAACGTAGCTGGTTTTAAGAAAGGTTTGGACAATTTCCTGGAGGAAAAATCCATAGTCTATTATTGAGACAGACATGGGGGGAAGCCATTGCTTGCCTTGGATCGGTAGCATGGAATGTTGCTACTCTGTGGGTTTTTGCCAGGTATTGGTGACCTGGGTTGGCCACCGTAAGAATGAGCTAGTGGGCTAGATGGACCATTGGTCTGACCCAGTAAGGCTGTTCTTATGAATCTCAGCCCCTATGTTTGTACCTTATGTCCCATCAAAACTCTCCCATACTTCAACTTTTGCTTTGTGATATATCTTCTGAATAGGCCATTGCATTGCTTAGACCGTCAACTGAAAAAAAACTTGTACACAGTTAAAGGCAGGAAATAAATTTATTTGTATTCGGCTCACATGATTTCAGTGGTAGCTCAAGGCAAGTTACATTAATGTATGTACATCAGACTTACAATCTAGTTCCCTCATTTATTAAGCTGCATTAACATTGTAATGTATGTTGAGCTGAATAATGATGTTTGCATTAATTTACCTGTTTTTACACAGTTTAGTAAATGAGGGCCTGAGTTTGTTCTTGAGGCAATGGAGAGTGAATTTATGAGCTCTTGTTTCAAGTTCTTTCATGGGAAAAGGAGGAATTGAACTTTGGGCTTCCTTTGTTCTCATCCTGCTACTCCTACTCATCCTAGATCACTCCACTGCATTGACTTTCTAGCCAGCCTTCTGTCAGAAGGACTGGAAATACCATTTTTTCAGTTTTATGGAAAAGGCTGCTACTGTAGTGGATACGTTCACATGAGTTATTTGTGTTTCACACTTGCTCACAATCATTGCGAATGATGTTCTTCAGACTAAGTCGGTTAAGAACCAGCTCGCTGCACTAAGCAATGTTTCCTTTTTCCAAACCTAGGCATGAAATTGAAGACTAATTTTTCCTTACATTTCATTTTCAGCTACATACTGAAATAATGGAAAATGTGTGTATTTTTCATTTTGTGTAATGAACTGTTTACACCATTTAGTCACTCGTTACTCTTCTAAAATGCAGGAAAACAATAAAATGAAGTGCAAATGTGATTCAGAAATAATCTTTGTGTAACATAATGCCATTTACGAACAGAGGTCATTTTTTAATGAGCCGTAAGTGGGGAAAATATGCAGCTAATTCTACCATTGCCTAACCAGATTTGTGTCTGAAAAGTCTAAATCTAGCCAGTTTAGAGGGGAAGTTATCAATGCTTTACATGGCCAAGCACCTGGGTACCTATTGGATCAATTTGCGCTTTTCAATGTAGATCAGCCTTTACGGGTTACTTCATTGTTTGTTTTCCCCCCTGTGCGAGGCTGTGTCTACAAGAAGTTCTTACTTTGAATGATTCAGTATCAGGAGCTAGCTGGGATGCTGAGCTTCGTAATTTGTTTGCTTCTTCAAGTTCATATTTGCACTTTCGAAAGTTACTGAAATCTACTTTATTTGTAAGATCCTTGGGGAACTAACGTCCATGATGGTTCTTTTGTAAATCACTGTTGTATGTAAACTGCATCGATCTGGAAGGTTTTGCGGTCTAGAAATGTAGTGTAACGTAATATAATACTACTAGTAGTAGTAGTAGTAGTATTTATTATTTATAAAGTGCTATCAAATGCACACAGCACTGTACAACAAACACACAAGAAAGGTTTAGGTGAGGAAATATAAGGGACTAGAGGTAAGGAAGTAAAGAGGGAATGGCAACAGATATGGGTGCTTTACAAGTTGGGAGAGTAGGGCATAAACGCAGTTTCAAAAATGGGTTTTTAGCCTGGATTTGAACACCTTGAGAGACGGGGCCCAATGCACTGAGTCAGGCAGGATGTTCCAGACATAAGGTACAGCAAGGCAGAAGGGTTGGAGTCAGGAGTTGTCAGTAGAAGAGAAGGGCATCAACAAGAGAGATTCATCTAACGGGACAGTTCAAATCGACAAGGGAGGAGAGATACCGAGGAGCTGCAGAATGAATACACTTATAGGTCAGTAAAATGAGTTTGAATTGTATGCGGAGATGGACAGGGAGCTAGTGAAGCAATTTGAGGAGAGGGGTAATGTGATCATAATGACAGAATATGAGGCACGCTGCAGGAATTCTGAACAGATTGAAGGGGAGAGAGAAGACTTAGCGGAATACCTGTGAGAAGCACATTGCAGTAATCCAGGTGAGAGGTGAAGAGAGTGTGGATGAAAGTTTTGGTACCATGCTCAGAAAGGAGAGGTTGTAGGGAAAGACATGCCAAGTTTTGGCAGTCTGTTGGATTTGTGAAGAGAAGGAAAGACATGAGTCAAAGATGACTCTGAGGTTTTGAGCCGATGAGATGTTATCTACCAAGTCAGAGAGTGGGGGAAGTGAAGAAGCAGATTTAGGAGGAAATATAAGGAGTTCAGTCTTCGCCATGTTTAATTTTAGATGATGGTGAGCCATCCAGGTTTGCAATGTCAGACAGGGAGCACCTAATCAAAGAACTTTAGTCATTTCCAATTTAAATAAAACAATAGGGGAGACGGACATTTTTTTCTGGTTTCTATTTCATCTCACCAGTTTAAGAATAAAAGGGACCATTTTGCACCTAAGGCAGCATCCTGTTTTAATAATCAACATTCATTCTCCTCTATAGAGTCAGATAAATTAAATTTCGACTGGATTCCCAAGTATTTAATTCCTTGAGCCTTCCAACAAAAAGGAAATTGGACCATACATACTCTTGTATAATGCATGTTCGGGAGGAAGGCTTTGAACCAGTTGATTTTACAGTATAACCTGATGACGCCTCAAACAAATTAATGGTCTGATGTAAAGTTGAAATGGAAGAGTCTGGGTTATTCTGTTCGTGCACTTTATACACTGCCCTGTACATGTAGTTTGAGAGCGGTTTACAGTCCATTAAAACCCATCTTTGTTTTACATAGAACAATATTGGAATAATAGGCGTATGTAGAGAGTTTGAATTCCTGTCCTACCACCCTCATTCCCTCAATTGCAACATTTTGATGGATAGATAAAGGGTCATGGATTTCATATACCACTCTTGGCCCCTTTCCCATCCTTATCCCCCTAGCTTAAATTCTGTTAGGCCTTTAGCACAGCAGTGAATGTGGAATAGAGGAATAACCTAAGGATTAGCTGAGTGGACTCAGAGCCTTAGGAACTGGGTTCAAGTCCCATGGCAGCTCCTTGTGACACTGGACAAATCATTTAGCCCTCCTTTGTTCCAGGTACAAAAACACCCCCTCTTCTACGAAACCGCGCTAGCGTTTTTTAGTGCAGAGAGCCGCGCTGAATGGCCCGCGCTGCTCCCGACGCTCATTGAGTTCCTATAAGCATCGGGAGCAGTGCGGGCTATTCAGTGCGGTGCTCTGCGCTAAAAACCGCTAGCATGGTTTTATAGAAGAGGGGGTTAGATTGTGAATCCCCTAGGGACAGAGAAAGTAGCCATATACTGTATAATAAATGTAGACTATTTTGATTGTACAATAAAAAGGTGTTATATACCTCCTCCCCCCACACATACACATTTATTCTGTGCACTCTTAACATGGCCCAGTACTGGTTTGTGAAACTTTGTGTTAATTAACATGTTCAATGCTTGACTTACCTTAGTAAATAGGATCCTATGTTCTCCTAGTATCTACTTTTATAGGTGTATATGGTGGGGTCATATTAGAATTATGTATTCAAATGTGTAAATCACTGTTTTACACACTTGTGCCATTTTTCTAAAATTACCCAAGGTTCAGACCTATGTTTTGTCATTGAAGACTCATCTTTTATTAGGTTTTACTTAGGAACCCTATCAACTGGATTGATTTATCAGATGTTTACTTTTTCTGTGGATGATGCAAAGTAAAGCTGTTGAATCTATCAGTCTCACCAATGCTATGGCAAGCCTAAAAACATAGAAACTTCAACAGGAAATACCAAAAGAGTAACGTTTCTTTAAATTTATGGGTGGCTGTTCACTACGTGATCTTGAGTAAGATGCAAGCTGCTGGCAAGTTTAAAAAGAATATGGGGAAATACTTTGAAACAATTTTGTACAAAGGCCCAGTGGGGAGACAACCTGCTTCGCATTAGCTTGACTCCCTCTTGTCTACATCTGGTTCCTTGACCATTCTGAATGGTAAAATTGCAAAATGTTCTTAAAGGCTGTTCTCTGCATTGAAAAGATGGATATGATTCAACCTTAATCTTTTAAATTGATCTACCTCTTGTGATCCATTGATGCTGAATGTCCTGATTAAGGCGAATAATAAGAGTTTTCCAGAAATAATGTTCTTACTGGGACTATGATTAGACCTTGTTCTCTTATCCATGCCATGGACAGTGGCATAGTAAGGGAGGAGGCGTACTGCCCAATACACCATCTTGGTGGGTGCACTGGCACCTCTCTGCCCTCTCCCATGCTAAGCTTATGTTCTACCTCCTTAAATCTTTGTCAGTGCGAGTAACTTCTCCGGCATGCTGCTTGCACCAGCTTAGCTGCCCTTTGAAGGGCCGATAGTTTCCCTCAGATGTGTTTCGATAGGGTAACAAGTCCTAAAGAAAGCTGCACACAGGATTACTTATAAGATATCTCTGTTAATACATAAAACAATTAACGCAAAAATGCCTGAATTCATACACAATCTATTAATACCGTATGCATCATTGCGCTTGCTTCGATCTACAGATCAGCAATTATTAACTGTACCTTCTTTAAAAATAATTGGTACAAGACGCATGGAAATCTTCTCTGTCACAGGTCCTCAGCTATGGAATGCTCTGCCTCCTGAAATGAGAGAAAAAAAAGCACTTGACCGCTTCAATGGGAAACTGAAAAGCCATCTTTTCAAAGACGCCTTCTCGATATAACCTCAAACTTACTTAACAATCTTTTCCAATAATAAGGATCTCTTATTTTTACTAACCCTCTGTAAATGTTCTTACCTTGAATGTTTCTCTTTCCTTTTAACAATTGTAGTTCCTCCCCGTCTACCCTTCATATTCTGGTATGTCTGGTCAGTTTAAAATTACGTCTATGTACCTAAGCCTTGTGCAGTTTTTCATTTTGTATGTCACCTAGAAATCTTGAAAACTTGAAACTATCAGTAGTTTGTGCTCGAGATGTGATATTAGTATTTTATCAGTTTCTTTAATTCCTGTCCTGGATTTCAGTTGTTTCTCCAAAGAATATATTAGAGAGGTCCAGCGTAAGAAAAATGATTGCTATACCCAGCACCTTTACGCACTTGTTTACTAAGCAATCCGTCCTTGGCACATTGGGTGGTCATTAAATAGAGATGTGCTGTAATTACTAGTCCTCCGATTAGCTCAGTATGAATAAAGATGTTTCATTAGCAGGACATGGTATTCACGCAGTATTCCCATATGGCACATTATAAATAGAAGTAACTATATGTATGAATTCTTAATGCGGTGTACATTTTTGAATGAATATTGGCTGCTTCTCACCAATCTCATTTCCGCCATAGTTCAAGAAAAGGTATTACAACCACCAAATATCCTTCCATTGGAAATGTTTGGGACACAAATTTTATAGTGTTTCTAAACAGGTAACAACAGAATGAAACCACTAACCATCATATACTGTATAAGCAAACGTACAAATTACACAACAATACAACAGTATAAATGTGAAAGTAAAATAATTTGGTAAAATAATCATTGTGAATACAGCTAAAATTCAAGGTGCCCTTTTACTAAAGTGTGCATTAAGGGCCATATTTTCTAAATCACGTGCCGGTAGATGCCCAAGTTAGTGAAAAAATGGTGTTTAAAACACTAGGCGCCTGGTAGTGCCTCAAAAATGGCATCAGAATCACGCCGCCGGAGGCTCTTACCTGCCATTATAGGCGTGGCTAACACCAGAAGGTAAACAACAAATGGAACCAATGCTCTTGATGTAAGAGCTTATTAAAAGTCTTCTCAATTAAACCAATGGAGTTCAATCAAAATCTTCATAGATAACATAAAGCAATAGTTTCATAGTTTTATTAAAGTTCAAAGCGTTGTATAGTAAAATAACACTTAAAAATAAATATGGAGGAGGACTGACACCAAATAATAAATAAGACAGTGTGGACCAGTGTCCGTCAACTGCAGGTCTGCAGAAATTTCCTGCCGGTCCACAGGATGTGCATCGGGCCCAAGATAGTGTTCTTCAACCGCCGGTCCGTGGTGCCATCGATGCAGTGTTATCTTTGGGCTGGCTCCCTCTTCCTCACTGCCGCAGTGCACAAAGCCGCGGGCAGCGGCTTCTATGCGCATCCTTAACCTGAACCGGAAGCCTTCTCTCTGATGTCGCGGCAGAGGGAAGGAGGAGCCACTGCTCACGGCTTTGTTCACTGCCTCAGTGAGGAAGAGGGAGCCGGCCCGAAGATAACACTGGGGGTGGCATAAAACGGCCAGGCGGGAGCAGGCCAGAAGGTAGGCCTTGCATGGAGGGAGAGAGACAACAAAGGTAGGGGGAATGATTTTACTTTTAAATTTAGTAATTGAATTGTGTCAGTTTTGAGAATTTACATCTATTGTCTGTATTTTGCACTGTTCAGGAAGAAATGCATTTGTTTCTTTTCCTCTGGGGTTGTACTGCTTGCAGAGTCTTGCATCTTAGGGTTTGTTTATATATATTAGTACTTTTAGTTTTTGGTCCAGTATTTTCATAGGGGTTATCTGTGTTCTGGTAGGAATGAATGTAGAGAAGCATACAGTGTGCTTTGTGCAGTTTAATTTTGTGGTTAACCATTATGTGTTGTTAATAAGATTATATTGTGTGTACATATGAAAAATGAATGGGAAAATAGTGTTACAATTAGTACTAGTATGGGGATGGGGTCTGGGGAGGAGATGGGCGGGGTCTGGCCCGCGACCTAGCCCAGTGTTCTTCAACCGCCAGTCCACAAAATAATTATTTTATTTCCCCTGGTCCATAAGTGTAAAAAGGTTGAAGAACACTGGTGTAGACTATAACAAACTAGACATAGGATAGGTTAGAAAACAAGGGGGAGAATTACAATTTTGTAAAGAAAAGGCGACAAAAAAGGGGGGGGGGGAACAAGGGGGGAAGGGATGGGGATGAAGGTAAGATGCTTTTTTTAAAAAAAAAAAAAAGTGGAAAGGATAGATTACTCGTAAGTATCTTTAAAAAGAAAGTACTTTAAACTACCCTTGAATTTGTTTTGTTTTGCTCTGATATAAGATGGACGGGAGTTCCAGATCGTGGATGCTGTGACTGAGAAAATGGAAGCACGCCAGGTACCAATCACTTTTAGTGAGGGGATGAAGAAAGTATGTTGAGAGGCGGATCTGAGAGCTCTGGGAGGTCATAAGGAATAAGAAGTCTGTCTATAAAGGCGGGTTCGTTGGTTTTTTGAGTTTTAAATGTCATCAGTGCCATTTTATATGTAATCAATGGGGGATAGGGAGCCAGTGGGCAATGAAAGTTTTCATAAATGAAACAATGCAAATCAGAGGGTTAATCCATATGAAACACAGTACGGTGCTATCACGCTTTCGGTGACCGGGTTTCCGTTCGCGGCTCTGTGTATGTCTTTGGGCATAGTTGAACATTGTGATTCAGTTGGATCGGACCCCAGGAGAAGGTTCTCACTAACTGAAACACCGACCATGTGGGTGTTTCATATGGATTAACCCTTTGATTTGCATTGTTTCATGCTTTTATCTATGAAGATTTGTATTGAACTCCATTGGTTTTGTTGAGACTTTTAATAAACTCCTTTAGCCTCACCCCTGCAAAGCTTCAACTTTGTTTTCTGACTTCCAGGCTGCATCTGGAGGGTCTACGAGTATTCGCAGACGTGGTGACATCATCTGCGCATGCTAAGAGGCCCCTCAGATGTGGCTGGCAGGTTGGGGCTTTCCAAAACCCGGCCAATTTATTGGGTTTTGGAAAGTCCATCTGGGCACCCAGACAGTCCTCCAAAACAGTGTTTTTCAACTCAATCTTAGAGTACCCCCTTACCAGTCAGGTTTTCAGGATATCCACAATGAATATGCATGAAAGAAATTTGCATATAATGGAGGCAGTTTTTGCATAGTCATTGTGGATATCCTGAAAACCTGACTGGCAAAGGGATACTCCAGGACCAAGCTGAGAAAATCTGCTCTAAAAAGAGGACATGTCCGGGTTTTCCCAGACATCTGGTAACCCTAGAGCAGTGGTCTCAAACTCGCGGCCCGTCAGGTACTATTTTGCGGCCCATGGTCTGTACTAGCACTGCCCACTCTTTGCAGTGTCCTCTGGCTTCCCCCCTGGCATCCCGCTCTTACCTTCAGATAATTACCGCAGCCTGCAGAGAGGATTGCCAGTGCTGTAGTGATCCTTGCAGGCTTCTGTTGTCCTCAGCAGCACATTCCCTCTGCCGCAATCTTGCCCCTGATGTCAGAGGAGGGGGAGGGGACCACGGCAGAGGGAACATGCTTCGGAGGCCAATGGCAGCTTGCAAGGAATGCTACAGCACCGGCGATCCTCTCTGCAGGCTGCGGTAATTAGCTGAAACTAAGACCAGGAGGCCAGTGGGAAGATGGAGGACGCTGCAAAGAAGGGGGAAACATAGAGGTCTTAAGGGATGGGGGGGAAGATTTATAAACTATAAAGAGTTTTACCTCATGCAAAATTGTCATTTCTTTAATAAGACATTAACTATTTTTTCTGCGGCCCTCCAAGTACCTACAAATCCAAAATGTGGCCCTGCAAAGGGTTGGAGTTTGAGACCACTGCCCTAGAGTCACATCAAAGGTAGGAGCCAAAAATGTAGGCCTTGAAAACCCTGGCCTACATATCTGCCACCTATCTTTGCCAGAGGTGCAATTCTCTAAATGGCGCCATAGCATGATTGACAAATGATCAAGGTGATGGAACTCAAAATACTTGGGATAAAAATAGAAGATCTCTAATTTAGAAAATGAAGGATGTAAAGTAAAGCACTAAAGCTGGTATTGGACAGACCTTCTTGGTCTGTGTCCCATATATGGTGATTCGGTGTAGGATGGGCTGGGATAGGCATGAGGATGTTACTGGCCAGACTTTACAGTAGATGACCTGCAAACAACGGGATGGTGAATAGGCTGGAGTGAGCTTGGATGGCAACTTCAGCATTTGGAACCTAGGACAAAAGCAGACTTTACAGTCTATGGCCCAGAAATATCAAAGAAGAGACAAGTTAATCTAATCATGTATTTTTAATGGGCAGACTGGATGAACCGTTCAGGTCTTTATCTGCTGTCATTTACTATGTTACCTGGCAGAAACCCAAAGAGTAGCAACATTCCAGAGCTGAGATTGTGATGTCATAATGCCACATTCCACCAATGCCTAAGAGCCAACCTCATCAGTGATGTCACAAAGGCTTGATTAGATGGCAATGTCAGCATTCGGAACCTAGGACAATACCAGACTTTACAATCTACGGCCCAGAAATATCAAAGAAGAGACAAGTTAATCTAATCATATATTTTTTAATGAGTATAACTGATGGGCAGACTGGATGGACCATTCAGGTCTTTATCTGCCGTCATTTACTATGTTACTATGATTGGCAGTCACTTTTAAGGTGGCTGCATCAATGGCGCCATTTAGAGAATCCAGGCCTAAATGCTAAGAAGCCCATAGGTATATAGTGGGTTTCTTAGCGTACGCTAATGTTCATTAGTGCATATTAAGCTTGAGGTAAACTTTAGTAAAAGGGCCCCAAGTAAATAAAATATTTCACCTATTATTTAAATTTTAAATACTTACCCTCGCAATGCAAAGAAATAGAGAGCATTTCATGTTAGAGGATTGGCCAGTGTTAAAAATTATTTATTTGATTATTGCCTTTTGGAAACAGTCCTTGAGGAAGGAATAACAACTCAAGAAGCAGGCAAAGTTAAACGCTCTTTTAGATAAACAGAATTCCCATGCTGTACTTGAAATAATGACACTTAAGATTTAAACATTTATATGGGCAGTGGTTATGCTTGGGAACACAAATGGCAGTGATCAGTCCTTGCTTGATGGTGACTAAGATGTTCTTGCACTTCCATATTTGGTCCATGCTCACCATGGCTGCACACTCCAGTGCTAGTCGACTCTTGCTCTGCTGTCGAACCGCTACTTTGATCAGTGAGGGACCCAAGGGAAATGAAGCTGTCAACCCCTTCTATTTCTGTGTAAGCTGCTGCTGCTATCTAGAGGATAGGTAGCGGTACAGGCTCATGTGCTAATTTTTGGTAATGAACAAATTAGCAGGTGGCCATTTTCTGGCCTTAATGCACGGGAAAGACCTGCTTTAGGGCGCACTACTGCACCTTAGTAAAAGGACCCCTTATGTAAGATAACATAACTTTATTTTTCTATACCGCCATAACCAAACGATTTCTAGGCGGTTTACACAGAAGGCTGGACATTCAGCGAAATACAAATGGTTTAAAATAAAACAGTTATTTAGATATACTCAAAGTAGAGTTTTGCTAATAATAGTACCCACATTTAAGAAATAAATTTGGCAAACAGTGCTGACTTAATTTCTTTACGAAATGCACCATAAGACAACATAGCTTCACCAATGTATTTACCCAGCCAAAACTGTTGTTTACCTGCTTGAAATGCAAGAATCTTATCCAAAAAAAGTCTTGTATCTGCAACCAGTAATTTTTGGATAAGAAAATAAATGTGAATGCCTAGTTTTCCTTATAGGACTATACAACACGAAATGAGATAAAAGATAAGTTAGTGCCAATCCCCAAATCAACTTAAAACAGATACAAGAAAATTTGCTTATAGTTAGAGATTAGGTGGAATTTGTGCACATTTATGTGCATACATGTGTACACTATTATTCTAATGGCTGACACATGTAATCACTTTACAGAATTGCCCTGCGTTCATAGGTCAGCAAACTTTAAATTGATTTTGCATGCACCACATTTTTGAACTGGATGTGCCCTAAATGAGCGAACCTCCCTGAACTAAGCTACTATCTGCTATGAATCACTAGTGTAATACGAAGAGGTCTTAAAACCCTGCATAGAAGAGATGAGAATAAACATAATTCCCTGGAAAAAAAATCAGAAGAACCATGAGAGCGACAGGGGAACTGCTGTGTTGTATTTCTGGGCATTAATAATGTGTTCAGGGATGTTTCAGCTTATGAATTTTTAAGCCCGGCATTTTCCAGATTCCTGATGTACAGCTGCACTGGTGAATCGAGAGGCACGTGTGTTTTCAGAAGAGGGTCGTTAGGAAGAACGTTACAGGACAAGCAGATGGGATGCACTGATCAATAAAGCCTCGATTTCCTGCTTCTTTCCCAATGATCAGCCTGTGGTGTCTTGACTTGGAACATTTTTGAACTTCAGAAGTATTGGTCTTCTGCCAGACTCTCATGCAGTGTGTGAAAGAGCTATTTTCCTCTTTATGACTCATGGACTGATTAAAAAGTTCTTTGGGGAAACAGAATCCACTCAAGCTCCATTCGATCCAGTGTATATGCTCAGTGGTATAGTAAATTTTCTGATATAAAAAGCCTAAGATCTCAGAACCAGTCATGTGACCGATTGGTGTTGATTTAATATTTGTATATTGCAAATCTGAAATTCTAAGCAGTTAACACATTGCACATCCACAATCTAACATGGTGACAGCATAAAACAAAGAACTCGACCAAAGTACAGTCATGTGATCATTTTTCTGATCGCAGAGGAGCAAAGTAAGACTGGCCACCCTCTAGCACCATCTACAGCAGCACTGCTATGGATTAACATGCCTGATCAGCAGTGTAATTTTCCTATGCAGTGATTGCACAATATTTCTTGTTTACAGAGCACAATGTTCCAATAAATAATAATAAAAATGTACATTATACAGTCACAAAAAAATACACTGAACATTCCTGTAATATTCCTACAGTAGTAGGTTAGATCTACTGTCTGTCTGCATTCAGGTTTCAAGTTTAATAAAAATTTGATAAAATCGCATTATCCAAATTTCTAAGCCGTGCACAATTTTTAAAAAAGGGAACAACGAACAACATTTTTAATGACCGAAGACTTAGGGGTCCTTTTACTAAGGGGTGCTAAACTGATTTAGTGCTTGCTAATCGATTTAACATGTGCTAAATCAATTAGCGCGTGCTAACTCAGCGTGCGCTAAATCGGTTAACGTGCCTTAGTAAAAGGACCCCTTAGACAAAAACTTACCCAAACAAAAGGGAAGGGGGGTCGAACTACAATGAATTATAGAAGAAAAGGGCATGACATAAGGTTGGGGCATTATTTATTTATTTATTTTAAAGAGAGGCCTCGTATGAAGCTTTAGGATTTGAATGCGTCTGTAAACAGATATCCTTTTAATTTTCCTTTGAATCTATAAGGAATTTTTTCCTCCCTTAATGGTAATGAGTTCCAGATTTCAGGGGCCGTAACAGAGCGGGGATGGGTGGAACGGGGCAGAGCTAGTGGTCCATATTTTCCATTTGGAAAATCTGGTAACCCGATATAGGGCACCGATATTGGCGGCCACCTGAAAAGCGGCCGCTGATCGTGTATCAATCACGCGACAGCACCATATAGAGAATTGCGCCTTTGGAAATGTAAGCCAGAGTTTTCTGGGCCTACATTTCAAGCACCTAGTTATGCCGTGAATCGTGCCTATGTAGCCGCTTTATGGTGCTTAATGTCACTTCCAGCTTTAGCCACGCCCATAATGGTGTTAAGCACCCACATAGGCTTAGGGTTGTAAAATCCAGACCCCTAGACCCATCCCTAGGCCCACGCAGTTCCACCCATCCCTGGAACTTTGGCTTTCCGTACTAGTAATATGACAACTTGAATAGGCCGCTGTATTTGCTAAGGAGCTGATGTTCAATGGGACTTTTCTGGGTAGCAGTGACTGGGTCATACTTGGATTTTCAGCAGAACATATCTGGATAGTACCACTGAAAACGCAGGCAGCTGGGAAGGTCCAGGGGTAGATTCTGGGCAGAGATGGAAGTTTCCACTTAGTGCCAATATGTATTCAGTCCACTGACTGTGTAGCTATCCGGTTAGTTAGGATAGTAAAAAGGCTGTCCTAACCTTAGCTGAGGACTTATTCAGGTATCAGTCTGAATATTGCTGGTACCTGGATAAGTAAAGGCAGTTGCTTTATACCTGGGTATTCAGCATTGGTATCTGGGTACTGCCCAGCGCTGGATATGTGGACATAAAAATCCCATGATGGCTATGTTAAAAAAAGAAAAGAAAAAGCTGACCTCTGCAGGTCAAATATTGCCCCCTAAGAAAACATAAAAATCATTATGACCAGTGTTGTGCCTTTTGAAAAGATGGCATTTGCAGAGCAGCAGTCATCAAAGTTGTATTTTCTGTGGACCAAAAGGTGCAGGATACCAGGTACATTTCCTGTTTCAATGACGATGCCCAATTTCCTACTGGGTTTTGCCTGGTACAACAGAGAAAAGATGTTTATTTTCTATCACTGTAATAACGTCTGCAAAGCAATTACAGAAAATGCTATGATCAATGGGGCGTCAGAGAATAGCTATGATAGGAATTTCAGGATTGCTAATGAGGATTATTCAGCTAAAATTAATGTTGAGATTCTGATTCAGATTGCAATTAAGGCTCCCTGAATTGCATTTAAATATAGGGTAACGTTACGCAGAAATATTAAAGTCTCTAGTCTCAAAAGAATTTTCTTCTCCATTAGGCACAGAACCCCCCCCCCCCCAACATCAACAAACTTTTAGTAAATAGGGGCTACAGCATTTTAGTAACTTTGGTACACTCTACTTTGCCTGAAACAATGATTCTGTGAAGGTCGCTCAAAGTTGCATGCCAGTCCTGAGATCTGTGTGCAATTTAATGGATTAATGAGCCATTAAGAGTGAATAATTAGATTTTAACAATCTATTATTGATATTAATTGGTGCAAATCGAGGTTTATATGCGCATCTTGCTATGTGCTGTTCCTTAACACTCTGGGCAGGATGCACAAAGCTCCAATACTATGGAGCGAGTTTTCCAGACCAGATGATGCTTAGCATAAATAGCATGCAAATTATATGCATGCTATTTGTATGGAACAGCCCCAGTAAAAGGGGGAAGAATTGTGCCTGGCGCCTGCTCAGAAGCGCAATCACTAGACACAGTTCCTACTCCCCTCCATCCCTCCTGTCAGGCCAAAAAAAGATGCCTATTTTTTCTCCCGCCCCCTGGCTGAACTGATTGCAGAAGGGGAACCCCCTGATCAGTTGAGCCAGCAGGACTCCCTGAAGCTATGGATTGGCAGCTTTGGGGCTTCCCCTGCTGGCTCAGCTGACAGCAGCTCTGGGGCTGCTATCACATGGGAGGAGCCTTAGGTGCCTGAGTCAATCAGGGCCTTAGACCCCTTCCAGTTCAT
Source organism: Geotrypetes seraphini (assembly GCF_902459505.1). Classification (NCBI taxonomy): domain Eukaryota; kingdom Metazoa; phylum Chordata; class Amphibia; order Gymnophiona; family Dermophiidae; genus Geotrypetes; species Geotrypetes seraphini. Next base: position 6,995,546 of record NC_047101.1, on the reverse strand, counting down.
CTCATGATGCACCAAGGAGGGGCTAGGCCACCATTTTGAAGAAGTGGACCCAGAGGCAGGAGGGAAGGGGCATCCTCCTGCTGCTCTTCAAAATAAGGTAGGGGTTGTGGAGATCCCAGCATGAGGGGGACTTTGCCCTGTGGCAGGAGGGAGTGGGAATCTCTCAAGTTGATCTTTTTTTTTTTTTTTTTAAAGTACAGGGTGTCTTGGGGGGGGGGGGGGTTGTCCCCCTACATCGGGGAGGGAGCTGCTGTTTGTGGGTTGTGTGCTGGCATTATTGTTAGATTGTTGGTTTTATCGTGTATTGACACTGAATATGAAAAAATACAAAACCACTCTTCAAAGGTTACATCATATAAAAGGGGCCTCCAAAAAGTTCTCAGCCCAGCCAAGAAGAGAATGATGTGGAGCCATGAAACTTATAAGTTATTCCAAGTATAAGGAAGCCAAGCCATTGTGGCGTCACCGATGAGGTTGGCTCTTAGGCATTGGTGGAATGAGGCACTATGACATCACAGTAGGAGGAATGAGGCACTATGACATCACAATAGGAGGGACTGCTGAAAAGATCTCAGCCCAACCAACAAGAGAATGATGTGGAGCCATGAAACTTATAAGTTATTCCAAGTATAAGGAAGCCAAGCCATTGTGGCGTCACCGATGAGGTTGGCTCTTAGGCATTGGTGGAATGAGGCACTATGACATCACAGTAGGAGGAATGAGGCACTATGACATCACAATAGGAGGGGCTGCTGAAAAGATCTCAGCCCAACCAACAAGAGAATGATGTGGAGCCATGAAACTTATAAGTTATTCCATACTTTTCTGGACACTTCATCTCAGTGATATGAAATAAAATAAAAAGTGTCCAGAAAAGTGTGAAATAACTCATAAGTTTGATGGCTCTATACTATTCTCTTCTTGGACTGAGAACTTTTCAGGGCCCCTCGTATAACTGCCTTTCTGCGGGTTGGCATTGTGGTGAATTGCTGACTGCCCTGTTTGTGTTACCAGTGTTTAATCATGAAGGAGTGCAACTTGTACAGAGCGGTGGGTGAGGCAGACTGGATGGACTGTTGGCCTTTTCTGCCATCATTTACTATGTTAATTTGAATTCATACAAAGCAGCAGCATCCTGTGACTATACAGAACATACAACAAAGTGTATTCTGTAAGTGTTGGCTCAGGTTCCAACATGTCACGGTGAATTTACAGTTTCTGAATTACGTGTCTACTCATTAGTTGCATGACCCATATACAGTAATAAGCAGGTTTTGGGCAAGGCTTCATTTCTATGAATACTGTACAGGTTTTTGGATGCCAGAAGGAAGGAATGCTATTGGTGGATGTGTGGGTGAAGTCATTTCCTAGCGGTGCACATGAGGGGAGAGGTGGTGCTAGAGATAACTGTGACTTTTCCTGCTCAGGTATTGTTTCAGCAATTAAAAATCAGCAGAGTGAAACCTGACATTCCTCAAGAGTTAGGCTCAACATGCTTTTTGTGTGACCAAGCCATTTCAACATATAACATCTCTTTCCTGCCTCCCTTTAGATTTTGAGGGGTGAGATTTCAAACACCATGCATAGGGATAAAGTACCCAGGGACTGTTGTCTGATTTCAACGGGAAACTATGCAGATAACTCAAATAGCTTTGAACTTACCATCTATACAATTTAATTCCTTTCTGTGGACCTAAATACACCTCGGGGATGCCTTATGGTTTGGTTAAAAGTATGTCCTGCTCTATACAGTTTTAGCTGAAAAACACCAATCCTAGCTATATCACTGCAAAGTGGATTTTTGGCACAGTTTATGCTTATTTAAGATTTCAAATACCGCTCCTGCATTTTACTGACTTAAGCGGTTTACAGAGTATCAAACTCAAATGAAATTAGGTACTTGAGAAAAACGACTCTATCTGTCCCGAAGGCTCCCAATCTAGCTAAAGTACCTGATTAAAATAAAAATATGTAATACATTGCCAAGATCAAAAATTAAAGAAATAGCAATAATGAAAGAAGATAAAAAATTAGAAATAAAATAAAACAAATTTAAGAGATAGAAAAGTCTCTGAAGCGGCCTGATAGCAAATAGTCATATTTTAGTGCAGGTCTTAATACTTCACAGATCCGTCACTGGCAGAGCTTGAGAGCATCAAAGAAATTAACATTTCTAAAATATATCCACTAAAACTGTTCTATGAAATAAATAAACCCAAATCAACATGAATCAGTACAAATTAATGCAGATTGCGGTCCCCATTCCATTATTCAATTCGGGAGAGCCAGTTGGAAAAAAAAAAAGGGCTTATAGATGTCTCTTAAAATTTTGAAATGATTCTTCCTTCCTTAACTCTACTGGTAAAATGCAGCATTTCTGGTTGAGGCAAGGTGAGGAACAGCTACTCTATTGTCATTTAAAGAGCTCAACTAGCGACTAGGTGTGTAAAAACACTAGATTAGAGAGATATTTACTGAATCTAGTCCCAAGAGTGTAATTTTCAAGAGTCCTTTTACCTAGAGCTCCTTTTACTAAGCTGCGATAGCGGTTTTAGCTCGTGCTAGACGCTAACGCCAGCATTGAGCTGGTGTTAGTTTTCCCGCATAGCGCGGGGGGGGTTTGTGTGCGCTAATATTCTGCGCGTGCTAAAAACGCTAGCGCAGCTTGGTAAAAGAGGGGGCTAGTTTAGTGTTCATGTGCACAGTTAAATGGTTTTTTTGAAAATTGCCCAACCTGTATGCGTGTGTTTAAAAATACAACAATGTAGGTGTAAGTCCAGCAAACTCCGATTCTCCCTGTATCTATATTTATTTATTTAGCCCGTCTGCCCAAAGGAGCCCAGAATGGGTTAGAAGAGTACATTCACAACATAGAGCGGACATGACAAAAGTGACAATACAGTCTTGACGGACATAACATAGTTGATAATAATGCTCAGACAAGTGAATGAGAGACCAGGCTTAGGGTCAAGCCCCAACGCTATATCTCTCCTTCAATCATTGCACATGTGTAAAAAATTGAAGAAAATGCCATGCTACCATCTTCAAGCTTTCCAAATAACCATGTGCAGTTATCTTTCTAAAACATAAGAGCTCATTTAGGAAAATGCTGAAAGCACAATTATTTGTAGATGCATTTCTTGGAGGATTGAATATGTTTGTTTTGTTCTAACCTTGTTCTGAATTTTATAATATTTTATGTATGTAACTATTTGTAAACCGTTTTGTAATAAAACGGTATATAAATTTTACAAATAAAATAAATAAGTTTCAATGTGCTGGTCTGTGAAAGCAAAAAGCAACTTGTCAAAAATACTCAAAACCTAAGAAAAATTCACATACTTTTGGCATATGCGGAGGGTACCTCGCTCTGCCTTCTCTTTCTTATTTTAAAAGGAGAGATATTGCGTTGGGGCTTGACCCTAAGGGGTCCTTTTTCTAAGGCATGCTAAATCCTAAGACTCCCATAGGATGGAACTCTTCTCGTAGGAGGAAAGACTAAAACGGTTAGGGCTCTTCAGCTTGGAAAAGAGATGGCTGAGGGGAGTTAGGATTGAAGCCTACAAAATCCTGAGTGGAATAGAACGGGTCCAAGTGGATTGATTTTTCACTCCGTCAAAAATTACAAAATGAACTTACAGGGAAATACTTTTAAAATCAATAGGAGGCAATATTTTTTCACTCAGAGAATAGTTAAGCTCTGGAAAGCATTGCCAGAGGATGTGGTAAGAGAGGATAGCGTAGCTGGTTTTAAGAAAGGTTTGGACAAGTTCCTGGAGGAAAAGTCCATAGGCTGTTATTGAGAAAGACATGGGGAAAGCCACTGCTTGCCCTGAATCGTTAGCATGAAATGTTGCTACTCTTTGAGTTTTAGCCACTGTGAGAACGGGCTTCTGGGCTTGATGGACCATTGGTCTGCTCCAGTAAGGTTATACTTATGTTCATATCCAGAAGATTACAGGGAAGCTATTGGTTGGAACATGTGAGAGTCTGGTGACGGGGTGAGGTTAATGGTTGTATCAGGAGTTTGTCTTGATATATTTCTTAACCAACCTGGTTTTTATTTCCCTTCTTGGCATCCCTCCAGATTTTTTTGTGGTTAAAAGTACGCACACAACTCCATGGTGCACGCTCATCTAAACACTTCTTGTGGCGATGTTCTTGAGGCAGGATTAGGCCACGGGTTGCAATCACGTATGTCATTTTGCACTTTCCAACAAGGTTCGAATAATCCACTGCTCTATAACACAGTCTAGGGCAGAGGTCTTTAGATCCAGTCCTCGAGGTCCATAACCCAGCCTGCTTTTCTTGACTTCCACAATGAATATGCAAAGAGATCTCATACGTATTTGTTGTGAAAGTCGGTTGTGGACCTCGAGGACTGGATCTGGGGATCCCTAATCTAATGCTTACATTTTCTTTAAATTTAGATTTAGCTCACACCTTTTCCAGATATGTTAGGTATTATCCTTGTCTCCAGAGGGCTTACAGTCTAATTTATGCACATTAGGTAGAGGGTCATGTGACTTGCCCAAGATCGCAAAGAACTGCAGCAGACTTTGAACCAGGATTTGCTGGTTATCAGCCTGGTGCTCTAATCGCTAAGCTATTCCTCCATTCCTGAGAAACCTGAACAAGGAAGTGGTGTTAGGAAGCATATAGAGAGTAAGAGAGTAATTTAGAGAACAGGTTATAGCACAAGCCATTGAAATGAAGTCAGTTCCACAGATTGCAGGCTTGAAAGGTGCCTGTCACATGACTACGAAATTCCACAGAGGTTTTTAACTCTCTCTTCCTATGGTGAGCAGTGCTTCAGTACTGAAGTCAGTCCCTTATCCTATGACCTAAGTCATACTAACCTTTGGATCACATGTACAGTACAGCAGAGGCACATACACAATGCCAGTGATGTTTAAACTATGTAGAAAAAAAAGACAATGCGAATACACAGAGAGATAAAGATCTGTACAGAATGAGACCAAACAGAAACAGTTATATGCATCAAATAAAAATTCACAATTCTGAGAATACTAAATTAAAGTATCCCTTCTAACGAAACACCCTTCCAGAATTCTTTGATCCTCAGTAACCCTACTCCGTGATCAATCAATTTTCATTGTACAGAGATTTAAGTGTTCAATCGTCACTGGATCGTTTTATTTTTTATTTCTATTTTTAATTCATTAAGTGAAGTGTTTATAAGGCTCATATATATCTTAATAAACCCAATATAAATTTTCATATGCTCGAAAATATTTGCCAGTACTTAGCTTTCAATGTGGTCAGAATCAGGGACGGGTATCACCAACGTGGTTTGCAATATAATGCTTTCTCAAGGTGAAGTCCCTAATGATATACTGCCATTCGCATAAAGTAAATCATTTAAGGCTCCTTTTACAAAGTTGCAGTAGAGATTTCTCGTAGGAATTCTGTGAGCGTTGGAGGGTCAGTTTTAGACATTTTGGGGCCCAGGGCAGAAATTAAGGAAGGGGCCCCCGATCCCTTCTCCCCCTGATAGCCCCACCTCCCATTACTACCACACATAAAACAACTTTAAATGACTTCTTCACACACCAGACACAGCCAGACCTTTACCAAATACAGAACAAGAGATCACAACTGGGAAATTTAACTCGGCAGATCTACAATTTAACTGGTTAGTGGCAATATTCAGTCCTCTAACCAGCCAGGTATGTGGCTAAAGTTAGAGAGCAAGAACGTTATCCTAACTTTAACTGGGCATCGGTCTGAATATCGATTGGCGTCTATTTAACTTCAAGGTCAGTGCTCGTGCCATTATTTACTTATTTCAGAACTTATTTTCCACTCTAAGAACCTAAGAATTGCCATACTGGGACAGACCAAAGGTCCATCAAGCCCAGTATCCTGTTTCCAACAGTTGCTAACCCAGGTCCCAAGTACCTGGTAGAAACCCAAAGAGTAGCAACATTCCAGAGCTGAGATTGTGATGTCATAATGCCTCTTTCCACCAATGCCTAAGAGCCAACCTCAGCAGTGATGTCACAATGGCTTGATTGCCCTATATTTGGGCTCACATAAGAATAACCATACTGGGAAAGACCAAAGGTCACGCTAGCTCAGTATCCTGTTTCCAACAGTGGCCAACCTAGGTCTCAAGTATCTAGCAAGATCCCAAGTAGTAAAACAGATTTTATGCTGCTTATCCTAGGAATATGCAGTGGATTTCCCCAAACCATCTCAATAATGGCCTATGGACTTCCCTTAGGAAATTATGCAAACCTTTTTTAAAACCTGCTAAGCTAACTGATTTCACCACATTCTCCGGCAACAATTCTACAGTTTAATTACATGTTGTGTGAAAAAATATTTTCTCTGGTTTGTTTTAAATCTACTACTTAGTAGCTTCATCATACGTTCCCTAGTCCTAGTAATTTTGGACCTCTATCATATCACCCCTGAGCCGTCTCTTCTCCAAGCTGAAGACCCCTAACTACTTTCGCCTTTCCTCATATGGAAGTCATCCCAATCCTTTGATCATTTTTGTCGCCCTTCTCTGTACCTTTTCTAATTCCACTATATCTTTTTTGAGATATGGTGACCAGTACTGCACACAGTATTCAAGGTGCAGCCGTACTATAGAGCTTTTAGAAAACTCATAAAAACTGCCTTATTCGACAGATATATCACCTAAACAGAATCTTCTTCGAGCAGTTAGATGAAGAATTTTTTCTCATTTTTTCTTTTCGCGTTCCAAATATGCCGCCTCTAAACCCTAACCAAATCACATTTTGTAATTCAGGATCTGTCTTCTAATATGTCCTTAACAAACTGCAATCTTCGCTGTACATTGTAATTTTCACTGTATATTGTAATTTTCGCTGTATATTGTAATTGTCTCTCGGAATTTCGCTGTATATTGAAATTTTCGCTGTATATTTAATTGACGCTGTATTTTTTTTGTAATTTGCGACCTTTTCCTAACAGGTCCTCTTGGAAATTTCCTAGCAAACTGTATATTTTACATATTCGCTTAGCAAACTGTACAGCTTACATTTCCGCTTTCTCAAAGTTTCTGTACTCTATATTTCCTCTGACTATCTGCATATTGTAACTCGCTGAAATGTCCAGCTCTCTTGAATGTAAACCGCCTGGAAGTTGCAAGATTGTGGCGGTATAGAAGAATAAAGTTATTATTATTATTATAACATTTTTCATCTTTGTTTTCCATTCCTTTCCTGATAATTCCTAACATTGTATTTGCTTTCTTAGCAGCCGCCACCGCAGTATACATAGTCACATTCACAATTTATAAAAACATGACAAACCAAGCAAAAAGATGATTAATGGAATCATACATTGATGTCTATCTTCCCATCTTGTTTTCAATGTTGAGAACTGTGCAAGCCCTTGCATTTAATATCTGGGGTTAGTTCAGTCCCCAGCTGTGAGCAGCTAACAAGTTAGCGCCACGGGCTGAATATTGGGCCATAACTGTCCCTTGACAGTTTGTTTGTTTTTTTTGTGGGTGGTGGAGGGAAAAAGAACATCAAGGAACACTTTTGAAACCTAGCTATCCTAGGTGATAAATGTAAATCCTGATGTTGATATGTTAGGACATAGATGCTTAATTCCCTTTCTGAAATGGGGAATAAATGTTCATTTTTAAGGCTGGTACCCTAGTTCCACCTAAAACACACTCAGACTATGCCCCCTTTCCATTTGTGTGTATGTTCTTAACTTAAAACATTTATGCAATGCTTAAAATAAACACCACTCGTGTGAAGGAAAGTTATGCTGGTATAGTAAAAGGCAAACTTTTACCACATCTTCATTTACTATGGGAGCGGTAACATCAGTGAACATAGATGGGTTAAAAAAACATTTGGACAAGTTCCTGGAGGAAAGGTCCATAGTCTGTTATTGAGAAAGACATGGGGGAAGCCACTGCTTGCCCTGAATCAGTAGCATGGAATATTGTTACTCCTTGGGTTTTGGCCAGGTACTAGTGACCTGGATTGGCCACCATGAGAATAGGCTAGTGGGCTTGATGGACCATTGGTCTGACCCAGTAAACTATTCTTATGTTCTTATCTGCCCAGGAACATCAGACTTCCAAACTGCTTCCTGATGCTTCCAGAACGCATTTATCAGGGACCCCAGTGCTTCACCCACCACCCCAATCACAATCTGCAGGCTTCCCCCCTCCCTCCCATCTGTTCCTGTTCCCATCTGATCTCCAGCCCCCTTGTACAAGCCCCCCAATCTCCTGCTTTTCCCGCAAACAGCCCCCTCCACATCTCCCTCAATCTCTAGCTCCCCCCCCCCCACATAACAACTCCCTTGCACACAATCCCCCACCTTCACATCAGCCCCTCAATCTGTACCTCCTCCTGCACAAATGCTCCCTTGCATACAGTCCTCCCTCCCCCCACATCGTCCCCTCCAATCTCCAGCTCCCCTCACACACCACCCTTGCACACAATCTCCCCTGCACCCCAGCCTCTTGATCTCTGGCCTTACTACAAAATAGTCTCTCATTTTCATCCCCCTCCCCCAAAGGACTTCCCCAGCTCTACAGTTTTTCGAAAGTTACATGTGCAAATGTTGGTCCCGTCTCTGCCCCCTCTTGCATTTACAAGCTGAGTTTGTGCATATTGTACCCTTGCCCCTGTTACGGTAAGTAACTGTGCTATATAAGCGTAGAAATAATGCATGCATTTAGGTGCCAAGCAGAAGGGTTACAGTGCATCCTGGTCTCCCTGTTTCCTCTCCCTCGCTCAGGATGATTTTCCAGATCTAACAGCAATATGTCATGACAGTGATGTTGCTAGAGGAAATTATTCATTCCTGCTGATGAGCGCAGTAATTAGAGACATCACATGGAGAGCAATGTGCAGCTCACATCTTTCTCTCTTTCCCTTTAAACTTAAGACTTCAGGCTATGGGCTGGCTATGCTGCTGACATCAATGATTTCTAGTTGAATTTTGAGATTGTGGACTCTTTTTTATTTTTTTGCATGTAGTCTTGTGGCACAATATCGTCTGTTTTCCAAAACGATTTATTTACTGAGTGCTTATTTAAAATGTCTGCATTGGACTGAGTTATTCTTAACTTGATGTTGAGGGCGTAGTTACTAACATAATACTGTAAACACATGCTTTTTCACCACTAATGTGTGCTAATTGAGGTTAACAGTAAAATAAGATCACTTAGTAGCCCACATTGATAACGTCCCCCCCTTAATTAAAAAAACAAAAAATATCTCTAGAAATTCAAATCACTACTATATGTAATAGAAGAGAGCCAAGTAGAGGACAATTAAGCCATTGCGACATCAGTGATGTGGTTGGCTCTTAGTCATTGGTGGAATCAGTGCTGGGTAGTAATTAGAAACAGTAATGCTAGATACTGTAATTAGTTACATTTTTAGGTAACAATGAAACTAGTTACTTTTTGATAAGATTGACTAAATAACTACACTTCTCTCTCCGAATCCACGGTTTCAGCATCCACGGATTCGGTTATTCACAATTTTTTTTATCCATTTTTATTTTTCTGGCTATTTTTAAGCCCTCTTAGACTTCCCTTAAGCCTTACCTGATGGTCTAGTGGGTTTTCGGGGCAGGAGCGATCTTCCTATGCTCCTGCCCCGTGCAGATCACTCATAGGAAATGGCTGCCGTGAGCTCACGTAGTCTCTCCAGACTACGGGAAGATCGCTCCTGCCCCAAAAACCCACTAGACCACCAGGTAAGGCTTACGGGATGCTAGGGGAAGCGGGGGGTGGGTCAGAGCCAGCCCGAATATTATTTGCGGTTTTTTAATATTTTAATATTCGTGAGCCAGCTCTGCCCCTAACCCCCGTGGATACGGAGGGAGAAGTGTAGCTATGGAATTTCTATGCTTTCAGGCTTTCAGGCGGACTTTCTGGGACACCAGGCCGCACAGTGGTATAAAATTATAAATGAATCTGTTAAAAAGAAACCCAAAAATGGTCTTAGAGATATTTGGAGCATTGAGATTAAGCATCAAATTTCTGCATCTCAATGGCCACAAATTTGGTCTTGGAGGATGAGATGTACAGTGTCTGCATCTATGAGACAAACTTGGTTTTTTCTTTTGCATAGAGCGTTTTGGATCCCTGTTAGATTATAAAAATTAAATAGTTCACAGTCTAATAGATGCTAGCACTGTAATCTTGAAGTAGGGACTTTAGATCATTTGTTGTTCTATTGTCCCTTTATCTTAGCCTTTTGGAATTCAATTTGGGATCAAGTAAATTGTTTATTGGAGAAACATGTGGCATTATCTTATGATACAGTGTTATTTGGTATGTCAATGAGAAAAAAAAGCCAACTATCATCAAGTAACAACAAGCTTTTATTGATAATGACAGGAGTCGCCATTCAGCACATCACAAACAATTGGAAAAATTATAGTAGACTGAACTATAATTTCTGGTGGAACTCATTGTGTCACATATATAAAATGGAAAGAACAAGCGCAATACAACAAGGAAATTATAAGAATTTCAAGAAAATTTGGGAGCCATTAACTCCTTATTGTAATGAATAAATACCATTTTATTTTTATTATTGAAATATACACCATTTTATGTTAGGAAGGGAGGAGATTTATTTATTAATATTCATATTTGGGGAAAAAGGGTGGGCATAATGGGGGGAGGGTGGTAATTTTTATGTATATGTAGTAAGATTGTCAAGTGATATGTATAATTGTACTGTTTTCACATCTGTGTACTTGATGAAAGTTTTAAAATGAATACAGAATTTTTTAAAAAAAGTGTAGTAACTTCCAACAAAATTCACTTTACTTTTGTGTTACTGTTTACATAACATGCAGAACAATTGAGGACGAATTTCCATTCATGCTATTTCACTCATTAAGCCTCCAATTCAGCGCGTTTCTCTCGCCTCACCACAATGCATTACAGTAACTACCCATGGTACCGGTGAGAGCCAGTCAAACGGTCGCTGCTGAACTGAAAGAATTGCTTCATAAAGGGCTGGACTGTATTTGCATTCTTAAAGGGGACTAATTTGCAAACATTATTTGCATGTACTGTTATTAGTAATAAAAAGGGTCTCTGAAGTGATCCACTTGAAGCTGAGGATGATTTGATAAGTAGCAAGTGTTTGCCAGCCCCAATTCAAGCTGTGCGGGATCCAGTCAGATGCTGCCAGAGCTCATGCCAAATACTTGCTAATGCAAGCAATGCGGGCTCAGGCTGACTTCAAACACAACTCCTAATGCAGCACCATCTTCCAGTGAAGACGCAATCAAATAAAGGGGACAACGCTGTGCAACTGTGATGGAATACAAGCTTTCCATCAAGCGCACCAGTGGAGAGACTCTTCAGCATTGCTTTTAATGCTCAAAGCCAATAAGAAACTGATTTGAAAATAAAGTATTCGTTGTTGTAATGTTCATATAGTTATAATTAATAAAGTAACTATTAACTACCTAGTTCATTTTTTTCAGTAACTAGTAAAGTAACTACATTTAGTGAAGAGTAACTAAAATTAATAACTAGTTACTTTTTATCCCATGCAAATAGTAACAGTAACTAGGGTTTTTTTTTTGTTTGGGGTTTTTTTTTTTTTTTTACAGTAACTAGAACAGCACTGGGTGAAATGAGGCAACTTTGGTTACCAGAGAGTGAAACTCTTTATACTGAGGAGGTTGTTTTATGCTGTGAGATCTAGTTACAAAGGACTAACAGAATAATAACATGCCTTAAAGGTAGCCCAGATTAGGAGCTATTCCCCTAGTTTTATAACAGTTTGCCCAGGCAGTCATGCTACTTAGACACATTTGCTGCTCCTTTATTTGAAAGATATAATGTATGCAGCTGTGTACTTTGATGAAATCACCCCACAGAAAAGTAAGCTCATGCATTTACACCTGCTCTAAGGCAGATCCCAATAGCTTAAGTTTATGTGGAGTTTATAGCTAAAGCTTCTATTTCTAGGTGTTTGTAAATGTAGATGTTTATTTTCCAGTTAATTAGAGGTTTTTCTTCAGGGTATAAATTCAGTATTTATCAGGTTTTGTTGCTTGGCACCTTTCTTGTGTCTGCCGCTTAGGAGTAATCGGTTCAGAAAAGGCACAAACACTGAATTTAGCAATCAAAAGGGTCTAACTGGGAGGAGAGAGGTTCTCGTCTGGTTAAACTCTTCTAATGTTCAATGGCACTTAACGAGGGAGCTTTTCAAATGCCTTTTTGACAGCTTATACTGCTGGTCATTCAAGTGGAGGTTATTTTCAATGTGATGAGAGCGCCACCTGCTGGATGCCGATGACATCCCTGAGGCAGGCTCCTAAGCTGAAACACAAACCTTGTCGGGTTCATGACATACAATGAATACATGATTAAGACCGTTAAATTCATATCTTAATAAATATTTGCTCATTTTGTTCTATCCCTGGTTGATGTGTACAGTTGCTACTCCCACTTGAATGATTTATTTGTTTTTTGCATCACTTAACGAGGTACCACCGACAAGTATTGCTTCTGACTGGCTATACGCTCTCCCGTTAGTGCTGGGGGTGGAGCATTCCAAAATACATGATTAAACAGATTCAAATGGTACAAAACACAGCAACAAGATTTCTGCTGGGAAAATCGAGGCAGACGGGTGCCACCCCGCTACTGATAAAACTACACTGGCTCCCGATTGAAAGCAGAGTGGAATTCAAGATCCTACTGCTGACCCACAAAAGCATTGATCTCTCAGAACCACAATATCTAGCGGCCAGACTACAACAGCACACAACACGCGAGCCAAAATCACCTGCTGGAAATTCCCTCCTTCAGAGGCATCAAATACAAAAGCGTCAGGAGAAGAATGTTCTCGGTGATGGCTCCAAAGTAGTGGAACGCCCTTCCGAAGGAACTAACGGTAGAGAGGGATACTGGAAAGTTCAAGAAAGGGATAAAGACCATACTCTTCACAGACTACTTTAGCCAATAAAACAATGTAGAGGAGACAGTTGGCTAGACCCCTCCCCCCCAACCAGGAACATGATGGGATCAACACAATAGGGATATAAATAGACCAAGCCCAGAAAAGTAGACTCTGAGGAAGATAATATGTCAAAGATAAACATAAAACACGATACAGATTCGTGTAAATAGATTATATTTAGTTGAAATGGCCAACCACCTTAGGAGGTGTGTTGAAATTGTGTACTTAGCTGCAATAGTAAACCTAGTATTATATGTGTGCATATATGTAGGATGATTGACTATGGCATAATTATGCTGGTATTAATAACTCTGTAACTCAGTATAGAGCCCTTGTATTGTAACATCTCTACAGAAGCTCATACAAACCACTCTGAATTGACTCCCATCATTAGTAGTGGTAAAGAAGCTCACATTAAACTATAAACAAGCTAACTGGACCCTGTGCTGGGCTGACGCTTCTTTGGGAATTAGGCCTTGAGAAGGGGGGAAATGCTGGATATGGATGAGGAGAGGGGAAGGAGCCAAGGAGAGATGAGATGCTGGGCATGAGGGAAATGGGGTTAGGTAGAGGTGGTAGAGACATTGACTGTGTCTGATTTCAGGAAAGCCTGGGACAGGCACAATGGCACATGGGATCTCTCAGAGAGAGGAGGAGATAGTGGATGCTGCGGATGGACCATTTGGCCTTTATCTGCCATCATGTTACAATGTTTCTATAACCATCAAGTTCTATGACATCACAATGCAGCAGTAAAGAGCCTCAGCCAATAGGGAGAGGAGGAGATAGTGGATGTTGTTAATGGGTCATTTGGCCTTTATCTGCCATCATGTTTATGTTTCTAGGAAAGATGAGATGCTGGACACATGTTGGGGAGGGAGCAGAGGCAGATGAAATTCTGGACTTGATGGAGGGTGGGAATGGGAGATATGATATTGGTCCTGAGAGGGGCTAGAGAAGGAGAGATGGACACTTTGGAGGATAGAGAGGAGAAGGAAAGATGTTGGCCAACTGCGAGGGGGGGGGGGAGTGAAAAGAAGATGTTGACTACCTGAAGGGGTGAGAGAAGGAAAAACAGATGCTGACCACCTTGAAGAGGAATCGAGAGGATGGGAAGATGCTGGACAGAGTGGGGAAAGGAATGGAAGGGATGATGCTGAACTATGAATGTAGAGGGAATGTGAGATATTGGACTGGGGTAGGGATGGGAAGGGGAGATTTTGACACTGAGGGGGTAGGGAAGGCCTTGAATTGTCCTTGGGGACATGCCTAAGGCATCAGATACCACTTGGGCTGATAAACAGGGATAAAACCTCAGGGAGTCATGAATGAAGATTTCAGGTACTGGCACCACATCCAGGTCCTAGTTCCAAGTGAACAAGAAACCAAAATTTAGAGGAACATATTGGGAGGGGGGAGGGGGGACAAGAAAGAGAGAAAATAAATTGCAGCTGTGACAATGGTATCAGTTTTGTTACAGTAATATGTAAAATGTCAAGATTATCCGTATGTTGAGATAGAGCAAGAGTTGCATAATATATGGTGCCTTGGGATTAAGACGCCAAGCGAAAACTGTAAGTGCTATCATCACGTTAAAATGATCTCTGAGGACTGCAGCATAAAGACAACTGTGGTGTGTAATGAAAATCTTGTCATTTATAAGAGAAAAAAAGATGTTCCAGGCATACAGGCAGCTGGTTATGGATGAACAGAACACATACAAACCACAGAGTTAAAAGAGCCCCCAGAGGCCTCTTAATCCATCCTGCAAATCCAGAGTATTCAAACGAACAAAAAAAAAAGCAGATCTTCTTTTCAATCATTCATTTCTGTAATTTTCTTTAAGGGAGATTTGAATTTATTTTTTTATTTGTAATTCTCTTTTATCAGGATCCAGTAAAGCTAGGCTGCAGTGTTTGCAGCTGGCTCATTAGTAGAGCCAATAGATTATATCATATTACTCCGCTTCTGTACCAGCTGCATTGGTTACCAATTTCCAGTCATATTGATTTTTACGCTTTTATGTTTGGTTTTTAAAGCTTTGCATCTGAATCAACCCGAGTATCTGTCGAAAAAACTTATTAAGTATGTTCCTGAGAGATCAAATACAAACAAATCTACGAGGGGCTGCTGAAAAGTTCTCAGCCCCGCCAAGAAGAGAATGATATGGAGCCATGAAACTTACAAGTTATCCCACACTTTTCTTGACCTTTTTCATTTCAATGAGGCAAATGCATCTAGTAAATGGACACAAGTAGAGGGAAACCAAGCCATTGTGACATCACCGATGAGGTTGGCTCTTAGGCATTGGTGGAATGAGGCATTATGACATCACAATAGGAGGGGCTGCTGAAAAGTTCTCATCCTGACCAAGAAGAGAATGATGTGGAGCTATGAAACATACAAATTATTCCACACTTTTTGCTTCAATGAGGCAAATGCATCTAGTAAATGGGCTCAAGTATAGGGAAACCAAGCCATTGTGACCACCGAATTTTGGGCTACCTGGAGGGCACATAACGTTGTCATGCTTTTAAAGGAATTAGATCCAAAGGAAAATTGACGAATTCTTACATGTTTAAATTAACGGAGGTTTGGAATTCAATTCCATCTATGATAAGAAACTTGAACTCCTTTCAATTATTTTGCAAAGCACTAAAAATCTTTTTATTTCCTAAGCATTTAGCAACTCGCTCTGTTTAAATTTCTTTTTATCTTTACTTGTATATTTAGGTTTATCTAATTTTTTTGTCTTATTCTTTGTTTTATTATTACTGGTTCACCTTATGATTGTTAATCGAGTCGAGCTTCATTGTTTTGAAGATGACCCGGTCTATAAATTTAAGCTTTAGTTTGGTGTAGTTTAGAAATTGGTAAAAAGAATTATGTGCATGTTTAGAATATTCTACTACTCGTAAAAACTGTGGTTTAGTTTAAGTTATTTAATGAAAGTTATTGCTGTCATTCTATGACCTGATTAGAGATTATCAGCCTCTTTTACAAAGCCACGCTAATGGCCCCGAAGCCCATAGAGATTTAAAGGGCTTCAGGGCTGTTGCCGTGCGGCGGCTGCTAGCGCGGCTTTGTAAAAGAGGCCTTATGTTTTGTACACTGCCTAGGTGAATGGTGGTATATCAGGTTAAATAAATCCAATCCTTTTAATTTGGGATTTGAAAGAAGTTGGAATTATTTATTTATTGGGATTTATTAATCATCTTTATTTATTTATTCATTCACCCAAGGTGGTGTATAGCAAGTATAATTCAACATACAACTTACAATTTTGTTAACAGTATAACAGTAGTAAAAAACCCCAAAACAAATACAATGCGGCAAACTCAAAATCATCAAACTAAAACCTACCATGAAACAGTTTCAAAAATATACTTATAACAGCACTAAAATTCAAATAAGAGAAATACATATAATACAATGTCAGCAAAATACTTATGAAACAACTAATATGTACACATCAGAACATTCAAATAACATCGATATGACGCTAATGCTTTTCTACAATATACATACTGCCTTTCTGTGGTTACAATCAAAGTGATTTAAATATAATATAGATGTACTTAGGAGGAAATTCTGTATAGGATGCTGGTGTCAGCAGCCACCTAACTAGAGAATGACACAGATAATTTCCTAAAAGAGAAGTCCATAGGCCATTATTGAGATGTCCTGGGGAAATCACTTGCTTATTCCTAGGATAAGCAGCATAAAATCTGTTTTATTAGGCTCTAGCTAAGTAATTGTGACCTGGGTTGGCCACTGTTGGAAACAGGATACTGGGCTTGATGGACCAGTAACGCAATTCTTATGTTCTTATGTGAGCCAACTATAAGACAATGAAGCCATTGTGACATCATTGATGAAGTTGGCTCCTAGGCATTGGTGGAATGAGGCATTATGACATCACAATCTCAGCTCTGGAATGTTGCTACTCTTTGGGTCTCAGTCAGGTGCTTGGGACATGAGTTGGCCACTGTTGGAAACAGGATACTGGGCTTGATGGACCTTCGGTCTGTCCCAGTAAGGCGATTCTTATGTTCTTATGTGAGCCAACTGTAAGACAATGAAGCTATTGTGACATCACTGATGAGGTTGGCTCTTAGGCATTGGTGGAATGAGGCATTATGACATCACAATCTCAGCTTTGGAATGTTGCTACTCTTTGGGTCTCTATCAGGTACTTGGGACCTGAGTTGGCCACTGTTGGAAACAGGATACTTGGCTTGATGGACCTTCAATCTGTCCCAGTATGGCAGTTCTTATAATTTGAGAAGCTGTGCGATCCTGTCTGCCGTCAATATCTATGTTTCTAAGTTATCAAAGGGTATCTAGAGCCAGGTACAGAAGTTTTCAGAATTATTATGAGGTTTCTTGCTTCTGAGGAAAATCCAGGGAGAAAAATATCCCTGTTCAGTTCATTTATCATTCCATTGAAAGCATCTGTTCCCCTCCCCCCCTTTCTGTACAATTGAAGTTTCTGGTATGTGAATTTTGCTCAAATTATTCAGCATCTTTTTTTTCCCAAGCCCCTTGAACTCCTACATAGCAAAAGCTGAATCACTTGTGTAGGAGTTATTTGCTGTCTTAATGCCAAACTTGACTTTCCTTGCACAATCTATTAATATACAGATGTAATTTGAATAAAGTAATGATACAGTACAATACGAAGAGTGAAAACACTTAATGATATTCTGAATAAATTACCAGATAACATTTCCTGCAAAGTCTCTTATGTAGATCAGATAACATGTAGGTTTCATTATCTTGAGCACTGAATTTAGATTTGCAGAACATGAACTTGCTTGTAGCTGGAGATGTGTGATTTCTTTCGGAAACTATCATTGGAAGTTATATTCAAAAACAAATTTTAAACAAATGATATGAACAAATCTTTCTTCTGTGTTTAGAGATAATTTCAAACCTTAAGGGTCCTTTTACTAAGCTGTGATTGAAAATAAGCCTTAGTGCTCCCTTGCGTATTAAGGGGGGGGTCTGCCCCAGGTGCCATCTTGGTGAGGGCCAGGTGCCCGTCCTCTTCTCCACCCCTGCTCCTCTCCCCCCCCCCCACTGCCGCATGTGCACACTGCTTCCCTTCTCCTGTATCTCTGTAACGTTCCTGGTACAAACAGTAACTCCCAACCTGCTGTCGCACCAGAGTTGGCTCTTCCTCTGACATCACTTCCTGGACCCGCTCCTAGGAAGTGATGTCAGAGGAAGAGCCAACGCTGGCACGACAGCAGGTTGGGGGGTTGCTGCTGGCACCAGGAACTTTACAGAGCTACAAGGGAAGGGAAGCGTTGCATTCGCGGTAGGAGGGAGCGGGGAAGAGGGTGGGGGAAGGGCACCACCACCCCGGACACCTTTCATCCTCGCTTCACCACTGCTTGCATGGATCTTTCCCACGCGCTAAGGCCATTTTTACCATGGCTGACAAACCCCTTTTATTTTTTTGAATTACTGGCCATTCACTAATGTTGGAAAAGCAGATTGGAGGGAAGTGACAGCACAAAACAGTCAGCACCAAAGACGAAGTGATATGGGCCCAGACCTTCTGTAAACCTTTGGGTTATTTTTAAAATCGCAAGTAAAAGTAAAGAACTGAACTATGGAGTGATCCTTGTTAAGGCCCTTTCCCTCGGAAATGACTCTGTTTGCCACTACTCTCTGTCACCTCTCACTCAACCAGTTTCTGCTCCAATCAGTGGCGTAGTAAGGGAAGGGGGTGGTCCGCCCCGGGCGCCATGTTGGTGAGGATGCCGGCAGCCCTCCTCCTCCCTGCTCCCCCTGCTTCTTTCCACTCTTTCTCTCACCATGCGTGCGCCCCCTTTCCCTTCCCCCGTACCTCAAGTTGTTCACCACCGCGAGCAACAACTTCAACGTGCTCCTCACAACCACGCCATCTCTCCGGGTGCCGCGCAAAGGAAGTGACATCAGAGGGAGAGACAACAGGATTGTGAGGAGCACTTTGAAATTCTTGTTGGTCATGGTGATGAACAACTAGAGGTATGGGGGAAGGGAAGGGGGATGCACATGGCAGGGGGGGATCGGGGAGGGAGCAAGGAGGCGGAGATGAGGGTGGTGGAGGGGCGGCCACTGCCCCGGGCGTCTCTCACCCTCGCTATCAGTCACTTTTGGGTTCATAACCGGCTCTCAGCTTATTTTTGAGTCATCTATGTGGAACGGCGTCAAAGACCTTGTTGAAATCTAAATCTTAGTACTGTACAGTAAAACCTCGGTTTGCGAGTGTTTTGCAAGATGAGTAAAACACTCGAGCAAATCGTCCCTTGCAAACTGAGCATTGACTCGATTTGTGAGCCACCCCACCCGGGTGAACCGGCATCTCCTGCCCGCCCACAAGCCCTTACCCTGATCTTGCACCGGCACGCAGCACCAACCCACAAGACGTGCCGGTGCCCAAAGATCCTGCCTCTTGCCTGGGCTGGGGGGGTAGAGCAGCACCGGTGGCTTCGGGGGGGGGGGGGGGGGAAGCGAATCAAGCGAGTTTTCCTTACTTCCTATGGGGAAACTCACTTTGATATACAAGCACTTTGGTTTTCGAGCATGCTTCTGAAACGAATTATGCTCGTAAACCAAGGTTCAACTGTATACCTAGAGTTCTCCCAACTCTAACTCTTTGATCATCCAAGCAAAAAAATTGATCAGATTTGTCTGACAAAAGCTGCCTCTACAACATTGTAGTGGTTTACAAAAACGTAAAACAAAAGGAAAAAGGAACTCCATCATCGTAAGTAAAATAAAATGTAAAAAAATCCATTGGATTCTAGAAACGAAACCATCCTGTGTGACTCCATTAATTTACTCACCACTGAGGTCAGACCAGCAGGCCTATAGTTAGTTACCAGCCTCCTCCTTAATTCCACAGCCTCATTAAGGAATTCTTCTGCAAATCAGTCACCTCCTCCGAATCCTGCTTACACATCCACTGTACGTTTCTTGCAACAGGGTTTCCTTAGATCCATCCCCCAACTATTTGCTCATCTCTGCACTGCCCCATCTATTCTAGTCATTAATGCAAATTTCCTGACATCTACACCTAACCTTTCCATCTGAATTGCTAATTCATGAGTTTTTGTCTTATACGGTTGTCCTGTTTGGAGGTTGGCCACCCCCCCCCCCCCCAGTGGGAAATGGATGTAAACAAACAGCAAGTCCCTTCCGAGTCTGCCATCTTAAAGGAGTGGGATTTGAAGGCCATCAATATAGGAAGAGCTGCCAGTTTAGGGGCTTCTGTGCCTTTAAGAGGGGAGGAGGCTTGGACCTACCGCTGCTGGAATTCTTTCACATCAATTGAGTCAGGGGTTTGCGGCGACTGCAGCCAGAGCTTGGAACAGCAGAAGCTGCAGCATCAAGGTTAGGTGGATGGGGGCGGAGGAATAGAGAGACTGAGGGGAGAAACATAGTAACATAGTAGATGACGGCAGATAAAGACCCGAATGGTCCATCCAGTCTGCCCAACCTGATTCAATTTTAATTTTTTCTTCTTAGCTATTTCTGGGCAAGAAGAGGACCTGGTCAATTTTGGTTCACAAGCTGCCCCTCCATACCTGCCACAAATGGGGACTATTCATGATAAATCAGACCCCTGGTGTACCACAATCAAATCACATCATGAGTTCTTAATGTGTTGTATCTCTTTACCAGAGCTTTACTGTCTGAATATGTCTTCACATCCAAGCCTGTGTTCACTCATTCAACACTCGCTGCACTCCCCTCCCTTCTGGTTAGAAGTTATGCCAACAGCGTGCGGGTTGTGACACACTTCTTGGACAAATCAATCGAAGAAGGGAGTTTTATGTGGCTTGATTCTGTCTGAATCATTGGAAGGTATTTATTTCCGATTTGATTTAAAAGTCACCCCAAGGGAATGTTTACAGTATTTTCATTTTGTGGAAGATGCCATGAATATGACTATGGGTTTGTTATGTTTCGATTTTGTTTTCATTGCCTGGAAATGTTTTTCTTGCTGGACTAAAGACAGATCAGTTTGATCATTATTTGCATGGAAAAATCCTAGTTTATTTTTTCAATCAGTCACTTTTAAAAATCTTTGCTTAAGAAGAATGACTTGGAAAGCCAATTCCAGTCAATTTCTCTTCAAACCCAGTCCTTCACCTAAAAGCAGGATTGTCTAACTGGCATCTGTCATAAACAACGCCGGTTACAGAATCTTGGAATTGCCCCCCCCCCTTGCAACGATCGCAGCAGGATAGATGCCAATCCCCTATGACCCCTTCCCCTGAATCTTCCCCGGCAGGAGAGAAGCCCAAGCTCTCCTTCCATGATCCCCCGTGTCCCCTCCACCCCCGTGATTCTTACCGGTGTGGGGGGACTGGTTGCCTGGGCCACTGAGCTGAGCTTCTGGTGTGCGGTGGATTTAACGTTAGATAAGTACTTCTCCATTTTTTGAATTATTCTGTGGCGAATTGTTCTATACCAGAAGCTCTGCATTGCACAAGGCCTTTTTTCTTGTCTAAACAACCACTTGAGGTTTTTTTATGCCGATGAAGTCACTTTATCCCAGTATGGTTCTCCATTTTCTAGCCATAGTATTGGCTTGTGGGGGAGGGGCTTTGAGGCTTTTTCCTACCTCATGGGAGTTCTTGGCTTAGAAGGTGGGCTTAGGTGCTAGAACTCTGGTGTGTGAACAGTGTCAATAGCATTGCATATTTTTTTGCAAAACCAAGTAATGCTCGTCATGAGTATATGTATGCTGTGAGATTGTTGAGGTTGTAGTTGTCTATATTACATAAAATAGTAACATAGTATGGTCCATCCAGTCTGCCCAACACTCACATTCATTATCAAGGCGATGTTGAAGCAATAAACTAGTAATTTTTCATTTTACTTGCTAAATTCCAGTATAAGATGTCTTCCCCCCTCCCCGACATCAGTAAGATCTGTACTCAGGCGATTTGAATTTGGTCTAAATACAATAAGTAATTGTTCCTGATCTTTCTTGCATATGGAATGGAGACCGTAGAAGTCTGCCTAGCATCGACTACACCACCCCACAGCTGGTGCTGCTATCACAGCTAACTCCAGCTCTCCCCCCCCCCCCCCCCCCAATCTGCCTTGCCATATATGGGACACAGACCATAGAAGTCCCTCCATCATCATTTTCACTTCTCCACTGCTGGGCTTCCCATTAAGCACCACTCCTGATTTACAAAACAATGAATTAAAAAGTAAGGAAAGAGTCCTTCTCATGTTTATGCTAATTAGTACTTATGGACCGCCCTTCGTAATAACAGCAGAGCGGATTACAAATTTAAAAAACCAAACCAAAAAGAAAGGAACTCCATTGTGAAAAGGAGAGATTAATTAAATCTAAAAGTAACATTTAAAAAAAAAACCTGCAGTCTGGAATCCCTCCCCAGGTTCTAATCCAAGAAAATCATTGCGCTTTGCGAATCTAGCTTTATTGAAGACGACTATGAATCCAAGGCTTGTTGAGACTGGTAAAATGACTTTCTATTGTGCAGGAGTTAAGATATGGAACTCCTTGGCGGGTCGGATACGAAACTGCCGTGAAAAGGGCGTGTTTAGAAAACAACTTAAGACGCCTTTCTCTAGCCAATAATTTTCCTCTCTGGCAGAGTTGATGAACTATTCATGATCTTTTCTATGCAAGCTATGGTATTATTTTGTAGACATGATTTCTGAGGATTCTTTGTATGTTTATTATATCATGTTTTTGTTTAAAATTATGTGTGTAAATTATGTAAACCGTTTAGTTTTAAACGGTGTAGAAATTTTTAAAATAAATAAATAATTACAGCAAGAAACTCATATTCTCCTAAGAGTGTGCTAAATTGAAAAGAGGTTTTCAAGAGACTTCTAAATTTAATATAGGAAAGTTCAGTACGTAATTCAATAGGAAGAGAATTCCATAAATATGGGTCAGAAACAAGAAAAAAAAACAACAGAATTACGTGTCGAAGTCAACCTTGCCAGGTGAATCGAGAGTGAGTGTTAGAAGATCGTAAATTTCTAATTTGTCTATATTGTACCAAGATCTTTGATAAATAATCAGGTGTACCTGAATATAAAGCTCTGAAGGTCAAAGTCAGTGCTCTGTGCTTTAATAGGAATTTTATGGGGCGCCAGTGATGCTCATTCAGAAGCGGAGTTACATAGTCATATCTGCGGGCGCTATTTAGAATTCTGATAGCAGCATTTTGCGCTGTTTGTCATTTTTTTTTTGAGCAACTTTTGGAAGGCCAGTGCAGATTATATTACAGTAGTCCAATTTGGAAACTAGTAAGGCATGAATTAAAGATTCACAACTTGATTTATCAATATACGGACGAACAGCTCGAATCTGGCGAAGCGATGCAAAACAAGTTAACTGTTTACTAAATGACAATGATATATCTAAATGCACACCTAGATACTTCATGGTATCTAATAACTCTTACACTATTAAAAGAAAGCCCTCACAGCAGCCACGGCCCCCGGCTCCTCAGATGCTGTGGAAAGAGTTGGTAAACAGTCAGCCTTGGCACCGACCACTGTCTCATCTCTTTCTGCATAGGCTGCAGAATTTCACCGCCTTCAGTTATGACTGAGTGATGGTTGCTTGTAAGCTTTTTTTTTTTTTTTTCTAGAAAAGAGAAGACGTTGCAACGGCTTCCACAGATGCTGCTATTGCCGGCAGAAAAAAAAATATTATTGAGAGACGGGCCGAAGCAATAATCAGTGTCGCCTGTAATCACGAACAAGAATCCGAAAAGGCATTGCAGTTCTGCGGCATCTGTCAAAAACAAAAAACAACAAACCCCAATGGAAAAATGGATTGATGATGAGTCATTGCTTTTCTTAACTGGTCTTTAAAGACTCTTATTTTTTGAAGAGTATGTTGAGAAAAACTGGTGGAAATCATGTACAGGATTAAAAAAAATACAAGTGTACTTGCAGTGACAGTTCAATGGACAAGTTCTATTCTGGTTCGAATACAGCATCAGTAAAATACACAAATCACACAACCCAACCTACTGATTACCACATTGTAATGCTTGAAATTCTCATGGCCCGTTATCTTGATCAAAACAAATTAGCAACAGTGAATGACTGGCCTCGAAGTGCTTGCTCACAGAACGCTCTGGCCCTCTTGGCCTAACAGGAAGCCTGAGAAAGAAGGCAGAGAGCTTGTAAATATGGGCCTGCTTCCCAGACCCTGAGGTTCATGAGGAGGGTGTGGCCCTGTGTCTGTGATCTTGTCCACTAATTCTGCACCCAAGAGTTTGGGGGCCGTTACTTTATGCTATGGATGTTGGAGCAGCTTCACACATTAACAGGTTAATTCTGTAACTAAGCATGTGTAGTTACTTTAATTAGGACCTAAGTGAACTGGTACATTAGATGCTACGAGGTATAATTGCAAAGGGGTGAACACATGGGTGAAGCAAGAGCCAAGCAATGCATGCAACTTATAGAATACTATCAATTAATATATTTATTTAAAATATTTATTACCTGCCTTAAACCTAGGCGGCTTACAATAAAACACCCCAAATCTTAAAAACTTACAAACATATTTTAAAAACATACAGGCATTTAGAAAATAGACAGTTCCATCACAAATCTAGGCAGAACGAAATCATAACTACAAAAAAAAAAAAAAAAAAAGCAAAAGAGGATGTCATGGATACAGTTAAGAGGAACGGTTAATTTGCTGGCTGGGTTGGAGGCCAAAGGTGGAGTACAGGATAATCAATCCATTGTGACATCATTGATGAGGCTGGCTCTTATTGGTGAAATGAGGTATGATGACATCACAATCTCAGCTCTGACTGAAACTCTTCACACTACTACTACTAGTACTACTACTACTACTATTACTATGAATTATTTCTATAGTGCTACGAGACGTATGCAGTGCTGTACAGAGTCACAAATAAGACAGTCCCTGCTCAAAAGAGCTTACAATCTAAACAGGCAAGACAGACAAACAAGATGTCATGGATACAGCTAAGGGGAAGGGTTAATCAGCGGGCTGGGTTGGAGGGCAGAGGAGTAGGATTCAGGATTGAAAGCTATATCAAAAAGGTGGGTTTTCAGTCTGTTTTTAAACAAGGGAAGGGAAGGGGCTTGATGGACAAACTCGGGTAATTTGTTCCAGGCTTAGGGGGCAGCTAGAAGAAAGAAACAAAGTCTGGAATTGGCAGTGGAAGTGGAAGAGAAGGGTAACATTAAGAGTGACTTATCTGAGGAAGGGAGTTCTCTGGGAGGTGTATAAGGAGAGAGAAGAGAGGAGAGATATTGTAGGTCAGCAATAGTACCTGCTAGCACCCTCTTCTCCTAAGCAAGTCAGTGGTCTTCAAATATTTTTGCAAAAGAATAAGAGAGTTCAGTTAATTTAATTTTTAAACAAATCTAGTGTAGTGAAAAATAATGAAAAATGACTTTAATGGGAAAGTAACTGAAAGCAAAGAGTGACATATTTCTGGTGGACTGTAATAAATTTTCCCCCTGCGGGGCAGAATTTTGCATTCATATTTGGTCTAAGTGCAGCGATGTGTAGAGGTCCTGCTGGAACAATTGTTTGCACACAATACGCAAGACAACTGTGGGGGAGCAGAAAGTGGAATTAGCTCTGTAAGACGGAAGAATACTCCTACAAGCTCTCTTTCAAAGAGTGCCGTGAGGCTTTTAATAGCCACAGAATATCTTCCATCGTTCAGCACCTCAGAAACGGAATGGAACGCCCAACAGTAGGACATCAGCTGTGAGCAAAATGAAGACATGGGTAAGAAAAGAATATACAGATATATTCAGCAATCCCCCCCCCCCAACAGTTTTTAGCGGCAGCCGGCGCACTGAATGCTGTGCATTTCTCCGATGCTCATAGGCATTCAGTGTGCCGGCCGGCGCTAAAAACGGTTTTTGCGGTTCCGTTCAAGGAGGGTTTCTCTTTAATCTTGAACTATATAGCAATGTATACTTCATTTAAGTCTCCTTTTACAAAGCCGCGTTAGGCTTTTTTATTCCTATGAGCATCGGAGCTAATACTGCCATGACTGGCGATAAAAACGCCTAATGCGGCTTTGTAAAAAGGGGGGGTATTTATTTATTTTTTATTTATCAACATTTCAGATTCCAACAAACATAAAACAAATACATTAAAACAGCAATTACACTTGTCCCTCCCTAGGCCCGGGGGTTAGGGGCAGAGCCGGCCCTCGAATAGGGAAAATGTGCGAATAGCTTTTGGGCCTGCTCTGACCCACCCCCGGACCTTACCTGGTGGCCTAGCGGTGACGCAGGGCAGGAGCCATCTTCCTACACTCCTGCCCCGTGCAGAGCCGTGCTGTGAGTTTCCGTGGTCTCGCGAGAGTACAACAGGAACTCCCTGCCATGCTCCATGCTATACCATGTACTGTCATGCATCCTAATGCACTTACGCTTCCTACTGTCAGGCACTATAAAGTACTGTCAAGCTCCATTAGTTCGGTCATACCAAACTCATAACACCATCACCACCCCATACGGACATAAAAACATAAAAATAGCCTTACTGGGTCAGACCAATGGTCCATCAAGCCCAGTAGCCCGTTCTCATGGTGGCCAATCCGGGTCCCTAGTACCTGGCCAAAACCCAAGGAGTAACAACATTCCAGCATCTCAAAGAACAGCAAGATTCCGGAACCCCAATGAGAGCAACATTCCGGAGCTGAGATTGTGATGTCATAATGCTTCTCCACCAATGCCTCAGAGCCAACCTCATTAGTGATGTTACAATGGCTTGATTGTCCTATACTTGGCTCATGTAAGAACATAACAGCCTTACTGGGTCAGACCAATGGTCCATCAAGCCCAGTAGCCCGTTCTCATGGTGGCCAATCCGGGTCCCTAGTACCTGGCCAAAACCCAAGGAGTAGCAATATTCCAGCATCTCAAAGAACAGCAAGATTCTGGACCCCAATGAGAGCAACATTCCAGAGCTGAGAATGTGATGTCATAATGCCTCGGAGCCAATCTCATCAGTGATGTTACAATGGCTTGATTGTCCTATACTTGGCTCATATAAGAACATAATAGCCTTACTGGGTCAGACCAATGGTCCATCAAGCCCAGTAGCCCGTTCTCACGGTGGCCAATCCAGGTCACTAGTACCTGGCCAAAATCCAAGGAGAAGCAACATTCTATGCTACTGATCCAGGGCAAGCAGTGGCTAATAGATTAGTGCAGTACAAGCCTACCAGTGGTGTGTGGTCAGGGCCTTTAGGGGATTCAGTGAAAACCCAGCTCTACAGCCCTGCTTCTTTTTTGGTATTGGCTGACTTTTTGCTGGATGCAATTTGACTGGTTGAGTAGGCTGCCTGCTTAACCAATCAAACTGCATCAAGCAAAAAGTAAACCCAAAAAGAAAAGCAGGACTCTAGGGCTGGGGATTCACCCAACCTCCTGAAGGCCCTGACAGTACTCCTATGAATAGAGGAGGAGATAGTGGATGCTGCAGATGGGCAGACTGGATGGGCCATTTTGCCTTTATCGCCATCATGTTTCTATGATTGGCTAAGCAGCTTCTGCCTGCTCAACCAATCAAATTCAGGAGGTTGGATGAATCCCCTGAAGGCCCTAACTGCATGCCACTGATGCATACTCCCCTCCCCAGCACTAAAAAATAAAAACTAACCACAGGATGCCTGAGCACACCCTACAGGCATCTTGGTTTCTATTTCTTTTTGATTATTGTCTCTTTTTTCAACACATTGCATTCATTTTTTATTTTACTCTATTTTTATGCCCCACTCTATGGCAGCAAATCTATAAATTTGGCGCCTTAGTCTAGACACCCCAATACTATGCATTTAATAAAGCCCACTTACCCCATCTAAGGAGTCAATGTGAGTCTGCTACATATATTCTTACCTTTCAATATGACGCTTTTTTCTTTTTTTAATGGTACAGATTTTTGTGTATGTATGTTACATATGCACAATATCTGCCCTATTAAAAAAAAAAAAAATGCCTTGCGAGAGGAAGGTGGATTCAAAGTGCTTTTTCTTACTCCAAATGTGACATCTGTAATGCATCCAATGGATCAAGGAGTTATCCTTGAAATGACTTTACAGGAAACATTACAGAAACGTCTATTGGCTGATATCGGTGATGAATGTGGTATGATCCAATTCATATGGTTGCTGGTGCTTGGAAATCAGTTAAAAATCAAATCCTAAAAAATGCATGGAAACAAAATCAGAAATACGTGGTATTGGAGAAGAAGATGATGCCCTTCAAAACATCACGGAGGCTGCTCTATAGGTTCCTGGCTGCTCTGATTGTGATGTAGAGAATGTCAGCGAATGGATCTGTAGTGACGCTAATGATCCAGGGTATCGGATCATAACAGATGATGAAGCCTGGATCGGTAGCATGAAATATTGCTACTTCTTGGGTTCTGGCCAGGTACTAGTGACCTGGATTGGCCACCATGAGAATGGGCTACTGGGGTTGACGGACCATTGGTCTGACCCAGGAAGGCTATTCTTATGCCTCGCCCACTTGATCGAAGCCATGTGATTGATATAGCATGCCCAAAGGCATTATAGTATTCTCAATATTATGGTTTTATTCGAAAATATAAACTTAACTTGTTTGTTATGCTTGGGTGGCTTTGGTTTTTCTGATGTACATGAATTTTCAGGACCTTATTATTTATTTTCTTCCATGATCTCTCTTCCTCCCCCCTTCAACAGTACTGCAAATGCATTATTTATATACAACTTATAGTCTAAGTGGTTTACATTCAGGTCCTCAAGATTTTCCCTCTCTGTCCTGGTGAGCTTACACTCTATGTAATGTACCTAGGGCAATGGGGGATTAAGTGACTTGCCCAAGGTCACAAGGAGTAGCATGGGATTTGAACCCACAAGTTCAGGGTGCTGAGGCTGTAGCTCTAAGCACTGCGCCCCACACTCCCTGAATCATGCTTGGCCAACTCAAAAAAGTGCATTTCGAAGGACGGACTCTTCAGAATGGAATCCAAAACACTGCACCTAAGGGCAGGTGCTGAACTTAATTTGAACGCCACTTAAAGCATGCTCAGAAACAGCAAAGCCTGACAGGAAAACATGTGGCTGTCATCTGAATGCCAGCAGCAGCTAATGAGCAGAATTTGCTCAAACATTTATTTTTTAAGGCTAATGTTTGTTTTTAATAATCTGAAGACCGCAAGCTGAACGTATGATTTATAAATATTTGCATTCTAGAATTCTCTTCAGGAGAGAACAGTGGGGTTAAATCACACAGAAGTCTTCTTTTCCTCTCCTTTTCTACCCTGTGAGGAGCGGCAGAATGGTTAATGAGCTTTATTTCCACTACTCAGCGGTAGATGTGCTATTTGGAAGTCTGATCATACTTCCACTTCAAAATGGCACTCCTCCAGGGAGCGCCATTAGCTTAACTTTCTTTCATGGTGTCTTCAGTGGTTTTCTGGAATATATAAGTACAAGGACAAGGGTTTGATAGAGCTGTTACCTATAAAGAGCTCAACAGACCTAGAAGAGGTCCAACCAAGGGCAACCCAGGTGATCAAAGTCCATTGCTATATTGGAAGAGAGTTCAAGAATTTAGGACTCCCCCACCTCGGAAAACGGATGAGAGAGAATAGACAAAGCATATAATTTGTGTGGACAAAATAGATAAGGAATTAATACTGCCAGGTTCATGCATAAAATTATTTTTTGCTTCTGGAGGGAAACTCTCCCATAGCAACTGCATAAAAAGCAGGTATTAAGTAGATGCTTGGCACTGCGTCCCCCTCACGTCATTTAGGGGGTAATTTTAAAAGGCATGTCTGATGGGTTAAATCTTGTTTTAGTCTGTTCTAAAATTGTTTAACAATTATACACTTAAACATGTGTGCATTCCTTTTGCAAATATAATACTATAAGTTAAACAGAGTAAGTGACAGCAGATAAAGACCTGAACGGTCCATCCAATCTGCCCACATTCACACTCATTATACATTCATGTTTAAATTGTCCTTTCTTTAATATTTCTGGGCAATAGACCATAGAAGTCCTCCCAGTACTGTCTGGATTTGCCATTGAAGGCCACTCCAGCCTATCCTAATCATCCAGTCCAACATAAACCAAATCACCCAAGCACAAATCACCCAAGCATGGAACCCAAGCACAGTACCGGGTAAAGCTTTGGATTCTTGCCCAGAAATAGCTAAGAAGAAAAAATAAAAAAATTTAAATTGAATCAGGTTGGGCAGACTGGATGGACCATTCGGGTCTTTATCTGCCGTCATCTACTATGTTAGTATGTTACCGTATACGGGACGCCCAGCACCGGCCTTAGTTTATTTTATAGCCTTCATTTTCCAATTAGAGATCCTCTGTGTTCGTCCCACAATTGTTTAAATTCCGTAACCATTTTCATCTCCACCGCTTTCCTCGGGAGGGCATTCCAGGAAACCACCACCCTCTCCATGAAAAAGAAGTTCCTAACATTATGGGGAGTGTGTGGCATAGAGGGTGGCACAGTGGATAGAGCTACAGCCTCTGCACCCTGCAATTGTGGGTTCAAATCCCACACTGGCTCTTTGTGACCCTGGGCAAGTCACTTAATTCCTCATTGTCCCAGGTACATTAGATAGTTTGTGAGCCCACTGGAACCGACAGGGAAAAATGCTGGAGTACTTAAATGTGTACACCACTTAGGCTATAAGTGATTAACTAACTAACTAACTACCTCCTAAGTCTGCCACCTCTAGTTTTACCATTTTCCTTTCTATGGAAAAGATTTGTTTCTATATTAATACCACGTCACCCCTCTGTTGATAGACTCCCATTGGCTTCCTATTACCCATTGAATTTCGTTCAAAATATTACTGCTACTTTTCAAATCTATGACCCATAATGAACCCCAGTTCATTACTAGAATGCTCATTCCATACAACGTTTCAGGGACCCTCCGATCAGCTTCTAACAATCCCTGAAAATAATTGGAACTAGAAGACAAGACATGTGGAACTCTATGCCCCAGTACATAAGAGACATAAAGGACCTCTTTTCTTTTAAAAGAGCTTTACAAACCTATCTTTTTAAGGATGCTTTTAATATATGACCCCCAGACATAGAAGTTTTTTGTCCCTAGGCTTGACATCCTACAATTTTTTTTTCTTCTTTTACCCTTCCTTGAGTTATTTTCCCTTTGATGTATTTTTTCTTCTACAAACCTATTGTAACTTTCCCCCCCAATCCTCACGATTCATGTATGTCTACCCAGTATGTTTTATTTAAAGCCATTGTATTTGTCTTTCTATTTTATTTGAATTGTACATCGCTTAGATATTCAATAAGCGATTTATCAAGCACTAATAAAACTTGAAACTTAAACATCTGTATCTTATCTCCCCTGTCCCTCCTCTCCTCTAGAGTAGATATATTCAGGTCTTCCACTCTCTTGTACGTCTTTTGCCCCATACCATTTTTGTCGCTTTTCTCTGGACTACTTCAAGAGTTTTTACATCCTTAACCAGACACGGCCTCCAAGACTGAACACAGTATTCCAATGACCTGCAAATGAGGATGGTGGAGAGTAGCGCAGAATAAATTCAACCCCCCCCTTCCCCCAAGAAAAACAACAACAACAAATTGAGCCGCCAAAGTCAAGCAGCCCTCCGACAGCAGGAGAGATGCCCACTCCTGCCACCAAGCAACAGACAACCCAATAACCCCGCCCCCGACAGTGGCAGAGATGCCCACTCTCTCCTGCTGCCCTGCAACCCCCTGTGCCTCTGATGATCTCCACCTTCTCCCCTTACCTTACTTAGATGGCTGACCTGAGGGATGCCTACTCCCTCCAGCCAGCAGGCCCACCTCTTTAAAATGGCAGGCCTTCCCCTCTCCGGAGCATCCTGGGTTGCACCATGAAGGGGCCTAAGGTTCTGATTGGCCCAGGTTGTTTGAGGCCCTTCCTATGGGAGGGGCCTTAGGCAACTGGGCCAATCAGAGCCTTAGGCTTCTTCCTGGTGCATCCGGGGAGGGGTCTAAGGCTTTGATTGGCCCAGACACTTAGAGACCCTCTCATGGGAGGGGCCTTAACCTGGGCCAATCAGAGCCTCAGGCTCCTTCCCGGTGCATCTCAGGATTCACTGGAGAGGGGAAGGCCTGTCATTTTGAAGAGGCAAGCCTGATGGCTGGAGGGAGTAGGCATCCTTCCGGCCAGCCATTTAAGTAAGGTAAAGGGGAGAGGGTGGGAGTTATCAGAGGCATGGGGGGGTTGCGTGGCAGTGGGAGAGAGTGGGCATCTTTCCCGCTGCTGGGGGGGAGGCAGTTGCTTGGCGGAGGGAGGGAGTGGGCATCTCTCCTGCTGTCGGGGGTGAGGTAGTGGTCGGGGTGTCTGTTATATGGCAGTGGGAGAGAATGGGCATCTCTCCCACTGCCGGGGGATGCAGTTGCTTAGCGACAGGAGGGAAGATTCCATGCTACCCAATCCCAGGACAAACATAGCAACATGATGGCAGATAAAGACCAAATGGCCCATCCAGTCTGCCCACTGGCTTCCCCCATGCCTGTCTCAATAGCAGACAAAATAATAGCAGTATTATGTAAGTTATAGGCTAAGTTGGAGCCCTGCTCCATCCATGTGTACACCCCTCCCCTAGCTTTATGTAAGTTAAGCGAGCACTGAATGACCGAGAGCAACGTGGCAGCAATTTGTAGTCTGTTATTAAAAATCATAAAGCAGACTTCAGAAAACCATGGAACTACAAGTTCTTTCGGGGGGTTTTTTTCTCCTGGCACACGCACCAATTAAATTCCTTTCTGAAAAGCTTTGTGAATTTTGTAATATATGCCACTTTTTTTTTTTTTCGGTATGCCTTTAATACTT
Source organism: Geotrypetes seraphini (assembly GCF_902459505.1). Lineage (NCBI taxonomy): Eukaryota > Metazoa > Chordata > Amphibia > Gymnophiona > Dermophiidae > Geotrypetes > Geotrypetes seraphini. The sequence goes on along the minus strand of NC_047101.1, from coordinate 6,962,688 downwards.
TGAGCCAAATCAATAGCATCGAAACAGCAAACCACCCCTTCTTGACTTTGTCTTAAGACACTTATTCCTTGCCTAAATTAAACAGCACAGCTACAGTACGCAGAGTGGCTGCAGCAGTCAAGATTGCTCTGAGCCGGGATGATGTAACACGACCCCTAGTGCCCCCCACCCCACCCACGAGACAGCACTTTATGTGCCCCACCACCTCCCTTGCACTCTGCCTGCACAGCCCGCGGGAATGCTCCGTGCGGAATTGGATGGAAATGTCTTTGCTCCCTCTCAGCACTATCTGGATAATAATGTTACCCAAAGTGGCAATCCTTTTCATTCACTGCTCCCAGAACACCTAAGAAGCAATCGCAATAAAATGCATAAAATACTTGCAGAGTTAGGGCTCTTAATTCAATCTATTGATTGTAGTTCTAGTCTGGGGCCAATTTTTAACAGGATACTCTCTGAACTGTGGGTGGTGCATTTGTAAAGTACTCTTTCAAGATGCAGAGTGGAAGGGCACTTGCTGAGTCAGCAGATCTAAGAGCGCTTTTAATGGAAAGAGGTCTTCGGCATAATCAGAATGTTGAGGAGTGGAGTGGGGCCTCGATCCCAGACCTCCTCTCCCCCCCCCCCCCCCCACACACCTACACAAGGTTTCTGGAAAACAGCATGACAAGACTGCTCCGGAAGGAGCGCAGCCCTCAGTGGCGTAGCGAGGGTGATAGGTGCCCGGGGCAGTGGCACCCCTCCCATGCCCTCTTCCCCGCCCCCTCCTGCTATGCGTGCACCATTTCCCTTCCCCCTGTACCTCTGTAACGCTCCTGGCACGAGCAGCAACCCTGAAGCTGCAGTCGAACCAGCATCGACTCCTCCTGCGATGTCACTTCCTAGGCGTGGGTCAGAGGAAAATCTGACATTGGTGTGACAGCAAGTTAGGGGTTGCTGCTCGCGCCAGGAACGTTACAGAGGAACGGGGAAGGGAAGCAGTACGCACGCATGGCAGTGTGGGGTGGGGAGGTTTCAAGTTTATTTAAGCTTGATATACTTCTTAATCATCCTAAGCGGTTTACATAATTATTTAAAAACAGGGGGATCTGACAAATGCAATTGAAATATGATACAGACAAAAGGGGAAACTTTACATGATACAAAAGGAGGCAGGTGGGATTACAATGTTTCTATGAAAAAAAAAAATCTGCGTGGTTGGGAGAAGGGGATAAAAAGGCATGTTGCGTTCCAAGTCTATACCTCATAGGCGTCGTATTGCAAGATATTGCTTGTTTATCAAGTTAAAATTTAATAAAACATTTTGCTCGTCTTGCAAAACACTCGCACACCGAGTTACTCGCAATCCAAGGTTTTTACTGTATTCTCATTCGGAGTTGGACTAAATTCCATTTCACTCCTGTGTGGGATAGAAACATAGAAATAGACGGCAGATAAGGGCCACGGCCCATCAAGTCTGCCCACTCCAGTGACCCTCCCTATTTATCTTTGCGGATAGATCCCACATGTCTATCCCATCTGGCCTTAAAATCCGGCACACTTCTGGCCTCAATAACCTGAAGTGGAAGACTATTCCAGCGATCAACCACCCTTTCAGTGAAGAAGAACCTCCAGAATTGCACACAGTACTCCAGGTGCGGTCTCACCATGGATCTATACAGTGGCATAATGACTTCAGGTTTACGGCTGACGAAACTCCTGCGTATGCAACCTATGATTTGCCTTGCTTTGGATGAAGCTTGCTCCACTTGGTTTGCAGCCTTCATGTCTTCCCTGACAATCAGCCCTAAGTCTCTTTCTGCTTCAGTTCTTGTCAGAATCTCGCCATTTAGGGTGTAAATCTTGCATGGATTTTGGCTTCCCAGGTGCATGACTTTGCATTTTTTGGCATTGAAGCTGAGTTGCCAGGACCTAGACCAGTGCTCCAGCAGAAGTAAGTCATGCACCATATCGTCTGCCATTGATTCTCTTTTTTTTTCCTAGTACAGCACAGACCTATGAAGCTACAGAGTCATCCTATTCTGGTCCAGGTTTTCCCTTCCAATAGCAGTGATGTATTGCCATTTCTCCCTGACAAATCTACTGGACAGATGACCCAAGCAAAGCATTGAATCGGCTACACTGCTATGCATCTTTGATTCAAACTGCCAGGACAAAGGTGCATGGACATAAGCTTGTCTATTCCTATTAAAATGATGCCATTCACAGCCTATCATTAACTGCAGAGGCTTCGACTGACCTGCAATTTACATTAATACAGGGAAGGTTTTCAGGTTAGAAAAAAGCGGGTGAAAAGAGAAGCTGCTACAGGTTATTCCTGACCTGCATCTGAGTATTGAACAAAGGACACCTCGAATCATTCATTCATTTATGCTGGGGCATTAATTTCTATATTGCCAGTGATTAAGGAGCTGAAGATGTAAACGCGAACAAGCTTGTATTTACATTGGATTTCCTTAAGTACGCTGAAATCCTTTAAATCAGGAATATCAGATGGCAGATTAGATGCAAAGCAGAATGGTGAATTGAGGCGTGGAGAGAGCCTGGTGTCTTTTCATGTACACTGTAGAAGGATTAGCAGAAACCAGCTAAGATGTAAGCCTGGTATGAGGACTGAGAGACAGGTGGACTTTACTACCGTAGTCCTCTGATCCTGAGTTAATTGGATAGTTGAAAGAAATGATCATTGTGGTGGGTTGCAGGTAACTATGGTTGCCGACCAATTCAATTCTGCTTATGGTTTTTCTCATCTTTATGAATTATTATTTGTGAAACGAGAACAGCTTGGTAGTCTGGAAATCAGAGTCCGGAACAAGCAAAGCACAAATAGCAATGGCGCCTTGCCAACACACCCAAACTCTCTTCTGCCATTGAGCGGTTTCTTGTTCAAATGATTATCTCTGGACTTTGAGGGGTTCTTTCCATATGGAAAAGTGCATCTTGGAGATTAGAAGTGTCTTTCAGTGGACTATGAATCCTGAGACATAATAGGGGAGATTTTTTTTGTACTATAGTGTGGTAAGGTTTTGCAGGTTCCATGTGGTATATTTGAGCGCTGGCTGCTGATATATAATAATAATAATTTTATTCTTATATACCACCAAAGCCATGGTAGTTCGAGGCGGTTTACAAAAGAAGAGCTGGATAATCGGCGAAAATAATTACAATGAAGTCGTCGAGTACATGTAGAGAGGGCGCATACAAGTTGAGTGGGAGAAAGTCAGAGTGATAGACACAGTGTAGAGGCATTGAGTACATGTAGGAAGCGTACATGGTAAGGTATTAAGAGCTCTTGGTTACAAATCAGTTGAACAGGTTTGTTTTAACTAGTTTTCTAAAGCTAAGGTAGGATGAGGCGTGCTTAATGATGTTACCCAGCCAACCGTTCTGTTGGCCTGCCTGGATAGCAAGAGTTCTGCCCAGGTATCTTTACATGAGTTTAGTCAGTTGTGCATGTATTGGTGTTTTTAACATTGTGTGTATTTGTACAAAGCGGGATACAAATGAATAAACTATATCTGTAAAATCTCAGTTAAGTGTTGGGGATTTATCTGGGCATCTATCCATGCGGTTAACAGAAAGACGATACACGGGAGGTGGGGGGAGGAGCAGTTGGGAGAATATTAATACAGTACACATTAATTTATGCTTGCATTATTTTATTGTAACACACATTAGTTATCAGCGAGTGTATAATAATGAGATGCAAAGCATGCAAATGTATGCATGGCACCTAATTAGTATGCAAATCAATAGTGCAACTTATATTGAACACTGCAAAATGTGTTATTTCTGGACAAATAATATCAGCTCAAAGCCAATGCTCCTGGATGCTCCGTAATACCCCAAAGCTCCCCTTCTGCTTCCTGCTAAAGCACAACACAAGGCACTCCCATAATTCCCCCCCCCCCCATTTCCCAAAGCATAGCCTGTCCACCCCCATAGCTCTTCCCAAGCCTAGGGATTGTAACTGCCATTTTGAACTTAGAGCAACTGGGGATTGCTTCAAGCCTTCCACTGGACCACTTAGGATGGAATCAGGTAGGCTGCAGGAGGGTATTATGGGTGATGGAATGGTTACGGGGTGCTTTAGGGACTCAGGAGCCTATTGTGGAGTGCTTTGGGAATGGGGAGATTACAGGGGGAGGGGGGTTCTTATTTAGTTTATTTATTTATTTGGATTTATATATCATCCTCACAGAAGAGCTCAGAACATGGTATACATAATAGGAGAGCACAAAGGTCCATCAAGCCCAGAATCCTGTTTCCAGCAATGGCCAACCCAGGTCCCAAGTCCCTGGCAGAAACCCAAAGAGTAGCAACATTCCAGAGCTGAGATTGTGATGTCATAATGCCTCATTCCACCAATGCCTAAGAGCCAGCCTCATCATGGTACAGGGGCATTGCAAGTGATACAAAATGCTGCAGCCAGATTGATCACAGGAGCTCCTAAATATGATCATATTATACCTTATCTTTGACAATTGCATTGGCCGCCTGTGACATTTATAGAGCAGTATAAGTTTTTGATGATTTGTCATCAGTTCCTGTATGGTACTATTCCGGAGTATTTCAAGGAAACGATGACTGTTTACCACCCTAAAAGACCCTTGCGTTCTGAAAATTTAGCTATGCTGATAGGCAATGTTAATCTGAAATATGTAGAAGCTTGTGTAATGACCTTTTGCTGTACTGGGATAAAGTTATGGAATTCGCTGGTAGGACAGTTAAGGAAATATGCTGACAGAAAATTATTAAAAAGACAACTATTTGTCACTACTTTTTATAGGGTCTGACTCACCTTAATCGAAGACTTATTGTCAATTTAAATCTTGATATCTAATTGTCCTTTTGTATTGTTTTAACTATTGTGTATGTTTGTTCTTATATAAACCGCCTAGGGCTAGACGGTATAGAAATTTTAAAAATAAGTAAATAAACAAATGATGTCACAATGGCTTGATTATCCTATACTCGACTCGCATAAAAACATAAGAATTGCCATATTGGGACAGATCGAAGGTCCATCAAGCCCAGTATCCTGGTTTCCAACGACCAACCCAGGTGCCAAGTACTTAGCTAGATCCCAAGTAATAAAACAAATTTTATGCTGCGTATCCTAAGAATAAGCAGTGGATTTCCCCAAGCCATCTCAGTAAAGGCCCATGAACTTCCCTTTTAGGAATGTATCCAAACCTTTTTTAAACCCTGCTAAGCTAACTGATTTCACCACATTCTCTGGCAATGAATTCCAGAATTTACATGTTGTGTGGAAGAAATATTTTCTTTGGTTTATTTTAAATCTACTACTGTACATATGTATAATATTCCACACAGGTTTTGAAGATATTTAAAATTTAAATGGTTGACAGATGTGTATACAGTACAGTAGGTTGGATTTGAACCATTCATGTAAGTTCATGTCAGCCTATATCTGTACACCACCTTGGGTGAATCTCTTCAAAAAAGTGGTTAATAAACCTAATGAATAAATAATAGGTAATACTGTGGACTCACTCACATTATAATAACGTAAATGACCATTGCTAATTCTGACCATGATCAAAAAGAAGAAATACATATATATTTTTACTTTCTGCTATAACAAGTTTCACCCTGTGTCATGGCAACCAATGTCGCTTTGTTTGATGAGTCATTGTCATTTTGTGAAACTCTACTAACGTTTTTTTGCTCTCTACTTTATCTTCTGAAATGATTAAAGGTCCTTGGCCATAATTGCCTATATCCTAAATGTACATCTATAGCACAGCCATGGCTGGTAGTATCAGGCTCTCGTAAGCAGTTCAATTATGACTAATTTTGGCAATCAAATGTGATTTTTCTAGGCTTCCACTTTTAGCACAGTGATTTATTGAAGGTGGCGTAGATTGCAGGAAATTTTCTACCTACCTCTCAAGAATACTTCTTAATCTCCATTATAATGTTCTCTGTGTTGAAAATACCATCCCCCGCCAGCTAAAGACCTTTGGAGTTTCATGGTAATAAGAATCTACTAGGACAAAACCTGTGTAACAGCACAAAGATGAGCTTTAATGGAAAGTACTTGACATTGATTTGTGATGGCACGTGCTATATTAGTGTATTGCTATTGTGGAAGCCAAACTGGAATAAAGAGGCTTTAGAATTTTATTTCATTTTTACACACACTGGGCTTGGCAAGTCCATTGTAACGTTTGATTGTTAAGCAAAACAATCATGTCTTTAGCTGTCCTTCTGGGCATAAAAGCACAGTTTTGTTCCTCTTATTCTGTGCATGGATCTTCCATAGTGTCTGATAATAATGACCAGATGTTCCGACTTGACCTACAAAAATTAATGGAGGAGGACCAGCCAGTCTCCTCATTATGGAAGTCAGATGCCAACTGGTAATGAAGAATGATTGAGAGAGCTCAGCTCCCCTGTTTTTCCTAAACCACAAAATTAGGCACAGACCCAGCTGTGTGCAATGCAAATTTTCAGTTAAAGTGCAAGGGTTTTCTGCTCATGTTCCCGGCATATTTCTATACTAGATGGCAGGGTTAAATGGTGCTTCAGTCAGTGATGGGTAGGACTGGGTGGCAGGGGGAGCGAATGGGGTCCCCTTTCAATGGCAGAGCTAGCCAGTGGATCTCATCTGAAAGTATGATTGCTCTATAGCAGGGGTAGGGAACTCCGGTCCTCGAGAGCCGTATTCCAGTCGGGTTTTCAGGATTTCCTCAATGAATATGCATGAGATCTATTTGCATGCACTGCTTTCAATGCATATTACATAGAAACCTAGAAATAGACGGCAGATAAGGGCCACGGCCTTATCTAGTCTGCCCACCCTAATGACCCACCCCTACCTTTGCCTTGTGAATAGATCCCATGTGTCGATCCCATTTGGCCTTAAAGTCAGGCACGCTGCTGGCCTCAATCACCTGCAGTGGAAGACCATTCCAGCGATCAACCACCCTTTCATTAAGGAAATCCTGAAAACCCGATTGGAATAAGGCTCTTGAGGACCGGAGTTCCCTACCCCTGCTCTATAGTTTAGGTCACTGCCCATGACAGATGGATTACAAAGAAATGTATATTGGTACTAGATCCCAGTATGTATCATGTTACAGGGTTAGCCAATTTCGGTCCTCGAGAGCCGGAGCCAGGTCAGGTTTTCAGGATATCCACAATGAACATGTATGAGATAGATTTGCATCTCAAGGAGGCAGTGCATGCAAATCCATCTCATACATGTTCATTGTGGAGATCCTGAAAACCTGTCCTGGCTCTGGCTCTCGAGGACCGGAATTGCCTACCCCTGGGTCAGACCAATGGTCCATCTATCCAGACTCTTTTTTCCATCAGTGACCAATCCAGGCCACAGTACCTGACAGAAACCCAAATAGTAGCAACATTCCGGAACCCTGCAGAATCTCAAAGAGTAGCAAGATTGCAGAATCCCAAATAGTAGCAACATTCCATGCTCTAAATCAGGGGAAGGCAATTCCGGTCCTCGAGAGCCGGAACCAGGTCAGGTTTTCAGGATATCCACAATAAATATGCATGAGATAGATTTGCATCTCAAGGAGGCAGTGCATGCAAATCCATCTCATACATATTCATTGTGGATATCCTGAAAACTTGACCTGGCTCTGGCTCTGGCTCTTGAGGACCGGAATTGCCTTTCCCTGTGTTAGGATAAAAACTTGTATTGCAAAATCTTCCACTGTTAAGCAATAACTATGGCAAATTGTAACCTGTTTATTGATATTAGACCCCTTGAATGTATCGAATTACATAGAAACTTGATGGCAGATAAAGGCCAAGTGGCCCATCCAGTCTGCCCATCCGCAGTAACCATTATCTCTTCCTCTCTCTAAGAGATCCCACAAGCCTAAACTAGGCTTTCTTGAATTTAGACCACATCTCTGTCTCCACCACCTCTTCCGGGAGACTGTTCCATGCATCTACCACCCTTTCGGTGAAAAAGTATTTCCTTAAATTATTCCTGAGCCTATCACCTCTTAACTTCATCCTATGTCCTCTCATTCCAGAGCTTCCTTTCCAATGAAAGAGACTCGACTCCTGTGCATTTACATCATGTAGGTATTTAAACGCCTCTATCATGTCTCCCCTCTCCCGCCTTTCCTCCAAAGTATATAGATTGAGATTTTTAAGTGTGTCCCCATATGCCTTATGACAAAGACCATTTGGAAAGTCAGTCTGGGATCCCGGATAGTCCTTTAAAAAGAGGACAAGTCTGGGTTTTCCCAGATGTCTGGTAACCCTACGGGGGGGAGGAGTATACTAATGATGGCATTTTCAAATATTTTCCTGCATTTGTTTCAGCAAAAATCTGCACATGTATAAAGCAGTTGAAAGCTTTTCACTGGTGAAAAGAAGTGAATGTTGCATAAAGTCCTGTCATCATAGGCCTAACAGGAAATGGGAAGAAACTGAAAGACCTCAAGCAATGAGCAAATGACAAGTGAAACAGGGCAACAAAAGCAAAGCCTGAAAAATATTGATTTCAAAACGAACAAATCTAATTAAAAGTATTAAGAACAGAGCTGGTAGGGATCGGGTGGGTTGAAATTATAACTGAAAGAGGTGAGGTCGTGAGGAGTAGGAAAGGGTTTCCACAGCTACAAAGGGGAGTTGCTTTTTATTATTTAAAGAAATGAAAGAAACACTGCAGGCCCATCAACTAGTAACACAGAGGAAATGTTTTAATAGTGCTGCATACAGAAGAGACAAAATCCATCCCTGGGCCATGAAGGCCTGAGAGACTGGGAGGGGGCTGATAGCAGGAATGGCTTCAGAAGGTGGCAAACAAGGTGACTGCAACACTGGTGCATTTTGTTCCTGTTTAGAAAATTGGTCCATTCCAAATTCTCACCAATTTAAAAGTAAAAGATTTACTAAGCTTCCCAGTGCATTTAATGCCTTTCAGAGAAGGAAATGCTAATTTGTAACTTGTTGTAATTCTTGAATCGCAAGATCTAAAGGAATTCCAACTCAGGGGAATCAAAGAGTCAAATATTCCATAAAGGAGTTTGAAAAGCACACATGCACACTTGAACTGGATCCTATGATGGACCGGAAGCCAATGGGGAAACATGATCGTACTTTCTCTTTCCAAAAATAAGTTTGGCCGCTGTATTCTGTATTAACTGGAGACGATCTAAGCTACTCTGTAGAATTGCAGTAGTCCAACTGGGCCAACACTGTGGATTGTACCAGTAATAAATAATGTTCTTGATAAAATAGTGATCTGACTTTCCTCAGGGTATCCCGAAAGTAGAGTCAGCATTTGCCTGGATAAGTGATGATAGAAACATAGAAACAGACGGCAGATAAGGGCCACGGCCCATCTAGTCTGCCCACCCTAATGACCCTCCCCTACCTTTGCCCTGTGAATAGATCCCATGTGCCAATCCCATTTGGCCTTAAAATCAGGCACGCTGCTGGCCTCAATCACCTGCAGTGGAAGACTATTCCAGCGATCAACCACCCTTTCAGTGAAAAAGAATTTCCTGGTGTCACCTCGTAGTTTCCCGCCCCTGATTTTCCACGGATGCCCTCTTGTACTTAACCAGCCGGGGTAACCCACATGAATGAGACGCACAAATCACAGTCCTATCTCTGCGGCAAATCCACCAGTTAAGTTCTGAATATTGACTAAACCAAGTGTGTGTTAGTCAGTGTCGCCAGTGGCATAGTAAGAGGGGGTGCGGTCCGTCCCAGGCACAGTCTTCCTAAGGGCGCGGTGGCACCCCTCCTCCTTTCCGCCCTCCCTGCTCGCCTGCCCCCTGCTCGCTCGCCCCCCGCCCCGCTCCTTTCCTTGCCACACACGCCCCTTGCCTTCCCCCATACCTTTTTGGTGCTCTCTCTGATGCCACTTCTGGGACTCGTATGAGGAAAGACTAAAACGGTTGGGGCTGTTCAGCTTGCAAAAGAGATGGCTGAGGGGAGATATGATTGAAGTCTACAAAATCCTGAGTGGAGCAGAACGGGTACAAGTGGATCGATTTTTCGCTCCATCAAAAATTACAAAGACTAGAGGACACTCGATGAACTTACAGGGAAATACTTTTAAAACCAATAGGAGGAAATATTTTTTCACTTTGAGAATAAGCTCTGGAACGCATTGCCAGAGGTTGTGATAAGAGCAAGACACGGGGGAACCAACTTCTTGCCCTGGATTGGTAGCATGGAATGTTGGTACTTGGGGTAGGGGTACTATTCTTTGGAGTTCTAGAATCTTTTACTCTTTGAGATTCTGGAACATTGCTACTCTTGGGTTTTGGCCAAGTACTAGTGACCTGGATTGACCACCGTGAGAACGGGCTACTGGGCTTCATAGACCATTGGTCTGACCTAAAAAGGCTATTCTTATGGCCCGTGCCTAGAAAGTGATGTCAAAGGGGGGGACGGGGAAAGGAAAGGGAGCATGTGGGGGAGGGGCACCCCTTGCCCTTTCTACGCCATTGAGTGTCGCATAAATTGGACAGTCATTGCTGAAGCCCGGACATGGCCCCGGGCTTTGAATATCTGAGAATAATGCTGTCCCTTTGCTGTTTTAAAGTCAATCTACCTGATATTTAGTTGGCCTGGAACAGATCCCAGCCAACCACTGATATTCAGTGGGCTTTTTTGGGCTTTTTTTAAAAAATTCTACTTCTTTTTGATCCCTTTTGTGATGGAGGCCTAATTTCTGTAGCCTTTCCTCATAGGGAAGACATCCCATCGCTCTTCTCGGAACCTTTTCTAATTCCGCTCTCTCTTTTTTTTGAGATGCAGTGACCAAAATTGTACACAATATTTTATTACATAGTATATATACCAGACCACATTATAATATTCTCATTTTTCTTTTCCATTCCTTTCCTGTCCAGCTCATAGACATCTGGTTCAGCAGGGCATCGTAGCTTAATACTAAATTGAAAGAGTGTAGGTATGGAACCTAGCAGGTAACATACCGCAGTTAGTCATAAAACTTGGGCGGAGCCCCTGGATTGATCAAGCTTCCACGAACAAGACAAGTTGGAGCCGGGCGCTATTGCTTCTGAATTCCTAAACTGGCACACTCCCATTAGGGCTGGTGCCAGGTAAATGCATGCATTTGTGTAGGAGGGTGACGAGAGGGTGGGGTGGGACACTTAGCACAAGAAAAACCTCACAGAGAGAGGGGAGGCCTTAGGAGGAATTTGTGGCTGGCCAAACAAGCTACAACATTTGGGAAACAGCAGGGCTGAGTAACACTTTGTTTTGCTTTCCCGCCTGAGTAATTTGTAGTATGGTATTAGGAAACTTTTTTTTTTAATGTGCTCTAGGTAAAACTGCCCATTTTGAAAGTATGATGTAATTTCTCAGTTCTTAAAAATAGGATTTAAACTTCTTCTGGAAAGATCTAGTGTAATGGTAATGTTTGAACTGAATAGAAGGTTTCTTAAGAGCCCCTACACCACTGATGCTATTAATCATTTCTGTTGGGCTACTAGACATACACAGCACTGTACATCAAAACATAGAAGAGACAGTCCCTGCTCTAAAGAGCTTACAATCTAGTCAAGACAGACAAATTGGACAAAAAGGTGTATCGATACACAGTGCTCAATGGGGGAATTACAGAGTTAATGATAAGACAGAGATTGGTGCTTAGAAGGTGGGTTGGAGTTTGGAATTGGAATACCGCCAGAGACAGAGCCTGATGTATCGAGACAGGATTCCGGAAAGTTATTGTTCTTTGAAATTCTGGAATGTTGCTAATATTTGGAATCCCCAAAGAGTAGCAACATTCCATGCTGGGGCTGCTATGGCGCTACTAGACGCTCTACGCTGTACATGAAAAACACCGCAATAAAAATTATATTTCATGCCAAAAAATATGACCATGTTTCCCCCCTCCTGCGCAAAGCATACAGGTTGCCCGTTGAACACAGGATTAGTTATAAGACACGCCAAAGTAACCAATCAGAAGTTATCGATAGCTTACTAATTCCCCACTGTCCATCTAAAACGCTTCGTTCTATGACACAAAACCTTCTTGCGGTCCCATTTCTAAAGCATATTAACACGATAAGATCAAATAACTTTGCAGTGACTGCGCCATCGCTCTGGAATTCTATTCGTGAAGAAGTATCTCTGCTTCATTTTAAAACAAAGCTAAAACCATTTCTGTTTCAAGACGCATTCGATACCTAATTGCCCTTGTAAGGGCTAAACACATGTTGACTGCAGATGGCGACATCCTTCCCCTCCCTGTCGTTTTTTCCTTAATTGTTCTCTTTTTTAAAATATTGTAGTTCCTTCCCTTTTTCCATTTGTTTCTGTCCGTCATTGTTTGAATTTGTTTGTAGATTCTATTTGTCAAATGTTCACCCCTATTTTATATTCTTGTACACCGCTCAGAAGTCTGATTGAGCAGTATAAGAAATTTTAAATAAACTTGAAACTTGACAGTCCCTGCTCAAAAGAGCTTACAAGCTAGTGAAGCCACCAACTAGACAAGAAGCTGCATCTAGACACAGTGCTCAGGTGCGGGAATTACAGAGGGAATGATAAGACAGATATTGGTGCCTAGCAGGTGGGTTGGAGTTTGGAACAGAAGCAGCTTGAAAGAAGCGGGATTTGAGACTGCATTTGAATACTGCCAGAGACGAAGCCTGACGCATCGAGTTAAGCACTTTGTTCCCGGCATATGGGGCAGCAAAATAGAAGGGACAAAGTGTGGAGTTGGCTGTAGAGGAGAAGGGTACAGATAAGAGAAACTTATTGGATGAGTGGACTGCCCGGGGGAGTGTGGGCAGAGAGGAGAGGTACTGAGGAGCTGCAGGCTAAATACCATTGTAGGTCAGTATGAGGAGTTTGAACGCTTACAAACAGTACGAAATGCTGCAATCCGGCTGTTAGGTTGGGCACACATCTATGACCATGTAACTCCTTACCAATGGAATTTAGAATTAAATTTAAGATTTTGATGTTGGCACATAGGGAATAGACTTAGTAGATAAAGACAGATTGTTCACCCTCTCCAGGGTGGGGAGAACGAGAGGGCACTCTCTAAAGTTAAAAGGGGACAGATTCCGTACAAACGTAAGGAAGTTCTTTCTTCACCCAGAGAGTGGTAAAAATCTGAAATGCTCTTCCAGAGGCTGTTATAGGGGGAAACACCCTCCAGGGATTCAAGACAAAGTTAGACAAGTTCCTGCTGAACCAGAACGTACGCAGGTAGGGCTAGTCTCAGTTACGGCACTGGTCTTTGACCTGAGGGCCGCCGCGTGAGCGGACTGTTGGGCACGATGGACCACTGGTCTGACCCAGCTGCGGCAAATCTTATGTTCTTACAACCTTTTACGATATGATAACCAATGTAGCGCACGCTGATTTAGCATACGCTAAACGCTAATGCACCCATAGACTATAATGGGCATGTTAATATTTAGCTAAAATGGCGCACCTTTGTAAAAGAGGGGGCTAGTGTTGTTTTATGCACCTCTGTGTTTATTGAGATCTGTAAATGATAACAGAGTAGCTGTTCCCCATATTTCGAAGGCTCACCTTGCTGCGACTAGAAATGGTGCATTTACCAGTAGAGTTAAGGAAGAATCATTTCAAAGTTTTCAAATGGCCTTTTAAAAATGAGTAACTGTATCCGGGACTACAGTCTGTATTAATTGGAAATTAATTTATATGGTATTTATATATTTTTATATTAGTTTTACTTGTAATGATGATATATATTAGAAATGTTAACTTCTTTCCTTTTTTTTTCCTCCCTTTTCTATTTTTAATGGGGTTCTTTTCACAAATTTGATTGAGTTGTGATTCAAATCGCTTTGATCCTTTTTGGCTGTATAGGCGGTCTAGAAAGATTTTAATAAACATAAACTATGGACTCCTTTTACTAAGGTGCACTAGCGTTTTTAGCGCATGCTGCACGACAAGAACTAACGCCAGCTCAATCCTGGTGTTAGCGTCTAGCGTGCGCTAAAACCACTAGCGCAGCGTAATAAAAGGAGCCCTATATGCGGAAATGGATAGGGAGCCAATGAAGTGACTTGAGGAGAGGGGTAATGTGGGCAAAGCGACACGGGCAGAATATGAGGCGTGCGTATAAGAACATAAGAACATAAGAACTGCCTCTGCTGGGTCAGACCCGAGGTCCATCGTGCCCAGCAGTCCGCTCACGCGGTGGCCCAACAGGTCCAGGACCTGCGCAGTAATCTTCTATCTATACCCCTCTATCCCCTTTTCCAGTAGGAATTTGTCTAATCCTTTCTTGAACCCCAGTACTGTACTCTGCCCAATTACGTCCTCTGGAAGCGCATTCCAGGTGTCCACCACACGTTGGGTAAAAAAGAACTTCCTAGTATTTGTTTTGAATCTGTCTCCTATCAACTTTTCTGAGTGCCCTCTTGTTCTTTTATTTTTCGAAAGTTTGAAGAATCTGTCCCTCTCTACTCTCTCTATGCCCTTCATGATCTTGTAAGTCTCTATCATATCCCCTCTAAGTCTCCTCTTCTCCAGGGAAAAGAGTCCCAGTTCCTCAATTCTTTCTCTATCTATCTCTCTCTATTTCTGTCTCTCTTCCTTTCTCTCTCTCTCTCTCTCTCTCTCTCTCTCTCTATTTCTCTCTGTCTCCCTTTCTCTCTCTCTTTCTGTCCCTCTCTACTCTCTCTATGCCCTTCATGATCTTATAAGTCTCTATCATATCCCCTCTAAGTCTTCTCTTCTCCAGGGAAAATAGACCCAGCTTCTCCAATCTCTCTTCATATGACAGGTTTTCGTATGTACAGTATGGCTCCATAAGACAAACAATAAATCAATCAACCATGGACATTCTGCAGCGATAATGAAATACTCTGCTTGAGAAAATAAAAATAATTGCAGACAGAATGAAATGTATCCGGAATCATCACAGTTTAATTTTGGTCTCCTTCTCTGAATAAAGTGGCTGAATGAATCTTAGATCACACACTGACCACCTCGGGGTGAATGATGCCTGGCATCACCTTTCCTCAGGTTGGATTTCTGCCTGGGTATGTGATAGATGCATGGTGCAAAAGAAGTGGCTTCCTTCTTTTTTGGATTAGAAAACCCATGCCCATTATCGGATTAAAGTTACGGATTTAGATTTGGCATGCTGACTTCTCTCTGTCAAGCTTCTGCCCTGGGTTTTGTAACAGGCGTGTTTATACACATTAGATAATTACAGAGACTGAAAAGATGATAATTATGGTGACAGCAGTTCAACTATAGTAACCCTGCAAATAAAGTCAAGTTAGAGAAATTGAGTGGTTTGGGCATTAAAAGGATGTGAAAGCCAAGTGTTTTGTAACCTAGGTCTCTAATATGGGCATTAAAAATTGGCTGACATTGTGGAACCATTATGCTTTGGTGGAGGAGTAGCTCAAAGTTTAGACCAGTGGGTGGGGAGCCAGGATTGAAATCTCACTGCTGCTCCTTGTGACTGTGGGCAAGTCACTTAACCCTTCATTGCCACAGGTACAAACTCAAATTGTGAGTGCCTCAGGGACAGAAAAAAAATACCTATGATATATTAGAAATGAAATAAAGAAATTTTAGTCAATCTTAAAACAGTGGCATAGCCAGACAGCCAATTTTAAGCAGGCCTGAGCCCAAAGTAGGCAGACATCTCTCTCTCTCTTGATCCCTCCCTTTCCCCCCAGCCCATGCAGCGGACACTCTCTCCCTCCCTTCCCACACCTACAGCCCATGCAGCAGACGCTCTCTCCCTCCCTTCCTACATTCCCAGCCCATGCATCAGATTTTCTCCCTCCCTTCCCCCCAGCCCTTGCAGCAGATTCTCTCTCTCTCCCTCCTTTCCCCCTAACCCGTGCAGCAGATTCTCTCTCTTCCTCCCTTTTCACCCTCATCTCGAGCAGCAGATTCTTTCTCTCCCTCCTCTCTCACTCCCCCAACCCATGTACCATTTCTTCAGATAGCTGGCAGTGGTTCCTACATGCTTCTGTGGCTGATCCAGAAGTATTCTGACACAAAACACAAATGCATCAGAGGGAAAGCAGAATATTGGGCTCACTGCCCATCCCGGTGATTGGCTATGTCATAGTGAAAAATCGATCCACTTGTACCTGTTCTGCTCCACTCAGGATTTTGTAGACTTCAATCATATCTCCCCGCAGTGTTCTCTTTTCCAAGCTGAAGGGCCCTATCCTTTTAGTCTTTCCTCATACGAGAGGAGTTCTATCTCCTTTATCATCTTGGTCGCTCTTCTTTGAACCTTTTCTAGTGCCGTTATATCTTTCTTCAGATAAGGAGACCAGAATTGAACGCAATACTCCAGATGAGGTCACTCCGTAGAGCGATACAGAGGCATTATAACATTCTTAGTCTTGTAAACCATCCCTTTTAAAATAATTCCTAGCATCCTGTTTGCTTTTTTGGCTACCGCCACACATTGGTCAGAAGATTTCAACGTATTCTCTACGATGACACTGAGATCCTTTTCTTGGGCGCTCACCCCTAAGGTGGACCCTAGCATCTGGTAACTGTGATTTGGGTTATTCTTCCCAATGTGCATCACTTTGCATTTGTCCACATTAAATTTCATCTGCCACGGACGCCCAGTCTTCCAATTTTCACAATTTGCATGCGTTTTAATAACTTTGAACAGTTTAGTGTCATCTGGAAATTTAATCACCTCATGCATCGTTCCAATTTCGAGATAGTTAAATAGCACCGGTCCCAGTCCAGTCACTTAATCCCCCCATTGCCCCAGCTACGTTAGATAGATTGTAAGCCCACTGGAACAGACAGAGAACATGCTTGAAGTAGCTGAATAAATTCAAAACAGTATAGAAAATTGAATAAATAAATAAGATAGTTTATCCAGTGAACTAGTTGGTTTGATTTTATTTTGCTAAGTTTATAGAATGAGTTTTAAAATGGAGAAACAAAAGCCCCTTTCTGATGCCGAGAATTCCTAAATGAGATCCATTATAGTTCTTTGCCGATGGGTTTTCACATCACTGCTGCATTTTTTTGAATGGATCCCACAATATCCTCTTGAGGGGTTCATGCAGAAAGCCATTTTTGTTCCCGGCTCTGCACGGGGCAGGAGCTTAGGAAGATCGCTCCTGCCCCACTTCACCACTAGATCACCAGGCAGTGGACAGGGGTGGGTCAGAGTCAGCTCTAAAGTTATTCGCAATTTTTTCCATATTCGCAGGCCGGCTCTGCCCCTATCCTCTGCAAATATGGAGGGAGAAGAGTATTACCTTCTCATAGCTTTCTGTATTAGCTTCTGAGGCATTAGGGGGACGGGTGATAATCAAATCTGCATTGATTGGTGAAAACCCTTACGTTTATTGGTTGTTATGTCAGCGACCCTTGGGAACATTTCTGAAGAATGCAGACAAAATTACTCAGTCGAGAGTGGGCAGTAATGAAAGTCCTTTTTCCCAGAGGTATATTATTCCCTTTTCTGAGTATTACAAATAAGGAGCCTCTTTAAGCCAAGCAGAAGGATTAACCAAACTCGAAACTGAATGCCTCATAGAAATCAAAAATTCTACAGTAGAACATTTCTGCCTTGGTCTGTTCCTTTGGCCTCCTGTTCACAATGCAACAGGCGTGTGCATCAAAATCCCTTAAAACATAGCCTGCTGTGTGTGATTTCCAATATAATCAGGTCTGCATTCTCTGTTCTTCTTTTTTCTAACTCTGGCTTACATCTTAATCATTACTTTAACTACTCAGAAATAACAGAAAAATATGTTCGTCGTAATAGTTCTGAATTACTAAAAACACGTGACGCTAATTGTTAAAATCAGTGTAATTCGGCGCAGTCAGACCCGGGCAATCATCTCTGTTGCCAGCCCTACATAACGAGAGGTCAACATTTGTGTTGGTTTCAAGTGTGCAATGCTTGTTTAAGAAAACTGCCGTCCATGCAGTGAACTTCAACAGACCCGATGGGGTTGGTTTATTAAGTGACAAAGTAGCCCAGACCACGCAGAGAGAAAACCTGACAGCCTATATAATTGGATCCTCTTAAGGCAGGGCACAAATCCTTCAGTCTTATGTATTTTACCAAGCTGGAAGTTGAAAACTCTACTCCAAAATGTCCTTCACTCTTATTATAACATGGAGGATAAGGCACAGGGAGAGGGGGAGAGGGTCATTAGGGCTTGGAATAGATAGTTATGAAATGATAATGATTAAAGATGTACTGTAATCTAATTGACTACAGATTCCAAACCTGGACCACTAGTGGTATGAAAACTTTTGAATAATAAAAGAACAAGAGGGCATTCGGAAAAGTTGAAAGGGAACAGATTCAAAACGAATGCCAGGAAGTTCTTTTCCAGATCCTTTTTCATATTTTCCACTCCCTCTTCGGTGTCTACTCTGTTACAAATCTTGGTGTCATCTGCAAAAAGGCACACTTTTCCTTCTAACCCTTCAGCAATGTCACTCACAAACATATTGAACAGGATTGGCCCCAGCACCGAAACCTGAGAGATTCCACTACTCACCTTTCCTTCCTCCTAGCGACTTCCATTAACCACCACCCTCTGACATCTGTCTACAGCCAGTTTCTAACACAGTTCACCACTTTGGGTCCTAACTTCAGCCCTTCAAGTTTGTTCAACAGCCTCCTATGATGAACCGTATCAAAGGCTTTACTGAAATCTAAGTAAATTACATCTAGCATATGTCCTCGATCCAGCTCTCTGGTCACCCAATCAAAAAATTCAATCAGGTTCGTTTGGCACGATTTTGTTTGAATGTTGATGCGAAACAATGTCGATGGGACATTTCCAAGTTGATTTTTGCAGCATTTTCAGTGAGGTGGTGCCAACTGTTTGGAACGACTAGTTACTGTTGACGAAACATGGTTACACAACTATGATCCTGAGACAAAACAACAGTCCATGCAATGGTGGCACTCAGGTTCTCCAAGACCGTGGAAATTCGAGACCCAAAAGTCAGCAGGAAAAGTCATAGCCGCAGTGTTTTGGGATGAGGAAGGTGTTGTAATGACTGATCATCTTCCAAGGGGCCAAACGGTTAATGCAGAATAACTGTACTGATTAAAGGAGGCATTGAAAGAAAAAAAGGAGAGGGAAGCTGTGGAAAGGAGTTCTCTCATTGCAAGACAATGCAGCTGTTCACAAGGCTGGCAAAACAGTGGATGTCTTGACGTGGTTAGGGATTCTGTGCATAGACCACTCTACTCTCTACACTCTAGACTCTAGAGGAACGCAGGGAGAGGGGGACATGATTGAGACATTTAAATACATCACGGGACGTGTCGAGGTGGAAGAAGACATCTTCTTTCTCAAAGGACCCTCGGTCACAAGGGGGCATCTGCTCAAACTCAGAGGAGGGAAATTCGATAGTGACGTAAGGAAGTATTTCTTCACAGAAAGGGTTGTAGATCACTGGAACAAGCTTCCAGAGCAGGTGATCAAGGCCACCAGCGTGCTTGACTTTAAGAATAAATGGGATGTCCTAGTGGAATCCCTAAGAGGGTCGAGTTAAGGAACTAGATCATTAATACTCATACTTAATGGGGTGGGTCAGTAGAGTGGGCAGACTTGATGGGCTATAGCCCTTTTCTGCCGTCATCTTTCTATGTTTCTATGTTTCTACTCATCAGATCTTGCTCCATGTGACTATTTTCTGTTTCCAAACCTTAAAACAGTGTGAAAGGGTGACAATTTTTGAGTGATTTGCAGGTGATTTCAGCAGCAGAGCAGTAATTCAGTGACCAGACATCAGAGTAGTTTTTGGAAGGGTTACAGAAACTTCAGACTAGCATTCAAGAGCTGAGCTCTCTTCATTAAGTCTGGAAAGGTAGCTGTACTCTCCTACTGATCTGATGAAGGGAGAAAAATTCTCATCTACAGCTAATTTCTTAATCCATAACAATGTGTGGTGGACACCTGGAATGCGCTTCCAGAGGACGTTATAGGGCAGAGTACGGTACTGGGGTTTAAGAAAGGATTGGACAATTTCCTGCTGGAAAAGGGGATAGAGGGGTATAGATAGAGGATTACTGCACAGGTCCTGGACCTGTTGGGCCGCCGCCTGAGCGGATTGCTGGGCACGATGGACCTCAGGTCTGACCTAGTGGAGGCATTTCTTATGTTCTTATGTTCTCTTGTCATATAAAACATAGCAGTGAAAGAAAGAAAACAGGGGAAGGTGATAATTTTATTTAGGATTACAGAAAATTTGCTGCAGACACTTTTTTGTTTAAAAAAAAAAGGGAACCCAGAAGTGTCCATTGGCGTGAACATTAATTTTTAGTTGTAAAACTAAGACATCATGGATCCATTCTGAACTCACTGTCAAACAGTCCTGGATCCAGGCCATACAGAAAAGCAAACAAATCTATCAGTTCCCATAGGATAGGAGGTTCAATAGCAGGGACTCACGTTCGTGCCAATTGACAAATAAAACTATTTCCATGAGTTATATCTGGCTCTCACTCTTTATGAAAAAGTGGTGGCTGCAGCCCCATGATGATTTACTGTGCCAATAACTTTGCTCTATAACCTGAGAGAGAGAAAGAGATTGTGCGTGTGGGTGCATGATGAAACCGGCATGAAAGAGGTGAATCTTATCATCTGGAGATCAGACGGTTCATCTCTGCTATGAAGCAGGACGATCCACATAGAACACTGTGCAATTATCTGACTAGACATGCTTTCTCCAAGCCATTAGCATCTTGCAAGTTGCTTGCAAAAAAAAAAAAAATTGCAAATCCTTCCTCGAGGTCTACACAACGCTCAGGTTTTAACTAAGGCAATACTAAATATAGAAATAAAATGAAAACACAAAGGAAATAAGGTGATAAAGTAACTAAAAAGTGACTCCATCTTGTGTGATATGAAAGTATGTTTAGCCTGAGGAAAAGGTCCTATCACAGTCTCTAATATATTTATCCATATCCTGCTGGCAGATTTTTCATGATATCTTCCCAAAAAGTTCTAATCACTACCTATGATTCAAAATTTTTCCCATCTGGAGGAGATTAGGGAGAGGAGGATGGTTATAAAGTTTAGGGTCATAATGGTGAAATCTCCAGAAATGGATGAAATGCTAGTGTGATTTTGCAGCATTTTCAGTGAAGTAGTGCCAACTTATGGGAACGACTAGTTACTGTCGATGAAACATGGTTAACCACTATGATCCTGAGACAAAACAACAGTCCATGCAATGGTGGCACTCAGGTTCTCCAAGGCCAAGGAAATTCAAGACCCAAAAGTCAGCAGGAAAAGTTATAGCCACAGTATTATGGTTTCTATTTATATCCTGCTTTATACAAAACAGGTTCCAAAAACATATACAGTACATAGTATTAAAAAAAACTACAGAAAACACACTTTACAAAACACATACCTGCATGCACGGACTTGCCTTAACTGCCTTGACCTAGATAAAATACACAACAAAAACAATCTACCCCACCCTCACATCCAATACTCACCCACACGCCATAAATAGCTACCCCTGTCTCTTTGTATCATTTATACCAGTGGTTCCCAAACCTGTCCTGGGGGACCCCCAGCCAGTCAGGTTTTCAAGATATCCCTAATGAATATGCATGAGAGAGATTTGCATACCTGTCACTTCCATTATATGCAAATCTCTCTCATGCATATTCATTAGGGATATCTTGAAAACCTGACTAGCTGGGGGTCCCCCAGGACAGGTTTGGGAACCACTGATTTATACATTCAAGTTGTAACACTATATTGTCTTCTCTCTTAGTGCCCATATTTCATCTGACAAAACAGATGATGTTTCAACAAACGTTTAAATGAAGTGAGATTCCCTTGCTGACATATGTAACCCGGGAGTTTATTCCACTCTGCTGGGCCCGCACATGAAAATGTCGCAGCCCTCATAGTTTGCAATTGCAACTCCTTTCTAGATGGTATCGCCAAATCACTGTAACCAGCAGAACTTAACTTTAAGAGTGAAGTCTGGCATGCGATATTGATTGTGGACTGTGCAGATTTATTGTGAACTGATAAACTCCATTCATGGAAACTCCCCCAGATATCTGAGTTTAGGATCACAGCTCAAATCTTCAGCCCAGCTCTTTTAACATATTTATTCAAGTTTCCTAAACTTGGCAGATTATTTTAAGACTGTTCTAAAATCCAGATAGTTAATTTCAGCCTCTGTTACCAACAAAAAGGTTATCACATTGATGGAACCTAGTGAAATGTTTATGTTCTCGGCATATAGATCACAGTAAAGAGTTTTTAGTACCAGCAAAGAAGTCCTTTTAGTTGCAATAAAAGCTGATGAAATGTGAATGATTAGTTAGGAATGAGCACTTCGGAGCAAGAGGCCTGGGTTTGACAGCGAGCTGGCTGATTGGGTCTATACAGGAGAAGAAAACAAGAACATGCCTTACTGGGTCTATCAAGCACAGTGGCCAATCCCTAGGACCTGGCCAAAACCCAAGGAGTAGCAACATTCCATACAGAATTTCAAAGAACAGCAGCATTCTGGAATCCCAAAGAGTACCAAAATACCATGCTACTGATCCAGGACAAGCAATGACTTCCCCCATGTCTTTCTCAATAACAGACTATGGATTTTCCCTCCAGGAAATTGTCCAAACCTTTCTGAAAACCAGATACGCTATCCATTAGCACATAAGAATAGCCTTACTGGGTCAGACCAATGGTCCATTAAGCCCAGTAGCCTGTTCTCATGGTGGCCAATCCGGGTCCCTATTACTTGGCCAAAACCCAAGGAGTAGCAACATTCCAGCATCTCAAAGAACAGCAAGATTCCGAAACCCCAATGAGAGCAACATTCCAGACCTGAGATTGTGATGTCATAATGCCTTCTCCACCAATGCCTAAGAGCCAGCCTCATCAGTGATGATAGAATGGCTTAATTGTCCTATACTTGGCTCATATAAGAACATAAGAATAGCCTTACTGGGTCAGACCAATGGTCCATCAAGCCCAGTAGCCCGTTCTCACAGTGGCCAATCCAGGTCCCTGGCCAAAACCCAAGGAGCAGCAACATTCCATGCTACCGATCCAGGGCAAGCAGAGGCTTCCCTCGTGTCTTTCTTAATAACAGACTATGGACTTTTGCTCCAGGAACTTGTCCAAACCTTTCTTAAAATCAGCTACGCCATCCGCTCTTACCACAACCTCTGGCAACGCGTTTCTGCACCTTAATCTTTGAATGACAGCTCATCAGGATTACAATGTCTCTTCCTCTCCCCCGTCTCCCCCCCCCCATTTTTATCTCTCTCTGATCTAGTATCAATGTTAACATATACATACAAATTGTACACAGTTAGGCGCCTACATTATTTGTCTAATAGACTTAATCATTGCTGATAATTACAATTAGCACCATAAATTCTAGGGCTGCACATTGATTAATCGCAATTAAAATTTTTAATCGCATAAAGTGTCCCCCCGCCCCCATTTCCTTCTGTATTCATACAGTGGCAAATATAGACAGCAGAAGTAAATGAAAATAAATCATTTTTCATACCTTTGTTGCTTGGTAATTTAATTTTTCTAATCATTTTGTTCTGTCCTAATGTAATTAAAATTTTTTAATTGCGATTAATCACAATTAATCGAAGTGCAGTCCTAATAAATACTCACAAAATATAATGTAATAACTGATCATTTGCACCAGTTAGCTCCAGTTAACCCCAATATTAGCCAGTTACCGGTTAGCAACAATTAGCAAGTCTTTAAGTTATGTGCGCAGTTGCCTCATTCTATAACCTGCATCCATAGCATTGTGTGCAAACGTAAAGCTGGGTGTGCAGTTTTCAAGAATTACGCGGGGGGGGGGGGGCTGTGTCCTTATAAAGTTGGCCTAAATGAGATGCTCACTTGCATTTTCAATCAATAACCCTCTCGGTTGACTGAAGGATCATTCAGAGGACGTTTAGAAATATTCCATAGGGTCTTCAGCTACAAGTGGGACCCAATGTGTTCTTGCAGGAAATCCCAGGCTACAGGCTGGGCTGGTCAGGGAGTTCTTTCCTTTCCAGCCCATTTCCTCCTGCAGTTTGCTCAGAAATACATTTCCCTAAAATGAGTGATATACTTTTGCTGAGTGCAGCCATTCCCAGAATCCAGGTTTCCAGGGTTCAAGGGTCACAGACTTAATATGAAAGGTCTTCCGATAGCCATGGGACTCTGGCCACAAGATGTGCTTATGCAAGAACATATAATTACATAAATCCCAGCAAGATCCCAAAAGACTTCAAATATCGGAGCGCTTAAAAAAAGCCTAGCTACCCTTAATGGATGAATTCATGTACACTGTGTAATAGGCTTTGAAGGGAACAGAATTACAGAATAACATTTTGATTTTACAAAGCTTTTAATGAATCAGATTCAGGAGACTGGATAGGATGGCTGATGGAATTGAGCCCAGGGGGGTTCATAGACAACTCGGCGAAAGACAAAGGCGTGCGCCAAAGAAAATTACAGTTTTTAGGGGCTCCGACGGGGAGTTTTGTTGGGGAGTCCCCCCCCCCCGTTTACTTAATAGAGATTGTGCCAGCGTTGTGGGGGGCTTGGGGGGTTGTAACCCTCCACATTTTACTGTAAACTTAACTTTTTCCCTAAAAACTGGGAAAAAGTGAAGTTTTCAGTAAAATGTGGGGGGTTACAACCCCCCCACCCCCCACAACGCCGGTGCAATCTCTATTAAGTAAACTGGGGGGCTCCCCAACAAAACCAAAATAAAGCAAAGAACCTAAACTTCTTAATGTAAGCGGTAAAGCATTCCGTAGTTTGGTTAATTTAAAAGCAAAATAATGACTAAATCTCTTAAAGGTTCTGTTTTTACCACTGAGAGAGGGAAATGTAAGTTTTAATTTTGGAGAACTTCCGGCGAGATGAGATCTATGAACATTCCAGTCTAAAGGGATCAAAGTGGCAAAAATGCCATATAGGATCTTAAATGCAATATAAAATGCACTTCAATTGAATTCTGAGATACACTGGAAGCCAATGGAATTACTTGAGCAGAGGGGTTACGTGATCAAATTTACTTTCACCAAAGATAAGTTTAGCTGCAGTGTTCTGTGTTAATTGAAGTCTCTGCAGACTGACGTTTGAAAAGACCCAACTACACTGAATTGCAGTAATCCAACCTTGACAAAATGATTGGTGGACGTGATCAAATAGAGCAGAAATGTTACCGTTTCAAAACCACCAAATCAGGTGGCTGTGGCAGCCTCTGAAATGATCAAAATAACATGTGGATGGGTAGCTCATACTAGACCAGGGGGTAGGCAATTCCGGTCCTCGAGAGCCACAGGCAGGTCAGGTTTTCGGGATACCCACAATGAATGTGCATGCGACAGATACAATGGCATGCATTCCCTCCTTGGCATGCATAGCTGTCTCTTGCACATTCATTGTGGGTATCCCGAAAACCTGACCTGCCTGTGGCTCTCGAGGACCGGAATTGCCTACCCCTGTGCTAGACTATCAGGTCTTGCCTACTTTTCTTTGGAATCAGTCCAAAATGCTTGCCCAGGTTAGCCACAGGAAAGGGTGTGCCCTCAGTGTGCCTGACCATCTGTTCTGTTTTTGAAAGTGAGGAAAAGAGACACTCAAGCAATTGGACCAGCTGTACAATTACTTCTGAATGTTTAACTTTATCCTGTGCGTGCCCACATGGTGTGACCCACAAAAACTCAGGACCGAGAACTTGCAGTAGAAATGCATTTTGCAGGATACATGAAAGAAATCACAGCCTGACTCTGCAGTACCTGCTACCTTGCCTTAATCTGGTCCCTTTTTTGGATTTGGGGGCATGCCTTCATGGGTTTCGTCCCACAGGTCTGGTCGGTGACTCTCGAGCTCGGCTGCTTGTTGTTTGCTTGAGGTGTGCTTGGAGTATGATTGGTGTGGTTTGTGTGGATTGCTTGAGAGGGATGATTTTGTCTGCTGGATGAGTGGGGGATGGTTGCGAGGGGGGATTGCTACTTTTGAAAAATGATTTTGCAGTCTTTGGTATCTTTAGGAGGGTCTTTTGGTGCACATACCTGATCCCGAATTGGCAGGGTTCTCCTTTTCTATCTAGCTGATTTTGTATATATTCCTAGCGATTGTTTCGATTGTACCTCTCCTGTTGTACGGCTTTGTATCTACCAGCGATTTACTTTTCTTCTGTATTAGTATTTTGGTCCTCAGTTTGGGCCTTGTTGTTTGTCTTTGACTGCTTTCTCAATAAAAATTATTACAAAAAAAAAAGAAAGAAATCACAGCCTGCAAATTATTCAAAATACGGCAATCAGACTGACCGCAAATGCAAAGAAATTTGATCATGTAACACCACTTCTGATTAACAGCGCATTGGCTTCCTATTTCACACAGAATTACTTATAAGATACTTATTTTAACATTCAAAACATTCAAATTCCCCGCAATTTATAGATAGGCTCCTCGTTCCCTCTGCTTCCACGAGATCGCTTAGATCGAACACTCAACATCTGCTGTTGATTCCCTCTTTGCATCACATTAACACAATAGAAACATAGAAACAGAAAAAATCGGCAGAAAAGGGCTATAGCCCACCAAGTCTGCCCATTCCAAGTATCCCCTCCCCTGAATTTACTCCCTTAAAGATCCCACGTGAGTATCCCATTTTTTCTTAAAATCCGTCACGCTGCTGGCCTTTATCACCTGGAGTGGGAGTCTGTTCCAATGATCCACTACTCTTTCGGTGAAGAAGTACTTCCTGGAGTCGCCATGAAACTTCCCTCCCCTGATTTTCAGCGGATGCCCTCTGGTGGTTGAGGGTCCCATGAGCCAGACAATATCATCTTCTGACTCGATGCGTCCCGTGATGTACTTATATGTTTCAATCATATCTCCCCGTTCTCTTCTTTCCTCAAGTGAGTACAGCCGCAATTTTTTAAATCTTTCTTCATACGTGAGATCCTTGAGCCCCAAGACCATCCTGGTGGCCGTTCGCTGAACCGACTCGATCCTCAACACGTCCTTTCGGTAGTGTGGTCTCCAAAACTGAACACAGTACTCCAAGTGAGGCCTCACCAAGGCTCTGTACAACGGCATCATAACTTCAGGTCTCTACAATTTTTTTTCAGTAACCGCACCCCTACTATGGAACTCAATGCCGACTCATTTATGGGAAGAAGCATCTCTAGACCGCTTTAAATCAAATCTAAAAACCTTTTTATTTAGGGGACGCTTTTTTTTTTTTATTTATAATTTTGAATACTTTACAATATCCAAGAATTCAGAAGAAAAAAGGAAATCACATAAAACAATACATAATCAAATCATACGTACAAATCTCCTTTTAAGCCCACATTAATGGGGAGTATATCTTGCTATTTCTAATAAAATAAAATTCAGGAAATATAAAGGATAATGATTCTTGGTTCATATTTAATGAACCCTGAGTCATTCCTTAAACTGGAATACTATTTATATTGATTCTCCTCATATTTCTCAGTAAAGTGAAACAAATCTCATTCCTATTTCTTTTCTCTTGCAATTAAGAATTGTTGTAGTTGTATTGGATCCCAACAAGAATATTTGATATCTTGTAGTTTAATCATACATTTACAGGGAAATTTCAGGTAAAAGGATGCATCCAGTGCCAACACTCTATCCTTCAATTTCAAAAATTCCTTCCTCCTCAACTGTGTGGTTCTGGATACATCCAGAAAAATCCTGACCAAATCCCCACAAAATTTAATTAACCTATTTTTGAAATAAAGTCTCATTATCAACATTTTATCCATCTCGCTCGTGCATGTTATTACCAGGGTGGACCGACTCTGGATCACATTCTGTGTATTTTCTAAAAATTCAGTCAAATTTACCTCTGGTGTGGTCAGATGGTCCACCTCCTGGGCAGATTCAAGTTTTTTTGGAGGAATATAATAATAATTATTTATTGGAAAATTCTCCGCATTGGTCATTCCCTAGGGGACGCTTTTGATACATAACATCCAATTTCAGGACGCCAGCCCTAACATCCTTGATTTCATTCTTTCCTACAGATGGGATCCCCCATCCTCATGTGTTAACGTTTATTGTTTTCTTTCCTATAATTTGATGTCGTTCTACCCCCCTTTCCCGCTCATGTCTGTTTGGTTAATTTTTATGTAATACCCATTAAAAAAAAAAATTCTATGTACTCTGCTCTGAAATTCGATAAGCGGATTGAAAAAGAGTGCAGAGGTAACTTTCAGTGCTGCCAATGACACAGATATTCAATTCCGGTGCCCAGATGAGGCCTGGGATTGAATATCTGGGTTATTTTTTTGCCTGTGTTAGGGTCATTTTTAAGATCAGTCAACAAAAAAGGCAAAGGGGATGTCTTTCCAACCAATAAAACCTTTATTTGAAATAAGTCCAAACAAGGATCCCTGTTTCGACGTATCAAGAGACGCCTTCTTCAGGGGACACTTAGTTGTGAACAAATGTAGAAAGAACGGCACTTTCACTGCATTTAACACCGTTGAGACTGTCTGCTAATGGGTCATCCATTGCCGTTCGTTCTATGTTTGTTTACAACTAAGGGCTCCTTTTACTAAGCTGCAATAGCGTTTTTAGCGTGCGCTGAATTGCCACGCATGCTAAACCCATGCTACGCGGCTAGAACTAACGCCAGCTCAATGCTGGTGTTAGCGCCAAGTGTGCGCGCTAAAACCACTATCGCAGCTTAGTAAAAGGAACCCTAAGCGTCCCCTGAAGAAGGCGTCTTTTGATACGTCGAAACAGGGATCCTTGTTGGGTTTGTTTATTTCGAATAAAGGTTTTATTGGTTGGAAAGACATCCCCCTTGCCTTTTTTGTTGACTTGTCTGTACTGCAAGGCAAGTTGGCTCTTCTAGTTGTCTATTCATTTTTAAGATAAACATTATAGTATATTATTTGCCCTAAAACTCTGCAAGAAAAATAAAGGGGAGATAAAAAGGCTGATCTCACAATAGATTTGACATCATACAATATGACCATGACCCATTTGGAGCAAGGTCTTGGGACAATCATCCCCCGGCCCTCACACGTCACCCAAATCATTTGTCTTTGAGTAGGCTTGTGTTCTAAATTTAACCATAGAAAACAGGCAACAAAGGCCCATGGTTTAGGTGTTGAAACATATTTCGGAAAGGTATTCGTGACAAAGTGAGAGAGAGAGAGAGAGAATAATGATTTTAATTATGACACGCAATCCGGGAAGGTGAGACTGGATGCTATAAAATTTATTATTCCACTTCAGGTCTCCTTCTCCTTCATAGAAGTATAAATGGTTCCAGAAATGAGCGACGTCTCTCCCAGGGAATCAAAGTAGGAAAACGCTGGCATTAGCCAATATATTTAAAACCATTTTCTTTATCTGGTTAGATCCGATCACACTGCAGGTGCAATTGTTCAGCTGCTGTGAGGATTTACACTGCAGTTCTGAAATTGCTGGTCTATGCAGAGGATCACTGATAATAACGGTAATAAGAAGGCACATTGATTAATCAATTGAAGAAGAAGAACTCCATTGCTTGGGACAATAGCATTGTAAATACCGTAGCACATGAGTGAACAGGACCGCACTGACTGAATCACCTTTTATACCCTGGCTTTGTACAATGAGAAAGTGATTCATTTTTTTTCTAAAGGGAAAAAGTATTGAAGGAATTTACCAGAACACTTTTGTGCTTGATGTCAGTGGAGTTCAATAACGAATTAGTCAAATGTAAAAGGAGGCTAAATTTTTGTCGTCCGGTTTTAGGAAAGATTTAAGAGCATGTTAATTTATTTTACATAGTAACATAGTAAATGTCAGCAGATAAAGAC
Organism: Geotrypetes seraphini; assembly: GCF_902459505.1. Classification (NCBI taxonomy): domain Eukaryota; kingdom Metazoa; phylum Chordata; class Amphibia; order Gymnophiona; family Dermophiidae; genus Geotrypetes; species Geotrypetes seraphini. The sequence goes on along the minus strand of NC_047101.1, from coordinate 6,932,867 downwards.
CTGAACAGTCCATCCAGTCTGCCAATTAGTTACATGCATTCTAAATTCATGATTAAATTAAATTAAATTTGATTTAAAAGCATTTATAGCTACTTTTATCCAAAAAACAAGTTCAAAGTGAATTACAGATTCTAATGAGCAATATAATACAATATGAAACATACAAAAGAGTTAAAAAAAACCCCTGTATTTATACACATAGAGACCATCTCCATCCAATAATTGATCGTTAGCCCCTACACTCCTCCCTCAATATTCGCGGGGGTTAGGGGCAGAGTCAGTCCGTGAATATTGAAAATTCATGAATAACTTTTGGGCCGACTCTGACCCACCCCTACCTCCCTCCCGCCTTCCCCCCTGACATCCCAGACCTTACCTGGTGGTCTAGTGGTCTTTTGGGGCAGGAGCGATCTTCCCTGTGCAGATCACTCATCCAAAATGGCTGCTCTCGAGACTACGACGGGAACTCACGGCAGCCATTTTGGATGAGTGATCTGCACAGGGTAGATCGCTTCTGCCCCGAAAGACCGCTAGACCACCCGGTAAGGTCTGGGGCGGTCCAGGAAGCAGGGGGATTCTGGATTTAGGAAATCATGAATAATCGAAATCATGAGTCCTGAAACCACGAATCGGGAGGGGAAAGTACAATTGACTACCAGACCCTGGAATGACCTTCCAGCACCCTTAAGAACTGAATCAAACTATCTCGCCTTCAGAAAACAACTAAAAACTTATCTGTCCAATAACTGCTTTGGGGGTTTTCTCTTCCTTTGTGTTTTTATTGGATTAGTGTATTGTTTTCCCTCTTCCCTTTATCTATCCTGTATGATCATAATTGTTTCTTTCTTCCTTTTCATAAGTACAACAGTTAGATTGCGAGCCCATTGGGACAGAGAGGAAAATTACTCAAAGTACCTGATTAGACTTTTTGCTATTGTATAAATCAAATTTTATTTGTTTTAAACAGCTTCAAAGTCTTTATATGATGTAGCGTTAAATTAAATTACATTTTAGATAGGATGTGAAGGTGGGAATTGAAATGTCTAGGTCAGTTTCCCCTGTATTTTCCAATGGCTCTGCTCATCCATGTCTTTCCAAGTCTCATAGGAATAGCAATTTTTAAAAACCTGTGTGTGTGTCCCTGGGAGCAGCTTTTTTATACACGATTTTTGATCTCCATGCACACCACGATCACTTCTTCAACATTAATCCCCTTGCCCCCACAAGCATCTGATCTCCCAGTCCCCCCCCCACCCCACTAATATCTGATTCAGCCCAAGGGATCCAATCCTCCCCAGGAAAAATATCTACCTACCTGACCTGATGACCTTGACAGATATAACTACCGTGGGCCGTGTGTCCCTTTAATTCCGTACTCTCGCTGCCACCCTATGCCAGATACATTTCCCTTTCTAGCGGGTTTTTTGTGGATTTTTTTTCCCCCCAGTCCAACAGACAGCACGGGGAGAATTTTATTTTCCAATCTTATTTTCTTTCCTTTTGACCTTTGGCATACCATGAAAGAAGACTTCTTCGTATGCTTACTTATGCATCTGTTATTCATCCCTTCAAAGCATGCTATAAGATTTTGACCAGAGTGGCGAAGCCTGCTTCTAATTACTTCTCACCATCTTGTTTCTCCGTTTCTGTTGTTTATGTCAGACTTATCAGCTCTCCCGTGCTTTCAAGCCTGATGAGCTGAAACACATAGACAAACAAAGGTCTGCCACAAGGCAGCTTCAGACTGGACCGTGTTATAACTGGGCAGGATGACTGGCATGACTAAGCAGCTGTTAGTGAGACGTGATGAGCACTCACATAGATGTAAGCCATCAGTGTAGCAGCTCCTTTTGTCGGTGTCATGAGATTTATGATTCATTTTCTACACTAGCACCTTGTTATACTGATACGGAGTAAATTGTATTTCGCCTCACACAGTCCCTTTTAATTCTGATAAATTTCAGGAAAGCACATGAAATCTATGTTAAGAACATAAGAACAGCCAAACACTGTCAGACCAATCATCCATCTAGCCGTTTCCTGCTCCCACAGTGGCCAATCCAGGCCACAGTCCCTGGCAGAAACCCAGATTGTAGCAACATTCCAGAATCTCATAGAATAGCAAGATTCTGGAATTCCAAATAGTAGCAACATTCTAGAATTCCAAAGAGTAACTGGATTCCAGAATACCATAGAGTAGCTACCGATCCCAGGGCAAACAGTGGCTTCCTCCATGTCTTTCTCAATAGCAGACTATTGGCTTTTCCTCCAGGAACTTGTCCAAACCTTTCTTAAACCCAACTGTGCTATTCACTGTAACCACATTCTCCAGCAACAAGTTCTACAGCTTAATATTCTTTGAGTCAAGAAAAAAAAAAAAAAATTCCTCCTATTTGTTTTAAAAGTATTCATTGAGTGTCCTCTGGGTTTTGTACTTTTTGAAAGGGTAAAAAAATCGATTCACACTTACCTGTTCGACACCACTCTGGATTTTGTAGACCTCAATCATATCCCCTCTCAACTCTTTTCCAAGCTGAAGAGCCCCAACCTTTTTAGTCTTTCCTTATACAAGAGGAGTTCCATCACTTTTATCATTTTGGTTTTAGCTGCCAAATGTCAAACCATTCTTCAAGCTTCAATAGGTCTTTCTTCATATTATTCATAACATCTGGGGTATCTACTCTGTTGCAGATTTTGGTATCATCTGCAAAGAGACAAATTTTACCTGAGAGCCCTTCAACAATATCACTTATAAAAATGTTTAAAAAAACAGACCCAAGATCAGAAACTTGAGGAATACCACTGGTAACACCCCTTTCCTCAGAGATCTCTGCATTGACTTCTACCTTCTGTCGTCTTTCACTCAACCAGTTCTTGACCCAGCCCGTCACTTTGGGACCCATCCTGAGGGCACTAAGTTTGTTTATTAGACATCTGTGTGGAATACTGTCAAATGCTTTGCTAAAATCTAAATCCACATCTAGCGCATTTCCTCTATCCAATTCTCTGGTCACTCAGTCAAAGAAATTGGTCAGATATGTCTGACAAGACCTACCTCTAGTGAATCCATGTTGCCTCCGGTCTTGTAATCTGCCAGATTCCAGAAACTTCACTTTTCTCTGTTTTAAAGGCATTTCTATTAATTTGCTTACCACAGAAGTCAGACTTACTGGATTGTAATTCCCTACTTCTTCCTTACTTCCACTTTTGTGGAAATATTGAAAATTCAGTCAATGGAGCCAGCAGAACTTCCCTAAGATTCTTCAGCACCTCAGATGTACACCATCCAGTCCCTTCACTTTGTACACCTTTAATTTAGTTAGCTCCTTACAAATATAACCCTCTGAAAATCAATTGGGATCTACCACTCCTCCATCCCTATTCATGCTTGTCTTCTGTGGTCCTGCTCCCGGTGAACACAGAACAGAAATATTTGTTAAGCAATTTGGCCTTTTCTAAAAAAAAAAACTTAACTTGTTGGATTTTTTTTAACTGAATTTTTCAAACCACCCTCGTATTTACACAGAAGGAGGCAGTACATTCAAATCTCTCTCATGCATATTCATGGTGGAGATCGTGAAAACCAAACTGGGTGGTTCACAAGGTCTGGAATATACTGGATGTGAAACTGGCAGTTCTGCATCTTCTGAGACATCGTTCATCAGGATCTGATCATATCCATTAGATTTTACACGGACCACTCAATACAATGAAATCTAATGTTAAATTTGAGATTATTACATCACAGCATCTTCTTCATGTCCCATCCCTAAAAATCATTAGTATCCATAGGGCTTCTTCTTTCGCCACGACTGCTCCAACAATATGGAATTCGTTACCATTATATTTAAGGTCCGAACAGAATTTAGATAAATTAAAGGGTGGCCTCAAAAGCTTCTTATTTGAAGACGCATTGATCTAAGGGACTTTCTAAGCTTATTTTCTATACTAAAATTGATTTCTCCCTTTCCTCATGTTATTGTCGTTCGTTCTTTCTTTCAAATTGTATTTCTCCCCACTAACCTATTGTTTCATGTAAGTAAAGTTATGTTATTAATAGTTTAACTGGACCCCTTTTTAAATTTTTACTGTAAAATGCTTAGAATTTATGATTAGCGTTTTATCAAATTTTTAATAAACTTGAAACTTCTCAACCACCACCCCATTCTCATTTGGCACCGAATCACCTGGAAAGTGTTTGTTTATTCATTTATATCCCGCCCTTTCCCAGGGCAGGTTACAAACTTATATACAAAGCTATAACATTACAACAAACATTACATACCATCGACAATACATACTCCCATAATACAAAACAAGAAGTACAAACCCTAAAATACACAGGCGACCAGCACCTTATTATCTTCTTCTCCTTATCATTACTAACACAGTCTCAAACCTTATCTTTCGACTGGCAAAAAATGTGCCGCTTCAACAGTTTTTTTAAAGTTTTATATATTCTTCTGCCGTTGAATATACTCAGGAAGCTTATTCCATTCGCTAGGCCCAATACAATGGAATATACTGTCTCTAGACGAAGTCAATTTCAGCTGCCTGACCGAAGGAATTTGTAACTCCAATTGTTCTGCTGATCGAAGGGGATGTGGCGGAACCCGTGGCAGAATGCTCTCGATAAGATGTTTGCAAGCACATATAGACGTTTAGCATTAGCTTAAAGTGAATCCTATCCATCTACCTCAACCACGTGCTCACGTCTTCCCAGCCTAAACAACGTTCTGACCACCGAATTTTGGGCTACCTGGAGGGCACATAACGCTGACATCGGCACTCCCAGGAGTACCAAATTACAGTAATCAAGAACCGCAAGAACTATCGCTTGCAGAACTAAACAGATGAACGAACAGATAGGGCCTAAGTCCATTCATCAGACAAAGTTGAAAGAACACTTTCCGTGCTACTGCCTGTAGCTGCCCCTTAAATGTAAGTCCCGAGTCAACAAGAACCCCCAAGTATTTCACCTCCTGCACTACCGGCATAGTTTCACCCAGCAGATCAAGAGAAACTGGCACATCTGGGCCAAACATTACCCTTGTTTTCTGGATGCTTAACTCAAGCCTGCTGCAGTCCATCCACTTCTTAATTGCAGCTACAACCAACTGCATTTGCAAGACTGCCTGACTGAAAATTCTCTCCACCGGGAAAAAGAATTGGATATCCTCGGCGTAAAGCCGATATGAAACACCAAGACTCATGGGTCTTGTTCTCATACCGAAGATTAGGAAAGCAATCTCATTTTTGAATGGATTTAGATTTCTGAACCGAATGCACCCTTTCCCCAGGACGATGTGGGATTGATGTTTGCCGTGTACTTCTCTGCAAGTACAAAAAAAAAAAAAAAAAATCAGACAAGTGGTCTCTTCTCTGGAGAGGCTCAGTTTAATGAATCGGAAAAGTACAGGATGTAAGAACACCTCCACCCCGTGCCCACAGAAACAGTACAGGTCATAGGCATGATTCAGATTCTAAGGCTGTGCACCAATTTGCAGGGTTTTATGTTTGTGGAACGATAAGAAAAAAGACATTTCGTCGTACTGTCTTCTAATATAACATCTAAGACTTTATTCATAAAGGACTTTTCTCCATGAAAAGCTGAGGAGAGCAGAAGGCTCTTCCTCTTTAAGAATGTACTTGACGTATATAACCATGAATGAGGAAATCATCTCTTGTTCTGTGCTAGATGTCACTGTCACTCTGACATGAATACTCTGTTCATAATGTGTTCTAGAGTTCTGTTAACGTTTTTTTGATGATGATCTGTCATCATCTTTGATAACTGCATTTTTTTTTTCTTCTGCAGAACTCTCCTTCCGTTTTACTGCTCTCCACAGGCTATTACCAAAATCAGTCTCCAGAACGTTTTGTTCTTTAATATACTGTAAACCAGACGCGCTCGCAACCCAGTCAGGTGTTAAGGATTTCCGCAATGAATATGCATTAATTTGATTAGAGTGGAAGCTTCCAGTCTGCCCATTAGTTATACCCATTAAAAATACATGATTAAATTAACTTGTCTCTTCTTTGATATTTCTGGGTCATAGACTATAAAAACCACCCGGTATTGTCCTAGGTTCCAAATGCTGAAGTTGCCATCTAATCAAGCCATTGTGACATCACTGCTGAGGTTGGCTCTTAGGCATTGATAGAATGAGGCATTATGACATCACAATCTCAGCTCTGGAATGTTGCTACTCTTTGGGTTTCTGCCAGGTACTTGGGACCTGGGTTGGCCACTGTTGGAAAGAGGATAAATGGTAAATGACGGCAGATAAATGGTAAATGACGGCAGATAAAGACCTGAACAGTCCATCCAGTCTGCCCATTAGTTATACCCTTTAAAAATACATGATTAAATTAACTTGTCTCTTCTTTGATATTTCTGGGTCATAGACTATAAAAAACACCTGGTCTTGTCCTAGGTTCCAACTGCTGAAGTTGCCGTCCAAGCTCACTCCAGCCTATCCAACCATCCTGTTTGCAGTTATATCTACCATAAAGCCTGGTCAATAACGTCCTCATGTTCCAAGTTACTGGAATTCCCACTGATGCCTTCCGCAGCCCATCCTACACCAAATCACCCCATATGGGACACAGACTGTGCAAGTCTGTCCAGTATCGGCCTTAGTGCTTTAATTTACATTCTTCGTTTTCTAATTAAAAATCCTCTATGTTTATCTTATGCTTTTTTGAATTCCATCACTATTTTCCTCTCCACCACTTCTTTCGGGAGGTCTTTCCAGGCATCTACCACCTTCTCCGTGAAAAATAATTTCCTAACATTGCTCCTGAGTCTTCCTCCCCACAAGCTCAAATTATGCCCTCTAGTTTTATCATTTTGTCTTCTCTGGAAAAGACTTGGTTAGTATTTAAACGTCTGTATCATTTCTCCCCTGTCCCCCCTTTCCTCCAGAGTATACATATTTAGGTCTTCCAGTCTCTTCTCATACTTCTTTTAGTTCAAACCCCTTACCATTTTTGTCGCCTTCCTCTGGACCGCTTCAAGTCTTTTTATATCCTTCACCAGATACGGTCTCCAAAACTGAACACAGTACTCCAAGTGCAGCCTCACCAACGACCTATACAGGGGCATCAACACCTCCCTTCTTCTGCTGGTTATTCCTCTGTGTATACAGCCTAGCATCCTTCTGGCTACAGCCATAGAAACATAGAAACATAGAAAGTGACGGCAGAAAAAGGCTGAGGCCCATCGAGTCTGCCCACACCGCTGACCCCCCCCCCCCCCTATTTAATCGCTCTCTGATGACCTTTCCCTCGTAGAGATCTGACATGAGCATCCCATCTGTTCTTAAAATCCGGCACGCTGCTGGCCTCGATCACCTGCACTGGGAGCTTATTCCAGCTGTCAACCACTCTTTCGGTGAAGAAGTATTTCCTGGTGTCGCCATGAAACTTCCCACCCTTTATTTTCAGCGGGTGTCCTCTTGTGGCGGAGGGTCCTTTAAGAAGGAAAATATAATCTTCTCCCTCGATACGACCACCGCCTCGATAAGCCACCGCCTTATCACACTGTTTAGATGCCTTTCGATCCTGAGACACAATCACCCCAAGTGCAAATTAATCTCATGCATATTCATTGGAGAAATCCTGAAAAGCCAACTGGCTTACGGCCCTTGAGGACCAAATGAGCACTCTTGCTCTGTAAACCAAGATCTGGCTAGGCGCTTGGGACCTGGGTTGCCTACTCTTGGAAACAGGATACTGTCCCAGTATGGCAATTATTCTGTGCTTATAACAGTAACAGCCTGCGATCATGGTACTCACTGAATCCTTTCAGTATTGCACTTCTACCAGTCATCAGAGGTCACCAAAGGGGGATGGGAGGCAGGCAGGCTGGCATCGGAGGGGGGGTGGGGGGGTTTACTGGAAGGCAGGCAGGTAGGATGGCATGGGGAGTGTTCAATGGAAGGGGGATGGGAGGCAGGCAGGCATCGGAGGGGGGTGAGGTGAGGAAGGACGCACTGGGGGCACTATGGACATAGGAAGGGGCAATGTTGTGTGTTATGTTTGATTAGTTATCGTTGCAAGTACTATATAGGGTCCTGAGAATAAATGTCCAAATAAGTGTTCTCGACTTTTTTTTAATTTATTATCCGTGTCCCATTTTTTTATAAAGGTTAGTACCAATAACAACATGTTTCATTTAACATATTGATATATATCACAGTAATGAGGTATTTTATTATCTCTCGTGTAATTTACAAACTTAAAAATGGGAGGTGAAAGGGCCTCATAAGTGGAATAGCCTAGGGCCTCTTTTCATCTAAATCCGGCCCTGCTGCCCATACTAATCTAATCTTTGATTTTCTTGTACCGATTCATCCCAACAGGAGGGCTCGACTTGGTTAACAAAATATTAATAAAATTATACAGGGAATTAGAACAGAAACTATATCTTTTAGGCCAGAATTTTATCTTTTATGATTGATTATTTGAAAAAGAAGGATCAGTAGTAAAATTCTGAAATAAATATGTCTTCAGTACTTTACGAAAAGTGGGTAGATGAGCGACAACTCTAATTATAGAAGGAAGGTCATTCCAAACTTTTACGAATAAAAAAGAAAATGATCGACAGAAATTGGCCATAGTTTTTATTCCGTTAACAGTATGAAAGCCAAGTTTTTATTTCTGAGAGCTCCTAGAACTAGAGATTTCTTGTGTGAAACAGGAACCAAAGGAGAAAAAATACCATATAGGATTTTGAAAAATACAGTAGACAGGACGCCAGTGAAGGGATCTCATATGAGAAAACCAAGAATGCAACTTTTGGGAAAGATTGCCATCCAAGAAAAGTTAAAAAGAGCAGAAAGCCAAGGAGAAATAATAGGCCTTTAATTGTATCTTGAAGGTCGTGAATGATTTTTCTGAACGGAGTTAAAAAGGCAAAGAATTCATCCCTTTCTTTTTCTCTGCGCGAATTAATGAAAGGGTGGGTCATTTGCCTACTGGTAAATGATGGTGTCTTTTGAGTTCTGGCAAACGCAACCCCCAGGTCTGCTGTTAGAGTTGAAAACAGAATCAACCTGAAACACAAACACACAAGAAAGTGCGTGAAAATGGCCTATTTTGTACAAGATCTTTTCAAACAAAAATTGACCAGACTGAAGCACGCAGGCTGTCTCTGTTTACCGTGGAAGCAGAGCGCCCATTGTGTTGCTTAGCAACCGGTGAGGAAAAATGTCAGCCGCAGAATGAATGGAATTAGTAGCAGGACCAGACATCTGTTTCCACTGGTAGGTAGAAGAGAAGGTGCTCTGCTCTACTGAGCTGTCTTTCATGGGCTTTTGATTGTGTGCGGGCGTTTATGTTATGGTTTTGGTTCTCTCCTCTTGTGATGAGATGTGTCAGCTTCTCATATCAGCTAATGGACTCTGCTGAGCTCATACTTGATTTCCAGTTGTTTTGCAGGCTTGAAGAAATATTTGCAGCCTAGTAGGACTGGCGTGGACAAGCAGTCTGTCTTCAATTCATAACCCTACTGCTCACCACCTTAGCCAGCAGATTAACCTAACTGTATCTCCCACCCTGGCATCCTGTTTGTCTGTCTTGTCTGTCTAGATGGTAAGTTTTTCGAGCAGGGACTGTCTTCTTTGTGACTCTGACAGCACTGTGTGCGTCTGGTAGCGCTATAGAAATAATTCATAGTAGTAGTGTGAAGAGTTTCAGTCTTTGGGAAGCAGAGCTGAGATTGTGATGTCATAATGCGTCATTCCACCAATAAGAGGCAACCTCCTCAGTGATGTCACAATGGCTTCATTGTCCTGGACTCCCCTCTGCCCTCCAAACCAGCCAGCAGATTAACCTTTCCCCTTAACTGTATCCATGGCATCCTGTTTAGATTGTAAGCTCTTTGGAGCAGGGACTGCGACTTTGTACAGCGCTGCGTACGTCTGGTAGCGCTATAGAAATAATTCATAGTACTAGTGTGAAGAGTTTCAGTCTTTGGGAAGAAGAGCTGAGCTTGTGATGTCATAATGCCTCATTCCACCAACAGAGCCAACCTCAGCAGTGATGTCACAATAGCTTGATTGTCCTCTCTGCCCTCCAACCCAGTCAGCAGATTAACCCTTCCCCTTAACTGTATACATGACATCCTGTTTGTCTTGTCTGTCTGTTTAGATTATAAGCTCTTTCGAGCAGGGACTGTCGTCTTTGTGACTCTGTACAGTGCTGTGTACGTCTGGCAGTTTGCGCTAGGATAATAGTTTGCTGCTTGTACATGGTATGTCCTTTGAAATAGGAAAAATAAAGAACTCCCCCTTGCTCACCCCGAATCTTTTAGTTGCCACTATTGCCCTCAAGAAACCAGTTGGGGATATAGTTAAAGCACTGCAGCATAACATATGGACAAATGGAGCTGTTTCCTAATTAGATTCTTGCTTGCAGCAGGTGCTCCAAAAGAGCCTGAAAATGCTTAGAAAAAAAAGCATTTTCTGATCAGAGCCTGTTTAATACCTGGCATTGTGCTCGAAACTTCTGAGATCATCTTAGCATGCTTCCTGAACAAGCCCTTAGGAACGCAGGAAAAGCCGTGCTGAGTCAGACCGAGATCCATTACTCTCCGTATCCTATCGGCCAGTGGCAGTTCTCAAAGAGCAGACAGATTTCTCCTAGCTCATTTCCTGGGTGAGCAATGGTTCTCTCAATCCACCTGGCTAATAGTTTTTATGGAAACAAAAACACAAGACCTCCGCTGTGCCACACCATTGGAACCAATGTACTGATATGACCTGACATGGTTGTGTTTGGGGATGTGCCTGCATCAGGGGTCTGAAACTCAGTGATCTGTATTATCTACTGGCACGTTGATAGAATAATATGTCTCTGTATATGTACTTGGAATACTGCGTCCAACATTGGTCTCCCTACCTAAAGAAGGATATAAAACTGCTGGAGAGGGTGCAGAGACGAGCAACAAAACTGGTGAAGGGTATGGAGAAACTGGAATACGAGGACAGACTTATAACACTAGGATTGTTCTCCCTTGAGAAAAGGAGACTGCGTGGGGATATGATCGAGACCTTCAAAATACTGAAAGGAATCGACAAAATAGAGCAGAGAAGATTATTTACATTGTCCAATTTGACACGGACTAGAGGACATGTAATGAAGCTAAGGGGGGACAGGTTCAGGACTAATGTCAGGAAGTTCTGCTTCACTCAGAGAGTGGTTGACACCTGGAATGCCCTCCCAGAGGAGATTATGGCGGAATCGACCGTCCTAGGCTTCAAGAGCAAACTAGATGCATATCTCCTTAAGAGAGGCATATAAAGATATGGTGGACTATAAATTACGCCAGGTGTACAACTGGCAGGGCCTCCGCGTGTGCGGATCGCCGGACTTGATGGACCGAAGGTCTGATCCGGAGATGGCAGTTCTTATGTTCTTATGTTATAACAACTCCCTTATTTCAAATAAACACGCTTCTCAGACGACAGAGTTAGCTAGCGAGCAACGTGCAGAGGAGGCATCTCTGGCAGTGCAAACGCTTAAAGACGTAAGAAAAACCAGAGGGGAGGAAAAAGCCTCAGATCCCCTCCCATACCAACCTTAGTTTTTCAAACCTCATCAGCATAAAAAAACCTTCCCCAACTGGAAGACGTCCAAAAAAGCCTTGTACAAACTAAATATTAATTCAGTTGTAAGATCAAGATTATACTCATCTTAATTTTGGAGTTAATCCAAATATACAATCTATACCGGGGATTAACTCCAAAATTAAGATGAGTATAATCTTGATCTTACAACTGAATTAATATTTAGGGCTCCTTTTACTAAGCTGCGTTAGGGTATTAACGCACGGAAAAGCACACGCTAAATTGCCCCGCGCGCTAGTCCTGAGATTAGTTCTAGCCACGTAGCGCGTGGTAATATCCTGCATGCGCTAAAAATGCCGCGCACTTTAGTAAAAGGAGCCCTTAGTTTGTATATTGGTTCAGTTTACGTTACGGCTCTCGGCATTGCACAAGGCTTTTTGGGGTGTTTTCCAGTTGAGGAAGGTTTTTTTTATGTTGATGAGGTTATCTACCCCGGTTTGAAAAATCCCACACTTTTTAAACCAGCAGCAATAATTTATACTTGATTCTAAACTCAATTTTCAGCCAATAAAGCTTACAGTAATAGTGTGTTACATGTTCATTTTTTTGAAGCCGGAACAGCACCTGCAAAATGGAGTTTTGTGCTACATGTAGAAATTGGAACACCACCATTGGAACACCTCACAGTACCACGTTGCTGCTTGGATATCTGTTTAGCTCTTCCAAATAACACCATACACATTTGCATCTCTATTGCACCCTTATTTTTGTGAAAGTTGAAGACCTGAATTCCATCTATATCCTTTCTAATCTAATCTAATCCTTAGGGTTGTATACCGCATCATCTCCACGTTCGTAGAGCTCGACGCGGTTTACAGTAGGAGAAATAGGAAGGAACTACAACAGAGGGTTAGAGGTAGAAGTGGGAAGAAAATTTACAGGACTTGGGATGCCAAGATATAAGAGTTTCCTTGATTCCTAAGTTAGAGGGAGACTTATATTTTTTGAGAAAAGCCAGGTTTTCAGATGTTTGCGGAAAACTTGGAGAGAGCTCAAGTTCCGAAGAGGGGAGGTAAGGTTGTTCCAAAGCTCAACGATTTTTCTCTTTGATCTCATATTGAGTTTTTGAATTTTTATAGTTATGTTTATTAAGTAGGGCTCATTCACACATTACTGCTCAATCCTCAGCTTGGGTTCTGTTTTTCCTGCTCAGGTCATCATCAGAGAGAGAGACCAGATCATATGTGAAGTTTATTTCATATTAAAAAAAAATCCTCATTCGTTAGTCTGGAAGTCTTAGAAAAGGGAGATGTACGTCTGCAGGACCCAACCATTCTCTCAGCGAAAGCATCTAGAAATACAGAGATGTTTAATTCTGACATAAATTAGGGAGATTTTCAGAGGTAAGCATCAGTATGCAAGATAACTTAGTAAGAGCATTAATAGCCCATTCAGAATCCATTACTGCATCATTACGAGTCTAAAAGTTCTAAGAACATTAAACATTAAACTGATGTGACCTGGATTCACTATTTCACCTCTTATGCTGTATAATAATGTAAAGTCAAAGACTTCAGCTTTCACCTCATAGAGATTCATTAATTTATTATTGCTAAATGCAAAACTGAGGGTAGATTTATTTTAAGCAAAAAACTGTGAGAAGGATGTTTTAACCTGCATATATATTTTGGGAATAGAGCGTTGCATGAGAAAGGGTTACTTAAGCTGTGCTATGGTGCTAACTTGCATGTTAAAGGATCCTAAGCTACCCCACCCTTTGAGCGTTGGAGCAGTTACCGCCATGACCGGTGCTAAAAACTGCGGTGTCAGGTCAAAAGCGTGCCGGGACAAAGGCGCGCCCAGACAATTGAGCGCAGCGCGGAGGCGCGCGCCGCTCAAAATTAATGTTTTTAGGGCTCCGACGGGGGGGGGGGGCGTGGGGGGGAACCCCCCCACTTTACTTAATACACATCGCGCCGCGTTGTGGGGGCATTGTGGAGGGGTGTGGGAGGTTGTAACCCCCCACATTTTACTGAAAACTTCACTTTTTCCCTGTTTTTAGGGAAAAAGTTAAGTTTACAGTAAAATGTGGAGGGTTACAACCCCCCAAGCCCCCCATAACGCCGGCGCGATGTCTATTAAGTAAAGTGGGGGGGGGGGTTCCCCAACAAAACCCCCCGTCGGAGCCCCTAAAAACAGTAATTTTGAGCGGAGCGCGCCTCCGCGCTGCGTTCAATTGTCTGGGCGCGCCTTTGTCTTTCGCGCCGTTGTCTATGAACCAAAAACTGCTCTACGGTTTTGTAAAAGGTGGGGGCTAGTTAGTTAGGTTACTTCATGGTACTTAGTAATGAGGCACAAAATATACAATCCATGTAAAGCAGCTCATTACTATTTAAATTCCATAATGCACTTTGTGGTAAACACCGAGTGAACCCTACAAGCCACATTATAGATGGTAAAGCATCCCAGCAGCAAAAGGAACAACACTGATTTGAATGTTTTTGAGTCCAGACTGTGGTTTAAGGTCGACACTCGAGCACACTGATTGCTAAAGAAGTCAATAATGAGTATTGCATAGATGAGCTGAAAATCCACCACTTGAATTTAGTAATTATAATTACTTTAATCATATTTATTTTAATTAAGAACATCTTCACTTGGTACTCTACTGTACTTCTTCATCTCCCACAAGTATTATTAAAGATGGTTATGTGATCTTTAGTGACAGACACAGAAAAATGAAGTTTTCGCTTGATCTAGACTTTGCCTGGCTTCTTTTCTGGAACATTAAATGAGCATTTGGCCTCTTTGGATTCCCCCCCCCCCCCATTTTATGTACCAGTTTTGTTGCTGAGATTAGAGAATAACACGGGGACATATTTTCCCCCATCCCCGTGGGAACTCATTTTCCTGTCCCCACAAGTTTTGTTGCAGGTACTCTAAGCTCTGCCTTAACTGTATGAGCCTCATAGAAACATAGAAAGTGACGGCAGAAAAAGGCCGAGACCCATCGAGTCTGCCCACTCCATTGACCCACCCCCCTAGTTAATCGCTCTCTGATGAACCTCGAACACTTATGATTTTCAAGTGTTGTGCAGATGAGGACGGAGCTTAGGCATTGGTGGAATGAGGCATTATGACATCACAATCTGAGCTCTAGAATGTTGCTACTTAGGATTTTAATGGGTTTGAGGCTTGTGCAGATGAGGACGGAGCTTAGGCATTGGTGGAATGAGGCATTATGACATCACAATCTCAGCTCTGGAATGTTGCTACTCTTTGGGTTTCTGCCAGGTACTTGGGACCTAAGTTGGCCACTGATGACAACAGGATTCTGAGCTTGATGAACCTTCAGTCTATCCCAATAGAGCTGCTCTTATATTCTTATGCCATGCACTCCTTTTTCTTTTCTGCTTGTTCATCACTGTCAGTGATATTTGTCACATCAGCACCCAGCACTCGTCGCAAACACAAAGCAGGAATGCTTCCATTCTGCAACCTAGAGAGGACAGCGATAGGGTGTCTAATTTTATCATTGTTGAGTTACGCTTTATGCAGTGCATTGCATTTTCTGATGCAAACCACTCTGGCTCCCTTTTGGGGGAAAATGTTGGTGTATACAGTACAAAAGGAAAGGAACCCGTGATGGCAGCGAGTAATCTTTTCATAATCTGTGCTCAAGAAAGGAATGTGATTGCTATGTAAGATCTAGAGTGAAGTCGACTGATTAATAGCACAGCTAAACTTTGAAACAGTTAAGCAGAAAATGATGGATTAGGCAGACAGAGTGCAGCTTAGCAGTCAGAAGTCCTTCCACAAGATGCTCGAAAACATTCCACAGGCCTCACTGCCATTACATTTGCACTTAATCAAAGTATTTTCGAAGCTGAACTTTTCCCCTCTTCTGTGGAGACTCGCACAAGGCTTTCCGCCACCATTTACTGACGATTAGGTCCGTGAAGTGTCCTGATGTAAGAGGACGGTCGTTCCATTGTCCTCGGCAAATAGATTATATTGATCAATTCTCCCTCACCAGATGAAAGAAAAGCCCCTTTGAAGTTCTCTTTTGTGTGCTTTAAAAGTTAGGGTCTGTAGTTCGTTGCTTTTCTTTTCTGTAGACCAGTCTGATTATTTCTAATCGTATCCACCAAACGTTACTTGAAAACGTGCTTTATGAAACAGCATGTATCCAGTCAGGTATTCCAAGAATGGCTACATTGTTACACTCCAAAGACAAGGGCCATTGAAGACAGTAGGACATGGCTATAGGTAGAAGGGGGCTGGCAAGGGAATTTGGGACACTCAAAGACTGGTTCCTAGCACAGTATGGTTAGTCTATGCGCCCTTCACAATTAAAAAAAAAAAGTAGGTTCCTCTTATAAGGTGTAAAGTGAATAACGGCCACAAAGGCCTCTGTGATCAGAAGTTCTTTTGTACGATCAGAAGTTCTTTTCTCCATTCTGTTGGAAATAAAAGTTTGAAAACGAGGACTAAGCTGTTCATTTTATTTCTTATTATTTATTGACAGGGTCCTTTCTTCCTGCTTTTTTTGTACTCGCAGCCCAACCGGACACGTGATTTTATAGACCAAATATTTTTTGGAAAAAATGCCTGGGTTTAAAACCTGTTAGAAATGTGCTTTAAAATTAGCCCATCAGACGTCTAAGGCCCTTTGCTTGTTTCTCTGAATTATCTCCGTGCAGAGCCCATTGATATAACTGAAAACATTAACTGGTACATGACCTCTAAAGAACAGGGAAGGAGCAGGGGGTGGAGAGGAGGACAGGTGTCTTCGCCCTCACCAAGACAGCGCCTGGGGCCGACCGCCACTCCTGCCCCTCCCTTACTATGCCACTGGCACTAAACAGTCTTGAAAGAACTGACGCTTAGCGCAGGCCTTACCAGTACTTACCTGTCGGCACCATGTCCTGAATCTGGCTCCTAGACCTGGATTCTCTAAACGGCGCCATTGTCAGTGGCCACCTTATAAGCGGCCAACCATTGCGCGTCAGTCACACGACTGTACTGTTTAGAGAATCACGCCTCCGGCAAGGTAGGCACTAGAAATATAAGCCAAGGTTTTCAAGGCCTTTGATGTGAATCATGCCTCCGTAGGCGCTTTACAGCACCTAACGTCACTTCCATTGTTAGCCATGCCCACACTGGTGCCATAAAGCACCTCCAAAGGCAATTTTTTTAGGCACCTTGAAAAGTCTTTTAAGTCCTCTTTTAAACAGCGTTTTGGACTTAATTTAGGTGCCAACATTAAAGTGGGCCATAATGCTTAAATTATGGCTGTAGAAATCTCTCTGTGGGTGGGATTAGAGGTGGCCTGGGGGGCAGGATCAGAAGCTAAACAGAGAGAATGGGGCCATTCAGCCTCTCTCTCTCTATCAAATGCATTCATGCCTGAGCGCAAACATTCCAGGAATAGTTTTATACAGATAAGTTATCTTTGTAAAGCTAAGTCATCATTTTCAAGGCTCAGAATCAAAAACTTTGCTTTGCTGAAAATCTTTGAAGAAACATGATGGCAGATAAAGGCCAAATGTCCCATCCGCAGCATCCACTATCTCCTCTTCTCCCTATTGGCTAAGGCTCTTAACATTTGCATCTCCTCTTCCTATAGGCTAAGGCTCTGTGCACCTGCATTGTGAGGTCATAGAGCTTTATGGTTAAAGAAACAGAGAAACATGATGGCAGATAAAGGCCAAATGTCCCATCCGCAGCATCCACTATCTCCTCTTCTCCCTATTGGCTAAGGCTCTTAACATTTGCATCTCCTCTTCCTATAGGCTAAGGCTCTGTGCACCTGCATTGTGAGGTCATAGAGCTGCCCATCTACAGTAACCATTATCTCTTTCTCTCTCTGAGAGATCCCATGTGCCTATCCCAGGCCCTCTTGAATTCAGACACATTCTCTGTTTCCACCACCTCTTCCTGGAGACTGTTCCACGCATCTACCACCTTTTCCCTACCACCCTTTCCGAAAAAAAAGTATTTCCTCAGATTACTCCGGAGCCTCTCACCTCTTAACTTCATCCTATGCCCTCTCATTGCAGTTTCCTTTCAAATGAAAGAGACTCGACTCAGGCACATTTATATTCCATAGGTATTTAAACGTCTCTATCTTATCTCCCCTCTCCCGCCTTTCCTCCAAAGTATACAGATTGATGTCTATCCCCATACGCCTTATCACGAAGACCACACACCATTTTAGTAGCCTTCCTCTGGAACGACTCCATCCTTTGTATATCTTTTTGAAGGTGGGGCCTCCAGAATTGTACACAATATTCTAAATGAGGTCTCACCGGAGTCTTATACAGAGGCATCAATACCTCCTTTTTCCTACCGGCCATATCTCTCCCTATGCAACCTAGCATCCTTCTAGCTTTCGCCGTCACCTTTTCAACCTGTTTGGTTCATCACTTACAATCCCACCCAAGTCCCGTTCTTCCATCTTGCACATAATTTCTTCATATTTTAGCAGTCCTACCGATTCTATCACAGAAGAATAAGGCAATACTCGCATGTGACAAAACAGTGGTGACTCTCAAGATGAAAGCGTTGGACTCTGCTTTGAAAATCTGACAAAGTCCACGCAGCAAAATGCACATATGCACTTCTCACTATTCTGGGTATTATAAAATTAGCCCCACACTATTGGGTCCTTTTCCTAAGGCGCACTAGCGTTTTAGCGTGCACTAAAACAGCTAGCACGCCTCGGGAAATGTTCCCTCTAAGCTGAGCAGGTGTCCTCCAGCTGCATTGCTACCACTAGGGGGTGGAATATTTTCAGTCGCTAAGGACAGGTATGTTCCCTGGAGTCCTGCAGAACTTGCCTGTCCCTCACAATTGAAAAATGTGACAGTAAAACAGCACCCTCTATTGGTGAGACTGTGGGTGGAGGACTCCTGCTCAGCTTAGAGGCCGGAGCCGAGTCTCTCACTTTCCAGGAAATTAATCTAGTCCATTGTTTCACAATAGTGAAATCATTGTTTTCTGGGAGGGAGCTGAGCCCTGCCAAGTTGAGCGAAGTGGAATTTATTTACGGTCTGCGTTTTGCTTCTGCTCTCTCCGTTTCATTTAATAGTATTCCAATTTCCAATTTGTTGAAGGCTGGCACGTCATCTCTCACTATTATTAAAGTTGGCACCATGATGGACTATTTAGATGCCATCGCTTCCTTGAGCTGAGGCAGAGGAGGGTTTGAGAACCCACAGTTATCCCATCAGTTTGACGGCATCCGGCTTCTTTGCATAATTTTAGATTCCTTCCAGTTGTCAGTTCCTCAAGCAATTTTTTTTTTCAAGCAGAAAAATAATAATAAAAAAAAAAGATAAAAGAAATACCATCTCCCCTATTTTAAAACAAGTTCTGTAGTGAATTCAGCTAGCATATATAACATATAGCACTGTTAGAAATGAGCATATACTACAGTTTTACCCAATATCAGGGATACTTTTGCAAATTAACTGCTCAATTATCTGATTCGTGTCAGCATTTTGGATGTGGAATTCACCAATTTCACATCTACATCAATCTCTCAGTCTCTACTAGAACAGCCATTGCTTCATGGCAATTAGTTTCACTGTAAGGAAGGGTCATAATGAAACATTCTAGTATGATTCGTTCTCTCGCCAAGTTGCTTGACCATTCTTCATTAAACACCCTTGTTCATTCATTAGTCATGTCTGGACTATAATAGAAACATAGAAACATAGAAAGATGACGGCAGAAAAGGGCTATAGCCCATCAAGTCTGCCCACTCTACTAACCCACCCCAATAAGTCTAGATGCTAGTGATTCGTCCTACGTAGGGATCCCACGTACAAGTCCCATTTACTCTTAAAGTCAAGCACGCCGGTGGCCTCGAACACCTGCACCGGAAGCTTATTCCAGTGATCTACCACCCTTTCCGTGAAAAAATATTTCCTGGTGTCACTACTAAATTTCCCCCCTCTGAGTTTAAGCGGATGCCCTCTTGTGGTCGAGGGTCCTTTGGGGAAGAGGATGTCATCTTCCACCTCGACACGTCCTGTGATGTATTTAAATGTCTCAATCATGTCCCCCCTCTCCCTGCGTTCCTCTAGAGTGTAGAGCCGCAGTCTGCTCAGTCTCT
Organism: Geotrypetes seraphini; assembly: GCF_902459505.1. Lineage (NCBI taxonomy): Eukaryota > Metazoa > Chordata > Amphibia > Gymnophiona > Dermophiidae > Geotrypetes > Geotrypetes seraphini. Next base: position 6,913,172 of record NC_047101.1, on the reverse strand, counting down.
CTTCGTACGAATGCCCTATACAAAGGTATCACCAAGAAAGAAATTAGGCGTTTACAAATTTTCAAAAATACTGCAATAAAAATCATCTTTAATGCTAGAAAATTTGACCACGTCACTCCACTTTTAGTTAAAGCATACTGGCTCCCCATTGAACACCGAATCACCTATAAGATTATGCTGTTGGTATTTAAAACTAGAGTTGCAGGGTCAGCCAGAATTTATAAACAGACTCTTGATTCCGCAGAGGTGGGGGAGCAAGGAATGAAAGGAAGGGGAGCAGGGAACAGGAGAGTAGGAGGAGAGAAGAAGGAGAGAGAAGACAGGAAGGGGAGCTTGGAGGAGGTTGTCCGTTAGCACTGTTCAATTGAAGAGATGAGTACTGAAGGAACTTAGGGAAGTTCTGCTGGCTCCACTAACTGACCTTTTCAATGCTTCTCTAGAGTTGGGAGTAGTACTGGAGAAACTGGGCCTCTTCTCCCTCGAACAGAGGAGATTGAGAGGGGACATGATTGAAACATTCAAGGTACTGAAGGGAATAGACTTAGTAGATAAAGACAGGTTGTTCACCCTCTCCAAGGTAGGGAGAACGAGAGGGCACTCTCTAAAGTTGAAAGGAAATTCCAGAGTGAGAGGACATAGAATGAGGTTGAAGCTCTGGAATGAGAGGGCATAGGATGAAGTTAAGAGGTGATAAGCTCAGGAGTAATCTAAGGAAATACTTTTTTACAGAAAGGGTCTCTCTGAAGAAGTGGTGGAGACATAGACTGTGTCTGAATTCAAGAAAGCGTGGGATAGGCTTGTGGGATCTCTTAGGGAGAGGAAGAGGTAATGGTTACTGTGGATGGGCAGACTGGATGGGCCATTTGGCCTTTATCTGCCTCATGTTTCTATGTGGTGATAGGCTCAGCAGTAAACTAAAGAGATACTTTTTTACCAAAAGGGTGGTAGATTTATCTCTCAATAGAGGTGGTGGAGACAAAGACTGTGGCTGAATTCAAGAAAGCGTGGGACAGACACATGGGATCTCTTAGGAAGAGGAGGAGATAGTGAATGCTATGGATGGGCAGACTGGATGGGCCATCTGGCCTTTATCTGCCATCATGTTTCTATGAATGCCTGGAAGCCAAGTTGGCAAAATAAAGCAAAAGAGCAGGGGTTGTTCAGAATTTGGTTTGCGGTTAGGTAGTTCAGAAGAAATGACTAGGCAAACTAGTCTACCCAGGGAAAGAGACACGCAACACCCTTTCAACCAGAGCTATCCTGTGAACGAAGAAGCTCGTTTGCTATCTCTACCTAATGGTTTCAAATGTCTTGCAAATGCTGGAAAGTTTTTAAAAGAAACTTGATGTGTCCTTAAGTGAACTCTTGTTACTTGATCCACTTAGACTCTGTCCCTCTGCCAGGCATCATTCAGGGTTTTTTGCATTCATGTATTGTTTTGTAAGCATGACTGCCTGCCCGGGATTAAATGTTTCTCCTCTGTTGCTAAGGACCAAGAGAAAACGAGGTGCTAAGCGGGGAAAAATCCAAAGAACTAGAACACGCCCTCTCCTTTCACGCAGAACCTCACAGGTCATAGATATCATGAAATATATAAGAAAACCTCCCATGGTCAGCAGTTATTCATGTAATATTTCCCTTGCCTGCTGAATAAATCAAGAAACCCCACAGAAGTGATCCGCAATGCACAGGAAACCCCAGGTTAGAATGACTGCTGCAGAATTAAAAAGACGTGGCCTCGGTGGACCTCTGGTCTTCCAGTTTTAGCAGCTCTGTAGCTGTTCGTGTACAAATTTTGATTTAAGCTCAAAGAACAAATCTGATCAATTTCTTTGACTGGGTGCTCAGAAAATCGAAGAGAGGGAGAGTTGTAGATGTGATGGATTTAGATTTTAGCAAAGCCTTTGACAGTATTTCACACAGGCGTCTAATAAATAGAGTGTCCTGGATATGGACCCCAAAGTGAAGGACTGGGTCAGGAACTGCTTGAGTGGCAGGCTTGCAAAAACCTCCATGTCAGATGATGTCTTAATTCCAGGAGCGCATTTTGAATCCGCAATGCACGGGAAACCCCAGGTTAGAATGACTGCTACAGAATTAAAAAGACGTGGCCTCGGTGGACCTCTGGTCTTTCAGTTTTAGCATTGCAGCCCTGGATTTAGTTTCCAGCTGTGATAAAAATAGAATACTGATGCAGGTATTAATTGCTTTTGCAAGCCGTATGGCCCAATTCATGGAAATTGATTTTTTACTGGCATTTTCTTTAATGGACAAGAATTTTACACCTGTCATAGGTTCCACTGATGGACTTATTCTTCCAGATTCTATAAATGTTGCCAGAATCTGGGCGTGGATCTCGGATCAGTGTGCAGTCTGAGTTAATGAACCATTGGCGTCAATTGGCAGTCATTTTGGTTTGTGCGTAGATCCGCCCTAGTCTACAAAAGGCACACCTAAATTTTATAGCGCCTCACTCAGAAGGGGGCGTGGTCATGGGAGGGCAATGGGCGTGTCAGAGGCATTCCCCAAAATTAGACATGATGCTATAGAATAGGGCAGTGTCCCGCAAACTTTCTCAAGCCGCGGCTTGAGGCATCCGGAAGTGCACAGGTCCCGAGACGCCAGAAGGGGGTGCTAGCAGGGAAGAGGGCCAGAGAGGAGGAGAGGTGCTGGCACCATCCTGTAGGCAGTCAGCCAGCGCCGATGCCTCTCCTGCTCCCCAGTGTGCCACGGCACACCTAGAAATCTCAGCAGGCACACCGTTTGCTCTATACTGGAATAGGGTCATTTATGTGTCTAACTTTCTTCATTTACGTGCCAGATTGTTTATCAGGTTTCAGTGGGGAGTACGTGGGGCACACAAAGTCAGACACAAGAATTCTATAAAGCAGTGTCTCTCAAACTTTTTTAGCGCTGGCACACTAAATGGAGCAAATGTTTCTTGCGGCACATTATAACTGAAATGATAAAATTGCAAAACCAACAAAAAAATTAAATTTGAGTGTTATTTAAAGTTCTTTAATCCAGTGTTCTTCAACCTTTTTACACCTATGGACCGGTGGAAATTAAAGAATTATTTTGTGGACCGGCAAACTACTAAGACTGAAATAAAAGCCTCCCGTCTCCGTCACATCCCCACAGCTTGGTCCCCGTCTCCATCCTGTGTACAGGGAGTGGGGAAAGATAGAGAGAGATCCATGGTGCATCTCTCCCACTCCCTCTACTGCCCTAGCCAACATTTTTCCCTCTCTCATCCCCCAGATCATGTGCAGCATTTTTCACTATTGCCCACCAGCCCCATGCCCAACATTTCTCCTTCTGTCACCCCTCTCCAGCACCATGCCACCCCTTTCCCTCCATCACTATGTCCAACATTCCTCCCCCTTGCATCCCCTTCAATCTATCCCTCTGTTGCCTCTCCACCACCATATCCAACATTTCTCCCTTTCATCCTTCTCTTCCCCACTCCTCTCTCTCTCTATGCCCAACAATTTTCCTCCTCCTTCCTATCCCCATGTGCACCATCTTTCCCTCTCATTTACACACTCATCCCCAATAATTCTCCCTTTCTATCCCCTCCCTTGTGTCCCAGGTTCATGCCTCCTCCCTTCCTTCTGTGTCCCGAGTTCGTGTCCCCCCTCCCTGCCTTCCAACCTTTGTCCCAAATTCATGCCCCTTCCATGTCCCAACGCGCTCCTCCCCCCTCCTCTTTTCTCCCTACTTGTTCAGGGCCATCCAGCCTCTGCCGAAGCCGGATCAGTGTCCCCTGCAAGCGCGTATCCATCTTCCTTCCGGCTTGGCTGCCCCTTATCTTCAGCGCCAGCTGCACTTGTGTGCCGGGACAGCGTGCAGCGGCTCTTGCACGCTGAATGCTGCTGACCTCGTTCTGGTTCCGGGTCAGCCACGTACAGCATGCAAGAGCCACTGTGCACTGACCTGGCAAATAAGTGCAGCTGAAGATAAGGAGCAACCATGCCGGAAGGATGACGGACACGCACTTGCAGGGGACACTAATTCTTCACGGACCAGCAGGAAATTTTTGCGGACCAGCGGTTGAAGAACACTGCTTTAATCTATGTATGGGTAATTGTATCAACAGTGAAACTAAAGTACATAGAATTGCTAATCAATGCGATGGATATGCTTGTTTTTGAGTGCAAATTAACTCAAAACGCAGCTCGATAGTCAACAAGCAAACAGTCATGTCATCATCCACCATCTGCAGTTCTCTCTTTATCGATTCAATTTCTGTCAGAGCTGAAAATCCAAGTCCGCAGAGAAAAGAAAGTCCAAACGGTAACAAAGCCTTGATTGCTTTGTTGCTCAAGTTAGGATAACTACTGCTTAAAAAACAAAAGAAAAACCCAAATTACATGCCGTTAGTTTTCAAGGACCAATCACGTCAAACAATAATGCTTGTCTGGGTGGTTACACAGATGCTCATAACATTGACAGACTCTTGTGTGTGCGACATACTTATCATCTATTCTAGTGTATGCTTATGAAGGGAATTTTTAAAAAGAAGGTAAAATTCTGGAATCTCTCGTGGAACATCCAGAATCTCTTTGGGGCCCACAGTTTGAGAGTCACTGCTAGAAAGAGTGCCCTTTGCAGAATACTAGTTCAGCCTGGATCTTTGCAATGCTTTACGTGGGGTGTTATTTATAGAATTCTCTCCCCCCAGTCTCCCCCCCCCCCTCCCGCACACACGTGCTGAAATCTGACCTCTTTATACACTGGAATTACACATGATGGCTAAGACCTCTCCCCTAGTTTGGCAGCCCTGACAACTGAAGCATAGGCCCATATCGAATAACCTTTCTACTGACATCAAATTAGTTTTGCAGACAGATCTTCTTGGTTTTTTTTTAAATTTGCTAACAGTTCGGAACCTTGTTCTCTTTCTAACTTTGTCTTGGAGGGATGTCTAATCAGTCTGGATTTCAGAATAACCACAATGAATTATCATGGCATAGAGTTCCAATAGAAGCAAAATATTTTGTATTTATTGTGGGGGATTTATTAATCACCTTTATGAAGAGATTCACCCAGGGCAGTGTACAGCAGGCACAGTTTAACATAAGACGCAGTGGCGTGGCGAGGGGGCGGTCTTCCTAAGGGCACGGCACCCCTACTGTTCTCTGCCCCTGCTCCTCTCCTTGCCGCGCACTTGTGCTCGTCGCCTTTCCGGTACCTTTTTCTACTTCCCCAGCGTGAGGTCGCTGCAAGCGTCAGCATCGGCGCGCTCTCCGACATCACTTCCGGGACCAGTGCCTAGGAAATGACGTCAAAGGGCGAGTGATCACTGACATGGGCATGCTGCTCATGCTGGGGAAGTTAAAAAGGTACGGGGAAAGGGAAGGCATAAAGCACTTTATTTTTGAAGCACCTTCTATTGAAGCACTTTCATCTAAGCACTCAGCACTTTCACTTAAGGCTTCTACATTTACAAAGAAGCAGATAAGTAACGTTTTTTGCACTTGATTAAGTCTTTTGGTATCTATTATAGTTATGAAATAAGTCTCATTCTAAGATTAGAAAAAGATTAAAAGATTAAAATTATAAAAATATATTTATGTAAAAATTAAAAATTAAAGTCTTTTATAAAGGAGGTTTTTGATCAATGAAAGACAATCATATGCCACAAAAATATAGGGAGAAAACATGTTCCCTATGTGGTAAAATCTGAGATCTTTTCCTCCTGATAGGTAAAATTCTAAATATCAACTTGTTGTAGTACTTGTTATAGTCATTGTTGATATACATCTTTCACTATCCTGTTTTGGAAATAAAATTAAGCCAAGTGCAAATGTTGATATCCCCATGTTGCGTTTCAACGATAACAAAGCAATAATTGCAGGAGGTACAGTTAAGGCCACCAGTCATGCTTAAAGTATTACAATCAGGTCAACCTGATTACTTGGGGGAATTATTAGTTCCATGGAAGCCAGTGGTCTCAAACTCCAACCCTTTGCGTAACATAACATATCTTTATTCTTCTATACCGCCACAATCGGACGATTTGTAGGCGGTTTACAATGAAGAGAGTTGGACAATCAGCGAAATACAAAATACAAATAGCAAAAGTACAACATATTTCTTAAGAATAGTCAGAGTAAAATTATTCTAATTAGTATGACTTCTATTTAGGAAATGAATCTATCAAACAATGCAGTCTTAATTTCTTTCCGAAATGCACAATAGGTCAACCTGGCTCCATTGATGTAATTACTTAACCAGGACTGCTGTTTACTTGCTTGACACATAAAAGTCCTATCCAAAAAGGACTTGTATCTACAATCAGCGATCCTTGGAAAGGCAAATAAATTACAATTTCTGGTTATCCTTGTAGGGCTGTATGGCACAAAATGAGACAAAAGATAGGTAGGGGCTAATCCCCAAACCAACTTAAAGCAAATGCAAGGCCACATTTTGTATTTGTAGGTATTTGGAGGGCCTCAGAAAAAATAGTTAATGTCTTATTAAAGAAATGACAATTTTGCATGAGGTAAAACTCTTTATAGTTTATAAACCTTTCATTTTGGCTAAGTCTTAATAATAATATTGTCATTTATAGCTAAAGAGACATGTGATCAAGAAACTGTTTTATTTTACTTTTGTGATTATGATAAACATGCCGAGGGCCTCAAAATAGTGCCTATAGGCCAACTCATAACTTGCATTCTGTATCGGCAGACCAATTAACTTTACCTTCGGTTTGTTTAGTTCGATTGGCTTCAGCTCGTAATTCTGTTTTCTTTTGCATCTGTTCCTAGTCTATGGAATTCTCTTCCGATTGAGATTCGTTCTGAACTTTCCTATCCAAAATTTAGGTCACTTGTGAAGACATATCTTTTCGGTTGACCTTTCCCTTGAAATTATTGAGAGTGGAGTCCTTTCTTAGGCAACTATTAAACTTTATTTAACTCTCTTTTGCTTTTCTTTGTTTTTAATGGCGTTCTTTTCCTTTTAAGATTTGTAAACCACGCTGAAGCTAAAATGAAGTACGGCCAAAAAATTCTAATAAACATAGTAGGGTTATAGAAATGACGAATTGCAGCGGTTAGAATGTCACATGAAAACTGGAGCATAGATCTGGGTAAAAGGTGATGCCTCTAGAGGAGCCTCTGAGAAATGCATGCTTATTCAAATTCAGGTATCACACATACCCTACGTATTCTGAATTCTTTTCAGGTGCAAGGATAAGAGAGTTTTGAGTAAGAAGCAGCATTTTAAGTGGGGGTTGTTGGATAATTACACATCTGGGATGTGATATATTTCATGGATATCATTATGTCATAATAGCTTGATTGCTTTGCATTGTTATGTATTGGTAAGTTTTGTTAAATTTGAATAAAGAGATTTGAACTCAAGTGCAAGGTTTACCTGGTGCACTTATGAACTGCTGGTGGTGGTGGTGGTGGGGGGGGGGGATTGGCATGCTTGGTTTTTCTATACACGATTGGCTTGTTTTCTGTATTGTATTCTTTCAAATTCTGTGCTAATTAAGTTCAAAATTTGTCTTTGGTGAGAACAAAACTGAGACCCCTCTAATTTAATGAGCAGAAGATTAACAGCACTGCATTAACAGACTTGCTAATAGCGAAGGCTTTTACCAATAAAAGCAGCTTGCTGTAAGGTGACACCTACCCACTGCAAGGTTATAGCGAAATAATAGGTTTTCCATGCTTCGCAAGGAAAGCAACGGTCATATATCATTGCTCGTTATTTGTGAAAATGCTAATTTCAGCCACCACAAAATGATTAAATGTGTTTATATTTTTAGCTGCACAGCAGAGGTATACTGGTTTTCCTTTTGTTAAAAATTCTACAAATGTGAGACATTCAATGTACCTCCTTTAAGCACAAGGAAAATGGTCATAATGCTTAATGATGAACATTTTGCAGCTAAATCCATGATTCCATTTCAACTGGAGTTTTTAAGTGCAGAATATACGTATATTCCAGAATGCTGGAGTTGTTAACCCAGAAAGGCAGCCTTGTGCAGGGCAGTAGGAAAGGGCCAGGGAGGAGTCGGATCTATATGGTAGGGTTAACAGACGTCTGGGAAAACTCGGACATGTCCTCTTTTTAGAAGACATGTCTGGGTGCCCAGACGGACTTTCCAAACCTGGCAGTTTGTCTGGGTTTCAGAAGGCCCCACTTCATCTGGAGGGCCGTTGAGCATGCGTTGATAATGTCATACGCATCCGTGTATGCTCGGAAGCCCTCCAGACCCGGCCGTGTGGGGGTGGGTCTGAGGGGTGGAGTTTGAGGCGGGGCTTGAAGTGAGGTGGGGGCGGGGCTGCAGGTGGAACAGGATAGGGCTTTGTGTCCAGGATTTTATAATTTCAATTATGGCAGCCCTACCATAAGGGAACACAGATACCTACTTTTCTTTATAAAATACAGTGGTACCTTGGTTTAAGAGCACAATTCGTTCCAGAAGCATGCTCTTAAACCAAAACACTCATATATCAAAGCAACTTTCCCCATAGAAGATAATGGAAACTTGAACAATTCGTTCCACCAACCCCCCTCCCCCCCCCCGAGGTTACCGGCGCTGCTCCATCACCCCCTCCCCCCGCTCTAACCGGCATCGCACCCCCCCGAACCGGCATCGCAACCATCCCCCCCCCCCGTGAACGCCCCCCGCGAGAACCGCAAAGCACCCCCGTGCTGAAAGCGGCATCCGCCCGCCCTTCCTCCCAAGCACGGTCCTCACCCCTTCTGCTCGTTGTAAGGGTGAATGCGAGCTCCCGCCTCTTTCCTGGGCTGGGCCTTGAGCATCTGCGCATGCTCAAGGCCTTCTGGCTCTCGTTCTCTCGGAGATCTCGTTCAGTTTTTAGGATGTTGTGTATTAATAGATTAATTGAAAATTTATATATTAAAGTCTTTTTGAATTTGTGTTATATAGTGCTCCCTGCTGGAACCCTTGAAAAAGCCCGTTGTGGCGAAACGGGTCCCGTCGGGCATAGAAGCATTGGGGCAAGCATACTACAATATAATAAAAGATAGTAAAGAATGACATTAAGTTGGTTTGTCTTCTATTTTTCACCATTTATGATTTTGATTGATTGTTGATCTTCAATCCTGACAAGTGAGATTCCTGTATTGTGCGGAGCTTGTTATGATATTCCAATTCTGCAGAAGAGATCTTTTAAATAGCGGTAAAATGTATTTATTTATGAAAAAATTTATATACCGCATACAACTCTGCGGTTTCCATATCACATACATAAAATCCTGTTTCCCTACGATTATCACATATAACATGTCTAAACAACATGGTTAATCGGCCCTGTTATAATATGGATAGAGCACAAATTCAATCAATTCAGAAATACAAGCAAGCTTTAAGTCGTACATTGCTGTCAAAAAAATTCTAAAAGGCGATTATCAACTGAAATATCCCTTAGCATAAGAGGCATTGGCAAATAACTGAGTTTTCAGCATTTTCTTAAAATTCATCCTCCCCATACAAAATCGCAGGATACCAGGCAAGGCATTCCATAGTTCTACGCCAGCCACAGATATCATTGGTGCTCCGATCCTAGCATGCACGGTCGACATTTTACCCTCCAAACTTAATTTCATCCCGTTTACGTCTCTAAGCGCTCTTCTCGGTTTATAGATCTCAAAGAATTCTTGTAAGATCTCTGGGGAAGCAGGATACAAGGTCTTAAACCACACTCTTTGTTGCATAGGTAACCGGTGCAGTTTCTTCAACACAGGAGTTATATGGGTCCTCCTACGAACCCCTGTGATTAATCTTGCAGCGGAGTTGATAAGCATTTGCAAAGCCCTCAACTTCCTTTTCACAACTCCTAAGTATAGTGAACTACAATAATCCGCCCTTCTCAGGATCAATGTATGAACCACAGTACGGAAATGATATCTAAGAAACTAGAGCTGGTGCGATCTATCCAATGCAATTTTCTTTTTTTTTCCTTTATTTATTTATAGAATTTTATAATATTACCAAGCATGAACATCTTGTACAGAAAAGTGCGATCAAAAAACAAATTAACTGAATTCCCAAAATTGGAGTACACAGTTAAACTTAAAATAAGAATACATAAAATAAACTAAACTAATTTGGTCGTACACTAGTCCTCAATAATTGGATCCAAGATTTTAAGGAGTAGAGCAAAATAAATCAAACAATTTATCAAGAAAAGCCATATGTCTACTGCAGCTATTCCTTTCTCAAGACGTCTCATTGAGAGAAAACTTATCAAATGAGATGGCTCTGTAAAAATATACTTCAAGGACGAGTATCTAACTACACATTTACATGGGTATCTCAAGAAGAAAATACCCCCTATTTGAGTCACTCCAGGTTTCAGGATTAAGAATTCTCTTCTTCTCTTTTGAGTCTCTCTGGAAATATCTGAATATGATGTCCCAGGAAGTCCTTGGATCTATTAACAGTGGGATCTGGATAGTCCCTGCTGCTGTCCCAAAAACCCTTTCTTCCTTACCCTCCCCTAAATAACACCAACACACTTATTATGGTATAATAGCCGCAGCTCTTTATTAAATGAGAATAACCAATAAATTAACTTTGCATAAATAACATCATTAACATAATAACTCTTAACTTGAAAATCAACATCAGCAAGCTCCTCCCGAGCTACCCCGTGTAACATTACCATTTGCCCCCGACCCCGCCACCAACAGCAAGCATCTGAGGGGTGGCATGACCTCATGCCCCATTTAACTCAGGTCACCTGACCCCAAGACACGGCTCCCAGCCGGCCCACCGCTCATCGCCGGATGAGCCCCAGCAACCAGTAGCTCGGGATACCCGCCATCCAAGCCACTAGAGCCACCAGCCAAGGGTGGGAGGGTGGGACAAAAAACGCCCTGGAGAACCTACAACAACTCAGTCCTCCAAGGTCCCGATTTCTTGTGCCCCCTCAGACCGCCCCTTTTCTTTAAACTAACCTATCCAAAACTCGCTTTTAGGCGCGAACCCCTCCCCTGTACCTATTCTAATTTTTTCCTCCAACAGTCCCCCCAGCTTGCCTTGCGGGCAGCATGAGGCCTCCCAGCCCCGTGTTACTATCCGCCCGTAAGACAAGCTCCCGGGCTACTCTTTTTAAAGAAAAGTTTTAGTATCCAATCCTTGTCTGGAGCCAAGGCCACAGACAGCAAGAGAGTGGCTGGAACAGCCAATTCTCTATCCGATTGTTCCAGTATTGCGGAAATGTCCAATGGTCTATCCCGGGATTCCTCAACTTTTTCTTCTTCTTTGGATTGGGATTTGGCAGGAAGATAATATACTCTTGTAAGAGGAGGTAAAGAGCTTTCAGGAATTTCCAATATTTCCATAAAGTAATGTTTCACCATTTCTCGAGGAGAAGTTGATAAGATCTTAGAAAAATTTATAAATCTCAAATTGTTAGCTCGACCATTGTTCTCCAGAGCTTCCAATTTCCTCCTGAGAATTATATTATCTTTAACCAACAACTCTTGATTTTGTTTTAGTGATATTAGCTCTTTACTTGTGTTTTGTGTCTCTGTTTTTAACTGAGATATATCTTGTTTTATCAATTTTATTTCTCCTTTCTGTTCTTTCAATTCTTTGTCCAATGCAATTTTCTGAATCAGCGCCCCAAATAACCCCAGGAACAGGTCCAAAAACCCAAGGCACCAAAAAATAAATAAAAAAATTTTTGTTGGCCAGTGTAATGCATCTTTTTACAGTGATACATACTTCACAAATTATAATTTGTTTGATCAAAGTTTCCTAACTTATAAACAGGTGAGTATTCTCAGAAAAAATAACTGTCCTATTTTTTAATGCAGAGTATTTAGCCCTTATTAAAAGAATGTAGGGCTTTGGATGGGTTTTATTCAAATAAATGAATGAGGAGTGGTATAACTCTGACACAGAACCTGACGCTTACAATTAAAGCTTACGGAATACCAGTCTCTTGTCCTCAAATTAGTCACCTAATTGCTTACATGCTTTTGTTTTTTGGTGTGAAAAGTAATCAATGAATAATTGAATCTTACTTACAGACGCACAAACAATTACCCTTTGCTGAAAAGAAAAGTGGCTACGAATCTCAGTGTAAGTTAATTACAATTTTGCTATTTTCAATTTTCCTGTTATGCTTTGATCATGGTAAAACTGGATTATTAGCTAATTAAAACTGAGCCAATTAAGCTTCCTGATTGTGTGAAAGGCACTAATTTCTTAACAAAACCAGTCTGAAGAGATACACAAAATTTTCTCATTGAGTATAATTAACCTGGCATTGAAAAAACTAATTTATCTTGTCCGCTGAATTCAAAAAGCTTAGCAATTTTAAATTTACGGTAAAATCAAAGAAGATAAATGGAAAAAACTATACGATGGCCTCCTAGCCATTCAAGCAGCAAAACTAGATAACCAAATCTCCGATCTACTGATAACAACCCTAGACTACAAGATGTTCAGAAAAGAAATAAAAACCATACTCTTCAAGAAATCCCTGAAAAAGTCTTAACATCACAAATACCTTCCTTCTTCCCGGCTCTCTGATACTACCTGATCTATTCTTTACCTTCACTAGACATGACCAATGATCTTCTTTTGTAACTCACCTACCATAAATCTTTTGTAATCCGCCTTGAACCGCAAGGTAATGGCAGAATAGAAATCTCTAATGTAATGTAATGTAACATCTTATCTTGCAATGTGCTGATTCTTGTAGAACTGGTATTGGTCAGGTCACGTGTGGGTTGGCTGGGAAGGAGGTGAGATGAATGTATGAATTTGTTCAGGAGAGATCAATTTCTTTGCCACCAAACTGAACATTTAATAAATATGGAAAAAGGGAAAAATGGAGGCATGATCGAGACGTTCAAGTATCTTACGGGCTGCATCGAGGCGGAGGAAGATATCTTCTTTTTCAAGGGTCCCACGACAACAAGAGGGCATCCGTCGAAAATCAGGGGCGGGAAAGTACGAGGTGACACCAGGAAATTCTTTTTCACTGAAAGAGTGGTTGATCGCTGGAATAGTCTTCCACTACAGGTGATTGAGGCCAGCAGCGTGCCTGATTTTAAGGCCAAATGGGATCGGCACATGGGATCTATTCACAGGGCAAAGGTAGGGGAGGGACATTAGGGTGGGCAGACTGGATGGGCCGTGGGCCCTTATCTGCCGTCTATTTCTATGTTTCTATGTAACTAATCAAATAGAAAGCAATAAAAAAACCATATGTCTGACTAGAAATATGTCCCCAAATCAACAAAATCTATAGCACATATTCTAGTCTTTTACTGGACGATGCACAAAACTTACCAATCGTGTCCCAGAGGTGAAATACCAGCAATCTTTCATAGTTGCACTTTGGTGATATTTACTTTGCATGATTGTGGATTGTAACAGAATTGCCTACTATATCTTTAAACAGCTCTTAGCTTATGGCTTCAAATAGTATCTAACCTGCTAGCTAATATCAGAGCTTGACTCAGAATTTGTAATTCAAAATTCTACTGTATATTCATGTTTTATATTGTGCTATCAGTTAACTCCTTGACTACCAAGAACTATTAATAGAAATATGTCGGTTATAGACAGAACCAGTGTTAGGGAGGTGCAAACAAGGGATTTTCCCTAGGTCTTTCAGCTGCAGGGGGGTCTCCAAGCCTGTCTGAAGCTGAAAGGGACACAACTTGCTAATGAGTTTGGGGCCCTATCTAAATTTCTGCTCTGGGACTAGGTGGCCTTAAGACAGAAACATAGAAACATGACGGCAGATAAAGGCCAAATGGCCCATCCACAGCATCCAGTACCTCCTCCTCTCCCTATTGGCTAAGGCTCTTAACATTTGCATCTCCTCTTCCTATTGGCTAAGGCTCTTTACAGCTGCATTGTGATGTCATAGAACTCTTTATGGTTATAGAAACATTGTAACATGATGGCAGATAAAGGCCAAATGGCCCATCCGATGCATCCACTATCTCCTCTTCTCCCTATTAGCTAAGGCTCTTAACATTTGCATCTTCTCTTCCTATTGGCTAAGGCTCTTTACAGCTGCAGTGTGATGTCATATAACTTTATGGTTATAGAAACATTGTAACATGATGGCAGATAAAGGCCATTTTCCCATCCGCAGTAACCATTATCTCTTCCTCTCTCTAAGAGATCCCATGTGCCTATCCCAGGCTTTCTTGAATTCAAACAGTTTCGGCCTCCACCACCTCTTCCGGGAGACTGTTCCACGCATCTACCACCTTTTCTGTCTTACGTCTTTTAAAGCAACAGTGCTAGCTGGAACCTTCCTTATATCAGCTCACATTCCTCTTTTGGTCATATTCTTAAGATTCTTCCCATGCAGATATAAAGAAGTTTGATTTCTGATATTTTTTAACTTTTTGTTATGTTTGATTGGTTTTAACCCAGTTGCTGCTCAGAGTTTAGCAATCATAATCTAGACTAATTCAGCAATCTTCTGCAAGGAAAAGGTGGGGGATGTCAGAATGAATTTATGAGCTTGCGTATTTAAATCAGATGCACAAGCTATTGCTAATGGCTCCGAGCTACTGAATGTGGCCAGCTGGAAAATATATTTTGGAGGGACCTTCTACAGCGAGCTCGAAATTCCATTCCATGCTCCACTGTAAAAGATTAACGATGTTTTTGAGATACTCAGAAAGCGCCAAGAGAGGCCTTTTTCTGCCTTAAAATTAGACGTGCCAGTATATGCCCTGTCATAGAGAAAATTAATGGTGACTGTTGACGGTAGCTTTTATTTTATTACATTTCTTACTTCTTGGTTAAACCAAGAGTCAAAGAAAGATTGAATGTGATGGCATATAAGGAACATAAGGCCCGTCCAGGCTGAAAAGCTATAGCCCTTAGGGGCCCTTAGGGGCCCTGAGGGCCATGAAGGGCTGCCTCTACAAAAAATTCCTTGACCGATCACTAGCATTCCAAGCGGGCAAATGGAACAAATGCCTCTCTACTCTCATCTCCAATTCCCCCCACTATCAAACATTCAGGAAGTTAACTAAAACCTACCTTTTTGACAAATTCCTCTGATTTATCCTCCCTCCTCCTCCCTTCTCTTCTGACCTCTCCTCCCTAGACCCTTACCGCCTCATGTAACACCGCCATCAATTACGCCGCTGTATCGAGCTTACAGCAAATATAACTACTCTGAACATATAACCTGCAAAATATTCTGGAAAATCACAGGAGAACATGGTGGATTTTACTTTCTAGTGCTGTTAATCTGGTTATTTTCACCCTAACTAAATTTGTTTAAAATTTGCAAAGAAAAAAAAAAAGAAGGACCCGTGGTTTGAAAGGCCTGTCGTAGCAATGAATTAAATAGATTCTCTGGAAGCCACTGCAATGCCAAAATGACTTCACCGTATATTTATTGTCTAGAATGTAAAGGTAACTTAACCGAATATGTATCGTTTAAAATTGTAAATGTAACATTAACGAAATTGTAACTTTGCTGTAAATGTACAGTCTCTTCATCTGTTAACCGCATAGAACTTCCATGGTAATGTGGTATACAATCTTTGGCGTCTCATTTTTGGCCTAAAGAAATGGGAACATGTCACCCCTTTCTACCACCAACTACACTGGCTGCCATTTGAATCTAGAGTTCTTTTTAAATTTGCATGCTTCTGCTACAAATCGGTTAACGGTTCTTCTCCAAGTTACATAAATACCCACTTTAACCTTTATTGCAACAACAGGACATCACGCAGAATTCAACTGTTCGCCTTCCCTTCGCCAAAACACTGTCCTCTCAAAAGATTCCTCGATAGAACTATCGCCTTCCAAGCAGCCAAGTCGAACCCATGGCTAGCCCAGATGATACTCGAGGCCCCCACTTACCTTGCCTTCAGAAAACTACTAAAAACTTACCTATTCAGCAAACACGACCCTTAATATTCCCTTCACCCCACATAACACTTGCTCCACCCCTGCCCCCTTCCTCCTTCACCAGACCCTCCCTTTTTTCCCACTCTCTACTTCCCTTGTCTAGTTCGATCAAAGCTGCGATCTCTGTTAAATTGTTGTAAATCTTCCCCTCATTGCAGACTGTTGTAAATCGCTGTAATTTCATTGCTGACTGCTGTAAATTGTTGTAATTTATCGTAAATCTGCTTGTAATTTTTTTGTAAATCTGCTTGTCAATGCAGGTCATTTGCTAATTGATGTAAACCGCCTAGAACTCGCTGGGTATGGCGGTATATAAGAATAAAAGTTTACAAGAATAAAGTTATTATTATTATTATTATCTTTGAATTCCCACGCGAGCCACGTGGAAAAGAGAACTTATCATAAGAACATAGGGGCAAATTCTATAAGAAGCACTTAAATGTTAGGCACCGTTCAGCACGATTCAAGTACAATCGGGCGCTGTTTAGTGAATCACGCTGAGCGGCGCCTATTTTGGAGGCGCCCAAGAAATAGGCCAGCTCTAGGCACAGCTAAAAGACAGGCGGCCAGGCGAGCGCCTGAGCACGCTTAAGAGCAGCAATTCAGTAACAAGGCGCCTAAGATGAAGCCACGCCCACGCCTAACATGCATAGCGCCTATTTTTTTGAAGGCCGCCTACATTTTTAGAGGCGCCTTGTTACAGAATTTGGGCCATAATGGTTGCTATACTAGGACAAACTGAAGGTCCTTCAAGCCCAATATCCTGTTTCCAACAACGGCCCATCCAGGTCACATGTTCCTGCACCCCAAAGAGTAAAACAGATTTCACGCTGCTTATCCTAGGAATGAACAGTGGATTTCCCCAAGACCATCTTGATAACGGCATATGGAAATTAGCCAAACCTTTTGAAACTCTGCTAACTATTTGTTCCATTTAGCAGTTGAATTTTGCAATCCAATCCTTTAGTTTATATACCGGGTCATCCTCTTAAAAAGAAGCTCGACTCGGTTTACATAAATAATAATGAAGTACAATCCTAAATCTTCTAGTAGAACTATTTATACAATGTTTTTTTGAAAAAGTATTGTTTTAAGAGATTTTCTAAAAGTATAAAGAGAAGAAATCAATCTGATCTCTACAGGAAGCTCATTCCAGATTGAAGTGAAGGTGTGTATAAAGCAGGGGTGGGCAACTCCGGTCCTCGAGGGCTGGAATCCAGTCGGGTTTTCAGGATTTCCCCAATGAATATGCATTGAAAGTGGTGTATGCAAATAGATCGACAACCTGACTGGATTCCGGCCCTCAAGGACCAGAGTTGCCCACCCCTGGTATAAAGGAATGAGAAATATAGCCTGGTACCTTTAGTCCCTAAAATGAAGGAAAAGGACGTTCTTGATCTCATCATTCGTAAAGAGTTAAAGGAAATGGAGAGCAAAGGCACCGAGTAGATATAACAGCACCCACCATGGTCCCCCTCCCATCTCTATGCCTCATATATGCATAGGTTTTATGCATACAACCCATGATAGTCCATTCTATGCCACCAATAAATTTCAGTAAATACCCCAGTCACTTCTCAAACATTGACCAATAAGTTATAGCTAATATCAACGGACAATGTAACAATTTTTTATCAATTTTTTTGAGGGCTTCAGACATGCCATTTGGTCTCCCGTTTTTTTTTCGGTGACACCAATATCTTAATGGCTATGGCTGTGGCTTCTTCATTTGCCCACTCTATAAATATTTTCAGCGTTTTTTTGTTTTTATTTTTCTTCTTATTTTTCTTATATAAAGTGCTTAGTGCTCTCATAAATACTCATAAATTAACTTATCTTAAAAGATGATTTCCTTAATCGAATTGGGTCAGGGACCTGTCACATCGACATTTTTCGCCACAAGGCTTTTTCAAGATTAAGTCCCCCTTTCAACGTTTTAACAGACCATCCCGATAGCTGGTTAGATCAGAAATCACAGCTATCGGGATGGTCTGTTAAAACGTTGAAATGGGGACTTAATCTTGAAAAAGCCTTGCGGCGAAACATGTTGATGTGACAGGTCCCTGACCCGATTTGATTAAGGAAATCATCTTTTAAGATAAGTTAATTTATGAGTATTTATGAGAGCACTAAGCACTTTATATAAGAAAAATAAGAAGAAAAATAAAAATAAAAACAAAAACAAAAAAACGCTGAAAATATTTATAGAGTGGGCAAATGAAGAAGCCACAGCCATAGCCATTAAGATATTGGTGTCACCGAGAAAAAAACGGGAGACCAAATGGCATGTCTGAAGCCCTCAAAAAAATTGATAAAAAATTGTTACATTGTCCGTTGATATTAACAATAAATTTCAAGCTCAAAAGACTTATGCGATCAGCATCGGCACTGAATATCCTCTTTCTATTTAGCAATTTTTCAAAATTTCACCTCTGGCTTTGGTGATTAACCGTGAAAAGTCTCAAGACTTCAACTCTATTTAACTGATCTCAAGTTCCAAACGTCTGCTGCTCCAATCACTTTTCTTGTGTGCCCGCAGCCATATATTCAATATATGCGAATCAGCTTCCACGCAAATGTGATAGTGTTCATTTCTAATGTTCCCTGTTCTAACTCATTTTTGTTCAGCATTTAAAGGGTTAATGCCAGCTTTCGTGAAGCTCATGTGTTTTACATTTTTTCCATCTGTGATGTGTGCCATTATATATGATTATCACTTCAACAGGAGAAAAAAAAAACTGAGTTGAAACACTCAACATATGTAGCCACGGGGAATTTGATTAAAATGCTAATGCATGCAGAATATCCCTTTCCCTAATTAATTGGTTAAATAAACAGCGAGGCAGAGGTGAAATACAAGCATGATTATTTTACCAAAAAAGGAGGTTGACTTGAATAACAATTACACGTTTAACATGCAATAAAGAACATTTCAGATGTAATTAATATTTATTGGCATTGCAGTGGCTTCCAGAGAATTCATTGCTACGACAGGCCTTTCAAACCACGGGTCCTTCTTTTTTTTTTCTTTGCAAATTTTAAACAAATTTAGCTAGGGTGAAAATAACCAGATTAACAGCACTAGAAAGTAAAATCCACCATGTTCTCCTGTGATTTTCCAGAATATTTTGCAGGCTTGCTCACAGTTCACATTTATTTAATACTTATACTGCAAAATTGTTAACAGCTAAGTGGTTTATAGATTTTTGTATTCCACATTTTCCAAACGTGTACGGAAAACGGAGAACACATTATGGGGGTCTTTTACTAAGGTCATTAGCCGATTTAGCACGCTGTAAATATTAGGCCGTGCTAAATGCTAACGCTTCCATAGAATCTAATGAGCACGTTAGAATTTAGCGTGTGCCAAATCGGCAAGCACGCCTTACTAAAAGTCACCTAATAAAAGAATGACAAGTAAAACATTAAAAAACCTGTATTAAAAAATACATACATTTGCATAAATATTAAAACAGATAGCTAAGATCAATAATAAACTGCTTTGGGATCCCTTTTCTTGACCCAGCAATTCATTGATATACACTCAACTTTCAACATGATTTAGGTCCCTTCTTTGGATGCCCCGTTTTCTACAGGAGTTCAATTGTCTTTGGGACTTTTTTAAATTACTTTTATTCTTTGAATTTATACTATTTAATAGTTGTTTTCTCAGGTACTTTAGCTGGATCGTGAGCCTTTGGGACAGTTAGGGAAGTTCTAAGTACCTAAATTTATTTTATTGTAACCCGTTCTGGGCTCCCGGAGAGGACAAACTATTAAAATGAACAAATAAATAAATAACATACTCCTAGGAGTCTCCAGAAATGTATTTCAAGGATCATTCGGAGTGGTAACTTTTCAGGAAATGCAAATCAATTCAGGACTGTAACATCTTTGAAGTTAAAATGACCATGTTGAAAGCTTACAAGAAAAGCCTCAGAGAGACCTGGATTTCTTAACATACTACAAAGATGCTATTAAGGAGTACAAGGGAGTAGATGCATTCAAGCTGAGATAACTTAAGAGTTGTCTATTGGGTCAGACCAAGGATCCATCTAGCCCAATCCTCTGGTCCCAAAGAATTGAAAGATTCCATATCGCTTACTCTTAAGGCTATCCCCAGGTCTTCTTTAATAATGGTTTATAGACATTTCCTTCAGGAATTAGACCAAATATTTTTAAAATCCAGCTATATTAACTGCTTTTACAACTTGCTTCCGCAATGACTTTCACAGCTTAATTGTACGTTGAGTGAAAACATATTTTCTCCTATGTATTGTAAATATGCTATGATGTAAGTTCATGGAATGTCCCCTAGTCCGCGTACTTTTGAAAGAGTAAACGATCGAATCACGTTGCTCCTTCCACTCCACTCCACATTTTATAAGCTCTCAGCTGTCTCTTCCTAAACTCTAGCCTTCTCTCATATGAGAGTCCTTCCCAGCGGTATCGTAAGGGGGTGGTGGTCTGCAATCTAAAATGATGGGGGGTTATCGTATAGCAGGAGGCCTCTAAAAATGTCAAAAGACTCATTTTATGCTTGTTTTATAAAGACGGACTTATTAACCTAAACTAGGAAGATTAGATGTTCGGTCCTCATACCTGAGACTTGGCACAGCTAGGATGGCGGTGTCCGAAAAGACAAGTAGCGACGGAGAATGCCTATGAAATTATGGTTAACTGTGAAGATTCGGACTTTATGACAGTTCATCAATAAATCAGCTCCTGCAGCTTGAATCATAGCTAAACTCTGATGATTGCTACTTTTTTTTTTTTTTTAGAAAGAGTAGCGAGTGTGTAGGGTCGGGAGAAAGAGCATTTAATGGAGCTCACATTAAAGCCTCACTCCTTATTATTTATTGATCTAAATGACTAAATCATGCTGGCTGACTTTTTCTCTTCACTTCCCCCCCCCCCAAAAAAAAAAAAAAAAAAGAAGCTTAATCTTGCACATTTTAGCCATAGCTGTGCAGGTTGCAGGGTCCTTCTCCCTCTCTTATTTTTTTCACTGCTGACTTCTTTCAGAATTGCGACATTCACTCACTGCTGGATTCTCTACACAGGGCCAATATCGGCTGCTGCTTTGTATATCGGCTTCCGTTGATTGTGTGTTTCGACAGCTTCTCATTGCTTGGCCCTTTTCGCAAGTTGGATTGATCCAGCCTTGTTTTAACAGAGGACTTGTTATTTTGTGAATTACAATGTTGCAGTGACCCCCCTGATGCAGGCATCTTTCAGTGGCCGAAACACAGTTTATAGATGGGTCCATGAAATAAACAGATCTTTCTACAACAGTGATCTTCAGTGGAGCGTTCATTGTCCGTTCCCACTCTCGTCTTTGTGTTTTTGAACCCGTGGATTCCTTGCCCTGTTGGACTTTTGATGTTTGCTTAATCATGAAACAGTGCCATATAGAGAATCGCCTCTCCGGGAAAGATAGGTATCGGAAATGTAGGCCCAGGTTTTCCAGGCCTACATTTCCAGTGTCTATCTTTGCCAAGAATCAGGCCTATGTAGTCACTTTATAGTGCTTAATACCCCTTCTGGCATTAGTCACGCCCATTGTGACATTAAGCACTGTAAAACACCCATGTAGGCGTGATTCTGATGCCTTTTATGTAGGAGCCGGTAGGCGCTTTAACTTTCGTGGATTTTTTGCCATTTGATCCTTTAGTTCCCTTATATTGTAA
The DNA here is from genome assembly GCF_902459505.1 of Geotrypetes seraphini. Lineage (NCBI taxonomy): Eukaryota > Metazoa > Chordata > Amphibia > Gymnophiona > Dermophiidae > Geotrypetes > Geotrypetes seraphini. The sequence goes on along the minus strand of NC_047101.1, from coordinate 6,891,578 downwards.
CCCCTTCAGATCTTGCCATTTGAGGAACACACAGAGATATAAACTATCTTTCCCTTCTTTTAAGGGTATTAAATCTATAGGAAAGCTGAGTCAACCTTTTGCCTTCAAGCTGGTAGAGGTGTGGAATGGACTTCCTGACTCCATTAGACTGATAGGCCAGCTACAACAATTTCGTAAAGCCCTGAAAACTCTGCTGTTTACACAAAACTTAAATGGCTTAACTATAGTATCAAAGAACTGGCGATAATCCAGCTTTTTTTTCCTCTCTGCTCTCTTTCTTATGTACACTAATCTTAATTACATGTGAACTGAGTTGAGCTCCATTGGGAGATGACCTGGTATATAAATTGAAGACTAGATTAGATTAGATTAATTAACTTTAGCGCTGGTAGAGTGCCTACCAGTGCCTATGTGTAGGCGTGATTTCTAAAATATCTCCTTTAGTCTATTCCTTAGTTCTGCCGCTGTTCTGATCAGCATTATTCATCCCTTTCCTCTTAAACTTAACGTGGTCTATAGAATAGTTCTTATGTCCAGGAATTGTGACTAACTTTAGGTGTCCAATGTATCTGAATATCTTCAATCGCTATTTAATAAGGCTGAAATGTTTTTTAAATGAGGCCGCAACCATTTTGAAATACTCAAACTGATTGCAAGTCTGGTAAGTAATACGGGGACTCAATTATGAAGATGCCTAAATCTCTAAACATATTAATAACCATTTCTAAAACTGATTATTGTAATGCCTATTTAAGGGTTCCGCTCAAAAAGAGATCAAGCGTTTACAGCTAATTCAAAATGCTTCCATTAAAATCATCATGAAAGCAAAGAAATTTGATCATGTTTCACCACTTCTTAAAAAATCTCATTGGCTTCCAGTGTCGCATAGAATAATCTACAAAATATGTTTGTTATCGTGTAAGGCTCAGCTCTATAAGTCCCCAGCTTTCAGGATTCTAATTCCCTACGCTTCCACTAGAATCCTTCGGTCTAAAGACCAACATCTGCTAACTGTTCCTACACTTAAAACTATTAATACAGGGAGACAATATATTTTTTCGGTTGTGGCTCCCCAATTGTGGAATTCCTTGCCAATTTATTTGAGGGAAGAAAGAAATATTGATAGATTTAAGAGCCAGTTGAAATGCTTTCTTTTTAAAGATGCTTTTGACTGCTAGACATCGTAGAACCCTGTTGAAGATTCAACCATTTTTTTTTTTTTTTAAACCCCAACACCACCCCCCAAAAAAACCTCCTTTTGTAGTTTTTCTTGATTGTCTCTAAAGTTGAAAGGGGATAGATTCCGTACAAACGTAAGGAAGTTCTTCTTCACCCAGAGAGTGGTGGAGAACTGGAACGCTCTTCCGGAGGCTGTTATAGGGGAAAACACCCTCCAGGGATTCAAGACAAAGTAGATAAAGACAGGTTGTTCACCCTCTCCATGGTAGAGAGAACGAGAGGGCACTCTGTAAAGTTGAAAGGGGATAGATTCCGTACAAACGTAAGGAAGTTCTTCTTCACCCAGAGTGTGGTGGAGAACTGGAACGCTCTTCCGGAGTCTGTTAGAGGGGAAAACACCCTCCAGGGTTTCAAGACTAAGCTGGACAAGTTTCTGCTGAACCAGAATGTATGCAAGTGAGGCTGGTCTCAGTTAGGGTGCTGGTCTTTGACCTGGGGGCCACCGCGTGAGTGGATTGTTGGGCGCGATGGACCACTGGTCTGACCCAGCAGCGGCAATTCTTATGTTCTTATTTCCATCCCTACACTCCATATTGGTCATGTTTGTCCTGTAAGTCATGTATTTGGTATATGAATTTTTGTCTCTCTGTCTATTGTCATAAACTGGTTTTAGAATTGTGCATCACTTTGAATATATGATTAGGCGAACAATCAAATTTTAAATAAACTTGAAACTTAAATGAAGGTAAAATATACATTGTTTTAAGGGGTTCTTTACAAACCTATTCTGTTATTGCAGCTATGAAATGATTACCTCGACCCTGACAAAGTGCACGAAACATGAAGTCCTGTCGGGAGAGAGGTTTCGGCGTGAATAAAGACTGCTTACGATTTGGATGTCTGAAAATTCAACGGGTAATTCACTTTTTCACGGAGGAATTTAAGGGAGAAAATGAAATAAGAAAAAATACAAAATGTTTTATTCTAATAAGGATAAAACTACTATGGATCAGTGACGAGTTGAGCCAAACTTTAGGGCTCCTTTTACAAAGGCGCCTTAGGGCCCTTACGCGCGGAATAGTGCGTGCAAGCTGCCACCGCCTCCTCTTGAGAAGGTGGTAGTTTTTCAGCTAGCGCGCTCTAATCCGGTGCGTGCGCTAAAAACACTAGCGCACTTTCGTAAACGGAGCCCTTAGCGTTATACTCTGGAACAGCAATCTGAGGATCCAACAGCTGCAATAGGAAAGTTATTTAACGAAGCTTTTCAGGAATGAATTGTGTTTTAATAGTAAATTTACGTGCCGCCATTTACACCAAGGAAAACGTGATGCAAATTCCTGTACCAAAATGTAGCTGCCCATATTCTATAATTACGCCCCCTCGATCCACCTAGACCTTTAGCGCCCAACTCGAAACTGTCTGTTTAGGAGGCATTCTAGGAACGCACTCAACATTGGCCAGTTAAGTGTCGACATTCAGCACTTAAGTGGCCAAGTTCACCACATAAATAGGAAAACTAGGGAAGTCTCTTCTTTTCAAAATTATTGAGCTCTGGAATGATTTTCCTGTCCAGTTGCATGATCTGGGCTCTCTCCAATCATTCCATAAACATCTGAAAACTTGGTTTTTTTTCAAAATTGTGATCTTTCTTTCCTTCTATATTATCCCTATCCCTATTGTATTTTTTTTTTAAATTTACTTTAAACCGTGTCGAGCTCTATTCTTAAAGAGAAGATGCGGTATATAAGCTTAAGGTTTAGCTTAGTTTAGATCACATAAAAGTCACTCCTACCTTTATGTGACGCCCCATAGCTGGTTATGTGCTGAATTAGAGAATGACACGGGGACAAGTCTATCCCTGTCCCCGCAGGAACTCAATTTCCTCGCCCTGTCCCCATAAGTTTTGGCTTTGTCCCTGTCCCTGCCCATTCCTGTAAGATCTGCCTTAACCACACAAGCCTCAAACACTTATGATTTTAAAGGGTCTGAGGCTTGTGCAGATGAGGACGGAGCTTAGGCATTGGTGGAATGAGGCATTATGACATCACAATCTGAGCTCTAGAATGTTGCTACTTAGGACTTTCAAGGGTTGGAGGCTTGTGCAGATGAGGACGGAGCTTAGGCATTGGTGGACTGAGGCATTATGACATCACAATCTGAGCTCTAGAATGTCGCCACTTAGGATTTTAAAGTGTTTGAGGCTTGTGCAGATGAGGACGGAGCTCAGGCATTGGTGGAATGAGGCATTATGACATCACAATCTGAGCTCTAGAGTGTTGCTACTTAGGATTTTAAAGTGTTTGAGGCTTGTGCAGATGAGGACGGAGCTCAGGCATTGGTGGAATGAGGCATTATGACATCACAGTCTGAGCTCTAGAATGTTGTCACTTAGGACTTTCAAGGGTTGGAGGCTTGTGCAGATGAGGGCGGAGCTTGCAGGAATGGGGCAGGGGCAGGGAAAGAACTCGCGAGGACTGGAAGATGAGTTCCCATGGGGACAGGGAAAAATTTGTCCCCGTGTTATTTCCTATCCTGAATATCACACTTAAATGGCTCTGTAAACTTGGAAATTCAGGCCCCGATTCTAGTAATGGCGCTCTAAGTTAGGTGGTGGCAGGCGTCCTATCACTGTCTAACTTAATTGTTTTAATTGGTGATAAACAGCTCAGCAATTGACCGTGTCATTTAAAACCAATTAAAAACTGATTTCTTAAAAATGGAGGCACCTGAGGGTGGCTCCGAAATGGCCACCATCCTACAGAGGGGCTTTATAACGCCTAAAACCACTAACTTTTGCTGGCTGAATATTGAGCCCAAGGAGTATCTTTTTTAATTGGTAAATGTGCATCGAGATTCCGATCAGCCAGATTTCAGGCAAATTCAGATTGGATCTCCACAAATTGGCAACAGTTGATCTACATTAAATCAGGTCAAACTCAGTGAATTCCTTCAGCGAATCTATGGAGACTCTGAAACTAATTGAATAGAAACCAAGCTAAAAGCCGCCTTGAGTTCTGTGCTCTCAACCCTCTCCTGGAGACACACTTACACGTAGCCAGTCAGGTTTTCAGGATTAGCAGAATAAGTATACGTGAGACCTCTTTAAATCGTCACCAGTGCGAGCAGCTTCTCCGGCCTGCCGCTTGTGGTGGCATTGGCTTCCCTGTGATGTCACTTCCTGGCCCCCCCACGACCCGGAAGTGATTTCAGAGGGAGCCAGGCCGGGTGCGAGCATCTGGCGAAGAATTTAAAGAGGTGCGTGGGGCAAGGAAGGGAGGGTGTGAGCGTGTTATGGGAGGTAGAGAGGTGCAGGCGCCCCCCCCCTACCAAGACGGTGCCTAGGGCGGTCTGCCCTCCCTTGCTATGCCACTGGCAGAAGCATATTATCATTGAAGAATATAAGGAACATTTATTTTCCTAAAATGAAAAAGAAAAGCAAAGTTGCTTGTTAAAGAACATTATATCTGTAGCCAAGTAACGCTGCTTGCTGGTGCAGAGTACTTAAGTGGCTTATCCCCCTTCCATTTACAGTAATGGACTTTATTTCCTACATTCAAAAATCAGAGGAAAATGCAGACTGCTTCATTACGATGGAAAAAGGTTGGGGTTTTTTTTTAACTGGGAAAGCAATTCACCGCGATCACTCAGGGCTGATTTTCTTTGCGGGAGTCCGACGCTCCTTTCTGGTCAGGGTTAATTTCTACCCCGAGGAAAAGAAAGAAAGTCCTGTGCTGAGGACTGTCATCGCCTGGCTACAATGGTAATGTGTACAATCTTATGCACTAATCAGTAACCGCCATTTCCACCCACTTTATTTTGCAGAAACCACAGTGTCACGCTTGGAATTTGAGAGACATGCAGATGGCGGGTGAATTCTTACTTTGAACGCTCAGTGTGTGATTTTTAAACTTTAGGGACTGGGATCTTGAAGCCAGATCTTTTTAAGTGGCACACAGTCCTAAAATTATTCTCTAAGGAGCCCTTTTACCAGGCTGCAGTGAAACGTGGCCTTAGTGTGTGCCCTGGTACACCGTCAATAGTGTGCAGGACAGTTGCGCCCCGATAATTCCGTTCCATCAAATTCGCGCACCAACAAGTGCACGCATAAAGGGAGCGGGATTTAAGGGGAACAATTGTAAGTGTAGTGGAGGGTTTAGTGGCAATCTTCAACATTGGCATTCCTCTGAACAAGAGCAGTATTGCAGTAGGGGGGTTTCCCCCCCACACCCTCTCAGAGCGGAAGAGTAGAAACGGGAAGGCTTTGGGAGGAGAGCGTGAGTTTTAAGTGTAGTGGGGGGGGGGGAGTTCATCCTCCAACTTCCCCCTGAGAGCGCTAACAGGAAGCCATAGGGGTGGCGAGTGGGTGGCGCACATTTCTCCTGCACTCAAATGTCGGGGCGGAAGTGTCAGCACGCCATTGTCCTGCGTGCGTTTGACGGGTCCCGTGTGCCCTTGCATGGGTTTTTCATTTGCTAAAGCCATTTTTAGTGCAAGAGGAAATGGCCAATTTTCCCATTTTTGTATTAATGGCCATGTGCTAATTAGTTTATGGACATTAAAAAGAAAAAAGCCTTTCAAAATGATTGGAGGTAACTAAACCCAATAGAAATCATTCCATCCTAGACGTAATCAAAGAGTTCCATATTGGAGGTGCTCAAGCGCCCACAGAGCCAACACCTATGGCTACCGTAGCAGCATCCCTGATATATATGGTTCCAACTGAATCTTATAGTCAGGGGATACCACAGGTCTCACCTTCTGCTTCTTGTATAAAGCTAAATTTTAAAAAGTTCTAAATCATATTTCTAATGTTTTGTTCTATGGAAATTAATGTCAGCAAACAAGTTATATATGATACCTTTTTCTTACACTAACCCAGGAGTAGGCAATTCCGGTCCTCGAGAGCCGGAGCCAGGTCAGGTTTTCAGGATATCCACAATAAATATGCATGAGATAGATTTGCATCTCAAGGAGGCAGTGCATGCAAATCCATCTCATACATATTCATGGTGGAGATCCTGAAAACCTGACCTGGCTCCGGCTCTCGAGGACCGGAATTGCCTACCCCTGCTAAACCTAATGTGTTTTGTGTCAGGCTCTCAAGAGTTTTATTCCTTTCATCAGGACAGTGCCAAAAGTTCATTTACAGTTTATTCCTAGTGAAGATTTGACAGTATTTCTCAGGGCGCAATCAAATTAAAGCTTCAGCTACTCTTGCAGCTCATGACTAGCGTAGGACTTGCAGGGCCATTATTAAGCAGAAAGAAACGCAGGAAGGGTCCCCAAAGCCCACCAATAGCTTATACATCTTTCATCTTAAGGCAGATTTGGGGCCCCAGGGTAATTTTCTTGTTTATACCTCCGTTTACTCCGACCCTGTTTGCTTGTCGATCTCCAATGTCATTTAAACAGAATATTAGTTCCGACATTGATAAAAATATTACTTGCATTTTTTTAACTGTAAAAGTGATGCATTTCCACTGGGCTTACAGAGAACAAAGCTAATTACAAACTTGTCATGAGGCTTAAATTGTGACAAGGTGGCTGCAGTGCAACCTGGTTTTACGTCACCCAGACGTCACCAGTCCTCTTGAAAACAATAGCTTCTTTTTAATTGAGTTTAATAGACGATGTCCCAGATTGCCTTGTAGCAAATCAGGCTGAACCAGAAGAGTTCTAGCTGCTAGTCTTGAAGACTCAACTCTTTCCCAAGTTTCTCAATTCATTTTTCTGCTTCATTTTTATAATTACTTGATTTCTTGACTTTTGGGGTCTCCATTTTTTTTTTTGGCAAACTGCTCTGGATAAAAAGAACCGTTTTTAAATACTAAAAGAAAATAGTTAACTGTTGGCATCATCAACACCTGCAGGAATTAGCACAAAAGGGGAAATTTTATAAAACAGTAACCAAGTAAGGGGTCCTTTCACTAAGGCATGCTAGACGTTTTAGCGTGTGATAAATATTAGCATGCGCAAAACGCTAACGCGCCCATAGGATATCATGGACGCATTAGCATTTAGTGCACGTTAAAATGGCCAGCGCGCCTTAGTAAAATGATCCCTAAATGCATAAATCACCAGCGTACTGGCACATTTGCATATATGTGGGCACATTGGCCTTGGTTCTGTAAAAGACCTAAAATTAGATGCCTAGCTTGGTGCCCCTAGCCGATCTAGGCACCAAACTTAATTTTTTAAATTGGCTTAATCAGTGCTGATAATTGAAAGTGCCATTAAAAACCAATTAAAAAATGATTAAAAAAATTAATTTCCTGGTAGGCGTCTACACGAAGGTGCCTACCAATGTCTATCAGCAAGTAGGTGGTTAGAGGCAGATTCATTGTGGAGTTTGGGCATGGATTGACTTAAGTGCCAGTAAGTGAATACCTTAGGCGCACCCATTTGGGCCAAGAAAACCCTGGCAGTGTGGGCCTTAGGCGCACCCATTTGGGCCAAGAAAACCCTGGCAGTGTGGGCCTTAGGCGCACCCATTTGGGCCAAGAAAACCCTGGCAGTGTGGGCCTTAGGCGCACCCATTTAGGCCAAGAAAACCCTGGCAGTGTGGGCCTTAGGCGCACCCATTTGGGCCGAGAAAACCCTGGCAATGTGGGCCTTAGGCGCACCCATTTGGGCCAAGAAAACCCTGGCAGTGTGGGCCTTAGGCGCACCCATTTGGGCCAAGAAAACCCTGGCAGTGTGGGCCTTAGGCGCACCCATTTGGGCCAAGAAAACCCTGGCAGTGTGGGCCTTAGGCGCACCCATTTGGGCCAAGAAAACCCTGGCAATGTGGGCCTTAGGCGCACCCATTTGGGCCAAGAAAACCCTGGCAGTGTGGGCCTTAGGCACACCCATTTGGGCCAAGAAAACCCTGGCAGTGTGCCTTAGGTGCACTCATTTGGGCCAAGAAACCCCGGCAGTGTGTGCCTTAAGATTCAATGCCTACCAGCCCCTAAGAATGCTTAGGCATTGCTGAACAGTGCCTAGGCGTTAGACACTGTTTATAGAATCAGGGCCATTAGGGATGGACATTCATTTATAATGATATGGCAAACGTGAACAGCATATTGTATGTGGCTTCATGTTCTTAGAAGAAAATGAGCAGAAATAAAAATCATGAAAGTCCAGTCTTTACTGTTTTCCGATACTAGCATACACTTGTTTGAGAAAGTGTGCAAAGAGGGTGCCCACTGCACACGTGCAAACATCCATAAGCCACTGCACATGCATGCATAGCGGTAGATTCAAGAAATGGTGCCTATAGATAGGAGCTGGGAGAGAGGGTGCTAAGTGAGAATCTATAAGGGAAGTTCTGCTAGCTTGTTCATCATTCTCCTGCCTAACTCTAAGCATATGCATTTATGTCAATCAAAGACTGGAGGCGCCATTCACATCAAAAGCTGGCCTGCAAAACTTGGGCCTAAATTTCCGACGCCTACCTTTGCCGTCGCGTGATTGACCCGCAACCGACGGACGCTTTTAAGGTGGCCGCCGGCAAGTGCATCGGTTACAGAATCCGGCCCATAGTTACTAATAACTGGGGTTAACATTAATTGACATGTCTTGACAGTAGCCTGATAAATTCCACCTAAAACGCCAGTATTTACACATAAATATCACAAATAAGGGTGAACGTGGCAGTAAATGGCCACGGAGAGAGAGATCAACTTCATTTGTGCTATGGTTGGCTGGGTTTTTTTTCATATTGACCCACATGAATATTGTCCGTCAGGTGTGTCAAAATAGTAAAAGGCCGAGAACCACTGATCTGTTTATTTATTTTAAAAATTTCTAGTCTGCCTATCAACTAAGTGGATTACAGGTTCACGTACATAATGTACAAAGACATACTTGGGAGTTCTGATCGACAAGTCGATGAAGACGTCCGCACAATGTGCTGCGGCGACAAAAAGGGCGAACAGAATGCTAGGAATGATAAAGAAGGGGATCACGAACAGATCGGAGAAGGTTATCATGCCGCTGTACCGGGCCATGGTGCGCCCTCACCTGGAGTACTGCGTCCAGCACTGGTTGCCGTACATGAAGAAGGAGATTGTACTACTCGAAAGGGCCCAGAGAAGAGCGACTAAAATGGTTAAGGGGCTGGAGGAGCTGCCGTACAGCGAAAGATTAGAGAAACTGGGCCTCTTCTCCCTCGAACAGAGGAGATTGAGAGGGGACATGATTGAAACATTCAAGATAATGAAGGGAATAGACTTAGTAGATAAAGACAGGTTGTTCACCCTCTCCAAGGTAGGGAGAACGAGAGGGCATTCTCTAAAATTGAAAGGGGATAGATTCCGTACGAACGTAAGGAAGTTCTTCTTCACCCAGAGAGTGGTGGAGAGCTGGAACGCTCTTCTGGAGTCTGTTGTAGGGGAAAACACCCTCCAGGGTTTCAAGACTAAGCTGGACAAGTTCCTTCTACACTGGGATGTACGTAGGTGAGGCTGGACTCATTTAGAACACTGGTTTTTGACCTGGGGGCCGCCGTGTGAGCGAACTTCCGGGCAGGATGGACCACTGGTCTGACCCAGCAGCGGCAATTCTTATGTTCTTATGTATTAAACTTTTACAATGGCACATTTGTGAACAAGAAAAAGGAAAGTTTATTTTCACTCGTAATTTGGAGGATGGAAAACGGAAATGGAGTGCTTTCTAGAGAAAGGCAGCGGTGTCACCACCGAGTTGTCAAGCAATCTGCGATACAGATCGGAGAGGAATAGAACGAGAACAGAGAGACAGATACCCTGCAGCTGGCAAACACGAAATGGCTGAAAACTAGATGTGCATTGTTTATCTCCCCGAGGGAGATGGTTAGTCAGGCCATGGATTAGTCACAGATAGAAATGCATACATTGTGCACTTCAACTAATGCTATAAACCAACATGTGTGATAGATCTCGGCTTTGCTAAGAAACACACAAAATGCTTTAACCTGACCCTTGGGAAATGAGGATTTTTAATGCTCCACATTACTATAAGTGGTGTTTCTCAGACACGATAAGCTCATCTATTTGAGAGATGTGCCGGAAGGCTTGGCGAAAGAGAGAGAGAGAAAAAAAAAAAACACCAAAAAATTAAGAGCGGAGGTTCTTCTAAAGATAGGTGAACCTGCTGTGTGAATGTCTGCGCACTCATTACGCTCATTATCAGCACCACGGTTTGGAAGATGTTGAACAACGGAACAGACAACCTCAAATTTGCCTGTTAATCTGAATTTTAAGTAGAGTCTGTGTTATGGGAATCAGCGCTGCTGGATGAACGCCTTCCATACAGAGGTCTATTTGCACAGAGCCAGTCTTGGGAGGCAAGGGTTTTACACATCATGGTCAGATGGCCAGGGTGTGATTGGGTTGGAAACTACAATGGGGAGATTAGATTTAAAACATTGGGTACCGTTCCCCTTCTCTCTGGGCCAGATGCACTAAAGTCAACGATCGTCGCTAAACCCAATGCAGAAAACAACTCTCCGCATGGTTTTCTGCACGATCGCTCATTCCCTGATCCAGTTGCTTTCCTGTCAAACCATAGTTTAGCCCCTTTTAAAAAAAATGGGCACAGAACATGCAAAATATCTGCCCCATTTTAAAAAACCACAAAAAAACACTCTCCGCTGATGACAGTCCTCTCCGAAGACCTCCCCCCCCCCCTGCAGCAGTGAAAATGGCAGGAGGGATGCCCACTCCCTCCAGTCATGATGATCCCCCCCCACCACAGTATCTAATCCTATATTCTTCCCCCAATCCAGCATGTGCCCTTTTTTCTCTCTCCTCACCACTTCCATTCAGCATCTGCTCCCCCTCTTTCTCCACACAGTAAACCTAAAGTACCATTCAACCTCTTCCCCTTGTCGGGCCATCTCCCTCCCTTCCCCTCACCTTCGCAAACGCTTTTCCAAATCAAAGTTTTCTCTCTCAGAGGGGCCCTGATTTTGTAGTCATTCTCACTAGTTGCACAAGGCTGCCACAAAGCTTCTCTGATGCATCTTCTATCCGCTGGATGGCGTCAGAGGAGAAGCTTTGGGGCAGCCGCGTGCAACTAGTGAGAACGGCTACCGCATCAGGGCCCCTCTGAGAGAGAAAACTTTGATTTGGAAAAGCACCACGAAGGTAAGGGGAGGGGAGGGAGAAGGCCTGATAAAGGGAAGAGATGCTTGGACCATGGGGTCCAGCTGTGGGGTGCAGGGCAACTGTCTTGTTTGCCCTCCCCTAACGCCAGCCCTGGGCCCAGCATTGAATTTCCTGTTATTTTTAGGCAGCTGTGCCAATACCCAGCAGCTGGCTGGCTAAGTCTTAGCAGCTAAAGACAGATCAGCTTTTTAGGCAGGTGTTTCTGGCCGCCAAACTTAGCCAGCGAGTGACCAGTTGTGTTGTGTGATATAGCCAGTCACCAGCCAATCCACCAAGCCATATATTCAGTAGGAGATAGCAGGCTAAGTGCAAGTTGACCAGCCAAGAGCCGTTCATCAACAGACATATAGTGCTCAATATCGGCCAGTGTATATATACAGTGATACCTTGATTTGCGAGCATAATTTGTTCCAGAAGCATGCTCGTAATCCAAAGCACTCATCTATCAAAGCGAATTTCCCCAAAGGAAATAATGGAAACTCGGACAATTCATTCCACATCCCAAAAACTTTAATAGAAAATACAGTACGGTATGTACTTGTATTGCAAGATCTCACTCATTTCAAAGTCACTACCACTGCAGGTGAATTGGGTGTGATGCTTTTATTACGTTCAGCCGCGCTCAGCGTGAGATGTGCTTATGTTGTATGGGCTTGAACTGCAGGTGCATGTATTACGTTCATAGAAACATAGAATATGACGGCAGAAAAGGGCTGTAGCCCATCAAGTCTGCCCACGCTAATGACTCACACCCAGACTTCACCCGGCTAGAGATCCCACATACATATCCCATTTCTTATTGAAATCGAGCACGCTGCTGGCGTTAATCACCTGCAATGGAAGTTCATTCCAATGATCGACTACCCTTTCGGTGAAGAAATACTTCCTGGCGTCGCCATGAAATTGCCCACCTTTGATTTTCAGCGGATGACCTCTTGTGGTTGAAGGTCCTTTAAGAAAGAAGATATCGTCTTCCACCTCGATGCGGCCCGTGATATATTTAAAAGTCTCAATCATGTCCCCCCTCTCTCTACGTTCCTCGAGCGAGTATAGTTGCAGTTTATTCAGTCTTTCCTCATATGGGAGGTTCGGACGCGATCAGTGATTGTGATGTGCATATATTGTGCATATATTGTGCTTATCGAGTTAAAATTTAAGAAAATGTTTTTCTCGTCTTGCAAAACACTCGTAGACCACGTTACTCGCCATCCAAGGTTTGACTGTATATTTTTTCATTTTATTCTTGCATTTCAGCATAAGCTAAAATAATTTAGTTCATGCCAAAAGCATAGAAATAAAAAGCATCAAATTCCCCCCCCCCCCCCCCAATTCTCTTCAAATGTCAGTGAAATGAAAAATGAAAGATATTTCAGTCTGGATCAGTTGTGTAATCCCTACATTCAAATGCTCAATTTGCTGTAACTCTAAGAAGGGAAAAATATTCCAGAGAGGAAAAGAAGCACCATTCAAGAAAAAGAATAGAGTACTAGGCACCTTGCAAGTTTCCCCCAAAGGTGTAAGAATGATCTAAAATGTTCCAATATGCTAAAAAAAAAAAAAGGTTCTCACTTCTTTAATTTTTTTCTAGAATTTATTCCCTTTCAAAAGTTGCTTACAAAGAGATTCTTCACAGAAAAGATGCAGATATTTCAAGTGCCCTAGCTCAGCTATAAATTTGGAGCTGGTGTAATTAATGCTTTGTGCTGCCAGGTATAAGGTCTGGGTTCCATTCCTGCCTCGGGCTCATGCTCCCTGTAGGTAAGGGCAGATCATGAAGATTCAGTTCTCGGCCCCTCCTCTTCCCTCAGTCTCTCTCCTCTCTTCCCCACCTAACCTAAATGATGCTTTCAGCTGCAAGTCCCTGCCTCAATTCATGTAAAAATGTTTCAACAACGATTTATATCCTCTCCAAATCTGCCCTCTTAAAAGCACCAGGAGCTCATGAGCGGGAAAACTGCAATATTCTTTTATTGCTGGCCTGCAAACCCCTGTGCCTTTAAGATAAAAGACTTGGGGGGGGGGGGAGCAATTCACTGTTCCTTGTAAACTGAGTGAGAGTCTTCCAGCTATAGTCCTGCCAGTGGGAGGTGCTGTTTCACTGGCACAATTTCAATAGTGAGGAGCAGTCAAGCTGTACAAGATTCCAGGGAACCTGCCTGTCTCTAGCCATTGAGAATACAATATTGAAACACCACCCCCTACTGGCAGCAATGCAGTTGGAGGACTCTTGCTCAGCTTAGAGGGAACAGTGGCATACTGCTTGTTTACATCTACAATTGGCCCCCGCCTACCGAATTGCTGCTGATACAGGATTTCCAGCTTTGATGAGTTGTGAAGCTCAAGTGCACTTCTCAAAGCCAAACAGAATGGAAGATGCAGCTCTAACTAGAGCTGAATCCTGCCTTTCTGGGCTAAATGCACTAATTGTAGCAAAATACTCTTCACAGAGTCTAATTCTTGCATAAAACAATTATTTACTAGTTGTGAAAAGGCCATTTTTACTTTTGCAGTGTTGGCTATTAATGTCTTTCTTGAGTGGTAGGATTAGAAGCTCCTTGCTAATGGCTAGATGTGTTTATTTGCTAAAGGTCTTTTTTTTTTTTTTAGTTATTTATAAGGTGTTTCAAATTAGGAATTCTGAATAAATATGGATAACAATTAATAGATTCTTAGTTAAATTCTCACATGGAAGCAGATGGGCTGATGGTGCATGTAAATAGATCATTTATTTCATTTGTTAATTTGACTGTTGAATAAAGAATTAGATCTATCCAATTAAACAGCTTACCAAATATTAAAACAAATGCAAACTGGAATCAGGAGGGCACATAATGCTTTTTCCCACCTGGGAATTCAATCAAAAGCTTCTTAGGATGGTAAGCAGTCATTTTCGAATTCCGTTTGCCTCAGGAATCAAACCTTTTTTTGAATTATTCTTACTTATGTTACTGGGGGGACAGTGGGCAGTTCAATAAAGGGAGCAAAAAGTTAGATGCCTGAAACCTAGGTGCTAAGTTTCTATTCTAGAGCAGCAAATCTGTGTATCTAATGCGTTATAGAATTACTAATGTGAGTCAGAAATTAGCTACTACTTAGGCTTGTTCCACGGCAGGTGTAAATGGGTAGATGGGAACATCTGGAAGAAATAGGAAAGCAGTGGGCAAAACAGGAAGGAGCTATTGTAAGGGCATCAAACAATTTTGTAAGGAAAAATAAGAGGAAAAGAAGGCCACTTTGGTTCTCAAAAGTAGTAGCTGAGAAGGTAAGGAAAAAGAGGGTAGCTTTCATAAACTACAAAAGATCGCAGAAAGACAGTCAAAAATATCTGGAAAAGTTAAGAGAGGCTGGTCGAGTAGTCAGGAAAGCAAAGATGCAAATGGAAAGAAAAATAGCCGACATGGTGAAATGGGGGGGGGACAAGGCATTTTTTAGATGTGATGGGAAGAAGTGCAAAAGTGGCATTGTGCGACTCAAAGGCGAAGGGGAGAAATATATAGAAGCTAATAGAGATAAGGCTGAATTGCTTAACAAATATTTCTGTTCTGCAGTCAGGGATGTTACCAGTGGTATGCATCAGGGTTCGGTTCTTGGGCCTGTTCTTTTTAACATTTTTATAAGCGATATTGCTGAAGGGCTGTCAGGTAAGATTTGCCTCTTTGCACATGATACCAAAATCTGCAATAGAGTGAATGACATGAAAAAGTCCTGGCAAAGCTTGAAGAATGGTCTAAAATTTGGCAGCTAAAATTTAATGCTAAGAAATGCAAGGTCATGCATTTGGGTTGCAAAAACCCAAAGTACAGTTTATGGGGTGAAGAGATTATGTGCATGATAGAAGAGCGGGACTTGGGTGTGATTGTATGTGATGATCTTAAGGTGGTCAAACAGGTAGGTGACAGCGAAAGCTAGAGGGGATGCTAGGGTGAAAAGGGAAAAGTATGGCCAGTAGGAAAAAGGAGGTATTGATGCCTCTGTATAAGACTCCGGTGAGACCTCATTTAGAATATTGTGTACAATTCTGGAGACTGCACCGTCAAAAAGATATAAAAAGGATGGAGTCGGTCCAGAGGAAGGCTACTAAAATGGTATGTGGTCTTTGTCATAAGGCATATGGGGATGGACTTAAAGATCTCAGTAGGTATACTTTGTAGGAAAGGCAGGTGAGGGGGAGATATGATAGAGACATTTAAATACCTACATGGCATAAATGCACAAGAGAGGAAACTTCGGAATGAGAAGACATAGGATGAAGTTAAGAGGTGATAGGCTCAGGAGTAAGCGAAGGAAATACTTTTTTACAGAAAGCATGGTAGATGCGTGGAATAGTCTCCCGGTAGAGGTGGTGGAGACAAAGACTATGTCTGAATTCAAGAAAGCCTGGGATAGGCACGTGGGATCTCTTAGGAGAGGAGGAAATAGTGGATGCTGCGGATGGGCAGACTGGAAGGGCCATTTGGCCTTTTATCTGCCATCATGTTACAATGTTTCTACAGCCATAAATTTCTATGACATCACAATACAGCTGTAAAGAACCTTAGCCAAAAGGGAGAGGAGGAGATAGTGGATGCTGCGGATCCTTCTAAATGCAGTAGCCAAAATGTCTCCCCTCCTGACGAAGCAATTAAAAGTGAAACTCGAGTAGAGGGGTCTGGCTAGGAAAGCTGCACTTCAAGATGATTTAAGTTGGTGGATAAGAGCAACAAGGTATAGAAAGCCAAAACTGCAGAAGGAAGCAATACCTGGGAAGGGGGTGTGCGTGTGATAAGGGGAGGAGTGGGAAGAGGTGTGTGGGGTTAATCGGTCATTTTCGGCAGCACTTACATAATTAGTGTTACAGAAAATAACTGGTTAACGCCTAAGTGAAAACCAGCTATTTTTGGGGTGTTCTGGAGCGAAGCTTGGCCTGTTAAGCACCCATACTCATAGTCAGCACTTAACCAGCCAGGAATGTGTGGCGCAGTGGTTGGAACTACAGCCTCAGCACCCTGGGGTTGTGGGTTCAAACCCCGCGCTGCTCCTTGTGACCCTGGACAAGTCACTCAGTCCTTCATAGCCCCAGGCACGTTAGATAGATTATGAGCCCACCGGGACAGATAGGGAAAATGCTTGAGTACCTGATTGTAAAAACCACGTAGATAACCTTGATAGGCGGTCTATAAAAACCTAATGAACTTAATGGTATAAATAGGATTGCATAAAAATCAGTCCTAAACTAAACTAAACCTTTGGTTTGTATACCGCGCCATCTCCGCAGCGCAGAGCTCGGTACGGTTTACAGAGTTAAGAGGAAAGGAACTACAATGAGGGGATATAGGAGAGGGACTAAGGAGATAGAGAGGGGCAGGATACTGGAGAACGGGAGGTGATTAGATTTTTGAAAAGAGCCAAGTTTTCAAGGGTTTGCGGAAGGATTGGAAGGAGCTTGAATTTCTGAGCGGGGATGAGAGGTTGTTCCAGAGTTCTGTGGTTTTAAAAGGGAGGGATGTTCCAAGTTTTCCTGCGCGGGATATGCCTTTTATAGAGGGGAATGATAGTTTCAGTTTTTTGGAGGGTCTGGTGGAGTGTGGGTTTGAGAAATTCCAAAAGAGTGGGATAACGGGAGGAAGGACGCCATGTAGGATCTTGAAGGCTAAGCAGGCACATTTAAAGAGGACTCTGGAGTATACTGGGAGCCAGTGAAGCTTGGAGAGGAGTGGGGAGACGTGATCGAACTTGCCTTTTGCGAAAATAAGCTTAGCCGCGGCGTTCTGAATTAGCTGAAGTCTATGGAGGTTTTTCTTAGTTAGGCTTATATAGATGGAATTGCAGTCTATTCCAGTCTAGTCCAGTCCTATCTTTCTTACGCGTTAGCCGGCTCCGCAATCCCAGAAATCCAGTGCCGGTGCACAGACATGGCCCAGCTTTGACTTTCTGGAGGTCAACAAAACATTGATTGCCTCCAGCAGAATATTGGGCCCAATATGTCTAGGCGAAATCCTAAAAGGTCCCAATTGTAATCCTATTTTTGGCAGCACCCAAGAGAGAAAAAGGTGATATTTTAGCCTTGAGTATTAGAGTTCTTTGGTGGCAGGTCCTGTGATTCTTTTGGGTTTTTTTTTCCAGGTTCATAAGTGAGGCCTGTGAGAACATTTTTGAAAACACGGATTAAATATTAAAGAGCCTGGAAGGGGTCTCTCTGACAGTTGTCTTTGGTCTGTATTTCTCCTCACTTTTTATTAAACCTTTAAATATGTATGACTATAGACAATAAAATATTAATATCTGCTTATTGAAAATGATATTGTCTGATGCTAGGTTAGAGGTCTGTGTGTATTTCAGCTCCTTCATATATATATATATATATATATATATATATATATATATATATATCTTGCACTCCTACTTTTTGAAAGCCCAAATGACTGTCCTGCACAGAACCTGCACACGTTGTTGCTTATTTTCCAAAGAAATGATCACTGAATTAATGGTGAAAGAGTTGCACCATGCGTAACCACTCATTCATGTAATTAATGGTATTTTATTAGCTAGTTACCAAACTGGCAGTTTATTGATCACAGTACCACAGTACGAGCAAGTCCTAAATGAAAAATAATACTAAAGGGAATTTCAGAGTTAAATATTTAATGTTAACACAGAAATGCACAGAAGCAGTCTATGTAACGTGAGCTTGCAATGTTCCACAGACATAAAACTATAATGCGTGTTGCAGGTTTCCAGGTCTCGCTGCGCCTTGCCAGGTAGAAACTGACGCTTCAGCCATCAGTCTGTGGCTTTCGTCAGGGTATGCTGTGAGCTCTGCAGTTTATCTTTATATGTAGTGGGTCCTCAAACCTGATTGGTTGGGGCTTGAGGTGAATGAGGCAGGAAAGTCCGTTGGTCATCACTTTGAATTTTGGCGGGAAAACCAGTTGGTCTCTTTTTCCCACAGAATGGGCAAGTCTGTGGTAAGTTTCAAGTTTCAAGTTTAAGTTTCAAGTTTATTAGAAATTTGATGAATCGCTTATACGTAAAATACTAAGTGAATTACATTAAGATCCAAATTTATGCATACATTAAAATACAAAAGAATGATAAAAACAAAACGAAAAAGGGGTTAGACTTACAGACCAACTGACATAACTGGATGTGGAGGGATGAGGGGATAAGGTTACAATATTAATAATTAAAAAAAAAAAAAGGAAAACAAAAAAGGAAGACACATTAGGAAGGGTATCTTTTTTCTTTTTTTTTCAAGATGTTCTTCCTGTGAAGCTGGGTCATACTGTATGTTCTCTCCGGGTTTCCACAGCTAGCATCGTGCTTGTTGCAGGTGTCCGGGTCTCGCTGCGTCTTGTCAGTTAGAACCAACATTTCAGCCATCATGCTGTGGCTTTCGTCAGGCTATGCGGTGAGGTCTGCAGTTTGTCTTTGTAAATAGTGGGTCCAGCGACCTGATTGAGAACAAGGCAGCTAAAACTTACCTTTCTGACAAATTTGTTTGATTTTATATCTTTGCTGATGCATTTCTGTATTGCCTCCTGTAATATCACTGTCTGTATGCCGTCTCTTTTTGAACTGTTCCAGGTATTGCGGTATACAAAAATAAAGTTATGATTACTATTCCCTTTGAGAAAAGGCTAAAGCAGCTGGTTTGGGGGTGATATGATGGAGACCTATTAAATACTGAGTGGAGTAGAAAGAGTAGATGTGAATCACTTGGCCACTCTTTCCAAAAATACTAGGATTAGGGGACATGCGGTGAAGCTACCAGAGAAAATATTTTTTCACACAACCTGTAATTAAACTCTGGGGGGCGGAGCATGGGCATGACACGGGTAGGTGCAACTTACAGAACTTTCAAACCTTTTCCCCATAGCAGAACTTAGCAATGTGTGTGTGTTGTCTGTCCACTACTGAGAGACGCAATTGACTATTTTGGCAATATAGGAATTGTCAAACGTAACGGAGGAAGGACCTGCACAAACAAGCCACCTCTGGAGGTGTTTTTACATTTTCCGTTCCCATCAGCTTCAATGAAAGTCGATGGACATTTTAAAATCCAGCACGTATAGATCCCCTGCTTCTTCTGAAGTTGTCAGGGGGGGGGGGGGTGTTCTAAAAAAGAAAGAACTGTGTCAGGTGGGAATTTTCCACTGAAGCACAGCAGATAAGCCTAATAAATCCCTGTTATTGTTAAAACAAAGAACAAAGATGACTCATTACATGGACCCACAGAAATGCAATTTTGCATGAGGGGGGGGGGGGGGAACATAAATCCATTAATGGCTAATGTCCGTATTGTTTGCATTTTGTTTACAGCAAATAAATGTCGAAAACATTACCTGAGCGTAGCAAGCTGTTTGGCTCGCTCCTAGAGGACAGATTCATTATAATGCAGCAATTGGGCAGTCAGCCAGGCAGATCCCCAGGTGGACTGGCTTGTCCTACCTGTAAATTTGTTGTGCTTTATATTTTGCAGAATCAGATCAGGAGGGGACATTTGTTTCTCCAACATTAGTCTGATATTAAGACCAGAAGCTATGACAGTCTCATGCACATGACAGTACGTATTTGAGACATGACTTGGACCTGCATAGAAGAAGGAGTTACGTAGATACATTGGTTAAATCAGCATAAGTAGATTTTCAGCTGCCTGGAAGACTATATATATGATATATGAGGGCTGTTGCTCTTTCCCCTTTTTGTTTTGTGTTTCTTTCTGGGTACCGCCATCTCTGGGGGTGTGGGAGTGCGCATTTGAGTGTATGGCTGTTTCGCGGTGTGAGTGCGGCGTGCTTGTTGTGGCTGGAGGTGTGGGAGTGCGGTTTAGGGAGTGTCTGCTTGGTGGGGTTTGTTAATTCAAAATGCCAATTGTGATGGGCAATCATCTGGGGGTATCTTTGTACTGTGGGCCTTCGTTGTCATTGCTATTTGTTTAACTATTGAATGCTCTGTTTCTGCTTGTTCTGCTCCTGGTTGTTTGTTCCTTTGCAATTGTTAATAAAGATAATTAAAAAAAAAAAAAAAAGAAAAGAAAAGAAATAGGGGCTTCCTTTGCTAACATATACCTCCCCTTTTTTTTTTTTTTTTTTACATAACCATAGTGCAGTTTTTAGCACAGGCCGTGGCAGTAACAGCTCCAACGCTCATAGAATTCCTATGAGCGTCAGAACTGTTATTTCCGCGGCTGGCACTAAAATCTGCGCTATGGTTTTGTAAAAGCAGGGGGCAGTTTTCTACCATAATCTGGGGCCTAGCACCTTCCTACCTGCAAGCACACTTTGCTCTACACAACCTCACACGAACATCCAGAAACAAAAACATCTTCGCCTATCCTAAAATCACTGGCTGCAAATACAAATCCTACCTTGACTGAACCTTCTTGTTCCAAGCTAATAGACAACAATCCTGGCTGGGAAAGTACATAAATAAAACCAGACAGACCTACAACGCATTCCGAAAATCTATCAAAACCACTGTTTGACAAATTCATCACCTAAACAGACCATTCTGCACTCTCTACGCTTTTTCCCCCTTCAAACCCTAAGCAATCTTCAGGCAATTCTTACCCCCGTCACTTTCCTCCCCCTCTTTCACCCCCCCTTACTTTCCCTTCCCTTCAACCCTTTTCTTCTGTAACATTCCCCTCATGCATTTGTAATTCGCTGAATGTCCAGCCTTCTTTCGATGTGAACCGCCTAGAAGTCGACTGACTATGGCGGTATAGAAAAATAAAGTTAATATTATTATTATTATCATAAAAGATGCTGGTGGCATTTCTTGTATTTACATCCTTTGACCGAAAGCCCTTACCTGACCATAAAAGAGGAGTGGGAGGGGGTGATATGGCATGGATGTTTGAATATTTGAAATATGTGCATGAGCTATGAAACTTTTTCAAAAATGGACAATCTATAGAACTAGAGGACATGAAATGAAGCTGCAAGAGAAGAAACTGAAAAGCAGCATCAGGAAATAGTTTTTCAAGGAGCGGGTCATGGTTGTCCGGAATGTTCTTCTGTTGGAGGAGGTAGAATGAAAAGAACGATGGAAATAAAAAAAATGCATGGAATAAGCACAAAGGATCCCTATATGGGAAGAAGATTTCTATTCAAGCACCCTGGATCAGTGGCATGGAATGCTGCGACTATTTGAGATTTTGGAATCTTGCTACTTTTAGGGATTCCGTATGGAATGTTGCTACTATTTGGGATTTTGGAATCTTGCTACTTTTAGGGATTCCGTATGGAATGCTGCGACTATTTGGGATTTTGGAATCTTGCTACTTTTAGGGATTCCGTATGGAATGCTGCTACTATTTGTGATTTTGGAATCTTGCTACTTTTAGGGATTCCGTATGGAATGCTGCTACTATTTGTGATTTTGGAATCTTGCTACTTTTAGGGATTCCGTATGGAATGTTGCTACTATTTGGGATTTTGGAATCTTGCTACTTTTAGGGATTCCGTATGGAATGCTGCTACTATTTGGGATTTTGGAATCTTGCTACTTTTAGGGATTCCGTATGGAATGCTGCTACTATTTGGGATTTTGGAATCTTGCTACTTTTAGGGATTCCGTATGGAATGCTGCGACTATTTGGGATTTTGGAATCTTGCTACTTTTAGGGATTCCGTATGGAATGTTGCTACTATTTGGGATTTTGGAATCTTGCTACTTTTAGGGATTCCGTATGGAATGCTGCTACTATTTGGGATTTTGGAATCTTGCTACTTTTAGAGATTCCGTATGGAATGTTGCGACTATTTGGGATTTTGGAATCTTGCTACTTTTAGGGATTCCTTATGGAATGCTGCTACTATTTGGGATTTTGGAATCTTGCTACTTTTAGGGATTCCGTATGGAATGTTGCTATTATTTGGGATTTTGGAATCTTGCTACTTTTAGGGATTCCGTATGGAATGTTGCTACTATTTGGGATTTTGGAATCTTGCTACTTTTAGGGATTCCGTATGGAATGTTGCTACTATTTGGGATTTTGGAATCTTGCTACTTTTAGGGATTCCGTATGGAATGTTGCTACTATTTGGGATTTTGGAATCTTGCTACTTTTAGGGATTCCGTATGGAATGCTGCTACTATTTGGGATTTTGGAATCTTGCTACTTTTAGGGATTCCGTATGGAATGCTGCTACTATTTGTGATTTTGGAATCTTACTACTTTTAGGGATTCCGTATGGAATGTTGCTACTATTTGGGATTTTGGAATCTTGCTACTTTTAGGGATTCCGTATGGAATGCTGCTACTATTTGGGATTTTGGAATCTTGCTACTTTTAGGGATTCCGTATGGAATGTTGCTACTATTTGGGATTTTGGAATCTTGCTACTTTTAGGGATTCCGTATGGAATGCTGCGACTATTTGGGATTTTGGAATCTTGCTACTTTTAGGGATTCCGTATGGAATGTTGCGACTATTTGGGATTTTGGAATCTTGCTACTTTTAGGAATTCCGTATGGAATGCTGCTACTATTTGGGATTTTGGAATCTTGCTACTTTTAGGGATTCCGTATGGAATGTTGCTATTATTTGGGATTTTGGAATCTTGCTACTTTTAGGGATTCCGTATGGAATGTTGCTACTATTTGGGATTTTGGAATCTTGCTACTTTTAGGGATTCCGTATGGAATGTTGCGACTATTTGGGATTTTGGAATCTTGCTACTTTTAGGGATTCCGTATGGAATGTTGCTACTATTTGGGATTTTGGAATCTTGCTACTTTTAGGGATTCTGTATGGAATGTTGCGACTATTTGGGATTTTGGAATCTTGCTACTTTTAGGGATTCCGTATGGAATGTTGCTACTATTTGGGGGTTCCAGAATGTTGCAATTCTATGATTCTGGAATGTTGCTACTATTTGGGTTCTTGCCAGGTACTTTTGACTTGGATTGGCCTCCTTGAAGATGGGCTACTGGGCTAGATGAACCATTGGTCTGACCCAGTAAGGCTATTCTCGAGTCCAAGCGACTTGATGAGTTGCAGATCTAAGAAGAGATCAGTTTTGTGCTTGTCTGGTAAGGTCCTTCAGCGTCATCCCCACGGCTGTTCCTTCAATGTTCCCCAGTGATTCACAGTTACACAAAAAAAGAGAGCACAGAGGGAGATAATTTGCATGAAGCAACAGGTACAACC
Organism: Geotrypetes seraphini; assembly: GCF_902459505.1. Classification (NCBI taxonomy): domain Eukaryota; kingdom Metazoa; phylum Chordata; class Amphibia; order Gymnophiona; family Dermophiidae; genus Geotrypetes; species Geotrypetes seraphini. The sequence continues at coordinate 6,868,133 of NC_047101.1, read as the reverse complement.
TTAACAATAAAGGTGTAGGGGGGGAAAGGGGGAGGGGAGGGTGATCTGGATAGAGCAACAAATTCAGCCCTGGCCACCTTTCTGGTACATGCTGGTCTTTATCTGCCATCGTATACGATGTTACTATGGATGGATGTGTTTAGGTGTAAGGTATAATAACCCATAAGATATATGTGCAAATTTGTGCCCCATCCTGTGCAATCTAAGTGCTATTGAAGATATGCACATATTTCATAGCTGGATTGCTGGCTTTTAATTGCATATGTGTACACATACATGCATATATGCCAGTATTCTGGTCGTTTACACACATATTTCCCATGTCAATGTTAGGGCCTTTTTATAGATTATCCCCTGAATGATCAAACAAGTCTGAGTAACTCTGGTAGGCCCAATTACCTGTCCTAAAGTTCGCTGGATAGATTTCTCTAAAGGACTTTCGATTGGAAAGCCAGTTAGGATGAATTCTGACTCAGCTTTATCTAGCAACTGCTAGCTGAATTAGAGCTTCCTGTTGATAAATTAGTCAATTTATCTTAATAAAAACATTCAAAATTCTTCTTTTTTTCCTAACACACCTAAGTGGAGACACAGAGATGACCAACATTGCAGTAATGCATCGCCAACAGCTTGTCCAGAACACTAAATTAATCTGTTCTTAGTAACAAACAACATTGACTCAATGGCCTCCATTAACCTTTATCTACGCGCATCACTTAATGGAAGGTCGCATTACTGTAAAAGATGTTAAAAATATCCCTGAATCCTAAAAAAAAAAAAGGAAACCAAAACAAAATGGAAAAAGAATATCGGATGCTACGTAATTGGCCCCGTATCAAGAGGCAGACAATGCATTAGCGTAGGTTATGAGAATTAGAAGGATTAGATGAACTCGTGAAATCTGTCAGTGTTCTAAATGGCAATGAATATTCAGGTGAACGTGGTGAGCAGGAAAATTACTCAAACGCAAAACACCAAATGTACAAAATGTACCTCCTTTTATTTATAAGTAACACAAACTACAGTCTTGGCCCACATAGCTGCAATGACATATCTTTTTGCATTTCTCAGGTGTGTTGTCTTGAAATACCTATTAAGAAAACACAGACTGTCTACCTCAAAGCAGTCCCCATGGTCTGGTGCTTTAAAATCTCATAACTTCCTCCTGCATTTATAATTGTCTGTCTTGATGTGACAAGTTGCTCTGAGAATGAAATGAATGTATTTTCTCAAGGACGACATGATCAATACATTGCTTCCTCTCTGGTTTGTCAAATTACTGTGGCGGCGTGAAATTAGTCACTGAAACGCTGATAATGGCTGGAAATGCTTCAGTCATGACAAACAGCAGGAGGAAATCCAACCCAGCAATCTACGCTTCGAAGTGAAATTATTATACCTCAAGGTCATTGATTCATATGAAACAAATGCAATACTCAATAGTGCATAAAAATAACCAGGTTTATCAAGGTTTGCATTTTGTATGTATGCATATAAGGATGGACTTTTGAAATCTTCATCAGATTTTGCCCAGAAAATAGACCTTTTGGGGGTAATTTTGAGGCTTCCAGGGTAACTTTAAGATCCACATAAGAATAGCCTTACTGTAGCCTGTCCTCAGGGTGGCCAATCCAGGTCACTAGTACCTGGCAAAAACCCAAAGAGTAGCAACATTGCATGCTACCGATCCAGGACAAGCTGTGGTTTCCCCCATATCTGTCTCATAGTAGACTAAGGACTTTTCCACCAGGAAAATGTCTAAACCTGCCTTAAAACCAGCTACGCTATCCGCTCTTACCACACGTTACAGAGCTTAACTATTCTCTGAGTGATAAAATATTTTCTCCTATTGGTTTGAAAAGTATTTCCCTGTAACTTCATCGACTGTCCCCTAGTCCTTTTTTTGACAGAGTGAAAAATCAATCCACTTGTACCCGTTCTACTCCACTCAGGATTTGGTAGACTTCAATCCACAGTATTTGCCGGTTCCAAATTTTCTAAAGGCTACAAAAGACCTGCCCTCCTACTCAATGAAAAGTCAATCCCAATGCTCCGGTATCCCTCAGGCACTGGCTGTACTCCAGGTGGTACATCGAAAGACTACTATAAATCTATGAATTACAGGGTACCAAGGCTCCTTATTTTGCCCAAATATCTTCCAGACAACGTCTCACAAACCCTAAAACATTTTAAAGGGGGACTGTTCTTAATTATTTTCTTCCATTTCTTTTTATTTCCAAATTTCCTAGGGAGCTGCGTACGCATGGGCCCAGATCAAGTACAACAGTCAAAGTCAGGTCAAAGTTAAACCTTCTCTCAATGGTTACTAAGCTGAAAACCAGTTGAAAACCAGTTTAAAATGAATCAGACATATTCCAAATTCTAACAACATTAAATAACAACAAAATGATACTTGAATTAACCTACAATGCTTATTTCATTGTATTAAGATAGTAAAATGTACACAGGGATAAAGGTTTTGGATTCCTCTCAGGCATTGTCTGTGATACTAGTTTCCTAGCAACCAAAATTGAATCTAGGCCCATCATACTCTTGAGTGGGAAGCCACAGAGCTTCAGAGTACCTCATAGGGCGAGAAATTTGCATTCATTTTTTTCTAAGAATGAAATTAGTCTGAACTACTCATCATTGAAAGATTTATTTAATGATTCCCCCCCCCCTTTGGATTTCCTTTTTAATTAAAGAGCCAAACATCACAGGAATATTATCTGTTGTCTTCATAAACCATATAGCACCACTGGATCATGTTTTATCGAATGTTTTCAACCAATGCAACTTTTTTTTTGCAGTAGGGTTATGGTTCCAATTTCACTGCAAACCAGAACACGTCAAGTCTAGAGACACAAAGGGGAAAACTTTATGACCTGGAATTGTTTATAACAAGGCTGACAATTAGATCCAGATATTCAGGACAGGGTTGATCCGGTCCTGGGATTTATTCCGTAGCATGTAGGAAATTGCAGTTCTGAATCCTAAGAAAATCAAGACTACAAGTCCCAGCATCACTAGGATAAACCAAGGACTGGATCAGTCATGTCCGGATGAAGTTGACAGCATTGGTTTATAAGCATCTCACTGTATCTTCCCCTCTAGTATTCCAATTTACTTTTACTAGATGTCTTGTTTTTGTGAGAGGTGATTTTGGGTCCGGGTTCTCCAACCTTCTTGGATACAAACTGTTTTATGTTCATTTTTTAATGTATGTTTATTAAAGACTTGGCATCTTCTACACTATTCCTGCTGTTTTTTCCTTCATTCCTTAGGTGATTTGTTTATGTCATTCCTCATCCCTTTGGAAAAGTAGGAGGTCTCAAATAAAGAGCCAAAGGTCATGGATTTGATATACAGCCTTTCTGTGGTACAACAAAATTGATATATATTTATTATATGCAAGTAGTTTTTTTCTTTCCCTAGTAGACTCACAATCTGGGAAAATGGAGGGTTAAGTGACCTACCTAGAGTCACAAGGAGTTGCAGTGGGAAGCAAACCCAATTCCCTGGATGTTTAGTCCACTGCACTAACCATTAGGCTACTCCTCTTGTAATATCCTGAAAGAAATGTCCATAAGCCATTATTATTAAGATGGACTTGGGGAAATCCACTGCTTATTCCTAAAATAAGCAGCATAAAATCTGTTTTACTCTTTGGGATCTTGCCAGGTACTTGTAACCTGGATTGGCCACTGTTGGAAATAAGGCTTGATGGACCTTTGTTCTGTCCCAGTATAGCAGCTCTTATGTTCTTATGAAAATGAGCCCCGTTATGGCCATTGTGACATCACTGATGCGGTTGGCTCTTAGGAATTGGTGGAATGAGGCTTTATGACATCAAAATCTCAGCTCTGGAATGTTGCTACTCTTTGGGTTTCTGACAGGTACTTGGGACCTGGGTTGGCCATTGTTGGAAAAAGGATACTGAGCTTGATGGACCTTTGGTCTGTCTCTGTATGGCAAGTCTTATGTTCTTTTGTGAGCCAATTATAGGACAATCAAGCCATTGTGACATCACTGATGAGTTTGGCTCTTAGGCATTAGTGGAATGAGGTATTATGACATCAAAATAGCTCTGGAATGTTGCTATTCTTTATGTTTCTACCAAGTACTTAGGACCTGGGTTGGCCACTGTTGGAAACAGGATACTGGACTTGATGGACCTTTGATCTGTCCCAGTATGGCAATTCTTATGTTCTCTACTTCTACTTTATCTCATAGGGGAAAAACACTTCCTCACGAGCCAAACATAGAAACATAGAAAAATGACGGCAGAAAAGGGCCAAAGCCCATCAAGTCTGCCCACTCTATTGACCCTTCTCTTTGATTTTGCTCACCACCCCCTGCCCTTACCTCATTAGAGATCCCACATGAATATCCCATTTATTTTTGAAATCTGATACGCTGTTGGCCTCAATCACCTGCCGTGGGAGTTCATTCCAATGATCGACCACCCTCTCAGTGAAGAAATACTTTCTGGAGTCTCCATGAAATTTCCCTCCACTGATTTTCAGCGGATGCCCTCTGGTGGAAGAAGGTCCTATAAGACGGAAGATATCCTCTTCCACCTCGATACGACCCGTGATATATTTAAATGTCTCGATCATGTCCCCTCTCTCTCTTCGTTCTTCAAGTGAGTACAGCTGCAATTTATTCAGCCTTACTTCATACGGAAGATCTTTGAGCCCCGAGACCATCCTGGTGGCCATCCGCTGAACAGACTCCATTCTCAGCACATCTTTCCGGTAATGTGGTCTCCAGAATTGAACACAATATTCCAAATGAGGTCTCACCATGGATCTATACAGTGGCATTATGACCTCTGGCATCCTGCTGATAAAACCTCTACGGATACAACCCATCATTTGCCTTGCCTTAGAGGAAGCCTTTTCCACCTGATTGGCAGTTTTCATGTCATCACTAATGATTACTCCTAAATCCCGTTCTTCCGTGGTCCTAACTAAGGTCTCACCATTTAACGTGTAAGTCCTGCAAACATGTTCTTACCTCTCATTGCTAAAGAGAAGCTGCTCGTGTGGTAAGTCTAAATGACACTGGCCCTTTTTGAGATGACATCTCAATTTGTGACCATACAAACTGCCTACTCTTGCAAACGCTTTTTGTTCAGTCTGTTCGAATGGTTCTGCCTCCCAATGAAGTGAAACATGGCTTTTCCTGTCCCAAATGCAAAAATGAAGAATGTGAACAGTCCTGTTTTTCCAGTGAATATTCATTAATTTATTGGAAAACTTGCTCCTGCACTCTGATAGTGTACGAGATGGCCTTGTATTCAGTCCTAGAAAACCTTGAGAAAGCAAATACACTCTTCTGTTGCCACAGTAACAATACATTACTGTAGTACAATAACATCATCAGGTATTTAGTGCAAATACAATACGAGAATACGAGGGGATGCTGAAAAGTTCTCAACCCAACCAAGAAGATGACGTGGATTTGATTCAATCAATGATCTGAAACAAGGTCAAAACATAGAATTTCGTTGCTGCAAATTGGCACTGAACGAAATAAAATAACCCTCTTTTCAGCTATGGTGGCAAAATATCACTCAGAATTCAGGAAGTTGGTTGGTTGGGCTGAGAACTTTTCAGCCAAGTATAGGACAATCAAGCCATTGTGACATCACTGATGAGGCTGGCTCTTATTGGTGGAATGAGGCATTATGACATCACAATCTCAGCTCTGGTTACCAGAGACTGAAACTCTTCACACTACAAGGGGATGCTGAAAAAGTTCTCGGCCGAACCAAGAAAAGAATGACGTGGATATGGTTTTATCAATGATCTGAAAACTGTCAAATATATAATTTCGTTTCTGCAAATTGGTACTTTTCGAAATAAGATAATCCTCTTTTCAGCTACAGTGGCAAAATAACGTTCAGAATTTAGGAAGTTGGTTGGTTGGACTGAGAATTTTTCAGCACCCTCTCGTATTCAATAATAATTAAAAAATAAATAAATTAATTAATTAAAAGGATTCTGTCTTGCAGGGCTTGGAGGTGAGAAAGGAGTGTTGGACTGGCGGAGTTCTGCATCCTCAGCTGCACAAAATGGTGAAGAGTCAGAGAAAGAGAACAAATTGCACAAGTTGTCAAACATCTGTCACGGGCAGCTGTGTACACAATGCGAGGGTGCAAGAGAAAGATTTGCAATAGGAGAAAGCGATGCACATCCATTGTGGACATCCTGTACCAGCGACCGGGTTAAGCCAACAAAAATTGAACAGAAAACCCACGATGCAAGGGGCAACTAAAACCTGTGTGACATTGGACCATGTCGACTTTGAATTTGGGGACTGGATGTTTGATCCTTTATGACCTGTTTTGAATATGTATCAAACAGAGCAGCGACCAGATAAGTATTTGGCTTTATTTACTAATGCAGTTGTTTGATTACATTTTCTGATTCTTGTTACTATTATCGTTACCTTTACTGCTGCATGACTTTGTATATGCTTTGCTCTTTTTCCCATCTTGGTTCTCCAATTCATTGGTCCTCTGTTCCCATGAGCGATGGGCACATTGCACTTAAGTATTTATGGTTTTCTTCTATCTTTTTATACATTTTATATGTACTTTGTTATTAATAAGCAAATTTCTCCAGATTGAAAGGCTCTTCACTGGTTCCCAGTTGTACAAGTTTAAGTGGCTGCTTCTGATTTTCCTTGTGGTTCACAAATAGGTTTTTTGTTTCATTTCCTTTTATCCCTAGACATTTTAACCCTTTAATTGGCAGATGGTGAAATGGCTGCTTTACATAACATGAGGTTGAACGAGAGCAACTGTGCCAAGGTAACAGGCATTTGGAGATACAGATCGCCTGGTGCTTCTGAGTAACAAGGCCAAATAAAGGGCTGGATTCGCAAAGTAAACCGATCGGTGTGCCACCCTTTTACTATCAAATATCCGTCCGGCCTGATTCACTTACCTCTCCTGCGATCCGCTTTGAATCCGTGCATGCAAATGAGATGAAACGCATGCAAATTGGACAGCGACGCGATTCACAACACCATATTTCTGATCCGACTGGGCTGGCCGATCATCTGAAGAACCGACTGGAAGCCCTGCTCTCTGCCCTGCAATCCCTCCTGCCTGCTCGCCCCGAATGCTGCCCTGCTTCTTATCTCCTGCTGCTCATCTTTCCGATGCTCTTCTCCTGCCTGCCCTGAACTGCCATGATTTCCTGCCTGCCTCGACTCTCCCACCCTTCCCCGCAGTGCAAGCCCGTGGTTTTAACCCGCGGGCTCTAAGTGGGTTAAAACCACAGGCTCCATTTATCTTTTTATTATTATTACAGCGGCAAGGTGAGGGCGGCAGCTGGCAAGAGCGGGACCAGCTTTCTGGGAGCCACGCAGGTTGGGGTCAGTGGAGATGACGGCATTTGGTTTAGTCTGTGGCAGGAGAAGCAGGAGAGTCGGCGTGAATCTACAAGTTAAAAATCTCCCCGAAGTCCTGCCGCCTTTCATTGTACAAACTACAAAAAAGTTTTTTTTTTAAAAAGATCACTGCTTCTATGGTCTGCGCATGCACGATCCATGCAGGCAGATGGGGGCGTTCCTTCGATCGCCCCATCTGCATATTTTACTTTAGTGAATTTGTCAGACCTGCCCAGATCGGGTCCGGATCCAGCCCAAAGGGTTAATTCTAATCTTTAATTAAATCTGTCTTGTTTGACAATCAAGTTAAAGAAACTGAAACCTTTAAAGTGAGATTTCCTTTGAGTTAGGCAGATACACATCTGGGGACGGTGTGACTTTGTGCAGAGAAAAGGTGATGGGTTTCAGCATCTGGCAGTGACAGAACAAAGAAAGATAAAGCAAAAGAAAGATGAGCAACATGATTTTGAAAGAGATAAGGAAAAGAACATTTGCAGAGGGACATGTGGAACAATGATCGGACAAACAGAAGAATGCATTGCAGAAACAACCAGGAAGCACCTGCATCGTTTGAATTTGAACACTGGGCAACAAGTGTGTGGATGCCCTAAACGGAAATGATCTTATAAAGTATCATAATGTAAGTATATATTTGATGAGTTTCTTTTTGTTGAGCCTAAAAATGCAAAGGTTTTTTTTTTTTAAACACTGAATCGGATAGTTTATAGGCAGACTTTATTTTATTTTGTTTTGTTTGTGAGCCTTATTATATTCCTGGTTTATAGCAATATTCAATACATCATATGGTCCATCTAGCCCAGTAGGCCGTCTTCACGGTGGCCAATACAGGTCACTAGTATCTAGCAAAAACCCAAATAGTAGCAAGATTCCATACGGAATCCCAAAGAGTGACAAGATTCTAGAATCCCAAATAGTAGCAACATTCCATACGGAATCCCAAAGAGTGACAAGATTCTAGAATCCCAAATAGTAGCAACATTCCATACGGAATCCCAAAGAGTGACACAGGCGAAGTTCCAAAGAAAGTCCCAACCAGGATCCAAGTTTTGGCGACACCGTCGGCTTCTTCAGGGGACAATTAGGAATGTGCAAGTGTACTATGAACGATGCGTGAAAATGCGTTAGCGTCTCTGCTTCAAAAAGATCAGCTGAAAAATGTTTGTTAGCAGGTATAGAAGTGATGTATTGGGTATAGGCTGTTGATTTACACATTTTTACCAATAAATAGTACAGTGAGTGAGACTATGTTTCTTTAAGACCATAAATAAGTTGTGTTTGAAAGTCTAGAAGACTGAATTCATGTTTTGTCAGGTTCTGTGTTTGGCCAATTTCCTGTTTTGAGGATGTACCTTAAAATATTGGGGCAAATTAACGATGGCTGTTCAATTAATAGTGGATAACTGGAAGACCAGTTGTGGAATATGTTAGATTTGAGTAGACATTTTTTGGAAAAAAAAAAAAAAAAAAAGCAAGATCAAGTGAAAAGGCCAATGTCCAGGCTTGCTTTCATGAATTGGGGAGAAACTGGATCGTTATTTCAATTGTACTTCGTGGGGGGGGGGGGGAATATGGCAGCTGAACACGATTACATTATATGGCTGTGTCGGTTTTTGCTCTTGCTTTGTTGTTCCCTAATGTAAAATTCAATAAAGAAATTGAAATGGAAGAAAAATATTGATACAAACAATGCTTTTCAAGTTATGCCTACTAAAACATTTAAATTCATCTTTAAGCAACAGTAATTTTTATATGTGTTTTTCAACTGATGATGTTGTCACAGTTGGACCATTGTAGAGGACATATCAGTTTATGGAACTCTTTGCGTTGAGCTGAGACATAACAAATATATTTACCTTCCAGAAGCAACTTAAGGCTCTTTTATTTAGACAGGCTTTTTCCATCGTATTCTTGAGTACAAATAATATAGCACTTTTTATCTGGTACTGTTTCTATTGCATAGAAGAATTGGAGAAACAATGTTTTTAGTGTAGCTTTTTATTTTATTGTTAGGGTTATTTTAAAAAAAGATTTTTATGTTATTTTTAATTTTTAGTTTTGTTTTTAAGTTTAATCTTTGTATGTTGTAATCTTCTTAGATTTTCAGATAATGCAGGCCTTAAAATGTTTTAAATCAAGAATAAATGAGAATACTTTGCTTAATTGCCCAGTTAAAATGTGATACTGTATTTGCTGCTTTTGAAAAGGGCAGAAAATGTCCCTGTAATATCAGTGTAATCTGGAAATGATGTGTTGTCATCTGGAAATGCCATTTAACTTACATTGGGCATGATAATGAGGGTATGAAAAAGAAATTGCCGCAAATAAATAAAGCAGCAGTGACATGAGCTGTGTCATTTCATGCCAATGTTCTAATGCATAAAACAAAACATTTGCTTTTTGTGACATGTTTGTGATGTCTGCTAAAACCACTTAGCTAAGCCAGTTCAGCTAGGGAGGGGTCTTTTCACTAACATTAGATTTCTATTACTGAGCAATCTCACCTGGTCTGAGTTATTTCTACATAATGAAGAGAATTCTATAAATTGGCATCATAGGAACCAATAATTGGTAGTTACATATGTATATGCACTAGGCACTGCTATATAAAGCAGCACTTATATGCTTTAACAAGTAACTATATTAATGGGCAGAGCTCCAAGTTATACATGTCACTTATAGAATATGATCAGTTACTGTGCATCACTTAAAGAAAAAATTCAGTTAATGTGAGCCACTTATAGAATACTATCAGTTATTACACATACACATCACTTATAGAGTCACTTATTGAATACACTCAGTTACATGTGCGTGTCACTTGTAGAATGCATTCAGTTACCAGAAATGCACATCACTTATAGCATATGATCAGTTGCCACATGTGCATGTCACTTATATATTATTGTTATTGTGTGTTCCTTATAGAATACTATCAGTTACCACATATGAACGTCACTTAAAGAATACATTCAGTTACCAGATATGCACATCACTTATATAATTTGTTCAGTTGCCACACATGCATGTCACTTATATATTATTGTTATTGTGTGTCCCTTATAGAATACATTCAGTTACCAGATATGCATATCACTTATAGAATACGTTCAGTTACCAGATATGCACATCACTTATAGAATATGTTCAGTTGCCACACGTGCATGTCACTTATATATTATTGTTATTGTGTGTCCCTTATAGAATACATTCAGTTACCAGATATGCACATCACTTATAGAATATGTTCAGTTGCCACGCGTGCATGTCACTTATATATTATTGTTATTGTGTGTCCCTTATAGAATACATTCAGTTACCAGATATGCACATCACTTATAGAATATGTTCAGTTGTCACACGTGCATGCCACTTATATATTATTGTTATTGTGTGTCCCTTAAAGAATACATTCAGTTACCACATGTGAACGTCACTTAAAGAATACTTTCAGTTACCAGATATGCACATCACTTATAGAATATGTTCAGTTGCCACACGTGCATGTCACTTATATATTATTGTTATTGTGTGTCCCTTATAGAATACATTCAGTTACCAGATATGCACATCACTTATAGAATATGTTCAGTTGTCACACGTGCATGCCACTTATATATTATTGTTATTGTGTGTCCCTTATAGAATACATTCAGTTACCAGATATGCACATCACTTATAGAATATGTTCAGTTGCCACAGGTGCATGCCACTTATATATTATTGTTATTGTGTGTCCCTTATAGAATACATTCAGTTACCAGATATGCACATCACTTAAAGAATACTTTCAATTACCAGATATGCACATCACTTATAGAATATGTTCAGTTGCCACACGTGCATGCCACTTATATATTATTGTTATTGTGTGTCCCTTATAGAATACATTCAGTTACCAGATATGCACATCACTTATAGAATATGTTCAGTTGCCACACGTGCATGTCACTTATATATTATTGTTATTGTGTGTCCCTTATAGAATACATTCAGTTACCAGATATGCACATCACTTATAGAATATGTTCAGTTGCCACAGGTGCATGCCACTTATATATTATTGTTATTGTGTGTCCCTTATAGAATACATTCAGTTACCAGATATGCACATCACTTAAAGAATACTTTCAGTTACCATATATGCACATCACTTATAGAATATGTTCAGTTGCCACATGTGCATGCCACTTATATATTATTGTTATTGTGTGTCTCTTATAGAATACATTCAGTTACCAGATATGCACATCACTTATAGAATATGTTCAGTTGCCACACGTGCATGCCACTTATATATTATTGTTATTGTGTGTCCCTTATAGAATACATTCAGTTACCAGATATGCACATCACTTATAGAATATGTTCAGTTGCCACACGTGCATGTCACTTATATATTATTGTTATTGTGTGTCCCTTATAGAATACATTCAGTTACCAGATATGCACATCACTTATAGAATATGTTCAGTTGCCACATGTGCATGTCACTTATATATTCTATCAGTTTTCCTTGTCCCCTGAAGAAGGCAGTTTCTCTGCCGAAACCAGGAACCTTGTTGGGACTATATTTGTATGAATAAAGCTTATCTTGGTTGTGTTTAGACATCAGTTTTGCCTTCTTTCTTTGTATCATGTTGATTTGTGCTTGCCATTGGTATAGCATAAATAGTCATGCACCAATGCCAACTTATGCTAATTCAATTTTCTATAATAACATCATGGTGTATAGATGCCTTTATGAATTTGGCACCAACTGCAGCATCGGTGTGCCTAAAGGTGCCTCCATGACTTGGGTAACTTTTTGAGTGATTGAAAAGAACAGCTGCACGATTGCCTCCTTGCAGCTCAGTCAAGGTCTGAGTCTTCTTGAGGCCACCCAGTAATGCATTCCAATGGCCAATCAGATGCTATAGATGTTTTCTCAAAAAAGCATGCTGCTATACACCTAGATAAATTGCCAATTCAATGCATTTTTAAAAAAAAGTTAAATATTTAAATTCTCATGTCTTTAGAAAGCGATAGGCCTCTTGGTTGCAGTTTTGCGAACTGAATTGCCCTCTTTTTTCGTTGTGATAGCCTCCTATTTAAATGAAGCCATGCAAGATTTAATTCCAAGCAAATCATTTAGCTGGAGGTCACAGAGTCTAGTCTCAAAGTAATGCAGCTCTTAAAATCTCGCGTGCATGCAACTTTCTAATCCAATTGTCTTATGATATGTTGAGCTCTTTCTCTCTTTCCAAGGACCTCTAAGTACAATACAGCAGCTTGATATATTTTGAATGACGATCTTTCTACAAGTTAACATCCTCGAGACCTTGTACAGGACTGAAACATTTCTTCTGAATTCTTTTGGTGAGACCTGGGGTCTCTGTACGTCTTACTGAAATGTAGCACAATTTCTTTTCTTTAAAATGCCTACAGATAGTTTGAAAAATAAACTTATCTTTTCTTTACATAAGAAAAATTAAGCAAAAATGGAGACAGGTGAAAGAAGATATCAAGCTCACTGAAACTGAACAGAAAGATGTAAAAATCCATGATGCAGAATTTCTGGATATATTAGGTCAGCCTAGATAATGAGGTGACATGATTTATTATGAATTGGGATGCTCCACTGGCTGCAATGATTAATTTTTCCACCCAGTCATTTCCCCAAACGTCTGGAATTGTGACCCACTATAGAAAGTGAATTAAAAAAAGAAACCACAATGTACAGTACATCCCATTGTTATACAGCAGGACAGACAGCCTGAACAAAGACCAGAAAGATAGGATTTTTCATCCAGCAGAGTGTCACACTGATGCCTTCTCTTTCCCAGCCACCGCGGCAGTAACGCAATCATCCCCACACCGCCTTCCAATGTACATGTTGGGCCATGCTATAGAAAGATGACCACATGGGGTCAAAGGTAGGGTTATCGAATGTCCAGATTTGCCTGGACATGTCCTCTTCCAGGAGACTGTTCCATGCATCTATCATCCTTTCTGTAAAAAAGTATTTCCTTAGATTACTCCTAAGCCTATCACCTCTTAACTTCATCTTGTGCCCTCTCATTCCATAGCTTATAAGAACATAAGAAATGCCTCTGCTGGGTCAGACCCGAGGTCCATCGTGCCCAGCAGTCCGCTCACGCGGTGGCCCAACAGGTCCAGGACCTGTGCAGTAATCTTCTATCTATACCCCTCTATCCCCTTTTAAATGAAAGAGACTCAACTCATGCACATTTACGCCACATAGGTATTTAAATGTCTCTCAAGAACACAAAACAAAATACCAATTAATTCAAAAATCTAAGAAAAATGTTATTTGCCAGAGTGGTGAAAACCATTTACACAGAAGTTGAGAAAAAGCCTCAACCATCCATAATATGCAGACGGCAACCCAATGAAATTTTAAGCCGTTCTAAGAAGCCGTTCTAAAAACTCATTGGGTTGCCATCTGCATATTATGGATGGTTGAGGCTTTTTCTCCACTTCTATGTAAATGGTTTTCACCACTCTGGCAAATAACATTTTTCTTAGATTTTTGATATAAACGTCTCTATCATATCTCCCCTCTTCCACCTTTCCTCCAAAGTATACAGATTGAGATCTTTAAGTCTGTCCACATACGCCTTATGACGAAGACCATACACCATTTTAGTAGCCTTCCTCTGGACCGACTTCATCCTTTTTATATCTTTTTGAAGGTGCGGCTTCCAGAGTCTTATACAGAGGCACCTGGGATGGATGAAGCAGAGATGGGGAGAGGAGTTCCAGAAATGCAAGAGAGAATGATAGGACAGAGAAATCAGGTGGGGTTGGGGGACATTCCATGTGGGGTTGCAGTCTGGGGGCCATGCTCGGAGGGGGGAGAGCAAGGGGGTTCATGGTTTTCCTTTTTATTGCTTAAAAACAAACAAACCCTTATGCAGCCGGCCCGATATTCCGCATGATTCCATAAACAGCGCTTAGCGGTTGGTTGTGCAGAATGGCGCCTAGGTGTTAGACGCCATTTATAGAATCAGGCCTGATGTGTGTACGTTTTCACGTCATCCGCATCTGTCGTTGTCGTCTGCTCTGAGTGGAGCTGTGTTCTGCACTTTTCTGGCATTGAATTCTTAACTGTTTTCAAATACATATAACAAAGTTGCTTAAATAAAACAGTACTACAGAAGTTAGAAGCCAGAAGGCATTAATCCCATCTGTGGCAACTTCTACAAGGATGGTAAGTGTTTATAGTATACATTGATTTTATGTAAATTGATAACTGCTTTTGCTATTTTTGAAACATCTTTTGAAATTGCTTTCAATATTTGTGCATGCAAGGTATGGGAAGCTGGGGGGGGGGGGAGGGGGAGGGGTCATTAAATGAAGCATAAAAAAGGAAGCTGACCCCCCCTAAAGAAACACGGATGATAAAGCTTGACCTCTATGCTGAAAGTTTGCTCTTCCCTTTGTCTACAGCAGTGTCCAGCAAACTTTCTCGAGCCGCAGCACGCTAAAGGTAGTGGCTGTAGCTCGAGGCACCTGGAAGTGCGCAGATATCGATGTGATGACATCACACGCATACGTGATATCATCATGTCGATGTCTGTGTGTGTGTGAAGCCCTCCAGGCGGGCCCTGAGATGCCAGTGTGGGGGGGGGGGGGCAGAGAGAAGGACAGGACTGATTGCACAGAGGACGTGCCTCTCGCCACGAGAGGCGCATCCTGTAGACAGCCAGCGCCTCTCCTCCTCCCCAGTGTACCGCGGCACACCTGAAATCTCAGGAGGCACACAGTTTGAGATACATTGGTCTACGGCAGTGGTCTCAAACTCGCGGCCCGGGGGCCACATGCGGCCCGCCAGGTACTATTTTGAGGTCCTCAGTATGTTTATCATAATCACAAAAGTAAAATAAAGCAGTTTCTTGATCATATGTCTCTTTAGCTATAAATGACAATATTATTATTAAGACTTAGCCAAAAGGAAAGATTTATCAACTAGAAAGAGTTTTACCTCATGCAAAATTGTCATTTCTTTAATAAGATGTTAACTATTTTTTTCTGAGGCCCTGCAAGTACCGACAAATCCAAAATGTGGCCCTGCAAAGGGTTTGAGTTGGAGACCACTGGTCTAGGGTATACCGTCCTTGCATAAGGTTCATTTTGCAGAGACTCATGCATGCGATTTCCCCACCCTGCCCTCCCCTTCCTACTCCACTCTCACCCTAGCTGAGAATATGCTCACCCACCTTTTTATTTATTTATTTTTTTTCTTCAGATGCAATTTTCCATATTTGCCTAACTCCTGTTACTCTACCTACAGCACTCTGAGGTTGTGGGTTTGAGCCCAGTGCTGCTCCTTGTGACCCTGGGCAAGTCACTTAACCCTCCAACGTCCCAGGTACGTTAGGCAGATTGTGAGTACCTGAATGGAAAAACTGCTTAGACAACCTTGATAGGTTGGCTAATAAATTTGGAACTTGGATATGTTCCACCTCCATGGGGTGACATTATACGAGGGGGTGCTGAAAAGTTCTCAGCACTTCCACGAAGAGAATGACATGGATATGGTTCATTAATGACCTGAAACAATGGTCGTCTTTTACCAAGCCACAGAATTCCTGGGCTCCTGTAGAAACCTCTACCATGGCTTAGTAAAGGGGGAGGGGTATGTCAAAACATAGAATATTGTTTCTGCAAATAAGATGACCCTCTTTTCAGCTGCAGTGGCAAAATAATACTCAGGATTTAGGAAGTTGGTTGGTTGGGATGAGAACTTTTCAGCCAAGACTAGGACAATCAAGCCATTGTGACCTCACTGATGAGGTTGGCTCTTATTGGTGGAATGAGGCATTATGATGTCACAATACCAGCTCTGGTTATCAGAGGCTGAAACTCTTCACACTAGGAGGGGGTGCTGAAAAGTTCTTAGCCCAACCAAGAAGAGAAAGACGTGGTTATGGTTCAATCAATCATCTGACACAGTGTCAAAACATAGAATTCTGCAAATTGGCACGTAACGAAATAAGAGAACACTCTTTATGGCCACAGTGGCAAAATAATGCTCATGATTTAGGAAGTTTCAGCACCACAACATACAAAATACCAACTTTTTCTGTATTAGTGATTATTAACTTTTCAGCCCCCCCTCTAAGAACGAGCAATACGGAGCAATAAAGTGTACGGTTAGTGGAATTTTTTTTTCTGCTACAATAGTAAATTCAGCCTTTTATCACTGTACATCGCCTTGAGTGAATTTCTCCCCCAAAGTGGAAAATAAACCCAGAAACATAAAAAATTAAATAATTTGCATCATCCTAAAGATACAGCCCAAAAGTAAAATGATTAGCTGTATATCTGAATGTTGCCATTTGGGACATTTGTGAACCTTGGACTGGCTTCTGATAAGGCCAGAAGAAGCAGACTGGATTCAAGTGACCCCACATGTTGCGATTAGGTGGAAATTTTATTTTCATTCCAATCTCTACAATTGTCATTAGATAATTTGGTCATACAATCCAAGCCAACTACCTTGATTCCGAGTCCCCCTTTTGTGTCTAACACATTGAGAAGACTCTATATCTATTGGTGTTTAATTATGATTAATAGGAAGCCCGCAGGCTGCAGCCTGCATCTTTACAAGACTGTTTTTTTCTCTCTCGTTTTGTTCAAGGCAAGCATCGGTTTCATCTTTAACTCAACACCAGCTCAAAAGCATCACCTAGTGGCTCAGAAGAAGGAATTGCACCAGAGAAACCAGAGCACGAAAGCTCGTTACAATTCCGAACGTGCAAACCATTGCCCCCTTTCAATTCAACAGCTCAGAACTACAGGTTTTTGTAGCCCTGAAAACCTTTTAGGTCTAGTTGGATTGGAGAAACGTGAGAGCGGGAAGGCAGCGAAATAAAAAATTTCAACAGCCGTTGAAACGCGACTTCTTAGCTCCGCGGAAACTAAGAAACTGAGGGACCGCACGTCTACGTCAGGCGGGAAGGCACTCGCGCATGCCTGGTGCGGGCGTCAAGAGCTTTTTCAAGTCCTTGAAGTGTCCGTACCAGGGCTCCGTCAGTGCCGACACCCATCAGTGAGAATATGCTGCCTGCTTGTCCTGGGATAAAACCTTTTATGTCTAGTTGGATTGGAGGAACATGGAGAGCTCTCTCTCTTTTGTGTACCAGAATTACAACATTTGCAGATTTGCAATGCACTGCTGCAAATATCTGGTAGTATATACGATATATACACGCCCTTTAATATGCTGAACTATTAGAATTAGAAAAGGTACGGAGAAGGATGATAAAAATAATGTCATTTTAAAATGGTTCTAAAACTCATTATTTTTCTTCTAAGTAAAACAGAGGGTTGTCATTCAATTGCACACTGCATCAAAGAGGCCCTAAATGAGTTATAATAATAAATGGGATACAACATAAAAAAAGACGGCGGGAAGAACAGGTGGATGAATTTTCCCAATCGTTCTGGAGGTTAATTTAGAAGCCAAATTTTGCCATTTATTTGTGAAAACTTCATTGTGTCTAATGAGTTTTAGAACCATTTTAAAATGACATTTCTACAGTTTTAACCTTAAGAGAGTTTGAGGGTCTTAATTCTCAGTAGGAAACATTTCATTTTATTAAATGGTGTTTGCAGTTATATCTGTGTAAGTGCACTGAACAAATATTGCTTATTTTTTTTTTTTAATCAAGAAAGTATTCAGCAGTGCTGTAAATTCTATATTCGACACAATCTTCCAGCATTTATTTGCCCAGTTGCTTATATGAGTATTCTAGTCCCAATTTCCCAGTACAATGGAAGGTTAAAATTAAAGGTCTATACCGGTCTACAGCAGTACATTAAAAAGTGCCAGTACTCAACTAAACTAAACTAAACCTTAGGTTTGTATACCGTGCCATCTCCACAAGCGTAGAGCTCGGCACGGTTTACAGGGTTAGGTTGAAAAGGAGCTACAATGAAGGGTTATAGGAAAGGAGCTAGGAAGATAAAGAACCAAAGAGCGGGAGGTGTTAGATTTTTGAAAAGAGCCAAGTTTTCAGGTGTTTGCGGAAGGATTGGAGGGAACTTGAAACTCTGAGCGGGGATGTGAGGTTATTCCAGAGTTCTGTGGTTCTAAAGGGGAGGGATGTTCCTAGTTTTCCTATGCGAGATATACCTTTTGTAGAGGGGAATGATAGTTTCAGTTTTTGGGAGGATCTAGTGGAATTAGGGTAAGAGGAATTCCAGAAGAGTGGGATAACGGGAGGGAGGATGCCATGTAGGATCTTGAAGGCTAAACAGGCACATTTAAAGAGGACTCTGGAGTGAACTGGGAGCCAGTGAAGTTTGGACAGGAGTGGTCGAACTTGCCTTTTGCGAAAATAAGCTTAGCCGCGGTGTTCTGGATTAGCTGAAGTCTATGGAGTTTTTTTTTTAGTTAGGCTTAAATAGATGGAGTTGCAATAATCCAGTCTAGAGAGGATGGTGGATTGAACAAGGACGACGAAGTGAGAGTAATGAAAGTACGATCTCACTTTCCTCAGCATATGAAGACTACCAGAGCATTTTCAAGATTGGGGTGATCACTGGGGGATCCAGTGATGTAGTAAGGGTGAGAGACGCCTGGGGCAGTGGTGCCCCACCCCCGCTCCCCTTCACGCTCCTTCCCTAACCCCCACTGCTGCGCGTGCACACCACTTCCCTTCGCCGTACCTCTGTAACATTCGTGACTCAAGCAGTAACCCCCAACCTGCTGTCGCACCCGTGTGGGCTCTCCCTCTGACCTCACTTCCTAGTCGCGGGTCCTGGAAGCGACGTCAAAAGAGCTGTCGTGGGCATGACAGTAGGTCGACAATCCAAAACGCTTCTTTTGAATCGACCCCCCACCCAAATTTACTTCCCTTTATTTTTATTTTCCATTTCGATGTATTTAATAATCTTCCTCTCCCCATTGTCTCCCTTTCGTATCATGTACGTCATTGTGTAAGCGCTTTCCCTCCTTTTAGCTGAGCTATGTTTTTATTTTATTTTAATTTTCATATTCGATTTTCTTGTTAACCGTTTAGATACCTGTATGATAAACGGTATATCAAAAATAAAGAAACTTAAACTAAACTAAACTAAACCTTGGGTTTATATACTGCACCATCTCAGTAAATGCAGAGCTCGGCACGGTTTACAGGAATTAGGATGAGAGAGGAGCTCCAGTGGAGAGTTTAAGAGTTAGATGTAAAAGGGTGGGGAAGGTGCAGAGGCCTAAGAGGGGGGAAATGTTACAGTTTTGAGAATAGCCAGGTTTTTAGGTGTTTACGGAAAAGTTGGAGGGAGCTTGAGGATCGGAGCGGGGAGGTAAGGTTATTCCAGGTCTCAGTGATTTTAAAGGGGAGGGATGACCCAAGTTTGCCTGCATGAGAAATACCTTTTGTGGAAGGGAAGGATAGTTTAAGAGTTTGGGAGGATCTGGAGGCGGTAGGGGTTGGGGAGTTGAAGAAACGGGGTTGTTGCTCACGCCACCAACGGTTGCTGAGGTACGGGGGAAGGGAAACAGCATGTGCGTGCGGCAGTGGGGGGCAGGGAAGGAGCGGAGAGGAGGACAGGTGCCATGCTCGGGGCAAACCACCACCCACCGCCCTTACAACACCACTGGGGGGACTCACCCCCACAGTACCCTGCCCCCTGCAACCAGCCACAGAATCCACGAGAATGCAGCACCGTGGCTCATTTATATCAAGCAATAGAAAAGGTGCCGGCACTCAATATCCCTGAGGTGGGAGGCGGTCTGCCCTGGACACCATCTTGGTGGAGGCGCTGGCACCCATTCTTCTTCCTGCTCCTCCCCCTGCCGCGCACGTGCATCCCCTTCCATTCCCTTGTGCCTCTTTAATTTTCCCGCCTGAGCATCATCATGAACTTGCTGCCCCCGTTGGTGTCGGCTCTCACTGATGTCATTTCTGGGTCCCGCGCCTACGAAGTTATGTCAGAGGGAGAGCCTACAGGGCGCGGGCAGCAAGTTCGCGATGCTGCTCATGTGGGAAAATTAAAGAGGTATGGGGAAAGGAAGGTGGTGCATGTGTGGCAGGAGGGGTCAGAAAGGAGTGGGGGAAGGCAGAGAAGAGTGTGGTGGAGGGGCACCACTCACCCTTGGGAAAGCCCTGGTCTACGCAATCCAGAACTTCTCTAGGTTAGAGATCACAGCAAATCTTGACCTCCATATTGAAACTCTAGACACCACGACCACTGCTTTCCTTGATACGATGGCAACACCGTAATTCACACCAGTGCTCAAATCTCCGACTCATGACAAGGGCCACATTGTAGACAGCAAAGGGGGGTCAACATCGTTGAACACAAGGTAGGTCTAAAGGACATCTGAGACATGAGAAATCTGACTGCTCAGTTTTTCCTAGAGGTTTTCTCCTCTACTTGCGAGGATGAAAGATAATCCTAATTTCACAACAAATTGACATCCGAAATGCCGCACTTAGAAAAAAAATGGCGCCAGCAAATGCACAAATGCTACCAGTGATTCTCCCCACAATGAGATCTGTTGCTTCATTATCAAAAAGCTATTTTTTCCACTGACCTTTTGTTTTTACAAAAGGGTTCTTTTCAGATTAAATGGTTTTTACAAGTTAAAACGAAACTCCCTTTTAGAGCTACAGCCTCAGCACCCTGAGGTTGTGGGTTCGAATCCTTGTGACTTAATCCTCCATTGCTCCAGGTACATTAGATAGAGTGGTAGCCCACCGGGACAGTTAGGTAAAAATGCTTGAGTACCTGAATAATTTCTAATTTACATAGAATTGTAGAATATGCAGAATATTTAAAAAAAAAAACAACAAAATCAAAACAAAACCGTAGCGCAGTTTTTCGTATCGGCCACGGCAGTAACAGTTCCGATACTCATAGAATTCCATGGCTGGCGCTAAAAACTACACCACGGCTTTGTAAAAAGGAGGGGAGGCGGGCTTTAAAATTATTTTCTTAGCATTTCAATTCATATCATATCTGAAACTGCCTGTTTTAGGTGGCAGATCTCCATGTGGAAACGTAAGCTTCTGAACGGCCTTTAAACAACTCAGTATTTCAGTCTGAAAAAACAGCTGAAGCAGCTTTTAAGAAATGGTTTCTTTAGAGTTAAATTCCTTTCCAGCGGGATTAGATGAATGCCGTATGTTGCTATTGCGACTGCCAAAATGTCTCAGCGAACAAGATATGCCATTGATGTAGGCCGATCTTAAAATAAAAATGAGAAATACATTGATAGATTAGAGAAACGCTTTCATTCATTTCAGCAAACCAGTTCCTCTTAAGCTGCTTTCTTGATTCTGCTTAATGAAAAACAATGTAATTACAGTAATTGTGGCCAGATATAGGATGCAAAGTATGTTGATTCCTGTGGGAAAAAGTGAAAGAATGAAGCAAAAGGGAGATTATAGGGTTGTGGGATTGATGTGGGCGGGTTTTTTTTTTTCTCTCTCTCTCTCTCTGCATTTCTGAACTCCAGCTATACCTGACTGTAAAGCCTTAGATGGAAAACATGAAGAAATATATTAAAACCTTAGTTTGCGAGCATAATTCGTTTTGAAAACATGCTTGTAATCCAAAACACTCATATATCAAAGCAAATTTCCCCAAAAGAAATAATGGAAACTCAGACGATTCATTCCACAACCCAAAAACCTTAATACAAAATACTGTACGTACTCGTATTGCAAGACCTCGCTCGTTTAGAACAGTCGCTACGCTCCCGCAGCGTCAGAGAGAGGACCATCGGCTCAGTTGTGATGATGTGATGTGTGTATACTGTACGTACTCGTATTGCAAGACCTCGCTCGTTTAGAACAGTCACTACGCTCCCGCAGCGTCAGAGAGAGGACCATCGGCTCAGTTGTGATGATGTGATGTGTGTATACTGTACGTACTCGTATTGCAAGACCTCGCTCGTTTAGAACAGTCACTACGCTCCCGCAGCGTCAGAGAGAGGACCATCGGCTCAGTTGTGATGATGTGATGTGTGTATACTGTACGTACTCGTATTGCAAGACCTCGCTCGTTTACAACAGTCACTACGCTCCCGCAGCGTCAGAGAGAGGACCATCGGCTCAGTTGTGATGATGTGATGTGTGTATACTGTACGTACTCGTATTGCAAGACCTCGCTCGTTTAGAACAGTCACTACGCTCCCGCAGCGTCAGAGAGAGGACCATCGGCTCAGTTGTGATGATGTGATGTGTGTATACTGTACGTACTCGTATTGCAAGACCTCGCTCGTTTAGAACAGTCACTACGCTCCCGCAGCGTCAGAGAGAGGACCATCGGCTCAGTTGTGATGATGTGATGTGTGTATACTGTACGTACTCGTATTGCAAGACCTCGCTCGTTTAGAACAGTCACTACGCTCCCGCAGCGTCAGAGAGAGGACCATCGGCTCAGTTGTGATGATGTGATGTGTGTATACTGTACGTACTCGTATTGCAAGACCTCGCTCGTTTAGAACAGTCACTACGCTCCCGCAGCGTCAGAGAGAGGACCATCGGCTCAGTTGTGATGATGTGATGTGTGTATACTGTACGTACTCGTATTGCAAGACCTCGCTCGTTTAGAACAGTCACTACGCTCCCGCAGCGTCAGAGAGGACCATCGGCTCAGTTGTGATGATATGATGTGTGTATACTGTACGTACTCGTATTGCAAGACCTCGCTCGTTTAGAACAGTCACTACGCTCCCGCAGCGTCAGAGAGAGGACCATCGGCTCAGTTGTGATGATGTGATGTGTGTATACTGTACGTACTCGTATTGCAAGACGTCGCTCGTTTAGAACAGTCACTACGCTCCCGCAGCGTCAGAGAGAGGACCATCGGCTCAGTTGTGATGATGTGATGTGTGTATACTGTACGTACTCGTATTGCAAGACCTCGCTCGTTTAGAACAGTCACTACGCTCCCGCAGCGTCAGAGAGAGGACCATCGGCTCAGTTGTGATGATGTGATGTGTGTATACTGTACGTACTCGTATTGCAAGACCTCGCTCGTTTAGAACAGTCACTGCACTCCCGCAGCATCAGAGAGAGAAGAACCATCGGCTCAGTTGTGATGTGTGTATACTGTATGTACTTGTATTGCAAGATATTGCTTGTATATCAAGTTAAAATTTAATCAAATGTTTTGCTTGTCTTCCAAACCAAGTTATTTGCAATCCAAGGCTTCACTGTACTTTATATACTTCAGGAGCTGACCACAGTGGGCCCAATATCCCTAGGATTGTATAGACCAGGACTTTTATTTTTTGAGGGATTACTCAAGGATTCTGAGTACTGGCACCTTTTCCATTCCTTGATGACTAAACTAAACTAAACCTTATATTTGTAGGCCAGATCATTTCCACATATTGGAGCTTGACTCGGTTAACAGTCATTAATTAGAAATTACAATAAATGAAAAAAAAAAAAAAGAATAAAAAGTCAAGATTGTTGATATTAACCAAAAAGAACAGCTTAGCAAAAGTAATTCTTTAGCTGTTTAGAAACCAGTCGAGTTTTAAAGATTTTATGAAATGATTGAAAAGAATCAGATACTCTTATCCTCCATGCTTAAGTTCTGCACAGTCTTCTCATGGATTCTGAGGCTGGCTGCTGTGGGGTGGATCTCTTGAAGAAAGGCTGGTATTTGAGTACTGGCAAATTTTTTGGTAGGAAAAAAATGCACTGGTATAGACAGACACCTTCCATTGTGCATGCTCCTAACTTTGGCCTGTTTGGAAATTTACTGGGGCCAAGTGCTCAACATTTTCCTAAATGCCTGAATTTTGGAGCATAACAGGTGAGTGGTAACAGGAGCTGATTTAGAGTGGGGGAAAAAAGTTAGGAACAGCACTGATTTTAAGTACTAATGGGGGTTTCTATAAATGGTGCTTAAAAGTGGTGGCAGCCATGCGAATGCCAAACCCTCAATGAGATAAGTGGCATCCAGTGGCTTTTAGGGGATTCAGTTAATCCCCAGCTGTACCACCCTGCTTTTCTTGTTCTTGGTTAAATTTTGCTCGATACAGTTTGATTTGTTGAGCAGGCAGCCAAACCTCACCAAGCAAAAAGTACGGCTCTAGGGCTATGGACTCACTCTTGAAGGCCCTGACAGTACTGATCTGAATTTGATTGGTTGAGCAGCTTCTGCCTGCTGTCTGCTCAACCAATCAGATTCAGAGCAGTGCCCTCAGAACCTTCAGGAGGCAGGGTGAATCCCCTGAAGTCTCTGACTGCACGCCGCTGGTAACATCCCATTACTATCAAGATTGATTCTTTTAAGATATCTGACTTTTTCTTAAGGCTTACGAAGCAACACTGTTAGCGTAGACACTGGTGCATAGTTCCCTGTCTTTGTGTAGCAGTTTTAATTACAAATAGAGACTCATTACAGTATAACCATATGACATGCACTGAGTGACTCCTGTCACGGGCCTCATTGCTGAAACATGGTCGTGTCAAGTCCTCTTAGTGTCCAATTCATATCATGAACCTTTATAGAGGAGTGCAAAGTTTCTGACTTTGTTGTTGGTAGTAATAAACTTTTCAAGGACATGCGGTTCTTTGATATTTTCGCTTTGGTCGACATCTCCTCGCCGTTCTGTTCGACAACACTGTAAATTTCCACTTGACATCGACTCTGCTTGAGACATACATAGTTGATTTCTCTTGCTATGATTAAGAGCCAATAACCTTTAGATTTTGTGTTCCAAACCTCGACTCAGAAAAGAAGCTTGACCTTAGGAGCCAGGCTGACACACTTAATCCATTTGAGAGTAATTCAAATATCAGACTTCTGTGTGGAGCAGGATTAAGTTTGCATGCAAATGTTCCTGTAAATCCTGCTTCCAACTGAATGGCTTTACAAGTAATGAAGACAAGTAATTGGAGTTCGGATTAATTAGTTTCAGCTATACATAATTGCTGCTATACAGGATTGGCCAGTAACAGAAAAAGGCTGATTTTATCTAATTTAATGTCTTCCATTTGTGCGTCGCGCATACCTATACAAGCTCTAGGCCAGTGGTTCCCAACCCTGTCCTGGAGGACCACCAGGCCAATCGGGTTTTCAGGCTAGCCCTAATGAATATACATGAGAGATATTTGCATATAATGGAAGTGACAGGCATGCAAATCTGCTTCATGCATATTCATTAGGGCTAGCCTGAAAAACCCGATTGGTCTGGTGGTCTTCCAGGACAGGGTTGGGAACCACTGCTCTAGGCGACATTACAGAGGAAGGGGTTAGAAGAGGGTAGGGAGGACTACGGAAGGCAGGAAGGAGTGGAGTGGAGAGATAGGAGCACCATCTGTGTAAATGAAATCTAAATGAATTAAAGGAATATGTTAAAAGGAATAGAAGGGACGAACCGTTAAACAAGAGAATTCAGTTAATAAAAAAAAAAAGAATAGGGGTAAAAACAATGGAATAAAATTTTAAATAATTCATAAACGGGGGGAAGGGCACCAGGCAGCAAATTGCAGTGTGTGTTAAGAACATAAGAATAGCCTTACTGGGTCAGAAACTATGGTCCATCTAGCCCAGTATCCCATCTTCATGGTGTCCAATCCAGGTCACAAGTACCTAGCCAAAACCCAAAGAGTTGCAACATTCCCTACAGAATCCCAAGGAATAGCAAGATTCCAGAATCCCAAAGAGTAGCAACATTCCATGCTATTGATCCAGGGCAAGCAGTGGCTTCCCCCATATCTGTATCAATAGCAGACATGTGGATCAAGAAACATTAACATAGAAACATAGAAACTGACGGCAGAAAAGGGCCACGGCCCATCTAGTCTGCCCACACCAATGACCCACTCTTACCTACCTCTATGAAGAGATACACGTGCCAATCCCATTTTTTCTTAAAATCTGGCACGCTGCTGGCCTCAACTACCTGCAGTGGAAGATCATTCCAGCGATCAATCACTCTTTCAGTGAAGAAATATTTTCTGGTGTCCCCATGAAATTTACCACCCCTGAGTTTCAGCGGATGCTCTCTCGTTGCCATGGGCTCTCTGAGAAAAAAGATATCTTCTTCCACCTTTATACGGCCTGTGTCATATTTGAACGGTTCATAGACAGTAACGCGGAAGACAAAGGAGCGCCAACAATTGAGCGCAAGATGGAGGCGCGCGCCAAAGAAAAAGACTGTTTTTAGGGGCTGCGATGGGGGTTTTTGTTGGGGAGCCCCTCCACTTTACTTAATACATATCGCGGCAGCGTTGTGGGGGGTTTGGGGGGTTGTAACCCCCATTTTAGTGAAAACGTAACTTTTTCCCTAAAAACAGGGAAAAAGTAAATTTTTCAGTAAAATGTGGGGGGATACAACCCCCCAAACCCCCCCAATGCCCCCACAACGTGGCACAATCTGTATTAAGTAAAGTGGGGGGTTCCCCCCCCCCCGTCGTAGCCCCTAAAAACAGTCTTTTTCTTCAGCGCACGCCTCCGCGCTGCGCTCAGTTGTCTGCTCGCGCCTTTGTCCCGGCGCGCTTTTGACCTGACACCATTTGAACGTCTCAATCATGTCTTCTCTCTCTCTGCATTCCTCGAGTGAGTATAGCTGCAACTTATCCAGCCATTCCTCATACGGGAGATCCTCGAGTCCTGAGACCATCCGGGTGGCCATTCGCTGAACCGACTCAACTCTCAGCACATTTTTGCGGTAACGTGGCCTCCATCAAGTGAACTGAACAGGGGGAAACTTGAAATTTTTTTTCTACAGCTTTGTCGAGCACTGCGCAGCACTTTTGCAAAATCAGCCGGCCTTATTACGAATTCCTCCAGGATTGCTTCAGATGATGATTATGGAAAAATGGATGGATTTGGATGGACTGAAGTAGAATTTGATGGCAACAACAGTGGTTGGGAAATAAGACTTGTGCCGAGCAAATGAACTCTACAGTTGGAGGCAACTCTAGAAAGGCTGCCCAAATTTGAGTGCTAAAATGCATGGGTACTGCATGCAAATTTGATGATGGCACCTGGTTACCCAGATTCAGTTATGGAACAGAGAATAGGTTGGCACTTGTGTGCCAGCATTTAGCTGCCATTGTGCCATGTAAAAGGCACATGTTAACATGTAAATGTTACACTTTAGTGCAGGGGTGTCCAACCTGCGGCCCCGTGAAGCATTTCGTGCAGCTCCGGTCGAGGGCGATACAGTGTTTTCCTCTGCTGCCCCTGGGTGTTTACCATCTTGCCGGCTCCTTCCTATGTCTTGCTGCAGCGTCTGCGCATTTGTGTGGCTCCAGAAACATTTTTTTCGGCCAATGCGGCCCAGGAAAGCCAAAAGGTTGGACACCCCTGCTTTAGTGCTTCACTTACAGTATTCTATAGGACCCCTCCCCCCTTGCTCCATTCATGTGTATGTGCGATAAGCATTCATTCAGTATTTTTATTTTAGGTATTTATATACTGCCCATCAAAGTTATCTAAGTGGTTTACAATCAGAGACTCAAGTATTTTCCCTAACTGTTCTGGTGGGCTCACAATCTATCTAATGTACCTGGGGCAATGGGGGGATTAAGTGACTTGCCCAGGGTCACAAGGAGCAGTGTGGGTGCTCAGGCTGTAACTCTAACCACTGCACCACACTCTCCTCCAATACAGTATCAGAAGTGAGCTAAGTAGAGAACAATGAAGCCATTGTGACATCACTGATGAGGTTGGCTCTTAGGCATTGGTGGAATGAGGCATTATGACATCACAATAGGAGCTCTGAAATGTTGCTACTCTTTGAGTTTCTGCCAGGCATTATGACATCAGGGAAAGGGATTGGGACTTGTAGACTGCCTTTTTGTAGTTTTACAGCCATCCTTAAAGCGGTTTATACACAGGTACTTCAATACTTGGGGCAATGGAGGATTGAGTGACTTGCCCAGGGTCAGAAAGAGCAGCATGGGATTAGAACCCACAACCTCACCTCAATATCTGCAGTCCAATTCAGCCCAATCATTACATCAACAGCCTTTTATGGAGGACCTCAAAATGCAGCTACAGTATGTCTACCATTCAGCTGTAGACCTCAAATGTAGCCTCTGGAAGGGGAGCTCAATAACAGGACACAGGGTAGAATGTAGGCACCTACTTTCCTAACTGGGTATATGCACTTAACATTTAGGATCTAGCACTTAGACCAGCCACAGACATTTGAAGGGCGTTCAATAATTTATCTACCCCAGTAGGAAAGAAAAAAGTTTTCAAAAAAATGCTTGTTTTCTTTTTCAATTTAGGCCCCTGATAACTCCATCCACTTTTCCTACAATGACTTTAACCCCTTTGAAAATAATTCTTCCGTTTGACCTTCAAACCTGGACATCACGGCTTCCTCGACATCTTCATCACTTGAAAACCAACATCCATGGAGAGATTTCTTCAAAACCCGGACCAGGAAATAATCTGAGGAAGCCAGGTCAGGACTGCAGCGTGGATGGTTCAGCTACTCAAACCTACGTTCACGGATGGCAGCCTGCGATTGTCATGACACGTGCACTGGCGCATTGTCTTAAAAACACCAAACCAATCAAAGATAAACATGAGGTTTTGCTCCTCCTCTTCTTCTGAGCAGATGTTGCTTCTTGCTACAGAAGGAGCTCAGGAGCATTGAGCACACAGCAGGAGGTAGCGAAGCTTTCTCGCTCATCACCAGGGTTACATGGCATGCCCAGGCTTTCAACAGGTCCTGTACTAATTTGAAAAGACATGATTGAAATGAATTCCCAATCGTCTGCAGGGAACAGAAGTCAGAACTGGTTGAAGCCCCGAGTTTAACCATTCTGTAATTGAATTGTAACCACGGTATGGTACAGAAAGGAGTCTTTCCGCTGGGTAGCTTCGATATCGATAGCTGAGCTTCAGCCCTCCAGGAGGCAATAAATCAGAAAACAATAACCAGAGTAATTCATTTAAAGGGGGAACTCCCAGCAGGTAAAATTGCAGATAAGATTTCAAATTCTATTTCTCTCTTTTCAGTTTAGTTTTCTATATTGCTGCAACCAATGGTCAAAATTATTTTAAGGGAGGGGCTCATTTCTTTTCCTTCCCACTTAAGTAGCAATATCAAACAACATTCCTTAGCAATTCAGGCATTAAACATGCATCGATCACAAATGGCAACCCTTGCTGACAACACACTTAAGAACGATGCAGTGTGTGTGGCTTTTTTTTTTTAGTAAGAACTATCGTCTCTCAAGCTGTTAGTTCAATAAGGATGAGAATGTTGGGCCATTTAGGAACTTGCTACAATAAATTCCAAAAATGTGTTATCAGGTGAGCAGATGGTGGTCATGAAAAATGCCACAAACTAAATATGGTGTGGTAGGGGAAGCACTGAGCTTGAAAGATAAGAAATTGCATTTCCAGGGGCAAGAACAAACAATAGCAATCTGAAACATAAGACTAGCCTTACTGGGTCAGACCTATGGGCCATCGAGCCCAGTAGCCCATTCTCCTGGTGGCCAATCCAGGTCACGAGTACCTGGCCAAAACCCAAGGAGTAGCAAGATTCCATACAGAATCCCAAGGAATAGCAAGATGCCGGAATCCCAAAGAGTAACAAGATTCTAGAATCCCAAAGAGTAGCAACATTCCAAGCTACCGATCCAGGGCAAGCAGTGGCTTCCCCCATGTCTTTCTCAATAACAGACTAAGGACTTTTCCTCCAGGAACTTGTCCAAACCCTTCTTAAAACCAGCTATGTTATCCACTCTTACCACAACCTCCTGAGCTTAACTACTCTTTGAGTGAAAAAATATTTCCTCCTATTGGTTTTAAAAGTATTTCCCTGTAACTTCATCGAGTGTCCCCTAGTCTTTGTAATTTTTGACAGAGTGAAAATCGATCCACTCTGCTCCACTCGGGATTTTGTGGACTTCAATCCTATCTCCCCTCAGCCGCCTCTTTTCCAAGCTGAAAAGCCCTAACCATTTTAGCCTTTCCTCATACGAGAGGAGTTCCATCCCCTTTACCATCTTGGTTGCTCTTCTTTGAACCTTTTCTAGTGCCGCTATATCTTTTTTGAGGTAAGGAGACCAGAATTGAACCCAATACTCCAGGTGAGGTCGCTCCATGGAGCGATACAGGGGCATTATGACATTCTTAGTCTTGTTAACCATCCCTTTTTAAATAATTCCCCGCATCCTGTTTGCTTTGTTTCTCCAGTTTTGTTGAGCCCAGCACAGCACTTTCTCCATACTAGCCAGCCTTCAGCAGAATCCCCCCCGTACGTTTTCAAATGATGTGGTATACTGAGCTCTATTCAGTGAAAAATGAGTAGTGAAGTCTATTTCAAAAACTACCAGAGCACTCAGGAAAATTGCTTTTCTGTCAGTTGACATTGCACAAGAAGAAAACTCCATGAGGAAAATTATGATGATGTATTGAAAGGATTTTTTTTTTGACAGAAAATCAGATGTCACGGTAGCTAGTCAGTTATTCCACACCTAATTTTATTTTTTGCCCTAGGTCCAGTAGAATAAAGACAAAGGACCTGATACTTAAAATCATTTAAATGGTCAGAAGAGGAGCCTGGAAGGGGCTAAACTACCATAGTCTGCAACTCTCAACCAAATAATGCAGCTGAAAAGGTCCGGTTAGTGGCCAAACTGAAATCAACTATTTTAGGGGAGGTCCAGGACTGGAGCCAGCATTTGGCTAGTTAAGTGCGTATTTTCAGCACTTAACCAGCCAAGGTAACTGCGTAAATAGGATCACATAGAACTACTATTTATCATTTCTATAGTGTTGAAAGGCATACACAGCACTGTACATTTAAGAAGTAATAGATGGTCCCTGCTCAGTAGAGATTACAATCTAATTTGGACAGACAGGACATATAGGCTTGGGGGTGACTGCTTTTGATAAACTGCTTAAATAGTGCTGCCAGTTTTTCTTAGAACACTCTGTTTTTTTTCCTCTTTTTTTCTGGCAACACCAGCCAGTGATACTTTTCTGCGCTCCAGAAAATCATAGCTCATCTGGGCAGTTGTCCTGCTCTCTTTGCTTGTTGAGACTTTGTCACACCCTCAGCAGGAAAGGAAAAGAAGCAAATACACCCTAGTTGCTTTATATAATTGCTCGGTTGAAGAGGGTTCCCTCATTCTGTGTAGTTATTTGTAAAATAATCAACTAGCTACCATGATGAAACAGATTTTGTAAAAAAAAACCCAAAACAACTCTTTCAATATATCTTAATAAAATTAGCCTCCTTATGGAATTTCCTTTGTATGCAAAGCTGAGTCACAGAAAAGCAATTTTAAAAGAGCTGAATAATTAATCACTCTGCAAGTTTGTCAGCTTAGTCTCCATGCTGGTTTTCAAAAATGAACGAACCAAATTTATTTGTGCAAGGCAAGCCTAATTAGTCTAGCACACAAAAATGCAATATCCGATTTTTAGAACCCAATGTGCTAAAGATTTGATCTAAGCTTTTAAACATATTACGGGAACAGTTCTGTATTTAATTAGTTCTCATTTGAGTAGGTAATCATTTTAATTTACTTGCATAAACACAGGACACTGTGCTCCATCAGCAGATAATGTTCCTCATTAAACAGAGTAAGAACTTTGTGCATGGGGGCAAATGAAGCTCCAGCTCTAAGAAAAAAAAACCCTGAAATTAAACACTAGGCTTCTAAAAATGTTCTATGACATTTTCTAATGGTAGTAGAGTACAGCGATTTGGAGGTTATACACTTAATATAAAAAAGGACTGACAGACCGTGTCGATGACATTAAGGGATGTTTATTAAAGTGCTCAAAGCTTTTACACTGTTATAACAGCAAAATTGAATATACTATAAGTGCAACGGCTGTGCAGTAACTGGGGATGCAGCCAATGTGGCCCCTGCAGTTACCACACAAACATGTTCCTTATTGCATGTTGATTTGCAACTAACAGAGATATAGTTGAAGTGATAAACAGACCGTGCATTAACGGCAAAGTACAGCCCATGCCTATTCTTCTCCCATAAGCCATTCAGTTCCTCTTCCAGCTAAGCACAAGATTTTTATTTAAAAAAATGTATATACCACCTATAACCAAAGTGGTTTCCATAAAATAAATATACATAATATTGGCTAAAAATAAACATACAGAATACTGGCTATACTTTTTTTTTGTGTGTGTGTGTGTGGGGGGGGGGCAGCCATTACCGCAGCACAGCAGACGCTAACAGTCAACATGGGTTTAACCCTGTATTGCCTACTCTGTACAGCGCCACGTACATCTGGTAGCATTACAGAAATAATAGTAGTAACAATGTATTTTGGTAAACAGGCCCATCTCTTTTTGAACATTTGGTAAGTGTTGCACACCTTTCCAGAGGTTAAAAGATTCTTTAGAATGCACTGTGCTACAAGTCTACTAAAAATGTGTGAATACTGCTTTTTTGTATAGTTTTATATTCCCACTACTTTGATTTCCAGATCTACAGAAACCAATGATATAATCGGACTTCAAATTGGAATAGACTATAAATAGCCTTGAAGGTCTTCCCTAGGCGTTTTGACATTCCATTTTTTAAATATTTTTGAGGACAGCATAGCCCTCTCCTGCTAACTACTCAACACAAAATTGTGTTTTGTAACTTCAGGAGTGTATATATTGCCTCCCACTTTTAACTTTTCCATTTGGGTGTTCTTGAGATGAACATAAAGTGCCGAATGAAGTATAAAGAATATGTGATCTATAACAGAATTAAAACAGGCCCGACCCAAAGATTGGGTGGTTTGCTTGGCATCACAATCACAGGTTTTGATTCATCCTTTCTGGCTGGACAACTGCAAAAGCTTTGGGGGACAAAAGGACACTCAAATAAGAGTGAATTTGACAGCTGAAAACAAAGCTTTTATGGGGCATATTTTATATCTGCCTAGAAAAATGAAAAAATAAATAAAATATCAAAGGTACTTGTGCTTATAGGCTTTGCACAGCACTCGTGAACTTTCTCTTTGCAAACTGCCCTGGGATAAAATACCCCCATGGATTTGCAATTGGGTTCTTGAAGGCACTTCTCCATTAAAAACAGAATCCATTAATTATTCCTGTCTTGTCCTATGTCTTACCCGGCTGAAGTACGTTCGATGATGGCCCTGCAGAACTTTGCCCTCATACAAGTCAGTCATGTTCAAAGATCCTATGAATATGGATAAGTACTCACTTGAGGAAAGAAGAGAACGGGGAGATATGATTGAAACGTGTAAGTACATCACGGGACGCATTGAGTCAGAAGATGATATCTTCTGGCTCATGGGACCCTCGACCACCAGAGGGCATCCGCTGAAAATCAGGGGAGGGAAGTTTCATGGCGACCCCAGGAAGTACTTCTTCACCGAAAGAGTAGTGGATCATTGGAACAGACTCCCACTCCAGGTGATAAAGGCCAGCAGCGTGACGGATTTTAAGAAAAAATGGGATACTCACGTGGGATCTTTAAGGGAGTAAATTCAGGGGGGGGATACTTGGAATGGGCAGACTTGGTGGGCTATAGCCCTTTTCTGCCGCTTTTTTCTATGTTTCTATGTTTCTAAGTAGTTTGAAAATGGCTAGCCAGTGTTCGTAATTAGGGATCCAATTCAAAATTATGACTAGTGGGTCAAGTCCTATCCCGCAGGTGAGACTCATGAGAACCTTGTACATAGCTTGTAGCACTATAGAAATAAGTAGTAGCAGTAAGAGAGATTTTCTGTTCATTTTCTGTAACATTTCTACCTATCAGAACCACGGTTTAATGCACAAATCCTTAACTCAAAATAGAAACAGACTGACAGTTGTAACACACGGGCTCCACATAATTTAAATGCTCAAGCTCCTCTACTGTCATTCTGAAAGTACTTATTATTTCTTGGAAAACATTCTGCAATGTACTCCGTATACAAAAGAACTCCTTTAATTTAAGAAGCCAAAACTTTTTTTCCAGTCATTTTTTTTTTATTATTGTTAACCGAATTGCTACCAACTTGGACTTTTAAAATGTTTTGAGAAAAAAAGAATAAAAAATTTTTTTTTTTTCAATTTACATTAATGAATGTTTGCTGGCATGAAAGTGATAAACCATATTGGGCCGATATTTAGAATTTATGTGGGTATATAACTTCTTTACCTGCACATTTTTAGACTTTTATATAGTTGGCATCAGTCCAAAAATACACCCAAATGGTCCAGTATTATCTAATAAAAAAAAAAGGGGCGGGGGGGGGCAACCCCCACCCCCAAATTATTCCAAACGAACTGAAAATATGGTACCTACACCACTGATAATACAAATATTCAGTATCACTATACATAGAAGGCACCAAGAGCAGATGTCACCCCAGGAATGAACGCCTCCCCCATTTAGAACACCTCAAGCCTAGGACTGCTCCGATTTGTAAAAAAAGAGAGCAGAGTAGTTGCTTTAATGTTCTCACCCAAACTGCATGGATCTTGCCTCTTTCAACCCCCCTCCCTCCTGCGTTTTGGGGAGGTGTTGCCTCTGCACCCAGAGGTTGTGAAATCAAATCCCACTGGTGCTGCCCCTTGTGACCCTGGGCAAGTCATGTAATCCCTCCAGTGCCCACCGCTTTGCATGTCAGCTCTGAAATGCCAAAGCCACAAAAGGCGGTATACAAGTCCCCATTCCCTTCGCCGGCCATGGCGGTATTAGCTCAGACGCTCATAGGAATTCTATGAGTGCCAGAGCAAATACTGCCGTGGCTGGCGATAAAAAAGTCTAATGTGGCTTTGTAAAGTGTGTGTGTGTGTGGGGGGGGGGTAAAAAAAAAAATATATTCACACATTCTATATTTACTCCTATTAGCCCTTATCAATTAATCTAGGACCGGGGTTCTCAACTGAATGGTGCACTGTGAAAGGCAGCTTAAACCTTTACATCAAGGGCTTTTAGCAGTTAAGCAGTTTTGTAGGTCAGGGTTTCTCAATCCACTCTTTGGGACACACCTAGCCAGTCAGGTTTTCAGGATACCTACCACGAATATGCATGAGAGGAATTTGCATGTGCTACCTCTCTTCTATACAAATTTATTTCATGCATATTCTTAGTGGGTGTCCTGAAAACCCGACTGGTTAGGTGTGTCCCAAAGACTGGGTTGAGAAACCCTGACCTACAAAAATGCTTAACTGCTACAAGCCCTTGATGTAAAGGTTTAAGCTGCCTTTTACAGTGCAGCATGCAGTTGAATAATTCTGCATTCCTTTTATAGCCAATTGTCATATTTATGCTTTAATTTTTGGAATGTGAAGAGACAGCAAAAAAAAAAAAATACTGCATGAAAATTAGACACATGAACACCATCATGAAGTGAGCCAAATCATAATTCTTAAGACACAGAATCAAGTCAAGGAGTCTGGCTTTGCTGTAGGAGGCCAGCAAATAGCTAACTTAGAACAAACAGCTGCAGTAATGCATTTGTAAGACGGCTTAACACATTGTCATCTCAATAATATTGCAATTTGACCTTATAGAGAGTTAAATTTCTGATCATGGCCAGTTCACCCGGTATAGTTTATAAAAAATTAATTTTTATTGCCTCAAAATGTGGTCTTTAAATGTGGCCCCAATTGCTTGAACTAGTGAGAGAAGTTTGTGAGAAATACAAGCTGCCATCTCATTCATAAAATGGGTTCAAAAATAGAATTCGGGCATATTTCAAGTCACAAGATGGTGTATAAATACATTTAATCAACAATTAACACTGCTCAATAAATACTGTTCCTAAGTATTTGCACATATGACACTAATCCTGTGCTTCCCCTTGACAGAGGGCTGACATCTGGATATAATTCAGTATTTTTTGCCTAATTTGTTCACTGTCACAAGAGAGGAGCCTGTTGAACAGAATAAATCAATTAGCTGGGATTTTGAAAAATCTCTTTGCTGGTTTAAGATCCAATAATTACCCTCTTCTGTGCCTTATGACAATTTGCAAGGTAGATTCATTTATTCTTGACTTTATCTTTGATCAAATACATCAGAAAAGCAAGAAACAAAGATGATCTGCTGGAGGGTTGGAAACACTAAATGCTCCTTGTTTTACTGTCTACATATAAGCCTTTATTAAAGCTATGAACAGTCCTGTCAATCAGATATTTAAAAGATCTACAAAATATGAACACAGATATACATGTTTATATCCACTGCGTCCTCACAGTCACGAGGTAAGTCTGCGTGACGGCGATTCTCAGTGCAGGTCCACTTTAATTATTCAAGGTCTCTCGCCTTTTGTTTGGCCCACTGAAGTCCAAGATCAACAAATACCCAGTTCAAAACACAGAAATAAGGGCAAAGACTCCGTACAACAATGCACAAGGGTATGCAACGAGGAGCTGCTGTCCTTCCATGGCCAAGGCAGAGATGAAGATCTTGGAAGCAGAAAAACTACACCAGCCAATAATTACAGCGGTAAGAATGACCCCCATCATTCCTCTGTAAGGGAAAAATAATTAAAAGGCAGTTGAATATTTGCAATCATACTAGCCAGACCAAATTTTTTCATTCGATTGGGTTTTATGGAGCGGAGGAAGAGCCTATTGGTTAGTGCAGAGGACTGAAATCCTGGGTTCCGCCGGGTAAACAACAAAGAAACAAAACTCAGTTTGTGAGCATACAATGGGAGGCAATGCATGCAAATAGATCTCATGCATATTCATCGAGGAAATCCTGAAAATCCCACTGGATTCTGGCCCTCGTTGCCCACCCCTGACCTAGCCAGGTCAAAGGATAAAATCGAGTGTGTGACATAGAAACATAGAAAGATGACGGCAGAAAAGGGCTACAGCCCATCAAGTCTGCCCACTCTACTGACCCACCCCATTAAGTCTGAGTACTAATGACCTAGTTCCTTAACTCGACCCTCGTAGGGATCCCACGAGGACGTCCCATATATTCTTAAAGTCAAGCACGCTGGTGGCCTTGATCACCTGCACTGGAAGCTTGTTCCAGTGATCTACAACCCTTTCTGTGAAGAAATACTTCCTTAAGTCACCATTAAATTTCCCTCCTCTGAGTTTGAGCGGATGCCCCCTTGTGACCGAGGGTCCTTTGAGAAAGAAGATGTCTTCTTCCACCTCGACATGTGCATGTTTGGGACGGCAGGGAAGAAACTTATTCCACAGTCCAAGTGCAAATACAGCTTTTAAGTGTTGGGACAGTGAGGAGCGTATGTGACTGAACAAAGCAAGCAAAGGCAGAGGTAAAGTAAAATAGGTAGCAGCAAGAGAACTGGGAGGGGCTCAGTCATGTATTTAAAGCAAACCCACTGTCAGGTATGCACATATAATATGAGATGGGTTCTAATATAAGCAAATCTCTCATATACACAGTATCTATGGACATAACAAAAGCATACAACATAAATTTGGGAACCACTGATTTTAAGACATAAAAACCAGACGTTTGAACCGAAATGTTTCTAATTCTGAAGTTAAATGGTTCAGAACAAATGTACTTTCACGTTCTGTATTAGTTCTTAAAGTAAATTTGGAAAGTGAACTGTTTAATTCTTGAATCAGAAAATGGACAGTATCTATATCGGTCATCAAGTGACTAAGTACACTGAGAACTAGAAAGAAACAGAAGGAAAAAAAAAGACTGGCAATAAAAAACAGATGGTGGAAAATGCTGATACTCACTGCAAAGAAAAAATGACTGCAAAGCTCGAAAGTACAATCATAGGAAGAAGACAGTAGCCCAAGACGCTGGAAACACAGCCAAATGACACGCCGGTCATGCTCATCAAGTTGAGAAGACAAAACATCCCCAAACATCCGATTGCGCTGATCCCATACACGTAGCCAAACTGGATTTTGCCAGCCTGCAATTAAGCAAAGAAACCAGTTATTTAAAAACAAACATAAGAATTGCTGCTGCTGGGTCAGACCAGTGGTCCATCGTGCCCACTCATGCGATGGCCCTTAGGTCAAAGACCAGTGCCCTCCTGCATACATTCTGGTTCAGTAGGAACTTGTCTAAAACTTTGTCTTGAATCCCTGGAGGGTGTTTTCCCCTATAACAGCCTCCGGAAGAGCATTCCAGTTTTCTACCACTCTCTGAGTGAAGAAGAACTTCTTTACGTTTGTACGAAATCTATCCCCTTTTAACTTTAGTGAATGCCCTCTCGTTCAAGGTAATGGTGGAATAGAAATCCCTAATGTAATGTAATGTTCTCTCTACCTTGGAGAGGGTGAACAACCTGTCTTTATCTACTAAGTCTATTCCCTTCGGTATCTTGAATGTTTCGATCATGTCCCCTCTCAGTCTCCTCTTTTTAAGGGAGAAGAGGCCCAGTTTCTCTAATCTCTCGCTGTACGACAACTCCTCCAGCCCCTTTTTTAGTCGCTCTTCTCTGGACCCTTTTGAGTAGTACCGTCTCCTTCTTCATGTACGGCGACCAGTGCTGGACGCAGTATTCCAGGTGAGGGCGTACGTACCATGGCCCGGTACAGCATGATAACCTTCTCTGATCTGTTCGTGATCCCCTTCTTAATCATTCCTAGCATTCTGTTCGCCACCCAACAATTTCCACAAATTATGCCTGGTGCTGCTGTGAACTGATTGAAGAGACCCCATTACACTGAACGAAAAGCCAGCGAGCGGCGATTGTAGCGACACCACAGCTGGCTCAGGTTTAAGCACATTTTCAGCCTCGGTCTAATTGGCTAGGCTGCAGCTCAAAGTACTCCAAAGTTTGGTTGGCTGCAGCACGAGCTGGCTATGACGCCCCCAGCCCTGGAATGCTCTCTGCAAATCTCTTCATTTTAAATAAAATGAAGCCACCTACTCATCCATGTATCCAATCAGCAGCCGTAAAGTTTTCAAAACCAAACCTAAGTGCCCAACCGCATAGTTCGGCAGTTTTGAAACCTCACCTCTTGTTTTGGACAAGGTGTATTAAGGAATTTCATCATCATAGGAAACAGCCTGCCCTTTCATAAACTAATTCTTGCATAACCAACGTTTAGGCCAGTTGCACTATCAAGCAATCTGATCCACTCTGTATTATTATTTAAGGGTTCATTGGAATACATTTGTCGACTTTCAATTAAATCCCTGACTTCTGTACATCATCATTTCAAGAACTTCCTGCAAACGACTTAATACCGCTAGCAGTGGTTCTCTGGTCACTCTGAATACCTTTTGGGCATTTATACCTGTTTTTAAATTGCTAAGTCTTTTTTGATCATCCAAGTGCCAACTTGGGCGGGTTTTTAGATGTATTACGGTTTCAATTATGAGCCCCACAGCCTCCAAAATGATAAAAGAAATTTAACATGAAAGTCCGAAAAAGAAACTTACCAACAATAACGTGGCTCCAAAGGCTAAACAGAAAACCATTGGTCCTGCCAAATCCGTTTCATTCATGATGTTGCCATCTGCAACTTTTAGCGGGTGCAATACTGTTAGTGTCTTCTGCCAGATGTGGTCAAAGTTTATCCCCAGCTCTGCAACATTACAATAATAGATATGCAAAAATTCTATACATTTGGGACGAGAGATGATTATTACCACTACAAGAACTACTCAAAAGTTTTTTTTTCTGTAAAAAGACTATATGCACTCCTACACAAGAGCATACAAAAAGAATTCAAAATTTGTAAAATATTAATAATGTGTGGGTACTCTCAGTGTGAAGTCATAAGTGATGAGCTAACCACGCCTTACAGGAGAAAGCTCTAAACTTTCCCAGAGCTTATTTTGCTCTGTGACACACTCACCATCACAGGGTACATCTTGTGTGCTATTTGCACATATTAAAATTGTTTAGCAGACGAGGTGTACCCTGTGATGGTGCATGTGTGATTGGTAGGCAGACAGCTTTGTAAATAATGGTATATTTTGGGAAAGTAAACCTCATTTATGCAAGCTTCATTAATAGAAAGAGAAAAAGCTGAGCCCAAATCCTCGGCTTAAATGCGACATCAATTCTGATATTAGCAATAACCCAAAATAGTGAACTCCTACTATAAATATACAATAATACAAACAACAATATAGTGGTTTGCGGCAGCTATAATCAAAAGTCCACTGCATACATGTTGCCAAACAGCTCATGAACATACAAGAGTTCAAAAAACCGGTGAGTCTTTGAAGGGATTATTCTCTTTTCCTGTGCTATTGTTGCTGTTTTTGGAAGACGTAGTAGCCAGAGCCCTTGATAAAGCATTTTTGCGAAACAGGACCGCTGCTAGGTCTGGCCGAATAGTTGTTTTGCCTGTATCTTTCTATGGAGTGGAGACCATCAACAGAATTTTCTTCCTACCTATGATGGACTGTCCCTAGCAACTATGAGGATAAGTACCTTTTCTTCAAATTCACTGAGCTTTGGAATAACCTCCCTGCCCCGCTGCGGAACCTAGGCTCATTCCAATTATTCCGAAAGCATCTGAAAACCTGGCTTTTCTCCAAAATGTAAAGCTAGCTCTCCTCTTCATAACCTCTCATTTCTTAATATGTCCTTCCCTCATTTATTGAATCACCTGTAAAACATGCCAAGCTCTATCTTTATGGAGATGATGCGGTAGACAAACTTAAGGTTTAGTTTAGTTTACCTGATTGCATATTTATTACTATTATTTAAAATATTGGAAAGAGTTGGTGCATTTTGTGGCATTTTTTGAGAGACCAATGACTATGCTAGCTCCATTGCAGGACTTGATGTACTGAAAATAAGGAGAATAATTCTTTTTCTGAGGTCTCTTTCTCCTCTTTTTTTAAACTCTTGTATGTTAATGAGCTGTTTGGCAACGTGTATGCGGTGGACACGAACTACGATATTGTTGTTTGTATTATCAATTCTGAGCCAGCCGGTTTAGGTAATTTGTGGAAAGAGGAAGATCGCCACTGCCATGGAAACACTTGCTGATCAAAAATGAGGTGTCAGGCTGTCCTGAGAGCCACAAACATTTGTTCCCTGCTTTAATCAGGCATGTCATCAAGGGAGATGTTGATCAAAAACAGAAAGATGCGAAAGAAAAGGAAAAGGCCCTTTCAGCCTACATATATATTAATTTGTGTTTCTGATACTTTCTCAAGTAAACACAATTTCAACGAAGCCAGATGTTTACTGTTTACATTCCTAAAACCTAAGCAATGTTCTCTAGGAATTGCAGAATCGGTTTAAATCAGTTGATTGAGCTGTGTGTGGTTAACACTAATTAGTTGATTGAGCTGTGTGGCTAACCTAATGGAGAACTTGTGTTAGCAAAGGCAGAGTGTGTATAGAAACAATTCATATGCTCTCTTATTCTTCCTGTGAGGACAAAGTGGTTTCAGCACATTCTTCATCTGGCATATCACAAGAAAGTCAGAAAAGCAGAAAAAGAGGAATCAAAATTTTAAGAGAAGATAAACAGACTGAAAAAAAAGAGGGGGATGTAATTTATGAATTTCTTAAACACATCTATTTAAAAGATAACCAACCAACTGATGGATAATCACCTCACCCCATCGCCAGACTATAAATGTTCCAACCAATAGTTTCCCTCCTTTTGTAATCCGCCTAGAACCGCAAGGTATTGGCAGAATAAAAGAAACTAATGTAATGTAATATATTCAAGTGACCAGTGAACTCATGCAGAGTTTTCTAGGTTCCTACAAGTTCATTACCAGAAATGACAGGTTATTGCAAAGAATGTGTTTGCTTATTTAATGAAAATAAAAGTTGTACCTTCCAATAAAGGTGGTTCATCCTCAAAACTGCTCCCATACACAGACGGGGATGCAGTAGGAGTGTATGTTTGTGTTGGCTGATAAATCTGTCCTGTATAAGGCTGCTGCTGATGCATCATCTCTGCAGGGACAAATCCACCTTGCTGGGGATACTCATAGGCACCATACGGCCTGCAAAAAAAAAAAAATTCTGTCCCGTGATCCAATACAAACAAAAAGAATATGATGAACACCCTCCACTTTTCAACGCTTAGGAGTTAACTGCACTCGTGTCCCTGTTTGGATACCAACAAAAGTACCTCAGAAATTTATGAACTTGCATCTACATAAGCTCTTGACCATGTACAAATTTTATGTAGCATAACAGATGGCCAATGTGGTCCCATCTAGTGTGCCCACTTCAGAATGGTCCTTATGACCATAGCCACCATAGCAGGTTACCCACCTATGTCTTCTTAGTTGTGACTGCTTTGAACTGACATGCTCAATGCTTCGTTTCCTCTGTGCCTATCCCCATTTCTTTTCGAATTCCATCACTATTTTTGTCTTCATCACCTCCACCAGACAGGCATTCTCACCCTCTCTATGAAAAAATATTTCCTACGATTCTGAGTCCCCCCTCTACAAGAAAAGGTTCTTCTGTTCATTAATACCTTTTAATTCACAGGTTTATTTTCACAATGTCTGTGTAGAAAGCAAACTCCTCGCCAGACCCACCTTAGGAATGCCTCTATACTCAGTCCAGGTTGCCAGGTTCATGAGTACGTATCAGCCAGGAAATTTAATGAAAAGTCTATTTCTGCATGTAAATCTTCATGTTACCAACAGAAATATTTTTTAAATTACCTACTGGAGGTTAAAAAGGAGAAATATTTCCCATGTATCTTTCTTTTGGATGCAATCCTTAATTGAAAACTTACATACACACACAAGCAAATATACATTTACTAGGAACATAAGGATTATTATACTGGGCCAGTTGAAAGATCCATTAAGCCCCATATAATATTTCCAACACTGAGTACCCGGAAGGATCCCGAAAAGTAGCCTGGGGAGCTAAATGCTCTGATACCCATTAGTAATCTGGCCAAGGAGGGGTTATTCTTTATATAATAGTTTCTAACATTTTGCCCTGCACTAACTTCAGGCTCAGCTGTCTGTAATTTTCCTGACCTCCCTGAATCCTTTTTAAAAGTTGGTGTGATGGTGGACACCCTATCTTCAGACTTTTTAACGAGACGTTACAGATTACTAGCAGTAGATTTACAATTTAATTTTTAAATTTATCCAGTCCAAGTGACCTGCTGCTCTTTGTCAGTTTGAACTACCACTCTCTGCAGGCTCACTGAGATTTATTTCAGTTCCTTCAAAGTGCTGCAATTAAAACTATTTCTGGCA
Source organism: Geotrypetes seraphini (assembly GCF_902459505.1). Taxonomy (NCBI): domain Eukaryota; kingdom Metazoa; phylum Chordata; class Amphibia; order Gymnophiona; family Dermophiidae; genus Geotrypetes; species Geotrypetes seraphini. The sequence goes on along the minus strand of NC_047101.1, from coordinate 6,824,658 downwards.
TGGGTTGCTCCTTCATATCTTCTTCCGTAAAGAACAGAGTAAAGAATTCATTTAGTCTCTCTGCTATAAGCCTTATCTTCCCCGAGTGTTCCTTTTACTAAGACTTATGAGGTCCTCAGACTTAAGACTGGACAATGGTATGGTTTTAAAAACATGGATTAGTCACTCATGCCAAATCTATAAATCTCTTTATATATAAAATGACCACACAGTATAATACATGCTTAATAGTGAACGCTCAGACCCACAACTATATCCCAGTGAAATATCACAGAGAAGCTGTGTAAAAAGACCATCATTGCTTGTTCACAGTCTCTCCCACCATTACATATAACATTAGATTTTAACTTCATCCACAGCTCCTGAGCTAGGAACAAAAACTACTTATCTTAGTAAGGTGGTACTGTGGTCTTTACAGCTACTCTGGATACATCCTTAATCTGCAGTTGTGGTGATTAAGGATGTACCCGGAGTAGCTGTACCACCTTACTAAGATAAGTAGTAAGATAAAAACCTTTTGTAAAAGGAGCCCTTAGTTATTTATCTGTTTTTTAAAATTCAACTTATTTTTGTTTCTTTTTTCAGTTTGTGCCTCTTTAGTGTGCTTCAAAAATTTTTAATGAGCATGAAATTGGAAAAAGAAAATTAAGCAGATTATTTATTGTTTTTCTTCCATTTTGAAAGTGAAATAAATACTGAAATAAGTAGCTACTTGAGATTTTGTAGGAAGCATGGCATTTAGAGGTATTTTGCAATTTGAAAATAATGTTATTATCTTGAAGAACTTTTAAACAAGGTCCTGTAGACAGAGGTAGGACAATTTTTAAAGTGCATTTATGTAGGTTAAAACTATTTAACATGCAGAAATGGCTTTTATAAAACTGAACTAATGATATGAACGTAAACTTTTTTTTTTTTACACACAGTTTATATGTGAACAAATTTATCTGTACTGTGTTTAGGCATTCCTAGGGGAATGTGTATAAATTAACCTGGGAAATCTGTACATGCCAAAGAGGTGTAAATATGTATATATAAATTCCCTGGGGTAATCTTTAAAGCAGTAGAAGTACATTTTCCTTCTAAAAATTCACTAATTGTATAGGTTAAAGTAGGTATGTGCTACTTATGTGTCCATGTGCCTCCAGACAACAACAAAGATATTTCTATAAGTAAAACAGTGTTCTGGGGTCAGGAAATTAATTCTTTGCTTACTGATTACACTGTCTGCAGGTAACATTATTGATGGTTTCTCAACAGAGGCAGTCCCAGACTGGGAAGAGGGTAGAACACACACACACACAGGTTAGGCACAAAGAAAGCAGAAGCAAATCTTCTGTGCATCATTTTTTCCCCTTGGGCAATAATGTTTTGCACTAATCACTAGTGCAAGCACTGAAGGTAAAAGAACACTTGCAGTATACACCAAAGAATCCAGTTTTGATCATTAACTCCTAAATACTAGGGATATTTTCACAGTGGTATGAATGTATATAATTTTAAAATTTCCTCTGCCAAGAATTTAGGGTTAGATTTACTAACTCTAATGCAAGTTAGAGTTATGCTTTTAGTAAATTACTTCAATGACAATAACGGGGCTTAGGTTAAAGAACGGGTGTCGTTATCTTATTAATGAACAATATATCAAATAAACCTCTCCACTATTCTGTTAGTAACAGAATGATGGAGAGGTTATTTGATACCGTGTTGGTTAGTGTCCTTCACTCTTTTGATCTGTATCATACTAATGCACATTAACACACACAGGTAGAAAAAAAAAACCAAAACCCTAAAGTCATAAAATACAACAAAGAAACTTGCTTTCTCAATTAAGCCACTAAAGCAGTGTATCACAAACTGTGTGCCACGGCACACCAGTTTTCCTCCTGAGATTTCAGGCGTGCCTTGATATTTAGGTACTATAATTATTGTTTCTGTATTGTCATATATTCATCTGTCTTTGTATTATTTGGCGAGGAGAGTCCTGTGGGAAGTCAGCCGGTGCACATGACTCTCTTCCTGGCCAGCATCTCTCCTCCTCTCTCCTCCCGGATCCCTCCACCGAAGTGGGTCACAGCCAGATGGGCCTTCCAGCCGGGGCACTGGATTTAGTGTGCCGCTGGCCGGAAAGTTTGCGAGACACTGCACTAGAGTGATGTGGTGTGACTATAGAGTGAAGGCAGACCTACCCTATAAAGAAATCTACAATTGTAAATTAGAATCTTTGGTATAAAAGTGCACAAACAGCAGGTTACCCCCCCACACCAATTGAAACACAAAAGGGTGAACTCACAAATAATACAAAGACAGATGAATATATGACAATACAGAAACAATAATTATAGTATATGACTAGAGATGGCATAGATCGGTAAGATACGCATATTTAGCTCATGTATTGTAACACCACTACTGAAGCTCATGCAAACCGCTCAGAATTGACTCCCCAGTCATTAGTAGCAGTATAGAAGCTTCCAATAAACAAAATCTTCTACAGCACATCCATGCACGAAGAAAGCTGACAATCTCTGGACAAAAATGTATAAAGTTTGGCTTCTCTATGTAAACGCTATCTTGCATTTGTTTAGCCTACACAATCACAAGAAGATTAGTTTTGTCAAATGCACAAAATGAGAAATTACTTTCTGTATGGTCCACCCGCTCCTGCATTATAGTCATGAGTTTGTGCCTGGTCATCAATGCTGTAACTTGTTTGGTAGAAATCTGTGTTTAAACTGTCAAAGCCCGACATTGCAAACCTATTAAAATAAAAGTTCAATATTAGGTTTATAACTGTCTCAACATGACGTAGTATTCTCTACTATGGCATTCACCTACCTTAGGGCTCTCCAAACCTGACCTGGTGATTTCCCAAAGAGATGGGTTTTAAGATATCCACAATGAATAAGCCAAATCTGATTATGTATGCATCTCTCCATTCATATTTACTGTACCTTGAAAGCCTGATGAACTGTGGAATCACTGGGACAGGCTGAGTAGCTCTAAGTACTGCTGTATGGATAGACCATATTAATATCTATGTACATCCTATGTAAAGATAACTAAATAATCCTTCCCACCTGGGTGGAGACGTCTGTTGAACATTCAGAGGGATCTTTCTCCTCCTAATCCACAAAATTTGGTGGGTGTCAAAATGTGAAATAATAAAATGTACATGTCACACAGAAAAACCAAAGGTAGGCCAGATGAGCTTGATGAAGCAAAGGTTTTTCTCAACATTAAAGAATGCTAGAACATGCTTGATAAAACAAATCCTAAGGGAGTACTAATGTAGAGGTAGATATCAAGGAAAAGGATATCCATCCACAATATACAAATTGATCATTTTATTTAACACAGTGATCTTTTCAAAATATCAACAATTGTCATCCTTAAAAACAAAATCAGGTTCCTGAAAAAAGGGAACTGGACCCAGGGGCCCGGATTCTGTATGGAACGCCCGGTCTCAGAAGCCAACGGGTGTCCTATATAGAATCGGGCCTAAGGCCGCCTAAAATAAACCCGATTCTGTAACCAACGTCCATGTTACAGATGCTGGTTAGACAATTGGGTTATTGTACACGTAGCTGCTACACTTATTGTGGCAAGGGATTTCCTTGCCGCGCTAAGTATAGCGGTCGCCAGTCCCCCCCCCCCCCCCACCACATGAGCACGGTAGGAGGGTGCCCCATCCCTCCTACCGGAACCCCCCCTGAAGATCGCCGGCAGGGTGCCCAATCCTTGCCGGTACACCCCACCCTTGAAGACTGTGGAACCCCCTTCCCCCCACGAAACCCTCCTGGCTAACCTTTAAAGATGGCAGGACGGACCCTTGTCCGGCCTGCCTCCCTGGGAATGAGGAGGGCCTGCCCCTTCCCGGTGCACTGTGGGATGCATCGGGGAGGGGCCTAAGGCTTGATTGGCTCAGGCACCTATGGGCCGAGGTTGGGAGCTTTTTCTTGGCTGCTTAGGCAGCTGTAGGTCGTCGTCATTAGATTGTAAGCTCTTCCCAGCAGGGACCGTCTTTTGCATGTTTAACGTACAGCAGGGGTGTCAAAGTCCCTCCTCGAGGGCCGGAATCCAGTCGGGTTTTCAGGATTTCCCCAATGAATATGCCTGAGATCTATTTGCATGCACTGCTTTCAATACATATTCATTGGGGAAATCCTGAAAACCCGACTGGATTGTGGCCCTTGAGGACCGACTTTGACACCTGTGACGTACAGCGTGTCATGCAAAGAGTAATTTGCACTGCAACAAGAGCCACTGTCACTCCGTTTGCATTTATGAGTCCTGTAGGCGGAATTTCCACGCCACAACATCGCCGAAGCCGAAGCTCTTCCCCCCCCCCCCTTGTCCCTCTCTAAACCCTTCGCTAGCCCTGAAAAGAGCCTCCGAGGCGAGGTCGCGTCGGAGAAAGCGCGGGTTGCACCGCGTGACCCCCCCCCCCGGGAAAAGAGCCATCGGTTACCGTCTCGACGCCGGGGGAGTCAAGAGGAAGCGGCTGCAATCGCTCGCCGCCCAGAACCGACACGTCGCCTCGCCTTCACCGCGTCGCTACGTGTCAGAGCGGAAGCAGGTTCCACTTCCGGGTCGCACGAGCCGCGCAGGCGCAGAAGCCCCGCCTCCCTCAGGGCTGGCGGAGGCCTTGAGCGCATGCGCGCGCAGGGCGGGGCGTCGCTTCTTGGCTTTGATAAATGCGGCGCTGCTTTTCGCCCCCTTCGCCCTCTGGGTTTCTAGTGCAGGAGGCAGCGAAATGAGTCTGTTAGCCTGGCAACCAAGCATTTCTGCCTAGGATCCCAACCCTGGCCTGGAGGCCCTAATGAATATGCATGGGGCAGGCCTGCACTCCTATCATCTTCATTGCATGCAAATCTCTCTCATGCATATTCATTAAGGCTGTCCTGAAAACCGGACTGGCCTAGTGGTCCTCCAGGACAGGATTGGGAACCACTGCCTTAAGGCCCTGGGTATGTCCCTAATCACAGTGAAATAGAACAGGGGTGTCCAATGTCGGACCTCGAGGGCCGCAATCCAGTCGGGTTTTCAGGATTTCCCCAATGAATATGCATTGAAAGCAGTGCATGCAAATAGATCTCATGCATATTCATTGGGGAAATCCTGAAAACCCGACTGGATTGCGGCCCTCGAGGACCGACATTGGACACCCCTGATTAGCTAAAAGGAAAGATTTAGAAACTACAAAGAGTTTTACCTCATGCAAAATTGTCATTTCTTTAAGAAGACATTTATTTATTTATTTTTATTCAATTTTCTCTACCGTTCTCCCAGGGGAGCTCAGAACGGTTTACATGCATTTATTCAGGTACTCAAGCAGTTTTCCCTCTCTGTCCCGGCAGGCTCACAGTCTAATGTACCTGGGGCAATGGGGGGATTAAGTGACTTGCCCAGGGTCACAAGGAGCAGCGTGGGTTTGAACCCACAACCTCAGGGTGCTGAGGCTGTAGCTTTAACCATTGCACCACACTCTCCCAAATCCAAAAGGTGGCCTGCAAAGGGTTAGAGTTGGAGACCACTGCACTAGATAGATCTGTTTTATTTCTTTAGGAACTCTTCACTGATGAAAAACAGGAATCAAATGCATACAACTTAGGCAGACTGAATTTGTTCCCACTTGAACAATGCTCTAGAGCAGTGATTCCCAACCCTGTCCTGGAGGAACACCAGGCCAATCAGGTTTTCAGGCTAGCCCTAATGAATATGCATGAGAGAGATTTGCATATGATGGAAGTGATAGGCATGCAAATTTGCTTCATGCATATTCATTAGGGCTAGCCTGAAAACCCAATTGGCCTGGTGTTCCTCCAGGACAGGGTTGGGAACCACTGCTCTAGAGAAGAAAAAAACAACAACCCTCAGATGCTGGGTTTTCTCACATTCTGAAGAGGAAAGGTGCTCAGTAAACGATCCACCCCCTCAGTAGCCATGATTCTCCTATAACTGGCCATAGAGTTTATGAAAAGTAAGAAGTAAAAGTATTATACCAATTACATCCTAATCTCTCTCTCTTAAAATACACCTCTTGAAAAAAGAGAATGAACCTGTACAGAAACTACATACTTGTAAAATATCTCACTTTGCTCACATTTGGAAAGAATTGGATAAAGCCAAAATAGAAATGCCAGAGATGGTAACTCTCGCTATTTAGGGATGTGTCACGTTCACTGAAGATGATTTTATTCTGGCACATTGAGCTCAGAGTTTCTGTTGTAGTGCATTGATCTTGATCACAGTTTTCATGCAAGGCACATCTAAAAGGAGACACGAGGAACTGTGCATTCACATTTACAATTATTTGGCATGAACAAATTTTAGGCTCTTGAATTTTCAACATTGCAATGCTGTGCATTTCAGTAGACACAAAGCATAGCCTAATAGTAAGAGTAGCAGACTGAGAACCAGTCGGTTTAGAATCTATTCCAGATCCTTGTGACCCTGGGCAAGTCACTTAGGGGGCAAATCTATAACAGAGTGTCTTCAGAGAGGTGTCTTAATAATGTGCAATTGCAGTGTATTCTAAAACAAGTGTCCTAGAATACTAGCATAACCTGATATGGGCACACCTAATATTTAAGTGCCCACAGTTGCATCAGTCTTAGACTGACATAACTTTGGCTAACTAAATTTGGAAGGGATTGACATTTGTTTGCAATATGGAAAATGCCAATAATATACCCTTTGTCGCATGTCGTCAAACAAAACCAAGCAGAAAAACAATAATATTTATTATTTGTTGACAAAGAGCACCCATTGTGCACATGTGCATACTGTGCACTCTTGCAGAAAGAGTCTGCCCTCTTAGTACATAGTGGGGGCTATTCTCTAAAAGGCCGCCTATCTATTATTCCTACAAGAAAGACCATACAGCTAAATACTCTTTAAGTATATAATTTAATACATTAATATATAGCAAGATAATTAAAAGTAATGATCCAGTGACGATTAGACACATAAATCGTTAGACAGTGGAGAGTTATTCGGGTCTAAGGTGGTGTCGTTGAAGATCTGGGTGAAAATTGTTTAAAGTGAGGAGTTGGTCAGCAAGACAAACTATGAAAAGACCTAAAACCAAATCATTTCATAAACTATAACAAATAATATTCTTCATAATTCAGTCATTTACCAAAACAAACATACATAACACAATACAAAAGATTCACTTAAATAATTCTTACTCAATCACTTTCCAAAACATCCCTGGAAAAGCTAAGTTTTTATCAATTTCCTGAACTGAAGTAAACTGGTAGCATTCTTTATATCCAATGGTAATGCATTCCACAACATTATACCCTGCACAGTTAATAAATGCCAACCAACTTTATCTGTGTAATAGATGGAATCGCAAGACTGATCTTTTCTTCAGGTGAGGATTATACATCTGCAGAAGAGATCTAAGTAGAGTTGAACATTTGTCCTTTAACACAAACCATTTTAAACGCTATGCGATAAGCAATAGGCAGCCAATGAAAATCACGCAAGATAAGTATAATGGGGTCAAACTTGGATGCTTCCACAATCACGCGAGCTGCCGCATTTTGAGCCAACTATATAATGCACGAATGATGTACTTTGGCAGGCCCAAATAAAGAGAGGTACAGCAATCAAACCTAGGGGTCAACAACATTGCCCCAATAACCGTTCAAAAATTCTCCACAGACAGATAATCTCTTAACCTTCTCAGCAAACGAAGTCTAAAAAAGACCTTTATCTTTATCTTTATTCAAAATATTTGATTAAACGCTTATCCAACAGTATAAAGTGTTGAACAAAATTTAAAAATTACAGAAAGACAGACGTATCTGCAATATTAAGCATATATATATTACGGTAAATTGTTAGACAAACCAGGACTACACAGACAAACACTAATCTTTGAAATAATAGGGAAAGGGGCGGAAATACAATTTTATAGCAAAAATATATTAAAGGGAAATACAATAGGAGAAGGGAATTAAAATCATGAAAAAGATTAGAAAATTAGTGGCCTGAAAATAAAAAAACATTTGGATTTATTAAGGTAGGTAGCTAACTCATTAGCAATTATATGCATCCTTGAAGAGAAAACACTTTAAAACCACTCTTAAACTTCTGCAAATTACTTTCTGCTCTTAGATATAAAGGAAGAGAGTTCCAAGTCAAAGGGGCGGTTACTGAAAAAAATAAGGTAGTGACGAGTACCTTGGAAATTACCATCTTGACTTGCGGCTTAAAAGGTAGCATCGAATTCAATATAACTCCAAGATATTTACACTGACTTGACACTGTATTATTCAGCACAATCTCAGTTCTCAGGTGCCATGAAAAATCAGCACTAAGCATGATATCAGTTTATATTCAACACCCTAAAAGCATGCATGGAATAAACACAAAAGATTTCTGTAGGGAAAGAGAATGGAATCAAATGTAGAAGCCTCTTACATAGAAACATAGAAAAAAGCAGCAGAAAAGGGCTATAGCCCACCAAGTCTGCCCATTCCAAGTATCCCCTCCCCTGAATTTACTCCCTTAAAGATCCCACGTGAGTATCCCATTTTCTCTTAAAATCCGTCACGCTGCTGGCCTTTATCACCTGGAGTGGGAGTCTGTTCCAATGATCCACTACTCTTTCGGTGAAGAAGTACTTCCTGGAGTCGCCATGAAACTTCCCTCCCCTGATTTTCAGCGGATGCCCTCTGGTGGTCGAGGGTCCCATGAGCCAGAAGATATCATCTTCTGACTCGATGCGTCCCGTGATGTACTTATATGTTTTAATCATATCTCCCCGTTCTCTTCTTTCCTCAAGTGAGTACAGCCGCAATTTTTTTTTAATCTTTCTTCATACGTGAGATCCTTGAGCCCCAAGACCATCCTGGTGGCCGTTCGCTGAACCAACTCTATCCTCAGCACGTCCTTTCGGTAGTGTGGTCTCCAAAACTGAACACAGTACTCCAAGTGAGGCCTCACCATGGCTCTGTTGAATATTGGGTGGATAGTGATTAAGGGCTTGAGCAGGCGGTAGTTTTCCGTCTAGCGCGCGCTATAGCACGTGCTAATCCAATGCGTGTGCTAAAAACGCTAGCTCACCTTTGTAAAAGGAGCCCTAAATATTAGTGCCCTGAAATAGAATTGTCTTTTAAGTGTGTAAGTGAGACAGAGAGAGATGACCAGGATTCATACATCCCCCCTGAAAAAATAGCTTCCATTATGCTCTTGCAGTGTTTGCTGTTGATTCATGTTTGGATTTGAAAGTGCGGAAGAGGATGTCATGCCCTAGGTGCATGACCCTTTACAGAAACATTAATTTTCATTTTTTTGTATGGCTTAAAAGACTGCAGGTGGGGAGGACTGCGAGGTGGCTGAGACCCATTAACTCCGCCGGCCTGTGGTCATGTCAGTCTCAGCACATCTGTGAATTCAAAGAGCTGTAGCAATCTTTCCATTTTATTTCAGAACTTTCAGTCCAGAAAGCTAGATTTGATTATAGTCCTCTGACAGAGTGGCCTTCGCAGCAGGGAAAATGAAGAGACGCAAGTTGTAATTTTCCCCCCCAAACACATAACTTTTGAGGAGGGGAGGTGGACGCAGGTTTTCATTACTGTAGGGAGCTTTGAAGTCATAATAGCATCTCTGCATTCAAGTCCTCTGCTGCCGTCTGGGTTATGGAGCTCTGATTCTCAGACAGTGAGAATAAACCAGTGCTGCCATTGCATTGTTCTAAGACAGATGGGTCCATTTTCTTTCATTTAAAAGAAAACAAAACAAAAAATCTTTTGAGTGATGTTAATAATAGCAGTGAAACTACATAGCAAGTCAGCCTGCAGGACTGAAAGGAGCGTGCTCTACAAAATACCGAGCAGTTGTAATTCTGTGCATGATGGAGCTGAAAGCCTGTGATGAGTTTTGAATATCTTTCATGATACCTGAGAAAGCGGGGGCATTATTAGACCAATCGTTGGGTCATTTATGGCACTCGGCAATGCTGTTCCATTATCTCAATATACTCAGGTGCGATTAGGCATTGATAGGGTCAGTAAGTACTCTAATAGAAATATTGTATAATAACTAAGGGCTCATTTTACAAAGCTATGGCAGTGATTCCAACGAGGCAAATGGGCTGCAGTACCTGGACTTGCAACTGCAGCTTTGTAAAAAGGGTCTTAAATCTAACTAATTGCTGTTCTGCTAATATAGGACCCTTTCTCGAAAAATATATTGAGATCCAATTTTTTGTGTTTCTCCAGTCATTACAGCCGCAGCCCTGGGTCAGCAGGCAATACCCCCTCTAAGGATTGGCCAAGTGCAAGCAAATTTTTTCTCATGTGAGAGACAAGTTCTAAACTCCCCCCTCCCCCCCGGTGTGAGCAGCAAGTTCTTTAACCCAACAATTTTCCAGATTTGCTATTATTTTTGCGAACGACCTCAGCGTAAAATCCTAGAATGTATGAGCGATTGCTCACGAGCTCAGCTTAGAGGGAACAAAGCGGTTTTGAGCACAGGCCGGCATGCTCAATGCTCAGTCTGCGCTGCTCCCGACGCTACATTGAGCATGCTGGCCTGCGCTAAAAAAATGCTTCTTTGGTTTTGTAAAGGGGGGAGAGGGGCCTGTGTTTGCATCATGAATCTGGCCAGCAGGTGTTAACTGGTGTGAGATAACTTTCCTTCCAGGACATGGTCACGGTCAGTGACCTAGTGACGGTGAGAGACACCTGGGATGCTATCTTGGTAAGGGTACTGGCACCTCTCCGTGCCCCCCTCCCCTCACGTCATGCTCACTCCCTCCCTTCCCCGCCCTCTTACCTCTTTAAATCTTTTCCAGTACAAACTACTACTCTGGCCTACTGCTGGCGCCGGCCTGGCTCCCTCTGAAATCATTTCCGGGTCGCAGGGCCAGGAAATGATGTCAGAGGGAAAGCTGGAGAAGCTGTTTGCATTGGCAAAGATTTAAAGAGGAGCGGGGGTGGGGAAGGGAAGGCGAGAGTGTGGCGAGACGCGGAAGGAGAAGGGGGATGGCGCGGAAGGAGCGGGGTGGGTGGAGAGGAGGAGGTTGAAGGGTGCTTCTACGCTGGGCGCCTCCTCCCCTCACTAGCTCAGTACTACTGACCTTGTTCCTCAACTGAGTGGTCATCGAAACCCCCCTCCAGCTCATCCAAATCTGTCCAACCGTGATCAGGGGACAGAGTGTAAAAGTCTGCCTGGAACTGGCATTGCTTTCCGATTACGGGAATTACCGTTGGTTGGTCTTGTGTTTATTTGTGTGGTGGCTGACTAAAACCTTCAGGAGAAAATTACTTTTTGAAGAATCCACATATTTTAGACTTTGTTATTTTTCTCTTACCAGAGAAGTAAATGATTTGCTGCCTCTCAGGAGTCAACACAAAGATGGACAGGCAGTGCATGCTGTAGAAATTGATTTATTCTACGGCTGAAACGGGTTTTTATAATATTTATTCCAGGACCGTGGGATGACCATACCCCATCCATCATCAGGCATGTTAAAAAATTATGGGTTTCTGTCTATGCCTTGATGTTGCTGTGGTTACTGCATGACAGCCTATTTGTTAATGAAAAAGTGCCACCTGTGCCCTAAATACAAGACTTCACTTGCAAAAGAAAAAAAATTCTGCTGCCCTAGAATCACCAGCCCTTTGTTCTTTGATTGGAATAGAATTTCTGGTCGTTTTCGATTGTGTGGAATTTTCATAATCTCGGATGTTTCCAAGGCAAAGATTTGAGTTTTCTGTCGGAAGATACCATAATGTCTGGCAGGGAAAGAGAGAAGAGCCACTTGGCTTGGGCAAAGCCGTTCTTCTGATGAACAATTTAGGGCAAGGGCTGGCTCAGTGATTTAGTGGCATTCCCCCTCTTTTGCTAAGGGTATGGGAATCAGCTCTGCATGCTATTCAGTAAAGGACAATCTGACCAAAGCGCGGGCTGCGGATTTTTCTCAGCACCCAAAATAGGCCCTGATATTGCATCCATTTGAGCCACTACACATGTACAAATGGTGCGTGCTTGCACAACTATCGGGAAAAGAGCGTGCATTCTTCCCCAAAGAGTGTGCGCTCTTTGCAAAGAGTGCACATTCTTTAAAAAAAAAAAAAAGGTGGGCACTTATTTATTTATTTATTTGGATTTTTATCCCGTTCTCCCAGTAGCTCAGAACGTTCTACAGATAAACATACACAATGGAGAGTAATTAGACAAATAAGATATACTATAGGTTAAATGTTTGGACATACAGGACTGCGAAGTAGTTAAATACAGGGAGTATACAGTAAATTAAGAGTAGAGTTTAAGTATAAGTAGTTTAGTTTAGTACAAGCTATTTGAGTTTAGGTACAGTTTATCCGAGTACAGACTAAGAGAGGACTGTACTGAAATTTAGGGAGAAGTTAGACAGGGGAGGGAAGAGAGAGGGGGGTCTAAGGGGTGTGTGGACTGAGGGTGACCTTTAGTTGAAGAGGAGGGTCTTTACCATTTTACGGAATGTCAATAATGAGTTCTGTTGTCTGAGTTGAGGGGGGAGTTGGTTCCAGAGATGTGGAATGAAGTGGCTGTAGGATCGTTTGCGGGCAGTTTCTGAGAGGAGGGACCTTCCAGGGGGAATGCGTAGGCGTATTTCCGATTTTGAGCGGAGGGTGCGAGTGGGTGTATAGATGGGAAGCTTGGATTTTATGTAGGAGGGGGTGGTGGTATAAATTCTTTTGTGGGCTATTGCTAGGGCCTTGAAAGCACAGTGCTGGCTAATTGGGAGCCAGTGTTCAGCACGGAGTGCCGGGGAGACAGGATCATGGTAGTTGAGGTTGTGTAGGAGGCGGATAGCTGTATTTTGGACCCGTTGTAGGCGTTTGAGATTATTTTTGGTTAGGCCATTAAATAGGGAGTTACAGTAATCCATTCTGGAGAGGAACACTTCAGTTTAGCTCTTCCTTTGTTTCTTCTCCTCGCATTCCCACCATCCTCTTGTTTTTACCTTATTTGTTTTACCTCTTGATATTGTTCAACACAGCTTTCCCTTTCTGGGCTCTTGTCCAGCAGAAGAAGGGGGAAGCCATCGGCCCGATGCGGCACAGCCCCGACGTGGTCACCAGCGGTGGATTGATGCCGGTGTCGGAGGATCTCCTGCGGCCCACCCTCTCTCCCCCTCTCCTCGGCGGACTTGCACTCCTGCAGCTGCGTTGTTGGACACATCGAAGGGAAGCTGAACTTCACTTCAGGGTTCTGCTGGTGTCATGGTGGTCTTCATTGGCGTGGTTCCTGGTCCTGCTTCTTTGGTGGCGGCTGGTTGACCTGGTTCTGCAGACTGAACTTACTATCAAGCCATCGCAGAGACTTTTCTATTTCTTAAATTTGTTTTATTTTATTTATAATTTTTTTATCTTCTTTCATTATTTCTATTTCTTTGATTTTTGATCTTGGAAATGTATTACATATTTTTATTTGAATCAGGTACTTTAGCCAGATTGTGAGTCGTCGGGACAGATAGGCTGTTTTTTCTCAAGTACCTAATTTCATTTGAGTTTGATACTTTGGGCTCCTTTTACTAAGCTGCGCTACAATGCCGCGTGCGTTAGACGCTAACGCCTCCATAGAGCTGGCGTTAGTTTTTTTGTGTAGCGTGGGGGTTAGCACACGCTAATCTTTAGCGCACGCTAAAAACGCTACCGCAGCTTAGTAAAAGGAGCCCTTTGTAAACCGCTCGGGTCAGTAAAATGCAGGAGCGGTATATCAAATCTTAAATAAACATAATCCTTTCCTGCCCTTGAGCGTCATTTTGTGTCTAGTATTTTTGATTGTACGGTATACATTTCCCTGTTGTGTTGTTTTTTTCAGTTATTTCCCTTTGATTTTTATCTATTGTTAACTGCTTTGATTTGACTTTTTAAAATTAATATTGGCAGTATCTATAATAATAAAACCCTAGCACCTGCATGCGCTGTTGAACGATCGTGAGTCCTGGTGGCGTGAGGTGTGCTTCTGTGTCACTCCTCACGGCACCTGCGCTAGCTGGAGGCGCGTGTTCCAGGGACTCCTCACTCCCACTGCTGCTGCCGCTGCTCTTCAAACCGGCCTGTTGAGTCCTTCTTGAGGTGCGGCGACCAGTACTGGACACAGTATTCCAGATGTGGGTGCACCATTGCACGATACAGCGGCATCATGACTTCCTTCGTCCTGGTCGTGATACCCTTTTTAATGACACCCAACATTCTGTTCGCTTTCTTGGAGGCTGTCGCACACTGTGCCGATGCTTTCAGTGTTGAGTCCACCATCACCACACCACAAACAAAATGAGTGGGGGAAACTGGATGCGGAGGGGTCTTGATGCTGTCAAGGCAACTGTGAGCATAGGAGCATCAATTTCAAAAGGCATTTGGGGCGAGCTGGGGGGGGGGAAGTTGTGTAGCACATGTGTTCTCCCCATGTGCAGCCTTTTGAAATTACTGCTTTAACTCAATGTGGAGAGGCGTAGAATTGCACTCTTGCATACATTCCACAAAAAGTGCTATATTTGTCAGGGCCTCTTGTAATATGCTATTGGAATTTTCCATATCTTGACCTAGACATTTGGAATCCCTTCTCCAAGTTAAAATTTGATAAAACGCTTATATAAAAAAATTTCAAAGCAATTTACAATCTACTATAATAAAACCCTAAGCGTGCATGCGCACTCCTACCTGCGTGATCTGTGATCCGTATGTCCATGGCAGGCAGGTGTGCGCATGCGCGAGGCAGTTGGTGATACAGGTAGGGAATGGTTTTTTTTTTTTTTCACGTGCCGGCCCTGATCCCGTTATCGTCTCTAAGTTGAAGTCCGAGGGGGCAATGAAGAAGGCAGAAAAAAAAACGGGAGGAAGGGAAGGCCGAAGCCACCACTCCGGAGTTTTCTGCCAGCTCCCTTCCCCCGTGACAGCGAGATCCCGGAAAAGAGCCTCCCCTCCGAAAAGGCACAGGAAAGGGGGGTGAGAAGGGGGGAAAGCGAGGAAAGGCTGCCCTATCTCCTTGAATAGCGCGAAGGGGGAGGGAAGCAGGGAAGGCAGGGAGAAGTTAACTCAGTGCCGCCACAGGGTGAGGCTAGGAGAAGGAGCGGATGATCACAGCACGAGGGAGACCGTGCAAAGGGAAATGCAAGGGGGTTGAAAAAGCGAAAGGTGGGACGGGAAGGGGAAAGGGAAAGGGAGGAAGCCTACAAAGAAAATTTTTTTAAAAATTTAAACAAAGGCGAACGGAGCTTTGTAGCTTTAACAGTGATATCGGTGACGGCTTCAAATTGAGTGGAAAAAAAAACCACCGCCTAACAGAGGGAACAAGGGCAGGAGGAAGAGGAGTCTCTAGCACCCGTTAATGTAACGGGCTAAAACACTAGTATAAAATATACATTTAAGACATATAAATGACAGATACACACTTACCCAATCTTTTACAAAGGTGCTCTATGCTTTTTAGCGCGCCCTAAACGCTAATGCGTGCATGTTATCCTATGGACGCGTTAGTAGTTAGCCCACGCGTTGATTTAGCATGCGCGCTAAAACGCTTAGCGCACCTTAGCAAAAGAGGACCTCAATGTAGCCGAGCAATGACTGTGAAGAAGCGTAGGTCCTACGGAACAAACTCATTATTTTTCAAAAGCATCTATATTGAGAAAACTTTTGAGCAAACCTTTGAATTTCTCTGATGTAGTTTCTTCTCTGAGGTGAATCGGTAAGTCCTTTCTAAAACAGAGTTCCATGTGTTTAGCATGGCGCAAAATGTACAACTGCAGTTTGAATACTGACCTCAAAGTATTAAGGAATAACAACTGAATAGCGTAAAAATGAATTTTTGTCCAGTCTACACCGTGCTTTGGCCTATATACGCTGGAGCCACTAGGTGGTGCAGTAAGCCTGCTAAAAACAAAGACTGACTATGAGATGCAAAAATTGTGACTGGCGCTCTTTCGCTTTGATTGGTCTTCTAGCTAGTCTGTCTGTTTTCTGTGACTAGGTTTTTGGAGTTTAGACCTCTCTCTAATTTGCCTATTTAGAACATAAGAAGCGCCATCTCCGGATCAGACCTTCGGTCCATCGAGTCCAGCGATCCGCACACACGGAGGCCCAGCCAGGTGTACATCTGGCGTAATTTTAATCACCCATATCCCTCTATGCCTCTCGTAAGGAGATGTGCGTCTAGTTTGCTTTTAAATCCTAGAATGGTGGATTCCGCAATAACCTCCTCTGGGAGAGCATTCCAGGTGTCCACCATTCGTTGCATGAAGCAGAACTTCCTGATATTTGTCCTGGACTTGTCCCCCCTCAGCTTCAGTCCATATCCTCTTGTCCGTATCGCAATCTCAGCTCTGGAATGTTGCTACTCTTTGGGTTCTGGAATTTTGCTATTCTTTGAGATTCTGCCTGAAATCTTGATACTGTTTGGGGTTCTAGAATCTTTTGTTACTCTTTGGGATTCTGGAATGTTGCTACTCCATTGTAATATCACTGATGAGGTTGGCTCTGAGGCACTGTGGAATGAGGCATTATAAGAACCGCCATCTCCGGATCAGACCTTCTGGTCCATCAAGTCCAGCGATCCGCACACACAGAGGCCTAGCCAGGTGTACACTTGGCGTAATTTTAGTCACCCATATCCCTCTATGCTTCTCGTAAGGAGATGTGCGTCTAGTTTGCTTTTAAATCCTAGAACAGTGGATTCCGCAATAACCTCCTCTGGGAGAGCATTCCACTTATAGAAAAAAAAACCCCACCAAACCATGCTATAGCAATTAACTGACTTTGTAGACAAAAATCATAGATAATCAGGGTATATAGAGGGTGCTGAAAAGTTCTCAGCCCAGCCAGCCAACTTCCTAAATTCTGAGCGTCATTATGCCTTTGTTTTTCACATTGATTGAACCATATCCACGTTATTCTCTTTTTGGGTGGGCTGAGAACTTTTCAGCACCCCCTTGTAGTGTGGAGAGTTTCAGGCTTTGGTGACCAGAGCTGAGACAGTGATGTCATAATGCCTCGTTCTACCAATAAGAGCCGACCTCATCGGTGATGTCACAATGGCTTGATTGTCCTGTACTTGGCTCACTTTTTATTACATACCAGGGAGTGCTGAAAAGTTCTCAGCCCAACCAACCAGCTTCCTAAATTCTGAGCGTTATTTTGCCGCTGTAGCTGAAAAGAGAGTTATCTTATTTCGTTAAGTGCCAGTTTTGCAGAAACAAAATTCTCTGTTTTTTGACATTGTTTCAGATCAATGATTGAACCAAATCCACTTCATTCTCTTCTTGGTTGGGCGGAGAACTTTTCAGCACCCCCTCATATGCGCTTTGGTGATGAGCAAACTGGAACACTGCAGCGCGTCTTTCAGGAAGTGGCCATGTTTCTCCTGTCCTGCCAGAATCACACTGGTTATCTGTTGCTTCACAGACTGTGTTTACAGAACTTTGTTAGGGGTTTAAAGCTTTTACATTGCACGCTTCATCATATCTGGCTGATAAATGGCAACAGTATGGTACCTCGGTGCTTTTTGCGTTCACCACGGAGACAGTCTCTTGCATTACCATCTTTATCATCAGATTGACGTCTAGGTCTTTCTGTCATGTGTAGGGAGGGGTACCATATGGCTCCAGAAAAAGGAGGACGGATTGAGACATCTGGGTTTACTTCCATTGAAATCAATGAAAATAAAACCCGGATGTTTCATGTTATAAATCTTTATTCATATTTTTAAAACTCACAATAAGTATAACACAAATACAATCATTTTATACTTTAACATTACTTATTGTATCATTAAATTATAGCTTTCATCAAATATTCCCCCCTCCTTTATAGCCAACAATTAATCATAAACAGAAGAAATCATAAAATATTTCCCCTCCCTGGACGTGTATGAACAAAAGGGAATTAATATTTATTCTATGCAATAATTTCAATCTTTACAGTATCTTGTTAATAGCTCCCAAATAACCTGAAATTTTTTTAAATTTCCCTCCTATAAAGCAATTATCATTTCCATTTTGAATATGTGGCATAAAAAGTTCCACCAAAAGCTATAATTCAGCATCTTCCAATTTTTCCAGTTATTCGTAATCTGTTGTATGGTAACCCCTGTAATAATGAGCAGAAGCCTGTTATTATTATAGGATATTTGGCTTTTAGCCCTCACTGACATGCCAAACAATACAGTGTCATAGGATAATGCCACTGGATTTTCTAACAAATTATTTATTTGACCCCCATATTGATTTCCAAAAAACAAGAATGAATGGACAATAGAATAACAAATGATCTAATGTTCCAGCTTCAAGATGACAGTGCCAGCATCTATTAGATTTAGAGCTATCAAACTTCTGTAGACGAACCGGAGTCCAAAATGCTCTATGTAACAGAAAAAAACAGGTTTGTCTCATAGATGCAGACACTGTACATCTCATCCTCCAAGACCAAATTCGTGGCCCTTGAGACGCAGTAATTTGATGCTTAATCTCAATGCTCCAAATGTCCCTAAGACCAGTCCTTGGTTTTTTAGTCATAAATCCAGATATCAGTTTGTGCCACTGAGCAGCCTGGTGTCCCAGAAAGTCCACCTGAAAACACAAGAAAGGCAAACTATACTTATCACTAAGATTTTTCCATTCAGGGAACCCTACCTGAATGGCCTGCTTCAATTGCAACCACTTTTAATTTTGTGATTTATTAAGACCATATTTGTGTTGCAATTGTGAAAAGTCAAGCAGCGTACTATTAGAAATAGCATCATCTAAAGTGCGTATACCTGCCTTCATCCAATATTTCCAGATGACCTTAAATCCGCCAATTTTAATCTTGGAGTTTAGCCATAGGGTCTGATATGTTGATTTAAATATTGAAATAGGTGTTAAATTATTAACATATCTTAACATTTTCCATGTTCTATTTTCTTTATATAACCTAGGCATTTTGATACCGAGAACATGGCTTAATCTCAGAGGAAACATGAGTTGCCATTCCAATGTCAACCAATCTGGGAATTCTTCCATGAGCTCAGGGAGGATCCAGTACATACCCTGATGCATAATATAGGCTTGATGGTACCTATAAAAGTTGGGAAAATTTACCCTACCCTCCGCAATTGGTTTTTGTAAAGATACCATGGCAATTCTTGCTGCTTTCCCCAGCCAAATAAATTACATTACATTTACATTAGAGGTTTTTAGCGCAGGGAGCCTATGAGCGTCGAGAGCAGCGCTGGGCATTCAGCGCAGCTCCCTGCACTAAAAACTGCTATCGTGGTTTAGTAAAAAGGGAGAGGGGGTATTTGTCTATTTTTGTATGGTTGTTACTGAGGTGACAGTGCATAGACTCTTCTGCTTTGACCTCTTTGAAAAAATCCCGGAATAGGAATGATAATTAACATTTTCTATGCGTACAGTGTGCTTTGTGGGTTTTTAAAAATTTTATTCATTTTGACTTGGTCATTTTAAAAGTAACTCGCAAGCCCAAAAAGTGTGTGCACCCCTATTCTAGACGGACAATCTGATAACCCTACCCACTGAGATATCTGAACTACCTGGCTATTTGCAGCGTCTGGCTAAGGAGCCTTTTCTTGTCTGACGGGCAGCCAGTTAACGTATTAGTTAAGACTGAGAGTGCATTTATTTTTATTTGTTTTATTGCAAAACACTTTGATGCCTTTGGTGAGGAGTAGTATATGAAGTTGAATAAATCAAATCAAGGATCATGGTGATCCCAACAAATCCCTTCCCATATTTATTTATTCAATTTGTTTTCCCCAGGGAGCTCAGAACGGGTTACAGAGTGTGGCGCAGTGCTTAAAGCTACAGCCTTAGCACCCTGGGCAAGTCACTTAATCCCCCCCCCCCCCCCGTTGCCCCAAGTACATTAGATACATTTTTGACGATACAAGGTTGTGTCCTAATTCTTTACATACTGGGTAAGTTGCCGCTATACTCACTCGAGGAACGCAGAGAGAGGGGAGACATGATTGAGATGTTCAAATATGTCACGGGCCGTATCGAGGTGGAAGAGGATCTCTTTTTCCTTTAAGGACCCACGGCAACAAGAGGGCATCCGTTGAAAATTAGGGGTGGGAAATTTCATGGCGACACCAGAAAATATTTCTTCACCGAAAGGGTGGTTGATCGCTGGAATAATCTTCCACAACAGGTAATTGAGGCCAGCAGCGTGCCAGATTTTAAGAAAAGATTGGGATTGGCTTGTGGGATCTCTTCATGGAGGTAGTTAGGGGGTGGGCCATTAGTGTGGGCAGACTAGATGGGCCGTGGCCCTTTTCTGCCGTCATGTTCTATGTTTCTATGCTAGGGGTCTAATACCAAAAAAACCTAAAATAGAGTTCAGAGGTTAAAGTTTGCCATAGTAATCCTCAACAGTGTAAGTTTTTCAGTACGAGTTTTCTATCCTAACCCTGTACAATTACACACTTCATTTTGTTTGTATGTACGTAACGAGTGCAATTTCAAAAAACACTTACATGGGTCAATGGGCTAATTGAAAATGTGCTGATGTTCTTAAGAATTTCTCTGGCTGTAAGAACCTCTTGTTTTGCTTGGAAGAAAGCTGCTTGTAGGAAAAAAAAGCTTGTGGTTAGATGCTCCAAGGGTCTAGACACCTAACTTAAGATCTAATCCTGTGCAACATTTGCTTTTTATGGATGCTATCAAAACAGTGCAACCTCTTTCCCCTCTCAGGCCTCCTCTTTCCAGTTCTTCCAGCCTCTAATGGGAGTTTTCACTTCTTCCCTAGATTTTCTTTTGGGATATGAGTCCTCTGCACACCATTTTTGAAAATACCAGTATGCCTTGGGTTCAGAAAGATTGGCAATCACTGACCTAAGAAAATAATTCTTCTGAGGAAGGGGGGGGGGAGTGATATGTGGAACAGCTTCCTGGTGAAGGTATGAGGGATTAGCTCTGAGGATTTCTGAGAGGAGGAAGAGATTGCAGAGCTCTGCAGCTTACTATTTTAAGAAGTGATGAGCTGCTGGGAAGGAATCTTTCCAAAAAGCTGTCATGACTCGTAATGGTTTCATCCCACCTGGGAAACTAAACTGCTTAAATTATACAGACACACCTACTCTTTCTGGGCTCACTATTCGAAATGACTGCCAGAGGATGTGGTAACAGCAGTTAGCGTAGCTGGGTTTAGAAAAGGTTTGGACAAGTTCCTGGAGGAAAAGTCCATAGCCTGCTATTGAGACAGACCCAGTGGAAGCCACTGCTTGACCTGGGATTGGCAGCATGGAATGTTGCTATTCTTTGGGATTCCAGAATCTTGTTATTCTTTGGGATTCCAGATTCTTGCTTCTCTTTGGGATTCTGGAATGTTGCTACTATTTAGGATGGTAACCATAGTGATAAAAATGCACTTAGAAGACACTGCCACGTATGACAATGACGTTCCTTACATCCTTACGTCAACGTCTTGCGCGTGATTGTGTTGTTAAAATTTCCTGCGCCTGCGCGCATGTGTTGTAGTTTCCTGCATGCAATTGTCCCGAGCTAAGTTGTCTTATGCTCAGTGGTCTTCGTGTAATTGTCCGTGTGTTTGTGTCTTGTGCGCATTTGACTTGCCACCCTGCCAGGTACTTGTGTCTTGGATTGGCCACTGAGGGGTTATCGATAGCGTCACAACTGAACAAAAATGATCCCCAGAAAGATAGTCACGTAACCTCCGCACCAAGCGCAGCTTGAAAAACACACCAGAAATTACCTTCTTAATCTGAGCCTTAAAGGACAATGCGGAATCAAACACAACTCCCAAATACTGACACTGCCCTCGTACCGGAACAACCTCATCTGTAAGGATCAATTTCAGCGGGACCAGACAAGAATTGCGACATTTAAGACATGATGAACTTGCTGCCCGCATCGCTGTCACCTCTCTCTGACGTCACTTATGGACCCCCGCGGGCAGCAAGTTCATGCTGTTGCTCTCGTCTGGAAAGGGAAGGGGGGGGTGAGCATGCGGCAGGGGGTTCGGGAAGGAGTGGAGGGGGCGCTCTTAACTTCCTTCTTCCTGATGGCTACTTTACTTCTGTGCGGGGCAGATTTGAATTCTTTCTTCCCTCCCTTACCACATTGTTCATCCCTTTCCCCAAGCTTTTTATTTTTATTCTTAGAAACATAGAAATAGACGGCAGATAAGGGCCACGGCCCATCTAGTCTGCCCACCCCAATGACCCTCCCCTACCTTTCT
The DNA here is from genome assembly GCF_902459505.1 of Geotrypetes seraphini. Taxonomy (NCBI): domain Eukaryota; kingdom Metazoa; phylum Chordata; class Amphibia; order Gymnophiona; family Dermophiidae; genus Geotrypetes; species Geotrypetes seraphini. Next base: position 6,802,456 of record NC_047101.1, on the reverse strand, counting down.
CTGTGAATAGATCCCACGTGTCTATCCCATTTGGCCTTAAAATCAGGCACGCTGCTGGCCTCAATAACCTGAAGTGGAAGACTATTCCAGCGATCAACCACCCTTTCAGTGGAAAAGAATTTCCTGGTGTCCCCGTGCAGTTTCCCGCCCCTGATTTTCCACGGATGCCCCCTTGTTGCCGCGGGACCCTTGAAAAAGAAGATATCTTCTTTCACCTCGATGCGGCCCGTGAGATACTTGAATGTGTCGATCATGTCACCCCTCTCTCTGCGTTCCTCGAGTGAGTATAGCTTTAATTTATCCAGCCGTTCCTCGTACGGGAGATCCTTGAGTCCCGAGACCATCTCTGATTCCCTCTTTCCCCATGTTCTCAATTGTTTTCCTTACGTTTTGTCTCTCCGTTCTTACCCTATTTAATTTGTCTTTTGTTGTTTTTTTTTTTTTTTTTTTTAAATTTATTGTAAACCCCATAGATTTGCCTTTTGGTTTTATATTTATGGTATATTAAATAAGTTGAAATTGTGTCACCGCCCTGGGGGCTACTTACCCTTACTACGCCACCGACTATAACTAAGACAAATTTAACCTGTAAACTGTATACGTTTGTACAGAATCCATCCCCTTTGAACTTTAGAACGAGAGGCCACGCTCTAAAGTTGAAAGGTGATAGATTCCGTAGAAACGTAATGAAGTTTTTCTTCACCCAGAGAGTGGTGGAGAGCTGGAACGCTCTTCCAGAGGCTGTTATAAGGGAAAAACACTCTCCAAGGACTCAAGACAAAGTTAGACAAGTTCCTGCTGAACCAGAACGTGGTTAAGGGGCTGGAGAAGTTGCCTTACAGTGAGAGATTAGAGAAACTGGGCCTCTTCTCCCTTGAAAAGAGGAGATTGAGAGGGGACATGATCGAAACATTCAAGGTACTGAAGGGAATAGACTTAGTAGATAAGGACAGGTTGTTCACCCTCTCCGAGGTAGGGAGAACGAGAGGGCACTCTCTAAAGTTGAAAGGGGATAGATTCCGTACAAACGTAAGGAAGTTCTTCTTCACCCAGAGAGCGGTGGAAACTGGAACGCTGTTCCGGAGTCTGTCATAGGGGAAAACACCCTCCAGGGATTCAAGACAAAGTAGATAAAGACAGGTTGTTCAACCTCTCCAAGGTAGGGAGAACGAGAGGGCACTCTCTAAAGTTAAAAGGGGATCGATTCCGTACGAACGTAAGGAAGTTCTTCTTCACCCAGAGAGTGGTGGAAAACTGGAACACTCTTCCGGAGTCTATCATAGGGGAAAACACCCTCCAGGGATTCAAGACAAAGTAGATAAAGACAGGTTGTTCAACCTCTCCAAGGTAGGGAGAATGAGAGGGCACTCTCTAAAGTTGAAAGGTGATAGATTCCATAGAAACGTAAGGAAGTTCTTCTTCACCCAGAGAGTGGTGGAGAGCTGGAACGCTCTTCCGGAGTCTGTCGTAGGGGAAAACACCCTCCAGGGTTTCAAGACTAAGCTGGACAAGTTCCTGCTAAACTGGGACGTACGCAGGTGAGGCTGGATTCATTTAGAGCACTGGTCTTTGACCTGGGGGCTGCCGCGTGAGCGGACTGCCGGGCAGGATGGACCACTGGTTTGACCCAGCAGCGGCAATTCTTATGTTCTTATATTGGTTTCAGATCCCTAGTTTGTGTCGAGTTAGGACAAAAAGCTGTATTGATAAAACCTTGCACTGTAGCTATGACAATTTGCATCCTGTAAACTGTATATTATGTACGTTAGCCTGTAACCTCTTCTGAGCTCCTTGGGGCAGACGGGAGAGAAAATGAAAGACCTAAATACGGGGAAAATTGAATAAGTGTTATTTTCTATCTCTAAAATTATTTCTGGCTCCAGGACTTCCTCTTTTGCTTCATCCCGCAGCTCTTCTTTTGCTGACCCCCCTCCCCTGCTCCGGAAGCTGTCACTGTAGGCGGCTGCCTAGGCCTCCATATGTCTACAGTGTGCAAGGGGAGGGTGAGCTGGCGTCGTGGCCCTCTCGGATATAATTGGCGCTGAGGACAACCTCAGAGGCTGATACGCAAGCAATTTTAATGCTCATGATGAGAACACTTCTCTAACAATTTTAAAGATGTCGGTGGCCAAAATATACATCTCATGTCCTAAGCACAGAGAGGAATAAAGGGTCCCCTGGTGACTGGTCATTTCTTTGGAACAGAGTGCTTGACAGACACATTTATGACATGGGAGACTGGGACAGAGTATAAATAAAACCTCCATTTATTTAGTCCTTTGCAAGTGCCAAAATATGAAGCGATGAAAGTGACGAGGTATCAAAACAAGGTAAAAGGTTCGGGAAAAGTGTCAGCTTGCTCTCCTCTGAGATGGTCCTCCGGCACCTCTTTTCACTCCTTCTCTGCTGGACGAGTACTGTGCCCCTCTGCCCCTTTGTAAGCGCCTCTCTATCTCTCAGGGTAGTGAACAATCATTCTCCATGGTTTTTTATACTCTCTATAGGGCATGGCTTTACACTCTTCACACACACCTCTAAAAGCGTCTCTGTACTCTATAAATCTTGCAATTTCCTGGAGGAAAGACATGGGGGAAGCCACTGCTTGCACTGGATCATTAGCATGGAATGTTGCTACTCCCTGGGGATTCTAGAATCTTGATACTCTTTGGGGTTCTAGAATCTTTTGTTACTCTTTGAGATTCTGGAATGTTGCTACTGGGTTTTGGCCAGGTACTAGTGACCTGGATTGGCCAGCGTGAGAACGGTCTACCGGGCTTGATGGACCATTGGTCTGACCCAGTAAGGCTCTTCTTATATTCTTACTAACTGTGCCCCCAACCCCTTGTGCTTCTCTTTTCTTGGACTAGACAGGTCAGGATTTACCCTGGACTTGGGCCTTACCCCCATCTCATACTGGGCTCCAGCACTCACCACTCTCCAGCTTCAACTTCCATAGCATGTAGGGCGACCAATGCTAGACGCAGTACTCCAGGTGAGGGTGCACCATGGCCTGGTGCAGTGGCATGATAACCTTCTCCAATCTGTTCATGATCTCATTCTTAATCATTCCTAGCATTCTGTTCGCCCTTTTTGCCGCCGCCGCACATTGCGCGGACGGCTTCATCGACTTGTCGACCAGTACTCCCAAGTCTCTTTTTATTTTATTTTTGTGTTGTATTTCTGTTTTGACTAGGTCCGGGTCATTCTTTGCTGAATTTCTTCAAGAAAGTTTTAAAAAAATAAACCCCCCAAAAACACCTCCTAAGAAATAAACAAAAATGAACGAACACATAAATAAATAGATACTTTATACTGTTGCTCGGGAAGCTTCTTCTTAGTAAATGTGAATAAAGGTTCATGAAGGTGGGTGCAAGAATAAAAGGCACTCAAGACGAACCTTCAGCTTGTGACCCTCTCCCCCAAACAATCATGATCGCCCCAACACCCTTTCCAAAAGAACCTGGATAAATGAGGTTATTTGAAAATTTCCACCTTATTTACTTTTTTTTTTTTTTTTTTTTTTAAATGTCTCTCTTTTGTAGTTGTTTGTTTTGCTTTAAGAGCCCATACCTTACTCCGGGCTCTTAAAATTATTGCAGGAAGGTTCCACTCCCTCCTGTCATATCTACTACTACTAGCCCCTCTCCCTCCCTGAACCCCCTAAAAATTTTCCCCACAGCTGTGTTTAAAAAAATTATGGCAGGAGGGTTCCCACTCCCTCCTAACATCAGTCCCACCCACCCAAAAACTAACAGCAGGAGGAATGCCAACTTCCTCCTGCCACCCCTCCAGACGCCCCTGTCCCCTCCCCACCCCCACCCCTATACTTCCCGTGCCTCCCGCGTTGAGTCTAAGGCCTTAGGCCATGCCCTGGTGCATCGTATGATGCATGGGGTGAGGCCTAAGACCATGATTGGCTGAGGCGCCTCAGGCTACTCCCTTGGGAGTGGCCTGGGGTGCCTCAGCCAATCAAACACTTCTTTAGGGAGAAATCTAAGGAAGTCCCTGATTGGTTCAGGTAGATCTCTTACATCTTCTTCTATAAAGACCAAAGGAAATAATTCATTCAGTCTTTCCACCCCCACCCTAGAAGCTGCAGCCCTAGGCAGCTGCTTAATCTGGCCTAATGATTGGACCAGTCCAGAGGTTCATGGTTCCCAGATTCCCAACCCTAGATTTAGGGGTCTTTTTACTAAAGTGCTAGCACGTCTTAGTGAAAGAGGGGGTTAGTTAAGTTGGAAGAGAAGAAAGAACCCAAAAATGACAAGATGATCTGGGGGAGGATAATTGAGAGATCGTTTGATAACCTGATATATTTTGTCCATCGTATCTCGCTATTATGTCCACTTGACTTCTCCCATTTCATCGGCATTTTAAAAAGAAAAGGCTTGATTAGTTTCAACTGCCAGCAAAGCTGGCATGAAATATTTAGCTTTTATTTCCAGGATTGCTGCTTTGGAAAAATAAAATAAAATCCATATGATTTTCCCAGACCCGAATGGCATTTTTTTATTTTTTTTTTTAATCTCTTGATGTCTACTGAAGGATGGCTCTGTTGATACAGTCCTACGTTTATTTATAGCAGCAATTAACAAAGGGAAAGGACTCTGATCTTAATTGGCTGGCCTAGAGCCGTAGATACGGTACATATTAATCTTGCCATACAAGGACAGACAGGAAACTTAAAAGGCTAAAGGACCAACCCAGGAGATCCAGGCAGCATCAGGACCAAAACGGCATCAAATGTCATGGTACGATCTTTTCTTAATGTGCCAGCCATCTGCTTTCTTATTTTGAATAAAACAGGACTGAATAGGTCAATTGGTCTTTATCTGCTGTCATTTATATTATCATTAAGTGGTAAATGAACCAGAAAGCCACATCCTTCCTCACACTGGTTTCTCGAAGCACTTTTCCTTTAAGATGATGTAATAGGTTCCCCCACCCCCCCCCACCCCGGATGGCTCCTTCCCTGCACTGCTCAAATAACAGCATCTCTGAATTGCACTGGGAGCTGTGGAACCACCCAGCGCAGCAGCTACGGCCAGCCGAGCATCCCAGCTCAAGACTGGGAGCCACCTGCAAACTGGTATCTCCCCCCTTCCCCCTCCCCTCCTGTCTCGCGCTCTCCTTTCTGGAGACATGGGGACCTCGCTGTTTTTCAGGTGTAGGGCACCAGGCTGACATCTGGTCCCTCGCTCTTTTCAGATGATGGGCTTTCTACATGACATCTAAGTCAGCATCCCAGCTGGCAACTTCTTTGTCTTTTCTTTTGAATTTTTTTCTTTTTTTTCATGGAATAATGATTTTCCTTTCCGTACCGTTAACTTTTGGAGGCTCTGCATGACTGTCAATGACGATGTCTCTTTTTAACCCGTTCTAGAAACTACATTTTGACCTCTTTTCTTGGATGTTACTTGAACGGGACTCAGTATTCTGGCTTTTGGGGAGGGGGGATGGGGGGAAATCACCTTCCTTCGAGATGAGGTTGCAACTCAGGTGAGTGACTCATCTCCTACACCCTCAACAAGTCACTGATTCAGAAGAGCAGGAGATGTTTTAGGCTTAGGGTGAAAGTTATTTTGCAATTTTGGAAGGTCTCGCATAGCCTCACCTGAAACTGTTGCTATTTGGATTCTAGGTATGATTAAAAATGGAATCCGTAATGAGGGTTTGCAACTCCAAATATGGTTGTTAGAAAACCTTAAATTAGAGAGCTTGTGCTGTGATTAACTCCGATTTGCAAAACAAAATATGCACAATGAATTTTAACTTAAAATGCAACATCTTTAAAAAAAAAAAAATAAAAAAAAGGGGGCAAATCATTCAATCTGACATTTTGATTCACATCCAGAAATGAGTAGGTTGTACTTTTCCACTTCCGAGATGCCTGTGTAAATAAACCTTAGCTTGTTTTTCTTTCAACAGATCTCGCTGAATGAGTGTGGCATTAGCCTGGGCAAGCTGGCCATGAGTTAGAGAAATGATGAATTTGATATCGCAGTTCCTCTTCTGCCGTTGAGCTGGTGGCTTAGCATCACAGCCCTCTTTTCTCCCTGGACATTTCGTTGGAAGCTGTAGGTTTCAGATATCGGGATCTTTTTGCAGGGGTGTGGCTCTGGAACCTTATTTTTGCTGTTTCATGCGAGGACTGCAGCTTCCTGGTGATTGCATTTTTTTTTTTGTTTTTTTTTAATGAAAAGTACCATGGCTTTAGGGGGCAACTGTAGGACTTTTCCCCCTCCTAGGGAGCAAGGCGCTCTTTCGCATGCTCTGCCTGATGTGGTTGAACTGAATGTTGGTGGTCAAGTTTATTTCACTCGACATTCTACCCTACTAGGCGTGCCCCACTCCCTTCTCTGGAAAATGTTCACCCCAAAGAGAGATACAGCTAATGACCTGGCGAAGGATGCCAAGGGAAGGTACTTCATTGACCGTGACGGATTCCTTTTCCGTTACGTACTAGACTTTCTCCGGGACAGGCAGGTGGTCCTCCCGGATCACTTTCCAGAGAAAGGAAGGCTGAAACGTGAGGCTGAGTACTTCCAGCTACCGGACCTGGTCAAGCTTCTGGCCCCCGATGACATCAAGCAAAGCCCCGATGACCATTGCCACAGTGATTACGAAGAGGTCTCTCAAGGGAGCGATACGAGAGTTTGCCCCCCAGCATCACTGCTAGCGCCTGACAGGAAATGGGGCTTTATCACGGTTGGGTACAGGGGCTCGTGCACCATGGGCAGAGAAAGTCAAGCAGATGCCAAGTTTAGGAGGGTCCCGAGGATTCTGGTTTGTGGAAGGATTGCCCTCACGAAAGAGGTCTTTGGTGAAACTTTGAATGAAAGCAGAGACCCTGATCGAGCTCCAGATAGATATACCTCCAGGTTCTATCTCAAGTTCAAGCACCTGGAAAGGGCTTTTGACATGTTGTCTGAATGTGGATTTCATATGGTGGCCTGCAATTCCTCAGTGACGGCATCTTTCATCAATCAGTACACGGATGACAAGATCTGGTCAAGTTACACCGAATATGTCTTCTATCGTAAGTATGATTGCTTTTGCATTTTGGGTAGGAGCTCTGGCTTTATTGTGGACAACTTTCTCTATAAATCTGTCTGATACTGAGAGCGATGTTATTGTGATGTACAGTGAACTCAATTGATTGCATTTTGGTTAGTAAATGAAGTTCCCCTGGCTCTTTGGACTTTTAAGGCAAATTGCTGTTACAATATTGCTTGGACCAAATTAATCTGGTTTAGCTAGAGGGCAGCAGAGACTACCAGAAACAGGTCTTTTTTTCTCTTCCTGTTTCCCTCGTTCCTGTATCTGTTACCAATACAAGGCCTGCCTTGCATATTTGCCCAGGAGCTGATGTAGTGCTATGTTAATTGAAACTTTTTCGTGGTACGGTTTTATACCGTGGCCCACTGCCTCTTTTCACAGGAGCACTAGTTGATGCAATCAAATGTATGGATATTTTGCAGCTTGTCATATGAAATTATCAGGGGTAATCTGTTTCTAGTGTTCATAGCTGAAGACATGTTTCAACTTCATACTAAGGGATTATTTAAGTTTAAGCCGTTATATTTCCAAAAGCAAGCTTTTGTCACTTTTAATGAAGTGGCCATGTTTTTTTTGGGGGGGGAGCTTTCCCTCGGTTATTAAGCAGGGATTTCCTGAACCTGTCGTAGCAGCTGGGTTCTCAAGGTAACTCCCATGAAAATGCATGACATCAACTTGCTAACAGTGGAGACCCAGAATAGGGAAACTGATATTGTGGTGAATGTCCTGAAAGCTCTGCTGTCTGTGGAGTCTCCAGGGTAGGTTGAGGAAGGCTGGCGACTGAGTGAACTACAAGACAATTGGAAGGCGGTCGGACCTCTTTCAACCCAACCAACAATGGAGCAATGTGCAAATTCTATGTAGATCCACCACTAGGGTTAACAGATGTCCGGACGGCTTTTCAAAACCCGCCACTTTGTCCGGGTATTGAAAAGCCTCCTCTCAATCGCATGAGCAGATTGCCTCCTGCCCGACCAATGCAGGCAGCAGGGAGGCGGAGCTAGGGTGGGACTGGGGCCGGAGATGGACGGGACATGCTTAGTGAAGACTGGGTTATATGGTTTATGGTTTTTATTTATATCCTGCTTTTTACAACGCGGGTTCCAAAAAACACGTACATAGTAAAATACGCACATTACAAAAAGCACATAGCAACTGGGTGCACACCCACCTAGGGTGGGTTAGTTTTGGGTCTGGGGGGAAGGGTGGATTCTGTGGAGGGGTGGTTTATGGGCTTGGGTTTGCCATGAGGTGCTAAGAGTATAAGTGCCTTACGGCTTCTCTTGGTTTCTCTGGTGTTCCTGTTTGTTTGGGAGGGTTGGGGGTTGACTGGGTGAAACCTTGATGACTTCTGGGTGGATCATTTTCTCCTGTGTTTCATGATCTGTACTGATTTGTTTCTGTGTTTTGATTGCTTGCTCTGTTTAGGCGACAATAAAAAATTGTTTCAGACAGAAAGCACATACATGCAAGCACCGTCTTGCCTTAACTGCCTTGTCCTACATAAAATACACCCCCACCCTCACGCAATTACCCGCTCCTGTCTCTTTATATCGTTTAAACAGTCAAGTTGAAAAACTACATTTTCTTCTTTCTTAGCACCTATATTTCATCTGACAGAACGGGTGATGTTTCAACAAATGTTTAAACGTGCTTAGATTCCCTTGCTGTATCAGCCCTCGTGGTTTGCAACCGCATAGCGTTATGCTGTAGAGTGGTTGTGCGTCCCTTGTGAGAAGGCAGAGTCCTTCATTTTGGGTGAAAATATCATCATGCCGTTATTGTTCCCTGGTCTTTCATAAGTTTCTTCTAGGCTGAACCATTTGAATAGAGAATTAAGGCCTGTTCCTGTCTCCTTCTAAAAACTGGTCTGTTTTAGAACGTGAAGGGTGGGCGGCCATGCCCGTAAGCAACCGTTGGGTCCTTTCGATGGAGAAGCCTGGAGAATACAGGATGCAGTCGTGGGCTAGCCAAACTCACGGACGTGTTTTGATAAGCAACATTTACCCTTCCAGTCAATGTTCTGTGTGAGTTTAGGCTACCCCTGGCAAAATAAGGTCAATAAACAAATTGAAAGGTGAGACCTTTCCGTTGAACTAACTTAATAGATCCATGACCGGCTTTCTAAAATTATCCCTAATTTATCAAATGAGTGAAAAATCAGTGCAGTTGCGCTGGGTTTAGCAAATAAAGGGAAATTGAATCCTTGGCTGCCTTCATAAAGCCATTAAGCTCAGTAAACAGGAGGGGAGGGTTGGCAGAAGTGAGTCACTAACCTGATGAAGAAAGAATAGCTCTTGAAAGCTAGTGGCACATCTGTTAAGTTATTCTTATAAAGCAGGGGTGTCCAATGTCGGTCCTCGAGGGCCGCAGTCCAGTCGGGTTTTCAGGATTTCCCCAATGAATATGCATGAGGTCTATTTGCATGCACTGCTTTCATGGTATGCTAATAGACCTCATGCATATTCATTGGGGAAATCCTGAAAACCCGACTGGACTGCGGCCCTCGAGGACCGACATTGGACGCCCCTGTCATAAAGTGATATAACATAGAATGTGCTTCCTAGTGCTTTTCTCAACCGATATCAAGGAGTCTAACACGACCACTACAATCCTTTTGCACTCATAACATTTGGTGCGACTGCTGCGTGGTACCTCAAGGACAGGGATAGTCTAACTGCGGGTTTCCCAAGCCTGTCCTGGGGACCCCCCAGCCAGTCAGGTTTTCAAGGTATCCCTAATGAATATGCATGAGAGAAATTTGCATATAATGGAGGTGACAGGCATGCAGATCTGCCCCATGCATATTCATTAGGGCTCTCCTGAAAACCTGACTGGCTGGTGGTCTTCCAGGACAGGGCTGGGATCCACTGTTTTAGACCACTCACCATATTCAGTTTTATTTACTTCTGGTTAACTTCAATGACTAGGAAAAAGGAGCGGGAAAGGGACACAGGACAATCAATTGATTAAAACATCCTATATTCAAAACCTATATATGTGTCATGTACATAAAATCATAACAGGAAATAAGAAGATATGGGCGAAGAGTGAGGAACGATTTAAAATTGGAGCTACATTCAGCATTGCTGGGTCAGACCCGTGGTCCATCGTGCCCAGCTGTCCACTCCCATGAGGGCCCTTAGGTCAAAGATCAATGCCCTGAGATAAGCCCTATCTGCTTACGTACTGGTTCAATAGGAACCCATCCAACTTTGTCTTGAATCCCTGGAGGGTGTTTTCCCCTATAACAGATTCTGGAAGAGCGTTCCAGTTTTCTACCACTCTCTGGGTGAAGAAGAACTTTCTTATATTGAATCCCTGGAGGGTGTTTCCCTGATAACAGCCTCCGGAAGAGCGTTCCAGTTTTCTACCACTCTCTGGGTGAAGAAGAACTTCCTTATGTTTGTACGGAATCTATCCCCTTTCAGCTTCAGAGTGCCCTCTCATTCTCCCTACCTTGGAGAGGTTGAACAACCTGTCTTTATCTACTTTGTCTTGAATCCCTGGAGGGTGTTTTCCCTATGACAAACTCCGGAAGAGCGTTCCAGTTTTCCACCACTCTCTGGGTGAAGAAGAACTTCCTTACGTTTGTACGGAATCTATCCCCTTTTAACTTTAGAGAATGCCCTCTCGTTCTCTCTACGTTGGAGAGGGTGAGCAACCTGTCTTTATCCACTAAGTCTATTCCCTTCAGTATCTTGAAGGGGGAAGGAGGGGATGCAGGTGATTAAGTGTCAAATAAATGAGTTTTCAGTTTCTTTTGGAATATGGCATGGTTAGGTTCTGTTCTCCTCCACTGGAGTTTTTAGTAGCTAAAATCCAATTTTATTTGAGCATTTCCAGCTTTTTGGGTGCCTTTTTATGGTCTTGCCACTTTTTCATCTTCTCTTTTGATTCTAGTTTTTACCGTCTGTTCTGTCTTTAGCACAAACAAACGTAACCAGCCCAAGACGGCCTCAGGGACACACACATGCAGTCAGTGGCATAGTAAGGGGGGGTGGGGGGAGGCAGGGGGTGGTGGTCCGCCCTAGGAGCCATCGCAGGCACCTGTCCTCCTCTCCGCCCCCATTGCCGCACATATGCACCATTTCCCTTCCCCCATACCTCTGTAACGTTATTGGTGTGAGCAGCAACCCGCAACCTGTAGATGTAGATGGGCTGGAGTAAGTCTTAACAGAGATTTCAGCAGTTGGAACCCAAGCACAAAACCGGGTAAAGCTTTGGATTCTTGCCCAGAAATAGCTACGAAGAAAAAATTAAAAAAATTTAAATTGAATCAGGTTGGGCAGACTGGATGGATCTTTCGGGTCTTTATCTGCCGTCATCTACTATGTTACTATGTAATCTACTGTTGCACCAGTGTTGACGGGACCCACGCCCAGGAAGTGATGTCAGAGGATGAGCCGACGCTAGCGTGACAGCAGGTTGGGGGTTGCTGCTCGCGACGGGAATGTTACAGAGGGTACGCCGTCAAAAGCGCAGAGGATATGATGCGCAGACATGTGAGCGCAGGACAAATGCATGCCACCTCTTCCGCCATTTTGAGGCCTGCCATTTTACACTCTGAGGGGGTGTGTATGCGTGGGAATCCCCCGACTACACTTAGAACTCCTCACGCTCCCTTTGGGTGGGGGGTTTGGGGGGAACCCCCCAATACACTGAAAACTCCCATTCTCCTTCCTGTTTTCGGGAGTTTTCAGTGTAGTGGGGGGAGGGGGATCCCCCTCACATACCCCCTTAGAGCACAAAAGGGAAGGCCTCAAAGTGGCAGAAGCATTTCCATATTCCTTCCACTTTCTTTTTCTTTTTTCCTCATCTTTTCACTTTTCTTCTTCCTTCCATCCCTCCCCCCGCACCCTCAGAGCTACTGTGGCAAGTTGAAGAATTGATGGCAGTATACAAGTAGCAGATTTCCAGTCTCATCCTTGTGTCTCATGCTAGAAGGAGTAGCTGCCGGTGGCAGAGCTGACAGAGAGAGGAAGCAGAGTGCTCCGTGGGCTTTCTCAGCAGCCTGCCTTTCTGTTCTCACCACTAGGGGTGTCAGCAAAACAAAGCAAAAGAGAGAAGACTGTCAGACGGACGAGCCCCCAGAACTGTCGCCGTAATTTGGGTGCAATAAATCTGTCAGGCAATCAGATAAGCATATGTGCTCGTGTCTAGGGAGCTAGGTCCACCCACTGCTAAATACCAGGTTCTGACTTATGCGATCTTACTGGAATGATAGACCAGAGAATATCTGAAACTTTTTTTATTCTAAAAATAAAGAAAATAACATATACAGCAAGCTGTATATAACAATAAACTAATAATTATTCACAAATATTTCTATCAATAGGCCAGTGCACAACTACTACATATGTATTCCTAAGTAAATAGAAAATATGACAAATTATCACACAATATATAGTTCCTTTTTTTAACTTTATTTAGTTTTTAATGCCAATAAAAAGTGCAATACAATTTATATACAAATAATGATAATCAACCAAGCACTTATAATCAATCAGTATCTATACAAAAGATAAAAATTCCCTCCCCCATCCATCATTACCATCAGGAATAATACCAAAACAAAAGATATAGCCCCTCCCGCTCCCCCCCCCCCCGGATGTGTAGATGAAAAACAACAGAAAATAAAGATAAAGGACAACTATAGCAAATCTACAAAAGATGTCAATGGACCCCAAACTAATTTGAATATCTTATTATGCCCCAGCATTCATTTTCTCATATTTATAAGTTAAACATAAGCTCGCTCACCAAAAAGGAAAATTAAGGTGATCCCAATATATATTTCCTAACTATTACGATCCCTGAAAAAGAATATAACTGCAAATCTGATATGATTCGCTTGGCCCAATCAACAGGAGTCCCAAAAGAACTTTAACCTTTCCAAAACAAGATCCTAATCTAACCCAGCAAGACTATAAAGAGAAATTCCTGCCTCAACATTGAGTCCACACTACACACAGGGACAGTGTTATAGCAAAAGTCAGTCAAAATATGTATATGAAATAGAAACCTTCAAAATCCTGAGGGGCATAGAGAAAGTGGACAGGGACAGATTTTTCAGACTGTGGGGAACCACTAACACAAGGGGTCACTCGGAAAAATTGAGAGGGGACAGGCTTAGAACAAATGCTAGGAGGTTCTTTTTTACCCAGAGGGTGGTGGACACATGGAACGCGCTTCCGGAGGTTGTGATAGCCCAGAGCACATTGCAGGGTTTCAAGGAAGGTTTAGATAAGTTCCTAAAAGAAAAGGGGATTGAGGGTTACAGATAAAAAGAAGAGGTAGGTTACAGAAACGGACAGGAACCACATTACAGGTCATGGACCTGACGGGCCGCCGCGAAAGCGGACCGTTGGGCGCGATGGACCAATGGTCTGACCCAGTGGTGGCAACTTCTTATGTTCTTATGTTCTTAAATCTAGACAAGACCTGACTATAATGTAAACCAGTGCAGAGAGAGTGAAAATCACTTGTAAGGTATGCTCAGAAAAGTGAAACTCTGAAGAGGGGGGTCAAAACCCTCTCTTAGGGTAAGAGTTTACCGTCCAGTCATTGCATATGTTGTTCAAATTATCACTCTCTGAGAACTAGTAAAAATCGTAAAAATTATCTTGATGGTTTTAAACTTAATCCATGTAAATTCTGACTCTCTTAAGTACAATAAATCTCACTGGAATATTGATGCACTTATCTTGTAGAGATAAACTTTTTAGGGGTCTCAAGACTATTTTACAGACAAGGAGACAGAGAGATCAACATATCTAAGCTAGATTCATCAATAGAGAAAGTAGTCTCAATTTGGGCTGCATGTTTGCAAGGAATTACCCTTTTTAAGCCACCAGGGCCAGCCCTGTCACTAGGCAGACTAGGAAATGTCCCCAAATGGACTAAGCATTTTTATGAGAAAAATGAATTGGGATCCTGTTTTCTTTGGCAACTATTTAAACAAGATTTAAACAAAATTATTTTTATTGTAGATTACTTAGATTATTTAAATTTAATTGATTTTAATTTTTGGTTTCTTCTTTTGTCTTTGCTTTCCTATATTTTTTTTTTTGTTTCTTGTTTTTTAAATATATTTTGTACACCATATATTTGATAAACCGAAGTGCGGTTAAAACTTTTAATAAACCTAAATATAAACTAAGAAAATGTGGCCGGGCTTATTCCTGGGCCACGAGCATGAATGCACGTTTCCACCTTCTGCCGACTTCAGAGGCTCCCCGAAGGGCATCCCCACACGCCCCTGTGTCATCCTGCCGACAAGCACAGGCTGGATTACAACGAGCCGTGCGTCTCTGAAGTGAGGTCCCACAAGACTGATGATCAGAAGACACACAGGGGAAATTGTCACCAGGTGACCCGCTAGCGTTAATGTGCTAGGGATTATATGTGAAAAGAGGTATGGCTTAAGTATTTCTCTTCCAAAGTGGATTTTTCTAAACGTTACAGTAACTTAGCAACAAAGTAATCTACTAATCTTATATAGTTGGAACTGAGGGTGACTGCCAGAAGCAGTGTCTGTGGCCAAGTGGAGAAACTTCCTCAGATCCTGGTTAAGGGTCCCCTGATGGTAGGTTATCAATGTTAGAGAGAAGGTCCTTATTAAGCACAATAAAGTTACATTGAAAATATGTGGAAGGGAGCCTGATTTGCAATCAAACAAATACCTTTCATTTGGCTCTCTCAAAATGTACAAATCTATTCAAAAGCAATGATAAGATAAACCGTCCTTAAAAACAAAGATCAGTATCCAAAGGGACGCAAAGTTATTGGTCTCGCCTGAGAGTTTCTTTCCTGTATTCTCATGCGTAACGTATGGATCTGGAAGGGCCGAGTTACAACCCCACCTCCCCCCAAGACCCCTTTAATTACCAAGGCCCTCACTTTACTTCATTATCAATGCTTATATGACCTCGGCAATCATGTCAACAATAAATAAGCAAGCAACAATTGCATCACCTCCCAAGCTACAAAACATTGCAATCTGACAAAGACTCCATATTGTATTCCCCTGGCCCCGCCATGTCAGCAAGAGCCTAGGAGGTGGGCGTGGACCTCCATGCCCTCATTTCGTGCCACCTGCCTCAAGGAATATTCGCTCATCTTAGCTCACTTCCTCCTAAGCGCTCATCCCTTGATAAGTCTGAGGGGTAGGCATGGACCTCCTTGCCCCCTTTCAGGGTCACCTGAACCACAGCATTGCCGCTCATCTGAGCTCTCTACCAAATAACCGTTCATCTTCTGATGAGCCAAAACCCTGTAGGTCGGGATTTCTACAGCTGCGACATCCCCAAGCCCTCCACCTCCCAAGCGAACCCCCTCTATAAAGGGGAGGGTGGGAGGAAAAGCTGCCTCTTGAAGTCTTAACATATGGATCTGGAATAGCCCACTTGTCGCCCCGCCTCCCCCATCACCCCCTTACCTTCTTGGCCACCAAAACTCCTCACTTTCCTGTTATCCCATTTCATATAACCTCAACAATAATGACCACCATAAATAACCACAGACTCTTTATTGATGGCAATAACCAGACCGCAGCTTGTTTATTGGGACAAGTAAATAAGCAATTAACAATTGCTTCACTTCCCGAGCTACAAAAACAATGCAATTTGACAAATCACAATTATATTCCACTTGACCCCGTCATGAGAGCAAGAGCCTAGGGGGTGGCACGGACCTCCATGCCCCTTTTCCATGACACATGCCTAAAAGCCTATTAGCTCCCCTGAGCTCACTTCCCCCTAATGACTCATCCCCAGATGAGCCTGCAGGGGGGTAGGCATGCACCTCCATGCCCCCCATGCCGGGTCACATGACCCGTGATGTCACCCCTCAGCTGATCACACTACCACGTAACCGCTCATCTTCTGATGAGCCAAGCCTTGTAGCTCGGGATCACCACTGCTGCGACAGCCCCAAGCACCCCGAGACTTAAGAAAGTCTCCGGTGCTAAAAGGGAGGGTGGGAGGGAAAACTGCCTCCGAGGGACAGGAAAGACCCTGAACCTCAGAGGCATGCAGTATTCATCCCCCTCCCATCACGCCCTGCTCCTCCTCCACCATAACCCCCCCCTCCCTTCCATCCTATGAGCCGCATCTCCATGGGCGACCAACCTGGGCCATCCAGACCATCGAGACCAGCTCTCGGGCTCTTTAGCTCCAACTGTTACATCTTGTATATCAAGGAGATACAATTAGATACTATTTAAGAGCCTTGCAACTTTTGGGATACTTTGTGTCTTTTTAGCAAACAAAGGAATCATAAAACAGCTTATAGTCTACAGAAATTCATTTTTTTCCCAGTCGACCTTTACAAAGTCGATTTTAACTTCTTTCCTGACTTATAACCACTGGAAGTAGCAGCTGGATTTCCAGTGGGATCACACAGCTTCTCCATGGTTCTTTACCAATAGTTATGTAATTAGATGCAGTAATTCATCCTTCTGTTACATTCAGGTTAATGAACTGAAGCCACAGGAAATGCTTCAAAACAACTAGTTAGCTGGGTATTAGGATGTCTGAAGCAGAGCCGAGGAGCTCACAGCAATCAGAGCTACATAACATTTGGGATGAACGCATTAATCACTCGACGAGGAATTGGAGGTTTGGGGGAACCACTTGGTAGATCTGTCCTTGTAAACTCAATATTTTATTTATTTGCCTTTAACTCATAATAGCTGAAGGCGAGTTACATTCAGGGCCTCTTCTATCAAGCTGCGCTAGCAGTTTGTAGCGTGGTGAGCCGCGCTGCTCTCAATGCTCATAGAGTTCCTAAGAGCATCGGGAGCAGCGCAGGCCATTCAGCGTGGCTCTGTGCGCTAAAAACGGCTGGCGCAGTTTGATAGAAGAGGCCCTCAAGCACAGAGAGTTGATGACGTAGGTGTACCATACTGAACTCTACATTATCATTTAAAACACAGAAATCATCAGTTGTTCAAAATTGTTTCTATAATTTACGACGTATTCGCTCAATTCAATCTTTACTTTATTCTTCACGCGTTTGTCATCAGTCACCTTGATTATTGCAATTCATTATATAAAAGTATACAGCAGTGTCCCACAAACTTTCTGGCCGGTGGCACGCTAAATCCAGTACAGGAAGGCACCTGGAAGTGCGAGGGGAGAGGAGGAGAGACGCCGGCCAGGAAGAGAGTCATCTGCGCTGGCTGACTTCCTACAGGACGTGCCTCTCGCAGCGAGAGAGGCATGTCCTGTATGCATGCAGCTGGCGTGGATGACTCTCCTCCTCACCAGTGTGTCGTGAGTAGTAGTAGTGTGAAGAGTTTCAGTCTTTGGGAAGCAGAGCTGAGATTGTGATGTCATAATGCCTCATTCCACCAATAAGAGCCAACCTCATCAGTGATGTCACAATGGATTGATTGTCCTGTACTCCCCTCTGTCCTCCAACCCAGCCAGCAGATTAACCGTCCCCCTTAACTGTATCCATGACATCCTGTTTGTCTGTTTAGATTGTAAGCTCTTTGGAGCAGGGACTGTCTTCTTTGTGACTCTGTACAGCGCTGCGTATGTCTGGTTGTGCTATAGAAATAACTCATAGTAGAAAAAGAAAATAATGTTTTTTTCAATGAGAGAAGTAAAGAGACTGGGGGCATCCTTTTTGTTAGTGTATATGGTGCACTATCTTGGTATTTTTCATCCCAGATCAATTGAGATCTTTTTTGGACCTTAAGAATCTCTTCAGGGAAATGAGAACTAGCTAACTGACTATTTGGATCGGGTTTTCTAGCAAGTTGCGTTTTCTTCTCCTAGATACTGGGCCTCTCCTTCCTAAAGGTTGTGGCCTAAGGAAGAGTTAATTAATTTCTGTAAGTGATGTTTCCTGCTTAGCTATGAAAAATATTCTTATATCTGTTTTTCTGTGCTAAGTGTTTTACTTGTTATATTGTTTGAAATATAAAGAAAGGCACTTTCTCTCTCTCAAAAATTCTCTTCCCTTCCTTTTTCTCTAACTATTGAAAATTCATTGGTCTTTCCCTACTCTATTTGCGTGTTTGGGACAAGTGAAACCCCTTGGGGCGGTAGGCAACACTTGTGTCAGAAGTGAAGGAACAGTGGTGACAATTCCATCCCCTTAACAGTATTTTCCACATTAGTTGAACGCAGTAATTAGTACCTGCTAATTCATGTGCCACTGTGCTGTTACCGCATGTTGATTTCCGCATTAAATACCTAGCACACCTTGGTAAACAGGGGCCTAAGAAAAGAGATTGGATAATTTGTTTTCCTCACTTCTGGAATGAAAAGAAAACATGAAATATTTGCAGGAAATAGTTGATCCGTTTGTTATTTTTCCATAATCCTCTTCACGGTGAAATACTCCCGTTCTTTTCTAGGGAAATGAACAGTTACGAGTGTTTTGCCTCCTCTAAATTTGCTCCTCTAAAGTTAGCCCAAGATCGAGTCTCGATGGGTGTGTATAACACTGGGCTGGAAGGCCCTCGTGTCAACCCATTGGGATTGGCTCTCGATGGGGAAGGAGGAGGGTTAAAGGAAGAAGGGGGTTTTAGGATAGGCTAGAAAGTATCCTGCAGTGGTTAGAGATTGGTTAGCGGCAGGACTCGGGGGCGGGCTTATATATAGCCGGCAGATGCCGAGTGTTAGGTATTTTCTGGTCCTCAGCGGCGGCTTTCCCGCCCTCCCTCCCTTTGAGGGGTGGCTGGTTTCTGGGTAGGGAGCTCAAGAGTCGCAGGCGGGGTTCGAGCTACCAAAAGCCGGAGATGAGTGGCAGGAGGGCAGCTAGTTCAGAAGCTGGTGACCCGACCGAAGGAGCAGGGTGGCACCTGCCACCCCTCCGGACCCTTCCTGACAGGGGCGGGATCACGGGGGCCAAAAAGCTGTTTATATGTACTTGTATGGTAGCTTGCTGGTTGTTTATAATACTATGTTATTTCTTGTTATAATAAACAGAGCTGCGACTCTATTTTTCCAAGATGTTGTTGGGTGATTTTATTAATGGTAATTTAAGGTAGGGGACTTGGGGGGGGATGCATGTGGGGGGTGGGGAGGAGACCGATGGGCCTTTCCAGATCCAGCTGTTAATGATCTCTAGTAATTAGTTACTTCTGCTTTCAGGATAGAGTCCTGCCTCAGAGACTCGTGGATCAGAGGCTAAAAGCGACTCTTTGCAAAACTGCGCGGTCGAGAATCAGAAAAGCCTGTTGCAAACAAATCCTTTGATGGTGAGAATTCTGGTAAAGATGAACGGATGTTGAGGATGCCTTGGGATATTCTCAGTTAATGGGGTCACTGCACGGATCTGCCCTAATAATGAGTTTGGCTTTCTTGCTTAAAGGCTAAGTAAAACACCAAATTGGGCAATTTTTATTTCAAGGATAAAGAGAAAACATCATTTCCTGGAAGGGTATTAACAAAGGCATAAAATCAGAAATAAATGTTTGTAGGCTTTCTATACTATTTTGGTCTTAATGACAAAACTGTGGGACAGGAAGGGGGCAAGTCCCTGGAATTAGGCTTCTGGAGGGGTTGGGGTTTGAGTCTGTTCTTTCAAGATATGAGAGGTGCCTTCTTTTCTTTTACAGAACCCTAGTGTAACAGGTCACATAAGTGTGCAAATTTTAGCACCAACACAGACGTGTAAATGCCCTTGCCTAGATTGTGAAATTAAGGCAACTGCATCACTTTACATTTGTCCACATTAAATTCAAGCTGACATTTGGACACCCGGTCTTCTAATTCCCTAAGGTCTGCCTGCGATTTTTCCCAATCTGCATGCGTTTTAACAACTTTATAAATAAGTTAAATAGCACCGGTCCCAGTACAGATCCCTGTGGCACTCCACTCTTTGCCCTCCTCCATTGAGAAAAATGACCATTTAACCCTACCCTCTGTTTTCTATCCGATAATCAATTCCTAATCCACAACTGAACTTTGCCCCCTATCGCATGACTCCTTAATTTTCTCAGGAGCCTCTCATGAGGAACTTTATCAAAAGCTTTCTGAAAATCTAGATACACTATATACACCTTTATCTACATGTTTATTCACGCCTTCAAACTAGTGAGGCAAGACCTCCCTTGGCTGAACCCATGCTGACTCTGTCTCATTAAATCATGTTTGTCTACGTGTTTCACAATTTTATTTTTTTTACAATAGTTTCCACTATTTTGCCCAGCACTGAAATCTGTAATTTCTCATATCTCCCCAGGAACCGTTTCTAAAAATCGACGTAACACTGGCCACCCTCTCAAGCTCATTAGAATCCATATCCACCCACTACAGAGATGTTCAGTGTGTGGGCGACATTAAAGCTTTCTCTCAAAGGAAGTTGGTAGATTGACACACGTGTTGAGTGGCTAAGGATGAATCTAGTCAGTTCCAGAAAGATCCTTCACCAGTGATGTTTTTCTAATGTGTGATGGAGAATGACAGAGGAATTCCTTAAGGAAAACTCTGCACATTTTTAAACAGTAAAACCTTGGTTTGTGAGCATAATTCGTTCCAGAAGCATGCTTGTAATGCAAAGCTCTCGTATACAAAGTGAATTTTCCCATAGGAAATAATGGAAACTCAAGATGATTCGTTCCACAACCCAACAACTTTAACCCCAAATGCTATATGTACTTGTACTGCAAGACTTTGCTCATTTAGAACAGTCACGACACTCCCGCAGCGTCAGAGAGAGAAGAACCATCGTCTCAATTGTGATGATGTGATGCGTGTATACTGTATGTACTCGTATTGCAAGACCTCGCTCGTTTAGAACAGTCACGAAACTCCTGCAGCGTCAGAGAGAGAAGAACCATTGGCTCAGTTGTGATGATGTGACACGTGTATACTGTATGTACTCGTATTGCAAGACCTCGCTCGTTTAGAACAGTCACGAAACTCCTGCAGCGTCAGAGAGAGAAGAACCATTGGCTCAGTTGTGATGATGTGACACGTGTATACTGTATGTACTCGTATTGCAAGACCTCGCTCGTTTAGAACAGTCACGAAACTCCTGCAGCTTCAGAGAGAGAAGAACCATTGGCTCAGTTGTGATGATGTGACACGTGTATACTGTATGTACTCGTATTGCAAGACCTCGCTCGTTTAGAACAGTCACGAAACTCCTGCAGCGTCAGAGAGAGAAGAACCATTGGCTCAGTTGTGATGATGTGACACGTGTATACTGTATGTACTCGTATTGCAAGACCTCGCTCGTTTAGAACAGTCACGAAACTCCTGCAGCGTCAGAGAGAGAAGAACCATTGGCTCAGTTGTGATGATGTGACACGTGTATACTGTATGTACTCGTATTGCAAGACCTCGCTCGTTTAGAACAGTCACGAAACTCCTGCAGCGTCAGAGAGAGAAGAACCATTGGCTCAGTTGTGATGATGTGACACGTGTATACTGTATGTACTCGTATTGCAAGACCTCGCTCGTTTAGAACAGTCACGAAACTCCTGCAGCGTCAGAGAGAGAAGAACCATTGGCTCAGTTGTGATGATGTGACACGTGTATACTGTATGTACTCGTATTGCAAGACCTCGCTCGTTTAGAACAGTCACGAAACTCCTGCAGCGTCAGAGAGAGAAGAACCATTGGCTCAGTTGTGATGATGTGACACGTGTATACTGTATGTACTCGTATTGCAAGACCTCGCTCGTTTAGAACAGTCACGAAACTCCTGCAGCGTCAGAGAGAGAAGAACCATTGGCTCAGTTGTGATGATGTGACACGTGTATACTGTATGTACTCGTATTGCAAGACCTCGCTCGTTTAGAACAGTCACGAAACTCCTGCAGCGTCAGAGAGAGAAGAACCATTGGCTCAGTTGTGATGATGTGACACGTGTATACTGTATGTACTCGTATTGCAAGACCTCGCTCGTTTAGAACAGTCACGAAACTCCTGCAGCGTCAGAGAGAGAAGAACCATTGGCTCAGTTGTGATGATGTGACACGTGTATACTGTATGTACTCGTATTGCAAGACCTCGCTCGTTTAGAACAGTCACGAAACTCCTGCAGCGTCAGAGAGAGAAGAACCATTGGCTCAGTTGTGATGATGTGACACGTGTATACTGTATGTGCTCGTAGTGCAAGACCTCGCTCGTTTAGAACAGTCACGAAACTCCTGCAGCGTCAGAGAGAGAAGAACCATTGGCTCAGTTGTGATGATGTGACATGTGTATACTGTATGTACTCGTATTGCAAGACCTCGCTCGTTTAGAACAGTCACGAAACTCCTGCAGCGTCAGAGAGAGAAGAACCATTGGCTCAGTTGTGATGTGTGTATACTGTATGTACTTGTATTGCAAGACATTGCTTGTATATCAAGTTGAAATTTAATAAAATGTTTTGCTTGTCTTGCAAAACACTTGCATACCAAGTTACTTGCAATCCAAGGTTTTACTGCATAATGAAGAATAATTTCTTGGGATAATAGGCCTGTCTGGAGGTTTCTCAATATCCTTGCGGACTTTCGATAAAGTATATATAGGACACGAGTAGCTGGAGTTACGTTATCCAATTAGATCCATTAGCTGTTCAACTGAACTCTCTGCCGTAACTCATTACATCGGGTATCTGCTTTTTCGGTTGTCTAATTAAATGTGAAAAATAGTGTCACAACTGTACGTTTATTCTCAAAGTAATCATTCCTTTCTTGAGTAATTGTAGCATCTGTTTTATCTGCAGGTTACCTCGTTTGTCAGAACTGGATGGCAGATTTTTGAACGTGCTAAATTCACTACTCTTGAAATTACAAAGAGTAGTGAATTTACAAACTTAGAACTAGGATTTGAGAACACACAGAGACTTACCCCTGCCCTCCCTTTGCACCTAACTGCGATAGCGGTTATTAGCGCAGGGAACCGCGCTGAACGCTCATAGAGTTTTGGGAACAGCGCGGCTCCCTGTGCTAATAACCGCTATCACAGTTTAGTAAAAGGAGGGGAGGAGGGATATGGTCTGGGGCTTAAATGAGGCCAGCCTATAATGCAGTGGTTCCCAAACCTGCCCTGGGGGACCCCCAGCCAGTCAGGTTTTCAAGATATCCTAATGAATATGCATGAGAGAGATTTGCATATAATGGAAGTGACAGGTATGCAAATCTCTCTCGTGCATATTCATTAGGGATATCTTGAAAACCTGACTGGCTGGGGGGTCCCCCAAGACAAGTTTGGGAACCACTGCTATAATGGATTGATTTTTTGGGTACACCCCCACAAAATGTATAGGTATTGTTTTCTAACAAAATGTGAAATCACTGATTCTGGGTTTGCTTATGTTATCTCTTGGTGATATGACAAAGGCATGTCCATTATTAATCACATTGGTATGGTCTTTAGCAGTGGTGTAGCAAGAGTAAGTGGTGTCCGGAGTGGTGACATCCCTCCCCCCACCCTCTTCTCCACACCCCGCTACCCCGCTCCTTACTGACCCCCCCCCTGCCTCTCGTGCAAACCCCTCCCCCCCCCCACTTCCCTTCACCGTACCTTTTTAATTTTCCAGGCGAGAGCAACAGCACAAACTTGGTGCCCAGGTCGTGTCAGCTATCCCTCTGATGTCACTTCCCGGAAGTGATGTCAGAGAGAGGTGACACCGATGTGGGCAGCGAGGTCATAATGCTGCTTGTGCGGGAAAAAATTAAAGTGATGGGCGGAGAGGAGGACGGATGCCTGTGCTCTTTACAAAGACCGCACCCTTCCCCTCGCAAACCCCCTTATTATGCCAGTGATCTTTAGTAAAAGCCATAGATTATGAGAGGCTGATTATCTGCAGGTTGAACTGGTGCTATGAATTTGTATGTTTTCTGGAATAATTTCGTGGTTTATAGTCTCCTTACTCCTTTTCACATCATGAACTGATATCCTTTCTGGACTTTCTTGGTCCTTTTTGTACTTTAATGAGAACAATAAGAAAACTGTCTTTACTTTGCCAAATGACCAGCAGGAATGCTTTTATTATTCAGCCTTGTGCAACTGATGAGAGGATGCTGGCAGCGAACTCCCCGGTTTGAGCAGCCTGAACATGCTTCCATGCGGCGATGTAGTCCCTGTTCCCTCGCCGCGTTGCAGCTGAAAATCCCCGGAGCCTGGAAAGTGTCGCTGTTAGCCTTTGGAATTTTTCCCAGGACAAGCTAACCTGAATCCAGAATATAATGACCTGTACAGGTCATTGGTGAGGCCCCACTTGGAGTATTGTGTTCAGTTTTGGAGACCGTATCTGGCGAAAGACATAAGAAGACTTGAGGCGGTCCAGAGGAGGGCGACGAAAATGATAGGAGGCTTGCGCCAGAAGACGTATGAGGAGAGACTGGAAGCCCTGAATATGTATACCCTAGAGGAAAGGAGAGACAGGGGAGATATGATTCAGACGTTCAAATACTTAAAGGGTATTAACGTAGAACAAAATCTTTTCCAGAGAAAGGAAAATGGTAAAACCAGAGGACATAATTTGAGGTTGAGGGGTGGTAGATTCAGGGGCAATGTTAGGAAATTCTACTTTACGGAGAGGGTGGTGGATGCCTGGAATGCGCTCCCGAGAGAGGTGGTGGAGAGTAAAACTGTGACTGAGTTCAAAGAAGCGTGGGATGAACACAGAGGATTTAGAATCAGAAAATAATATTAAATATTGAACTAGGCCAGTTACTGGGCAGACTTGCACGGTCTGTGTCTGTATATGGCCGTTTGGTGGAGGATGGGCTGGGGAGGGCTTCAATGGCTGGGAGGGTGTAGATGGGCTGGAGTAAGTCTTAACAGAGATTTTGGCAGTTGGAACTCAAGCACAGTACCGGGTAAAGCTTTGGATTCTCGCCCAGAAATAGCTAAGAAGAAAAAAAAAAAAATAAAATAAAATTTAAATTGAATCAGGTTGGGCAGACTGGATGGACCATTCGGGTCTTTATCTGCCATCATCTACTATGTTACTATGTTACTATGTTCCAGCTACTGCGATAAAGAGGACCTTATATCATTATCTTTTTCCATTCTTCTGAGATTTTTGAGATTTAGGAAGGAGAGATTGATTATAAAAATAGCTTAGCACAGAGGTAGGCAATTCCGGTCCTCGAGAGCCGGAGCCAGGTCAGGTTTTCAAGATATCCTTGAGATGCAAATCTATCTCATGCATATTTATTGTGGAGATCCTGAAAACCTGACCTGGCTCTGGCTCTCGAGGACCGGACTTGCCTACCCCTGACTTAGCAGAAGGGAAACAGCAGAATACTCCTAAAATAACTTTGAGCCTCTGCAATGGAGTAAAGTTGAAATTCATCACCTTCCAATGTACAGCTGGAGTCCCGCAAGGCAGTTAATGGCACGTTGAAGAGGAACATCCCTTGGCTTCATTGTCAAAAGGAGACATTAAAACCAGAAGCATAAAATATTCAATGCTTGATATTTAAAGGGTTTTATTCATTGACCTCCTGGTGATCAATTTGTATATTTTTTTTAAAAAAAATTGTAGTTCTTTCTATGTTCGATTCCACCTTTGAATTTCAAGATCCCAAGGACTGGAATAGCCAGCCGCCACGTCTGCGTCAGATCACCTCATACTACAGGTTCAGGAAAATGCTAAAAATGTATCTCTTCTCTCTGTAACACCCAGAACTGGCTCTAAGGGCTCATTTTACAAAGGTGTGCTAGCGTTTTTAGCATACGCACCGGATTAGCGCGGTCTAGCCGAAAAACTACTGTCTGTCTGCGGCTAGAGCGAGCTATTCCACGTGTTAAGGCCCTAACGCACCTTTGTAAAAGGAGCCCTAAGTGTAACTGTTAAACTTCTGATGTCTTATTGTGGGGTATAAGAAATTGTATGGTATGGACATCTCACCATATACCATTTATAATTTATGTTGAGCCCTCCAAAACTCCCCCCTCCCCCAACCTGTCTACCACCCCAATAGCCCTTAAGGCTGCAGGTGGTACCTATATGGCAGTTTAGTAGGGTTTTGGTGGGCTCATACTTAACACCATGGTACACCGACAAATGCATGAAGGACAATCGCGTCCCATCAATTGCGCGCACCGACACGCCATCAATTGTGCTAGGGTTAGGATAAGGTTCCGATGAGGATTAGGGTTCGCCTAGAGCTTGTATCGGTATATGCAACGCACAAATGGAAGAAATGAAATAAATAACCAGTTATCTCATGCGCTATAATTCTCATTTAACCGGTTAAGTGCTGTTGACCAGACTGTATCTCTTATCTATGGCTGTTGCTCTGCTTTAAGTGCAAAACCTTAATGAAGTTTGGTCAATTTGAGCATCTTTCATATCTGGGCCTAGAAGTATCTAAATTCATTTTCAGTTTCTCGTTATCCCTCTTTAATATTTTCCATTTTGTTATAGAAAGTGGAGATCCGGGTGACAGCAGTATTATTCTATGTGTTAAGATTGCAATCATTCAAATCAAATCACTGCAGGGTTCTTTCAATGTATCACCAGAACATAAGATGGAAAGCGATTTGGCTCCCTGACTCCCTTTTTTTTTTCTTATAAATTTTGAAATCTTTTTCTTTTTATCATTACAAGGAGGGAATTTAAGCAGCCTGGTGCACCATTTCCAGAGGATGCAAAATTGCCCCGGTGCATGATTGAACTAATTCTATTTGCTTCTGATAAGTTGCTTTTTATCAGCAGATTCAGGGGTAGGGGGTGAAGACCTACAGAAGGAATTAATTATCCTTGCTATTAATCCTTGGAATGCCTCTCTGACCCCTGGGAAACGATGGAGGAGCTTGTGTGACTCTTCCAGTACAGATATTAAATGCACATCAATGAATATACTGTAATTTCTTTATTATTCACTGCCAATATAGTTGTATTCACATATACAAGGCTGAAAAGTTCACCCCAGCCAACAAAGAAGGGGCAGTCTCCATCGAGGACTATACTCTTAGGGGCAAATTTTATAATTGGTGTCCCAAAAGTAGGCGGGAGTTGGCATCCTACCACTGTCTAACCAGCCAATCGGGATGCATGTTAAAAAAAAATAAAAAATACCCCGAGGCTGACAGCCTACATTGTAGGCATTTTCATGAGCCTAGGGAGACATGTAAGGCCGTCTAAACTTGACCAAGGCTAGGCGTGGGTGTGGTTTCGCCTGGAAGTGGCCTTAGGTGAGCTTAGGTTGCCCAAGGCATCTCCCTATGGCCGTGATAGGTGCCTGAAATATAGGCCAGCAAAATGCAGGCCTACAATTCAAATAGAGGCAGCCGTTAAGCAGATCACGGCAAGGGAATCTCCCTGCCGTGATCAGTTTAGCGGCCACGGCAGGGAACCTATCCGCCCCCCAGCAAAGTTGTCTTGCAGGATGGATGCCCAGTCCCTCCTGCCGGAACCCCCTGAAGCCCATCCCCCCACTGTGCATGCTTTCCCTTCCCCCATACCTCTTTAACTCATTGGCAGTGTGAGCTGCATTTCCAATCTGCTGCCCACACCGTCCTCGGCTGTCTTTCTGATGTCACTTCCTGGTCCCGCAATCAGGAAGTGATTTCAGAGGGAGAGGAGGGAGGCAGCAGGTTGGAAGTATTGCTTACTGATAAATCTAAAGTCAAATTGTCCTAAAGATCCTAGGGTGAAACAAACTTTTTCAAGTTCAAGTTTATTAAAATTTTCTTATACCGCCTATATCAGGCTTCTAGGCAGTGTACAAATACGAATAATACATAGAAAAGATACATTAAAAAAAGAATTATAAAATGAACTAGGGAATGTTAGTACAACAAATTACTTGACTTATGGACCTACACCGGACATAAGGAGATGGGCAAGAACTACAATATTTGCAAAAAAAAAAGAACATTAAAAGGGAAGAACGATAGGAAGAGAAAAGACCAGAAAAAATTTGTTTGTCCTTAGAAGGGCAGTTATTATCCAAAAGCATTCTGGAACAGAAAAGTTTTAGATTGGACTTGAATTGATCTAAATACAGACATGGAATTCCATAAAGTGGGTGATGTAACGGCGAAAAGGTCAGGGTGGACAACGGTGGAAGACCCTGAACATGGGATGCCCAAGACAGATCATGGAGTATTTCTGGAATGGATCTGAATCTATCCTCTGCTATTCACTGACCCGAGTGTCAACAGCTTAGAATCAATTCTTGCCATAACTGGCAACCAGTGAAGTTTTAACAAATAGGGAGTCACGTGATGGAAGGCTTTTCCCCTTAACATCAGCTTTGCTGTCATGTTTGATGTTGAATAATCCATGTGAGACAAAACAGTGGCGTGAATAACATAATATAAATCTAATCGCCATTAAATGCAGCTTAACACTAGACTTTTCCCACACCTTGCAGTAATTTAGAAAAGCTTTTTAATGGCAAATGTGGAGCTCCTGCCCTTCTCCAAGCTTAACCCCTCGCAGCAGGCTGCCTCTGTCTCTTTTCCCTCCTGCGGGAAAATCGGCTTCTCTTTGTCACCAAGGAGAATAACTCCCAGGCCAGTGTGGCAGAAGCTGCGTTATCTCTTCCTAGAGACGGATCCCCAAGAGGACATGCAAACAACTAGCAAGCGGGAATCCGGAGGACACCTACTAACCTATCTTCTTGCTTGACACCCAAATAAATCTCCACCAGTTGCAGACCTGCTGCCTAATTTTGGAGAGCAGCAAATTCCCCCTCCCCCCCTTGAGTCTTGTCAAGGCTTGGAAATTTTAACCCACAGACCATTAAGCAGATGCTAGTACTGTATTTTATTTCCAGCTTTTACCAAAGACTTAGAGGTTTACTTTTCTGATGATCTCTCCAATTCCAGGTGTCTGGGGTAAATACGAGGTACGCCGTCAACAGCACGGAGGACAACGGCGAACCGACAACCCCGCGCCAACATTTGAGCGCAGGAGAAAAGCGAGCCGCCGCTTCCGCCGCTTTGAGGTGTTCTGTTTTACGCTCTGAGGGGGTTTTTGGGGGAGGGGAACCCTTGACTACATTTAGAAGTCCTCGTGCTCCTATGGGCGTAACTGGGCGGGCCTGGAGGCGGTTCTAGGGGGTCCAGATTTTCCAATCGGAAAATCTGGCAACCCTAAAATAAATTCCATTTCTAACTGAGATATCTAAGGCACTGGATTACATGTGGCATAGTTAATTGTATTGCATAGTCCTTGCACGGTGTGTTCATGTCATGAGGCGCAGGGAGGCGGACCGCCATGGGCGCCATCTTGGTGCGGACGCTGGCACCTCTCCCCCCTCCCACACCATACTCACGCTCTCCCTTTTCCACCCAACTTAAAAATTTATTTCTATACCGCAATACCATTAAATTCTATTCAGTTTACAAAATAGAATAAAAAAACCTGCACATATACAGTTGAATATAATACATTAATTTCCTAAGAATCTTGTAAACAGAAACGTTTTCAGTTGTCTCCTAAATTGCTGATGTGAACCAAGAGGTCGCTATTAGAGAATTCAAATCTTTATCCCATATTGCAGCTTGAAACGACAGAAGACGATTTTTAAAAAAAATATATATATTGACAATCTTTGACTGAAGGAAAGGTAAATACAGCAGACATGCATCGAGAGCGCTTTGGATTTACAAATACGACTCAATCCACAAGATAATTAGATGCAAGGATGAACAATACCTTTTAACAAACGCGACCAAATGTAAGGGCTCCTTTTACTAAGCCTCGTTAAGGCTTTAACGCTCGTGTGCTAGACCTTAACGCCAGCTTTGAGCTGGCGTTAGTTCCAGCTGCGTTGCGTGCGCTAAAAACGCTAACGCAGTTTCGTAAAAGGAGCCCTAAATTTTACACGAGCCTTGATTGGCAACCGATGCAATTCATGGGAAAAAAAAGGGGTGACACGATCAAACTTTTTCAGTCAAGCTCTTTTCCTTTCCACCACCTCCCTCAGGAGGACATTCCAGGCATCCATCACCCTCTCCATTTCTGGCTGGCAAAAACGCTTTGAATATCGACTTCCGTGTTTTTAGGTGGGCGGTAGGGTGTGGTTTGAGTTGTGAGTGGCATACAAAATATAGGGTGTTTGATCCTGACTTTAACATTGGATATATAGATTTTTAAAACCACAGAAAGGCAGTGTAAAAATGCCAAAACAGAACCAAACAAAGCCATGCCGATGGATGGACTGCACGCTATGGATGTATTACGAATATCCATTGGTGTATTATCAGCTCGGCAGGGAGGCCATTTTTCTGGACACGATTTATTTATTTATTTATTCAATTGTAACTGTTCATAGACCTCAAAATCAACCTCTGCCTCCAGAAGGAACTCATGGACTTAACATCTGCCTCATTCTTCTGCTGAATTCAATTACTCTTTTCTGGCTATCGGATCTTGGCTGAATCATAAGTAAGTGGCAGATGAAAACACAGCACTATAATTCAGTGTACTCTCTTATGACTGTACAGTATAAATATTTGAACATTCGTGGAGCTGTTTCTGAATGAATGGATGAACCAGTTATAAAATATTAAAGTCTCACACTTTATGCTCCAATTGAAATGTCGCTTTTCTGTGAAACAAGAAAATGGTTTTGTTTTTCTTATGGCTATTTAACACGATTCCTTCTGGAGTCATCAGTATGGCTCAGTCCTGAGGGTACCAATATCCTCCAAATAAATACTTGACCATAACATCTAAGTGCATTAATTTAAAGCTGCGTCTAAAGGTTGTATTACAAAAGAATCATTTATTGTTTGTTGAAACCATAGACTCTGACAAGACTCGGGTACAAATGAACCGTTCTTACCGTTGAAAATTATGTGTGAAATGAGTTTAAGGTCTTCCTAACCAATATTATAATTTTCAAACCAGAAAGGTCATCGTTTACAGAATAATTGTACAGTCTAGCTTGAGGCAGTGGGACGCTTTTCTCCTTGGGAGGGCCAAACAAACCAAACTCTGTCTTGTCCTCCACATTTCTCTTGTTACTGATGCGGAATGTGTGGAAAAATGGTAGGGAGCAAACCACAGTGAGGCTGACGACAATAAAAAGCCTTGACAAAGTCAAGAAGGGCCTCTTGTTCTGAATTCACAAAGCTTTATTGAATTGTAAGACTCGACACAGACCTATGTTTCGGCTGAATGGCCTTCCTCGGGAGTCTGAACAAATCCTGAAAAACGACACCGTTTTTTTTGTTGTTGTTGTTGGAAAATATACTTGCAGATCTGCTCAGTCTCACTAGAATATATCCTTGCAGATTAGTTTTCAAAACAAGTGCCGCTCAGTTTTAAAACGCAGCAGAGTGCATTGTAAAAATGATAGGGCTATTTTCCCTGTGGGCCACCCAGTTCTGTTGCCTATGGCCTAGCTGGCTTGCAGAGTTTGTATGCTAGCTATCTACTAGCAATAGGCTGTATGAAATTAATATTTTATAATGGAATCTAGGCACCTACTTTCCTTTATAGAACAAACTCCATAGTATACACCTTCTCATTGCCTAACTGGAGATGTCTATAGAATTGCCCCAAGAGGAGGAATGGGTCTCATAGAAATACATTATACCTATTGAGCTAATATCATAGGACTCTAGCTTACTTAAAAGTATCATCAGATTCCAATTCACAAAAGTGTTGAACTATGAATGAAAACTTCCAGAATCCAGTTCCATTTTATAAACCTGGACAAATAGTCCAATGAGTAGAGGAAATGGGTGAAAATCCATTGGTACCAAAAGGGAAAGAAGATACAGAATTTGCAAAGGAAGAGAAGAAAAAAAAAAATCTCTTCAAGGAATTGGATCAGCAGGGTAAAAACTCGACACAGCGGGGAATGCAAAGTGTTAGTCCAGGAACCATTCGTTGATCAAAACTGGAGCAATGAACGGATAAGGACAGGGGAACTGAAACTTAAGGATACGCAATTGATAGTAATAGCCCAGCAATCTTTGAAAAGACTAGTGCAACAGGCATCTGTAGATTCTCTTAAGAAAGAGCTGGGAACAGTTACTCATCTCATGGCTGGCTGTTGCTGATGGCGGAAACCTTTTTATGCAGAATGACATGACAAGGTGGCGTGTCTCATTCACTGGAAATTCTGTAAGTATTACAGTATCAGTGAACATAAGAATTGACGCTGCTGGGTCAGACCAGTGGTCCGCTCCCGCGGTGGCCCTTAGGTCAAAGACCAGGGTTCATAGTCGAAAATGCGCAGGCCAATCGAGCGCTGACAATACGGAGCAGACAATCACACGCAGGACATCAGTGTGCCAGACTTAAACTTAATTTTAAAGTGGTCCGAGTGGGGGTTTGGGGAGGGAACCCCTGCAGTTAAGTTAGTACTGTTTGCGCTGCCGTTGGGGGGGGGGGGGACCCCCAATTATAGAGGGAAGAGGCATTTTTCCCTTTTTTTAAAGGAAAAACATCAATTTCCTCTGTAATATGTGGGGGGGGGTTCCCCCCCCCCTACATACACCCCCAACAGCAGTGGCAACAGTACTAACTTAAGTGGGGTGGGGAGGGAGTTCCCCCTCAGAGCACTTTAAAATTTAAGTCCGGCGCGCTGATGTCCCTGCGCACGATTATCTGCGCCGTATTGTCGGCGCTCGATTGTCTCGCGTGCTTTTGTCCCGTCACCAAAGACCAGTGCCCTAACTGAGACTAGCCTTACCTGCGTACGTTCTGGTTCAGCAGTGTACTGGAAACACATTGGGATCAGGATCCTGTGAGAATCGAAGGAAGGGAAGAAGTTATGATCCACCTGGAACATTCCCATCCTGGCTGATAAAAAGCAGAAAGATTAGTGGCCCACATAAATAGCAGTCCTATCTTTAACCGAGAAGTCACCGCTTAACCAGGTAAATGTTTGGCAGCCAAAAAAAAAAATACCAGATATTCAATGCCGGCGCTGGAAACGGCCTGTCATTGGATATCCGGTGGCAAGCAGTCGGAGTTCCCATCACAAATGCAGTGGAAGTAGATTTCACAGATGGAAGATGCTTCACAGTGAGTAACTTGTTTCATAGCAGGCTGGGCAATAGAGGAGATTCTGGTAGATGAGAGAGCAAAAGCCCCTGTTTATTCCGGTTCTAGAATTCTTCTCTTCCTTTGTTTAACCTCAAAGCTTGTGATATTATTACTTCCCCATATTGTCTGACATTTTCAAATATTGGCCTTTCTTGCAGCTTAAGAGTTTAATTATCTCCTACCCAGAGGAAACAATTGGGTTTTGTTCCATATTTCATATTCCAATCTTATTAGTTGATGTTTACTTACCAGTTTTAAAAGATGGTATTTTTAAAATGTGAAATTAATTTTGGAAAATTATTTGAGAGCGTTCAGCAGGGCTTGGTCCTAGCATTCACATCGGCTCAGCCAGCATTCTTAGTGCTTCGAAGCTGCAGTAGCGTTTGTCTATATACCGGCTTGGCACAGAAACGTGACAGCAGAGAAAGACCAAATGGCCCATCCAGTCTGCCCATCCACAGAATCCAATATCCTCTCCTCTCCCTAAGAGATCCCACCTACCTGTTCTACGCTTTCTTGAATTCAGACACAGTCTTTGTCTCCACCACCTCTACCAAGAGACAATTCCACGCATCTTCCACCCTTTTGGTAACAAAGTATTTCCTTAGGTTACTCCTGAGCCTATCACCACTTAACATCATTCTATGCCCTCTCACTGTGGAGTTTCCTTTCAATTGAAAGAAACTCGCCTTGTGTATTTATGCCATAGAGGTATTTAAACGTCTCTATCATATCTCCCCTCTCCTGCCTTTCCTCCATAGTATACATATTGAGATCTCTAACTCTGTCTCTGTACGCCTTATGATGTAGACCAGGGGTCTCCAAAGTACCTCCTCGAGGGCCGAATCCAGTCAGGTTTTCGGGATTTCCCCAATGAATATGCATGAGATCTATGTGCATGCATTGCTTTCAATGCATATTCACGGGGGAAATCCTGAAAACCTGACTGGATTCGGCCCTCGAGGAGGGACTTTGGAGACCCCTGATGTAGACCATCAACTATTTTAATAGCCTTCCTTTGGACAAACTCCATCCTGTTCATATCTTTTTGAAGGTGTGGCCTCCAGAATTGTACACAATATTCTAAATGAGGTCTCACCGGAGTCTTATACAGGGGCATCAATACCTCCTTTTTCCTACTGGCCATACCTCTCCCTATGCACCCAAGCATTCACCATCGTCTTTTAAACCTACTTGACCACCTTAAGATCATCACAACAATGCCACCCAAGACTAGCTCCTCTTTTGTGCACAAAAGTTCTTCACCCCCTAAACTGTACTGTTCCCTTGGGTTTCTGCAGCCCAAATACATGACCTTTCATTTCTTAGCATTAAATCTTAGCTGCCAAATTCCAGACCATTCCTCAAACTTCGCTAGGTCCTTCCCCATGCTCTCCAAACTATCAGGAGTGTCTACTCTATTGCAGATTTTGGTATCACAGAAACGAATCAGATTTGTCTGACTTGACCTGTCTCTAGTGAAACCTGAAAAACTTTACTATTCTCTAAAAGTGTTTCCATTAATTTACTTACTACAGAAGTCAGACTTACTGGCCTCTAGTTCCCAACCTTTTCCTTTCTTTTGCTTTTTTTTTTTTTTTTTTTTTGGGGGGGGGACCATTTTAGATGTCTAGCCAATATCTGACTCATTACCATGTTGGTTTCTTTACGTTTAAAACAACCGTAATAAATAATGTATAAGCTCTCTGATGTATGTGAGATCTCTGGGTGAACTGATTATATGTAATTTCCAGCAAAAGAGCCAAACATCTATAAATGAACATATTTGGGTAATTTTCATTATTTTTCTCATTCCCCGGGAATGTTCCATTGCGTATACAGGCGATATTTTAATTGTAGCCCCTATGAACATCACATTTGTTCAAATACTGTCATTTTTCTCCAAGTCACACATAGAAGCCAATTTTTGTCTAAATCTCAGTTTCAGGAGGAGGAAAAAAAAACGATGGGGCTGATATTACAGAAATGTGAATTCATCTCTTTTTCTGCAGACTTCTCATTAAACATTTCTAGAAAAAAAAATCATAGCAATGAATTAAAATGCAAATCAGATCTTCTTGTTAAGGATTTCTATTTAAAAAGAAAAGTTTCAGTGAGCATATTGGAATGCAAAATGCTGAAATGCAGGCTTCATTTTTAAACCAAATTATTTTCTATGCCATATGCTAAACTTAGAAAAAGGAAACCTGCTTTAGCACACAGGCTTTGGTATTTTTTTGAGAGTGTAGTGTAATTAGAAGCTGAATTACTATCTAAGAGGTTTGTGCACTAAGGAGCATTAGGGTTAATGTGTGCTAATGGCCTCTGCAGGAACAGCCCTGTCCAATGTGCATTGTCTGCCTATCTGCTCTCATTATTAAGGATGTGTAGTTAAGAACATAAGGGGTTGCCGTACTGGGACAGACTGAAGGTCCATCAAGCCCAGTCTCCTGTTTCCAACTGTGGCCAACCCAGATCACAAGTATCTGGCAGAAACCCAAAGAGTAGCAACATTCCAGAGCTGAGACTGTGATGTCATAATGCCTCATTCCACCAATGCCTAAGAGCCAACCTCAGCAGTGATGTCACAATGGCTTGATTGTCCTAGACTTGGCTCATATAAGAATATAAGAATTGCCATATTGGGACAGACCGAAGGTCCATCAAGCCCAGTACCCTGTTTAAAACAGTGGCCAATCCGGATCCCAAGTACCTGGCAGAAACCCAAAGAGTAGCAACATTCCAGAGCTGAGATTGTGATGTCATAATGCCTCATTCCACCAATGCCTAAGAGCCAACCTCATCAGTGATGTCACAATGACTTGATTGTCCTATACTAGGGCTCACATAAGAGCATACCGGGACAGACCAAAGGTCCATCAAGCCCCGTATCCTGTTTAAAACAGTGGCTAACCCAGGTCACAAGTACCTGGCAAGATCCCAAAAGAGTAAAACAGATTTTATGCTGCTTATCTTAGAAATAAGCAGTGGATTTTTCCAAGTCCATCTTAAACAGTGAGTTGGGGTTGAAGTTCTCAGGGAGCGTTCTCTCTCTCTCTCAGATAGCCTTTGGCCTTCTATTCCCAGGTACTCTGCCTTTCTATAAGTAACTGACCAACAGATTAAAATATATTTTGGAAAAACTCTTTGAATCCTGCTTTCCTTGTATATTCCCCGAAACCCTTCACTGTAGACACAGAATAGGAGAAAGCCTTTTGAAAATGGAGCCTAGAGCATATTTTATGGATGAAGATGGACTCAACTGAAATCTTCACCTAGCACTCTTTTTTAAAAATTATTATTATTATTATTTAGGACCTCCAAAGGCTTAATCCACAATTTCAGACTGTTGCAGCCTAGAAACTTGTTTTATATAATATTGGTATTTTTTTTTCTGTCCACTTTGCTTTTCTTGCTAAGAGTTTAGAGTTAGCTGGAGAAGGCACAAAAGTGGTATCTCCAGGCCTCCATCCTCTGAAATGTTTGCTCTCTTCTGCCACCTTTTGGTAGCTTTCATGCAGTTCCTATTACCAGAAATACGCTCATAGGCTTCTGAACCTTGAAATATCAGCATGTGTCTTTCTGAAGTGACAAATGATCGTACGTAGAAGCCAGAAAATTCAAATCATTGACAGTTACATGAATTCAGCAAATAGTTAATGTGCTATTCATTAAAACACCTGAATGAGGAAAATAGCATCTATTAGTGTGCATAAATTCTTAGGAAGGAAGAAAATGACCCTCGCCCAAGGGACATTGTTCCGCCTCTCTCCTGGGAATTTGCAAGGCCATAGAAACAAGGTTTACAAATAACAAGGAGTCTACCTGGAATTTCTTCTCCCACAAGGATGGGGCGGCTGGTTCTGCTTGAGTAAGGAATAATTTCCGTTCTTAATCAGAGCTGCTTGTCTCAGCTGTCGACAGCTGAAAGGCTTCACAATGAATCGAAAGGAAAAAAAAAAAAATCTCAACCCACTATGTTAGGGTTTTTTTTTTTTTCATGGCTTAGTTGTAATTTAATAATTTCTTCCTTACATTTCAGAGATGACTCACAAGACATAGAAGCGGATGGAAAACCTGTAATGAACAGGCTGCTCATGTAGACACAGTGAAAGTCGGGGCAGAGAATGAAAATAGTCATTTTGCCATTCTCCAGGCTTTGGATTTGTATGAAATCTATTGTGGGTACCCTGGCAAAATGCATTCTTCCCATAATTACATTTTCCTCTATTCATCTACCACTCTAAGAATAGAAAGGGAGGCACTTTAGAGAGAAGAAAAGTGAAGATTTGAGGTTTCCCACCTCTTTGCAGTAAACCGGCACCCATGGGAATTGCTAGATACTGGACAAATGGAGTTTCTAGTTGCTTGAGAGTTACTATTAAAAATAGGCCTAACTAATACTATACCCCATACTATGCCATGCCATAAACTGTTCCAGACACACTACCGGACATGTGGTAGGCAAAGCATGGGCGTGCTCAGGTGTGGCATGCCAAGTTTACACTTAAATTTCTGTCAGAAATGGATTTTATTTTCATTTTTAAAGTAATACATTCTTTAATTTTTTTTCTGGTTGCTTGAGTTCCGGTTAACAGAGAGTCTACTGTATTTCCTTTTCTGGGAGATTTTTTTTTTCTCCTTTTGCAGAGTTTTAGAAGCATTAGAAATTCCTTGCCATGATCAGTGGAAGTCCAAATGCTTTTGAGCCAGGCTATTAAACTATGGATTTCTTAGGGGACTTTTTGGATGACAGGGATGCACTGTTTGAAACAAATATGAAATTCTCATAGGAATTCCTTTTCTGCAAGTGTTGACCTTTCCCCCCCCCCTCCCATGTTCTCCCCAAACTCAAACTCTACCTCGCTGGTTCCATCATTGTCAATGAAAAATAATTACTCACTTTTGGTACAAATTAGATTTTCTACTGTTGCAGGGATGGAATTTGAGTTGTTGGGGATAAGAATAGCCATACTGGGACAGACTGAAGTTCCATCAAGCCCAGTATCCTGCTTCCAACAGTGGCCAACCAAGATCCCAAGTAGTAAAACCGATTTTACGCTGCTTATCCTAGGAATGAGCAGTGGATTTCCCCAAGCCACCTCATTAATGGCCTATGGTCTTCTCTTGTAGGAAATTGTCCAAACCTTTTTAAACCCTGCTAAGCTAACTGATTTCACCACATTCTTTGGCAACAAATTCCAACGTTGAATTGCCATTCTCTAATTTCCTATTTCATTTTCTGTTTTATAAATTAATTAAAATCAAAGAAAAGCAGACGTTTACAAAAATCCCACTCCATCATAGACCAAACATAACAAAACAAGAACATCATGTCCCTCCCCCATCTCTTAGCTCATCATATCTGAGGGGTCTCAAATGGGGCAG
Organism: Geotrypetes seraphini; assembly: GCF_902459505.1. NCBI lineage: Eukaryota > Metazoa > Chordata > Amphibia > Gymnophiona > Dermophiidae > Geotrypetes > Geotrypetes seraphini. The sequence goes on along the minus strand of NC_047101.1, from coordinate 6,764,080 downwards.
AAGCGATTCCCAGTTGCTCCTGCCAAAGATTGGCAACTTACCTGGACCCACTCCTACCCTTCCGTCGTCTCTCCTCTAGTCTCCACTGCCTTTCCCCTCAACCCCAAAATGTCTCCTAAACACCTGATCCATTCCTCATAGCCCCTCCCTACCCCATCCCAAACACGATGCACATCCCTCAATGCCTAGCAGCCATATTGCTCCTGAAGAAACCTGATTTCATGATATATTGTTAATGGCAACATAATATATTTTTTTTACATTCTTTAATGCATGTGCTTTTTAGACTATTTGGTGGGTACCTTCTGCAAATGGTCACTAAACTCTCAGCAAGAAAAATGAAGTGAATAGGAAAAAAATAAAATGATATAAATCTACTGTCTGGGTAATAACAGCCTGAAATTGTGTCCTTAGTCATTGGAGGTCCTAAAAATAATAAAAAGAGTAAGAAATGGTAATTGCGGTTGAGTCCCTGCTGATAAGAGGCAGTCTTTATCCCCCCAAAAATACCCTCTAGGCTCCATTTTCAAAAGGCTTTCTCCTATTCTCTGTCCATGCTGAAGCACTCAAACAGCATGCAGGCTGATTTCCCTCACACTCTGGGGAGAAGATCAGATCTTCAGTCCTAAACCATCAGAGCTGAGGTCATTAGCCGGATGCTGGGATGAGGAACCCTGCTGGGGACAGGAGACAGACTTCAGTGTACACTGCTGTTCATTTCACACTTGTACATTTTATCTAGAAGAAAAACTCAACCAATGACTTTTTTTTAAAAAAAAACCCCCAGAATTTTCCATCTTTCTTAGTTAGTAGGCAATACAATGAAACCTTCCGCCCGATGTGTGGCGGCAGCCAAAAAAGCAAACAGGATGCTAGGAATTATTAAAAAAGGGATGGTTAACAAGCCTAAGAATGCTATAATGCCCCTGTATCGCTCCATCGTGCGACCTCACCTGAATATTGCGTTCAGTTCTGGTCTCCTTATCTCAAGAAAGATATAGCGGCGCTAGAAAAGGTTCAAAGAAGAGCGGCCAAGATAATAAAGGGGATGGCACTCCTCTCAGTTAGGGATCTTCAGCTTGGAAAAGAGGCGGCTGAAGGGTGATATAATTGAAGTCTACAAAATCATGAGTGGTGTAGAACGGGTACAAGTGGATCAACTTTTTTTACTGCATCAAGATTTACAAACACTAGTGGACACTTGAAGAATCAATTGTCAGTTGTTAAGAAGCCTCTGCTTGCCCTGGATCGGAAGCCTGGAATGTTGCTACTCCTTGGGTTTTAGCCAGTTACTAGTGACCTGGATTGGCCACCGTGAGAACGGGCTACTGGCCTTGATGGCACCATTGGTCTGACCCTGTAAGGCTATTCTTATATTCTTAAGTTTCGTACCTGGCCCAAGATCATGAGGAGCTGCAGTGGAAATTGAACCCAATTCCCCAGATTCTCAGGCCGCTGCACTAACCACTGGGCTAAACCTTTATAAAACTAGACAAGAGAAAAAAGAGAGCACACAAGCCAGATGGCTATTTGTATGTCCTTTAATGATGCCAGTTAAAACGCTTACAAATGCATTTTTTGCTGAAAAGCAGATAGCTTTCAACACTTCCACATGTTCACTGAAACCTTAAGAGACTCAAACTGGACGAGAAATCTCAAGATTTATTTTAAAACTGCAGCTACAAAGAGACTGTATATCCCTTATATGAAATCGGAGCAGTCCTAACATCAAACGATTGCAAAGATAGACATGCATGAAAGGGAGGAAGAAAAGAATATTAGAACGATGCATTTATTTAGCATCAGCAATTAGAGCTGGTGGATTCAGTGAGTATACACAACATCTCTGAATATAACACTCAACACAGCTGTTGGTGGGAAAAGGTTAATGACTCATTCGCTAAAAGGCATTTCCCACACAGGAAAGCTAGGGACCTCCCTCCACTTCAAAATCACTGAGCTCTGGAACAACCTTACCTCCCCTCTTCGGAACTTGAGCTCTCTCCAAGTTTTCCGCAAACATCTGAAAACCTGGCTTTTCTCAAAAAATGTAAGTCTCCCTCCAACTTAGGAATCAAGGAAACTCTTATATCTTGGCATCCCAAGTCCTCTAAATTTTCTTCACACTTCTACCTCTAACCCTCTGTTGTAGTTCCTTCCTATTTCTCCTACTGTAAACCGCGTTGAGCTCTACGAACGTGGAGATGATGCGGTATACAAACCTAAGGATTAGATTAGATTAGATTAGATCAAACATACAAAGGCGGGAACTGCATAAGGTAAACCAATATGACTATGGAGGCAGAGGGACCAGGAGGGAAAAAAAAAAACCAAATACAAAATAAAGCTAAAATGAACAGCTAATCTACAGACTATTGGCATCCCTGGTAAAATCATATTGAGTTGGCTGCATGAATACTGTTGGATACAGAGATGTTACCCTTGAAAGATGCTGGAACATAAGAACATAAGAATAGCCTTACTGGGCCAGACCAATGGTCCATGAAGCCCAGTAGCCCATTCTCATGGTGGCCAATCTGGGTCCCTATTACCTGTCCAAAACCCAAGGAGTAGCAACATTCCAGCATCTCAAAGAACAGCAAGATTGCGGAACCCCAATGAAAGCAACATTCCAGAGCTGAGATTGTGATGTCATAATGCCTCGGAGCCAACCTCATCAGTGATGTTACAATGGCTTGATTGTCCTCACTTGGCACACGTAAGAGGATAAGAATAGCCATACAGGTCAAACCAATTGTCCATGAAGCCCAGTAGCCTGTTCTCACGGTGGCCAATCCGGGTCCCTAGTACCTGGCCAAAACCCAAGGAGTAGCAACATTCTAGCATCTCAAAGAACAGCAAGATTCCAGAACCCCAATGAGAACAACTTTCCAGAGCTGAGACTGTGATGTCATAATACCTCTCCACCAATGCCTAAGAGCCAGCCTCTTCAGTGATGATACAATGGCTTAATTGTCTTAACTTGGCTCATATAAGAACATAAGAATAGCCTTACTGGGTCAGACCAATGGTCCATTCAACCCAGTAGCCCGTTCTCACGGTGGCCAATCCAGGTCCCTAGTACCTGGCCAAAACCCAAGGAGCAGCAACATTCCATGCTACCGATCCAGGGCAAGCAGAGGCTTCTCCTATGTCTTTCTCAATAACAGACTATGGACTTTCCCTCCAGGAAATTGTCCAAACCATTTTTAAAACCAGGCAATAAAGGACAGTGAATCAGAGTGTTGGAAAGAAGTGATGAAATTCTCACAGTGGGATTATTCCTGAAATGTGTATTGTATGTCCCATGTAAGTGATGGTACTTGGAAGTGTTGTAGCCCTGTCCTTCTCGTGAGACTGGAAGACTGGGCAACAAAATGGCAGGTGATGTTTAACGTGAGCAAGTGACACAGGTGGGAAAGAGGAACCCAAACTATAGCTATGTGATGTCACGAAAAATGTTAAAAATAAAAGTCAGTAGGAGCATTTCTTTTCCCTTCTTGTTACTGTTCAGCTATAGTGATCACCTTACTGAGATTTGGTACAAGGTTACCAGGTCAAGTTGCTCAGTGACATTTGATGAGAGAAATTTATTCTCTCCCGCTTAGGAAAGCTTCTGTGGAGATCCCCTGTGAGTGGCCATATTGGCACTTCCAGGTAGGCCCTTGTTCTTATGTTTTTATGATTCTGTTCAGGCGCTATCAGTAATATTTTGACAAGTCGTTAGATATTAATTATCTTAAAATGATACTTTTTTTTAGCCTAAAGTGCTCTGAAACGCCAACTCCTTACCAAGGCAGCGAACCCTATGTGTCTATGCAATAAATCACACCATCTAATGCAAAAGTAGCTACGAGCGGATTTTAGCCTTCTCTCGTCACCAGCCTTTGTTTTTACCGTTGTTCTGAAGTACATGAAAATAATGGAAAGCCCTAAAATTATAAACATCAAATCAGAGACCTATTTATAATTTCAGAGAGAGAAAAAAATCCAATTACAACATTCTGCACGCTACATTTACCCATTTTCACTCAGGCAAAATAGTTGGATAGCCTCGTTTATTTTTTAGCCCATGCAATCTGCATCTCTGCTTAGCAATTACCGGACATGGAAACCGCAGGACAGCTCAGTCTCTCAGCTTTCTTAAGTTTATCAGAAAGTAAAGAAAGAGCTCCAAGCTCCAATTAGTCATGGATCACAGAACTCGTGTGTGACCCAGGCTTATGATGTATTTATCTGTTTGAATCTTTTTTCTGTAGTAGGTGAAAATGAAGAATTTCCCTGTCCCTGTTCAGAACAAGTCGCTTACATGTATGCATGTGCCAGTTGTGTGTCTAAATGTATCCCTTTGGGTGCTTAAGTGGTATTGTACCAAAAGGCATGCAAATGGCATTGTATACATTTGTAAGGGGGAGAGCATGGACTGACCACAGGAAAGGCAGACATAAATATGACCATGTCACACCGTTACTGAGATCCCTTCACTGGCTTCCTGTCTACTGTAATTTTCCAAAATCCTATATGGTATTTTTTCTCCTTTGGTTCCTGTCTCATTTAATTCACAAGAAATCTCTAATTCTAGGAGTTCTCAGAAATATAAACTGTTAACGGAAGAAAAACTATGGCCAATTTCTGTCGATCATTTCCTTTTTTATTCGTAAAAGTTTGGAATGACCTTCCTTCTATAATTGGAGTTCTCTCTCATTATCCACTTTTCGTAAAGTACTGAAGACATATTTATTTTGGAAATTTACTACTGATCCTTCTTTTTCAACCAACCATAAAAGATAAAAAATTTTGGCCTAAAAGATATAGGTCTCCTTTTATTAAGGCGTGCTAAGCGTTTTAGTGCATGTTTAGCATGTGCTAAATCAACATGTGCGCTAACCGCTAATGCGTCCATAGGATTTATCACGCGCTAAAATGCATAGCGCACCTTTGTAAAAGAGAGGGATAGTTTCTGTTCTAATCTCTTGTACAATCCATAATAATAAAACGCTAAGCGCGCATGCGCACTCTTAATGCCATGTTGCCTGATCTGTAGTTCCGTGGCCGGCAGAGTGCGCATGTGCGCGTACAATGACCCCCACGCTCGCGGCAGCAGAAACCAAATAGCGGCCTGGGAAGAGAAGCGCTGAACAAAAACACTCCTTTGCCGGCTCCCCACTTACTCGGTACGTTTTTTTCGCGGTCTGACCCTCCCGACGTCTGACAGGCTCCCGTAGTCCCTTACCGCCCCCCCCCTCCCTTCCTGCGGTCCCGACTACAAACCTGCCGATTCCAGCAGCGTCTGTAGCACTCTACACTGCTGCTTCGGGGCCTTCTACTGCCCTGATTTGCTCTGCTGCATCTCTGATGATGTCATCAGGGACGTGCCAGAGTAAATCAGGGCAGTAGAAGGGCTTGAAGCAGCGTGTGTAGAGTGCTGCAGACGCTGCTGGAATCACCAGTTTGTCGGGACCGTGGGAAGGGAAGGGGGGGCGGGAAGGGAATAAAGGAGCAGGCCAGACTGCGTGAAGGGAAAGTGGGGGGGGGGGAGGGGAAATGCTGCTGCTGCACAGGGAAGTGGGGGAGAGAAATGGAGGGGGAAGGGATGCTGCTGCTGTAGCTGCTGATAAAGATTTATGCCAAGATCACAGCAGAGAGACTTAATTGTACTTAGAAGAGCTTGGCTCATACATAGACTTCAAAGTACAGGCTCACAAAGACAGACAGACAAAGGGGGCCAGGGAGAGAGATAGACAGAAAGAAAGGCAACGGGAGGGAACAGACATATATTCTAGCACCCGTTAATGTAACAGGCTAAAATACTAGTTTATTAATATCTTGTTAACCAAGCTGAGACCTCCTGTTGGGATGAATCGGTCTATAAAATCAAAGATTAGGGATGTACAGAATATTATACATTGTCTGCACACCTGTTACTTTTAGATGTCGCCATTTATGAGGGATGACCTTCCACTTCTTTTAAGGAGTTCCAGCTCACTTCAACCTTTTCGCAAATCCTTAAAAACTACTTTTTTTTTGCTAAACACTTTGAAAATTAACTTTACCAAACTTAGGGTTCCTTTTATCAAGCCGTGCTAGCGGGGTTAGCACGTTGGACATTTCATCACGCGCTAACCCCCGCGGCCGGCTAAAAAACGAACGCCCGCTCAATGAAGGCGTTAGCGGCTAGCGCGGCAGGCGGTTTAACGTGCGGTATGACGTGCGTTAAACCTCTACTGCAGCTTGATAAAAGGACCCCTTAGTCTAATTCTTTTCTGGTTTTTTATTCGATAATTTAACTATTGTAAACTGAGTCGAGCTTTCCTTGAATGATGACTTAGTCTATAAAGTCAAGCATTAGATTAGATTAGATTATGCCAGATGTACATCAGGCTTCGTCTCTGGCAGTATTCAAATCCAGACTCAAATCCCACTTCTTTGAAGCTCCTTTCAGGTCCAAATCTCAACTCACCTTCTAAACACCAATATCTGTCTTCTCGTTCCCTCTGTAATTCCCCCACCTGTGTATTGATGCACCTTCTTGTCCAGTTTGTCTTGACTAGATTGTAAGCTCTTTAGAGCAGGGACTGTCTCTTCTATGTTTTGTTGTTCAGCGCTATGTATGTCTAGTAACTCTATAGAAAGGATTAGTGATAGTGGTAGAAGCTGTCTGGACGCTCAGTGAAATCACAATGCATCTGGGTCATACCCAGAATTCTTGATGACATCATAATGCATCTGGGTCATACCTAGAATTCTTGATGACATCACAATGCATCTGGGTCATACCCAGAATTCTTGATGACATCATATATGGTTCCCCCACCTGAGCACTGTGTATCGATGCACCTTCTTGTCCAGTTTGTCTGTCTTGACTAGATTGCAAGCTCTTTTAAGCAGGCTCAGGTAGAAGTCTCAATAAAACATTTTGCTGCACCTTCTAAAGTGAGTGCATGTGTGTAGGGCTCCAGGAAGATCTGGACTGGACTCTGCCCTAGTCAACATAAGTTACCAACATTAAAAATAATATTAAAAAAACCCAGAAATTGTACAAATATAAAACCAACCTCAAATCCCAAACTGGAGCACAGAAACCTCCCTCTCCCAGATGAAAAAGGAAAAAAGGATTAACTAGCCTTCAAATTATAGCAACGCCACCCAGAGGGTACATTCATACGGCCACAAACTCAGCCTCCGCACAACGAATTCATTATCTGTTGTTGATTTCTAACGACTATCAAATTTCTTTTAGTCATTTCCAAATAACAAGAAGAGCCAAGCTTTATTATATTACTAAGAGAGAAAAAAAAAGCCCCACAGTTTTCCATTTGTTTACGAAGCCAGATTTTTTTTTTTTTCTACAGAATGCTGTGGGAAATGCGCCAAGTGGCAGCTGCCACCGGGGTGGTGGATTTGGGCTATTTATCAACAGATGACAATACACCGGCTCATTTCTAAAACAGAAGTGCGCACTGCATGTGATAAAAATGTGTGAAGAAGCGTGGGTGCCGATGGTAATAGTTTTCTCTGAGACGGACATTTGCATCTTCAAATAGGTGGGTTCTTTTGCAGCTGATATATCAAGTAGCCATAAAAACAAGTAAATAGATGAATAAAATAGCAGTTTCCTTGTCATGTAACATTGGGGTCCCTCAGGGCTTCATTTGCACAGGATTATGGGTATTTCGCCTATTTTTTTGCCTATCAGCAATCTCTACTGAGCTCTGAACTTAGGTTCCTCTCTTCATACGCATACAGTACATGTAATCCTTCTATTCTAAAAATCACTGTAAGTGCTAGAAGTGCTTAAGCAATTTGCCTGTTTGTAGCCACGTAATCAATACAAAATAGCAAGATAACTTGTTAAGACTTAAGGTTCCTTTTACTAAGGTGCATGTTACAATGCCACACACGCTAAACGCTAACGCCTCCATAGAGCTTGCCTTAGTATTTTTCGTTTAGCGCGTGGTTTGCGTGCACTAATATTTAGCTTGCGCTAAAAACGCAAGTAAAAGGAGCCCTTAGTATCAAAAGTAATAAAGACCATGAAGACTAACGAACACCGAATGGAACTTTCAATCCTCTGAAGCAACCCCGCTCTACTCTGTAACACCTCTGGACATGTCCAGAAATCCTCTTCTGTAATCCGCCATGAACTGCAAGGTAATGGCAGAATAAAAATCACCTTTTGTAATGTAACTTGTAAAACTTAGCTGTAGTCACGTCGGGGAGGGGAATGTAACTGCTGACACGATCATGTTTCGCCAGAATGGCTGTTTCAAGGCGCACTCCCCCCTATGAAGAGGTAAAAGTATATATTAAAACATATTTATGCAGAAAAAAGTAGTATATATATTATAAAAAGTTTTGTTCTGTGACATATGTACTTTCAGCCTGGGATTGGCATGTGGGATCTCTCAGAGAGAGAGATAATGGTTACTGTGGATGGGCCGACTGGATGGGCCATTTATTTGGCCTTTATCTGCCATCATGTTTCCATGTTTCTAAGAGGAAACAGCAAGGTTAGGATGGCAGGGGAAATACTGTAATGTAATGTAATGTAATGTAATTTATTTCTTATATACCGCTACATCCGTTAGGTTCTAAGCGGTTTACAGAAAATATACATTAAGATTAGAAATAAGAAAGGTACTTGAAAAATTCCCTTACTGTCCCGAAGGCTCACAATCTATACTCATGTGTAGAGGACATTTCCAAACCTACATTAATACTTATGTAAGAAAATTCTATCTGCATGAAAAACAAATGCTGGCATGCATGCGACCTAATTTTTTAAATGAATGTACACTAATTTGCATGAGTTCCTTTCCATAGATTCTCAAGTCATTTTGTATTCTTACCTCGTCAGGCCCCTTGCCCATAAGTTCACTGTTTAGTTGTGATATTGTTGGAATTAAAAATAAGAAGCCAGTTGCCTGGTCTTGCTTGCCACTGAATAACATCCACCGCTAGATATCTGGATGAAAACTGAGTGGCACATGTGCCAATTTTGTTCTCTCCTGTATTTATTTCCTTCAGTCAACACTGCCATCCCTCTGATGGCTAGATTCTCCAGCAGACGTTTGTCAGGGTAATGGGCGATGCCTAGTATTGTATGCACGCTGCGAGGTTGATTTTTAAATGAAATGAAGCTAATGCAAAGCGTAAAATGGTGTAATTCTTTATATGTTCTGGTGCTTCCCGGAGAGAACTCTTTTTCAAACGCATATATTATTTATGGATGCAAAAGAGTCCTGTAAGCCTTTATTGATGCAAAGATTGCTTCAAGAATGGGTTGGCAGCCTCGCAGTATTGGCCAAGGACACTGCAGACAAGCAAAGGTGCTCTTTAGACCGCTTATTTCTGGGGTTCATTTGCCGACTCAGTTCAGCCCGTGAGCTTCCTGTTCTCTTACACCGACCGATTCACTTGCACCGCATTGATGTGGCTGGCCGACGTTTTGACCGTTATTGTAGAATCATCCCCATTTGTAGATGGTGGCATCTGCGTGCACGTTTCACGTAAGTGCGTAAATTGTCATTTCAGAATGGCACTAGTTGCACCTAGAGACCCAAATCAAGTACTGTGTTCCAAAGGGCATTGCCTCTCACCCGACCCATCCTATATACATTACATTACATTACATTAATGATTTCTATTCCGCTTGTACCTTGCGGTTCAAAGCGGATTACATAAGAAGAAGCTGGACATTTCCAGGAGGGTACATGACATTTAGGGTAAGACATAGTAACAGAATGAGTATATTCTTAGTAACATTAGATGAAAGCAGTTATATTACATTACATATCAAATCTTTTCCAGGCGTTGGTAGGTAATATGATTCGGTAGGATGAATCGTGTTTGATTTTTAATTTTATTTTTAATTTTTTTTATTTTTTATTTTTATTTTTTTTATTTTTTGGTCAGTTGAGGGTATGGTGCCAGGGAGTGGGTAAACCTGGTCGGTGTACGTGGAAGAGGAGAGTGAGATTAGGTGTTTTGAATATGCTTTTTGAAAAGTAGTGTTTTGATTTCTTTACGGAATGCTTTGAAGTCAGATGTTGAGGTTAACAATCTGGTTATGGAGGGTTCGAGTTTTGCTGCATGTGTTGCTATGAGGTTATCATAAAGCTTTTTGCGATGAGTGCCGTTGAGTGGTGGGTATGAGAATGGTGTCAGTGATCTTCTTATTCTGAGTGGAAGGTTACGTTTAGACGATCGATTAGATAGGCAGGTGCTGTACCGTTGAGTACTTTGAAGATTAGACAGTATAGTTTGAATTGGATTCTGGCTCTAATCGGTAGCCAATGTGAGTCTAGGTAGGCGTTAGTTATGTGGTCATATTTTCCGAGGGAATAGATTACTCTATATACTCTACCAATACTTCACCCATGGTTTTATACTGGCCGTTCCCCTTCGCTACCGCGACTACCAGCGTTTAGTGTGTTTCAATATCCACAGGAACAAGTGTTTTTTCTGCATATGTTTCGTATCCACCTTTGGCTCTCTTTCTGTTTGCAAAAGAGCCCAGGAGATTGACATCCTTTACAACTTCTATTCTATCGCCTTCAAGCTCAAAATCTTCATAATTTTCCATGTTCACGATCTTCGTCTTTCTTATGTTCAGTTCTAATCCCATGTCAGATCCCTAGTATGTGTCAAATTAGGCTAAAACTTGTATCAAAAAAACTTATACTGTACTATGGCAAATTGTAACCCGTCAACTGTATATTATGTATGCTAACCTGTAACCCATTTTGAGCTCTTTGGGGGGAGAACGAGATAGAAATTAAATAAATAAACTTAAGCGAGCATTTTAGAAAAGATTCTGTGTTGGCAATCCTTTTCAAAAATACCACCGGAATTCAGCGTGTGCCAACCTGGATGTCTCAATTCCAATCCCTGTGATCTATGGAAAATAGGCTTCCACGTGCTCACGCTCTGTGCATGGTTCCTCTTGCATCGTCCGTTGCATTGTAATGTATTCTGGTCCTTCAGCTTTGAAGTTTTCTTTTAAAAGTCTAAAATAAAAAAGAAGAAGCTAAAAATGTTAAAAGAAATGCAGAGCCTGAATAGACAGGTGACGACAAGTCAAGCTGTGATAAGATTTACATCCGAGTTCCCGTGGCAGTGTCCATTATCATCATAAGATCAATAGACAGTACGGATCAGTTAGATGTGCTGAGCCAAAGGCAAGGGCATTTAAAGACGGGGGCTTTGGCAATTATCTGATAACGACTGCGGCCAAAATGCACCATCTCTGATAGAACAGAGAATCAGAGGATAACAGGTTTTAAAGCTCTGTATCAGTGGCTGCATTCAGCAGGATTCTATTGTCAACTGATGCCCGTTGAGTTGGTGGCCAGTTGGCCTACACTGTTGTTCCAGGTATTAATTATTTGCAAAAGTCTACCATGTCAGATTGCTATTTTTAGGTTACGAGACAGCGCGAAAAATAAAACAATAGAAGTGGAAACTCTCAAAATATCTGGGAAGTGATTTTCTTTTTAAAAAAAATATTTTGGGCCCTTGGGGGGGCCATGACAAGATGGCACCATACTAGGTTGCTCATCGAGGGAGCTCCAAGTCCTTGGTTGATTTCCTTTAAGTTATGGGGAAGAAGAAAGCCAAGAGAAAGGGGATTTCTTCCTTGAACACTGCGTCAATTAGAGGCCCAATCGATGCTCACCTGAAGACGGGTACCTCATGCCCAGTTTGAGAACTTATTCTCACATTGAGCTTGTACACTAGATCACCGATGGGACATGCTGATGTGTTTTACTTCCACTGATGCCAGATGGGGAGCTTATATGTGAGCTGCTGACACCAAATGCAACCACAGGATCATATATCATATATATCACATCTCTTACCAAACTCATAAATTCTGCCCTATTATCAGGCCTATTCTCCACTGAAATGGGACACATCGCATTGACCCCTTTACTGAAAAAAGCTGACCTAGACCCCTCCATACCATCCAACTACCGTCCAATAGCAAATATCCCTCTCCTCACCAAACTGCTCGAGTCTATCATATCTACCCAGCTCTCTTCCTACTTAGAAAGATTCTCCATCCTCTTACCTTACCAATATGGCTTCAGACCCAACTTCTGCACTGAATCCCTATTGGCCTCTCTAATCTCTAAGGTTCAGCAACTGCATTCTCGTAACAAGTTTGCTGTCCTTCTACAATTCGACCTCTCTGCAGCTTTTGACGTTGTCCACCACGACATTCTAATTTTCCAACTCTCCGAGATAGGCATTAACTCCATAGTTCTTGATTGGTTCTCCAAATTCTTGCGCTCCCGCTCTTACATGGTTAACATGAGCGGCACCTCATCCTCCCCCTGGACCCCGACTTGTGGTGTCCCACAAGGCTCACCCCTCTCCCCAATCCTCTTTAACATTTACATGTCCTCCCTGAAACTACTCCAACTATCCCCCCTTGAAACTCTTTACACTTACGCTGATGACATCCTCGTCCTCCTTGAGACCGACTCGAACCTCACTAACCTCTCCACGAACATATCCTCATGCATAAAGAACCTCCAATCCTGGGCATTCACAATGCATATGAAACTAAACGAGTCCAAAACAAAACTCCTTTGGCTCGGCCTAAAATTAGACCATCTACCTTCCTCCATCCCATTGTCCTCCGGCCCCCCATTACAGCTTGAGTTCTCAAGCAAAGTTCTGGGTGTCACCTTAGACTCTTCTCTATCCTTCAACGAACATCTCCAATCCCTGGTGAAGAAATGCTTCTTCAGCCTTCACATGCTAAGGAAAGTCAGACCCTATTTTCACCAAAAACACTTCGTAGTCCTAGTACAATCCATCATCCTCTCCAGATTGGATTATTGCAATTCTATCTACCTCAGCCTAACAAAGAAAAGCCTCCACAGACTTCAGCGGATTCAGAACGCCGCAGCTAAGCTTGTTTTCGCGAAAAGCAAATTTGATCACGTCTCACCACTCCTGTCTAAGCTCCATTGGCTCCCAGTAATCCCCAGGATCCACTTCAAATGTGCGTGTCTGGCCTACAAGATCCTACATGGCATCCTTCCTGCCGTTATCCCTCTATCCTGGAACTCCCCAACCCCTACTTCCTCCAGATCCTCCAAAATTTTTAAACTATCCTTCCCTTCTATAAAAGGTATTTCCCATGCAGGCAAACTTGGGTCATCCCTCCCCTTTAGAATTACTGAGATCTGGAATAACCTCACCTCCCCACTCCGAACCTCAAGCTCCCTCCAACTCTTCCGCTAACACCTAAAAACCTGGCTATTCTCAAAACTGTAACACTTCCCCCCTCTTAGGCCTCTCACCTTCCCCCTTTACACCTAACTCTTTAATCTCTCCACTGTAGTTCCTCTCTCATCCTTCTTCCTGTAAACCGTGCCGAGCTCCGCATTCGTGGAGATGGTGCGGTATATAAACCCAAGGTTTAGTTTAGTTTAGTTTATATATGGGAGGTTATGACTGGAGATGCAAGGGTGGTTCTGCTCAAATAGAAGACAGTTTATCCCTTTACAATAAGGTGACAAATTTGGAGTACTCTTTATGGAGTACAGATTTGCATATTTTCGTAAGACTACATTCTTATTGCCATGTGAATTGTGGGAAATGTTTTTGAGGGGAATGCTGAAGATCTGATTACAGAGCGCCCTCTACGCCTGGTTCCTTTGATCTTCCCAAACATGATGTCCTTCTCCAGTGATCTCTCTCTTCTGATGGTGTGACTGACATAAGACAGTCGTAACTTCATAATTTGGGCGTCAAGTGCTAGCTCTTCTTGCAGTCCACGGCACGCCTAAAATCCTTCTCCAGCACTAAAGCTCAAATGAGTCAATCTTCTTTCTGTCTTGTTTCCGCAGTATCCAGCTTTTGCATCCGTAACTGACCACTGAGAAAACGAGTGTGTGGACAAGTCTGAAGAGAAATAAAAACCCTTCTATTCAAGAAATCCATCAAGACTAACACAGCAGGAAGCATTTTAATCTTCCCCAGATCCTACAACAACCTTCTAATGAAATTATCTATCTTGTAATGACCCTGATACAATGTACAGACCTCCCCCGAAGAAACCCGCTCTACTTTGTAACTCTCCTGGAAATGTCCAGATAATCTCTTGTGTAATCTGTCTTGAACCGCAAGGTAATGGCGGAATAAAAATCACCTATTAAAATATCTAGAATATAGGATATCCCCCAGAGTTGATTAAGTCAACTATGGGGGATCTATCAACCTTCCTGGAGACAATGCAAGGGGATTTAGTTATAAAAGCAATTTTGGCATTTACCCTTGGCTCTGAGATGCAGAACAACAACAATTAATTATTTCTATAACGCTACCAGCGCTGCATATTGTACATGCAAAGTGGCGGTCCCTGTTCAGAAGAGCTTACAATCTAATTATGATAGACAGGACAAAAGGAGAGTCAGAACACAGTGCTCATATAGGAAATTAGGAGAGGGGACGATGAGGTGGACTCACAAAGGACAAAGGGGAGGCTGAATTTAGTTCTCATGAAGGGCATTAGAGGGGACTGGAGAGGGGTACACCCTTAGTAGCATGCAGGACAATTGCGCTCTGTCAAATGCATGTACCGACAAGTGCATGCATGAAGGAAGTGGGATTTTCGGGGTGCAATTGTACGTGTTTTTTTTTTGGGGGGGGTTGTGGCAATCTTCAAATTGAGACCATGTCGGCATGCCCTGAACAAGAGTGCAATTTTAGTGGGGAGGTCCCCCCCTCTCCCCCCTCCTCCTCTTCCCCCCAGTCCCCCCACACACACCCTCAGAGCAGAAGAGTCGGGCTTAGGGAGAGCATGAGTTTTAAGTGGACAGTCCCCAAGCCCCCCCTCAATGGAAGCGCAAGGAGTTGTAAGTGTAGTGGGGTGTATGCCCCCCACCCCCCTTCAGAGCGCAAACAGGAAGGCCTGATGGTGGTCAGAGCAGCAGCACGCTTTTGTCCTGCGCACAAATGTCGGGGTGTGATTATCAGTGCGCCAATGTCCGGTGCGCTTTTGATGGGTCACCCTGGAGAGGTGGTAGGGGTTAGGATTTAAACACAGTTCAAAATAAATGGGCTTTCAGCCTGGATTTGAATACTGTCAGAGACGGAGCCTGACATAACGAGCCAGGCAGGTTGTTCCAGGCACGCAGCGCAGCAAGGTACAAAGGACGGAGATGGCAGTTAACAGGAGGGGAGAAGGGTACAGACAGGAGGGACTTGTCTGACAAACGCAGTTTCCTAGGGGGACTATAGGGATTACTAAGAAAGGAGAGATACTGAGGAGTTGCAGGTGAATTAGGATGATAAGCATCTTTTTGAATGAATAAGTGTTTATTAACTTACATTTTATCATGTAATTGGTATTAATTCAGGATTGAATAGATGAAATTAGAAAACTTAAATGTACAAAGTGGAGGGTGTCTATTGAGTTTATTATATATTAGATCTGAAATATTAAATTCTGAGTTATAAAATTTTAGATTTATGTAAGATTGTGTATTTAAAATGTGTTTAGAGAAATGTATGAGTTAACACGCAGTTTTAGGGTTACATTATATTATATAACACATTTTTTGTATTAAAATGTCTTTTGTATTTATATTTGCTCCCTGTTGGAACCCTTGAGAAAGCCTGTTTGGGCGAAACGGGTCCCATCGGTCACATAACCGTTGGGGCAAGCAACTTTACTACAATAAAGGATAAGTAACTAATATTTGATGAGTTTGTGGTCAGTTCTTGAATCCAATGAAGAATTTTTCCGTTTAGACTGATTAAGAAATACACAGACTGATGATTTAACCATAATAAGTGAGGGTCTTTTCATATTGTGGAGTTGCAGAATACACTTGAACATCAGCAAGAGGAGTTTGAATTGTATGCACAATAGTTAGATTTTTTTTTTTTAAGTTTTTCTTTAAAAATAGTGAGCATAGTGCCTTTTCCAGGTGTGACCAGAAGATCAACACAGATGAAAAAAAGAGCTCTTTTGAGGTTGAGAGATCAAGTGATTCATGCCGGTTGGTTGGTCGTTTTTTTTTTAAGTTTCCTGCAAATGTTGGATGGTTCATGGAGGGAACAGATGTGCATTTATAGACCTCACGCATCTGGATATAGTTTCAGTTCACCCTCTTTTAAAAAGTGTGCACACTGTTGACGATATAGCTCCCCAAACAAACAATTCCCCAGAAATCCCCAAATAAAACGAGCGTTCCCATACATGACAAGGGAAATAAATGAAAACAACCATTTTCTGGTCGCTCGTCCCTAATAAGAAGTACGACAACACTGGTAGCAGTGAAAGCTTTCAGGAGAATTAATGACAGCCAGGTTGCGGTTCAGTGTTCTGTGGGACAGGTTTGCCCAAACATGGGTTAATGTTCCTTGAAAAGCGTTCTAGGATTGATGTGCTGACTTCTATTTAAGGAAAGTGGAGTACAAGCTTCTAGCATGGCTTCAATGGATGTAAAACAGGGGAAAAAAAATGTTCCAGTGAAGGCAGTACCATCTGGACGACCTGGTAGAGGTTTTGCCACGCATTTGAATATTTTTTTGCCTTTCTGAAGAAGTTCTCAGTAGCTCTCGAGCACAGAAATATCCGTGTAACCTGTTTCTCTTTTCCAACCCAACAGAATGTTGGAAAGAAATTATTCATCAGGTCGAGAATGTCTGTCTGTTTCTCTGTCCATTTTAAATGGGGTTAGAATAACTTGCCCAAAACATAATAAGGTGGGATAGAATTTAGCGGGGGGAAGAGCCTGAGAAAAGGCACATTGAATTTCGAGCGGACCAGGTCATACTGGGGTTTTCAGAGAAGTAAAGTTCCTTTAAAAATGGCAGAATGCATTTCTCAGCTTGGGAATTGCTCCTTTCACGATTTATATTTCCTTTGCTAATACCACCAGATCCTCCCACAAATTAAAACTATCCTTCCCCTCGCTAAAAGGCATTTCCCACACAGGAAAGCTAGGGACCTCCCTCCACTTCAAAATCACTGAGCTCTGGAACAACCTTACCTCCCCTCTTCGGAACTTGAGCTCTCTCCAAGTTTTCGGCAAACATCTGAAAACCTGGCTTTTCTCAAAAAATGTAAGTCTCCCTCCAACTTAGGAATCAAGGAAACTCTTATATCTTGGCATCCCAAGTCCTCTAAATTTTCTTCACACTTCTACCTCTAACCCTCTGTTGTAGTTCCTTCCTATTTCTCCTACTGTAAACCGCGTCGAGCTCTACGAACATGGAGATGATGCGGTATACAAACCTAAGGATTAGATTAGATTAGATTAGATCTCTTGATCAGAGGCTCATACAGAGCCAACAAAGCTACACACACATATGCACAAACACAGATACACACGAAAAGAAACTGAGATACACCCACAGACAAGCACAGATATATGCACAGATACACAGGCGTAGACACACACTCAGAGGAATTGGAATAATTGATTAATGTTTTTTGCATGCTTTCCCTACCACATGACATAGCTCCTTGCCTTCTGCTGCCACATCCCTGTTCCTGCCGGGCTGGCTCTTACTGAGTCAGAGCGGTATATAAGAAATAAATTACAATTACAATATGTATTTTATTTTCTGTGTTGTAAATTCTGCTGTGAAACCTACTGACTGAACTGTTTAGTTTGCAACTGATTGCTATGTGTACTGCCTCCCAATGGTAGAGAAGTAGGGCAGTACCTATTGCTTTGGGACAATGACACCTTGTGGATAAACTTTAAAATTCATCCTTTGAAATCTGTTGACAGTGACACCTAATGGTTAGATATATTATTTCAGTTATTGTTCAACCCAGTGAGCACTGCTTCATTCAAACCACCGCATTCCTTCTCCTTTCAGGTCAGAGACAACAGAGATACTCATATAGAGAAGCAACACAGATATAAATGTATTTATGGCGATGCACACAGGGCAGTTGGAATGTATTCTATGAGCTATATTCCGCATGGTTGTCCTACTTTCTTTCAAATCAGTTTTTTAAAAGAGGAATCAATTTGCAAAAACTTGTTAAGAAATTCAGAGGGTAGTTTTATAACCGTCACTAGCTGGAGAAAAGGGATCACATACTTTTCTTTCTGTGGAATTTGAAGGGTTTTCAAAGTGAAGGTATTTTTATAAATTTACTTTGGAACATTTTCTCGAGTTATGAAACTGTGTAAAGATCGTACATTTTCCCAGTTGAAAACCCACCTGTTAATCGATGCGTTTATGTAATATGTATAGACTGAACGCTGAATAAATCTGGCGTTGCGTTGTCCCTATGGGTTAATGTAGTGATGTTGCAAGATGAAGTAAGAGCTGCAGCTTGATAAAGATTGATATGTTAATGTTTGATGTACATTTGGTTTATCTTTACAATATGTATGTTATTTTGTACATCGCATTGATTTTTGAGCGGTTTTATAAATTTTTTAATAGGTGGGAGTGTGACCAGGAGGTTGTCAGTCCCTCTTAGTTAACACTCCCTCACAGGATCACCTTAAGAGGCTAGAGATTGCAGCGTCTAGTAGAAAGGACTCATCTAATTACCGTCCCATCTCAAATCTTCCATTCCTAATGAAACTGACGGAAAAACTAGTTTTCGAACAACTATCTGACTTCATCGAATCCTCTAACGCGTTACATCCAAACCAAACAGGTTTTCGTAAATATCACAGTACCGAATATTCCATGATTGGTCTTGTCACAAACATTCATTACTTCCTTGACCATCACAAATCTGTAGCTCTCTTTTCTCTAGATCTATCCGCAGCCTTCGATACCATAGATCATGAAATTCTTCTCAATCGTCTACAATCACTAGGGGTAGAGGGCCAAGTCTTACAATGGCTAACTTCATTTTTATCGGATCGTCTCTCTAGAGTTAAATTCAATGAATCCTATTCCGAATTCTTCTCCTCATCTTTTGGGGTTCCGCAAGGATCAATTCTTTCTCCTCTTCTATTCAACATTTTCCTATCCCCACTTATCACCTTGTCACAATCACTAGGATTTACAACCTTTTCTTACGCTGACGACATTCAGCTAATGCACCCTCTCAACCCAGAAAACACTGCAGAAATAAAAATAATCAATGACAAATTAGAAAAAATTAAAAACTGGCTAAAAAATAACAAACTGGCTCTAAACACTCAAAAAACAAAATCCATGCTTTTCACTTGGAAAAGAGATATATTCCAAAAAACACCATTCACACTTGACAATATTCCTATTGAACCAGTATCTAAGCTAAAAATCCTAGGTGTAACAATTGATGTAGATCTATCTTATCATGATCATATCAGTGCATTAGTCAAATCATGCTTTTACAGACTACGGCTTTTACGTTCAATCTCTACATTCTTGGATACTAAATCTATCAACATATTAGTTCACTCTCTCATTATTTCCAAATTGGATTACTGCAATTCCCTTCTAATTAATATAACTCAAAAAGAAAATAGACGTCTCCAAATTATCCAAAATACAGCAATCAAACTAATTCATAACGCAAAGAAATTTGACCATGTCACCCCCTTACTAATTAAATCACACTGGCTTCCTATAACCCATCGAATTACGTTTAAAATTTTATTTCTGGTATACAAAACATTAACCTTCAGTGAACCTCAATATATTACAAAAATGATAGTCCCACACAAAACTTCTCGTTCTCTTAGATCCTCTTCATCACAATTGCTCTCAGTCCCTTCATTAAAAGTCATAGGCACTAGGCGAAATGATATATTTTCTGTAAAAGCCCCTACACTGTGGAACTCCCTTCCAAATTTCATTAAAAACGAAACTGACCTGGTTGCTTTTAAAAAAATTTTAAAAACTTACTTATTTCAAGACGCGTTTGACACATGAAATATCATCTTTTAAGTTCCAATATTCTTCCTATCCCATCCTAACCTATTATTACCCGATGTGTTTTCCCTTTGATGTCAATTTCTAACAAAAAACAACATTGTAACTTTTCCCCTTTCTTCCCACCCCCTCCTGTTTGTCTAATTTTGTCTGTCTTTTGAGTGACTATTATAAACTAAATGTATTACCACATTCTGATGGTTTTTAACACTGTACATCGCTTAGATGTTATTATAAGCGATCCATCAAATAAAGGTCAAACTTGAAACTTGAAACTTGAAACTTCTTGTTAAACTCGGATGGTGCGACCCAGCCTGAGTTAGAAGCCAGTTCTCTAAAGTCACCGTGCATTTAAAGATGGCGCTAAACCTTCGTTACATACACCGATTTTACTGCCCAATTATTAAAACAGCTCACCGTGGTTTTTTCCGTGCTTTCTAGCAGCCTGCGAATCTACTATGCAAATATAGGACAATGAGGTCATTAATATTAAAATTTATTTAGTCATTTATTTGGCCCATCCTCCCAAAGGAGCCCAGAATGGGTTACAAGAGGTCATTCATGGTATGGGTGGGACAAACTTTAGTGAGAAATACAGACTTTACAGCATTTACAGTATGGACAAAGAGGGTTTAGATTTCAGCATTTACAGCAGGGGCGTCAAAGTCCCTCCTCGAGGGCCGCAGTCCAATCGGGATTTCCCCAATGAATATGTATGAGATCTATTTGCATGCACTGCTTTCATTGTATGATAATAGATCTTATGAATATTAGGGAAATCCTGAAAACCCGACTGGATTGCGGCCCTTGAGGAGGGACTTTGACACCTCTGATTTACAGTGAAGACATAACATACAGACTTAAAAATACAGACTTAGTAGACATAAGGTAGATTCAAATTGCAGCGTTTACAGTGTAGATATAACATGGAGGTAACATAGCTTTTTATAGTAGGTGGGTGTATCTTGCCTTTGAGATCCATCCGTCAGGGGGTGAAGACGCAGGTTGTTAAGGAGTACTGTACTTCAATTTATGGGACTCCTCTGTTTTTTTATGTGGATTTCTCTGAATTTAGGGCCCCTTTTATCAAGCTGCGCTAGAGGTTTTTTGTGCGAGCTGGAGCGATAAATATTCCGATGCTTATAGGAATTCATAGGAGCGTTGGAGCACTTACCTCGCCGGCCCACAGGAAAAACCTCTAGCGCAGCTTGTGCTGAGAAAGAAAAAAAGATTGAAATTGTAAGAGAAGTGTTCAGATTTCTCCAATATTCTGCTCACGGCAATGGGAAGAATCTACTGTATTTCTGGGACAACCACTAATTAGATCAATGGGGATTGCTTTTTTTCTGCACAGTTTTTGTTTAAAAGAAGGCAATTTAGAAAACTAATTAAGTAAATCCCAAATGCAGGAACTGATTTGTTTTTGTTGTTTTAAAAAACTTTTTACCCACCTTCCTTTTCCTTAGAATCCAGAAAACTACAGTTGCCAAAGGGTCAAAAATAAAGCTCAATATTTTCTGTTCTTTTTGATCAATTCTTCTATTTCCCATCTCTCAAGACATTTTAAGTGGACTCCGGGCTGCAAATGAATCTAAAACCATCTTCAGAAATGAGGGCACTTTTAATAGAAATTGCTGGGAGGGCTCCATGCCCATAATGTGATAACTGTTAGCACGGTAGTTGCTATGAGAGGGGTGGGGGGGGGGGGGTGCAGTGGGTGGGGGCTGTGCTTTGCAGGTAATGTTGCAGATTCTTATTGCATGTTAAATGATATAACGGCAGATAAAACAGTGTAATTTAATGCCGCCTCAGTATAGCTAACTGCATTGCCATTATTGGCCCCACTGTTAACATTTTGCATTAAGGGGGTAAGTCTGTGCAGAGGTCCCAGCATTCATGCACCAGGAATGCACATAAATGATCAGAATACTGACGTGTGTGCACATATGCAATGAATGCCAGTATTCTGGCTGCCTGCAGTTCTATAACATGGGGTCTGATTTGACAGTGGGCATATACATGGGCATGGGTGGGGCACATAAATTTACTTATTTATATGATTTTCTATACTATTTTCCCAAGGGAGCTCAGGATGGTTTGCATGAATTTATTCAGGTAATAATAATAATAACTTTATTCTTCTATACCGCCACAATCTTGCGACTTCTAGGCGGTTTACATTCAAGAGAGCTGGATCTGGGATAGGCATATTATGCCTGGGATAGGCAAATGGGATCTCTCAGAGAGAGAAAGAGATAATGGTTACTGCGGATGGGCAAACTAGATGGGCCATTTGGGCTTTATCTGTCATCATGTTTCTATACAATTATACTGACTTCCGGTTCAATATTACATTCAATTTAAAATACATTGACTCATGAGGCTATTTTTGAGAAATCTTGATTCTATCTTGCCAATCTTATTTCTACTGTTTCTTCAAATTACATTACATTACATTACGGATTTCTATTCCGCTTGTACCTTGCGATTCTAAGCGGATTACATTGGAAGATAACTGGGCATTTCCAGGAAGTTACATTACATTGGAAGATAACTGGGCATTTCCAGGAAGTTACATTACATTGGAAGATAACTGGGCATTTCCAGGAAGTTACATTACATTGGAAGATAACTGGGCATTTCCAGGAAGTTACATTACATTGGAAGATAGCTGGACATTTCCAGGAAGTTACATTACATTGGAAGATAGCTGGACATTTCCAGGAAGTTACATTACATTGGAAGATAGCTGGACATTTCCAGGAAGTTACATTACATTGGAAGATAGCTGGACATTTCCAGGAAGTTACATTACATTGGAAGATAACTGGGCATTTCCAGGAAGTTACATTACATTGGAAGATAACTGGGCATTTCCAGGAAGTTACATTACATTGGAAGATAGCTGGACATTTCCAGGAAGATACATTACATTGGAAGACAGCTGGACATTTCCAGGAAGTTACATTACATTGGAAGATAGCTGGACATTTCCAGGAAGTTACATTACATTGGAAGATAACTGGGCATTTCCAGGAAGTTACATTACATTGGAAGATAGCTGGACATTTCCAGGAAGATACATTACATTGGAAGACAGCTGGACATTTCCAGGAAGATGCATTTGAAGATAGTTGGACATTTCCATGAAATTACATTGCATTAGAAGGTAGTTGGTTTCAAGTTACATAGTGAGATTTCAGGTTATTTTGTGACATAGAGAAGAAGATTCCAGCATGATGGGGTTCATGTTAGGCTAGGTTAACCGAATATGTTTTTTGAATAGTAGTGTTTTTATTTCTTTTCGGAATGCTTTATAGTCTGTTTTTGTAGTCAATAGGTTGGATATGGAGGGGTCAAGTTTTGCTGCTTTAGTAGCTAGGAGGTACTCAAGCATTTTTCCTGTCTGTCCTGGTGGGCTCCCAATCTATCTAATGTACCTGGGGCAATGGGGGGATTAAGTGACTTGCCCAGGGTCACAAAGAGCAGTGCAGGATTTGAACCCACAACCTCAGGGTGCTAAGGCTGTAGCTCTAACTTCTGCACCACACACTCCCCTGAACCTTTCTTAAAGAAGGCTTGCGAGCGGAAATGAAAGGTCTAAGCCTGCTCAATGTTGACCCGAGGTACAGTAGACAGTTTCCCTCAAAGGCTTATAGTCTAAGTTTGCTCCTGAGTCAATGCAGGGCTGAAGAACTTGCCCAAGATCATGAGGAGAAGTGCTGGGGTTTGAACCCTGACTTTGCTCTAATCATTAGGCTACCTCTCCACTCCACAGCAGCCTGTTGCAATCCTGTTTAAAAATACCCAAGGAGGGGATTGAAATATAGCTGGTTCATTAACATGATTTTGCATTTTAATGTTTTTAGCTGTTCTAGAATGTTCTTTCATTTTACCAGCGTATTGGGTGAAAAGTCTCATAAATTTTACTGCAAGACTAAGCGTCCGATTGAGTAATGCAATTATGAGAGGCATTTAAATCAGAACTCGCGTCTGAAATGGTTTCAGCTAAGGCAAAGGGATGGACCTCTGCTCTTAAATTATTTATGTAAAAAGAATTTTTCACTTATTATGGAGCTAGGCCTGATGTAATGCTTCACTGCAGTTTGGACAAATGGAGGCTTTGTCTTACACAGCGGTTTTAAACGTACCCTTCGTAAAGTAACACTTATCACAGCATATAATGCAAGCATCCGTGAAATGACATTCACTGTATGATAATTAAATATTTACATTAAACAATTTCTCCTTTGTAGATTTCCGTTTTCTTGAAACCTGGAGTAAAAACAAATTTCTTCTGACTTTGGCAGCACCTGCCATTCCAAAGCGCACCAAGCCTGTCTGTCTCTCTTCAGGTCACAGAGGGTTAGATGCACAAAACACGGCCGTTAAGAGCATGCGGGTCGCTGTTGGATGATTTTTTTTGGCTGACTCTGGAACAGCGACTGATGTTCCAACAAGTTTCCATGCAAATGATATGTACGGAGGCTCGCCAGAATCCTGTCTGATCAGTCGCTGTGAGTGCAACTGTGAGAGAGCAACTGACACATGCACAGAGCCGGTTAGGCCCCTCCCTGCACATCCCAGGATGCACCAGGAAGGAGAAGGCCTGCCATTTTGCAGTGGCGGCCTGTGGAGCAGGAGGGACTGGGCATCTCTCCTGCTGTCATCAAATAACAAGGTACAGGGGAGGTTCAGGGGTATGGTAAAGGGTTTGGGAAGAGGCAGGGGACATTCGGTGGCAGGAGGGAATGGGCATCTCTCCTGCCAATTTTGGCTGGCATAGGGGTTTTTCACAGTGGCAGGAGGGAATGGGCATCTCTCCTGTCTCTCAGGGGGCGTCGCTGTCACGGGGGCGGCCGTCATCGTCAGGTGGTTCAGGGACCCACAGTTGTCTTTGGGAAGGGGGTGTGGCAGCTCGTCATTTGGGGGGAGGGTGGCTTGGCTTGCATTTTTTAATTTTTAATGGGACAGTAATACCCGCATGGCATCTGTGCCTATTTAAAAAAAAAAAAAAAAAAAGTATGGTATTTTATATTAATTTCAGGGCTGTACTATAGGTAGGACAGGTAAGCAACTGGTCTGTACCCCCTCCACCCCCACCCAGACCTGTTGTAGGCCTCCTGTGGGCCTGCCTGAAGCCTTGGTGGTCCAGCAGTAAGCCAGGACAGGAAGGATCCTTCCAGCACCCTGTTCCGGTCAACTCTAAACCACCCCACCTCACTTCTGCCTCCCTTTAAAGTCCTGGTGGTCTAGCAGTGAAGCAAGGCAGGAGCAATCTTCCTACAGGAACTTGTGGCAGGTATTTTTTGAGAACGGCTCTCATGGGGCAGAAGCATAGATTTAGAGTTGGCTCCTATCCAAGCTCATTGCTGGACCACCAGGGCTTCAGGCCGGCCTGTAGTGGGCATCAGGGGCTGGGTAGGAAAGAAAGGAAGGAAGAGAACAAAGGAGGGAGGAAAGGAGGGCTGGGAGCAAACCAGGGCAGTTGAATATAAATTCCCCAGTTGGGGTATATTCGGGTCGGTTTATATTCAAGTATATACAGTAATTTCCTTTTTCATAGCTTTTCAGACACAAAACAGTTAGTGCAGACTCCAAATCCATCTAACTGCTCCATCACTGTCTGTACAGCAGAGGGACAGAGCACCACTAGAACCTAGATCAGGGGTGGGCAACTCCGATTCTCGAGGGCCGCAATCCAGTCGGGTTTTCAGGATTTCCCCAATGAATGCGCATGAGATCTATTTGCATTCTCTGCTTTCCCTGTATGCCAACAGATCTCATGCGTATTCATTGGGGAAATCCTGAAATCCCGACTGGATCGCGGTCCTCTTGGACCGACATTTGCCGCCCCTGACCTAGATAGTGGTGATTTTCAGCCACCGTCCATAGAAGCTATTGGCCAGATTCGACGGTATAAATGGTGCAAAATATTTCTGCAATCATTTGAACAACGGCGTTAGTTTTTATGACGGTATGGTCACTGCCACTACTGAAAATATGGACCCACTTTTTTTTTTTTTTTTGCTAGTGCCAACTTGGCTGTGAGAGTTCTGCCCTGCAGATATGTGAATTAAAAAAAATAATAAAATGCTGATTTAGTCGATTTTTGCACGTACAACAAAGATTTGGCTTTGTACAAACAGCTTCTTTTCTTTTTTTTTTTTTTTTTAAATCTTTATTCATTTTCAACTCAAACAATAAGTGCACAAAAATATATCATAAAAGTAATTTCCATATAGCACTATAGTATCCCCATTCACCCACCCTTCATAGAAACATAGAAAGATGACGGCAGAAAAGGGCTACAGCCCATCAAGTCTGCCCACTCTAGTGACCCACCCCATTGAGTCTGAGTGCTAATGACCTAGTTCCTTAACTCGACCCTCGTAGGGATCCCACGTGGATGTCCCATTTATTCTTAAAATCGAGCACGCTGGTGGCCTTGATCACCTGCACCGGAAGTTTATTCCAGTGATCTACCACCCTTTTCCGTGAAGAAATACTTCCTGGTGTCACCACTAAATTTCCCTCCTCTGAGTTTGAGCGGGTGCCCCCTTGTGACCGAGGGTCCCTTGGGAAAGAATATATCGTTTTCCAGCTCGACACGACCTGTGACGTACTTAAATCACATTCTCAACTAAAATGGAATATACTATATTATACAACATATTATAACATATTGTATTAAATTACATCCCAAATCCACCCTCCCCCTTGAGTGTGCTAGATAAAACTAAGAATGAAAAAGAAAAGGAACAGAAAAGAAATGTCTATTCATCACAATACTTTTCCAATGGCCCCCATATCTTTACAAACAGCTTATTTTCATCGACGACCTTATCTTTCCTAATGCTGTTTTGATCTCAGAAGCTTAGGTGCAGGAATCAATGATAAGAAATGTATTAAGATGGTGGCCTTTATGTTTCATTAATTACTGGATCTACCCGATGAGATGAAACAAAATGGTACGGTGGCAGAGAGATTAATCTTCATAGTTGGAATTGATTCTCTGCAAGAATTCTCTGGGCAATATGAAATTGATGTGTAAAACCTCTTTCTATACTATCAGGAGGAAAGGGCCATTGAAGCTGATCTAAATATAGACAGATATATATATATATATCTATAATAATAAAATGCTAAGCACGCATGCGCACTCTTACCGGCGTGTTCCCTGATCCCTGATCTGTAGGTCCGTAGTCGGCAGGAGTGCGCATTTGCGCTTACCACACATCTCTCTCTCTCTCGCAGCGGGCTTACCGG
Organism: Geotrypetes seraphini; assembly: GCF_902459505.1. Lineage (NCBI taxonomy): Eukaryota > Metazoa > Chordata > Amphibia > Gymnophiona > Dermophiidae > Geotrypetes > Geotrypetes seraphini. The sequence continues at coordinate 6,736,945 of NC_047101.1, read as the reverse complement.
CTCCGGACAGACTGACAAAGTTTATTTTTCTCTCTCTCTTCCACCAACACACACACCTCCTCGACCCACCTGAACCCCCGTTGACCCTCCCATCCGACCCTCCCACCGCGGTCTGACCCTCCCATCCGACCCTCCCTTTCCACGATCTGGCTGGCTCCCTTACTCCCTTGCCGCCCCCCCCCCCTTTCCCTTCTCGCGGTCTCAAAAAAATGCCGACTGCTGCACAGGAAAATGGACAGGGGAGGGAATGCTGCAGCAGTTGCTGCATAGGAAAGTGGGGTGGGGGGAAAATGCTGCTGATGCACAGGGAAGTGAGGTGGGGGAAATGCTGCTGCACAGGGAAATGGAGGGGGGGGGATGATGCTGTGGCTAAGGCACAGGGAAGTGGAGGGGAGGAGAGAAATGCTTCTGCATAGGGGGCAAAGAGAGAGACAGATAGAAAGAAAGACAAATAGTGGGAGGGAGGGAGACAGAAAGAAAAGAAGAAAGACAGGGGCAGGGAGAGAGACAGAAAGAAAGAAAGACAGACAAATATATTCTAGCACCCGTTAATGTAACGGGTTTAAGACTAGTATATATATATATATTGTTTTACCTCTTTGCCCAATAGCGTCTGTCACCTAGTGAAAATGACATTCTTGTCTCTCTGATGTTCAGTCTGACTGATTTCATGGTTGCACTTTTGCCAGAACAAATGCTTACTCTGTTTCAATGCTATATGCTGTACAATGGAATTAAGGAGGCAAATCTTTTGTTTGTTTGTTTCAATTTTTTTTTTTTTTTTAATTGAATTTATATAGACAGATGTGAACCAAATTGACATGGGGGAAAAGGAAAGAAAGAACCAGGCCTCGAACTACAATCGAAAAAAGGCAACGGAGATGTCAGAACCAACTCATGGTCACGTGTCCTTTAATGAAATTGAAACATGTAAAAAAATATGTCAAATAAAGTCACGACTAGGATCCAAGTTTCGGCGACAAGTGTCGCTTTCCTCAGGGGACAATAACGAACTTCGCGGTCGCCCTTCCAAGTCACAGTTTCCTTTTTAAACAGTACTTATAAATTAAACTGAAGTCTGACAATAGTCATCTAAAAGTCTCCAAACCTTGTTAAAATTTGATAAATTGGGCATTTTAACAGCAGCTCTCTTCGTATTTCCTTACTCAGCAAACAGCATTCCAGCAAACACGTTCAGACAAAACGGAGTTATTTTGTCCAGTTTGCTAATTGTTGTATCGCTATTCCTAATAAAATATCTAATAACCTAGCTTCCAATTTTTGCAAAATATGTGATAAAGCTAAAGATCATAAAACGTATGTCAATGAAATTTGAAAATTTTACCCCGTAAGGCGCACCAAAACTGCTTGACCTTTGAGCAAGTGTACAGCATATGTTGCAGAGTCCCCGTCTCCGACTGACAAGGTGATCCATCCCTTGGCAACCTAGACACTTTCCACGATGTCCAGAGAGCACGATGGGCAACATAAAACAAAGATTGAGTAATGGAAGCTGACAAAAGTGGACGACAGACTCTAGTCCAAAAAGTTGCCCAGATCTCCATATCTAAAACTTCTCCCAGTTCATGTGGCCAAATATGTTCTAAAGCAGAACATCTAGCATCATTCTTGAATTTGAATTTTCTGTAAACCGAAGAAGCCTTCTTGTTGTGTCTATAAAGCCCCAGTATTTCCTTTCCTGCACTTGCTCTAATAAGGTAGAACTTTTCAAACAGTGTGGAGGCAATTCTAAAAGCAGTTCACAGGGCTTGTAGCCTAGATCTGAGAGCTCTTCTAGGGACCAGGATGTGTGACAGGAAGAGTGGGAAGTTAGATTGATGGGTCGTAAAGATGGACTGAGCATGTGAGGACTTGGATATCGTCTATGTAAGCATATGGGGACGTGTGAATAGGGAAGCCAAAAAGATACTGAATAAAGTAGGGCTTAAATGGGCCAAGATGGGCTTGGATGTAGCTGTTTCAATGGTTGCCTAGGAGCTTCAGTTTTTATCAGGATGAATTGGTCTACTCGTGGGTTTTATCTTCTATATCTGATTTCTTTCAAATTGCATTTTGAAAGGTCTCCAGCAAAAAGGTTAACTCCACTGCATAATGAAAAGCAAGGGGATATTCTAACAGTAGGCAAACCAGCTAGGTAAAGAAGTTTAATTGGAGGTAATTTAAATATACATGAAACAATATTCCTGTATAAGCAAAATGGCATCAACTTGTTCACATATAGGGCCTGTTTTACAAAGCCATGCGACAACAGCCTCAAAGCCCTTTAAATCTCCATGGGCTTCGGGGCCGTTACCGCGGCTTTGTAAAACAGGCCTATGGTGTATTCATTAACAACCCCCATTTCTAAATGAAATGCCCAGCGTGTTTCGTCATTGAGCTAGTATTGACGTGTCATTTTGCCTGTTAACCTCAGTTTTTAGTAACAAGGTATTGGGCGATGGTGCGTCCGCATCTGGAGTACTGCGTCCAATATTGGTCGCCGTACCTTAAGAAGGATATGGCGATACTCGAGAAGGTTCAGAGGAGAGCGACACGTTTGATAAAGGGTATGGAAAACCTTTCCTAAACTGAGAGACTGGAGCAACTGGGGCTCTTTTCTCTGGAGAAGAGGAGAATTAGAGGGGATATGATAGAGACTTACAAGATCATGAAGGGCATAGAGAAAATAGAGAGGGACAGGTTCTTCAAATTTTCAAAACTACAAGAACGAGAGGGCATTCGGAAAAGTTGAAAGGGGACAGATTCAAAACCAATGCTAGTAAGTTTTTCTTCACCCAACGGGTGGTGGACACCTGGAATGCGCTTCCAGAGGGCGTGATAGGACAGAGTACGGTATTAGGGTTCAAGAAGGGATTGGACAATTTTCTGAAGGAAAAGGGGATAGAGGGGTACAGATAGAGGACTACTACACAGGTCCTGGATCTGTTGGGCCGCCGCACGAGTGGACTGCTGGGCGTGATGGACCTCTGGTCTGACCCAGCAGAGGCACTTCTTATGTTCTTATGTATAAAACAGCATGAGTTAGTGGTAAATATTGATAATCCTCCCCTCCCCTCCGTCTGAAATGTTTCAGTCTCTGGTAACCAGTTTCTGAGATTGTGACGTCATACTGTCTCATTCCACCAATGCCTAAGAGCCAACCTCATCAGTGATGTCACAATGCCTTGACTGCTCTATACTTGGCTCACTTTTATTACATGTAGCAGTGATTTAAATTTCTAGAATTTCTTTTTTCTTTAATTAAAGGAGGGTGTTATTAAGACTTATTTTGCTGTTAACCCCAGTTAGTAATAAGTTGGTCTCGCTGCATAAAATGGGACCTGTGCTAAAGCATCATGAGTTAATGGTAAAATAACCGATATTAATAGTAGCTCACATTGATAATGTCCTCCTTTAGTATGAAGAGTTTCAGTCTCTGGGAACTAGAGTTGATATTGTGATGTCATAATGCCTCATTCCACCAATGCCTAAGAGCCAAGGTCATCAGTGATGTCACAATGACTTGACTGTCCTATACTTAGCTCTCTTCTGTTACATAGCAGCGATTTCAATTTCTAGAGACACTTTTTTCTGTATTTCAGGGGGGAAGTTATCAATGTGAGCTACCATTAAGACATGTTGAATGTTGTATTAATGAAAGCTGCTGGATTGATGGAACAGGAAGCATAGCTCCTACCTTGTGCCTAGAAGAAGCAAAAGGAGGGAGTTTGAGGATGAGCAGATCAATTAGCTTAGCTCCCATTTGCTATCTGACTTCTTTGCTGAGAATTCCAGCAAGTTGCTTTTCATGGCATCCGTCTAGTGATATGTGGACCCATGTCCATTGGGAACTGGACTGAGACCCTCAGCTTAATTCACTAAGACTAGCACCTGGCCTTCAGGAGGCAATAGTTTTCAGCTGACTAAACCCAGAAATAATTTACGACTTCATCACTGCTGCACAAGGCCAGCACAGTTTTTATGTTCCAAATCCTCACAATCTGTCTTACTGAGAAGCGTGGTAAAGACAAAGAATCTCTCCCTCCCTCCTTCCCCACTCTTAACTCTATAAAAATAATTGAAGCATAAAATAGGGACTGTCTCGTTACGGCACGGAGCTTAGTGAAGGCAACTCAACGGCAACATGTGCACAAGTTCTCCGATTCACTGGCTTGCGGCCTTTGTCTCTGAAGCCTTTTCAAACCTTGACAAGGCTGGTACAAACCCCCCCCCCCCACACACACACACACACAGTTTTCTTGGGTGCATGGAGAAAGACAACTTTAGGCTCTGTTCCATGAACTGAGTTATCAAAGGCACATGACATATGAGGAGGGAGGGGCATTAATAAAGGTTTATTTTTACTGTTTTCTTGCTCTACTTAAATTAATCATATTTTTAATAAGGTCCTCTCATTTCGAAAGTTTGTCTATTGACTGCAGAATGAGAGCACACTTCCTGACAAGAAGGGGGGGGGGCTGGTTTTCTGAAAAACTATGAGCGAACCAAGAGTTAATTGCATGCAGTACAGGAAGAAAAATATTTTTCAAATTAATTTGCTACTTTTTCCTTGCCAGTTTATGACAGCTTGTTTCTCATAGAGCCACATTTGTTCAGCACTCCCTAACCAGACCAATTCATTTTATTTATTTTTTTTTTCCATGCTGGCTTTTTAACGTAGCAGGACGTGGCTCTGCACGTGGCCAGGAATCCAAATCAGTCCGTCTCCGGAGACAGTGATTGGCAGCTGCCCCCACTGTGCAGATGTGGAACTTGGAAAGCTCATTTTGCCAGCCAGCTTCTACTTTCTGTCACTGTCATTGCACACTGCTGCTCGTTAAGCTGTTGTTCTGCCAGATGGAAATCTGCCGACTTACAGGGCACTTATTTTGCAGCATCAAGTTTGTCAGGCTAAACTCTCAAAATGGCCGCCTATCTGGATGGTGCAAAATAAATACATATTATCAAAATTAAAACAACAACACTTTTCCAGTTAATCCTAAGTAATCTTCAAAGTGGCGAGGCTTGCTGCCTGTGTGGTTGATGCTCTGGAAGATTAATGGGTCATTCTCTGGCCAGAGCTGGTATTTATAAAGTGAAGATACACAGTGATTGACCCATGTAACAATTTCTAACATAGCATCCAGGTGTTGAAATGAAAGCCACTTAAATACCGTATATACTCGAATGTAGGATGAGATTTTGGGGCCCAAAAATGAGGGGTCTTGTCTTGTATTCGGGTCAGAGCCCAACCGCCTCCCTCATGGACTTGTTGCTAACCTCCACCTCCACCATATGATCTGGTGGGCCGAAACATGAGGGATCTCTCCCGTCTCCCCACATTTTTTTACCTCCCTCTCGCCTACCCTCCTGTACCTTTTTGAATCCCTGATGGTCCAGTGGTGAACCGGGCAGGAGCGAGCTTTCCACACTCCTGCGTTACCAGCGCAGCGCTATACAGTCACAAAGAAGAAAACAGTTCCTGCTCGAAAGAGCTTACAATCTAAACAGGCAAGACAGACAAACAGGATGTCATGGATACAGGAGAGAGGGGGGACGGGGGACAGGGCAAAGGGTTCGGAGGTGGGACAGGGTGTAGAATCTGACAGGGAGGGAGAGGGAATAGGGTGCAAAGCCTGGCAGGGAGTGAGGAAAGCTGGGTGCAGATCCTGGCAGGGCACATGAATATTAATCCCCCCCTTCCTTGCTTAAATTCAAGTCAACCTTTTTTCCTCCTTTTTGAGGGGAAAAAGGGTTCCTCGACTTATATTCAGATTGTCTTATATTCATGTATATACAGTAAGTAAACCTATTGGTTGAACTGTCATTGAAACTGTAAAACTATTAGGTCATCCATGTCTCTCCTTTTTCTGTTTGTTTGCAACTGAAAATTAAACTGCTTGGCTAAGGGTTATCGCTTTCTCTGATTTGACCAGCATTCCTTGATGATCTCCCATCCAGCTACTAGTCAGGTCTGACCCTACCTAACCATAGGCTTGCAACCTGAAAGCTGATCCAAATACTCCCCAAATTATAAGATATAGATTTCAAACATTTTGACTCTTAACACAGTGTTATCAAAATGCGCCCGAAATGGGCATGGAAAGCTTGTTCAGCGGAGTTACCCAGATAAAATCACGCTCATTTCCTCAGGGAGACCTTGGCTAACAGGAGAGCTAGAAAGATGCAAGTCGAAAAGGGCAATTTTGCAACAGAGTGCATGCATGCATGCACCACTATTGTGGATTCAAAGGGCTGTTTACATGGGTGGAGTGTAGGGAGGGTTACCGTACTCACAGGACCGGATTCAATAAATGGCATTTGGGAGCCAGAAAAAAAATCAGCGTGAAGCACGGTTCAATAAAGAACGCTTAGAGCCTTCTCTCATGCCCAGATATGAGCACTGGTATTTACCCCACCTGAAACCTGGTGTAAATGTCAGCGTCCAACTCTTGGCATTTGGGCGTGGGAATGGCAGCATTCTAGGTCTCCATTTGCCATTTTATGGACCGCCCCTACTCTGTTCCTGGTCATGTCCCCTTTTGAGTTTTACACTAGGGGATTTAAGTGCATGGGGGTTATAGAATAGTGTGCAGGAAATCTGCATGCAAAATCTAATTACTGCCAATTAGATGCACTTTTTAAATGTTCGCATTGATTTGTTGCGAGTTAATGGCTTGTTAGCGCAATACCGTATTTTTACGCAAATAACGCGCATATGTGTAAAATGTGCCCACTCGTACAGCGCGTGGGAACCAAGCATTTATGTAAAATAATTTCGGTATAGCTGCCCATGCGTATACCGCGCATGCTCCTCCCGCTGCTCCATTTGGACCGCAGATTAACTCTTTCATAGCTGGGCAATTTGCGTTCAACCAGGTGAATAGGGGCGCTTACATTCATAAAGTTGGCCCACAGACCTAACCAGTAGAGGGATTAACAAAGACCCGGGACGATGGCGTAGAGGGGCCCAGGAAGTGCCTTAGCTCCACCGGCGGGGACTGGGAAGGGCCAAAATTACCCATACGGCAAGGGGCGCCATTTTCGGGGCGGCAAATGCCGTCTCTGCAGTATGGGTGTCTCAGAATGTAAAAAAAATATGTAACGCGCTCACGGATATAACGCGCATGCTTATTCCGTGTTTGTAAAATCTTGTATAGCGCGCGTGTTTTATGCGTAAAAATATGGCAATTTGCACATGTGTGAGCAACTACTCTGGCCTGCTGCTAGCGCTGGCCCGGCTCTCTCTGAAATCACTTCCGGGTTGCGAGGCCATGGAATTGACGTCAGAGGGAAAGCCGGCGAAGATTTAAGGAGCTATGGAATGGGAAGGGAGAGGGTGAGTGTGACGTGGGTCGCGGAAGGAGTGGGGAGGGCGGAGAGATGGGTGCAGGGGGTTGCCACCGCCCCGAGCTTCTCCTACCCTCGCGACGCCACTGCCCTCCTGTTTTTCCAAAACTTACTCTGCCGCAAAGCTTCAGCTTTGGCTGAGATGACCTGGCTCCCTGCCCAACCCACCCTTCGTTCACAATATGTTCTCTCTTCCAGTGGGATCTGGGTTCCGAACAAGTTTGCTCCTGTAAAGACACAGGAAACTAAATCAGAGCGGACCGCCCCCCCCTTGGATGTAATAGATACATCATTTATGATCAGCAATGATCAAATATCTGTCTGATTTGTTTTTCTGACCTGAGAAAGCAGACAGGCCCAAGCATGTGCTTCTAGGCTTCCATGAAACAGATATAAGAAGAGTTAGGAAGTCGTTAAATGGATGGACAGAATTTAGGGACGGTTGCCAAAAGGATGCTGGGGAGAAAAATATAAAAAGGATACTCAACAGGGGTAAGAGAAAGCAAGTAACCAGAATCCCATAACTTCAAGCCCAGTCCTGCCAACCGTCAACAATCTTTCTTCATAGGAAAGGTGGCGGCAGAATGGAACAGCCTGCCAGAGGAGGGTGATGGAGATTAAATCAATATGGGAAAAGCATGGACAGATTTGTGGGGAACCAAAAGGTGAGGCTGCAAATCAATTACGGCGCTTGAAAATGAACACGCTGTTTATCACCCGCTGGCATATTCTATATTTCTTTTTAAAGACGAGAGGTATTCTTCACCAAGGCTATTTCATCTCTCTTAATCAAGTCGTTCCATCCATGGTTAAAAATTGTAATGTTTTGTTGAGTAGAATCTTTAAAAAGCATGTGTTCGAACAAAGTAAATAAGATTGCACGCAATTGCTGAAAAACCAGATAAAAACTATAGGGTCAAAATTCACAGTGATTTAACTGGCCAGAAATGGCTGCTGACCTCATGGCCCCACTCCCAGGCCTGTCCAGTTCCTCCCAGCCCCACACCTTTCTGCCCAAGTCACGCCCTTTTCTGCCCCAGTCTCGCCCCCATCAACCTGTTCTTGTGTTCAGAGCCGCGTCGGGAGGGCCTCTGTGCATGCATCGGTGTGACGTGATGAGGCACATGACGCATTGCATCTGCGCACGTGCAGAAGTCCTCACGACACAGTCCTGAGCTGGAAGTTTTTCAAAACCCGCTTCTCTTACCCCCCCCCCCCCCCATGCTTTTGTAATGTTCCTGGCACCAGCTGTGCTGATTCCGTATGTACAGAAATTCAATTCTGGAGTAGAGAGCTGCACGGGAACGGGGACGACGGGAATCCCGCGGGTTCCCCCTTTGGGTCACGGGGATCCCGTGGGGACGCCTCCGAGGGTCGTGGGGTTCCTGCGGGGTTGGATGCGAGGCTCATCTTCTCCCTACCTGCTCTGCCGCAGAACACAGCCGATCGGTACGGTAGTCTTCCACGATGTCAGCGCTGACGTCGGAGGGAGGGCTGCTGGAATTTCTGTCCCCGCGCAACTCTCTATTCTGGAGCCTGGACATGGCCTGGCATCAAATTTCCAGAGATTTCGCTGGCAACATTCAGCAAAATGCCAGTCGCCGCTGGTTGAATAATTGACTCTTATAAATTTTAAAAAGAAAAATACCGGTATGAATTCACATCCTGTTACGTGGAACTGAATAATGGGAAATATAGTTCTCATTGCCTATGAGCAGAGCAAATGCTGCCAAATGCAAGCCTGGCTTAATTAAATCCCCAAATGTACTTGCCGTCCCCTTTTCAGTTTTTGCTGAGGGATTGTTTTATTGTGAGCCCCTAATTAGGAATTGATGTCAGTACTAATGCAAGTTAATCCTGTTATGAAAATATAGCCATTGTCAAAAAATATTTTTCTGGTCAAGAGCAGTCACATTTTTCAAAGGGAATGCGCTGTTCCCATGGCAGCTGGTTTCCTCTCTAGGAAGGCTTTGAGATGAAATGAGGAGGAGATTGTGCCACAAATGAATGACACCAAAGTGTCCTTCTGTTTTCCTAGATGTGTCTGTACATTGTACTGAATAAAAGTATTATCCCCTGAGACCTACTCGAAAAAACTTTTGGGTTTTTTTTGTGTTTTTTTTTTTACCAGTGAGTAAAAATGGGAAAAGTCCATTTTTGAATAAAGCACACTGACTTCTATCTTCAATAATCTCACTATATCATCCCTTAGTAGGTGGTTTATTTTATCGTGCCCACTACCTGGCTTTTACAATACAGTCTTACATTGGGATATAGCAGCTCTCTCGTGGACTGTTTGTGTGGTAGGTCCAAGGCTACTGTAATGAAGGTAGAGATCTTCCTCACTTCTTATTTGAGATCCTGAGTGAAGGGGGAAGACATGTCTCAAGGTCCTACCTCTGTTCAATCTTTACGCAGGCTTTGGTGTCTCACTCCTCACTCTGGGGTCCTTTTATAACTGGCCTTGGTGTTCCCTTACGAGGATCTTTCTCACGTGCTAAGGCTATTTCTTCCAGCAGCTAGAAAATGGCCGATTTCGGGCAATAATGACCAGACATCAGAAATAATGTTGCTATTAGTGTGTGGACATTAGCAAACATTAGTGAATGAGCATTTGCTACCACCCATTTTGTAAGTGAAAAGGGTTACACGTTAATGACGCACTAATCAGTTACAAGTCACATTCACGGTCCCAAACCACCTAAACCACTTGACTGACATTTGTGCATCCTTTAGCTATCTTATATCAAGAAATCATCAATATCACTTATCTTTTTGGTCTTCTCATTTGGAGGTAACTCAGTTTTTTAGCTCTCCCTTGCTTGAACTTATCAAACTTTCACTCCTGGAACTTATCCCATCCAACCGGCCTCTTCACTTGAGTTTTGCTCTCACGCTTCACCAGTAGGGGGTGCTAGCTTCCCTTGGGCCAGTAGCAGTTTGGCTTTGTGTAGCATCAACTATCTCCTCCTATCCCTATAGACTTAAGGGCTCCTTTTACTAAGCTGTGATAGCGGTTTTAGCATGCGCGCCAGACCTTGACGCCAGCATTGAGCTGGTATTAGTTCTAGCCATGTAACGCAGGTTTAGCGCGTGCTAAAATCCTGCGTGCGCTATAAACGCTATCACAGCTTAGTAAAAGGAGCCCTAAGGTTCTTTACACCTACATACTTAGTGAGGTCATAGAGCATTATTGTTACAGTATAAGATAAGGCTTTTAACACTTGTGAGGTCATAGAGCTTTATGTATATAGAAGCATGATGGCAGATAAAGGCCAAATGGCCCATCCATTCTGCCCATCCACAGCATCCATTAACTCCTCCTTTCCTTTCCCTAGCCTGTCCCATGTTATGAAGCCCATACTGTATAAAAGGCAATCTATAAGCCTGGAGTCCTACTGTGAAGGTGCCTTTAGTTTCTACTCATAATCCACTCATGGTGCTAAGTTTAGCTCGGATTGCTAGCAGGTCCCTTATACCACTAGTGACTGAGCCATTGGCTGGGCTAAGTGAAACAGGTGTTTTCATGATTACATACAACAGAGTGATATATGTTCTTATTATAAAATCACACGAACCATGACTTTGGCATCTGGACACACTGTAATGAGAGGAGGGAGCAATCATAGGTCTGAGAAAATTGAATGAGAAATTCTCCTCATTAGATGGAAGGATTCTTTATCAAAAGAATACTAATAATCACAGCACAAAAGCAGAGAAAACAATTCCTTTTTAGATCATTTATCGATTCCATCCTGCAAGACAGGAAGTAACCTGGACCTAAAAGACGTTCTTCTTGGCTACTGGGCAGATGCTAATATCTTTGTTGCCAGAAACCTGATACAAAATAAGGAGCTAGCCAACTGTGTTCCTTGCTGAAATATGGGTCATAGAGGGAATGCATGTGGCTAACACAAAAAAATGTCATAGAGAATGATACCAGGTGAAAATACTGGGCTTCTGCTGCTATAGCCGACGAGGTCCTCCAGCAGCAGCCTGGCATTAAACAGCATTTTCTAAGGTCTGCCACATTCAGTTGGGAGAGGGGTTAGCAAGATAGCATCAGCCCAAAGAAAGTATTGTCACCTCTAGACCACCAGAAGGGGACCTTTTCAGCTGGCATGGCTTGGGCATCCTTGCTAGCTGTTTTAGGTATTTGGGATCATGGGAGGGAGCACAGAGATTAGGGTGGCAGGGCAAAACTTTATGCCTCCCTCCACTAAGGGCTCAGACACCTCCCAAATTTAATAGCCTGACTAGACAGCTGGTACAGAGAAAAAAGATCAAACTGGTTCTGACACGAAAGGAAACTCTAGAGCTAAGGAGTATGGTATGAGGCTAAAAGCAACCTCCTGAAGGAGGTGGTGGAAGCCTGCAATGCCCTCCAGAAGGATGTGGTAGAGGCAAGAACGGTGCTGGAATTCAAAAAGCAGTGGGATGGAAGACAAGAATGGAGCACCTCGAACATCCGTCTTTCTATCTAACAGGAATCTTTCCAACTGATCAGGTTCAAAAGAAGCATACAAAATATTTAAATAAGTAACCATACATTTGGCAGGAAATTACTGTATAGGACAAAAAGTATCTCCCAGTGATAGTACTTGAGATTTATACTGAAGGAATTGTTTCCGCCTATCTAATCTAATCTTTGGTTTATATACCAGGTCATGTCCCAGTGGAGCTCGATTCGGTTCACATATAATTAAGACTAGAATACATAGCAGAAAACATAAGAGAAGGAAGAACTAATTAAAAACTAAAGTACATAAGAAAAGCATAAGAAAAATAGTTATAATATGATCATTTCGTTGAGGCTGTAGTTAAACCATTTAAAAATTGTGAGAACAACAAAGTTTTCAGGAATTTACAAAATAATTGCAGCTGGCCTAAAAGCCTAATGGAGTCGGGAAGTTCGTTCCAGATCTCTACAAATTTGAGAACAGCTGGAAACATTTGTAGCTTCTGCCCACAAAACAGGAAATCTTTTTTCAAGAAATAATTTTTCAAGACAATACTTTTACAAGGCGAAGGTAACCAAGAGGATGGCGCGTTCGGAAATATCATCCTGAGTTGTTCCGAAAAATAGAGTTAAATTCTCCAACGGATCTTACTTCTGATTAGATCCATCAGGCATACCCTCCTCTTGGTTTACTAACCCTCTCACTGGGAGATAGAAACATCTATTCAACACAATAGTTCTGCTTATCCAAAGAAGCCATGGGAAAAATAACCTACACTGCATGGAAGGTCCTATCCCAGCAACCTTAGTGGGCAGACTGGGTGGACCATATTGTTCTTTATGTGTCTTCATCCACTGTTACCGTATTGCCAGGATTCTCTAATATGGTGCATGAGATTCATTATGAGGTGGGCTCAGCTAATGGGCTTTTACTTGAGAAGCAAACCAGGAGATATGATTGATGGGTAGGAAAATGGTGCTTCACGAACCTTAGCTGAACCGTATGATTTGGGGAGCAGAGCATTTGCATTAGATTTTGCTTGATTGAATCAAGGACGATGGCCCCGATACCCTGCAACGTGAAACCATCGCTTTGCTTATTTCAGCTGTGTCTGTATCCCTGTCATATTAGATTGCCAAGTTGGCAAGATTCATCATTGAGAGAGCTGGGTAGTAAGGAACTCAAAATCACTTAAAACGCTTGCTAATTTGTCATTCATCGTCTTCACTGCTGCACGTCAGGGTTTAGAGATAGAAGGCCGTGATTGATCGCACAGTGAAAGACTGTCGGGTATTAGCATGACTGTCTCTCGTAGAATCCATTTTGAATGTGCAGGGATTTTTTTTTTTTTTCCATCATGTTTTTGATTTGTTTCATAATTAGGGCTAAGGCTCCATTCCATTTCATCAAATATATCTTTTTTTAACATTTCATTTTGGATTTTTTTTTTTCCAGTGTGTGATATTTTACAAGAAACTTTAAGGAAACCCTGCCTCATACACATTTCCCCCACATCCTAGGACCCTCTGCTCACATTTTGAAAATATTGTACCACTTGGGATAGCTTTCTGCTCCCTTTGAATCCACAGGAGGGGGAACATGGAAGGTGGGGGCTCCAGGAAGGCGGCCCAATCCTATTCAACATCTTTATAAGAGACTTGGCAGAAGGGCTTCGAGGTAAAATAACATTATTCGCCGATGACGCCAAACTGAGTAATGTAGTGGGCAAATGCACAACAGACGAAGATTCAGTGCCCGACAACATGATGCACGACCTACTCCTACTGGAGCGATGGTCTAGGACATGGCAACTCAACTTCAAAGCCAAAAAATGCAAAGTTATGCACCTGGGCAGCCAGAATCCATGCAAGTCTTATACCCTTAATGGCGAGATCCTAGCAAAAACGGTAGCAGAACGAGACTTGGGGGTAATCGTCAGTGAGGACATGAAGTCTGCCAATCAAGTGGAGCAGGCTTCGTCCAAGGCAAGACAAATCATGGGCTGCATACGAAGGGGTTTCGTCAGTCGTAAGGCGGAAGTCATTATGCCATTGTATAGATCCATGGTGAGGCCCCACCTGGAATACTGTGTGCAATTCTGGAGGCCGCATTATCGCAAGGATGTGCTGAGACTGGAGTCGGTGCAAAGAATGGCCACCCGGATGGTCTCGGGACTCAAGGATCTACCATACGAAAAACGGCTTCACAAATTACAGCTATACTCGCTCGAGGAGCGCAGAGAGAGGGGGGACATGATCGAGACGTTCAAATATCTTACGGGCCACATCGAGGCGGAGGAAGATATCTTCTTTTTCAAGGGTCCCACGACAACAAGAGGGCATCCGTTGAAAATCAGGGGCGGGAAACTACGAGGTGACACCAGGAAATTCTTTTTCACTGAAAGGGTGGTTGATCGCTGGAATAGTCTTCCACTACAGGTGATTGAGGCCAGCAGCGTGCCTGATTTTAAGGCCAAATGGGATCGGCACATGGGATCTATTCACAGGGCAAAGGTAGGGGAGGGACATTAGGGTGGGCAGACTGGATGGGCATTAGGGTGGGCAGACTAGACTTATCTGCCGTCTATTTCTATGTTTCTATGTTTCTATGAATGGGTGCAATCCCAGGGACCTTCTTTTAAGCTTCTTGACACTTTCGAAAATGGTCGATTTTTCCACAATCTATCTAATGTACCTGGGGTAGTGGAGGATTAAGTGACTTGCCCAGGGTCACAAGGAGCAGCATGGGATTTGAACCCACATCCTCAGGGTGCTGAGGGTGTAGCTCTAACCGCTACACTAATAAACACGCGTGTTTTGCTTACCGCAGCTTAATAAAAGGAGCCTTTCGTAAGTGGCCAAAAGAGAGTTCATCACAAAACAAAATGTCTTCTCGTTTTCAGTTTTAAGAAAACAAAATAAGAAATGCCTTTGACGCATTTCCTTTTTTTAAATCTTAAATGAAAGCTCATCCCTAGAATTGTCACTGCAGTTTGAAGACCAAGAGAAGAACGTAATTATTTCTTTAATTGTACCAATATGCGGCACCAAGGTCTTTTTTTTCTTTCCCAAAGCCTTTCAGGGTAATTACACCTTTCATTCTAGTAAAAATAGTCAGGGTCAGCTCTAATATTTCCTTTCTGAAGGATCCCATCAGTTTCTTTCTTCTGGGGCAGCAGTGCTCAACCCCACCTGAATCTCCGCTATACATTCTTCATCGTACCCACAGTTGATTAATTATCCTGCAAAAATGATTCATATTCTGATTATCTGAGCACTCTGATGGTTGAAAGACCCATAAATTATTTTACATCTCATCTAAATGATGTGCTTATTCCATTATGTGTAGACTTGTGTCCTGCCTTACTAAACCCTGTAGACACATCTTTTGAAAAGAATGATAGAATATTTAAAATACAATAAAAAGAACATAAGACTAGCCTTACTGGGTCAAACCAATGGTCGATCTAGGCCAGTAACCCGTCTTCACAGAGGCCAATTCAAGTCACATGTACCTGGCAAAAAACGAAATAGTAGCAGCATTCCATGCCACCGATCCAGGCCAAGCACTGGCTTCTCCCATGTCTGTCTCTACAGCAGACCATGGATTTTTCCTCCAAGAACTTGTCCAAACCTTTTTTTCAACCAGCTACATTAACCACTCTTACCACACGTTCTAGAGCTTAACTATTCTCTTGAGTGAACAAATATTTCCTCCTATTGGTTTTAAAAGTATTTCCCTGTAACTTCATCGAGTGTCCCCTAATCTTTGTCATTTTTGACGGAGTGAAAAATCGATCCATTTGTACCTGGTCTACTCCACTCAGGATTTTGTAGACTTCAATCATATTTCCTCTCAGCCATCTCTTTTCCAAGCTGAAGAACCCTAATCATTTTGGTCTTTCCTCATACGAGTGGAGTTCCATCCCCTTTTATCATCTTGATCACTCTTCTTTGAAGCTTTTCTAGTGCAGCTCTATCTTTCTTGAGATAAGGAGACCAGAACTGAACGAGATACTCAAGGTGGAGTCACATCATCGAGCAATACAGAGGCATTAGATAGAACATTTTTAGTCTTGTATTGCTAAACCCTTCTCTCACTAAAACATGAACTTTAACGAAGCGAAATAAGCAGTTTTTAAAGCACCCCATTCGAAAATCAGGTTAATAATAGTCCTCAATGCCGTGTGGCTTCTAAAGGGTTGACCTGTCTTTTGACGAACACATAGATTGGATTTATCTTTTGCCTTTTTTCAGTAGTAGCTCACAATCTTCAGTTTACATCCAAGACAATGGAGCATTACGTGAGTTGACCAAGATCTCACAGTGAGATCGGGACCTGGGCATCCCCGATTCTCTCCTGCTGCTCTGTTAGGCTACTCTGTTGACCACGATGCCCAAATACAAGATTTTCAGGAAAGAACTGAAAACCATACTATTCAAGAAATTTGTCAAATGATCTAACCAAACTGTATCGACCATTCCCAGATCCCGACGCATACTATAGCTATCAACCTTGTAATCTCCGTGGGAATGCCAAGGCTAATTTCTTGTTGTAAACCACTTAGAACTGAAAGGTACTGGCGGGATAGAAGACATCAATGTAATGTAATGTACTCCCTTGCTTTGATGATATCAGCAGATGCGCTAGACTTGCAACAGTAGTAGGCGGTATCCGGGGTAGTGGCACCCCTTCCCTGCCCCCCCCCCCCCGGCTGTACACATGCCCCATTCTCTTTCCCCTACCTTTTTAACTTCTCCAGCATGAACAGCATGCCCACATCAGTGTCGGCCTGTCCTTTGACATCATATCCTAGGCGCGGGATCCCAGAAGTGATGTCAGAGAGCGCCAATGCTCACGCCGGGGAAATAAAAAAGATATTGGGGAAGGCAAAGGGTGCACGTGTGCGGCAAGGAGAGGAGCACGATGGTGGGGGTGGGTGGAGAGGAGTTGGGATGCGTATCCTTAGGACAATCCCCCCCCCCCTGCCTCCCCTTACAACGCCACTGCCCTGCACAGGACAAAACTTGGAGTTCCATGCTTAAAGGATGCCAAGGACCCTGCACTAGACAGCACATGCTTGAGGGATCCTGGTTGTGCCGTGGTCATCTGCGCAAGCCCTGTGGCCATGCATTGGAAGAAACCCAACAATCTTATGATGGAAAATGTCTGACAGCCGCACACTAGAAGGATGCATGGAATGTTGCTACTCTTTGGGTTTTGGCCAGGTACTAGAGACCTGGATTGGCCACCGTGAGAACGGGCTACTGGGCTTGATGGACTATTAATCTGACCCAGTAAAGCTGTTCTTATGTTCTTACGTGAGTCAAGTATAGGACCATTAAGCCATTGTAACATCACTGATGAGGTTGGCTCTGAGGCACTGTGGACTGAGGCAATATGACATCACTATCTCAGCTCCGGAATGATGTTCTCATTGGGGTTCCAGAATCTTACTATTCTTTGAGATGCTGGAATGTTGCTATTCCTTGGGTTTTGGCCAGGTACTAGGGACCCAGATTGGCCACCGTGAGAATGGGGTACTGGGCTGGATGGACCAATGGTCTGACCCAGTAAGGCTATTCTTATGTTCTTATATGAGCCAAGTACAGGACAATTAAGCCATTGTATCATCACTGATGAGGCTGGCTCTTAGGCATTGGTGGAGAGGCATTATGACATCACAATTTCAGCTCTGGAAAGTTGTTCTCATTGGGGTTCCAGAATCTTACTATTCTTTGAGATGCTGGAATGTTGCTATTCCTTGGGTTTTGGCCAGGTACTAGGGACCCGGATTAGCCACAGTGAGAACGGGCTACTGGGTCTGACCCAGTAAGGCTATTCTTATGTTCTTATGAACTCAGCACCATTATCCCCACAAATATCTTTCCAACCCATCTCTGGAGCTTCACCAGTATCCTTCCACACCCTCAGACCAGAACAGCAGTATAGCTTTTCTAGAAAGAACAAACCCCTCCCCCCCCCAAAGCCAGTGCCGCTTCTTTCAATTTTGAACTGCAGTGAGGTTTTTAATTCACGATAGCTAACAAAGCACAACAGATTTGACAGTTCTGAAAAATTATTAACATCTCAGCTCATGAAGAGTGCATTTTGAAGGCTAAAGACTAATGACAGATAGATAGAGAAAAGACACTAATTGATATAAAACCAAGAGCAGAGAAAACAATTAAGAGTTGGAAGGGGACCAGAATCAATGGAGAAACTTTTGCAGAGCACTCACGCTATGCCTGTCTAATGGCAGGAAAAAGACTAGTTGCTGAACGCAGGAAATACAATATAGCAATAATTCTATAAAACATATTTTACATGTGCAAAATGGCTGCTAAAAAAGAAAATGGCCGAATTTTATAATGACAGCTGGAAAAGGGGGGAGGGGAGAAAAATGCACTAAAAGGAGTACTGTACCAAAAAAAAAGAAAGTGGATAAAAAGTACAGGAAGGATTAGAAAACAAAAAAATATAAAAAAAACATGTAAAAAAAAGACTTTACAAATAGGGCTATGAATGCACAGAAAATCCAATCAACAGGACAATTGCTGTTCAAAGGACCCAACATGGTCAGTATTTTGGCACTACTACTAGTACTGCACATTTTAACATACAATAGACAGTCCCTGCTCAGAAGAGCTTACAATCTAATTTAGACAGGACATTTCGGGGTTGGGGAGATTATAGTGGGTCTAGGTATCTGACAGCAGTGAGTGGGAATTAAGAGTTGGAAGCAGATTCAAAAAAAGTGGGCCTTTAGCTTGGATTTGAACACTGCCAGGGACGGAGCACGCACATTGATTCAGGCAGCCCGTTCCAGGCACACGACGCCACAAGAAAGAAGGGACGGAGTCTGGAGTTGGCAGTGGAAGAGAAGGGTACAGATAAAAGGGGCTTGCCTGATGAGCGGCGATCACGGGGGACAGCATAGGGGGACATAACTGAGGAGAGATATTGGGGCGGGGGGGGGGCTTCAGAGTGAATGCACTTGTAAGTCAGCAAGAAGGGCACTAAGCCGTCCTCAGAAGTCCATGTAGCTTGAATTGGAAAAATGGGGCAAATATAAGGTGACGCTTTACCAACACACACGAGCCAATGCACACCTTTACATGGATAGAATGCGGGCATAGACAAGCACCCCTTTCAGAACAGGTGTAAATTTGTGTGAGAGAATTGTGCACCCTTAGAAATAGTTCCACCTTTGCTAGACAGGGTTACAGGCGCCTAATTGCCTTTATAAATAGGTGCTTTTCTGGACCTTTCACATATGGACCCTTTTAGCTAATATTATAGAAAAGTTCTTATACTCATTTCTTAAGGGGGTGT
The DNA here is from genome assembly GCF_902459505.1 of Geotrypetes seraphini. Classification (NCBI taxonomy): domain Eukaryota; kingdom Metazoa; phylum Chordata; class Amphibia; order Gymnophiona; family Dermophiidae; genus Geotrypetes; species Geotrypetes seraphini. The sequence continues at coordinate 6,717,800 of NC_047101.1, read as the reverse complement.
CTCTTTGATTTTTTTTTTTTTTTAAATAAATACGTTATCGTAATAAACCCTATTTCTATTCCTGTGGCAAAATATTTTTCAAAATGGTGTATTTAAATGCCAGGAACATAAATCCACAGGAAAGAGTTGGAAAACCTTAAAACAAGCTATAGCAACTCTCTTCTGCATTAGAAAATAGGTAGGGGGTAGATTTGTCCCTGCAATCTCCTATACTTAAAGGCATTTCTGAAAAGAAAGCATTTTAAGTTACTCTTAAATCTATCATTTTAAGTTCTCTGTCACTCTTTGCAACTTGTCATTTTTTTCTCTCCTCTCCCCCTTGTAAGTTTTCTTTCTCTCCACCCTTGTATGTTCTCTGTCTTTTTTCTCTCTCTCCTTCTCCCCCTTTAAGTTCTCTATCCCTCTCCTTCCTTCTGTCTCTTTCTTTCCCCTTGTGAGCTCTCTCCATCCTTTAGTTCTGCAGGAGATTTTATAACATTTCTCTTTTCCCCATTTGCTGTTGAATTGGCCGCTCTTTCCTTTCTCTCGTAAGTAAAACAGCAGGGGCAACGCAGATCTCTTTCGAGAAAATCTTCTTTCGACAGGGAGAGAGTTCTGCTCAAACAGACAAGAGCCAGCCAGCATCCATTTGCTCGGAAACTAAGTGGATCTCCTTGGCAACCTACCTGAAGGCTGATGGCCTAAATTATTGAACTAGACAAAGGCTCCTCTACTCTTGTCCTCTGAGTGATAAAGCTCATTGCTTTCCCTGCTGGAATCCAGTTTCTTAAATTTTGAGATTCATATTCTTGAATTTTTGGGGGTTGGGAGCAGGGGACCAGGTACCCTATAGAATTGATAATTCAACCCCCATAAATATGGAAGTACTCTACCTTCCAACAGTCTCTTGAAGAGTAAGCGAATCTGCGTATCTCTGCTTCTCTCCTCTCGGATTCATATTTCTTTGGGATATCGTAGCAGTGTTCATACAATGGAGGGGTGTCAGACTCATTCTTCATGGAACGCCAACAGGTACCACTTCACAGAGCTAGTGGGAAAACTAACCTTCTTAATAAAAGGACCCCTAAGAGTTATTTTGGTACTTGTCCTCTTTACCACCTATTTTCCATTCATTACCTTTTTGGTGGCATTTCCAAGTTTCCATGTTTATTAAAATTTGATATACCAACCCAGGAAATGTTTGAGATCATTAAATAGCCTGGCATTGAGTTTAGGGGAGCTAGATGCCATTGTGTCGTGTTAGGATTGGGGCAACAATGGTGTCTGGGGTAGGTGCTAAGTTCTAGAATGCACTGCCTGGTATCCTGTGACTTTGAGCTGGGAGGATTCATTTCAACTATTTGTGAATGCCTTCCTCTGCTAATACCTCTTTGCATTTGTTAATGCTTTCCTGGACTATTATGATATTGTGCTGGGAGGATGATATGTTGAAAATGCATCTGACTATGAATGCCTTCCTGTGTTATTCCTGTTATTCTGTTCTTTCTATATGGCCTAAGTTGATTTATATGTAATCTGTAAACTGCATAGTCAATATTGCTAAATAAATTTATAAATGAATATACCGCTTATAATAGCCGTGTAAGCGGTATACAAGGTTCTAATATAAAAAGTTTAAAATTTCGGGGGATAAAAACAAAGGCACATGACGTGACATGACGTAGAGCAGCGAGTGGAAAAGTGGGATGAAATGCAATTGTAAATAGAGTAGAATATGTAAAAAGAGGGGTACATTAGGGAGGGTTTTTTATGCTCTTCCTTCTTTGAGAATCATTAGAAGTGGGGACGTCATAGGTACGGTTCATAGACAAAACCGCCGAAGACAAAGGCGTGCGCTAACAACTGAGTGCAAGACGGAAGCGCGCGCCGAAGAAAAAGAGTGTTTTTAGGGGTTCCGATGGGGGTTTTTGTTGGGGAACCCCCCCCACTTTACTTAATACAGATCGCAGCGGCGTTGTGGGGGGTTTGGGGGGGTTGTAACCGCCCTCATTATACTGTAAACTTAACTGTTTCCCTGTTTTTTAGGGAAAAAGTGAAGTTTTTAGTAAAATGTGGGGGGGTTACAACCCCCCAAACCCCCCCCAACGCGGCGTGATCTGTATAAAGTGGGGGCCAGGGTTTTCCAGACCTACATTTCCGGCACTTACCTTTGACGTGAATCACGCCTCTGTAGGCGTCTTACGGCGCCTAATGCCAGTTCTGGTGTTAGCCACACCTACAGGGGCGTTAGGTACCATAAAGCGCCTAAGGAGGTGGATTCCAGCGATGTTTTTTTGGGTGCCAGTAGGCGCCTTGAAAATCAGTGAAAAACATCATTTAAGTGGCGTTTTTCACCGAGCTGGGGGTGCCTAAAAAAACAGCACCATTTAGAGAATTTGTGCCTTTTTTGTACGATTACCCCCTTAGCACAGGCAAATGCATAAACTCCATTTGAAAATCGACCTCTCTGCGACTGTGCTTCTGAACTTTATTTTCTTGCTGTGACTATATCGCTATATCGATTCTAAGGTAATCATGTGAGTTTTACGAAGCTGTGCTGCCCTTCAGGAACTGCTCATTCAAAGGTGTACAATGAGACCGGCACAGGAAACCTGTTGGATATCTGTAACTCTAATACATTTCCAGGAACCCTTGAGTTGATCACGACTAGCTCTTACTGTGTATTCTTATGCGCATTTATTTTCCTTACAAAGAGCTGTCAGAAAGAATATTCTCCTGGCGTTCTGTGAATTGTCACAATTCTAGAAGGAGTTTTTGTATTTCACCCGCTAGCAGCACTAAAACTCTGCTAATCTTTGAATTGGTTTCCAGCGCACTGAGAGCTGATTGCATGCTATGGTGAAAAAAGACTTATCAGTTGATCAATATATGCACCCACGATCGTTCTCAGAGGCTGGCAGTGTAAGCCTGAATTTTCTGCAACAGACATAAGTGTTTATTGCAGAGGTTAGTAACTTAAACCATAATGCGTCATTCAGGTATTATTGTCTTAACGTGCAGACTGAACTGTTTTGACAACAGTGTAAGAAGGAGTTCTTCCATTTCTCTTAAGGCAACTATACTAAAATAGTTTACTAATTCAGGAAGGTAGTTACCAAGGTGTGTTAAGGAAATAATGCACGATTTTTGCCTCTTAATGCATGCAAAAGTGCAAAAGTTGCATGATTTTGCCTGTAATATGCATCAGTTTAAGGCACCTCATCATAAGAACATAAGACTTTTTGGAGACCGTATCTGGCAAAAGACGTAAGAAGACTTGAGGCGGTCCAGAGGAGGGCAACAAAAATGATAGGAGGCTTGCGCCAGAAGACGTATGAGGAGAGACTGGAAGCCCTGAATATGTATACCCTAGAGGAAAGGAGAGACAGGGGAGATATGATTCAGACGTTCAAATACTTGAAGGGTATTAATGTAGAACAAAATCTTTTCCAGAGAAAGGAAAATGGTAAAACCAGAGGACATAATTTGAGGTTGAGGGGTGGTAGATTCAGGGGCAATGTTAGGAAATTCTACTTTACGGAGAGGGTAGTGGATGCCTGGAATGTGCTCCCGAGAGAGGTGGTGGAAAGTAAAACTGTGACTGAGTTCAAAGAAGCGTGGGATGAACACAGAAGATTTAGAATCAGAAAATAATATTAAATATTGAACTAGGCCAGTTACTGGGCAGACTTGCACGGTCTGTGTCTGTGTATGGCCGTTTGGAGGAGGATGGGCAGGGGAGGGCTTCAATGGCTGGGAGGGTGTAGATGGGCTGGAGTAAATCTTAACGGAGATTTCGGCAGTTGGAACCCAAGCACAGTACCGGGTAAAGCTTTGGATTCTCGCCCAGAAATAGCTAAGAAAAAAAAAAAAAATTTTCAATTGAATCAGGTTGGGCAGACTGGATGGACCATTCGGGTCTTTATCTGCCGTCATCTACTATGTTACTATGTTACTATGTAAGAACATAAGAAACGCCTTCACTGGATCAGACCCTTGGTCCATCTAGTCCAGTGACCCGCACACGCGGAGGCCAAGCTAGGTTCTCCCTGTTGGAGACCCTGATTTCCTGTATCCCTTGATGTGATTTGCAAGAAAGTCTACATCCAACTTGCCCTTGAATCCCAGAACGGTAGTCTCCGCCACAACCTCCTCCGGGAGAGCATTCCAAGCGTCCACCACTCTCTGTGGGTGACTTGAGCACCCCAATATTCTTGACTGTGTCCAGAAAGAGGTAATTGCCATATTATTCAGCACCCCTAATAATTTAGAAAAGTTGGCTCATGTCCACCTCATTATGATGTGAATCAAATAATACAGCTTCTGTTGAGTTTCACAAGCCGCATTATACGAGGGTAAATCAAAAAGTAAAGGCACAATACATTTAACGACTTTAATCACTTTCTAACCTAATCAAATCGATTTGCGAGTCGCTCTTTGCCTACATAGGTTCAAGGCGACGTACAATTCAAGTGATGGGGAAAGATAGAAGAATTGGGAGTAAAGAGATAAAACAGGGGAGAAGGGAGGGGGTGAAGTATGCATTTGTTGTATCGCTCAACTCGCTTCAGCATTCCTGCCGAGAAGAAGGTTTTGGGCTGCTCCCGAAGCCAGGTGAGCGCCGCTTCCTTTACTTCATCACGCTTTGACTTTTGCTCTCTGGGTCGCAGTGATGCACCCATGTCTCATCACCGGTGATCATTCTCTCCAGACTACTTGGCTCTTTTTCATGTTGTAGCAACCTCCACACGCTGTTGCTCATACCTATAAAGACTCAAGGCGACTGTAAAGAGAGGTAAGAGGGGAGAGAAAGCGGAGGGAAAGAGAGGAGGTGGAAAGGTAAGAGGGAGAGGAAAGGGAACCCAGCGGGCGCAGACTTTCCTGTATCCCAAGTCATCGTGCATTATGGTAAATGCAGATCCATAGCTAATATCCAAATTTGCTTCCTTGATTAGAGAAGACCACCAGATATCCCCCCTGTCAATGTGCTTTTCTGGGTGTGATGTTTGATGGGCGACCGAATGACCTTTACCCGTTACACCTGTTCTTCCCGCTTATAAACCTTTCGTTGATTCATGGTGCTGTGACCATACTGAGCCCATATCCGACAGCGAATTTCCACAAGATCTCACTCCGTCTGCCCAAAGAAAGCGCACTACTGCACGTTGTTTTTCGATGGTGCAATCTTTCAATGGAGCGTCCATGTTTCTGACCTCATGGCTGCCCACACAACTAAAGACCCAGCGCTGTACTGAGCGTGGACGAACTATCCAACAGGCAATGCAGTTCTAGGTGCAAAAGAGGTAAGCTGGAGATTGCCAGGAGGTTTACAGAATTAGGTACTATTTACAGGATCAGGGATAATTAAGGTACAGCATTAGTTTATCTTGACAAATTTTCTGAATAGCAGGGTTTTCATTTCTCTTCGGGACGTAGCGGGTGGACTTTGTGGTCTATAGCCCAGAAATATCAAAGAAAAAAGGTCAATTTAACTTAATCATGAATTTATAATGCATGTAACCAATGGCAGGTCTTTAATCTGCTGACATTTACTAGAAACCTATATATCCCTAACCACACCCTCTACAAATGATGCCCGCCAGCGAGCCTCACGCTCGGGAATGCACTCCCTGAAAGGACAAACTCAACACAAGACCATCTCTGTTTCAGGAAGCAAGTGAAAGCTTGGGTCTTCAACCAGTCCTTACGCACCTTTGCGATCGCTTAGCTCAGCAAATCAAAATCATTTTATAATTCCAACGTGCCGTGAAATTGTTCAGGAACACGTTGGAGCTGCCACTTTTTCCGTACATGGCCCACAGCTCTGGAATTCCGAACCTTTATCTCTTTGACTACTGACTTCCGTTGATAAGTTTAAAACTGATTAAGAACATTCCTCTTTTCAGACGCATGTCAAATATGACAGATGTTTAATCACAGTGGAGGAGTCATGCTAAATACAAAGCTTACCTAATGGGTTTATCCTCGCTTCTGTGCTTTTCAAAAATGTAGTTCTCCCCCTTAACCACACTTTCATGTCATTATGTGATATATTGTGTCAGCAATTCTCCTTGGTTTTCCATTAAATTTTAAATTGTAAACCTCCCAGAAGGTCCAGTACAGGATAGTAAGATTTGAATAAACTTGGATTTAACGGAAGAAATAACTAACCTACTGGTCACACCCACACACACACACACACCCACACACCACACCCACACCCACCCACACCCACACATACCCACACCCACCCACACCCACACACACCCACACCCACACACACCCACACCCACACACACACACACACACACACACACCCACACACACCCACACCCACACACACCCACACCCACCCACACCCACACCCACACCCACACACACACACACACACACACACACACACACACACCCCCACACACACCCACACCCACACACACCCACCCACACCCACACACACCCACATAAGGAGTGGAATTGGCTGCTCACACTATAGCAGGCCATGTTATTCCACTCGTACTTTAGCTAAGATAATAGTCAAGCACCTTTCTGACCACATGTATTTTTTATTTCTTAATTTCTTAAAATTATTTATATGCCACCTCTCAGTGGAGGCTGTCTAGGCGGTTTACATCAGGTACTCAAGCATTTTCCCCTGTCTGTCCCAGTGGGCTCACTTTCGAACGTACCTGGGGCAGTGGAGGATTAAGTGACTTGGCCATGGCCACAAGGAGCAGTGAGGGTTTGAACCCACAACTTCGGGGGGGGGGGGGGGGGCTGAGGCTGTAGCTTTAACCACTGAGCTACTCTAGAAATCAAAATGTAGTAATATAGGACAATCAAGCCATTGTGACATCACTGATGAGGCTGGCGCTTATTGGTGGAATGAGGCATTATGATGTCACAATAGCAGCTCTGGTTTTCTATCCTGTTTTCCCAGGGGAGCTCAAAACAGTTGACATGAATTTATTCAGGTACTGAAGCATATTCCCCTGTCTGTTCTGGCAGGCTCACAATCTATCTAATGTACCTGGGGCATCAGAGGATTAATTGATTTGCCCAGGGTCCCAAAACTTTTTTTAAAAAAAATAATTAACCCCCTTATTTTCTAAATCCTGTTATTCTATCTATATGTTCCATCTTTGCTTACACCTTATGCTGTCTAAAATGCTCTACATTTTGTATTGTTATTTGAATATTTTTACTGCTGTAATTCATAATTGCCTAGGTTTGATCTACTCTTGTTGTACACCATCGTGAGTGAATTCCTTCAAAAAGGTGGTAAACATATCCTAATATATAAATCACTAAAGAAATAAATTTAAGATACGAGCTGGTCAATAGGAGTTTGGCTGTAATTAGGGGCGTATTTGTCATTGACTGCCATTGTTTATAAACAATGAAACACTCTAAGCGCCAACTCCATGGAGCGTATGAAGCAGCTCTAGTAGGGGCACTGCTCGGCAATATAAGATTCTAACTGAAATCAATTTTCTTTCTCATATCTCATTGCCTCTCTTTAGAGCTACGTGTCCTTCATTGTACCAATGCAAAATCCACCCCAAGAAAGTCTCTGCCTTGTTTCTTTTCTCGTTAAAATATATGCCAGGTTGGAATTCACCCCACAACCCTTCTCTCCTCCTTTCCCTAATCTTCAGGGACTGCAGTCAATCTGCAAGACAACCAGAAATGAAGTTTGAACGTCACTAATTAGTAGAACGATTAGCTGAGAATATGATTATGGAAGGAGCAGACTGGCACAGCTGTACTTGTCATGGCTAATTATACCAAACCTTAAACCATTTCCTTTTTTTCCCCTCTGCTATTTTGAAAGTGGCCTGTGCATAAGAGCATAAGAATAGCCTTATTGGGTCAGACCAAAGGTCTATCAAACTCAGTAACCTGTTCTCACGGTGGCCAAAACCCAAAGAGTAGCAACATTCCTTCAGAATCCCAAAGAGTAGCAAGATTCTGGAACCCCAATGAGAGCAACATTCTAGAGCTGAGATTGTGATGTCATAATGACTCTCCACCAATGCCTCAGAGCCAACCTCATTAGTGATGTTACAATGGCTTGATTGTCCTATACTTGGCTCACTTAAGAACATAAGAATAGCCATACTGGGTCAGGCCAATGATCCATCAAGCCCAGTAGCCCGTTCTCACGGTGGCCAATCCAGGTCACTAGTCCCTGGCCAAAACCCAAGGAGTAGCAACATTCCATGCTACTGATTCAGGGCAAGCAGTGGCTCCCCCCATGTCTGTCTCAATAGCAGACTATGGACTTTTCCTCCAGGAACTTGTCCAAACCTTTCTTAAAACCAGCTACGCCATCTGCTCATACCACATCCTCTGGCAACGCGTTCCAGAGCTTAACTATTCTCTGAGTGAAAATATATTTCCTCCTATTGGCTTTAAAAGTATTTCCCTGTAACTTCATCGAGTGTCCCCCTAGTCTTTGTCATTTTTGACGGAGTGAAAAATCGATCCACTTGTCCCCATTCTACTCCACTCAGGATTTTGTAGACTTCAATCCTATCTCCTCTCAGCCGTCTCTTTTCCAACCTGAAGAGTCCTAACCTTTTTAGTCTTTCCTCATACGAGAGGAGTTCCCTCCCCTTTATCATCTTGGTTGCTCTTCTTTGAACCTTTTCTAGTGCCGTTATATCATTTTAGACGTCCTTTGCAGAATTTGGCCCTAAATGTCTACCTTTGTCTGCCTAAGTGGAGTCACAGAAATCACTTCCCTACATCTGACCGCAGTGGCTAGCAACAGCTGGCTTTCTAGACAATGCGACCTTTTAAAATTAGCCAGTTGACTTCGCTGTCCAGCTGCTCTTTCAGGGGTTTCTATAGAAAATGTTTTGCAGGAGATGGAAGCCTGAAGACAAAAAAAAAAAAAAATGGGGATGTAAAAAATAAAATCATGGAAATAGTTTAAAAAACGAACAACAAAACAATTCATTGAATGTAATGACAACGGGAGCAGGGGGTGGTTGCGAGATGAGGAGCAAATAATCAGGAGTTGTTTGAAAATTTGTCTTGTACTTATTATCTATAGTAAACCAGTAACAAATAATTATGATTAGCTATGCATGGCTTAATTATTCACTTCTGTTGTAAGAGGATCAAGGGAAATAAGCAGGAAAGAATGTCAGAAGAGATTTAATATAGACAACAGTCTATTGCTGCTTAAAACCATAACAGCAGACAGTCTCTGTGCTGGACGGACTAGAGCTTGTCAAATGAAAATAGGTGTGTTGAAATGGCTCGGAAACTGAGGGTGCTCTTCTGCTAAAGTGTGGTAGAAGCTTTGCGTGTATCCCATGCTAATAGCACCTGAGTCAATTCTCTTTCGGTTGAAAGGAAGCTCTGGAACGAGAGGTCATAGGATGAAGTTAAGAGGTGGTAGGCTCAGGAGTAATGTAAGGAAATACTTTTTTACAGAAAGGGTGGTAGATGCGTGGAACAGTCTCCCGGAAGAGGTGGTGGAAACAGAGACTGTGTGTGAATTCAAGAGGGCCTGGGATAGGCACATGGGATCTCTCGGAGAGAGAAAGAGATAATGGTTACTGTAGATGGGCAGCTCTATGACCTCACAATGCAGGTGCACAGAGCCTTAGCCTATAGGAAGAGGAGATGCAAATGTTAAGAGCCTTAGCCAATAGGGAGAAGAGGAGATAGTGGATGCTGCGGATGGGACATTTGGCCTTTATCTGCCATCATGTTTCTCTGTTTCTTTAACCATAAAGCTCTATGACCTCACAATGCAGGTGCACAGAGCCTTAGCCTATAGGAAGAGGAGATGCAAATGTTAAGAGCCTTAGCCAATAGGGAGAAGAGGAGATAGTGGATGCTGCAGATGGGACATTTGGCCTTTATCTGCCATCATGTTTCTCTGTTTCTTTAACCATAAAGCTCTATGACCTCACAATGCAGGTGCACAGAGCCTTAGCCTATAGGAAGAGGAGATGCAAATGTTAAGAGCCTTAGCCAATAGGGAGATGAAGAGATAGTGGATGCTATGGATGGGCAGACTGGATGGGCCATTTGGCCTTTATCTGCCATCATGTTTCTATGTAATCGCAAAGACTGTGCAGTGAATATGGGGAGCAACAGGATGGCTGTAACTTTACATAAAACATGGGGAGCCTTCAGCAAGCAAAGGCTGTGGCAGGAGGGGGTTCCTAGAAATGAAACACAATACAGAGCATATAATGGATGAAAAGGGGTAGGGAAAGTCTGTGAGATGCCGATGTATGGGAAGTCCTCCAAAACCTACTCTACCCACATAAAGATGCCATCTGAAGGTATAAAGGCTATTGCTGTGGTGTACAGGTGGGTATAGTATGTTTTGGGTGGGTTTTGGAGGGCTCACCATACAATATAAGCAAGTTATAGTGGCATCTGTACCTGGGACTTTTAATATGACATTCTCTGCAGTAATCCTTAGAGTGCCCCTCTGCTGTGCTCAGCTGTCTATGAACAGTTTGCTAAGAATGCTGGCTGTTTGGATGACCAAAAAGATTGTTTTTGAGTGGGTTGTTTTTTTTATGCGGGCATCTTTATATTCGAGAATGGCCAAAAAAGATAGACATACTAAGAGTCCAAACATCTAGATAATACATTTTCAAACAAAAAAGATTTACATCTTGTAGTTTTGAAAATAAACATTTTCTCCACTGGATTTCGGGACGTCTTTCCCAGGATGTCCAAACTTAGATGTCCTACTTAAAATGCCCAAACCTGATGAGGTTCTAATCGATAGATGTCGAGCCACTCATTTGTTCCTATTGGTAGGGTGGCTTGCCTAGAGTGACATAAAGTCAGTGAGAGAGCAGGGATTAGATAATGAGCCTGTGTGTTCACACTTCTAGGTAAAATGTCCACTCAGCCATCGGTGGCACATGGATAATAAATCTGATGTCCCTTAAGGATTGGAAGAATTTCTCTTTAGGCTCTTAACCACATTACTTATTGAAAAAAAAAAAAAAACCAAGGGATCTCAGGCAAGGGTTCTCGTGACTTGGTTTTATCAAGCATCAATCTACTGCCTTTCCCAAAGCTAGAATATTAAAACTTTCAATTGAACCATTATTGACTCTTTCTGTTTCCCACAGCACAGAGAGAAAGTGTTCTAGCAGGTTTATAAATTAAATTTGCCCACACTTCTTGCAGACTGCAGGGCTCCTTCATCACTGACAATGGAAATGCCGAGAGGAGGGGAAGTCATCTTTCCTAGGTCTGTAAATGGTGTGTTCGGTGTTCACAGCTATCAGCGGACAGATAATGAGAAGAACAGAGTGATAGGTTGCAGGAATGCAGGCTGAAGAAAATCATAAGCAAAATTAGGTCTGGCCCGGCTGTGTTCCGAAGAAACTTATGAAAAATGATGCATAGATTCCTCAGCCCATATCCATGTCCGCTTAGGATTTACAATAAGGTATGGATTTCTATTCGGTGTGACTCCTAAGACAGGCCGCCTAGCTGAAACACGGCCGTGTCGCGTCCTCCTTTCTAATTGATCTTGCGAATAAAGACTCATTTTTACCATAGACTGGAGGTATCATAACTCACATTTAGGGCGCTCGTGTTTTTGACGCATGCTTAGCACGCACGCTAGATGCAAACGCCTCCATAGAGCTGGCATTAGTATTGTCCGTGTAGCGTGGGGATAGCGCACGTGGCGGTGTAGCAGGCGCGAAAAACGCTAGCGCACCTTAGTGAAAGGAGCCCTAAGTGTCTTTTGAGAGTTTTTTTTTCCTTCTTTTTCTCACTTAAAGCTAGGTGCCAATACTGCGCGCAGATCCTTCTGACCGATGCTGACAATTGACAATTACTTGCAAAAATGCTACATGCTATTCTATAAACAATGCCCCTCTATTTAACAGGCCAGGAGCGGCTCTCGCCAAGGGCATAGAGAGAGTAGAGAGGGACAGATTCTTCAAACTTTCAAAACATAAAAAAAACAAGAGGGCATTCGGAAAAGTTGAAAGGGGACAGATTCAAAACGAATGCTAGGAAGTTTTTCTTTACCCAGCGTGTGGTGGACACCTGGAATGCGCTTCCAGAGGGCGTAATAGGGCAGAGTACGGTACTGGGGTTCAAGAAAGGATTGGACAATTTCCTGCTGGAAAAGGGGATAGAGGGGTATAAATAGAGGATTACTGCACAGGTCCTGGACCTGTTGGGCCACCGCGTGAGGGGACTGCTGGGCACGATGGACCTCAGGTCTGACCCAGCGGAGGCATTGCTTAGGTTCTTATGTTCTTATTTTAGCTGGCTAACTGCTATTATTTCGCAGGAGATAGCAGGTTATCTCTGCTGAATATTTGCAGTTAATGACTAGCTGCAAATATTCAGTGCTGACAGGCTAAGTTTATAAAAGTGAAGGAAACTGACTAGAGTAAGCAAAAATCTCAAGAGAGAGGTCCTATATTTTAAATGCGCTCAGAGAAGTGAAACTCTGACGAGGGGGAGGTAACCCCCTCTTGGAGCAAGAGTTTACCATCCAGTCATAGTGTACTTGTTATAAAATAGGTCACTCTCTGAGATGTAACAAGCACTTTGTATCTTCTTGAATATTAAAAAAAACAAGTTTTGTTCTTTTTTCTATTTTTATATATATATATATATATATATATATATATATATATATATATACACATATATATATATGTTTGCATTCAAAAAATCACTGGAACATTGGTAAAAAAAAACCTCACTTATAACATAGTAACATAGTAGATGACGGCAGATAAAGACCCGAATGGTCCATCCAGTCTGCCCAACCTGATTCAATTTAAAAATTTTTTTTTTTTTCTTCTTAGCTATTTCTGGGCGAGAATCCAAAGCTTTACCCGGTACTGTGCTTGGGTTCCAACTGCCGAAATCTCTGTTAAGACTTACTCCAGCCCATCTACACCCTCCCAGCCATTGAAGCCCTCCCCTGCCCATCCTCCTCCAAACGGCCATACCCAGACACAGACCGTACAAGTCTGCCCAGTAACTGGCCTAGTTCAATCTTTAATATTATTTTCTGATTCTAAATCTTCTGTGTTCATCCCACGCTTCTTTGAACTCAGTCACAGTTTTACTCTCCACCACCTCTCTCGGGAGCGCATTCCAGGCATCCACCACCCTCTCCGTAAAGTAGAATTTCCTAACATTGCCCCTGAATCTACCACCCCTCAACCTCAAATTATGTCCTCTGGTTTTACCATTTTCCTTTCTCTGGAAAAGATTTTGTTCTACGTTAATACCCTTTAAGTATTTGAACTTATCTTTTAAGGGATAATTCTAGGGTCCCAATGCGGCCCCGTTTCGATATCTGCTTCAGGAGACCCAGCTGTAAATTTATATAGCTCTCACTCGAACAAATAACAGCTGACACACAATTTTGATGTCCGTGAATGTTAATCGCTCAAAAAAGATCACACAATGATTCCAATCTTGAGATTTTTGCTTACTCTAGTCAGTTTCCTTCAGTTTTATAAAACGACTTTACTGACTTCCAATATAGGATATTATCCCTGTTTTTTGTTAGAAACGAGGCTGGCTAAGTTTAGCAGGTAAATCAAACTGCTTAAATAGCAGTCCTATCTTTGCCCACTCCAGGTTGAGCGCCGGAGTCGGGTGGAGACTGCTCTGCTTGGAACGGGCTGAAAATCACCTGGAGTGCTCCTAAATTTTGTTTAGTGCACACATGTAGGAGAAGCGGCAACAAGGGGGCATCCATGGAAAATCAGGGGCGGGAAACTGCACGGGGACACCAGGAAATTCTTTTTCACTGAAAGGGTGGTTGATCGCTGGAATAGTCTTCCACTTCAGGTGATTGAGGCCAGCAGCGTGCCTGATTTTAAGGCCAAATGGGATCGACACGTGGGATCTATTCACAGAGAAAGGTAGGGGAGGGTCATTGGGGTGGGCAGACTAGATGGGCCGTGGCCCTTATCTGCCGTCTATTTCTATGTTTCTATGTCCTGGGTGTGTGCTCAACTTGTAGAATACTGTCAGTTGCACACACTGACTGGCACACGTGTACACCAGCTGTTCACCTATTGTAAGTGGGCTCACCTATCTTTTGGCTTGCCAGTGCATCAGTGCATCTATAGGACGCCAATCTGGTCGAATGCCTGCCAATCACTCATCGAGGTCCTAAATCGCTAACAGACACTTTAATGTTAAGGCGTCTATCTTGCACCTATGGAGACACTTAAGCCCAAGGCCACTTCTGGACAAAACCACATCCCCACCCTGCCTTGGGTGTGCTTAAGCATCCCTATGCATCTCCATAAATGTACGACACACGCCTACAATGTAGGTGTCCTTCCCCTTTAAAAAAAAAAAGTGTGGCCCGATTGGCTGAGAAACAGTGGTAGGATGCGCGTTTGCAGAATCAGGCCTTTAAGCTTTATAGAATTGCCGCTTTTGCACACTCTTTTTTGTATTTTTTTAAGTGAAAGTTGAAGAATAGACAGGAATGATAGATTTTTTTTCAGCATTCAGTTGGGAGGCTAGTTATGAAAAGTGGAATTTCAAAGCCGGCTTAGCTCATCCAAGGGATAGAAAAAGGGAGCAAAGGGGGGAAACATAAAAGGGATAAGTTCTGTGTAAATGAGCTTCAGTTAATGTACAACCATTGCATGGACAGGAGTTAAATGCACCTACTGTATTACCGGCACTTTCAAGAGATTCCCTTACTTAATAAGGATATCCTGTGTTGTTTGGGGAGTGGTCTGAATGCCTGCAGTTGCATCTTCGGTATGGAATCTTTTTCTCAGACAATAAACTTCCTCCTCCTTCCTGCTCCATTGTATATCACAGATATACAGTGGAATCTGAGAAAAGTTTAAATCTCCCCACCCCCCCAAAAAAAAAAATCTATTCTGTGTCTGAATTAAGAGATTGCGATAGATGAAGAAAGTCCCTATTTTCAGACAGCTTGCGAGAAATCAGAAAATAAGAATAATGCTTTATTGAAAAAAAATCCTAAAATCATCAGCTTTCAGGAGTTTGGGATATGCCTGTCGGATGTACCCCATGATGGTCTAATTCCCCACGCACACTTAAACAAATGTTGCTATTGTGAACTGACCAGACCGTTTTATCCCAAGTGAAACCAAATACTTTGCACGAGAATCAGAAAATAATATTAAATATTGAACTAGGCCAGTTACTGGGCAGACTTGCATGGTCTGTGTCTGTGTATGGCCGTTTGGTGGAGGATGGGCAGGGGAGGGCTTCAATGGCTGGGAGGGTGTAGATGGGCTGGAGTAAGTCTTAACAGAGATTTCGGCAGTTGGAACCCAAGCACAGTACCAGGTAGAGCTTTGGATTCTTGCCCAGAAATAGCTAAGAAGAAAAAATTAAAAAATTTAAATTGAATCAGGTTGGGCAGACTGGATGGACCATTCGGGTCTTTATCTGCCGTCATCTATTATGTTACTATGTTACTATGAGTCCTAAGGGTGTCATCCTTATGGAACTGTCCATGGTGCTGAAGTCTTGCAATCTATTTTGTCTTCATTTTTGTTAGGAGTGGAGACAGGTGTGTCCTAAGAACCATTGTGTTACATTATAGCATATGTGGATGTATATCACTTCCTTAGATGGTGTGTTGTTAAATATCACAGTTATCACATAATCATAGTAGCCAGTCATGCAAACTCGTGGAGAAAAATATGTTAGGATCATGGCTCTTTGAAGGATTGTGTTACCTTATGATAAGCAGTGTGCTTTGTTCAGTGTTATTTTCCAGATTTAGGGCCCTGGCATGACTTGGGCAATTTTATTTATTTATTACTAAAATAAATTTGCCAATCTGTGCAAACAGGAGGTGATAATTACATTTTACTATGAGCACATAACTTGCCAAATGCAAGTTGATAAATGATCTGAGCAGCCGTTCAGCTACAGAAGAGTTTTGTAATTGCAGCTGCCTAGCCCTTCTGAGCAAGAATGAGGTGTGGTCACAGAAAGGTCACCAAGCATCAGCGCATGAAACAAAAGTCTACATATGGCTTTACTGTGCACAGAATATGATGTGTATTTTCAGAATTCAGAGCCTTCCTCTGAACAAAGACTGATAATCTGCGTGAAGTGGGGCTCTTATTCAGTTGACAGATGGAGATTGCTTTATAACAGGCCACCTAGATGAGATGGACAAGTAGATATTAGAGAATGACACGGTGACAAAATTCATCACTGTTCCTGTCCCCGCATATAACCGCAGGAAATAATCCCATGTCATTTTCTAGTGTCTATTTCAACCTCGGTCCTTCTACACCAGCATTCTTCAAAGCAAAGCTTGCGGGTCAGTGGTTGTGGCCATTCATACTCTGATTCTTATGGGAGCCAAGGATAATGAAGCCATTGTGACATCACTGATGTGATTGGCTCTTAGGCACTGGTGGAATGAGGCATTATGACATCACAATCTCTGCTCTGGAATGTTGCTGCTCAATCTCAGCATTCTTCAAAGCAAAGCTTGTGGGTCAGTGGTTGTGCCCAATTATACTCTGATTCTTCCCTCTCCCCTTAAAGAATGACATGAAGATGGTTTCCCGCGGTTATCCGCGGGGACGGGAACAGTGATGAATTTTGTCACCGTGTCATTCTCTAGTAGATATCTGTTTGGGTCAATTTTATAGACACTATTTATTTATTTTTTAATGTACTTTATTAACAGTGGTAGAATGCATACAAAGCAAACCACTCTCAAGAATCAACAAGTATTGAACATAAGAACATAAGAATTGCCGCTGCTGGGTCAGACGAGTGGTCCATCGTGCCCTGCAGTCCACTCACGCGGCGGCCCTCTAGTCAATGACCAGCACCCTAACTGAGATTAGCCCTACCAGCGAGCGTTCTTGTTCAGCAGGAACTTGTCTAACTTTGTCTTGAATCACTGGAGGGTGTTTTCCCCTATGACAGATTCCGGAAGAGCATTCCAGTTTTCTACCACTCTCTGGGTAAAGAAGAACTTCCTTATGTTCGTACAGAATCTATCCCCTTTCAATTTTAGAGAGTGAACAATATATTGGCAATTGTGTACAGAAGGATATCAGGTATAAGACAAACCTTACCAGAAAACAAGAAAAAAGTACATCGTCCAATCAACAATCTATAAAGTAATGAAAAAGAGCGTGCAGTGGACCTTATCATTCGTCCACCTTTTAAATTTTACCCCCAAATGCACGCACAAAAAATCCACTCACTAACAAACACACAAACCATACTATTCAACATTCACTCCCCAGACCCACACACATTCAACATGCAAACAATACAGTACAATACAATTTCTATTTATATACTGCCAATACCTCCATGAAGTTCACAGTGGTTTACATAAATAATTATGAAGCTACAAATTATTAAATAGCATAATAATATTTAGGAATTATCAATAACAAATTCTTGAAATCGATAGGTCTTCAGATCTTTTTTTGAAAATCTTAAAATTATATTGCTGGTTAATATTAGTCGGTAAATTTTCCAAGGTTTTCCTGCTTGATAAGCCCATGTGGGGTTAAAAGATCTATTGTATCTTATATTCTTAATGACTGGATACCGAAAAGTGTCATTATTTCTCAGATGCAAAGATGGATTATTGGAAAAATTAGAGAGTTGAAGTATATTATCTGGAATGTCTCCAAAATGTATTTTAAATAGTATACAATAGAATTGATATTCGCTGGGGCGTGGCTACTGAGCCAGAACAAAATGGCTGCTTGATTCTTCAGCTCCAGCAACCTTAACTAAATGATCACATGAGGGGCTTTAGGCACCTGGGCCAACCAGTGCACTTCTTTTCCAGTTCATTCTTGGATGCACTGGGAGTGGCCTAAGACTCCCATTGGCCAAATCTATTGTATCTTATATTCTTAATGACTGGATACCGAAAAGTGTCATTATTTCTCAGATGCAAAGATGGATTATTGGAAAAATTAGAGAGTTGAAGTATATTATCTGGAATTTCTCCAAAATGTATTTTAAATAGTATACAATAGAATTGATATTCGCTGGGGCGTGGCTACTGAGCCAGAACAAAATGGCTGCTTGATTCTTCAGCTCCAGCAACCTTAACTAAATGATCACATGAGGGGCTTTAGGCACCTGGGCCAACCAGTGCACTTCTTTTCCAGTTCATTCTTGGATGCACTGGGAGTGGCCTAAGACTCCCATTGGCCAAATCCCTATGGCCCCTCCCATGGGGGATCCGGCCCTCAAATTCTAAGTTTTTGTATCAAAGACAATAGAGGATCAAGTGATTTTGCCCACGGTCACAAGGGACTTTGGCTCAGTCCACTGTGCTAATCGTTAGGTTACTCCTCCGTTCCACATCAATGGGACTAAAAGCGTTATTTTTGAATCTTTTTTTTCTCTAAGTATGACATGCTCAGTATATCTGATGCTGTGTAAAGAAAAAAAAAATCATTTTAACTGTGAAAAGGAGAATCAGTGTACATACATGGCAGGCATAGATTGCAATAAAACCCAGCAGATTGTACTTGTACTTAGTAGCAAAGCCTTTTTCTGCTCCTAAAATGTGAGTTGAGAGCGTTCATCCGTGATCAACCAGAATTTGAAAGCCATGAAGACGGAGACGCTGTGCACGCCTGCTTTGTGATAAGAGGAGCACGGAAAAGCTCTCTATTTAGCTTGCCAGTTTTGATGAGTATTTTCTCAGCCGGTCTATAATTCAACAGAAACTTAAGGCATCTGCCAGTAATGTTGCCTCTAATAAAAATCCATAAACAAATCACTGTGATGATTGCAGTGCAAAGGGAGGATAGCTTAAGAGCATTGTGTTAACCAGACCATGTATTTTAGATTAAAAATGCAATTAAAAAGATGTGTCGTGTCTACAGGCTAGTAATAAATTGGGCATTTTCCACAACTGTGGAATTCTTGATGTTGGGACTGTTATGATTTTTAGATCAATTCATTCTTCCAGATTAAAAATATATATATATATATATTTTAATGGCTTTTTTTCTATCTAGCACACAGAGGTAGATTGGCGTACTGAATATTCAGGCATCTGCCTGCAGATTGGCTGCTGGCGACACCATGGAGAGAGAGAGAGGCTCACCATGATTTACTTGCATGCATTGTGATCATTGGCCGGCTGCCTCAGTGCGCACTCTCGTTGGGCTGGCTGAATTATTAATTGCTGCTGACCTTCGCCTCAGTCCATTTGTGCAGAGTGCTGAGTCAGCATTTAACTGCCTAAGTTAAGCAGCCATATTGGACAACACATTTCGCAAGGGGGTGGAGCTTGGGTGCGCAACTTACAGAATATGGCAGTGGTTCCCAAACTTTATTGGTTCATAGCGCTCCTAGACTACACATTTCCTCTCAGGTCTCCGTCCCCCTCGATGGAGTTAAGTCCTACCTTTGCTGTCCAAGCTCCAGCAGCTGAAGGGGTCCAAGGCAGTGGCATGCTTCAGCTACATCCACTGGCCCTCCTACGCACACTCCGTTCAACAAGAACTGAGATGCGCGGGAATGCTGACGTCAGCAGCTGAAGCATACTGCGTATTGACTTGAGTAAGCGTTCATTTACGTAGTAACTTTAAGCGTGAACACTTATGACAGTTCAATGACTGGTGTAAGTGCGCTTCCCTAACTGATATCAGTTACGATCATAAATGATAGCACTCATCCTGTCCTTGTCCCTGACCTGTCCATACCACTAAAAGTTGCACGCAACAGATGTTGTATACTCAACTTCTAGAATACCAACCAAGGGCAGTTGCACACCTCACTTCTAACTGGTGCCAATTAACATCAATTAAGGTTATTTATGTGCTATCATTGTGATTAATGTCAATTAGTCCTTATTGTTACATTAATTTACATATGCAACTGACCCCATTCTATAACTGCTACATGCAAATTTGATCGTTAAATGTAAATTTAAGTGTGAAAATACATAGAATTTGAGGTTTAGTGCTTATTTTCCATAAAAATATTGTGCATTCAATATATCATAATACAGACACCGACTGGCTATTCCAGGGCTTTACTAATTTGTTATATATGTATGGTTTTTTTTTTAGGGGGACTTTCACGACGGTGGTCATCGCCCCACTGTGACTGCTGCTGTAAAAATGGCAAAGGGGAGAAGGAGGGGGAAAGCGGCACGTCCTGCAATGAACTCTCCACGTCGAGCTGCGACAGCCAGTCGGAGGCCAGTTCCCCCCAGGAGACAGTTATCTGCGGTCCCGTAACCCGCCAAACCAACATACAGACTCTGGACCGACCTGCCAAAAAAGGCCCCGTGCAGCTGCTGCAGCAGTCCGAAATCCGACGGAAAAGCGACCTGCTGCGGACTCTGACCAGCGGCTCCAGGGAGTCCAATTCCGGCAAAAAGAAGGCGGCGAAAGAAAAACTGTCCATCGAGGAAGAGCTGGAGAAATGCATCCAGGATTTTATGAAGATCAAAATACCTGACAGGTTTCCAGAGAGGAAGTACCCCTGGCAGTCTGATCTGCTCCGAAAGTATCACCTATAGGGGGCATCGCAAAGCAGCAATGCCATCCATAAATTTACAATTCCTTTTGTTAGGTCACGGCACATTATCTCAAGTACCCTCTAATCTGCCTGTTTCACATTAACATTTATAATCACAGGGTATCAACGATGTTTTCCAGTCGTGGAAGCACAGTTAAAAAGCTTTTGTTGGCGATCTGTTGAGTAGGTTGAATATTTTTAATTTAAGAAACAGCCACAGAATAAACACACACGCACACAAACACACACAATCCTAGTGCACAGATGCAAGTTTGGAAATTCATGATGGAAAGGTAATGCTAGGAGTAGAGAATGACATGGTGACAAAATTCATCACCGTTCCCGTCCCCGTGGATAACCGCGGGAAACACTCCCATGTCATTTTCTAGTGTCTATTTCAACCTCGGTCCTTCTACACCAGCATTCTTCAAAGCAAAGCTTGCGGGTCAGTGGTTGTGGCCATTCATACTCTGATTCTTATGTGAGCCAAGGATAATGAAGCCATTGTGACATCACTGATGTGATTGGCTCTTAGGCACTGGTGGAATGAGGCATTATGACATCACAATATCTGCTCTGGAATGTTGCTGCTCAATCTCAGCATTCTTTAAAGCAAAGCTTGCGGGTCAGTGGTTGTGGCCATTCATACTCTGATTCTTCCCTCTCTCCTCAAAGAATGACATGAAGATGGTTTCCCGTGGTTATCCGCGGGGACGGGAACGGTGACGAATTTTGTCACCGTGTCGTTCTCTAGTTAGGAGTTCTGCTTTATTGTGCATGTTTTTTTAATGAGAAATAATTCACAATACATGATTACAAAACAAACAAAAAAAAATTGCCATGACAGTGTACATCCACGTATATAAAACTATAAATAATTTGTCTTTGATATGCACTTTTTAAGAAACAAACACAGGACAGCTACTTTGCGAGCTCAGATAATCCATGGTTGTTTGACTTCCTCTTTCTAGGATGGTCAGATGTGTGAGTTATGACAACCTTTCTTCCCCTCCCCCCCCTCATTTCCCACCATCTGATGCTTTTATTTCAAACGCCATCTGATCTTTCACTGACAGTTGTGAGAAAATAATATTTTAAGGCATCGTCGCTTACAAGAAAACATTCCAGACCTTGGCTGAGAGCTATTTCGCGATCCTCTTTCCTCCCTTGCCTTCAGGGAGGTGAGGTGTTCAACACTTCGGTATTATGTTTGAAAACTGTGTCAGGCTAGACTTGTTAATCATTGGGCTGAAACTTTGATGTCACTTTCTGGTGTTTAAGAGCAAACAAACAGGAAAAGATGAACATCGTTGCAGTGCAGACAGAAATGGGCTATTCTGGGGCTTAGGTTAGCGAGATTGGCCAGTATAAATTTGTCTGTCAGACAAAAAAAAAAAAATATCTGATCCAAACTGGTCTGAATACCAAGAAGCCTGATATTCAGCTGGCATCGATCGGTGGTTTGATGACTGTGGCAGTGTAAAACCCAGGCATTCAATCCCCAATCGAGTCTAAGGTCCAACATTGAATTTCTGTATTTCCAGAGACAGCTAGAGGGAAATTCTATAAAAGTAAATTGGCTTCATGAAAAAAAATTTTAAATTGGGATATAGGCACCTATCTTCTTAGGTGTGAGTCTACAAAAGATCAGGGCCTATCGTGTGGTGCCTGACACCAAAGTAGGCGTGTTCAAGGATGGAGAAGGATTTAGGCACCTATAATGTAAGCCTTTTAAATCCTGGCCTACAGTACAGGAGCCTAAGATTTAAATTAGGCACTACTAAGCCCAGTTCTGGAATGGGTGCCTAAGGGCTCGGTTTAACGCGTGTAATAGCGCACGCTAATTTGCCGGCCGCTCTAGCCGCTACCGCCTCCTCTCGAGCAGGCGGTAGTTTTTTGGCTAGCGCGCGCTAAAAAGGCACGCGCGACAAAGCCGCTAACGCAGCTTCGTAAAAGGAGCCCTAAGTGTGAGTCAACGTGGAGTCGGCGTGAATCTTTTTAAGGCTTCCATTCTAGAATCTGATCGCCCTAATGCCCAACTGGTTAAGTGCAATATTCAGCACGTAACTGTCTGGGAGTTGCCACATAAAGATAGGACTTAGTACTTAACCCGCCATTTGCCGACTCTCTAAAATACACTGCAAAAAAAATCACTCTCCGATAAGACATTCAAACTCCTTAAATTGCTAGAGATATCTTCAAAAATATGCTCAGAGACATAGAGGCAGAAACAAGGGGCGAACCCCAAGAATGTCGCCTCACCACCCAATCATTGCATATATATGAACAAGCTTCAAAAAACGTACTTCCTTCGCTGCTTATGCAGTCTAAATGATGGTATATATAATTAATTGAACTATAACGAAAGAACTTCTTTTATCGGGGGTTCTAGCAAATGAAGGAGTTTGAATGTCTTATAGGAGAGTGATTTTTTTACAGTTTTCGGATACCTTTCTTCAATCACTCCCAGTGATACTAGACCAAAAGTTTTTGATTTCCCCAGTATTGTTTTGACATGTCTAAAATAGCCAGTTTTCACTTTGGGGTGAAGCAGTTCCACAACAAAGAAAAATGGGGAGACACCGATGAAAACAAAAAAACTGTGGATACAGATGTTCTGGAGATAATTTATTAAACACTGACATATAAAACCATGAAAATTCAATGAAAAAAGTACAATGCTAAAAAATATAGTGATTAAAAATCCACCCGGACCCTATGGTGTCAGGTCAAAAGCACACCGGGACAAAGGCGCGCCCAGACAATTGAGCGCAGCGCGGAGGCATGCGCCGCTCAAAATTACAGTTTTTAGGGCTCCGACGGGGGTTTTTGTTGGGGAACCCCCCCAATTTACTTAATAGACATCGCACCGCATTGTGGGGGCTTTGTAGGGGGTTGTAACCCCCCACATTTTAATGAAAACTTCACTTTTTCCCTGTTTTTAGGGAAAAAGTTAAGTTTACAGTAAAATGTGGAGGGTTACAACCCCCCACACCCCCCATAACACCGGTGAGATGTCTATTAAGTAAAGTGGGGGGGTTCCCCAACAAAAACCCCCGTCGGAGCCCCTAAAAACTAATTTTCTTCGGCGCGCGCCTCCGTCTTGCGCTCAGTTGTCGGCGCGCGCCTTTGTCTTTCGCGCTGTTGTCTATGAACCGGACCCTACACAGTCCGTGTTTCGGCGAACACGCCTTCCTCAGGGGTCCAATGGTTTGCAACCTCACATATAAAGAATTGGACTGAAAAAAGTCTATTGTCTTTAAATCTGTGAGCAAAGAACACATACTAAGTATTTTTTTTGCTACTTCAGCTTGTCTGCGGTGTTCTTTTCTCACATGTTTAAAGACAATAGACTGTTTTCAGTCCAATTCTTTATATGTGAGGAAGGCGTGTAGGGTCCGGTTGGATTTTTATCACTGTATTTTTTATCATTGAATTTTCATGTTTTTATATGTCAGTGTATAATAAATTATCTCCAGAACATCTGTATCCACAGTTTTTGGTTTATGTTTTCATCGGTGAAGCAGTTATATTCAGTAGCACTAATCGGTGAAAATGAACAGTTGGCCCCAAACAGACAATTTAGCAAGCCAGGAGCATTATCCGGCTGGTTAAATTCCTTGGGATATCGACCCCAAGCTTTCTGCTGCGCACCGGCGCCTGGCAATGGAGGACATGTTAAGCCAGTCCCAGTTTCTCTTCCACTGCCCAGACCTAAACTAGGTGCCTTTTTTGATATTTCACATAGATTTCCACTTGTGCATCTGCATTTCTGGATAGGGCTGTGGTTTCTTTTTGAAACACTGTGAAAATATCAACGAAGAAAGCTATTTTGTAAATGAAACAAAAATGTTAACAGAACGTTCTTTGGTTATATTTCATTTTCTGTTTGTAGTGCGTATTATTTGCAAACGCGGCATCTTAAATGCATGTAGAAGGCACTTAGTTTAAGGCAGCAAAATGAGTCTTTTTCATACCTGTTTAATAAAGAAAATTAGGTGGTCAAAAAAGCCTTATAGCTGGTGTAAGTGGTCTCACCTACATTTAACAAGGACATGCATAAAATATAATATTCTATGATCTACTAGTCTTTAAAGCCGTTACATTAACGGGTGCTAGAATAGATGTGTCTTTCTTTCTTTCTCTTTTTCTCTCTTTCTCCTTGGCCACTTTCTGTCTGTCTGTCTTTCTTTCTTTCTGACTCTTTCCTCGGCTGTCCATCACCACCCCTTGCCTGCTCCCCCTGTCCAGCAATAGCCCTTCTCTCTTCGTTTTATCTCCCCCCTGTCCAGCAGCATCTCTTCCCTGCTCCCCCTGTCCAGAAGTAGGCCATCTCCCTTCATTTTATCTCCCCCCCTGTCCAGCAGCACCTCTTCCCTGCTTCCCCGTGTCCAGCAGTAGGCCTTCTACCTTCATTTTACTGCTCCCCCTGTCCAGCAGTAGGCCTTCTCTCTTCATTTTACCTCCCCCCCCCGTCCAGCAGCACCCCTTCCCTGCTCCCCCCTGTCCAGCAGCACTTCTTCCCTGCTCCCCCTTTCCAGAGGTAGGCCTTCTCCCTTCATTTTATCTCCCCCCCCTGTCCAGCAGCACCCCTTCCCTGCTCCCCCATGTCCAGCAGCACCCCTTCCAGGAGGTAATTTTTACCAGCCAGCATGGGACACCTCGCAGCAGCTGCACGACACTCTCTAGCCGTTCTTCTATGCGCCAGCTATCAGGAATGAAACCGTCACCACCCCTCAAATCCCTGCACGCGCCAACAGCCGGCGCAAGGCGGCGCAAGCGCCTCAAGACGCAAATAGAATACGACCACGGAAGGACACAGAACATGGTCAGGGATCACAAACCCCTAAATGCGCATGCGCGCTTAGGGTTTTATTATAGAGGATGCATGGACTTCTCACGCCGCCCACACTTCGCCCATGCAAATGACACACTCATACTCGTACATGCAGAAAGGACTAGAATACCAATATTTATATGCATTTTTATACCTAAAACTAGGTGTCACCTTTTAGAATTATGCCATTATTTGTGAATAGAGAATCTTGAATGCATTTAGGCCCTGAATATATAAATGATACTTAAAGGTAGCTGCCCAGATCGACTAGATTAGTGCACCTAGCTAATCTAGCCACCTTTTGCAAAGCCACGCTAGTGTCTTTAGCGCCGGCCGCAGCGGTAACAGCTCAGACGCTCCTAGGAATTCTATGAGTGTTGGAGCTGTTACAGTGGCGGCCGGCACTCATAAACGCTAGCACAGCTTTGTAATGGAGGGGGCTAATTAATGAAGAAGCTTAATTGTCACTAATAATTAACAAATAGTATCTTGTAATTGACGTAATTTGCACTTAATTGGATGTTAGGTGCCTAACTCGGTAGGTGCCTTTCAAGTTGAGGTAGCCAGAATCTGTGTGCTTAAAAAATACAAAATCAGCCGAACGCTGACCCGTCTTTTTCCCAGTCACAATGAAGGACTGTGTTATGTGGAATCAAAGTAGGGCCTCTGCTTCCTTACAAAATGAAAAGACAAGGATACAAGTATCAGTTCAGAGCACAAACCATTCTACTTTGCCTTTGCTAAGAACATAGACCAGTGGTCTCAAGCTCGTGGCCCGCCAGGTACTATTTTGAGGCCCTCGGTACGTTTATCATAATCACAAAAGTAAAATAAAAGAGTTTCTTGATCACATGTCTCTTTCGCAATAAATGACAATATTATTATTAAGACTTAGCCAAAAGGAAAGATTTATAAACTATAAAGAGTTTTACCTCATGCAAAATTGTCATTTCTTTAATAAGACATTAACTATTTTTTTCTGATGCCCTCCAAGTACCGACAAATCCAAAATGTGGCCTTGCAAAGGGGTTTGAGTTTGAGACCACTGGCATAGACCATTCTACTTTCACTTTATTAAGACTGGGTCCAAGTGCCTCTGATATTGACTGAGGATAACTATGGTGACTTTTCATTAATGCGTGATAACTGCTACCATGCTAGCGTGACAAATAGTGCACCCTACTTCATATAACCTTGGCATGGGTTGCGCACTGCATTTAGGGCCAGGGTTTGGGACTTGTATACCGCCTTTTTGTAGTTATATAACCACACTCAAAGCGGTTTATATGCAGGCACTTCAAGCATTTTTGCTCTCTGTCCCGGTGGGCTCACTGTCTATCTAATGTTCCAGGGGCAGTAGAGGATTAAGTGACTTGCCCAAGGTCACATTGGTAAGTGCATCCATGTATCTGTGACCACATGTGAAAGGCAATTCTTTATCTAGGCACCTGCTATTAGTTGCCCCTTATGAGAGAAAAAAAAAGTAACACTTACATATGTTAGCTCAATTTTGTGCTAATGTGTATAAGTGGTACAGTGCATTCATGCAAGGTGGGCATAGAAGAGCAAAGTCTATAAATGGCGCTGAACAGTATCGTATAATGCAGTGTCTCGCAAACCGCGTGCCGCAGCACAGTGGTGTGCCACGAAGAGTTTCCAGGATTCCAGAGAGATTCCAGAATTTATGTTTAAAATTCCCGTCATAAGAAATACTCGTAATTCATAAAATAAATACACTAAAATAGATGAGAAGTGTACGTCATGTACGCAAGAGTCTGTCACCTCTTGTGCCTCGCCTCCTCTTCACCCCCCCCCCCCCTTTCCCGGTGTACCTCTGTAAATGTTTGCCAGTGCAAGCAGCATTTTCCACCTACTGCTCGCGTTAGCCTTAGCTCCCTTTCTGACTTCACTTCCTGTCCCAGGACCAGGATGTGACATCAGAAGGGAGCCAAGGGCAGTGCGAGGAGCAGGTGGACGATGCCGCTCACGCCGGGAAACATTTCTAGAGGTATAATGCGCTGCAAATAGCATTTGCTGCGTTTAGTGTGCCAGAGCTAAAAAAAAAAAAGTTTGCGAAACACTGTCGTAACGGGTGTTACAGGATTGCTGCCCTTTATAGAACGGTATGTAGTGCCAGGATCGGTGCTCAGCTTTGAGAACAAGGAGTTAGAGTTACTCAAACTGCATCCAGGTGAAAATTTGGGTGCACAAGTTGGGTCCAAATCTGCATTGTTCTAGAACACTGCGTGCATTTTAAGGGAATGCCTCTGACCGTCCCATGGCCACACCCCCTGTGCAGATCTGCATTGAAACACCCAGGCCAGTGCTTTCCAACCTTTTTTTTTTTTTTAATATAAAGAGGCACATTGTCATTACAAAGAAGCTCCGAGGGCCACCAAAAGATTTCAAGCTTATACATGCTAGTGATTTTGTAAATCTGCTTTGACCTGCTTCTTCAGACTGGATATTAAACATTAAAATTGATATTTAACACTAATATTGATTCCACAACACTTCAAGGATATATTTTAAAATCCCCACTTTGTTTTTTGGTTGCCAAAAGCAGCCAATTCCCCAAATGAGACACTTGAGTAACGCACTTAGGAGATTGCTTTCAGTTGCTACATGAAGTGGCCAAAATTGAAATGAATGCTTTTACAGAATTTAAGGAGCAGAACTTAATACAAAGCTTTATTTCTATTCCACATTACTTTTCAGTTCAATGCGGGTAACAGTCAAAGAGAACTGTTTGAGTCCTACAAAGGAGGACTTCGGAGCCACATGTGGCCAAGGGGGAGCCACAAGTCAGAGACTACTGACATAGGCACTATTCTATAAATGGGGACATAAGTGTGTTTTCACATGGTTCTGTCAGCTGTTTAGACACTTTTTCGCACCAAAACTTCTGCACAGAAATGGTGCCTAATGTTCAACTCACATATAGACTTCCCCTCCCCCCCCCCCAATGTTAGCTCTAGCACCTATGCCAGCCATAGAGATCACAGAGGTACTCCCACTTAAATGCCCGCAGACAGGCACATAACTGTGTGCCCTGCCTATGTGTCACTTAGACTCAACCCATGTTTCACCTCGCTGTAAAATCCGTGCTGTGGAAGACTTAAACTAAAACTAATCTAAACTAAAACTTAGATTTGTAGACTGGGTTACCACCAATAGGAGCTCAAATCGGTTAACAGGAACGCAAAAGAGTAAAGATTAGATGAGCAAAGAAGCTAATAAAAGGTATGGAGAACTTGGAATATGAGGAACGATTTAAGAGACTGGGATTGTTCTCCCTTGAGAAGAGAAGACTGTGAGGGGATATGATCGAGACTTTCAAGATACTGAAAGGAATCGACCAAATAGAGCACGATAAAAAATTATTTACAATGTCTAATGTGACACGGACAAGAGGACATGGACTGAAGCTAAGGGGGGACAAGTCCAGGACAAATATCAGGAAGTTCTGCTTCACGCAACGAGTGGTGGACACCTGGAATGCTCTCGCGGAGGAGATAATTGCGGAATCCACCGTTTCAGGGTTTAAAGGTAAGTTAGATGAGTGGCTTAAGATAACATAGAACATAGGTAAGGTCAAGCTAGATGCGCATCTCTTATGAGAAGCTTAGAGTATGGGGACTAATACTATGCCAGGGTTCACCTGGCGGGGCCTCCGCGTGTGCGGATTGCCGGACTTGATGGACCTAGGGTCTGTTCTGGAGATGGCACTTCTTATGTTCTTATGAGTGTTTTGGATTACAAACAGGATAGTGAAAGATGTATATCAACTATTCAATATAATCAGATACAACAACAGGTTGATAATAATAGATAAATAAACCTAAATGGAGGAAAAGATCTCAGATACACCACTAAGGGAACATGTGAGCTTTCTCCCTTTAATCACGTGGTGATAGGTTTCTTTCATCGATCAAAAACCCCCATAATTTTAATTCGAACAATTAAAAAATATAAACAAAAAAATATATAAAATTATGGGGGTTTTTGATCGATGAAAGAAACCTATCACCACGTGATTAAGGGGAGAAAACTCACATGTTCCCTTAGTGGTGTATCTGAGATCTTTTCCTCCATTTAGGTTTATTTATCTATTATTATCAACCTGTTGTTGTATCTGTTTTGGATTACAAGCCTGCTTCTGGAACAAATTATGCTCACAAACCAAAATTTTATGGTATATTCTAGATGTATTTTTCGAAAATGGATATTTTCCCTCCTGCCAACTTTGGGCATCTAGCTCCCATGAAATTGGACTTAGATGTATTTTTTTATTATGCCACCTCCACATTACTATGTTACTTTCCAGCCATTTTTAAAGCCTTTCATCCCTCTATGCGTTTGACTGAGTGTGGTCGAGTACCCTAATTGGGCTATGCTGGACTGACTATAGAGCTTAAAGTTCCTGTCATGGTCTTAAATATTTGGGCCTAATGGTTTATAGATATCCATCTGCTTGTCCTGTAGATATACTGGTAGCCTCCAGTCTTGTGGAAAAGACATTCATCTGAATCTGTGGTTTTCTTTTTAATATACACATTTGCAGAAGGACAAAGATTAATAGCGGGAAAGAAAGATCTGCAAGTGGTAGAAGAATGCACTGGACGAGGAAGGAAAATGTTACTATTTAAATTGAGATATGTTGGAAACCATAGTGATGACTGCATGGTGTCAACAGCCTATAAATGCTTATTACTGAAGCAATAATAGGAATCACCCACTGAGAATGATCAAAGCTCCGGGACTGGGTAATTAAACACATTTGCACGCTGTTGGTGAAAACGAGCGGCCTCATGTGATGATAGATCCGTACGTGGTGAGCTGAAAAGGACTGTCTTTCTTTTGCTTCTGTGTCAGGATCGCTTGAAACTGTCGTGGCTTGTGCTTCACTCTTCGGCTCTTCTCCCACTACCTGCTACATGAAACGAAAGATTAAATGGAGGTTTTCATCTCAGAGGACTGCGACGCACTTAGAATCCATTTTCATGGGGGTTGTGAAGTGATTAGTGTCTGCAAGAAATGAACCCAGAATAGAGTCCAAGTTATGACACCCTTCCAGCTCCCTTACAAAGAGAGACTTAACACGTTAGAACGAAGAGAGAGGGGAGACATGATTGAGACCTTTAAGTATATTACGGGACATATAGAGGTGAAGGATGATATCTTCTGTCTTACAGGGCCCTCGGTTACAAGAGGGCACTCGCTGAAAGTCAAGGGAGGGAAATTTCATGGTGATACCAGGAAATACTTCTTCACCGAAAGGGTGATCGATCATTGGAACGAGCTACCTCAGCAAGTAGTTGAGGCCAACAACGTGTCAGATTTTAAGAGAAAATGGGATATCCACGTGGGATCTCTAGGGGAGTAAAAGTCAGGGAGTGGGTCATTGGTATGGGCAGACTTGATGGGCCGCGGTCCTTTTCTGCCGTCAATTTCTATGTTCTATGTTTCTAGATCAACTTCAGCTTAGAAAAGAGATGACTTAAAAGGGGATATGATGGAGGTTTGTAAAATCATGAGTGAGGTGCGCCAAGTTGGTAGGAAATGGTTATATCTGAGCCTGCAAAGCTTTTCCTCGAGGAAGTCACAGCCTAAGCAATGATTGCAAATCAGTCAAGAGAACGGTTTCTGGAGAACCGAGTTGTTCTTATTGGGTGAATAGTGGCACTATAATTTGGGGGCAGGGGCCCCATCCCCAGCAGTTTCACTTGTTATCAATTTGGGAGTAGAGACATACATGTTAGAATTCCGAGATAGAGAATGACACAGGGGTCAAATCTGTCCCCATCCCTGCAGAAACTCAATTTTCCCATCCCATCCCCATGAGTTTTGTCACTGTCCCTGCCCCATTCTTGTAAGCTCTGCTTTAACCACACAAGCCTCGAACACTTATGATTTTAAAGTGTTTGAGGCTTGCGCAGATGAGGACGGAGCTTAGGCATTGGCGGAATGAGGCATTATGACATCACAATCTGAGCTCTAGAATGTTGCTACTTAGGATTTTAGAGTGTTTGAGGACAGAGCTTGCAGGAATAGGGCAGGGACAGGAAAAGAACTCGCAGGAACGGGACGGGAAAATGAGTTTCCGTGGGGATGGGGAAAAATTTGTCCCTGTGTCATTGTCTATTCTGAGGTGCAGCAGTGGCTGATTTGTCTTGGACCTCTCCCTTTCCTAAGGCCAGACATGCTGTGAAAGTCATTCATCCCTTTTTGTTTTCTGTGGTAAATGATATTTGCTGTTAGCATTTTCTCTTGCTTTGACATCTGGTCCCATTAGTCACTTATTTCTGATGCACAGATGAGTTGAAGGAGAAACAGTATTACACTGGCTCATAATCTGAGGTCAAGTTAGTAAATCACTCCTTCCTCCTACCTTATACCGCCCCTTCTCTAAACTGTCTTCTACCCCCTTCCAATTTTAACTGATGTGATGTCACCTCACTGTCCACCCTCTTGTTCTACACCATCTTGAACTGAAAAGGGATATAAATAAAGCTATTATTATTATTATTATTATTATTAATGAACCTAAAGGTGTGTTATTTCATCACAATGTGTGATTTTAGTAACTACACCCTGTTGGGACCCACGTGTTCCTGCATTAATGCTGATTTGACATTCCTGATAGAGGGACTACCCAGACCGGATGATGACACATCAGTGCCAGGTGTATCCTGCTGAATACTTTTGAAGTGACTTCAGAGAGAGCGCCAAAAAGGTATGGGGAAGGCAAGGGGTGTGCGTGGAAAGGAAAGGAGTGGGGAGCAAGTGAGTGGGTGGGTAGGGAAGTAGGGGGGACAGGCAGAGAGGAAGACAGCGCCCAGGGCAGACCACACTCCCCCTTAATAGGCCACTGGGTCTATGAAACACTGGCTGTACCACAGAAAGATTTTATACAAAATCCATGACCCCTTTACTTTGCTCTTGGGTGGGTAGATTTGAAAATTGTCCCCTGATGGGGAAACATGCAAAGTTGTTATTTGGGCAAATGCGTGAAATATCCTTTGTTCACCTTTCTGGGAGCTCTCAAGACTGGGAAATTCTGTAGGGAGCCACCAAGTTTTAGGTGACAAGAAGACACATAAATGGTGATAGTCTAGTCATTTATGCATAGAAGTGGCTTCTTGTAAAACTCCAACTAGCAGAAAGGTACATGCCATGCTTTGAGGGCACATACCGTACTTTGCTGGTGGGTATTCACAAGGGTGGCAGAAAGCTATAATTTACACCTGTTCCTACAAAGTTTTAGGTGTGGGCATTTATACCAGCTATAGGATACAAACATTCTCTGCCACTTATACAACTTTATTGTATAGAATAAGCTTAAATTTGATACCATTATCAATGTCTATAGTACGAGAAGGTATTGAAAAGTTCTCAGCCCAACCAAAAAGCAAATGACATGGATATGGCTCAGTCAATGATCTGAAACCGAAATTGGCACAATCGAACTGTGCTCTGAAATTAGATAATGCTCTTTTCAGCTACAGTGACAAAATAACGCTCGGAATCGAGGAAGTGGGTCAGTTGGGCTCCTCCTCGTTATAGAGCCATCCTAACCTGCTGGCATAGAACGATGGCCAGATTATTCCTTTCTGCATAATTCCAGCTGTCATTGGAAAGGGGTGGAATAAAGGTCACCCAAATTGTCCTGAAGCCAATAATGGATTATGGTATGTCGTGTCAGTGGAGAGGGGGGACAAGAAGGGCTTTATATTGCAATTTCCGATATTGGCCCAGGCTTTTTAAAGTAAACATAGGAAGCCATTTTTATTTGTAAAGTCTGCTGAATGTTTATCTCCTGAAAATGTTTCTAAGGCCCAAAATTGGGTGCGTCCGTCTCTTGTCTTTTAATGTGCAATCTACAAACCAACAAAAAATATTCCTGTAAGTAGAATCACACGGGTAACAGAGACTAGTTGAGCCAACAGCCACAATACATCTGCGGTTTAACTTGAAGATTTATTTGCCTAAGAATTTCTTTTGATCACACTTCAAAAACAAAACTCATGGAAAACAGTGCATAGAACTTAAGTGAAAGTCCTTTTTTAAAAAAAAAAATCTCTATTACTAAATCCATGAACCCATGCTGGGTTCCACATTAGGAGTAAAACCTTGTGCATAAGGAAAACTCATTGAAATCCTTGCCTCAGTAGATTGGCAACAGCCAAAAATACCAAATAGGATGTTGTTTGTAAGGAGACAGAAAACAGGGAAGAATACAAAATGCCTTTATTATTGATTTCTGGTGCAAAACCACCTTTCGAGTATTCTGCAAAGTTCCGATCACCACTTCTCAAAGATATAACAGAACTGGGAAAAAGCACAGACCAATGTGACAGATGATAAGGGGGTTGGCTTCCTTGCAAGGAGGGGGAAGGGATAGGATACAGGTTTACAAAACCAGAGTGGCCTAGAACAAATTAATTTGTCAATACCGGGATTTTCCAATAAAACTAGACAGTAGCCGATATCAATCAAAATGTTAAAAGTATGGCATGTTTTGCTGTGGAACTTAAGATGAGTATCATTTTGAAACTTATCCTCCTATGGATATACTATGCACATCAACCAGTCAAACTGTGCTCTGAAATTAAGAGACTGACATAAAGAAGTCCATCCTTTTATCATCAGTGAGCTTGTAGATATACGACCCTAGCTGTTAAAAAGCTGAGAGTGTCAGTGGTGGATTTAAGATACACTGCATCTGATGAAGGAGGCTGTTATCCCTTGAAAGTCCACGCTTCAAGACATTGATTAGTCTATAAGGTGCCATCAAACTCTTTGTCATTTTTGCTGCTACAGATTACGATGACTAACCCTCTGGAAGATAAGATGCATTGCAGTTGGTCACAGATGATCCATAAATGGCTCCACTGAAATTCTCTTATCATTTACTACTATTTACATATGAATTTTGTCAAGCTTAACTACCTTCTAATTGTAATCATCTTCTAATTACCTAGCCTGGATAATTTGTTTACATTGATCAAGAAGATGTCAAAAAATAGCTGACTTCTGTCAATCATATTTATTCTGGATGCTTCACTTACTGGGGCACTGAATTTTTCCCATTTCTAATAACACCTGGTCTTTCTCATCTAAACAATTCAAGTCAATACACGTATCTCGTATTTACCAAGAAATGCATCAAATGCAAGAGGTTGAGAGTAGACCCTTTCATAAATTTTGCTCTAGATACAGGGGTGCCTGAGGGCCATCGATGACTATATTTCATTTTCTGACCTCGTCCGGGCACCTGTTGAGTATGCCAGGGCTGCATGAGTCCCTCGCACCTCTATATCAAGTGTCACCCACAGAATTACCTCAACTTTGCAATGTGGTTCACTTGTACAGAAGTGTAATGTCAAACTGTTTACAAGTTATTTTTTTTTTTGTGCAATTGTGAAAAGCAGTTTCAAACTGATGAAGTTAAAGGCTGAGGAGTTCATTTTGCAGGAAGGTGTTGCAAACATAAATGTGATTAGATATTGACGTCATTGAATATGGTTTCACTTGAATGCATGTCTCCGTCTTGTCATTCTCCACCAGCGAGGTTTTGGGGCAATATTCTTCAGTCTGTGAATAGCAAGTCAACTTTAGCTCTTATGACTCTGGCAAACTATTCTTTCCTGCAGAAAATAAAATCTAGCTTTTAGCCTGTTGCCCAGCATTCTGTATCTATGGTCCTGGTGGATGGATTCCCATAAAAGCATTACTGGTTCGTTAAGACCAGCTTCCTCTTTTTTCAAGCAGTGGCCTTTAAGTGGTATATGCCGTTTGTCAAGAAAACTGTAATTGTTTTAATGTATAGCTATACTTTTAAAGATGTGATTCTGTTCAGAAGCACTGATTAATATAAAAGAACTTTTAACAATAAAAACGTCTCAAGCGATGCCGAGTCCGAGATTAGTTAAAGGAAAATGTATATATTTTGTCAATTTGCACACCATGCACAAATAAAAGTATTGAAAATATACCATGCAAGAAAGAGTTTCTCTCTTATGAAAACAAGGAATCAAGGTCTAAATTAGGGGTCTAGACTTAACTGGCCAGTATCAGAGAGTGCTAAGCAAGATGGCAAGTAAAAGTGTCCTAGATAAGGAGTGATATCTATATAAAGGGTGATAGCTTACAAGCTACTATGCCGTATAACTGGGAGCTGGGAGATATATTTTTCCTACTCCTATAACTTTCTCACTTATGCCACTTATGCCACAATTTCATTGAAAGTTTCATGCACATCACATCTGAATGAGGGGAGAGCCTCAGAACCCCCTGCGTAATAATGTCGATTACTGCACTAGAAAGGGAAAAGATCTTCACCGGCTCTTGACCCCCCCTCCTACCTACAGCAGACACAGTCAATGTTTCAAAATGGTGTCGGAAAGCTTGTAGATAGAATGTTAAGAGAGGCATATAAAGATATGATGGACTATAAATTACGCCAGGGTACACCTGGCAGGGCCTCCGCGTGCGCGGATCGCCGGACTTGATGGACCAAAGGTCTGATCCGGAGATGGCAGTTCTTATGTTCTTATGTTCAAAGGCGGGCGCAGACAACTGAGCGCAATGCGGAGCCGCGCGCCGAAGAAAATGACTGTTTTAAAGGGCTCCGACGGGGGGGGGGGTGGGGGGGAACCTCCCCACTTTACTTTATACAGATCGCGTCGCGTTGTGGGAGCATTGGGGGGATTTGGGGGGTTGTAACCCCCCACATTTTACTGAAAACGTCACTTTTTCCCTAAAAAACAGGAAAACAGTTGTTTCCAGTATAATGAGGGGGGTTACAACCCCCCAAACCCCCCACAATGCCGCCGCGATCTGTATTAAGTAAAGTGGGGGGGTTCCCCAACAAAAACCCCCGTCGGAGCACCTAAAAACACTCTTTTTCTTCGGCGCGCGCTTCCGTCTTGCGCTCAGTTGTCGGCGCGCGCCTTTGTCATCAGCGGTTTTGTCTATGAACCGAATGTTCAATGGTATTGAAAATGTGTTTAGTCTCTGCCAGTCCTAGCCGACGGAAGTTAGGCTGGCTGCCGTTTCTCTAGACACTGAGGATCCTGAAGGACTGAATCAAAAGATTGAGTGGCAACTATTTTTTTAGTTTCACACAACTTTATGGACTGTTTTGTTACACAGAGCCTCTCTTTCACTTCAGGCCATGAAAGAGA
Organism: Geotrypetes seraphini; assembly: GCF_902459505.1. Classification (NCBI taxonomy): domain Eukaryota; kingdom Metazoa; phylum Chordata; class Amphibia; order Gymnophiona; family Dermophiidae; genus Geotrypetes; species Geotrypetes seraphini. The sequence goes on along the minus strand of NC_047101.1, from coordinate 6,681,275 downwards.
GGCTTGGTTTTGATTTTCAGCTGTGAACGTCTGTGATGGTGTGACGTCAGACCCATTTAAGAACAGCAGTTTCACCTGGGGTGGTCTCTGTCTGAGCAAGCGTGTGAATCAATACGCCGCTGTAAGCCGCAACACCATTGTTTAGTCTTTTTGAACTCATATTGGAGCTCTGCTAACTTATTTGTTGATTTTTTTTTTCCCCAGATGCTGTCCGGAGCCCTGACGCAGCTTGTCTAGCGAAACGGCAGCTAGCCTAACTTCCGTCGGCTAGGACTGGCAGAGACTAAACACATTTTCAATACCATTGAACATTCTACCTACAAGCTAAGTAGTTTTGACTTTTCTGACACCATTTTGAAACATTGACTGTGTCTGCTGTAGGTAGGAGGGGGGGTCAAGAGCCGGTGAAGATCTGTTCCCTTTCTAGTGCAGTAATTGACATTATTACGCACGGGGTTCTGATATGATATTCAGATATTCTGATATTCAGATATGATGTGCATGAAACTTTCAATGAAATTGTGGCATAAGTAAATTATTACTTGAATATAAGTGAGAAAGTTATAGGAGTTGGATTTGATTTTCGTTCTCATTCCTGTATAGAAGATTTTTTGGGTATACAAGATATGTTTTTCCTACCATCATCTAATCTAGTCTTCAGTTTATATCCCGGGTCATCTCTCGTTGGAGCTCGACTCGGTTTACAAGAAGTCAAGAGACTAGAATATACATAAAATAAGGAGAAATAAAAGATAATAAAAATTTGTTTAGTCTATCATAGCAGGAAATCTTGCAATGTTAACAATTAGTAGGTTCTGTAGGTAAGCTCATTAGATATTGTGAGAATAACAGGGTTTTTAGGGTTTTCCTAAATAATTCTAGAAAGTTCTTTGCCTACATTTCTAACTAGCATGCAAATTTTCTCCCTCCACTTCTAGAATAAGGTCAGTGGTACATGTAGCTTAATGGATTAATTGGTAGTTACATGCACATACTTGTCCTTAGTATTGTATAAGTTGTGCCTACAAATTTAACGGGGCATTGGTGGGTCGGGGTATATCAGGCAGTTGAAGGAGCAGAAAGTGCTTCTGACTAAAGTAAGACACGTAACTGCCATTCTGGAATTATTCCTTTCACACGCATCATCCCAGAGCCTAACCTTGGGTGATCTATAGGACTATAAGGCCCAGACTCAGTGGGCAGTGAGTAGATTTAGAGAATGACACGGTGATAGAATTCGTCCCCATCCCCGTGATTAACCGTGGGAAACCATCCCCCGTGTCATTCTGTAAGGAGAGAGGGACGAATCAGAGTACGAATGGGCCCAGCCACTGACCCTCAAGCCTTGCATTGAAGAATGCTGGTGTAGAAGGACTGAGGTTGACGTAGACACTAAAGAATGACAGTCTCTGGTATCCAGAGCAGATATTGTGATGTCATAATGCCTCATTCCACCAATGCCTATGAGCCAACCTCATCAGTGATGTCACAATGGCTTGATTGTCCTAGACTTGGCTCACATAAGAATCAGAGTATGAATTGGCCCAGCCACTGACCCTCAAGCCTTGCATTGAAGAATGCTGGTGTAGAAGGACTGAGGTTGAGATAGACAGTACAGAATGACACAGGTTGGCTTTCTGTGGTTATCTGCAGGGACAAGGATGGGGACAAATTGTGTCACCATGTCATTGGTTCACTAGACAACACTGTCTGGGTAACTTTAGAGCTGCTATTAGCCAGACTGACATACTCAGGTAAGTTTGGCTAGCACCAACCAGCCAAAATGAAGACTTGGCAATTCCCCCAGCACTGCATCTCTGTGACCAGATAAATTTTATCCAGGCAACAAGCTGATCAGACAAACATTAGGCACTGAGTGGAGGTAGGAAATTTAAACTTCCATGTTATTATATCCCAAATCTCTTTGGAATATACTAATTACAAGAATTGGTAGCTATTTTGTTCCTCAGATAGACCATTACATAGATGTTGACTATGATTTGGTATTTCTTAAAATCCATAAATCTAAGATGGATCTAATTATGTCTAAGGCCAATTAGTCCTACTGCTTGTCAGAGAAAGTCATCAACACCCAAGTCATCAGGAAAGATTGCTCCAGTGACGGTAACCATTGTACCTTGTGCCTAATTAACTATACTGATGTGTTGTGAGAATAATTTTCAATGTAGTGTTGTAGCAGAAATAAGCATTACAAAGAAGTATAATTACCTTTGCTGTGCATTTGTGTAAACTCCATTCAGCCCTCAAAACCGTGTCGTGTCATACTGGTTTGATACCGCCACTGGAAAGACAAAGAATGCTGCCTCACTGGCAAAAACATCACTGCACCTGCGATGTAACACACTGTCCTGCATTGCTCAGTGGCATTTTCATTCTCCAAGTTATCTCTGTTTTATTTTATGCATCCAATAAAATCTTTCAAATGATGTCCTGGCAGTCCTTCTAGATTTTTGTCAAACGGTAAAGATGGGCCTCGTCCTTTGGTCTGGCACAACGATTCTAGGTAGCCTTGAAGGCAACATTCTGTTTAAAAAAAGGTCTTTTCATATGCATTAAGGAGGCTTTGACTACAGGTTGTAATCAAAATTCCTGCAGTCCTCTAAACTACTTACCATTATTGATTGGCCTTGATGTAGTCAAGGTAATACGTTAATGGCACCGAGATTAGGTAATTGATCAGGAGTAAATTAACGTCTTTTTGATCGGCAAGTTCCCACTTCCTGCTTTGGTACAACGTTTTCTAAATGGACATTCGAGATGGATTTGTATCATAAATCCTCGCTATACACCTTACCAGGGACCCTCAGATGAATGATTCATGTTACTTGGCAATAAAATAAAAGCAAATCCAGATGTTTTAACATCTGGAGGAAGCAGTTCAATTATTTGAGGATATGAAGAAAAAAAACCAACAGACCTTTGCTTCTGACTGAGTTTTCCTTCTCGTGGCTGAATTTTTCTTCTCATTGAAAATGTGGCTCAAATTGAAAACTGTGCCAGTGTTCGTATCGAAGAACCCATTTCCTAAACATCTGTTTTCTCAGCGTAATGTTAATTCAAAACATAAATACAGCAGATTAAAAGATGCAAAGACACTTAGGTGTTAATTTGAGTGCCCAGGTGCCAACATTTAGGCTCTAACATTTACACCTGCCTTTCAAATGGTGCGTAAATGTTGGCACCCAAGTGACAATTTAGATTCTATTCTATAGATGCCATTATAGAATACTGTCTTAGCGAATAGATTTTGGGTGTCTACATTTTGAATGATCTTAATAGAATTGCTCTTCTAACTTATTAAGTTCGGGACCCTGATCTTTTGCACATTGACCTGAAACTGTTTCCTTCATTTTGGATGGAAAAACATGCACACATGAGGTAAACTGGAGTTCATTTTACAACAGTTTCCCTGGAAGATCGCTCAGTATAGGCCAGTTCGTTCTTCCAAGATAAAAAGAAAACACTCGTATTGACTACTTAATAGAAAAATCCAGTGTTATTTCAGATTCCGTGCGATGCCTTCATCCAGTTGAGCTTATGATATCCTGTCTGTGCAGAGCCAAAAACAAGGCATCCTTTGGACCCTGCTTAGAACCACAACATGGCAGCTGGCATTACGGAGCTTAAAAAAAAAAAAGAGAGAGAGACAGATCTGTGTTCTACAGAAAATTACCCCCGAGGGGAAAAAAAAAAGAAATCCTGCCAACCCAAGACAAAAAATGAACCTTGTCTTTCATCCAACATCTGCTCAGTCACATGACACGTCTGTGGCTGTGCAGAGGTACAGCCAACAGCATGGGCAGAACCTTCAGCTTCAGAAGACTGCCGTCCAATATTAAATTCATAGGGGGTCAATTTTGAAAATGATTTATCCAGCCAGAAATGTCTCCTGGCAGGTTTATTTATTTATTGGGATTTATTAACTGCTTTTTCATGAAGAGATTCACCCAAAGTGGTTTACAATACTGTGAACAGCAATCAGGTACAGTTAAAGATCTCTAATTAGAAAACAAAGAATGTAAATTAAAGAGCTAAGACCAGTGCTGGACAGACTTGCATGGTCTATGTCCCATATATGATGCTTTGGTGTAGGATGGGCTGGGGAGGGCATCGATGGGGACTCCACTAACTTGGAACATGAGGATGTTACTGGCCAGACTTTAAGGTAGATATCCCGCAAACCGGATGGCTGGATAGGCTGGAGTGAGCTTGGACGGCAACTTCAGCATTTGGAACCTAGGACAATACCAGGTGGACTTTGCATTCCAGAGCTGGTATTGTGATGTCATAATGCCTCATTCCACCAATGCCTAAGAGCCAACCTCAGCAGTGATGTCACAATGGCTTGATTAGATGGCAACTTCAGCAGTTGGAACCTAGGACAATACCAGGTGGACTTTACAGTCTATGACCCAGAAATATCAACGAAGAGACAAGTTAATGTAATCATGTATTTTTTTAATGGGTATAACTAATGGGCAGACTGGATGGACCGTTCAGGTCTTTATCTGCTGTCATTTACTATGTTAAGTGTTTCCCTATCTGCCCTAGCAGGCTCACACTCTAACTGTGGTACCTGAGGCCATGGAGGGTTAAGTGACTTGCCCAGAGTCACTGGGCACAGACTGGGATTGAATTCCCAACCTAAGGGTGCTAAAACAGCCGCTCTAACCAGTAGGCCACTCCTATTCCCAGGGCTAACTACTCATATGCAGCAACTCATATGCAGAACTAGGCCAGTTACTGGGCAGACTTGTACGGTCTGTGTCTGTGTATGGCCGTTTGGAGGAGGATGGGCAGGGGAGGGCTTCAATGGCTGGGAGGGTGTAGATGGGCTGGAGTAAGTCTTAACAGAGATTTCAGCAGTTGGAACCCAAGCACAGTACCGGGTAAAGCTTTGGATTCTCGCCCAGAAATAGCTAAGAAGAAAAAATAAAAAAAAAAAATAAAAATTTTTTAATTGAATCAGGTTGGGCAGACTGGATGGACCATTCGGGTCTTTATCTGCCGTCATCTACTATGTTACTATGTAACGCTTAACCAGTTAGTGCCGCTGTAAATATCTGGTTAGCGACCAACTTGAAATCAATTATTGGGGGGGGGTTCGGGGATGGAGTTGCTGGTATTCTGTACTTAACTGTCCAAGGTAACCTATCTTTATGCGGGTCGTCATAGCTGGTTAAGTGCTAAATATTGCACCTAATTAGCTATGATTTCACCAGCTCAATAAACCCAGAAATTCAATATCAGACCCTAGACGTGGCCTGGCATTGAATTTTGGGGTACAATGCCGGCAGCAGTCGGCAAACTACTGAGTGCCATCGGCTGAAAATCAATCCCATAATTCTTTTTGTACTATGTAGATACTGATCAAAATTATTTTTTGTGAAATGAAGGTGGGGTGGGAAGTTGTTCAAAAGTGCATAAATCTCTGGAAGGATGCAAGTCTTCTTACCTGTACAAGCCATACTCAAAGGAAGCAGGTAGGAAAGAAATGGATGCTGAGGAACACAGCTGGACATCCGGGGATTCTGGAACCTGCTCGTTTCTCTGCTCAGGTCTTTTTGGCTTTATCTCCTCTAACCACATCAATATTTGCTGCCTCCCGTGAATGCACTTTCTGATTCTCTGGTCTGAAATAAGACCAGGCACCGTTTTGCCCTTGAGTGACTAAACTCATCTCACCAGCTTATCATCTGTATCCAGACATAATTAATGAGAAATAGATTTTCCCCCTAAACTGGAAGCCAGAAAATAATGTCAACATGGCGAGAGATGCAGGTCAGCAGTGCATAATGCTCTGCTTTCCCTCTCAGTAATGTCTAATACATCCCGTAGACACCTTTTTAATCCTTCACTTTTTCAGCACAGGAGATTATCTGTTTCGCAACTAGGGATGAACCCTTGAAACTTTCAGGACCATTCTATAAACTGGTACCTAGAGGTGAGCTCAACTTAGGTATGTCGAAGGTGCCATTAATTGACAGGTAGGTCTATATGTTTTAGGTTCTATTCCATAAAATAACACTTAAGTGCCATGGGGCATACATATAGGCAGAGTATGGGTGGGCCCTTGGCATGTCTACCATGATAGAATACTATAAATTATTCACATGACTTGGTACACTTAGGCATAAGAACATAAGAATTGCCAGTGGTCCATCGTGCCCAGCAGTCCGCTCACACGGCGGCCCCCAGGTCAAAGACCAGTGCTCTAAATGAGTCCAGCCTCACCTGCGTACGTTCCAGTTTAGTAGGAACTTGTCCAACTTTGTCTTGAATCCCTGGAGGGTGTTTTCTCCTATAGCAGCCTCCGGAAGAGCGTTCCAGTTTTCTACCACTCTCTGGGTGAAGAAGAACTTCCTTACGTTCATACGGCATCTATCCCCTGATGCCTGCCAAACATGAGTATGCCAATGTTGACATATGCTAGTATTCTATGACAGTATCTCAGTACCAAGATGCCGCTTATAGAATTAGCACTAATTGCATGGCATTGGAGCACCTAGACTGAAGCGCCAAGTTATGGAATTGCGTCACATGTCTTTTTGCCACTAGAGTTAGCTATAAGTTCAAAAAGATATATATAGGATGGAGTTGCTTCAGAGAGATGCTACCAAACTGGTCAGTGGTCTTTGTCATGAAGCAGATAGGGACAGACTTATATAGACCTCAATATGTGTACTCTGGAAGAAAGGCAGGAGAGAGGGGATATGATAGAGATGTTTAAATATATCTGTGACATAGCGCAGAATTGAAGAAGCTCAAAAATGGAAACAGAATAATGAAAACACTAAAGATAAGTCATTTTCTGTGCGGTTTTTCAAATTCCGAAGCGGTCTGCACTCAATCAGTTAGTGTGCAAAATAAGAGCTATAAGTTACAACAAAAAAGTTTAAAAAATAGTTTAAATTATCAGAAACATAATATGGATAATGAAATAAAAGAACAGGCTTTTGGCCAGTGATTGCAGTACGGAGTACGTGTTTGGAATACACCTACGCCGGTAATGACTACCACTGAAATTATAAGCGTAGTACTTCTTATCTCTGAGGCCTTTTCCTGAGCAAATATCAAGCTCCAAGTATAGATAAACTATAAAAGTGGAGTGCGAGTGTTTGAGTATAGACTTCTTCATAGGAGTGGAGAGTTGACTTTTGTGATGCATTAAATATTTATACCACTCAGTTAGGATTGTTTCTATGTTTCTATAACCATCAAGCTCTATGACCTCACAATGCAGGTGTAAAGAGCCTTAGCCAATAGGGAGAGGAGGAGATAGTGAATTCTGTGGATGGGCCAATTGGTCTTTATCTGCCATCATGTTACAATGTTTTTAACCATAAAGTTCTATGACATCACAATGCAGCTGTAAAGAGCCTCAGCCAATAGGGAGAGGAGACAGTGGATGCTGTGAATGGGTCATTTGGCCTTTATCTGCCATCATGTTTCTATGTTTCTATAACCATCAAGCTCTATGACCTCACAATCCAGGTGCAAAAAGCCTTAGCCAATAGGGAGAGGAGGAGATAGTGAATTCTGTGGATGGGCCATTTGGTCTTTATCTGCCATCATGTTTCTATGTTTCAGTTTCTTTGTTTCTATCTGCTTACAGAGCAGGCAATATTCCAAAAGCCCATTGCTGCAATCAAAATGCTGTTTTATTTTACTCATGGAATACCTTTGAATAATTTCTTCCCCATGCAAACTTAAAAATATTGCAGCATCATTGCAATATATTCATTCATCATGATGGATCATGACATGGAGAACATCAATGAAAAATTCTGGTTTTCCTTTGCCCTTCCATGCTGCTTAGCCCTCGGTCACACAGTTCAAGAATACCGGCAGTCAGTATTAGATGCCATAAAATAACAAAGACAGGTTGAATCATTAATATATCTTTGCAAAGATCCCTTTGATATGAATTACTTTCAAATTTGATTTACTTTGAGAAAGCTGATGGACAACCTCTGCTTTGGCCCTTGTAGCCTGGGAATAAATTTGCAGGGGCCGACTGCTCTATTATCCTGCATCACATTCGAGCCAACCCTGAGTTTTCCGGCTGCTCCTAATCATCTTTCTATGTACACAATAAGGGGAAACTTCATTTTCAAACTCTTCCATTACATAGTGATAAATGTTTTCCTTCTAAAACTTTGCCAGGAGTAAAAGTGATTGATATCCCATTCAGAGTAAGGCAGAAACTATTCAATACAATATTTTCCATTGTGACAGCGCTGTATAAATAATGTTCCACAGCTAATGTGGATTACATGGATTTTATATTTAAAATGCCTTCAGCGGTAATCCAGGTATAATTCATAATTCTTTACCAAAATCATTCTGGAGGCTGTTGTTGGATTGTAGATATAAAAAAATACAATTTTAGGCGGCTGTGACTAGTGTTGGTTTAACTCAGAAGAAATGCCTGAGGAATAGAAAAGGCCCAGACCAACAATAAGTAGAATATTGTTCTTTTTTTTTTTTTAAACTAGCTCAGCACAGCAGACTCTCAGTTAACCGGCACCCGTGGGGATCGATAGATGCCAGATAAATATAGTTTCTGGTTGCTTGAGAGTTACTATTAAAAATAGGCCAAACTAACACTATACCCAGGGCAGGATTAATTCGTCGAGGGCCCCTAGGCTCACAAGTACACTGGGCCCCCCTGCCATGCCCCCATGTATTTACTTCTTTATTTCTTTTATTTTAAAGTTCAAAACCAAAGATGACCATACCAGTGCCAGTGTACAGTTTTTCTTCTATGCAACCTCCAAACATCTCTGAACAAAACTCCCCTTCCTTCCTAGAGGAAGAGATCTTTGGGAAGCCCACCAATTTATATTTTGCATTTGGGTAGGAGACATGGGGCTTTCCCAAAGCTTCCCTCTGATGCGCCCAGGCGGAAACAGGAAGCTCCGTCAGAGGGAAGCTTTGGGCAAGCAGCACCGCTTGCAAAAAAAAAACAACAAAAAACAGTTCCCATTGCCTTTCTTACCCGCGTTGCTTGCTTGTCTTACTTTACGTTGATGGGGGGGTGCTTTGCCGATCGGTGGGGGGGGGGGGCCGTGTTACCAATCGGGGGGGGGGGGGGCGCATTGCTGATTGATGCTGGAGGGGCCCATCGCCGTTTGGAAAAAAACAAAGTTGATGCCCTCCTTCATCGGGCCCCCCTGACCATTTCGGGCCCTAGGCACATGCCTACTGGGCCTATTGGTTAATCCTGCCCTGACTATACCCCATACTATATCATACAATATATATATATAATACCACTTCTTCTAAACAGTACACATCAGTGTTACCAGCCCTAATAGTTACAGGCTTTATATTACCAGCCTCAGAATTAGAGCCTACGCACAGTTGTTAGATCACAAACGAGAATGATCAGCGTAGTATTTAAGCTCCTGCTCCAATCATTGGCCAAATTATTTATCTATTTACTTTTTTTGAATTTGCTTTTTTTTAAACCATCACCAAATAATTTAACTATGCCTTTAAAAGTATATCTTTTCAACTATATATACTCAAGTTTCCAACGTGCACTTGTTCGTTGGATTTGAAAAAAATTGACCAGAAATTTGTAACTTATCTCAAGCAGTCTTTGCTGTTGAAATACTGATTTGGACAATAAATGTCACATCAAAAGCCTGTCTGCCGACGCGGCCAGCGTTTCGCGGGAACTGTACTCATCCGCTGCGTCAGGGCCACCAAGGCATGATCACTACAAATAAAACAAATAGTTAAAACGTTCACTCTCCAAGTCCAATCACAGCACAATTTTATCAGAACAATACTCACAACAGTAACTCATTCAGTCAAAGATTTTCAAACAGTGTCAAGATGGCGACAGTATAGTTCCCGCGAAACGCTGGCCGCGTCGACAGACGAGGCGTTAGTTTTTTGGTGTGCCGCAGGGGTTAGCGCGTGATGAAATGTCCGATGGGTTAACCCCGGTAGCGCACCTTGATAAAAGGAGCCCATAGTAACAAATGTCAACATACTACGAACAGCTTCCTGTGCAATTTAATTTCCAAAACCTTGGCTGTGAGGATCCATAGAGTCTTGTGTTTCAACATGATGTAGCATCACTTTAACTCTCCAAGGGAAAGGTCTATTTTTAATACGTCTTTAGCACAATTTTTGGTCTTTTAAAATCAATATCCAAAATTTTCTTATGTGATCAAAGAGGAATGTTAAAATAAGTGTGAAATTTTTTTAGACCTCTTAGGCTTCTTTAACCCATGGCCATTGCACAACCATTCCATATCTCAGGATATTCAACACCATTCTAGATTTTCCTCTTCCTCGCCTTTCCACTTTGTCTTGGAAAACATATACGATGGACAGTCTAATAGAAACATAGAAGCATGATGGCAGATAAAGGCCAAATGGCCCATCCAGTCTGCCCATCCGCAGTAACCATTATTTCTTCCTCTCTCTCAGAGATCCCACGTGCCTATCCCAGGCTTTCTTGGAATCGGACATAGTCTCTGTCTCCACCACCTCTACTGGGAGACTGTTCCACGCATCAACCACCCTTTCTGTAAAAAAGTATTTCCTTAGATTACTCCTGAACCTATCACCTCTTAACTTCATCCTATTATCTCTCATTCCAGAGCTTCCTTTCAGATGAAAGAGACTCGACTCATGCGCATTTATGCCACGTAGGTATTTAAACGTCTCTATCATATCTCCCCTCTCCCGTCTTTCCTCCAAAGTATAGAGATTGAGATCTTTAAGTCTGTCCCCATACGCCTTATGACGAGGACCACACACCATTTTAGTAGCCTTCCTCTGGACCGACTCCATCCTTTTTATATCTTTTTGAAGGTGTGGCCTCCAGAATTGTACACAGTATTTTAAATGAGGTCTCACCAGAGTCTTATACAGGGACATCAATACCTCCTTTTTCCTACTGGCCATACCTCTCCCTATGCACCCTAGCATCCTTGTAGCTTTTCGCCATAATCTTTTCAACCTGTTTAGCCACCTTAAGATCATCACATACAATCCCACCCAAGTCCCGCTCTTCTGTTGTGCACATAAGTTCTTCACCCCCTATACTGTATTGCAGCCATTCCTATCATGGAAGACCAACGTTGCACGCTGTTGACATTCCTGTCTTGTTTGACTGCGTGATGCTACTATACACATATTTCACATTTGAAATCTCATAATATGCTGAAATTTTATTCCTGTGATGTGTGCATAAACTCTTCTTAGGGACACAATATGAAGAGTCAATATTGATAATGCTGTAGGAGTTTGTTTGAAATGAAATGAATATTCATATATTTAAATGTAAAAGTCTGTGCTATACAGCTCTCACCCGCTCTACTGACATTGCATAGGATGTACACTCTGATTTACGAATGGTTGCAATAATAAAGGATTAGAATTTAAGGACATAATGCCACATTCAGTAAATGGCATTCAATGTCCTTTATATAAAATAGCACTCAGGCCTGGATTCTATAAACAGCACTGTCAGTGGTGACAGAATTCATCACTATTCCCATCCCTGTGGATAACCATCCCCATGTCATTCTTTAAGGAGAGCACGAATGGGCCAAGCCACTGACCCTCAAGCCTTGCATTGAAGAATGCTGGTGTAGAATGACTGAGGTTGAGATAGATACTAAAGAATGACACATGATGGTTTGCAGTGGTTAGTCCTCTTCAAATCATATCAGAAGTAAGACAAACCAAATGTATAGGATAATTCATTCGTTTATTTTTCTTCCATACAGCAGAGATACTAGCGGTTCATAGACAACGGCGCGAAAGACAAAAGCGTGCACCGCCGTGCCGCTCTAAATTACAGTTTTTAGGGGCTCTGACAGGGGGTTTTGTTGGGGAACCCCCCAGTTTACTTAATAGACATCGCGCTGGCGTTATGGGGGGTTTGGGGGGTTGTAACCCTCCACATTTTACTGTAAACTGAACATTTTCCCTAAAAACAGGGAAAAAGTGAAGTTTTCAGTAAAATGTGGGGGGTTACAACCCCCCACACCCCCCACAATGCCCCCACAACGCGGCGCGATATCTATTAAGTAAAGTGGGGGGTTCCCCGCCACACACCCCCGTCGGAGCACTAAAAACAGTAATTTAGAGCAGCGGCGCGCACTGCGCTCAATTGTCTGGGCGCGCCTTTGTCCCGGCGCGCTTTTGACTTGACACCGATACTAGCATGTCCCTGACGGGACCCGTTTCGCCCAATCAGGGCTTTTTCAAGGGTTCACAGTGGGCGCTCTTTCTTCAGCGTCTCTTTCTCTAACGGTGTGAGGTGGAGTTTTGGACTTGTCAAGGTTGATTTACCTCACCAGCATCTTCTTATACCCTTTGGGCGGGTCTAGGTGTCCAGTAACCCTAATAAAATGCCCATAAGTGACTTGCCCAACACAATAAGTGCCAATCTATAAAAACGATTGGGGCACCAAACAGAATAAAAAATGCTGTGATGCCGTTTCCTAAAAAGTTTGCTGAAGATTCACTGGCACCAAGAGAGCTATGCGAGAAGCCACGGGGGTGGGGATTTGAACCAGGCTTCAAAAAAAGGGAGCATCTCTTTTCCTTGTAAAAATGCTAACTGAGCTTTTGTTGTCTTAAGTGTCACTTCTGGAGTTTTGGAGTGCACTGGAGCAGAGCTTGCCCTTGTGATATCTTCATTAAATCGGAAAGAAGCGTCGAGGGTCTCCTGCCCTATGCCAAGCTCCCTTTCACGATGGCTTGGCTGAAATCAGTGGTTCCTAATTGCCTCTTCAGTGAAAAAAAAAAACAACAAATCTGATTTGCTAGTTAGCCCACTGACTACGAATGTAAGATTTCGCAAAAACCTATTCCTATTTAAGTCATTTTTCTATTCATCAAAAACCTCATCAGAACAGATAATAAACCACTTCATGAACAGATGTGCCACTGATTCGCATAGTTTTGTGATGATAATGAAGAAAATTTAATCTGGAGTGTCTATGAAAAATGATCTCAAAGACAGATTGAAATGAATAATAAAGACCCCTACTTTGAAATTTAAAAACCCATCTGAAAAGGCAATCATTAACTGTTGTACAATGCTGCCTTTGATGTATCCAAAAAATGTACAAAAAGATGCCTCTCTTGGGTAGTGACTGTTAGATTGTGAGAAGTGACTGATTCTGTAGATGTAAATGATCTAAACTGCTTTTACCTTTTTTTTTATTATTATTATTTTTTTTTAAAGAAGCATACAGGATAGATTTTCTTGCAGCTGGAAGCAACACCTGACACTGTAAAATGTTCAGAGGAGGTAGAAGAAAGATTTGAAATTTCAGACACATTCAAGGTGAGTTGAAGAGCGAGCGCCTTGAAAAGAGCCAGTGCAAAGAAACATATTAGGGTTCAGTTTACGTGACAGTTCTTGGGTTTATGCCAATTGCAAGAAATGTAAAAAGAAAAAAATGATTAGTGTACAGGCAGTCCCCAGGTTAAGAAGGAGTTAAGTTTCGGTTTTAAATAAATTCTTTATTCATTTTAAAATCAAATACATAGTGCAAACAGCTAAACAAACAAGTAATATATCAATCAAATACTATACATTTATTAAATCTCACCTCCCACCTCCCCCTCCCTCTCCCTCACCCCCCCCCTCCTGAATATGTATACCAATCTTTCATAAATCAAAGGGAATTAATATTAAACTAAACCTTAAGTTTGTATACCACATGATCTCCATAAAGATAGAGCTCGGCACGGTTTACAGGTAATTCAATAAATGAGGGAAGGACATAATAAGAAATTAGAGGTTATGAAGAGGAGAGCCAGCTTTATGTCTTGGAGAAAAGCCAGGTTTTCAGATGCTTTCGGAATAACTGGAATGAGCCTAGGTTCCGCAGTGGGGCAGGGAGGTTGTTCCAAATCTCAGTGAATTTGAAGAAAAGGGATTTCCCTAATTTACCTGCATTCATGACGCCTTTTAACGAGGGGAAAGATAGTTTGAGTATGTGGGAGGATCTGGTTATTACCATATAATAACTTGCAATATTTTGTTAATGGGTCCCATATTTCCTTACATTTACTATGACGACCCCTGAAATTGATAATAAAAGTCACTGTGAGAGCACCATATTTTCTGCACATCCTATGCGCAGTCCCCAAGCAATTTAGGAAAACACATTGGTGTCACAGAAGGTCAAAACCTAATTGCTTGGCTGTGAAATCTCTATCAAAAGGACGAGCGTGTGACAGTTGGAAAGGAATGGGAAAAATCCGAGCTAGACTTCACCAGAAAGGTTCTCAAGCTGTAAGTGTAGAGAGAAAATCAACATCAACTAAACCACTAGTTTCAACCAGGTAATGCCTGTTTAGTGGTAGGAAGGCAAATGAAGGGCCAGATTCCCCAAACAGTGTCATAATCAGTGGCCGCCTACAAAAATAGCACCGATCGCGTGTCAATCGCGAAACGGCATCGTTTGGAGAATCAAGGTTAGGCGAAAGGTAGGCGCTGGAATGTAGGCCAGGGTTTTGAAGGTCAACATTTCCAGCGCTTACCTTTGATGAACGCCTATGGTCATTTCCGGCATTAACCATGCCTAAGTGGCCTTAGGCGCTGCAAGGTACCCCCTTAGTTGGAACAACAGCACTGTTTGTGGAGGCACCTCCATTTTTTTCAATGGTGTTTTTAATCGGTGCAGTCAATTCTTGCGCCGGTTGAACCAATTAAAACAATTAAGTTAGACAGCGATAGGGCGCCTATTGCCACCTAACTTAACCCCTCTTTTACTGACGTGTAGCGCGGGTTTTAGCGCCGGCAGCGGTGGTATGAGCGTCAGAGCAGTGACCGCCACTGCTGCAGCTAAAACCCACACTATGAGTTAGTAAAAAAAGGGGCCTAAATGTTTTGATACCAGAAAATTCAAAGAACAAACTTCTGTTATTAAAGTAAATATCCATTTGTAAAAATATTAATTGAGAGATTATACAACTCTTTGCTTCCCAAGGACATATGATAAAATAAAAAAGCTACATAAATAATAGCTAATTGTTATCTGCTCATTTAAACCATCACCGATCTCCCCGAAAAAATAAATCGGTGTCTACCTGTGTCCTTTAAACCAAAAACACAAGGAAATTCTCATGTAAGAACATAAGAATAGCCTTACTGGTCAGACCAAAGGTCCATCAAGCCCAATAGCCTGTTCTCACGGTGACCAATCCAGGTCCCTAGTACCTGGCCAAAACCCAAGGAGTAGCAACATTCCATACAGAATCCCAAAGAACTAAACTAAACTAAACCTTGGGTTTGTATACCGCACCATCTCCATAGTTGTGGAGCTCGGCACGGTTTACAGGAATTGTAATGAGAAGGAACTCCATGGAAGGGCTAGATGAAGATCAGAGGGGAGAAGAATGTTAGAGTGTTAGGATGTCAGAAATGGGGGGGGAGTGTTAGGTTTTGGAGAAGAGCCAGGTTTTCAGATGTTTACAGAAGGGTTGAAGAGCACTCAGGTTTAGAAGAGGGGAGATAAGGTTGTTCCAGAGCTCGATGGATCTGAAGGAGAGGGAAGTCCCCAGTTTTCCTGGGTGGGAAATGCCTTTTAATGAGGACAGCAGCATTCTGGAATCCGACATAGTAGCAACATTCTAGAATCCCAAAGAGTATCAACATTCCATGCTACCGATCCAGGGCAAGCAGTGGCTTCCCCTATGTCTTTCTCAATAACAGACTATGGACTTTTCCTCCAGGAACATGAGTAGCAACATTCCATACAGAATCTCAAAGAACAGCAATATTCTAGAATCCCAAAGAGTAGCAACATTCCATGTGGAATTCCAAAGAGCAGCAAGATTCCATGCTACCGATCCAGGGCAAGCAGTGGCTTCCCCCATGTCTTTCTCAATAACAGACTATGGACTTTTCCTCCAGGAACATGTAGCCAATGACTTCGTTATTCCCAACAACTCTCCAATGCAGCTTCAAACCTGAGGTCTACTGTTACTGGCAGAAACGAAACTTAGTAATTCAATAACAGAAATCTTATTTTAATGTAACAAACAAGCACTTGATTTTCTCCAGGTGAAACAAGTGATGAGTCTATATTGATCAATACTGAGACAAGGAGAAGCGTTGAGCTAAAGAAATATCTCACTTGTAATGATATACTAAACATTTCAATGCAGTAAACTGAATGATTACTTAGAGTAGATTTTTACAAAGCCAAGGGGCAGTTTATTATCACTGTTTTCATATAGCAAAAAAAAATTCAATACCTGTCAAATGATAAAACTCACATATTTATCTGAGAATATCTCATGCATTTGAGGAAAAGCAGGCTGGAATATAAACTTTAGAGTCATAACAAACCAGTTGCTCAGAGCTTGTTCGAATGAGTTACGGGCCAGCTCTGCCTGTGTACTCATCGGATTAGGATGCATAATGATTATATTCACTGGAGCAGCACTGGCAATCTCCAGGCCACATCTGGTTTTCAGACTTGCTAAACCATGTGAATTAAACTCTTGCATGAATTGTATGGAAACGGGTCTCATGAATATTCATTGTGGAAATCCAGGAATGGATTCAAGAACTGGAGGTCTACCATGACTGCTTTGCCATGCAACTGCAAAGGGGGGAGGGTTGCCGCTGGACGAGCATGGACAGGTGAGAGGTGATCTGGAAAATTGCATGCAGTAGGATAGAATCGTGACCAACAGTGTTCTATGAAAAGCTCTCATCCCGGGCTGCCCTTTATACAATAGCCTGAGTGGTATCGCTGAGGTCCTGGGGAGTTTACCTGTATGAGCTCTTAAATATATGATCAACTGACATAACGGTATTAAAAAGTTGTTAATATTATTGTCTAATCGAGAGTAAAATGTTTTATGTTGATGTTTCAGGTTTGATTTTTTTTTTAAACGTAAATAATATTCTTCAATAAAATGTATTTAAAAAAAGAAGAATTAACCCCCCCACAAACACCTTTTACAAATCCGCATTAGTTTCAAGTTTATTAATTTTTAATATACTGACCATCAACTGGTATCTAGCTGGTTTACAATAAAATGATAAAATAAGAATAGGAGAAATGCTTATAATCCAAAACAAAACTTCTCTGGCTTGGCCCAAAATTGGACCAACTGCCCACCTCCATCCCTCTGTCCTCTGGCCCCACTCTGCATCTTGAATACTCAAGTAAAATTCTGGGAGTCATCATTGACTCTACACTTTCCTTCAATGATCACCTCAACTCCCTAATAAAAAAATGTTTCTTCAGCCTTTACATGCTAAGGAAAGTGAGAACCTGTTTCCATCAAAAACACTTTACCGTCCTTGTCCAATCCACCATCCTTTCCAGACTGGACTATTGCAACTCTATCTACCTAAGCCTAACAAAGAAAAACCTTCAAAGACTCCAGCGGATTCAGAATGCCGCTGCTAAGCTTATCTTCACAAAAAGCAAATTCGACCACATCTCACCGCTTTTATCCAAGTTCCACTGGCTTCCGATAATCTCCAGAGTCCACTTCAAATGTGCCTGCCTTACTTTCAAGATCCTACACGGCATCCTCCCCCCCCTTTATTCCTCTTTCTTGGAACTCCTCTCACCCCAATTCCACCAGATCCACCCAAAAACTGAAACTTTCCTTTCCCTCTCTAAAAGGCGTCTCCCTTGTAGGAAAACTAGGTTCCTCCCTCCCTTTTAGAATCACTGAGCTCTGGAAGAACCTTACCTCCCCACTTAGGAATCTGAGCTCCCTCCAACTCTTCCATAAACATCTGAAAACCTGGTTATTCTCAAAAATGTAACTCTTCCTCCCTCTCTGTTTACTCTAGTAACTAAATCGCTTCGTGCCCATTGATGAATTCCCCCCTTTATTGCAGACCACTGCGGTAAAAGCCCCGACGCTCATAGGAATTCTATGAGCGTTGGAGCTCTTACCGCAGCGGTCTGCGATTAAAAACCCCCTTACATAGCTTGATAAAAGGGAGCCTTAGTGCGCTAATTCCTTTAGCGTATACTAAGATTTGGTAAAATAGTCCCTAACTCAGTAAAATTCAGTAGGAGGGGGGAGGCCTAAAACTTTTGAAAATCCACCCATTTAGAACATGGGCTCCAAAGCCTGCAAAGTCACAGTGAGGCAAGATTTGCTATGTGCACGACAGAAAGAGCAATTTGGGACGGATCCAGGTCAGATTCTAGGCCCGAAAACAACACACCGATCCAGGGGCTGTAAAATGAATCCTTCGGAAACACAGGCGTTTATGCTGAATTTTTCATCTGGTGTTACTGAGGGTAATGATATTGTCAGCATCTGATTCATTTGATTCTCAGAGTGGAAATAAATTATTGCAAGGGAACTTGTCTCCCTCAACAAAGCTGCATAAAATCTGTGTAAACGCCATACCGCTTCCATGGGCGAACTGAACAATGTGCTTTCAATCTACTAGTGCATCAGTTGCCAATTAGATTTTAAAGGACTCTGATTTATTGTGGCAAGTCAAGAATCTTGAGGAACACTTTCATTCTACTTGCCGCTACATAGTGTGATCTGAGTGGTGAAAAAAAAAAAACAAAAACACAACCACAAGCATTTTGAGAATATTTCCAAGAGAGGAAGAAGAGGAAGTGAAAGGAAGCATTAAAGAGGAAATTGCACAGATGATCTTTCATGAATCTTTTAATAATAATAATAATTTATTCTTGTATACCGCCAAACCATTAGTTCAAGGCGGTTTACAGCAAGAAGGAACTGCACAAACAGTGAATAGAAACATAGAAACAGCACATCAGGAGGGGTGGGTAATGGAAATATTATTACATAATATGTTATAATATGTTATATAATGTGTATATATGGTGATTGGAAAGCAGTTGAAGGGTGGGTGGCGGGGGAGGGGGTAAAATTATTATTAGAATTTTATGTAGTAGATATAAAAGTGATATTGTGTAATAATTTGTTGTAATTTAATATTTTGTGCACTTGATGTAAAATATGAAAATGAATAAAGAATATATATATAAAAAAAAAAGAAACATAGAAACATAGAAGATGACGGCAGAAAAGGGCCATAGCCCATCAAGTCTGCCCACTCTAATGACCCACCCCCCTGACTTTACTCCCTTAGAGATCCCACGTGAATATCCCATTTTCTCTTAAAATCTGACATGCTGCTGGCCTCAATCACCTGCAGAGGTGGACTGTTCCAATGATCAACCACCCTTCCTGTGAAGAAGTATTTTCTGCAATCACCACGAAACTTCCCTCCCCTGATTTTCAGCAGATGCCCTCTGGTGGTCGAGGGACCGATAGGACAGAAGATATCATTTTCCACCTCGATACGGCCCGTAACATTCTTGAACGTCTCAGCCATGTCCCCCCTCTCTCTTCGTTCCTCAAGTGAGTACAGCTGCAATTTATTTAGCCTTTCTTCATGCATGAGATCCCTGAGCCCCGAGATCATCCTGGTGGCCATTCGCTGAACCGACTCAATTCGCAGCACATCTTTCCGGTAATGTGGTCTCCAGAACTGAACACAATACTCCAAACGAGGTCTCACCATGGATCTGTACAGCGGCACTATCACTTACATAAGCATAACAAAATTTCTCAGAAAATACAAAATGGCAATTAAGTCACATATTTATCACACAGGTAAGTTTTTAAGAATTTTTCTAAATAAATAATAAGGCTGAGCTTGGGAAAGGAGTGCACTCCAGCATGAATTCATTGCACTGGCCTGAAATGCAAAAGTTTTTCCTAAGAATCGACGTGCTTATACCGATGGAAACGTAAACCAGTAAGTTTTTTCGTGTCTTCTTATTTGAATTTAAAAATGTGAAACACGGGGGAAGTCCATCCATTTGTAGGGGGCCTGACTCAAAGGAAACAGCGATCATTCATCTGCCCTATCAGTGCTACAGACCAGCTTAATGACATTCATGGCGTGCAAAGGTGTCCAGAAGACATGAATAGCAGGAGAAGAGGAGGGGAGAATTTAAATTTGCTCTGCTGTGTATTTATTTACCTGTCTTTCCAGAAACCAAGACAAGCATTCAGATACAGCAGCTAGGTCTCTCCCACAAAGGGCTGCCAGTCTAATTGTTCGATATTTCCCACTCTGTGTAGGGGGGGGGATAATTCTATAAATTGGTGCTGTACAGTGGCGTAGTAAGGGTGAGCGGTGAGCGGCGCCATCACCCCCTGCTCCTTCTGTGCGTGCTCACCCCTTCCCTCCCCTCATACCTCTCTAATTTTCACTGCGCGAGCAGCATTACAAACGTGCTGCCCACCTCGGTGTCGCCTCTCTCTGCTGTTACTTTCCGAGCCCCACGCCTAGGACGTCAGAGGGATAGCCAACGCGATGCGGGCAGCAAGTTTATGATGTTGCTCCTGCCTGGAAAATTAAAAAGGTACGGGGGAAGGGAAGGGGGGAGGGGAAGAGCGGAGAAGAGGATGGTGAGGGGTGCCACTGCCTCCCTCTACCCCATGACAGCATAGTAACATAGTAGATGACGGCAGATAAAGACCCGAATGGCCCATCCAGTCTGCCCAACCTGATTCAATTTAAATTTATTTTTTTTTTCTTCTTAGCTATTTCTGGGCAAGAATCCAAAGCTTTACCCGGTACTGTGCTTAGGTTCCAACTGCCGAAATCTCTGTTAAGACTTACTCCAGCCCATCTACACCCTCCCAGCCATTGAAGCCCTCCCCTGCCCATCCTCCTCCAAACGGCCATGCACAGACACAGACCGTACAAGTCTGCCCAGTAACTGGCCTAGTTCAATCTTTAATATTATTTTCTGATTCTAAATCTTCTGTGTTCATCCCACGCTTCTTTGAACTCAGTCACAGTTTTACTCTCCACCACCTCTCTCGGGAGCGCATTCCAGGCATCCACCACCCTCTCCGTAAAGTAGAATTTCCTAACATTGCCCCTGAATCTACCACCCCTCAACCTCAAATTATGTCCTCTGGTTTTACCATTTTCCTTTCTTTGGAAAAGATTTTGTTCTACGTTAATACCCTTCAAGTATTTGAACGTCTGAATCATATCTCCCCTGTCTCTCCTTTCCTCTAGGGTAGACATGTTCAGGGCTTCCAGTCTCTCCTCATACGTCTTCTGGCGCAAGCCTGCTATCATTTTCGCCGCCCTCCTTTTCATACGTCCTTCGCCAGATGTTTGTTTTACTGTTATCCGCTTAGTTATTAATTGAAAAATAAAATTTTAAAATAAATAAATAAAATATTGGATTTTGAGCCCACCAGGACAGATAGGGAAAATACTTAGGGCTGCATTAGCGGTTTAATGTGCGTAATAGTGCACGCTAAACTGCCGGCCGCACTAGACGCTAATGCCAGCATTGAGCTGGCATTAGTTCTAGCCGCATAGCGTGGGTTTAGCGTGCGCTAAAACCGCTAACGCAGCTTCGTAAAAGGAGCCCTTACTACTTTCAATATACACTTAGGATATATAAATAAATCATTTTTAACACGATGGGATTTGAACTTTGGTGTATTCGGTCCCTGAGCAACAGCTCCATCATTATGATCACTCCCTGCGTAATTCAAAGGTGATGGCTTCTCCGTTTATTATTAAACCTATTCATACAAAAAATAAAAACTCAAAGCAAGGGCACAGAGGCCTCCACTGTACTGTTGACTAGTCCTAAGAGACTTGACATCCAGGAAATAAACACAAAGGTAGATAATCCAGGGCTTTAGTTAGAATACTTTCCTCATGTGTATGATCAACAAAGTCAATAGCCTTTACTAGATCAAAAGAGCTGCTCCAACTGGCCAGGCGATGGAAAGGCCTGGCCAACAGATGTCTGTTTGCTACAGAAAAGCTTTCTCGTGGTACAGCTGATGCCTTTGAACAATCTTACGATTTCCACTTCTAGTCTCCGCTGTACCACTTGTACAATGAACTGTGCGAAGGCTGGAAGATTCTGCTAATTTTCTAAATTGGCTCAGTTACATTCACTCATTAGTGACCAAAACTGCCAGCATCTGCCAGCTCTCCATTTAATCTCTATAAAACCACACTATTTTCCCACATTGCCTCATAAAAGTTCATCTAATATATTTCAACAGCTTACCCTTCCATCACAAAATCTGCCCCTCCTAAGAGCTTTGAGTTCTTTGGCATACACACCCAGATTGGAAAGACGGAAAGACAGACCAAGAATTGAAAACTCTTAAAGGCAGTTTTGGCGAAAGCAATGTGCAGATGTTGTACTCTGTCCTAAAACTTGAAGCGGTCCAGAGGAGGGCGACGAAAATGGTAGGAGGTTTGCGCCAAAAGACGTACGAGGAGAGACTGGAAGCCCTGAACATGTGTACCGTAGAGGAAAGGAGAGACAGGGGAGATATGATTCAGACGTTCAAATACTTGAAGGGTATTAACGTAGAACAAAATCTTTTCCAGAGAAAGGAAAATGGTAAAACCAGAGGACATAATTTGAGGTTGAGGGGTGGTAGACTCAAGAGCAATGTTTGGAAATTCTACTTTACAGAGAGGGTGGGGGATGCCTGGCATGTGCTCCCGAGAGACGCGGTGGAGAGGAAAACAGTGAAAGAGAGGCATACAGGCCACAGTTATAGGAGATAACTGGTTCGCACTCAGGGCTCCTTTTACTAAGGTGCGCTAGCGTTTTTAGCGCACATTAGCGTCAAGCGTGCGTGGCATTGCAGTGCACGCTAAGCGCACGCTAAAACCACTAGAGAAGCTTAGTAAAACAAGCCCTCAGTTAATTTTAGATTTAGTTAGGGTCTTGCTTACAGTGGAACCCAACAAACCTCTGTGGAGTGACGATGTTCCTGAAATGGACTTTATTGAAAGTTTCAAAAGTCAACATCAACAATCCACATGAAAACCTTAAGGACCTAGTCCGCTGAAAGCGTAGGACCCAACACGGTCCGTGTTTCGACAAGGAAGTCTTCTTCAGGGGGTCCTATAGTGTAACATTAGGATAATAGGTTGGCAATTAATGACAATCTCTGTGCTTCTCATTAAGTTACTCCAATGAAATATCTACGTAGCTATTTCATTGGAGTAACTTATCACCTTCATTCTTATCTCCACTAGTAAATATATATTACTTTTCTGGATTTCACCAGTCACTTATTTATGTACATACATATTTTTTTTGATGCTTGCACCATATCACGCCTATGCATGATGCCATTTGCGTCTTTAGATTCACAAGCACAGACATTGTTTTTATTTGCCGCCCTATTATCCCAATGTTACGCTAGAGGGGTGACATGATCGAGACATTCAAGTATCTCACGGGCCGCATCGAGGTGGAAGAAGATATCTTCTTTTTCAAGAGTCCCGCGGCAACAAGGGGGCATCCGTGGAAAATCAGGGGCGGGAAACTGCACGGGGACCACCAGGAAATTCTTTTCCACTGAAAGGGTGGTTGATCGCTGGAATAGTCTTCCACTTCAGGTGATTGAGGCCAGCAGCGTGCCTGATTTTAAGGCCAAATGGGATAGACACGTGGGATCTATTCACAGAGAAAGGTAGGGGAGGGTCATTGGGGTGGGCAGACTAGATGGGCCGTGGCCCTTATCTGCCGTCTATTTCTATGTTTCTATCTTGTCAAAACGCGGACCGTGTTGGGTCCTACGCTTTCAGCGAACTAGTCCTTAAGGTTTTCAAGTGGATTGTTTACGTTGACTTTTGAAACTTTCAATAAAGTCCATTTCAGGAACATCGTCACTCCACAGAGGTTTGTTGGGGTTTCTCTTGGATTGTTCTCTCTGTGGATTTCCCAGGGCCAATTTCCTTGTTTTTCATGCTTACAATGGAACTTTTACAGTATATCTGTGGCTTTTTCCTCTTTAATAAGCTTTTGTAGAATGTGTCTCTGTCAGCTTCGGTTAAAGGAAACTATTCCAAAGGGCATTTCTTTTCTATACTTCTTTAGCAGTAAATCATTCTTTTCTTAACAGTGAAAAACAGCAAAAGCACGCCTATGCATTGTATGGTGCACCAAGGACAAATAAGTGATCTCAGGGCAACCATTTGAAGGAAAGCACCATTAAAAAAAAAAAAATCTGAGTCCAAGCTTTTCACTGGTTTGGCTCCCTAATGAACGAGGGTCAAAGGTTCCCAATCCTGTCCTCAGCATCTCCAGCCAGTTGGGTTTAGAAGCAGGGATCTCAAAGTCCCTCCCTGAGGGCCGCAATCCAGTCGGATTTTCAGGATTTCCCGAATGAATATGCATGGAAAGCAGTGCATGCACACAGATCTCATGCATATTCATGGAGGAAATCCTGAAAACCCGACTGGATTGCGGCCCTCGAGAAGGGACTTTGAGACCCCTGGGTTAGAGGATATCCACGATGAATATAGATTTATAATTGTGTGCAATGGCAGTAGCGTAGCGACGGTGAGAGGTACCTCTCCCCTGCCCTCATCTCTGGCCCCACCCCACTTCTTCCCCAATCCTCCCTGCCGCATGCACCCCCCTTCCCTTCCCCAGTAGTTCACCGCCACGACCAACAAGAACTTCAATGTGCTCCTTGCAACCCTGTCATCTCTGCCGCTGACGCCACTTCCTATACGCAGCACCCGTAAGTAATGTCAGCGGGAGAGATGACGCGGTCACGAGAAGCACGTTAAAGTTGTTGCTCGCAGCAGTAAACAGCTAGAGGTACAGGCAAGGGAAGGGGGTATGCGCGCGCGAGCGTGGCGAGGTCAGCAGTGGGAAGAGGTGGGGGCAGAGTTGAGGAGGGGTGCCAGCGCCCAGGGTGGACTGCCCCCCTCCTCCCGCCCATCCATTCTTTGCCCCTCTAAAGAGGTAATTTTATAAAGTCATTTTAACACATATTGGGCTGAATTCAGCAAATAGGGCCAAAAAAACGAAGGTACAAGAAAGTTGACCCTTTTCCCTCCACAAAGAGGATGCAACCAGAAACAAAAAACTTATAGAGAGATGATGTCCAAGATGAAGGCTTTATTAGAGCAAATAAATAGGTAATCCACATAAAAATATCTAGGGCCTAAACCACTGGAAACATCTGGACCCAGCGCAGGAGTTATCATTTTTATAATTTAATCCACAAGCCTGTTAATAGGACCTACAGGGACCCCTGAGGAAGACAGTAGTGTCGAAACATGGACCGTGTTGGGTCCTGATGTTTCCAGTGGTTTAGGCCCTAGACATTTTTATGTGGATTATCTTTTTATTTGCTCTAATAAAGCCTTCATCTTGGACATCATCTCTCCACAAGTTTTTTGTTTCTGCCCAAAAAAGAAGGCACAGTTTTTTTTGGACCAGAGAAAAGCGACAAAAATGGTTAAGGGGCTGGAGGAGTTGCTGTACAATGAGAGGCTAGAGAAACTGGGCCTCTTCTCCCTTGAAAAGAGGAGACTGAGAGGGGGACATGATTGAAACATTCAAGATATTGAAGGGAATTGACTTAGTAGAGAAAGAGAGATTGTTCACCCTCTCCAAGGTGAAGAGAACCAGAGGGCATTCTCTAAAGTTAAAAGGGGATAGATTCCGTACAAAAGTAAGAAAGTTCTTCTTCACCCAGAGAGTGGTAGAAATCTGGAACGCTCTTCCAGAGGCTGTCATAGGGGAAAGCACCCTTCATGGATTCAAGAAAAGGTTAGATAAGTTCCTGC
The DNA here is from genome assembly GCF_902459505.1 of Geotrypetes seraphini. Classification (NCBI taxonomy): domain Eukaryota; kingdom Metazoa; phylum Chordata; class Amphibia; order Gymnophiona; family Dermophiidae; genus Geotrypetes; species Geotrypetes seraphini. Next base: position 6,655,630 of record NC_047101.1, on the reverse strand, counting down.
TTTGCCAGAACATACGCAGGTAAGGCTAGACTCAAATAGGGCACTGACCTTTGACCTAAGGGCCACCACGTGTGCAGACTGCTGGGCAAGATGGACCACTGGTATGACCCAGCAGCGGCAAATCTTGTTTTGATGAATGCTCTGAGGTCCTTTTTTCTCCTTATAACACATTAGTCCACTGATCGATAGGCAATATTTTGTTGGTTTGAGGAGGTTTGTTGTTTTTGTTTTTTTTTTTTTGGGGGGGGGGGTTGTGCCAGCTCATAAATCTTTGGCTAGATTGACTTTGTAGTTGTCATTACAGAGAGTTCTGACATCTGGAGCCTTGCTTTCTTAAATCCCAGGTACTATAGTGAAGTACCCTGAGTTGAGGTCACAGATCTGCAGCAAGCAGTCATGGGTGAATCTGTTTAAATCTCAATAAATAAATAAAGAAGTCTTATAGGGCTCAAACTGCGTCTCTGTTTCCTTGTTAACTGCTAATGACATTCAACGGCACTGTGCTAAGAGCCTTCCTGTGTCCTACCACAACTTGTGAAAAGCCCTCTTTAAATTTCTCCCTGACAGGTTTTATCCTTTTTCGCCCGGTCCATGTTCAAATATTGATTCTCTTTCCTTTTGAGATCAAAGACTTTAGGGAGATTAATTCAGACGTATTCCTCAAGTGCCATTGGTTTTAAAGGGATTCCAGTTTGGTGCCAGGCTCCTCCCCTTTCTCATAGATGTCCCTCCCCTTTCTCATAGACGTCCTGCTTAATTAGAACAGATAAGGCTCTAATTATGAAAAGCAATTAATACCATCAGATGAAAAATATTATGCACTGAATTGCATGCTACACAAAATATATTCTCATATTTATAATCTGGCTAAGAAAGCCAGTCCATCTGGAGGCCAAGGCCTTAGGGGACTTTGGAAACAAGTTTCCAGCCCCACAGGAACAAAGTGAAAAGCCTCACAGCTTCCTTTTGAATTGAGGCTAGCACATTTACCTTTGGGCCACCAGGGGAACAGGTGCAAAACTGCACAGCATAAAGGATATGTGGAGACTGACTAATACCTACCAATAACTTCCTTCTCCCAATCTAAATATGCCATTTGTGTTAAGTGTGGACAAGTACACATAGTAGATGACAGCAGATAAAGACCTGAACGGTCCATCCAGTCTGCTCTGTCATTGCATAGTAACATGGTAAATGACAGCATGCTAGGAATTTATGTGGCTAATGTAGCTGGTTTTAAGATGGGTTTGGACATGTTCCTGGAGGAAAAGTCCATAGTCGGATCGGTAGCATGGAATGTTGCTTTTGACATAGACGGTTAAGCTGACGTTCATCGGCTGACCGGCCATGTTATTGCGGCCAAAGATAGACCTGCTATTTCTGTGGGTCTATCTGGCTGCTAAACTTTGCCGGTTAGCCAATGAATATTGGTTCTAACCGGCTATTTTCTGTAACTTGGCTGGTGACCAGGCTAGCCGCTAATCACTAATATTCAGCAGCCATCTCTACCCAGGGCCGGATTTTCCTATAGGCTAACTAGGCTTCAGCCTAGGGCCTCAAGATCAAGAGGGGCCTACATTCAAATTGTTAGCAAAATTAAAATTACACTATTCTAAAAACAGTGAACACTAAAACACTGAACCGAAAATAAGGAGAAATTCTACGCTTCGGGATCGGAACCGGCTCCGGCTGCAACGGGGCGGCGACTCGGCTTCTCCCTTTCTTTTTCTTGCCATGGGAGGGGATCGGGGAGGGAAAGATGTCAGTCCGGAAACCAGCTGGGCAAAGCCCAGCCCCGCGGGGAGAGAGGCAAAACGTGGATCCGTCAGGACAGGGCGGCCCAGACTGGCATGGGGGGGGGGTTTCAGTGGAAGGGGGATGGGAGGCAGGCAGGCTGGCATCGGAGGGGGCGGTGGGGGGGGGGGTTTAATGGAAGGCAGGCAGGATTCATGGCTAAGTTCTATTATTTCTCAGGCCCATTCATACATGTCCTTCAGGAAACTACTGAAAACTGATTTATTCGAGAAGTTTGTAAATTGATGTTTCAGAATACGGATTGGAAATTTGCACACTGATTTTATAGTTGTACTTTCTAAGGAATATCTATCTATTTTCGCAAATGCATTTTATTCAATTATTGTATAATTTTAGTCATTTTTAGATTTCGTACTTTTATTTACTGTTTGTATATTTTTAGTACTGTATGTGAACCGCCTAGAAGTATATGGTAGGGCGGTGTATAAAAATAAAATAATTATTATTATACAGTCAAATATTGACTTTTCAGGGCCTCAGTAAGACAATGTGTGTTTGTAGCCCAGAGTGGCTCTGCTTATTGCCAGAAATGCCTCGAGCTGAAGCTTCTATCGCAGTGAAGCCATTCTTTGCGCACTTGGCAATAAGAAGCAACCCAGTCGTCTGGTTAATTAGAAAAATAAAGATAACAGTCATATTTCTGCAGAAAAGAAAAAAAAAAAAATTGGATGCACTGAAATGCTGCCATCTGAATACATGCATGAAAGATCTGCATACATAATTAGCTTCCATTCCAATTCACCTCATGGCACAAAATACCTCGCCATCATTAGCAGCCACATCCACAGAAATTAACCATTCTAGCCTGTCATTTATAATTACGATTGAAGACATTTAATCGGCTTGGTTCTTCCTGTCAGGACAGCGGTGTTTTGCCAGTCTGTGATGTCCGTTCCCCACTTGGAACTACCTCTGCACATGCTTCTGTTTTTTCCCCCCATTAGCTCTCCTGTTTTACAGAGATTTCTTAAATATCTCATTTGTTCAAGCCGAGTCCAAAACTGATAATACAAGTCATTTGCCTGGACGCTAAGCTCTGCCTTCAAACAAGCATAACTCGGTCAAGCTAATCTTTATCTCCGTGTTCGTAAAAAGGAAATAACTATTTTCATTTTACAATATAAGAAACATAGAAAAAGACGGCAGATAAGGGCTGCGGCCCATCTAGTCTGCCCACCCTAATGACCCTCCCCTATTTAACTCTGTGCAGAGATCCCACGTGACGATCCCATTTCTTCTTAAAATCAGGCACGCTGCTTGCTTCGATCACCTGAAGTGGAAGTTTATTCCAGCGATTAACCACTCTTTCGGTGAAAAAGTATTTCCTGGTGTCGCCGTGCAATTTACCGCCCCTGATTTTCCATGGATGTCCTCTTGTCACCGTCGGACCTTTGAAAAAGAAGATGTCTTCTTCTACCTCGATGCGGCCCGTGAGGTATTTGAACGTCTCGATCATGTCTCCCCTCTCTCTGCGTTCCTCGAGTGAGTATAGCCATAATTTATCCAGCCATTAAGAAAAACAGGCAGACAAAAGACTGTGTGACCGCTGTTCCAGTAGCCATTGTAAACATGGCCGTCTTGCGGTGTCCATATGGGCCGGGCCGAGCCAGGAATCCTCAAGCCAGGGTGCAGGTGAAAGAAAGCACGTGGAGCCAAGGTAGCTATTTCAGCCGTCACGGGCAGTAGGCTTGGCTGAGAATCTCATATCTAAGCCTTGAAACCCAAAGAGTGTAGGGTCAACAGTCCCTCCCATCCTCCCAGAACTTTGGAATGGGGAGAAAGTGACAGCTGGGCTGAGCCACAGGAGGAATATGCTTGGGCTTAGAGATCCCCACTGCTCCCGGCGCTCTATCGGGACTATCGGGAGCAGCGCAGAGCATTCAGCGCGCTGGCCTGGGCTATAAACTGCTATTGCGGTTCTGTAAAAGGGGGGGATAAATAATTTTACTGAGCAGTAAAATGGAAGAACAAAATGAAAAAAACCCCAAAACAAGCAAACTGGAGGGCGACCCTAATTGTAACCCTCGGAGAGCTGGGCAGCTTGTTTGAATTCCATTCTCACCCAGGAGGAGTTGAACATTTTTCAGCCACTTCCACGACGGTCTTCTTCCCCTCGGAGCCGCTGCCCTTTTTTGTCATTACAGCACAGAGTGGAGCCACTTGTCCGTGCGCTTCATTAAATTTGAATGAAGCCAGTTCGTTTTCATTGGCTGGATTGGAAAGGGGCCCATGAAGTAATCAGCTTGTTTTTATTGCACCTGTGAAGATGTTCAATTGACCATGAAGTGGTTCACTTATGAAGTGCAGAGAAATAAAAAGCCTGAATCCCACGTTTTCACTTCTAGCTCCTTCTTCAGCTTCATATGATCATGTCATACTTTATGATGAGGGGTATTAAGTTGCTCACAGTGCCATCGGTGCAGGTGTGTACTGTTTACATAGTATTCAGGTTTTACCACACCTGCTAACCGGGGCAGACCTATAATGAGGCCAACTGAGGCGGCACCTTTGAAGGAGCGACATTTTGCTGCTGGCCCTCTCTGCTGCTCAACTTCCTAGCATCTAAGGCTTTCACCTTTCTCCCCACAATCAGAATTTTTCCCATTCAAATTCCCCCCTCCCCCCCCCCCTCCCACTGATGCATCTACCTTTAGTTTTCTGTAAACGTTGTCAGGCGGCAGTAGTGATTCCCTGCTACCGGTCACTTCATCTTCTCTCCACTATGACCCACCCTCTCTGACAACTTCCTGTTTCTGCTGGGGTGGGCTGTAATGGAAAGAATATGCAGGGACTGGCGGCAGGGAATCACTACCACCACAAATGACAATTGTGTGGAAAAGAATGAAAGCCTTAGATGCAGGGAAGGGGAGCGGCAGAGAGGGCCGGCAGCAAGATGCTGCTCCCTCAACAGTGCTGCCTGAAGACAGATATTGGACGCAGGGGTTGGAGTGGGAGAAGGGATGTCCCATTCATCTATATAGCATCTTAAAAATGACTGCTTTGTGCCGAAGCCTCCACTGATCCTTTTTTTTTTTTTTTTTTTAATTCTTTCCAGAAGGCTGTGACAGATGGGTGAGCAAGGACGAGTCGTACAAAAGTGCATTAAATAATAATTCAGGCAAAACTGGAAATTACGAGTTAGGATAAATTGAATTTGATTATTGTAGAGGTGGATAGTGTAAGAATCCTAAAAGTTTAAAGAAAGGGTATTTCCTAAAATAAGGGGGTCTTTTACTAAGGTGCAATAGCTGATTTAGCATGTGCTATATGTTAAAGTGATCACATTAGTCCCTACTACAAACTTCTACACTGGTTGCCAATTGAGGCGCAAATTTTATTCAAATTCTCTTGTTTTTGTTATAAACTGGTGTGGGGAATGGCCCCCAACTACCTCTCACCTCATTTCGAACTATACACTCCCACAAGGACAACCAGAAATCGCAATCTTTTTGCCTACCTGGAGATCACAGATTGCGAATACAGAATCTTTCTGGAAAGAACATTTAAGTTTCAAGCTAGCAGACATTAAACCTGGCTAGGCCACTTCATTGATAGAGCCAGATTGACTTACGGCGCCTTTCGGAAAATAATTAAGACTGCTCTGTTCAATAGATTTATTTCCTAGTCAAAATACTCCCTCCTTCTAAAACTATTACTCTTCATGCTGATACTACGCTCCCTCTCCAATTGTATCCAAGTTTCCAAGTTTATTAAATGATTTGATTAATCGCCTACTCTACATTCAAGGCGATGTACAAGATAAAACAAATAATTATAAACAAAGGTAAATATTATATAAACATAGCTAAAATATTGTATAAATGGACAATATTACAAAAAACAAACACAATTAAAAAAATTAAGTTGGTACTAATTATATCGAAACAATGGGAAAATTCATTAAAGGTTACATTCTATATTAAATTCAAGATACAAAGGTAAAAACATAAGGGGGGGAGAAAAACAATAAATAAAAAAAAAAATAGATAAAAATAATAAAAGATCACTATTCACTAAAAGCATCATTAAAAAGGAAACTTTTGAGTTTAATCTTAAATTTTTCGAGGTTCTTTTCTTCTCTTATATATATTGGGAGATCATTCCAGGATTGAGGGGCTGTCACCGAAAAAATAGTGAGACGTCTTGTATTAATGATTTTTAACGAGGGAATGGTTAATAGATGTTGATCCTGTGATCTATAAGGGATTAAGACTCTATGGATAAAAGCAGGAGTTTGAGAAATTAGAGTTTTAAACGTGAGTAAGCATATCTTAAATAAAATGCGGTGTGCCACAGGAAGCCAATGAGATTCTTGAAGTAAGGGTGTGACGTGGTCAAATTTTTTTGCATTGTGAATTATTTTAATGGCGGCATTCTGCACAATTTGAAGACGTCTCATTTCTTTATGAGATAAACCTTTGAATAAAGCATTACAGTAATCGAGTTTAGAGATGACTAAAGAATGAATCAGAATATCCTGTACTCTCTGTCTGTTCAGTGTCTTCCTCTCCATTTGTATTCTGTATTTCGCTGGCCATCCAGCCCCTTCACTGTAACATGTTAATACTATATTGTAATTCGCTGATTGTACAGCTCTCTATACTGTGAACCGCCTAGAAGTCGTAAGATTATGGCGATATAGAAAAATAAAGTTATTAGTATTATTATTATTAACGTGCCCATTATATTTTATGGACGCTAATCTTTAGCGTTTGCTAAATTGGCCAGCAGGGATAGAGTTTCAATAAGGTTGACTCTGCGCAGATACTGCCCCGTTTGCCTAAGAGGGTCTAGACCTGATTAACTGATTGGCCTTGCCGAGTGAACCTCTTCCCAAATCTCTACTCCAGCTGAATCCTTGCTTATTTCCAGCATCTCTTCCACCTCCTCTGATACCCTGTGCCTTGATGATTCAGGTGCAACCTCCGCCCCTGAGAGAGGCTGAACTGTCAGTGCCACCGAGGTAGGCAATTCTGGTCATCGAGAGCCACAGGCCGGTCTGGTTTTCAGGATATCCACAATAAATATGCATGAGATAGATTTGCATCGCAAGGAGGCAGTGCATGCAAATCCATCTCATACATAGTCATGGTGGATATCCTGGAAACCTGACCTGCCTGTAGCTCTCGAGGACCCTCAGCTAGGTTCAGTAAATGGTGCCTCTGTTGGATGGGAGAGATTATTAATGGACAATTGGACAGGAACTTCCTCCTCCCTCCCAAAGTTCAGCAGTATGCAAAAGGAAAGAGGAAATCCAAGAGCAATTTCATTTGAGTATTTATATCCCATTGTACCTCAGTACTTCAAAGCAGATTATAAATATTGGCCCCCTGTGGCGTCCGGGGGACCGGACGGCTTTTCAAAACCCAGCACTTTGTCCAGGTTTTGAAAAGCTTTCCTCTAAATCGGGCAGAAAGAAATCCGTGCATGGTTTAGGAGAGAGAGGTCATCACTGTCATGGTGTGCATGAAACAAACCCATTTGGAGACATTGCCGTCTATTTACTCTTGTTAAGGATGACATATGTCTGTCATGGCCCTAGAACTCCCAGTAGGAAGCAAATGTGATACTTAAAACTTGAGCCTTGTAGAAATGGACGCAGACCTTTCTGTGCACTGCCCGGCTTTCAAATGACTTCTCGAATGCAACTCTGACCAAGAATTTAGCAAGTACAATAAAACCTTGGTTTGTGAACATAATTCGTTCCGAAACCATGCTTGTAATCCAAAGCACTCGTATATCAAAGTGAATTTCCCCATAGGAAATAATGGAAACTCAGGCGATTCGTTCCACAACCCAAAAACTTTAATACATAATACTCTACGTACTTATATAAGACCTCGCTCATTTAGAACAGTCACTACGCTCCCGCAGCGTCAGAGAGAGAAGAACCATCGGCTCAGTTGTGATGATATGAAGCGTGTATACTGTATGTACTCGTATTGCAAGACCCTGCTTGGATATCAAGTTAAAATTTAATCAAATGATTTGCTTGTCTTGCAAACCAAGTTACTTGCAATCCAAGGTTTTACTGTAGTTTACTTGCAGAAGGCTTACTGGGTTTTCCTTGGTTTAGACTTCCTATCTTTAAGACTTTGCTAGGAACATAGCTTGTGTGAATCACTCCAGAGACTCTTTGAAATGCCTTTTTCTGTCCCACTAATGCTACCATTACCCCTGATTGTCTCTGTTGGGGATCATAAAAGATCCTCATAGCTCAGTGTTTTGTCAAATTCATCTTTCTCCCTTTATTTGCTGGCAATTTTTCCTCTCTTCTTCTGAAGAAGTGACTTTACTTTTCATTGAGCTGGTTTTAGGTGGTTTGTATTTATTTTTATGTCTGAAAAGCCCAATTACTCACAATGCTCCCTGCCTGCCTGTGTCGGGGAGGGCCTTCTGTTTTAAAATTGTTTGTGTGAAACACTGTCTTTCTTCAGAGGTCCTTTGTTCATATCAAAGCAATGAGAAATGAATAAAATCATAGTATCCCAGGGACAAATAAAGTAAGCAGTACGATGGAATTCATCAATCACTGTTAATTAAATACAGCCTTATTCACGTCTCCCAATTCGTACATTCAGAACAGTTAGAAAAACACTGGATTGGCAACCAATTGAATCTAGAACAGTGGCATCGATTCTATCTAAGGAGCCTCTGTAATGCAGGCTAAGGAAGAAGGAGGCCCTCCTGCAGCCACTCTGAGGTATGCCCCCTCCCCTAGGAAACCGCTTTCACAATTTGTCACACGGTGGGGGAGGGGGGGAGGGAAGGGGTTAATTTAAGAACATAAGAATAGACTTACTGGGTCATACCAAAGGCCCATCAAGTCCAGTAGCCTGTTCTCACGATGACCAATCCATGTCGCTAGTACCTGGCCACAACCCCCCCAAAAAGAGTAGCAACATTTCATGCGGAATCTTCAAATAGTAGCAAAAATTCCGTGTAGGATCTCAAAGAACTGCAAGATTTCGGAACCCCAAACAGTAGCAACATTCCATGCTCCGATCCAGGGCAAGCAGTGGCTTCCCCCAAGTCTTTCTCAATAACAGATTATGGACATTTCCTCCAGGAAATTGTCCAAACCCTTCTTAAAACCAGCTACACTATCTGCTCTTGCCACAACCTCTGGCAACCCTGATTCCCTATTCCACAAATAGAGTTTTGCGATCTAACGAACAGCATTTACTGACAATTCCATCTCTTAAAATTATAAATACTAGAAGACAATTCATCTTTTCTGTTACTGCTCCACAAATGTGGAACTCCTTGCCAATCTTCCTAAGAAAAGAGCACGATATTGATAAATTTAAGATTAATTTAAAAACGTTCCTTTTCAAAGACGCTTTTGATTAATAACTTTTAATCTGGAACACAATGATTCAATATTTAAAGAAAATAAATTCCTACCTTATGTTTTTGCCCAACCTCCTTTTAATTATATTTTGTAGTTCTTATCCCTTTTTTTCCCTAAATTCATGTCATGTCATGTTTTTTTGTCTCTTTTACATTTATTTTTACTATTATGTATAATTAATGTTTTAATTTTTGTTTTTAAGATTGTAATTTTAAATAATTCTATTTATATATATGTATGTTCATCGCTTTGAAAAATGACAAAGCGATTAATCAAAAATTTTAATAAACTTGAAACTTGAACTTGATTCCAGAGCTTAACTATTCTCTGAGTGAAAAAATATTTCCTCCTATTGGTTTTAAAAGTATTTCCTGTAACTTCAAGTGTGCCCTAGTCTTTGTAATTTTTGACGGAGTGAAAAATCGATCCACTTGAACTTATGCCACTGATTCAGAGTATAAAATAGGCTCCGTGTACTGTAAAGTCCTAGAGCATACTCTGCTTGCAATGTCAACATGCTGCTACCACAGTGCTAATTCAATGTATTTCAGTTATGATAAGACGTTCCACCTGGAACTACAGGAGTCTAAGTTCCAGGATGCACATATGGATCCAAAATGGCCGTCCTTGTTGAACCCACTAATGGATCCAAATACCCATTCTTGCTGAATCCTCAAGTCCTCCCTGCCAAACCCTGAAAATGTGAAGGATAATTCTATGAGAGGGTATCTATATTTATGCACTGCTCGAGTACAAGTTTGTAAAATAGTATTACCTTCTCGGGTATGTGTACCTCTACAGGAAGACCTGTTGCAGCACGTGGCAATGAGTAGAGCCAAACTAGACCTGGTGCTTACGAATGGGAAGAGTATTTCTGATGTTATAGTGAACATTTGGCGTCTAGTGATCACCTGATGGTGTGGTTCAATATTAAGACAAAAAAGGAAAACATTCCCTATGGGAAAATCACACAAGAAAGAAAAAAGTAGGGTTAGACAAAGTAGGGTTAGACAAAATATGGAGGCGAAGACCTAGAACAAGATGGCTTCCTAAAAAAAAAAAAAAAAAAAAAAAAGGGGTGGGTGGGAAATACATTTTAAACCAATAGGAGGGAAAAAATTTTCACTCAGGGAATAGTTAAGCTCTGGAACGAGTTGCCAGAAGTTGTGGTAAGAGCGGATAGCGTAGCTGGTTTTAAGAAGGGTTTGGACAATTTCCTGAAAAGTCCATAGTCTGTTATTGAAAAAGACATGGGTGGATCCACTGCTTGCCCTGGATCGGTAGCATGGAATCTTGCTACTCTTTGGGTTTTTGCCAGGTACTGGTGACTTGGATGGGCTACTGGTCTTGATAGACCATTGCTCTGACCCAGTAAGACTATTCTTATGTTCATATATCAAAGCAAATAAAAACAGGAGATGTCTATATTTCCTACCAGTACGTGTGAGGCTCTAAGCATCCTTTGAGTGAATTCTATCAGATGAGAATGGTACATAATTCCAACATGGTGCTGTGTTTCGGAAAAAAACCCACCTGTGTTAGGAGTCACTTGGCCTGACCATATCAAGTACTCGTAGCATCATCCAAAGAGAGTAAAACACTCCATTATTCTCGTGTGCACTCCCTCGGACTGGCCCTCAAGTTTCAAGTTTAATCTTTATTTAATGAATCGCTTATAACAATATCTAAGCGATGTACAGTATAAAAACCATCAGAATGTGGTAATACATTTAGTTTACAAAAGTCAATTAAAAGACAGACAATGTTGGACAAACAGGAAGGGGTGGGAAGGAAGGGGAAAAGTTACAATTTTGTTATATGTTAGAAATTGACATCAAAAGGAAAGCACATTGGGTAGTAATGGGTTAAGATGATATAAGAAGAATGTGAAAACCTAAAATGTTATGTTTTATGAATCAAATGCGTCTTGAAATAGATATGTTTTTAAAATTTTCTTAAACGCGACGAGGTCTGTTTCGTTTTTAATATAATTAGGAAGGGAGTTCCACAATGTAGGGGCTTTCACAGAGAACATATCATTACGTCTTGTGCCTATGATTCTTAGCGAAGGGATTGAGAGCAATTGTAATGAAGAGGATCTTAAAGAACGAGAGGATTTGTATGGGACAATCATTTTTGCAATATATTGGGGTTCGTTGAAGCTCAATGTTTTGTAAACCAAAAATAAAATTTTAAAGGTAATTCGAGGTAACCCTCCACTGGATACATATAGAAGCGTATTATGCTCTCTTCATACCTCCCTTTATTTTTACTTTTATGATGTAATTATTAACTCCCTCAAATCCAGGTATGTCAACGTCTTAGTTTTCTTATGTTTCACTTTTTTTTTTTTTTTCTTCTACCCCATTTAATATTTATTTTTATGCTTTTAGCTTTGTAAACCGGCCAGATACACGTTGATGGTTGATATATTCAATTGTAAATAAACTTGGAAACTTGGATGATTCTATGTGGGCTAATCCTCTGCAGGCTGAATATTGACCTCTTGCTAAGAGCGACCACCTCTGGAGCTGTTGGTATCTTTAATCTTGTTTTCAGCTGGATTCTCATCACCTTCTTTTATTCGACATGTGAGAATGTAGCTTTTGATCTTATAGATACCAGTCCATGCACTGCATTTTATCTTTACACATTTCATTTTCTCTTGTATTACTTTAATACAATTTACCCCCAAAAGGGGGGAATTGATCAACCACAGAGCAGAGCTAGAAAACAATTAATGTGAAACAAACCATGTGGCAAAAAAAATTTCCTCCTTCTTTAACTGAAAAGCACCATGAAACGGGTGGGGGGGGGGGGGACTCTCCAGGGACCTGTTATGCAGCACTTCTCAATCCCCGTGGAGTGAGAAAATTTCTGAAAAGCTTTCTGCTTTTTTTTTTTTGCTTCATAGAAATGAAATCGAGCAAGAGAAATGAAGCACATCAGAAGCGCTGTTTGTCTCTTTATAATGCTGCAGTAACAGGTCCTTTCCCGGCTCCATTCCTCTCGGAAGTGCCACACACACTGGGATCCTTTTACTAAGCTACAAAGTCTGTTTCTAGCCCGGCCATCAAAGAAGGCTTTTTTTCAATTTTGCTGTGCACTAATCTTAGCCTCACATTTAAAAACATTATCTCAGGAGCATTTAGGGTCAAATTCCATAAACGGCGCCCTGATTGTAGGCGGCCAACTGCTGCCTAACCAGCCAATTGGGAAGCACATTTTGTTTTTTTAGTTTAAAAAAAAGCCTCCCGAGGCAAGCCGCCAACATTGTAAGTACCTCTGGGAGCCTAGGGAGGTGCGTAGGCCTACCTAAAGTTGCCTAGAGCTAGGCGTGAGCATGCCATGGCCCATAAGTAGCCTTAGGTGGACCTAGGTGGCCCTACGCAAAATGCTGGCCTACATTGTAACCAGACGCAGCTGCTGAGCTTATCATAGCAAGTGTAGGGATGGAAATCTGATACGTTCTGATCCAGGGCATCAGAACACAGGCAAGGTCAGCACACAGGCAGTTCTGAACCAGGCCAGGTCGGCACACTGATCTAGGCCCTGTATACGGATCTAGGCCCTGTGAGGCCCTGTGTAGAAGTATGAATCCTTTCTCTTTCCCTCTTGACAAAACAAGGAAAAAGGTTTGCACCTTGAGACAGAATGCTGAGGCAGTCCCCCCTCCCCCTTTGTCACAAGACTCTTGCCACATATTAACCTGACACAGGTTTACCCATATCTTATCTCTTATCTTGTTTAAGCATCCCTTATATGGACAACAATCAGACTTTGCCTATGTGCCAAAGCAGACCCTGAGCTTAAGGCTAATCAAGAGAGCTTAAGGAGCATGCATTATAACCTTTGGACTGTCACATGCTATAGTAAGATTTGATCCAAAACACTCTCAATGTCCTTGATGTTCCTTTAATTTTCTTTTAAACTTTTTTTAGGCCTCAGACTAACCATTAGGTGCCATGCATTTCTATGGTCACCAAACAAACTTATGGTAATGGCATCCTCATTAGCCCCATTATATATTTTTTCACATTTTTCTTATTTAAAGTGCTCAGTGCTATTTTTCTTTAGTGTCTCATATAACTTAATTCTTAAAATTATTATAACTTAACTAGTATTTTAGCCCGTTACATTAACGGGTGCTAGAATATATGTCTGTCTGTCTGTCTTTATTTCCGTGCCTCTCTCTCTGTCCTGCTGTCTTTCTTTCTGTCTGTCTCTGTCCCTGGCCCTCTTTGTCTGTCTGTCTTTCTGTGTCTCTCGATGTCCCTGTGTCTTTCTTCTTTTATTTCTGTCTCCCTTCCTCCCGCTGGCGGTAGAATATATGTCTGTGTTTCTTTCTGTTTCTCTCCATACTCTCATTCATCTTGTCATCTCCCTTTTGACCTCATACAAATAGCTCACCACTTTCAGAATACCCCTCCCTCTCTCCACTGGTCAGTCTATATCTCCCTGTCCCTTTCTCTTCATCCCCTAGCATCTTTATAGCCCGTTACATTAACGGGTGCTAGAATATGTGTGTGTGTCTGTCTGTCTGTCTTTATTTCTTTCTCTCTCTGTCTCCTTAGCCGCTTTCTGTGCTCCCCCTATCCAGCAGTAGGCTTTTCTTCCTTTTTTCACCCCCCCTGTCCATCAGCACCTGGTCCTGCACCCCGTGTCCAGCAGTAGGCCTCCTTTCCTTTTCCCCCCCCTGTCCATCAGCACCTGTTCCTGCTCCCCCTGTCCAGCAGTAGGCCTCCCTTCCTTTTTCCCCCCCTGTCCATCAGCACCTGTTCCTGCTCCCCCTGTCCAGCAGTAGGCCTCCCTTCCTTTCCCCCCTCCTGTCCATCAGCACCTGTTCCTGCTCCCCCTGTCCAGCAGTAGGCCTCCCTTCCTTTTTCGCCCCCTGTCCATCAGCACCTGTTCCTGCTCCCCCTGTCCCCGCTCTGTGAAGGCCTCCTCCTGGCAGCCACTGCTCCGCATCGGTGTGCGCGGCAAAACCGTCTCCTCCTGTCAGCCGCGGGCCTGAAACCAACACCGCGGCCTGCAGGCGCCGACAGCGGGCTGGAAATAGCGGACCGGTGTTTTGGAGACGGAGCGGCCGAGCGAAGCGCTTGCTGCCGACAGGCGGGGTCCTGCTCCGGCGTGTCGCTCGTGCACAGCAGCGGGAGCAGCGCCACCAGTAGCAGCGCCGCCATCGCCGCTTCCGGACACTGCGGGAGCCCCCGCGCCTGCGCATCACCCTGGCACGCTGAAGCGAGCGGCAGTTGGCTGCAGAGCGCGCGAGGCCAGCTTTTCAGCCCTTGTCGAGGGGGTGGGACAGGCTGGTGAGGAGCTCGGGGGCTGCTGCTGTTCTTCCACCGTGTCGCGGTGGCTGGCTGCGGTCCCGGCTTGTGGAGGTGACCTGCCCAGCGCTCGCGCATGCGCACTCCTACCTGCAAGGCCACGGACATACATCTCGGATCAGGGAAAACGGAATCACGCAGTTGAGTGCGCATGCGCGGCTAGCGTTTTATTATTTCAGATTGACTTATCTTAAGTCAGTCTTGTCTCGTACTATCATCGGGAAGGGACCTGTCATTCCGATATGTTTCGCCTTCTGGCTGTTTCAAGAAAAGTCTCCTAAAAATATAAAAAATAATTAGACTCCAGCATTTGGTTTTAAATGTAAGAAACAACCAGGTTTAAAAACATATAAATAAACCCTTACCCCTTTTCAAACTTGTTCGCACCATCCCGATCTGTATAATGCTTATTGTTACCTTTTATATACCTCCTTCCCACTGACATCTCAAAACTGGCAGCGAATCAGGACTTTACATCAGGGACATCCATTCTATTTCCTGGTTCAGCCCACCAGGTTCTACCATATTTAAAGTATATATCCACTTTTGCTCAGCAAAATTCAGTCTCTGTTTATAGTTTCCTCCCTCCCACCCTTCTGATATATGTTCAATGACTTGCCAACGTAAGTCACCTATTGTATGAGCATATGAAAGCCAATGTTGTGTTAACAGAGCTCCAAGTATTTCATTCAGGATCCTAGACTTATGTTCATTTAGCCTCACATTTACTGAGCGACCCGTCCTACCCACATAAATGAGGTCACAAGAACATAATATGGCATATACGACATTATGGGACTTACAAGTGGTCTGAGATTTCGCTGTTATAACCATATCCCTATTGGGCGGTTGCCAACTGTTTCCTTCAATTGTGACATCACACCATTGACAACTTTGACATTTAGTATGTCCCATATCTCTCTGATTTTCAACACTGCCTGTACTGAATCTATAATGGGCTAAACGTTCTCCAACTATAGGCTATTATAGGAAATTCCTCAAATAAATCAGGGATAGTCCGCAATACATGCCAGCACTTCTTCATACATGTTACCAAATATTTAGACCCATTATAAAAGGGTCCACCACACGTTGGGTAAGGAAGAACTTCCTAGCATTCGTTTTGAATCTGTCCCCTTTCAACTTTTCCGAATGCCCTCTTGTTCTTTTATTTTTCGAAAGTTTGAAGAATCTGTCCCTCTCCACTCAGTGTTGATATTGGCGTCAACGGCGAAGAACTGATTAGGAGCTGGGTGGAGGATTCTTTCTCTGTTGTTTTTTGTTAGCAAGCTACAGATAGGAAAGGCTTGAAATTTGCATGTCATGGAAATTAAAGTATCTGTGTTCTCAAAGCATACTGCAGCTGTCTGCATGGAGAAGAGCCCCCCTTCCCACCCCCCCAGCATGACTAAGCAATTTATGAGTACAAAGATCATATCTCCCGGGATCAATTTATCATTAATAAGTCATGAAACAAGCTTGATTAATACTTGCCAGTATGGAGAAAATCGATTGATGATCCCATTAATTCTACATTAATCTTATGTGACCAAAGATGTGCAGTAAATGCTCCGATATCCTCGGTCGCATGCAGCAATATTAACATTCTTAATTTTTCTCACCCATTCAATTCTGCTTTAATTCATGCAAAATAGCTGTTATTAGGCTAAGGGCTGGATTTAAAAGTGGACGACCACATGCATTATTAATACATTTTTAAATGTTATTTATTAGGATTTATTTACCACCTGTTTGATGGCGCTGTACGGCAAGAACCCACCGGGCAAAAATAGGTTTCACGGCATAAAATAATGATCTGAGATAAATAACGCATTCACATGTGTTAGGGCATATTCACGCTCTAGTGACTTTCCTTAAATCTAGCCCAAGAGTTCAAAGCTCCAAGACCAATAGGCATCAAATTCAAGACTAATGTTGGTTAGGGGTGGAGAGTCCTATTTTCAAACAGTTTTGGAAAGAATATAGCTGGCAATTCGAGCTGCTACAGACAAGTGGCCAAACCAGCCTCTTGCCCCTGTTATAACAGACCATTAGCTCATCCATGCAGTAATCAGGCATGAACGGCAGCCGTAGAACGCCATGGGAAAGCCAGGCAGGGAGACCGGAGAAAGCATTGCAAAAGTGGGGAAATGCTGGAAGATATTAGGCAGACACGCAGACAGATAATTTTATCATAATGGACCTCTGCCTTCTGTTAATATTCCAACATTGTACTTTGCCATTAAGCAAGTAATTATCATACGCTATTAGCGCATGGATGTGTTAACAATTAATGCAGCACCTTCATACTTAGCACGTGCTAAAGTCCACATTAACTACACAGAACGGAATGGGCTTGAACCGCGGCTTGCATTAACACAGCAGATAGGTGCAATCAAGGGCAGCCGCGGTTAACATGCGAAGTGTATTCTCTCCGTATTAACTGAATGGGAAGTTGCTGACATGCCTCCAACAGTTCATGAACATACTTTGTGCATGAAATTTTGCTGCTAAAGTACAGTAACTGCAAAATTTTTAATGTGCTTTAATAAAAAGGGCTCCCTTGCATGTTGATTTTTATCCATAAAGCGATACTAGACTCTGGCTAATGAATACATTTTCTTCTAGGCAGAGGCTGATCCAGTTATGAAGGCACAGATTTATTCCTGCATACAACAGAGCAACTGTCTTTTATTTATTTTGCTCAAACAGTCATCTGCGTAGAATCCAGCTGAGCAATTAGAACAAACGTAAGGTTTAATATGACTGGCGTTAACATATGCACCAGCAATCCAACCCATCATGGGCCTAACTCATCCTTCTGAGCCCCATCATCTCTGAGGAACCACATTGGCAAGTCATTCAAAATTGTTAAGGTTAGAAAAGGTGCTGAAAAGTTTCCAGCCCAACCAAGAAGAGAATGACGTGGATATAGTTTAATGAACGATCTGTCTCTGGTAAACAAAGCTGATAGTGTGATGTCATAATGCCTCATTCTACCAATAAGAGCCAACCTCACCAGTGATGTCACAATGGCTTGATTGTCCTATACTTGGCTCACTTTTATCACATACAATGTCGGCTCAGGCATTAAAAAGGCAATCATACTACACAATGAATGGGATGCTCAAGCAACAATGAAAACTGCTTGAGATAAGTAACTTAGCTGCGTATTAAGGGAAAAATGCACTATTTAAAAGTTTAAATTTTATAGGACTGGACTTTTAAATCACATTATTTAAGCTTCACTTAAGAAAAAGTTTCAAAAAAATTAAGTCTAAGTTGTTTGGCCTATGACTGGAGTATGGAGCTATAACATTATAGGTAGTCCATGATAGGACTACGCTTATGCTCCGAATCTGAGGCCTGAATAGGATTATGCTGCTTAGGTAGTGTATTTCCCATATTAAGTGGTATATGTTTTATATATGAGTATATAAGAATATAAGAACATAAGAAATGCCTTCACCGGATCAGACCTTAGGTCCATTTTGTCCGGCGACCCGCACACGCAGAGGCTAAGCTAGGTGTTCCCTGATGGACACCTTGTTCCCTCATATCCTTCCCTCAATGTGATTTGCAAGAAGGTGTGCATCCAACTTGCCCTTGAATCCCAGAATGGTGGTCTCCGTCACCACCTCCTCCGGGAGAGCGTTCCAAGCATCCACCACTTGCTGTGTGAAGCAGAACTTCCTGGCATTAGTCCTGAGTCTGCCGCCCCTCAGTTTCAGTCCATGACCTCTTGTTCGAGTCATAAGAACATAAGAACATAAGAACTGCCATCTCCGGATCAGACCCATGGTCCATCGAGTCCGGCGATCCGCACACGCGGAGGCCCAGTCAGGTATACACCTGATGTAGTTTTAGTCACCCATATCCCTCTATGCCTCTCGTAAGGAGATGTGCATCTAATTTGCCTTTGAATCCTAGCACAGTGGATTCCTTAATAACCTCCTTTGGGAGAGCATTCCAGGCGTCCACCACTCGCTGCGTAAAGCAGAACTTCCTGACATTTGTCCTGGACTTGTCCCCCCTTAGCTTCAAACCATGTCCTCTTGTCCGTGTCGCGTTGGACAATGTAAATAATTTATTTTCCTGCTCTATTTTATCGATGCCTTTCAGCATTTTGAACGTCTCGATCATGTCCCCTCGCAGCCTCCTCTTCTCAAGGGAGAACAGTCCCAGTTTCTTGAGTCGTTTTTGACAATGTGAATAACGAAGTTTCTTGCTCTATTTTGTCGAAACCTTTTAGTCTCTATCATATCCCCTCGCAGCCTTCTCTTCTTGAGGGTGAACAATCCCAGTTTTTCGAGGCGTTCTTTGTAGCTCAAATTCTCCACACCTTTTATTAGCTTCGTGGCTCGTCTCTGCACCCTCTCCAGCAGGCTATAGCATCCATATAATTCCAAAATTAAAAAAAAAAAACCCAAGTAAATGCTCAATTTTAATAGAACCTATTAGCAAATCATCAACAATAACCTCATACTTGGCTAGAGTCATTCAAAATGGATGTGCAAGGCAATATCATCACTGTAGTCACAATTGCTAGTAGGAGATTTAAATCTTACTGTCCTTAGTAGATCCAGGGGCTGTTGAAACCCAACCTCGCTGAAATTCTTCTTCTTTGCAGTAGATGGGACATGGCCTAATGGTTATCACAGCAGGAACTATGTTCATTTCTCACTGCGGCTCCTTGTGACCCTGGGTAAGTGAATCCGTTGCTTTGAACTTATTTGCGCTAAAGGTGGACTAGAAGTGAATAAATTAGCTTAAATGAAATGAAATTTTGATTTCCGACTGAATATTTTCTCTGTTGTGATGGAAGGTTTCAAAGATGCGGAAGAAGCCAAAAGGTAGATGCTGATTGGACATCCAAAATACCGATCACACGGGTGATCCAACAGGCGAATAATATTGAGGATTTTCAATCAAAGAATCAGCAGGAAAAGACATCAGGAACTTCTTGTCTGACTATTCTGTTTCAACCATATTCCGGTTTAACAAATCTTTCATCAACACATTCCTGATTTAATTTTGTCAGTTTTTCCATTCACTATTTAGTGGAACTGCTAATGATGTTAATATTAACTTGTGTTGTGGCTTTGAATATTGAGTAATTTTGCATAGACCACTAAATTGGAGTATTGTGTAATCTCTGTAGATTATTGAATTATAACATTGCAAACAATTTAATACTGATGTCATGGCAGTATGTCGAGAATGATAAATCAAATTTGTCTTAATGTTGGTCTGAAATGTCAGCTCTAGGTAAGGGCATTTGAGAAAGTGGATCTTGAAATGTATTCATATATCTGTATTTTTACGTGCTAGTCTATCTCTGTTATATACTTTTCTCATGGGGACCATGGCAACCAAGAAAACTGGGTGAATCAGAGCTAGTCCATTTAATCCTGAAAAGTGATCATGCAGTACTCTCTCAGTGAGGAGCTACATGGGTTCTCTTGAGTTCATCAACTGTTCCGAACCTTTGTATTGAAAACAACAACACATGATTTTTCTCTATGATATTTATTTACTAGGATTTATAAATCACTTTCATGAAGAGAGTCACCCAAGGCAGTGCATAGCAGGTGTAACAAACCAGATATCCGCATAATACCCAGTAAGAACCATGAGGTAAACTCAAAGATTGGCAACTTTAGATCTTATTACCGTTCTTACCAAGTACATCTAGATAATTCTTTTTCTCATAAATGGAAGAACTCATGTGGAGTACCTCAGGGTTCTCCTTTGTCTCCTACCTTGTTCAATCTTTATTTAGCTCCTCTCGGGTCTCAAATTTCCTCTTTGGGCATACAATTGTTCAGTTATGTGGATGATGTCACTATAATAGTTCCATTAACAGCTTTTACAAAAGACACTTTATTATTCATTTAATCTTATTGAGTTTTCCTTGATCGTATTGGATGGAGAGGCTAAGAAGAATTTTGTTTTGTCTGAATTAAGTTGTAACCTAAAATCTTTCGCCCATATTTCCACAACTTCAAGGATCGATTGAAGTTGTGGAAATATGGATGAAGGATTTTAGGTTACAACTTAATTCAGACAAAATTCTTCTTAGCTTCTCCATCTGATACAATCAAGGAGGACTCAATAAGATACAATTGCATAACCTATTTTACCTTGCCAGTTATAAAAATCTTGAGAGTTTGCCTTGATCGTAAATTGTCCTTTGACTTCCACATTAATTCCTTAATCAGAAAAGCCTACTTTCTACTATGGAAACAGAACAATTAAGCCATATTTTGACTTTTTCTAATTTAGGTTGCTGGTACAGTCCTTTGTCTTGAGTCCTTTGGATTACTGAAATGTTCTCTTTCTCTTGATCTCTAGAAAAAAACATAAAAAGGTTGCAGACTATTCAGAACACTGCAGTACAATTGATTTCCAGATTGAAAAGATCCGATTATAGATTGCATTGGTTGTCAATAGAGGCAAGAGTTTTCTTTAAGTTTGGTTGTATATGCTTTAAGGCTTGGAATGGGTAATTATCCAGCTACCTTCTAGATCACTTTAAATTTGCCAAAGGAAACATCTGCGTGAATTACGTTTTTAAAAAATTTTCCATCCGTAAAAGGATGTGTTTATAAAGGATTCTGGTTTTCAAGAGGAAAGGCTACTTCTACTTTCCTGTTGAGAGGAACCTCAGGGAAGATGCTCCCGTACAGTTACACCCTGCTATTTAATGGAGACCAGTTTCCCAGTTTAAGTGAACATCTGTGTACAAAGCACTGCTGAACCCGCAGAAATCCCTTCCGCAATCCCTCTCTTACGTTCTAGGACAGTGTCTCGCAAACTTTGTCAAGCCGTGGCACTCTAAACGTAGTGGCCGTGGCTCGAGGCGTCCGGAAGTGCGTGGACGTTGGTGTGTGATGTCATCAAGTTGAGGTCCGCGTATGCGCGAAAGCTCTCCAGATGGGCTCTGAGCCATCAGTGGGGGGAGGGGGAGGGAAGATTCGCGAAGAGAAGGAGAGGAACCGGCTGATTGCCTAGGCACACTGTTTGCCATATAGTGCCGGTGAGGAAGTGTCCTGATTATATTTTACTTAAAATGCAATGGTCTAAGTTAGAAAAATCTTTATGAATATTGTGAACCATGGCAACGTGAAAAATTAAAAGCACTTTTCCTTTTGCCTTATATTTGAAAGGATATGGGTTGCCATGGTGATTTGTCTTTCTTGATTGTATATGCTCATTGCTCTAATCAATAGAAATGGGGGATGTAATCCAACAGTGTCTGTCTGTCTGTCTATTGTTAGTTATATAGGGCCTGATATTCAAACAGGTTTAACTGGGCAGGGGAGGCTTCTAACTACCTCACTGACTAGCACTACTTATCATTTCTACAGGGCTGTTAGATATATGCCGTGCCGTACATTAACATGTAAGAGACAATCCCTGCTCAATAGAGCTTATAATGTAATTAAAACAGACAGGACAAATAAGGGTTAGAGAGTAACTCACAGAGTGAATGCTATAACAGACATGAAGACTTTACAAGTGAATAGGAGTTAGGAGTTAAAGGCAGCCTCGAAAAAGTTGGCTTTTTGCCAAGATCTGAATACTGCCAGAGACAGAGCTTGACTCAGGCAGTCTGATCCAGGCATACCGTGCAGCAAGATAGAAGGGATGGAGTCTGGAGTTGGCAGTAGAGGAGAAGGGCACAAATAAGAGAGACTTGCCTGATGAACTGAGTTCCCAGGGAGGAGTAGAAGGAGAGATAAGAGAGGAGAGATACTGAGGAGCTGCAGAGTGAATGCACTTGTAAGTCAATAAGAGGAGTTTGAAATGTGTGGACAGGGAGCCGATGAAGTGACTTGAGGAGAGGGATAATGTGGGCTTAGCAACGCTGGTGCAGCAGAATTCTGAGCGGATTGAAGGGGAGAGAGATGGGTCAGTGGAAGACGTGAGAAGTAAGCTGCAGGGATCTAGACGAGAGGTGATAAGAGCGTAGAGAAGGGGTTTTGAGTGTGCTCAGAAAGGAAAGGTTGGATTTTGGTGATATTATAAAGGAAAAAAAAGACAGGTTTTTGAAGGTACCTTTTAGGATAAGGCCCTCCTTTAGTAGTGCAGAGACTTGAGCCAGAGACTGAAGAGATTTAAAAAGGCTTTTATTAAACAAGCATATATGCTGGACTTCTGGGCAGAACTGGCTGCATAAACAGAAGACCCTGAGGATCTCGGACACCAAAGTTATATAGTGTCCTAACCAGTTCAAACCAGTTCTAATCAGCTCTGACCAAAAGGTAACAGCAGAGAGAAAAACAAAACCATAAATCCATCCTATAATCTACACATCTTAGGCTAACTAGCATCTACATTCCTCTGCCTCCTGGCTGTACCAGGCACTAAGACAGATACATAGTACAGGCCTGCATGCATACGTGATTTCTCAGAGCAGTAAAATGGAGTCACAACTTGTTCTTTGTACTGATTATGACCCACTGATCTAAAATAAAGCTTTCTTCATCTACACCGTGACCCAGCCATGTCAGCTAGCTAGGGATCCTTCATTCCCAACTTTTCTTCTGTAGGCTAGCTGACTAACTGGGTTACGGGAGGTCAGGGCCATCTGTATCAGAGGTGGGGACTGGGTGATAGGAGGAAAGGGCCAGGACTAGAGCGGTGGTACTTTTGTCAATCGTAGTCCTAATAGTATGGTTAAGGGTTTTCAATAAACATGGTAACAGGCAAGGAAGAACACAAAATATGACAGAGAATACCAGGAAAATTATGGTGAGGGCTTTAAAGAGTCCCGGTTTGGAGGCCCAATCAGTCAGTGAGTTGAGTCCAAACATATCAGCAGAAAAACCCTTCCAAGTCTGGACAGGAACGTGAGCTAATCTGGTAATCTTGTCTATGACCTCTTCAACCACAAATCCTTCATCATCCAGTTGTAGACAGCAGTTGGAAAGATTGAATTTGCCACATACCCCTCCTTCAGCGGCCAATAGATAGTCTAAGGCCAGTCGGTTCTGATAGATGGCGGTACGCATCATAGTGTTCGCTTTGGCCAAGGCTCCCAGGGCCCTAGCTGTTTCATTGGTGATAACTTCTAAAACCGCCTGCAGTCGTATGAGGCGGTTAAGCATGTAGATTGGGGTCCGGTACCCAAACATACCATCATCAGCCCAAGTAGCAGGACCGTAGACAGCAATGATGCGCTCCGGGGGCCAAGTGTCTTCCCATTTACCAATTTCCAGGCTTCTTTCAGAACGGGCCCGTTGATCGAATACTGGGACAGCCAGATGTTCTCCTTCAGATAACGGGAGGAGGAAGAAGGCTGGTTTGATAGTGCCCAGAACACAAGTGCCAGTCCAATTTGAGGGTAGAGTGGGGTATGCCATTTTCCCACAGATCCAGTAGTATCCTTCCGGTGCAGCCCAAGGGGCAGAAGCAGGCAGGTTGAGGTAGACATTTAATGTGGTAGCATTGCCAGTAGTATTCCATCGTCTGGGTATTTTTAACTTAGGATCTCCGGTCCAATAAGTCCATCCGGGCTGAGAGGTGCTATTTTTAGTCCATAAGGATTGGCACTGCAGGTGTCCAACACGAGTGGTAAAGGATGGTCCGAGGCGCTGTATGCAGTGTTTTGCCAGAATGGAGTTTTTCAGGGGCCAGCTGGGTGCCCCTGCAGACATAACAGTTTGTCAGATTTAAGGTGGCTCCTATGGTTTCAGCGAACTGTATGAAAAGGTTGCGGGTGGTGGCAGAGGGCACAAAGTCTTGTTGGTCAAGTTTCATATGTTCATAAAAGTCGGGAAACACAATGCTGTGTTGTTCAGGGATCCGGTGTCTCTCAACGAGTTTGATGTGTAAGACAGTACCAGGGTCTGTGCCCTTACCATATATCTGTAGGCCCACAAGATAGCGAGCTTTCCGGAGGCTATCATCGAGGTTCCATTTAAACGGCTGTAGGATAGTGAAGTTAAGTGGGTTACAGTTCTGGAGGCCACAGTCAGAGGTAGTCACCACTTTGGATAATATGGCTCGGGTGGTGGGCAGTCGGGTCATACCCCAAGTAGCCCAGGATACACATCTCCAGTAGTTACAGTAGTAGTGTTCGGAAGAACCTTCACAGTGGGACGGCTTCTGTCCCGCCAGGCACATGTATTTATCATTGTGCATATATTCCCTCCTCCATGCTAGGGCACCACAACGTCCAAGGAAGGTGGGGTTCTTGTCCATGGCATGGCAAGCATCAAAGAGGACTGAGGCCGGGACATAGGGATTAGTGACCAGGGTTTGTTGAATCAGGGGGCCCTGATCCCAGACTGACCTGACCTCTATCCAAGTATCCCTATTAGTTGCTTTGGGGTCAAAACAGATCCGTGAGTCTCCATTATTACATATAGAATATTCAACCTTGTTATATATATATATACAGGGGTCACTAGTTGACCCTTACACTCATAATTAGTTTGAAATCTAATAACATTTTCCGTTTTGCCCCCATTGTCCACTAGTGCCACACAAGGGGCACACCCAGGCGTGGGAGGGGTAGGGGACATGGACAATGTTGGCAAGACGTAAATCACAAGCAGTAAATATACAACAGAGTTCATATTAAATATCTTGACAGATCTCTGGATCAGACGTGCGTGATTACTCTTCCAGAGTGTGGGGTAGCCGCGTGATTTTCAGTTGAAGGTCAGTAGGCCCTTTTTCACAAATATACTCAGCAGCGGGCTTCACACGGCTGTAGTGAATCCAAGACTCGTAGCGGGACAATTTGACAGCTGTGGGGGAAGCAAGTAAGACAGTGAAAGGCCCTGTCCAAAGGGGTTTCAGCGGTTCTTTCTTCCATACTTTCAGCCACACTTGATCCCCAGGTTTGTAGAGGTGGACAGGGGTTGTAATTGGTAGCGGGGCTCTAGAAATGACCCAGTTCTGTAATTTCATAATGGTCTTTCCTAGCTGCTTTATCTCTGCGTCTGTGATAGCGTTCCCTATCTGTTCAAGAGACTCAGGGTCTGGGCTGACTATCGGCGGGGGTCGGCCATACATGAGCTCAAATGGGGACAACCGATTGCGTTTACCTGGGGTACAGCGGATGCGAAATAGAACAGAAGGGATCAGTTTGGGCCATGGCAGGCGGCTTTCTTCTGCCGCTTTGCCGAGGAGGGTTTTAATAGTTCTATTGATGCGTTCAACTTGGCCAGAGCTCTGGGGGTGATAGGCCGCATGTAATTTCCAGGTGATTTGCAGAGCCCGAGAGACAGGCGGGGCCATTATCGCTGCCAATCACTAGGGGCAGGCCATAGCGAGGGATGATGTCATGGAGTAAAACCTTTACTATTTCCCTACTTTTCTCTGTGCACACTGGGTAGGCCTCTGGCCACCCAGTGTGGGAATCAATGAAAACCAGGAGGTAACGGAACCCATGGGAGGGGGGCAAGTGGGTAAAATCTGTAGAGAGGACTTGCATGGGGTGTGAACCGATAGGCTGGTGACCAAGAACGGAGGGTCTGACAGAAGAGGGGTTGTGTCGGAGGCAAATGACACAGCGGAGCAGAACATGGGAGATGAGTTGAGAGAGATTCGGGATATAGAAATTCTGTCGGAGAAGGGTGCGGAGGGCTGGGTTACCGGCATGAGAAAAATCATGTGCACGTTGGACAACAGTGAGGGCCAGGAGTTGAGGGACGTACAGGAGGGTATAGTAATCCATCCGGATGGGAGGGTGCAATGGCCAGGTTGCTGCGTGGCCCACTTGCGCTCGGGGTCAGTGTACTGGGGGGAAAGGGAATGAAGGAAAAGTTGAGGGGAGGAAAGGGATAACAGAAGAAGGGGTGTGGACGGACCTTGGAGGGCCGCCTGGCGAGCCGAGCGGTCAGCCAAGGCATTACCGCGGCTGATGAAATCACGGAGGCGACGGTGGGCCCGGCAGTGCATTGGAGGGTAGCAGGATAGCATCCAAAAGGTCCAGGATGAGTTGGTGGTGTTGGATAGGGGATCCAGAGGAGGTGAGGAAGGAACGCTGGCGCCAGAGGACAGCGTGGGCGTGAACAGCTAGAAAGGCAATTTAGATAGGAAAAAAAACAAAAATGCAAAAAGGGAGAGAAAAATCTCCAAAAATGGCCAATGGTATAGTTGGTTTCCCCGGGGTACCCCACAAACCAAACAGATAGACAACACAAAGATTACAGGGCATAAACAAACATAGAAAACAGAAAAGGCGTGAAACTTTTCTTCCAGCTGGCAAGGATTCAGAGCTGAACTTAGATCTGCAGAGAAATGCACAGTTATACAAAAACAAACGTCCATCATAGCACGAATCATAATTGTGTGCACACAGTGGCAAAGTAAAGTGCGATATAACACATGGCATAATAATCACATAATCATAAAAGGCATCTATTAATGGTTATTGGAACATCCGAAAGAGAAAACGTAAGAATGTGATCACTCTGGCTTGGTGCCCTGCCAATTACATTCATAAGGCAGACAGGGACGCAACTGCTAGGGTGTGCTTCAATCTTGAAAAATAAGCAAAACTTACTAGGTAAAGTAAGATACAGTGTACAATGTTAAATATAGAGGTATTCTGAAGTATGGCAATGTCAATTCAAAGGGAAAAAAAAGAAACATGTTAAATGTTAAGTGCAAGGTCATTTCAAGGTTACTGAAAGCAGAACATTGTCCTCCTTCTCTGGGTAGAAAAAGACTCATTGTAACAGGTCCAGAACAGCTCTGTATGTATGACTGCGAAGGAAAAGAAGAAACATTTTAACGTGACACCACCCCTGAGGTCACTTAGCCATGTTCCCTGCAGGCAGACCTGGAACCCTTGTCTGCCACCTGGGTCCCGCTACACTCTGAGGAGTGGGCACTGCTGCAGACTAGATGTAGCTACTTTACTCTGCACTGTCCTT
The DNA here is from genome assembly GCF_902459505.1 of Geotrypetes seraphini. Taxonomy (NCBI): domain Eukaryota; kingdom Metazoa; phylum Chordata; class Amphibia; order Gymnophiona; family Dermophiidae; genus Geotrypetes; species Geotrypetes seraphini. The sequence goes on along the minus strand of NC_047101.1, from coordinate 6,628,235 downwards.
ACATAATAACTACCCCCTTCCTCTGGAGTTTGAGCTACCAAGTTTATTTTAAAGGTATTTCTGTTTCCAATTGTATTTAGAATCAGATTGATAATAACACTTTATACAAACATGCATGGGAAGAAAGAATTCATAAAGAACACCAGGATAAAGACACAATACGGGAAAGCAAGGGAGACTGTTAGCACAAAAGAAGTAATCTCAATCCATCCGTTATCAATAAAACTCATTCATAAATCCAAGAAAGAATCCAATTCAAATTCTACTGCATATTATTTAAAACCCTACACGGAGACAGCCCATCATACTTGAACAATCGCCTCATCCAAGCACCTAGTACCAGACACAGAAAAACGCACTCCCCATTCATACCCCCCCCCAATCAAGGAAGTCAAAAGAACAAAACTACACGACGGCCTCCTAGCCACTCGAGCCGCAAGACTGGACAACCAGATCTCCAACCTTCTGATGACCACCCCAGACTATAGGACGTTCAGAAAGGAAATAAAAACCATACTTTTCAAGAAATTCCTGAAGCAGCAATAACATCACGACCTCTTAGCAACTCTAAAACTGACATTAGACCTACCCATTACCGCACTAATAATAACAAAAGAACCTCCACTACGACCACCTTTTAATTCTTTTACAAACCACCTCACCCACAACAACACGTTAAATGTTTATAAGATCTACAACTTACCTCTCTAGCTAATCATTGTAACTCTACTTTTTTAATTAACCTTTTGTAATCCGCCTTGAACCGCAAGATAATGGCGGAATAGAAATCCCTAATGTAATGTAATGTAATGTAATAAAGGGAAAAAAAAAATAAAAAAAAAAAAAAGTTGACCACATTACACCGCTATTGATTAAGTCCCATTGGCTACCTATTAGCCACCGAATTACTTTTAAGATATTATTCTTGGTTTTTAAAGTTCTAGCTTTCAATGAGCCTCAATTCATGTCTAGAATGATCATTCCTTATTATGCCCCTCGTTCTCTACGATCATCATCACAAGACTTATTAACTGTCCCTTCCTTAAAAATTATGGGTACAAGAAGAAATGACATGTTTTCTGTTACAGCGCCACAAACGTGGAATGCACTGCCACTTTACATCAGAAAAGAAAAAGATCTTATCTCTTTTATAAAACTCTTAAAAACTTTGTTATTTAACTTTGTACTTGTGTCTTAAAATTGTTTGTCCTCTAAAATGTGTTTTTTTTTTTTTTTTAATTGTTCAGCGCTTAGAATGTTTGTATAGGCGATTCATCAAATAATAATAAAACTTGAAACTTGAACTTGAATTATCAAGCCCATGTTTAGCAAATATTTCAATTTTCAGAAAAATATGGATACTTAACCTCTATCATTGTTAGTCTTGTACTTTAAATCCCCCAACACTGGGATAGAAAGGCAGGGATGTGCCAAACACAAATCCCACATGTCTGACAAACGGTTGCTTTTTTTTTTTCTTTTTTTATTACCAGCAGACACCACTTTGACAACTGCGAGAACACGTAAACTATCTGGCTCAACTTTCTTTAAATTACTCACTGTCTGTAACAAATCCACTGCACGCAACATATATCTAAAATCACAGTCCTTATTCTCGTTCATCAGTGCGAACTCACATTCTTAATTCTGTCTTGATCCACATGCATTTTACCCTGTTAAGCAACTTACACTATCCTGTCTGCAACTTTCGGCAAAACAATCATGCTGGCTTGCTTTACCAACTTTTCCCAGGTTTCCAACCTAAATGCTATTTCCATCTCCCCGGGTAATTTCTCAACATCACCAATTTCTTGTTCTCTGTGTCTTGTCAGGTGTCCCCAGAGCTTTTGTTTTATTAATTTGACAAGTATGACAAAAAGTTGATTATATTCCAAATACTAAGCCTTTGACAACAATAAAAATAAGGATGAAGAAAACAATAAAAAATCTTAGGGTCGCCATAATCGCCAGAAAAGGCAGTTGTAAAATATTTAAGCATGATCTGAAGGGGCTCGATGGTGTTCTGACCCATATTATACAATCTATATATGCACCCAACAAAAGTTCCAATTTCCAGAAACCAGAATCCTATATACCTCTCTGTGCTTCACAACTGATTAAGAAGTTACTAGACAGAAGAGATAGAGACAGGATAGAGAAGGAATCAACTTCTCACTTACCAAGACAGGTCCGGTACCGGCACAACAAAACCAGGAGCCAGAAATCTCCACCGATTCGTTCCTTCTCGAGGTGCAATCCGTTGTCTTCGACGAGAAAACCGTTCCTGGTCAACCACCAGGTTAATGCCGGCTATTACGGGTCTCGTAGGAGGCAAGGTTTGAAATCCTCCGAGGGAGACGATCGTGCCAAACAGGCTCAAGTCTGTAGATCAAGTCCCTGTTCGGCTGCGCCAAATGAAGGTACCTTTTAGGATAAGGCCCTCCTTTAGTAGTGCAGAGACTTGAGCCAGAGACTGAAGAGATTTAAAAAGGCTTTTATTAAACAAGCATATATGCTGGACTTCTGGGCAGAACTGGCTGCATAAACAGAAGACCCTGAGGATCTCGGACACCAAAGTTATATAGTGTCCTAACCAGTTCAAACCAGTTCTAATCAGCTCTGACCAAAAGGTAACAGCAGAGAGAAAAACAAAACCATAAATCCATCCTATAATCTACACATCTTAGGCTAACTAGCATCTACATTCCTCTGCCTCCTGGCTGTACCAGGCACTAAGACAGATACATAGTACAGGCCTGCATGCATACGTGATTTCTCAGAGCAGTAAAATGGAGTCACAACTTGTTCTTTGTACTGATTATGACCCACTGATCTAAAATAAAGCTTTCTTCATCTACACCGTGACCCAGCCATGTCAGCTAGCTAGGGATCCTTCATTTTTAGCGGTCTGTTGAATTTGTGCAGAGAAAGAGTGAGAGAAGTCAAAGATGGCTCCGAGGTTGCGAGCTGACGAGACAGGGAGGATAAGAGTGTTGTCTAGAGGAGGGGCAGACAATTCCGGTCCTCGAGAGGCACAGGCAGGTCAGGTTTTCAGGATGAATATGTATGAGATGGATTTGCATGCACTGCCTCCTTGAGATGCAAATCTAGCTCGTGCATATTTACTGTGGATATCCTGAAAACCTTTTACACATGGCCATTAGCAAGAGAGCACTTACGAGTGCGGACCACCGGACTAGATGGACCCACGGTCTGATCCGGTGCGGGCATTTCTTATGTTCTTATTTTCTAGACAGTAAGGCCCAAATTCTGTAACCGGCACCTATTTTGGAGGTTCCTATCTAAATTGAATAACAAGCTCAATTAAGCTTTTTAATCAGCAATAATTGAAACTTAGGCGCCCCTGTTCTAAAGCATTATGTCGTACTGTACTGGAAAGAAAAATAATCTGCCATTTTCTTCTGGGCTGCATTTTGATACTGTATCACCGGCACGTCACGCGCCTTGTAGGCGGAGCCTGCATGTCCGTTATAGCCAAACAAAACTACAGCTAAAAGCGGCTCTGGGGACCAAATTGTTTGTCCGTTATATGCGAGTCCGCTATATGTGATGATTTTCTGCATGTTTATAAAGGCGCACGGCCGGGACCAGCGGACCTCATCTGCTATAGACGAGGTTCCGTTATAAGCGAGCCCGTCATAACGAGATTATACTGTAGTAGAACTGTCACAGGCATATTCCTTGCAGTAATCGTCAAAACCAGACTGGCCAGATGTGCCTCAAGGAGAGAGTTGAAATGCATTCACTAAGGCCGTTCTTCGTGGACCCTTGCTTGGAGGCACACCTAGCTGGGTTCTCAGCATTACATAGAAACATAGAAGATGACGGCAGAAAAGGGCCATAGCCCATCAAGTCTGCCCACTCTAATGACCCACCCCCCTTGATTTTACCCCCCTAGAGATCCCACATGTGTATTCCATTTCCTTTTAAAATCTGGCACCTTGCTGGCCTCAATCACCTGAAGCGGAAGTTCGTTCCAATTACCCTTTCGGTGAAGAAGAACTTCCTGGGGTCGCCATGAAATTTCCCACCCCCGATTTTCAGCGGGTGCTCTGTTGTGGCCGAGGGACCTTTAAGAAAGAAAATATCATCCTCCACCTCAATACGGCCCGTGATATATTTAAACGTCTCTATCATGTCTCCTCTCTCTCTCTAAGTTAAATGGGTTTTTGGACTTGGCTCCTCGATCGATCTTGGAGATGCAGCTTTTCAAAATCTGCTGCTTACCTGTAAATACGCACCTATATATGCAGAATCCTGAGTGATGTCGCTTTTTTTTTTTTTTGTAAAATAGCTGTTCCTGCTGTATCTGTAACTTTCACACTGATTTATATCAGTTTTACAAAAATAAAAATGGGTCTTTTGGAAAATAAAGCTATCTAATGTGAATTTCTTGCTTATGGACATCCTTCTTCCAGCCTAGACGACCTATACAAGAATTGGGCTTTCAAAAGGTCAAGATAAAACGCACGTGTTTTTTTATTTTAATCTCTGGTTCTATGACTTTTCTCCCTCAAATCTCTTTCTGCCGCCACCCTATCCCTCAGGCTGGTCTTTACCGGGGATTAATGTCTCTCACATTTCTACGTGATCTTTAATGCTACGCCTCGCAAGGACACAAAGTATTATCTTGAATGAACGAGCCATACATCTCATTCTTTCCACCACACAGTTGAATTTATTTGCCAATAGGAGCATATGAATAGTCGAATTACTGTGAAAGATGCGCACCGTATGTCGGAAAACACAGACAAATAATGGGACTATTTACAGTGACGGGAAATGGCCGTGGCCAACCTCATTACTTGCACTAGCTAGCATCTCTTTAGTGAACCAGATATCACAGAGCAAAAGTGCCATCACCTGAGATCCTTTTCACAAGCAGAAAATGTAGAATATAGCTTCTGTTTGACAGGACTTAATATATGCAACACACAGCTGAGAGCAATCACCATTACCATTCTAGGGACACTTTCTGCTTGGATTCCACAAATGTACGTATTTCACTCAAACAGCTTTTTTGCTACATGACATGTAGGCCAGTGGCATTGTGTAAATCATTCAGATGATTTCCCTGGGTATTCTTGGTAATATTTAACTGCTTTTCAGCTGCCTTAGGGTGTATAGACCAATTTAGAATTTAAAATAAACTGCATTATTTTAAGCATTATATGGCATTCTAGTTGGTTAATAATATCCTTCTAAGAGCTGTCTTGTGGTAAAAAAGAAATTCAGTGATAACATCTGAAGAATATTGAAACCGGATGATGCGATACTGATATTCACCCTTAAAGTTATTTATTATTTTTTTTTTATTTATAATTTTGAATACATTACAATATCCAATAATTCCAAAGGAAAAAAGGAAAAAATCACACAAAACAATACATAATCAAACCATGCATACATAATTCCTTTTAAGCCCACATTAATGGGGAGCACATGTTACTATTTCTAATCAAATAAATTCAAGAAAATAAAGGACAATAATTCTCGGTTCACACTAGAGAGCCTTGAATCATTCCTTACTAAATGGGATATTATTTTAAATTAATTCTCCTTGTCAGGAGCTTCAATAAGTCCCCTCGAACGGACTCCTCCCCTTCACCCGGTATCTAGTGATAGTAGGAATATAAACCCTACTATATCCGATGGACAAGTGGTTTCATCTACCCATATAAGTAAATTAGTGTATACTGAAATACCTAACCCTTAAAGTTATTAACAGACAAAATAGAACAATGGTAGGTCCTGTTTTCAAAGACATTTTATAACAGGGGTGCCTGGTTTGAGGGGGCAGGGAAGCACCTATCCCCTCTTTTACAAACGCATAGTGTGGGTTTTAGCGCCGGTATCTGCTCCGACACTCATAGGAATTCTAAGAGCATCAGTCCAGTTACCACCACTGCCGGCGCTAAAACCCTTGCTATGCATTCGTAAAAGAGGGGGCTAATTAGCTAAACACCTGCCCAAGACAGCATTTGGATGATCTAAAAGAAAGGTCGTCCATGTGCCGATAATCGAAACGGCTTTAAGGACGTATCCAGGGGACATTTTAGGTCTCTGAAGCCCGCTGTGTGCCCAGAGCTGAAAGGGATGTTTTTGGAGAAGTGGTTAGGGTGGGAGGTAGGTGGGATTTGGGCCGTCATAGACTTAGTCGTCCTGCAGGGATAATCGAATGTTTGACCAGACAGCCTAGGCGAAACTTATACGTTGTGAGTTAGATGATGTAAAAGATAGGTATAAGTGCCCAAAAAGTATCGAAACTGACCAGATAACCACTGCAGAGACAAAGTAAAGACCCCCCACACACTCCCCCAGTGCTCATTGACCTCCTTCCATCACACAAACATGAGAACAAAAAGATACATACCTGTCTCTATAACATCAATGCACAGCGGAGCGGGTACTATTCTGTCTTTTTGAGGGTTACAAAGTAACCCTCTTTTTTGAGGGATAAAAGAGTGTGGGGTGTCCCACCCCCCACTACACTTAAAAGATTCACTTGGTATCTAGTGTTAGGGTAAGGTCTAAATTATGATTATGGGAACACTTTGCATAAGTGGATATCTGGAAGGCCCTGATTTGCTCAGACTGCTCAGGCCCCGTCCCTTGGGAGGGGCTTGAGGCGCCTTAAGCCCCTCCCAAGGGACGGGGCCGGAGGAATCTGAGCAAATCAGGGCCTCCCAGATAGCCACTTATGGCAGATTCAGATCGGTGTGTGCATTTCACGGGGCGCAATTGTCATGCACACATTAGTCCGTGCATATGTCGGGGCACAATTATTGTGCACGGATTTGTCGGTGTGCTGAAAACTATGGTGCTATTGGACTGGAAAAAGAGCTAACAAGATTATTGAGCCAGTTTTAGCGAGCATTGTTAAAGGCACGGTAAGTTTTGAGAATCTTCCTCGTCGTTTGCAATTCCAAGGCTCACCGTTTTTTGACTAATGGGATGCAAATTGAATTAAGCACTCATCACCTTCATTTCAGCTGTCTTGAGTCGAGACTTGCAACAAAAGAATGTTAGAAGCACAAACACATAACATATGTATATGAGGCCGAGTCAGTAACCCGCTTTCATTCACCTGCTTCAGTTCAGTGTATCACAGGCTGCAGCCCAAGATAATGCGAGCAGGCTGCGTTCCTGGAGATAAAGCCTTTTTTTTTTTTTTTTTCACTCTTAAGAACAAAAATGATAAAAACGCACCATGAATTGCTTTAAAGAATATCCATTCTGCTAATTAAATAAATTTTTGTTTGGTGTAGAAAACATTACATTTCCATTTTGAGGCAATGATTTCTTTTCATGGGATAATAAATTTGCAAACAAATCACTGGAGGAATAAAATTATATTCTGTGATGATGGTCTATGACAATTTCATTAATCACAGCTCTTGTACAAAAACACTAAATAATATATAAATTTAAATTTAAATGTGAAGTGCTCAGACCTTATAACCAGTGTTTTAAGTGTAATCACCTAAACGAGGTTAACAAAGGGACCATCATTGCCTTCACTGTCCCTTGACCACCTAGAATTCGCCAAAAACTCTCAGCGTGAGTAATTTATATTGAATGATGTACTTATCTCTGCCAGGTGGTAGTCGGTAATGTATTCTTTCAAGATAAAGAGAATACCATAACCGATTCTCCCTTGCCTGAAGGTCTGAAGTGCAAGTCAACATGGTTGCCACCAGGCCCTCAAGATCCATTAGTTTCCACATTTGAACATTTAGTACTTAGGGATGTAAAGGCCCTTGAATTAAATCATAATACACATATACGTTCAAATTTGTCAACTGAACAGTGGAAGATAATTCAAAATTTACAGAGGGATTCCTCTATAATTATATCGAGAGCTGACAAGGGAGGCGGCATTGTTATTCAAGATTATTCAGATTACCATAACGAAGCAATGCGACAGCTTAATGACATCACATATTATACTTTGATACCATATGACCCAACCAATGAGATCAAACAGAAAATCGATGAGATCCTACATGCTGCCAAGGACGAGCAAGTTATTACATCTAAAGAATGTAAGTTTCTTACAAAAGATTTTCCCAGAGTACCCACAATCTATTTCATACCAAAAATTCATAAAACTTTAATTAAGCCACCAGGTCGGCCCATTGTAGTGGGCATTGGTTCGGTACTAGAACCAATATCTCAATACCTTGATAGTTATTTGAAATCATTTGTTCCTCAAGCTAAATCATATATCAAGGATTCTTCTCATTTTTTACAAATTATAAATCAAATTGCTCAACAAATATCAAATGAGCAGTTTTTTCTAGTAACAGCCGATGTTGTGGCTTTGTACACTAATATACCACAACAGGCGGCTGTTACACTAGTAGAATCCTACTTACTTAAATTAGATATAACTGATGGGAAAAGAACTATGCTGAAGAAACTGGCTACCACAGTTATAGGCAACAATTACTTTATGTTTGAAAATTTGATATTTCATCAAACAACAGGAGTTGCCATGGGAGCTACAGTGGCTCCCACGCTGGCCTGTCTATATATGACTCAGTTTGAGGAATCATTTGTGTACAAATCTCCATTTTTTAAGTACGTTTCCTGTTGGAAAAGATTCGTAGATGACGTGTTTTTTGTATGGGGAGGTAATATTGATGAATTGAAAAGTTTTTTAGAAGATATTAATCATAAAGATCCGAATATTACATTTACATACCAATATAATCAACATCAGATATCATTTTTGGATATCATGGTTTTTAAACAGGGTAATCAAGTTTCTACCTCCCTATACAAAAAATCGTCAGATAGAAATTCGTTGTTACAATATGGAAGTTTTCATCCAAGAGCTTTGAGAAATGGCATACCTGTTGGCCAATTCTTACGCTTAAGAAGAATTTGCTCAAATGAAGATGATTTCAATAAACAAGCGACAGTGTTATATGAGAAATTTAAGGATCGTGGGTACCCTGGGAAAATAATAAGAAGAGCATGGAAGAGGGCAAAGAATTGCCACCGTCCTTGGCTGATGTTACCAACTAATAGTGAAAGATCTAAGTCGGATACGGTATGTGTGATGCCTTACACCGGTAGTAGTAATGCGATCAAACATATTATTTTAAAACATTGGTCAATACTCCTAAGTCATCCTTCGCTTACTCAAAAACCTAAATTCGCATTTTCAAGAGGACCTAATTTGGGCGAAAAATTAAAACACAAGAATTATGACATTTCCACTACACAGAAGAAATCTCACCAACCGTGTGGTAAATGTAAGGTATGTAAACATATCATGAATACTGCTCAATTAACAATCCCTTTTTCGGGTGGTCGTAGGTTTATATTAAACACTGATACTACATGTGACTCCAAAGGAGTTATTTATTACATTCAGTGTCCTTGTTTAAAAATATACATAGGACAGACGTCCCGCAAAATTAAAACTCGTATCATAGAGCATTTGAGCAGCATTCGTACAAAACGTATCACCGCCCCTTTAGTTCCTCATTGGTTGAGCGAAGCACATACGCTTGAAGATCTTCAATATACGGTGTTATTACATATAGAACACTTTCAAGGTGATCTTTCCAAATTACTCATTCAGAAGGAACAGCGGTTTATCTATAACTGGCACACACTTACCCCTGATGGTTTAAATTCAGAGATAGACTGGCTTTTATTATAACGTAATGGGGAGCGTCATGCCATTTTCTTGTTGATCTCATTTCCGGTAGGGTCCAATATAATAGTTCCGGTTTTTACCTATAAAACCAAAATTCTGGTCTCTGGAATTTAGTTTTCCCACCTCTGAGGTCTGGTCTATTCTTAGTGAGCCAACAACTGGTATGTAGACCTATTGATATTTTCTTTATAACGCTTACATAATACTTTTCACTGTAAGATTACGAGTAATCTACAAGATTCTATTTCAGATCTTTTAAAGTCAGATGATTTAATAAAGTTGACTATTGTTTTAATTGATTTTCTCTAGCACCAATGTCCCTCCCTGACGAAGATACGAAACCTGGGTCGGGGGGACAGGGACTATGAAGTGAAAGGCACACATTGAAAAAATCTTTTAAAAGCACATCACTTTCTTCACGTTTTTGTTTGAACGAGGATTAACATTACCGACTACCACCTGGCAGAGATAAGTACATCATTCAATATAAATTACTCACGCTGAGAGTTTTTGGCAAATTCTAGGTGGTCAAGGGACAGTGAAGGCAATGATGGTCCCTTTGTTAACCTCGTTTAGGTGATTACACTTAAAACACTGGTTATAAGGTCTGAGCACTTCACATTTAAATTTAAATTTATATATTATTTAGTGTTTTTGTACAAGAGCTGTGATTAATGAAATTGTTATAATAAATTTGCATGCATTAAAATAACCCATCTCTTTCTTGCATTCAAACCTCTAGTTACACATTTTGAAAGACCAAAAAAAATAAAGTTTCTAAGTGAGTGATTCTTTGTTTAGAACACAGGTAATTTCTTGTGATTTAAACCCAGATGGTTTCTCTACTGCGGAATGGATCTATTTTATAGCAGGGGTTCTGCCCCCAGTCCATGGGACACGGCTAGTCAATCAGGATTTCAGGATACCCACAATGAATATGCATGAGATTAATTTATATGCACTATGAGGTGCTGAAAAGTTCTCATGCCAACCAACCAACATCCTAAATTCTATGGGGCTCATAATCGAAAGAGAAATACGTCCATAAAACGGCCTAAGTCGGCACTTGGACGAACATTTCTCAAAAATGTCCAAGTGCTGATGATAAAAACGGGTTTTGGACGTATTTCCAAACGACCTAGGCCTTCATAGTGCCGCTGAACGACCAAAGCTAAACGGGGCATTTCGGGAGGAGTGTCGAGGGCGGGAGTTGGGTGGACGTGGGCCGGCTTAGACTTGGTCGTACAGCATGTAGAACCGAAAGTTATACAGCCCACGATCGACGAAACTTGGACGTTGTAACTTAGACCATGTAAAACATGGTCTAAGTCACAAAAACCCACCTAAAGTGACCAGATAAGCACTGCAAACACATAAAACAGACCCTCACACACTACCCCAGTGATCACCGACCCCCCACCCCCATAAAAATATTATTCACACTTTTAAAATTCAGCCTCCAGACCATCATCACCTGGCAGCCGGGCATAGTAAAGCCTAGTCGTCCAGCACAGAGGCAGCTTAAGTCGTCTGGGGGGGGGGGGGGAGGGAGTTAGGGGCCCATAGAGAGGACGTATAATTAGACGATTTTCAAAACAAAAAAAAATTGGACGTATTTTTTGAAAATGTGTCTTAAGCTGTTTTTTACTTTGGACGACTTGCGAGATGGACGTAAACGGACTTAGACGTCCCTTTCGATTATGCCCCTCCACGCGTTATTTTGCCACTGTTGCTGAAAAGAGTATTCGTGAAATAAAATTCTATGTTTTTTGACATTGTTTCAGATTATTGATTGAACCATATCCACGTCATTCTCTTCTTGGGTGGGCTGAGAACTTTTCAGCACCACCCTGTAGTGTGAAGAGTTTGGTGTCAGGTCAAAAGCGCGCCGGGACAAAGGCGCGCCCAGACAATTGAGCGCAGCACGTGCCGCCGCACCTCTCTAAATTACTGTTTTTAGTGCTCCGACGGGGGGGGCATGGGGGAGGAACCCCCCCACTTTACTTAATAGACATCGCGCCGTGTTGTGGGGGGATTGTAATCCCCCACATTTTACTGAAAACTTCACTTTTTCCCTGTTTTTAGGGAAAAAGTTCAGTTTACAGTAAAATGTGGAGTGTTACAACCCCCCAAACCCCCCATAACGCTGGCGCGATGTCTATTAAGTAAACTGGGGGGGTTCCCCAACAAAAACCCCGTCGGAGCCCCTAAAAACTGTAATTTACAGCAGCGCGGCAACACGCGCTGCGCTCAATTGTCGGCGCGCGCTTTTGTCTTTCGCGCCGTTGTCTATGAACCGAAGAGTTTCAGTATCTGAGATTCGGGGTAGGTCTTATTTTGGGGGACTATTTCTAGATTGAAAATGCAATATACGTACATTTTCCAATCCCTCTTGAACCGCACCCTCAGAAATGTATCCCTTAAGCATGCCTAAAATTATACTCATTGTGGAATATGCATGGACTTGCAGCTATATTTAGGGGGGGGGGGGGGGAAATTCTTCAGGCAGCTTATTTATTTAGATTAATCACATATTAAATGCCTTTGAAACATGTCCTCTAGAAAACCAGTTGGAGCAGTTGATGTCACTTCCTGTTTCCATTCATCAGCAGTCTAGGAGTCTATACCTCGGTGGCAGCAGGCAGGCACAGGCTGGAAGGACCTGTCACTCCTGCTCTTCAGTCTCAACCAGGAAGGGAGCCTGTTCTGACTGATTTCTCCCAGGACCTGCCCCTGTCTGTGTTTCTAAACTGAAGAAACTCAGGCCCGGTTTCTAGCAATGGCGTTCCAAAGTTAGACAGCTGTAGGCATCCCACCACCGTCTAATTATCAATCAGAACGCATGGTTTTGGGTTTTTTTTATTGATGTGTTGAACGACACCTAAGTAGAAGGTGCCGTTCATGCACCTACAGAAGCATCTAGGCATGCCTAAGAAAGCCTGAAGCCGTCGTGGGCATGGTTTACACCAGAAGTGACCTTAGATATCCTTAGGTGACCTTCGGTTCTTCTGTAGGACATCTCTCTCTCTCTGCTGTGGGGAGAGGGGGGAAGTTAGCAGTGTTGGGTGATTGTGCGATGTGGCAGGAGAGAGTGGGCATCTTTCCTGCCAATCTTTGATTTGGTGTTTGTTTATTTTAATTTGCATGGGGGGGGGGAGGCTGAGATGTCAAACCTTACTTTCCTGTCAGTTCCTGAGCCAATCAGAAAGTAAGGCAACAACAGCTCAGGCCTGTCAGCAAATTTTGGCTGCAAATGTGGCACAAGGAGGTTTGAGAATCACTCGGCGATTGTAGAATCTCTTGGAGTGATAATTTTCATATGAATGATCTCGTTGTACTATATTTGCATGGCAGTATCGGAGACTACCAAAAATTCAGAAAAGACCACAGTAAATTTGTTTTAATAATCAACCGCTAAAATGCATGCACGCTTAACTAGCTGTAACCGGTTTAGCGAGCACGTTAAAGACAGATTTTAGTTTTGAGAATCTGGCTATTAGTGAAAAAGTGCTTGCGTCCCAGGATATGTCCGAAAACCTGTCATATGCTGAGAGATTGGAGAAGCTGGGTCTCTTTTCCCTGGAGAAGAGGAGACTTAGAGGGGATATGATAGAGACTTATAAGATCATGAAGGGCATAGAGAGAGTGGAGAGGGACAGAAAGGGAGACAGAGAGAAATATATATAGAGAGAGAGAGCGAAAGAAAGAAAGAGAGAAGGAGAGAGACAGAAATAGAGAGAGAAAGAGAGAGAGATAGAGAAAGATTGGAGAAACTGAGTCTCTTTTCCCTGGAGAAGAGGAGACTTAGAGGGGACATGATAGAGACTTACAAGATTATGAAGGGCATGGAGAGAGTAGAGAGAGACAGATTCTTCAAACTTTCAAAAAATAAAAGAACAAGAGGGCATTCGGAAAAGTTGAAAAGGGACAGATTCAAAACGAATGCTAGGAAGTTCTTCTTTACCCAACGAGTGGTGGACAACTGGAATGCGCTTCCAGAGGACGTAATTGGGCAGAGTACAGTACTGGGGTTCAAGAAAGGATTAGACAAATTCCTACTGGAAAAGGAGATAGAGGGGTATAGATAGAAGATTACTGCACAGGTCCTGGACCTGTTGGGCCACCGCGTGAGCGGACTGCTGGGCACGATGGACCTCGGGTCTGACCCAGCAGAGGCATTTCTTATGTTCTTATGTTCTAAATGAACTTCCTTCAAGACCTGTTCAGCCAAAACTTAGTGGAAGGGCCACTGCATCGACCTTCTAGAGATTTTTTTTTAAAGATGATATTTGCAACGAAGAAGGAACAAATGTGTCTATTTATAATTCAGATCCTTTGGCACAGAGGGTACTTCCAAGTTCCTTCAAATTGTTATAATTTCAATTGAATAATTCACTATTTCATTCAGTAGCTCAGATACAGTAATAAAGAGCACACTTGGCTGCATGGCAGGGCTTGAAATGAATAACATTCAAAGTGGCTAAAAATAAGAGGTATTTATCCTATTTTTATGCACTAGATTTTATATTGCAACACACGCTTTGCAAGATGTGGTTTTTTTTCATTTATTCAACCCCAGAATATACCTCTTCAGAACTTAGGCCCTCTTTTACAAAAGTGCGCATTTAGCGTGTGCTAACCGCTAATGCGTCCATAGGATAACTTGCACATATTAGCATTTAACGCGTGATTAGCGCATGCTAAAACGCATAGTGCCCCTTAGTAAAAGAGGGGGGTTAGTCATAGATTCTCTAGATTGCTAATAACATGCAAATCTTTAATCATTACCAAGAAGATTGTATTAGAGAATGACATGGAGACAAATGTGTCCCCCGTCCCCGCAGGAACTCAATTTTCCCGTCCTTTTTAGGAATTTATCCAAACCTGTTTTAAACCCCGCTAAGCTAACTGATTTCACCACATTCTCTAGCAATGAGTTCCATAATTTAATTACACGTTGTACTAGAAGGAGAAATGTTGGGCATGGGGCTGGTGGAAAGGGGCAAAGAATGTTGCACACAGTCTGGGGGATAAAAAAGGGAGAAATATTGGATATGGCAGTAAAGGGAGTTGGAGAGATGCACCCTGGATCCCTCTCTCTCTCTCTCCTCCCACTGCAGCAAGGAATTGAATGGTAGACAGTGAAAGAGAGGGAAACGTTGCATATGGGGGTGGAGGAGAGAGGAAGAAATGCTGTGCAGGGGTGGGGAGGGGAAAAAGAATAGTTTAATTTTGTGGTTACCATTATTTATTGTTAATAAGATTATTTATTTTATTTTTTATTTTATTTATTCCATTTTCTCTCTCTCTCTCTCTCTATCTCTCTCTCTCTCTCTCTCTCTTTCTTTCATTTTCCTCGGCTGTCCACCTATTCTCCCTTCCTTTTACCTTCCCTGTGTCCACCACTACCCCTTCACTGCTCCCCTTATCCAGCAGCAGCCCTTCTCCCTTTTTTTAATCTCCCCCTGTCCAGCAGCACCTCTTTCCTGTCCCCCTGTCCAGCAGTAGGCCTCCTTTCCTTTTTCTCCCCTCCATCTCTTCCCCTGTCCAGCAGCACCCCTTACTTCGCGTCTGCCCTCCGCCAACAGCCGCCTCAAGCTGCCGCGGCCTGCAGACACCAAGAGCCGCCGCGGACGACAGCCTCCGTGCCGCCTGAAGCCGACATCCGCCTTGGGATAGAGAGAGAGAGATGCGTGGAAGCGCACAGGCGCACTCCTACCTGCGGGGACCTACAGCGCACGGAAAATGGGAACACGCTGGTAAGAGTGCGCATGAGAGCTAAGGCTTTTATTATATTAGATGAAAATAAATGGAAGAAATTACATTTACAAGTACTATCATTGGGGCGGAGCTTGAGCAGGTCTGGGTGGGATCTGGGGCAGATCTTTTGGGCCCCTTCCCCCAAGCAAAAATGCATTCCACTACCTATGAGATATGTACATATTTACAGAATAATGCTTACCTGAGATTTTGGCATTGACATGCCCACATGCATATATGTATCTGCTATTATTCTAATCGACATGTATATTTTAGCGTCCACTTTATAGAAATTACTCCTATATATACAACTGAATGACTAGCTAATGTCTTTTTTTCCCTACCAAATCTCCATCTAATTTGTGCTTGTAGGCTGCTTTGGAATATAGTTTGCATCAAAGGAAGAAACCAAATTTATTTATCCCTTCCCTCTGATCATTTCTTCCTCTTTGCATATATAAGATCAGAGCAAAGCCTCTCTATGCCTGTAAATGGTACATGGA
The DNA here is from genome assembly GCF_902459505.1 of Geotrypetes seraphini. Lineage (NCBI taxonomy): Eukaryota > Metazoa > Chordata > Amphibia > Gymnophiona > Dermophiidae > Geotrypetes > Geotrypetes seraphini. The sequence goes on along the minus strand of NC_047101.1, from coordinate 6,612,278 downwards.
TGGCACAGATGAGATGAATCATTGTAAACTGTGACAGATCAGGCTGTGTCTACCTGTGACAAGCAGAATAAATCTCACTTAATCCAGTTATGAAATCTTATGGAAAGAAAAACAAAACAGAACCCCGATAGCTTAAGTCCTATCATCGACTCATCAGCTCTGAGTTAGAAATATTTGAGTTAGGCTTAAATTTTGGAAACATAGGACTCCTTTTTCGAAGGTGCGCTAGGGTTTTAGCACACGCACGAAATTACTGCGCGCTATAGCAGTGGTTATCTCGCTCGGAAATTTAACATGCGCTATTGCACATGTTAAGGCCCTAGAGCACCTTTGTAAAAGGAGTCCATAGTAACATATAGTAACATAGTAGATGACGGCAGATAAAGACCCGAATGGTCCATCCAGTCTGCCCAACCTGATTCAATTTAAATTTTTAAATTTTTTCTTCTTAGCTATTTCTGGGCAAGAATCCAAAGCTTTACCCTGTACTGTGCTTGGGTTCCAACTGCCGAAATCTCCGTTAAAACCTACTCCAGCCCATCTACACCCTCCCAGCCACTGAAGCCCTCCCCAGCCCATCCCCCACCAAACGGCCATACAGAGACACAGACCATGCCTTAGTTCAATATTTAATATTAGGCAGGTTTTTTTAATATACAAATTTGGAGAATATCTTATGTCAATCACAGAAGTAGTTCTAGCAATGACCTTTACGCAATCACTAGGAGCTCGTAGGGGGAAAAAAAAAAGGATTTTGTTTCTTGTACAGTTTTATTAAAATTTTAAAATGCTCCACTGCTCATAATTTCTCTGAGACTCTTTGCCCTTGTCTCTTTGTAAAGGTCATAGGGCCGCAAATTATGAGAACTGCTTGCAGCTCATTAGTACTTAATTCTACTAGAAATTCAGCTGTGTGGAAATCATCCTTGACCTAGCTCTCTTTTTAACATCTGAGGTCACTTTTGTAAATTAAAAAAAATAAAATAAATCTGGAGGGTTCCTGTCTCCATAACTGATGCTTCTGTTGTTTATAAAGTATCTGATGACTGCTGCTAGTGTGAGAGGAATTCTTAGACCTTCTGACCGTAAATTACTCGCTGTTCCCTCTCTGCGCATAATAAGGACTAAAAGGCGTGACATCTTTTCAGTGGTCGCCCCCCAACTATGGAATACTCTTCCAACCCCCAGGAAGAGAAGAAAATAATCTAAACCATTTTAAAGGCCAACTTGAGAGCCATCTATTTAAGGATGCTTTTCAGCATTTAAACTCAAAGCTCCTGTTTAGTTTTCGCATTTAAAGAAGCAAGTTTCAGCGCCCCCCCTTTCCTATCGTTCTTACCTTATTTCTTCCCCACTTCTCTTCTGTTTCCGGCAATGTCTTCTAGTTGATGTTCTTGTCCAGTTATGCCATTTAATTAATGTTGTTTTGCACGAGACTACAACGGGAACTCATGACAGCCATTTTTGATGACGGCTCTGCACGGGGCAGGAGCATAGGAAGATCGCTCCTGCACCGCGTCACCGCTAGACCACCAGGTAAGGTCTGGGGGGGGGAGGGGTCCGGGAGGCAGCTGGGTGGCGGGGTGGGTCAGAGTCTGCCCTAAAAGTTAAACGCAATTTTCCATATTCGCAGGCTGACTCTGCCGCTAACCTTCGCAAATTCGGAGGGAGAAGTGTAGACACCTATGGTGGGGGTCAATATTTAATACAATTTGGCCAGAAATGGCTCTAGGCTGCTTAAACCACCTGTTCTGGCCAACAAGTCATGTTCAGCAGACCATAACCAGTTAGAGGAAAGTTCTATAAAAGACTCCTAGAGTTAGGCGATCACAGTTAGACGCTTCAATAATGAGCTTTAACCTTTTCGTATCGTGTGTCCCGGATGACGGGACATTCCAAAAAATGTCATTGCTATCGTATGTCCCATGGCATGGGACATACAGTACACCTTCTACCTATCATTTGTCCCATCTATTGGGCCATTGTGTTTACAATAGCCGTAAATGATAACGGTGAATAATACAAAACTTTGCTAAAATAATTACGATTGGAACCAGCGTAACGTAAAATTTATTACGATAGGAAAAGGTTAACAAACTTATAAGTGAACCAAAATCAAATTTAATTGGGAGATAGGTGCCTATCTTCTATGACACGATTCTACAAAAGATATGCGTCTAGTGCATGGCGCCTATCAGCACCGAACACCAAAGTAGGTGCATTTAGGGGTGGAGAAAGGCTTAGGTGCGATTCTTTAAAGAACTTAGGTGCCTAAATTGTAGGCTTTAAAAATCCCAGGCACCTCTGCTTTAAGTTAAGCGTGGCTAAGCGCGATTCTGTAATGGGCGCCTAAGGGCTCCTTTTACGAAGCCGCGTTAGCGGTTTAACGCACGTAACAGCATGTGTTAATTGTCCGGCCGCGCTAGCCGCTACCGCCTCCTCTTGAGCAGGCGGTAGTTTTTCGGCTAGCGCAGGGGATTAGCGCGTGCTAAAAATGTGCGTGATAAAGCCGCTAACGTGGCCTCGTAAAAGGAGCCTTAAGTGTGACTGACAACCAATTATTTTTTTTTAATTAACCCCCCTCTTTTATGAACGCATAGCGTGGGTTTTAGCATTTACCACCGCTGCCGGCGCGAGAACCCGCGCTATGCATTCTTAAAAGAGGGGGTAAGTTAGGTGCCTGCATTGATCGATGCCCCAATCTAGGCACCTACTGGTAGGGCCTTTGTGCGAACATTAACACATACTAGTTCATGCGTGCGATTTAATGCATTGAATCATCTGGTATTTCAAAAATCGTACGAGCAATCTGACATGCAACTTACTAGAATTTTTATTTTCTGTGCTGTCTTCTGGCCCCAAAATTTAAATTATTCACTAAATTGAGAAAACCAAATGAGTTTAGTTCTCTTTTATTTCCCCCCCCCCCAAAATCTTTATTAATAATTTAAACACATTTAAAAAAAATTTTTGTCTTTCATATTCAATCATTAATTAATACATTAAGTCATTATAAATCTCATTTCAAAGTAATTAAAAAGAAAAAAATTTAATTTCTTATACAACTTCTCTAAGCATACCCTCCCTTCCCCCCTCCCCAAACCCGTCCCGTTCTCTTTTAGGTGTTGTTGATGCAAACATTGCATTAAAATATTTAGCAAAACAAAAAAAAAAATCAAGGGAGACCCAATGATCCACAGTACAAACAATCCAAGATAAAACAACAGACTGTGGATGTTCTGAAAGATGATTTTATTTGCGCTTCACAATAAAAATATAAATAAAAGTCTGAATTAGTAATTCACTTATGATTGTCCTGATGGACCCTACATGGTCTGTGTTTCGGCGAGACCGCCTTCCTCAGGGGTCCGGATGACGCAAGGGACAAATATAAAAATATGAGCCAAACAATGTACGTGTCTTTGAGCATCAAACCTGAAATGGCTTGAAACCAGCGATTTTACGCTCCACTCTGCTGGATAATTGCAACAACGGCGAAATTCAAGTAGGTAGAATAGAATTGCTAATCGATGAGATGGATGTGCTTGTTTTTGAGGGCTCAAATTGCGGCTCGATAGTCGACAAGCAAACACACATTTCCTCATCCACCATCTACAGTCGTTCTCGTTCTTTCGACTTTAATTTCTGTCAAGAGCTGAAAATCCATGTTCGCAAAGATAAGACGATCCAAATGGTAACAAAGCCTTGATTGCTTTGTTGCTCAAGTTAGGATAACTACTGCATAAAAAATAAAAATAAAATTATTTGCCTTTAGATTTCAAGGACCAACACGTCAAAGAATGATGCTTGTCTGGGCGGTTGTATCCTTACACACACAGATACTTATACTCTTGCGTAAGCGATGTATATGTCATCTATTCTAATGTATACTTATGAAGGGAATTTTTAAAAATAAAGTAAAATTCTGGACTCTTACATGGCACACCTGAAATCTCTTTGGGGCACGCCACTGTGCCGTGGCACACAGTTTGAGAGACACTGCTTTAAGCTGTGGGCTGGGCATGTTAGATTTTTGAAGGAAAATCGGCAACCTCATGTCTTAAGTGACAGAAAAATCAATTTGTTTCCTGCAGGATTTTTTAGGCATCTTAAGCCTGTAGAATACAGACAAGTCTTTTGTTATTTGTGCTGTCTGTCACCCGAGAGATAGCTGCTAATTCTCTGCTCTGTGCATGGTTGGGTCAGTGCTGTAAACACAAGGCCGCAGACCTACAAGTGCATTCCCTGGGGAAAGAGTTTAATAATCAACTTAGTACACAGAGATCTAAGACAAAGCTCCTGCCTAGCAATTCTGTAAATTAAACATGAACAATTACACACCAGTTATGCATTAGAATGATAGTATATCTACATGCGATTTAAGGAGTAGATTCTGTAAATGGTGCAAACCCCTCCCCACCCAAAAAACAACTGTACATGGCACTCCAAAATGGCTGCCGGAAAAGTTTGGGGCTAAGTACTACTCTATAAAGAACACATGCTCCTTATAGAATAGCATTTAGGCCCTGATTCTATAAATGATGCCGAAATATAGGTGCTTAGATTGCTGATCTAGGCACTTAATTGTTTAAAAGGCTTAATTGGTGCTGATAAATGACAATCATATGGTTACCAGAGATCCGGATTTCCACGGACATGTCCGGGGGACCAGGCACTTTGTCCAGGTTTTGAAAAGTCCTTCTTTAAATCGCATCGGGCAGGAGTAAATCCGCGCTTGCACGTGATGTCATCGAGTGGCATCCGTGCATGCTCAGATTTCCTCCTGAGCAGCGTCAGGCTGGCAGCACTCTAAACAGGCTGCTGCGTGGCCTTCTCTCGTCGGGGAATTCCCTCTGCTGCATCACTGATGATGTCATCAGCAACGCGGCACACGGAAGGCCCCAACGGGAGAAGGCCAAGAAGCAGCCCCTTTAGAGTGCTGCCGGCCCGACGCTGCTCTGGAGAGAAGTATGTAGGGTTCGGATAGGAGGGAAGGATGGAGGGTCAGCGGGGGATTCGGCTGTGCGGCAGTGGGCAGGGGGCAGGGGGAAGCACTGCTGCTGGTGAATCCATGGAGTAGGGCTTATTTTTTGGGGTAGGGCCTATATTAAGACCTATCCCGAAAATCATACTAGGGCTTATTTTCGGGGTAGGTCTTATTTTTGGGGAAACATGGTAGAACTGAAAGGCATTGTGTGGTCTACAAATAAAGTATTATGTTACGTTATGTTATGATGTCAGAGAGAGGCGACACCAACACAGGCAGCAAGTTTGTAATGCTGCTCGTGCAGGGAACATTAAAGAGGTATGAGGGGAGGGAACATAAGAACATAAGAATAGCCTTACTGGGTCAGACCATCATGCCCAGTAGCCCGTTCTCACGGTGGCCAATCCAGGTCACTAGTACCTGGCCAAAACCCAAGGAGTAGCACCATTCCATATAGAATCTCAAAGAAATAGTAAGATTCTGGAACCCCAATGAGAGCAACATTCTAGAGCTGAGATTGTGATGTCATAATGACTCTCCACCAATGCCTCAGAGCCAACCTCTTTAGTGATGTTACAATGGCTTGATTGTCCTATACTTGGCTCACTTAAGAACATAAGAATAGCCATACTGGGTCAGGCCAATGATCCATCAAGCCCAGTAGCCCGTTCTCACGGTGGCCAATCCAGGTCACTAGTACCTGGCCAAAACCCAAGGAGTAGCACCATTCCATATAGAATCTCAAAGAAATAGCAAGATTCTGGAACCCCAATGAGAGCAACATTCTAGAGCTGAGATTGTGATGTCATAATGACTCTCCACCAATGCCTCAGAGCCAACCTCTTTAGTGATGTTACAATGGCTTGATTGTCCTATACTTGGCTCACTTAAGAACATAAGAATAGCCATACTGGGTCAGGCCAATGATCCATCAAGCCCAGTAGCCCGTTCTCACGGTGGCCAATCCAGGTCACTAGTACCTGGCCAAAACCCAAGGAGTAGCAACATTCCATGCTACCAATACACGGCAAGTAGTGGCAGGGAAAGGAAGGGGCACACCTGCGTGGCAGGGGAGGGGAGTGCAGAAAGGTCAGGTGCTGGTACCCCTACAAAGACCACGCCTGGAGTGGACCGCCCCCTCCCCCCCTTTCTATGCCACTGAACCCTACCAGTGCACTTTAATTACATTAACAGCTAACTCAGCTTAGTATATAGGACTCTGTGGTGTGCTAACAAGAAGACTTTAAACAAATTCTCAAAAGGTGCTTTTATATTTCATGTCTGCCGAAGCATTTTGGAAGAGAGATACAGGGTCTCCTGAGTATTCTGTGAAACTCATCACATAAGATGGATGGAAATGACTTTTGCCTTCCGCCCGAATTGACCAATATCAGTTTATGCAGCGAGGTAGGATCACGGTATCTGATATGAGACTCTCCAGGACTATATAATTTCATGCTATACAGGCAGACTAATACCCAGAAGAAGCCGGAGAATATTTCTGAAATAACACTGTTGACCTTTTAATTCAAATCCAGGCATCGCAGCTCTGTCGGAGGAAGTGATTTTAAAAGAAGAGGAAAGAAACGTCTTCAATTACATTTGTTCATAGTCAATAACTTTTGAGCTTGACCAGAAAACAGCTGCAGACTAGAAGTAACCGGATCGATATAGAGCCACCAGACATTCAACATGATTATGGGGTAAGGTGGTCAGGTCCAAAATATTCAATCTGCTATCTGGAAAACATAGGACAACCTCTTATCTTCTTAAGTTAGAAACATGATGGCAGATGAAGGCCAAATGGCCCATCCACAGCATCCACTATCTCCTCCTCTCCCTATTGGCTAAGGCTCTTAACATTTGCATCTCCTCTTCCTATAGGCTAAGGCTCTTTACACCTGCATTGTGAGGTCATAAAACTTTATGGTTATAGAAACATAGTAACTTGATGGCCATTCACAGCATCCACTATCTCCTCCTCTCCCTATTGGCTAAGGCTCTTAACATTTGCATCTCCTCTTCCTATAGGCTAAGGCTCTTTACACCTGCATTGTGATGTCATAGAACTTTATGATTATAGAAACATAGAAACATGATGGCAGATGAAGGCCAAATGGCCCATCCACAGCATCCACTATCTCCTCCTCTCCCTATTGGCTAAGGCTCTTAACATTTGCATCTCCTCTTCCTATAGGGGCTTTCTGTCGGTCCAGAGTCTCTGAAATGAACTGTGAAGTTTAAATAGTCTGTATTATGAATGAATTACACAGTCCCTTTAGTAGCAAACAGTATTAAAAAGTACTAAATAGTAGTTTTAATGAAAATTATTGAAGAAATAAAATATATACTTAATGTTAGAAAAAAAAAGGTAGGGAGGATGGGTTCAAGCCAGTGATGTGAATGTAAGAGAAAAGAAACCCTGAAAGTCTAATACTCAGTATTCTCAGACTTGTCCCCGTCTATAAATAGAGAACAAAAGAGAAAAAAAAATTATATCCAGTGTCATTTTGGTTTCTTTTGGTGGTTCTTTATATTGTATTTAATTGATATGTTGCCATCAAGTTTTTTTCTACTTTTGCTATTGAAGATATACTCATAATTGCAAAACAGCACTTAGCCAAATTATTGTTATTTAAGTTGCATATAATAGAGGTGACAGGCATTCAAATCTTCCTCATGTATATTCATTAGGGATATCTTGAAAACCTGACAGGCTGGAGATCCCCCCCCCCCCCCAGAACAGTTTTAAGATCCGTTGCTCTACAACCTTTGTCTTCATTCCCAGTCTTTGATGACCACCAACGGGTACGGTTTTCAGGATGCTCTTAAATGAATAGGCTCGAAGATTTGCATGCCTGTTTATCCAAACTGTTAGCAGCCCTTGAAGACTCAGGCCTAAATACCAAGATGTACAGCTGTAACAAAGCAGAAGACTTGGTTTTAGTAAAGGCCATTTTCTGTGCATGACTTCTAATAAAATAAAGGCAGAAGCACAGAAAGACAATTCTCAGAAGTGATTTATGCTGGTAAAGTGTATTTTACTCCCATCAGAAAATTGCACTTCCCAGTGCATTATCCTGCCGCGTGCCTACTTCCTGTCATCTTGGAAGAAGACACTTTCCAAATGTGTATAAACCTAGGCTTAAACTGAATTCTCAAAATAAGTGCCTGCATTTATTTTCCAGCCAAATTCCTGCTGCAGAAAAGTAGGGTAAACATGAGAACTTTATACCCATGACAAATCTGAACGTGAAAGGACATGTGCGCTTCTGCTATGAAAACGGGTGGAACGTCTTCTGGCAAAACGTTGGTTTCTTTCTCAATGCCAACAGCTTGACAACTGACCCTTCATCAACCAGAGACAAGCAGTCTACATCAGTAACCTAGAAATACTATTAACAATCATGGAGGCAACTGTAATTATAACCTAGAATACTGGCGGGGTAATCTAACATTTCCTGTTTGCCTTTGCTTGATAGAATGCGGAAAGAGGCAGTGACCTATTATTTCTGTATCACTGGCATGTCTTTCTGAGCAGACACGTGAACATCAGTCTTCAAATTGCCATCTGAAGCATTTCTTATCCAGCAACATGAGATTAAATGGATGACTCTTGTAGGTACAGCAATAACTTGCTAACGAGTTATTGATTTTTTAATTAAAATCCTACTGGTTTCATATTTTCAGTCTAAATGGATGTATCATTAAACTAATTAATAGAATAAAGATTACTCAAGCTGCTTCAAGATGTAATTAATCTTTGCCATTACTCATTTTCTCTTTATTTTTCTTCCACAGATTATATGGGTGCAGCGAGAGATTTTAGCAGTCTGAGTGCAGCGGATGTAATTAACATTTTGGGGGTAGCTGTCTGTTTTTATGGTACATTAAGATCGAATTGCCTTGAAATTCTTATTGAGGAGTATAATGGCATTAGCTTGCTTATGAAGGTGTTCGAGAGCATTGGTATTATTGTAATAAACTTTGAATAAATTAAGATAGGTCAGATGTTCTCATATCTACATATTAATGCTAATTATGAAGGATGCTCTGTCACTGAAACAGGATGTGAATACATCTTTATAGCTATTCACACATCAGAAGCATATGCTCTGCCACCTCTGAGGGGGTGACTTGGGTTGCGATGCTATTGGGAAGGTTTAAGGCTAGCATCATTTATTCTATTATTCGTATCTAATCACGATTCAGCAGACCGGCTCATAGGAAGATGAGAGAATTAGCTGAGGTTTCTAGAGATGTAGCACACCCAGCCCTCTCATTCCCCTCCCCAAAATATCCCCATATCCATGGATAATTGTAGACCTCATTTAGAATATTGTGTACAATTCTGGAGATATAAACTGGGTAGCTACCAAAATGGTTGGTGGTCTTCATCATAAGGAGTATGGAGACAGACTTAAAGATCTCAATATGGAAGAAAGCAGGAGAAGGGAAATATGATAGAGATGTTTAAGTTCTTACATGGCATAAGTGTGTATGTGGTGAGTCTCTTTCATTTGGAAAGGAAGCTCTGGAATGAGAGGGCATAGGATGAAGTTAAGAGGTGATTGGCTCAGGAGTAATCTAAGGAAATACTTTTGTACAGAAAGGGTGGTAGATGAATGGAATAGTCTCCCGGTAGAGGTGGTGGAGACAGAGACTGTTGTATGAATTCAAGAAAGTGTGAGACAGACACACAAGGAATCTCTTAGGGAGAGGAGAAGATAGTGGATGCTGTGAATGGACAGACTGGATGGGCCATTTGGCCTTCATCTGTCATCATGTTTGTATGCTATTAATAGTGGGGGTATATAATCTTATTCATAATTTTGGCACAAATAAAACCATAACCTAACAACTGAATAGCATTATGAAGTGAGGTCATTATACTGTACTCAAGTCATTGTCATTCCCATATACAGCAGAGACTGTACCTGAGAGAGTGAAGGAGCATTTGATGCTTCTTAGGTAAGGACATGGTATTTGACTACAGTCAGATATTCAGACAGGTCCCGTCCCAAGCAATAGCACGATGTCCAGGTGCTAATAATTCGGGGCTTGGCATTAACCAGCCTCTTCATCCATTACTCACTGCCAGGATAGATCCCAGCTGCCATTCTTAGAAGTTTTACCACTTGTAAGGTACTACTCTTTATTTTCTCTTTGATTTTCCACCATCCAAGCAACTGAGATCCAAGTTACCTAGTAACATAGTAAATGATGGCAGATAAAGACCTGAATGATCCATCCAGTCTGTCCATTAGTTATTCTCATTAGAAAAAAATGATTAAGTTAACTTGTCTCTTCTTTGATATTTCTGGGCCATAGACTAAAATCCACCTGGTACTGTCCTATGTTCCAACTGCTGAAGTTGGCGTCCAAGCTCACTCCAGCCTATCCAACCATCCTGTTTGCAGGATATCTACCATAAAGTCTGTCCAGTAACATCCTCATGTTTCAAGTTAGTGGAGTTCCCATTGATGCCCTCCCCAGACCATCCTACACCGAATCACCATATATGAGACACAAACCGTACAAATCTGTTCAATACCAAGCCTTAGTTTTTTAATTTATACCATTTGTTTTCTAATTTGAGATCCTTTGTGTTTATCCAACATTTTTTTGAATTTGATCACCATTTTCCTCTCCACCACCTCCCTCGGGAGGGCATTCCAGGCATCCACCACCCTCTCCATGAGATAGAATTTCCTAACAATACTCCTAAGTCTTCCTCAAGTTAGGCCCTCTAGTTTTACCATTTTTCCTTCTCTGGAAAAGCTTTGGTTCTATATTAATACCTTTCAAGTATTTTAATGTCTGTATCAGATCTCCCCTGTCCATCCTCTCCTCCAGAGTCTCTTCTCGTACTTCTTTTGGTTCAAACCTCTTACCATTTTCATCGCCTTCCTCTGGACCCCTTCAAGTCTTTTTATATCCTTCGCCAGATACGACCTCCAAAACTGAACACAGCCACTTCTTTCTAATCTAATATCCAAGTCTTGCAAGTATCTAAGCATCCACCAAAATCCACAAGGCCACTGTCTGAACTTCCTGCTCACTGAAGGGTCTGTGGCCACCACAGATCTGCTGTCACTGACCTGCTTGGCTTCTGGGAGGATAGTCTATATTTCTGCCATCTTTTATTTTTGAAAAGTATGATTTTTCTCCTCAGTCTATCCCCTCAACCTTGACATTTTGTTTCCCTTGAAACAATTCTGCCTCTTCTGCTGTATTCATATTTTTCAAGTATCTGAACGTCTAGTTTAAATTGTTCCTGTTATAGCTCTTTCTGGATTTCTAAGTCACATCTCATAGACTTTTGAAGCAGACCTTGCACAATTTTGACAGCCCTGCTCAAGACTGTCTCAAGTCAATCTATACCTGACTGGCACTAAGGCTTCCAGAATTGGACACATTCCACATTTATTGGCAGAGATAGATGGAGAAAATTAGAATGCATGAATGACTTATTTATGCAATGGCATAGGATGTACTTTCCTCAGCAAAGGGTATTTTTGGATTTGTCAATAAGAACATACTAAAGTGTACCTAGATGTTCTTATATCTTCAGATGAAGTAGGAGGAATATAGAACATAATGATTGATTTTATCTAATTATGCTGCAAATTGATTATAATCTCTGTTCTAGGCCAGGAGCCCTGCATGGTAAAAAGAAAGGGATAACAACTGAAATAGCACCCACGATTGGATAAACTTGTGATAAGTTGTCAATGGACATCGAATATTGAAACTATGAACATTGGGTTATGGGGTTGACCAGTAATTCTGTTTAAGGTGTAATACCCCCCTCCCCCCCCCCCCCCCCCCCCACCCACACACACACACAAAGCACAGCAGGATGATTCTCCAGCAATGCTCCTTCTAAGGATTGGCCGGGAGGAGGAAGGGGCCATGCAAATGTTCTCATGTGAGTGGCAAGTTCTAAAATCCAGCAGTTTTCCAGATGTGCTAGTATTTTTGTGAGCAACCATGTAAAATCAGTGAGCAACGCACACAGAGCCTAATTCTCTTAAGAAGTGGCCACCAATCCCTTGTCAATCACGCGTTGGTAACCAAAAGAGAGTCGCATCTACAGTCCCGGTCAGATGCCCGAAATGTGGGCCTGCCTTTTGCAGGCCTCCATTTAAGGCATCTGTCTCGTGTTTATGTAGATGCGTAGCGATGCTTAAACCCACCCAAGGCCACTTCTGGGTGAAGCCACAGCCACGCCCCACCTTGGTCAGGCTTAAGCATCGCTACGCATCTATGTAGACACGCTGCACATCTCCGTAGATGTGCTCCAGAGGCCTAAAATGTGGACGTCCTGCCTTGGAGAGTTTAAAAAAAAAAAAAAAAGTGCATCCCAATTGGCTGCCAGACAGCGGTAGGACGCCTACCGCTGCCTGCCATCAGGATGCGCATTTTCAAGAATCAGGCTCACAGTGTATCGATGCACCTTCTTGTCCAGTTTGTCTGTCTTGACTAGATTGTAAGCTCTTTTGATCAGGGACTGTCTCTTCTGTGTTTTGATGTACAGCACTGCATATGTCTAGTAACATTATAGAAATGATTAGTAGTAGTAGAAACTGTATGAACGCTCAGTGACATCAAAATGCATCCAGAATTCTTGATGACATCATATATGGTTCCCCCACCTGAGCACTGTGTCTAGATGTACCTTCTTGTCCAGTTTGTCTGTCTTGCCCAGATTGTAAGCTCTTTTGAGCAGGGACTCTTTTCTTTTGTGTTTTGATGTACAGTGCTGTGTATGCCTGACAGTAGGAGAATGCATGATAAATTGCTCATGTTCTCAGCTTAGAGGCAACACAGCTCTCCAGTCTTAGCTTCATTTCCTATGTCATTCCCGCTTTGTTTCACGGTGGTTTGCACAATGAGAAAACTGCCAGGATCGTGCCCTTCAGTTCATCCACGTGAATCGGCTGCTCCGCCTGGCACATGCCCGAAAACACACACGAGCTTCTGTAGGTGTTTTCAAAGAGACTTTGCGTCTCCAGAGCCTTCTTCTCTCGAATACCACTGAATCTGAATTCGGCCCGTCCTGGACCTATTAACGTGTCTCTTGAGCTAATGAAAGTCCTAGGGGTTAATAGTGAATCCTAGGAGGTTTGACCCCCCCCTGGGGGATTACGAATGTGCTGCCCACTGGGCTAGATTGAAGCATCAAGTAAACAAGTCTCGTTTGTTTATTTTTGGCACGTATGACCATCTTCTTTCCCTCGACTACCTGTCTCTAATCAGCAGAATGGCTGAATCTTTATCCTGATTTTGCACACAGCACGAGAGAGTAATCACAGATGGAGTCATGATAATTTATAGGACTCTAGTGGACTCCTCATGGTCCATTATGGCTTAAAGCTCATGCATTTAAATTTATATATCAAGGTTTTTGACAGCAGGAATAGTCAAAAGTAAGCTCTGAACATAACAGACATATCACATTCTATACTGAAGTATTTTATAGTTAACCAAATGGAAGTAGAATATATGTGAAACTGAAATAAACGTTTTACGTAATCACCTGTTTGCAACCTGTTAAGCATTGCTTTATATACCAAATGGTACTATCTTGCTTTGATATATAGTAGTAGGTCTGCTTAATTATGTTTATGTGCTAAATGCTAATTAGCGCCTAACACAGCAGAAAATGGAGGACTGTGGGATGTGCTACAGCATCTCACAATAATTATAGAATGTGCATGCACTAAGGGCCTGATGCTATAAAGCCAGGTGCCGATATAAGCACCTACTTTAATCGAGCAATAGGCTGATATCGGTACTGATATTGGCACTCAACACCTCACGATCGACTAATTGGACGTAATTGAAATGTAGGCCCCTAACGGTGCGTGATCTTCATCATAAGGCGTATGGGGACAGACTTAAAGATCTCAATCTGAATACTTTGGAGGAAAAGCGGGAGAGGAGAGATATAATAGAGACGTTTAAATACCTACGTAATGTAAGTGCGCATGAGTCGAGTCTCTTTCATTTGAAAGGAAGCTCTGGAATGAGACGGCATAGGATGAAGTTAAGAGGTGATAGGCTCTGGAGTAATTTAAGGAAATACTTTTTTACGGACAGGATGGTCGATGCGTGGAACAGTCTCCCGGAAGAGGTGGTGGAAACAGAGACTGTCTGAATTCAAGAAAGCCTGGGATAGGCACATGGAATCTCTTAGAGAGAGGAAGAGATAATGTTTACTGCGCATGGACTATTCTCTGAGTGGTAAAATATTTCCTCCTATTGGTTTTAAAAGTATTTCCCTGTAAATTCATCGAGTGTCCCCTAGTCTTTGTAATTTTTGATGGAGTGAAAAATTGATCCACTTGGACCCGTTCTACTCCACTCAAGATTTTGTAGACGTCAATCATATCTCCCCTTAGCCGTCTCTTTTCCAAGCTGAAGAGCCCTAACCTTTTTAGTCTTTCCTCATATGAAAGGAGTTCCATTCCGTTTATCATCTTGGTCACTCTTCTTTGAACCTTTTCTAGTGCAACTCTATCTTTTATTAGATATGGCGACCAGAACTGAACGCAATACTCAAGGTGAGGTCGCATCATGGAGTGATACAGAGGCAGTATATTTGTATGTGTATCTCTGTTGTGCGAACAAAGTTGAACATAGAAATTTGGGTGCAATATATAGACTCTGAGGGAGTGTGGCTAAGCTTGCTAGTCAAGAGCCGCTGTACATTTATCTGGTGGAAAGAAGTGCAACTGTAATACATCGAAACATAGAGGCCTCCATCCTCATGAACATTGTAGTCATATAACTACTGTTCACTTTAGATTCAGAAAATCTTAAAATGTTTCCCTTGCCCTGTAGAGTACTCTAGGCTCACTTCAGAGGAAGAGCTACCTTGGGAACTTTTCAGGCTCCTGAAGAAGAAGACTCTTCCTGAAACTGTTGACATAGTGCCTATTAGGCTGTTTCCTCTCTGAAGTGGAATTGAAGCTACCATTGGAGAGAATCAGAACTTTTTAAGCATCCCTGCAGGAGTGAGATTAGTGAAGCTGCTTTTGCTGTTGATGCAACAAACCTGGTAGCTATCTTGAGAACGTCTTGCCATGAATTCCTGGCTGAGGTGTTATTTCTGCGAGCCATTTGTTTGTGCAAATTCAAATAAACCCTTGGACTTTGCCTTCGGTGTGATATCTCATGCCATCTGATATAATTAATTGTAGCTTTCAAAGATAATATTGTTTGATTTATTAAATTCTTTATGCTGCATTGGAAGAAGCACAGTGACAAAGGTTGCTGGAAATTCATCCATTCCAATGCTTTCACCTGTCTATCAACAAATTCCATTTGCTTCTGTATTAACTGCACAAGAGAAAATTACTTTCCAACCTCATTAGCAGGGCCATCTTTCTTTTCTGATACATCATTTGATATAGAGTGAAAAATAATGCAATCTGCTTTATCCTCCATTGTTACAAGAATTGCGATCATCTTCATATATTGCCAAAGTGAGCTAGCGCACCATGTGACAGCCCTACAAGGGACTTTGACAAATGGCTTAGCAATACCTGGTTTGTTTCGTATGGAAATGGGATATAGCTGAGGAATCATTCTGCAATCCATGCCAGTAGTTCCAGTATAGAAGAACAGAAGAAATGCCATTCTGGGCCGTGCTGAGAGCCCAGAATCCTGTCCCTTAGGGTGACCAAACTACTTGTAGATCACAAGAACCTAGCAAGAACCCAAGCAATTGATCCATTCCTTCTTGCTCATAACTAGGAATAAGCAATGGTTTTCTTAATGGTTTATGCACTTTTCCTCTGGGAACTTGTCCAGTCCCTTTTCAAACTTAGTATACCAATTAAATGTCCACTTAGAACTATTAGAATCAGCTAAATATAAATGCTTGGAAAGAAATGTGGCCCCTGTGGTCCTCACTGGGTTAGCATGCTCCGAGGGGTGGGGGTAGATACTTCAGGGAAGATAACTGCAATATCTAGAGCCACCAATATTGGTTATAATTGGTGTTGATTGGGTTAACTTGTAGTTACACACTTATCTGCCCTTAATTAGCGTTCTATAAGCTATTTTCAGAGCACCCAACTGCATGGAGGTGTGGATCTGGATCTGGGAGGGAAAAGGGCAAGACAGGAGCTTAGTACCGGGTTCCTGAAAGTTTTTCCTGTCTTTTTCAGCTTTCCTAGGTTTTGGTGCCTTTTCTGAAGTGTGGTTGCCCTTCTATGCAGGAGGCTGAGCCCTAGGGATAGTTCCGCAAGATGACCACTTTGCATCATTTTGAAACCTGGAGCCAGATGGCCTACCCTACCCACTCTTTCAGTTACTGACTTAATTTAAATTTTCCTTCTTCTTAGCTGTTGCTGGGCCAGAACCTAAAGCTCTACCCGGTTCTATGCTTAGGTTCCATCTACTGAAGTCTCCATCAAAGTTCACTCCAGCCCATCTCAGCCATCGAAGCCCTCCCCAGCCCATCCTCAACTAAACAGCCATATACGGACATAGGTCATGCAAGTCTGCCCAGTACTGGCCTTAATGTTTTCTGATTCGAGATCCTTTGTGTTCATCCCAATCTATCTAATGTAACTGGAGCAATGGAGGATTAAGTGACTTGCCCAGGGTCACAGGGAGCAGCGGCTGACGAGATGTTTAACGTGTATTACGACACCAGTGCTGGGTTTTTACCTCACTAGCTGATTTTAACACTACAGTTTTCAGGATCTCTACAATGAACAAGCTATGGTTAGGTAAGGAGCAGCTATGCTGGTCTCGGTGGAACTGCCATGAGATTCAAAAGGTTGATCATTGCAGGTGCTAAAATTTCCAAGGCTGTCTTCAGTTTATCAGTTGCTCCCTCTGTGATTTGCCCACTGGCACCCCCTACCCTGCCCCTCCCACTTCACCATCATCAATGAAAGGGCCAGCAATTTTCGATCTCCACATTTGCGCCACTTGGATGGCCCTTGGTTCGACACTGGCCTACCCTTCCTTCATGTCTTCCCATATCTGAGCAATAGCAATTGTCGATCTCCACATTTGCGCCACTTGGATGGCTCTTGGTTCGACACTGGCCTACCCTTCCTTCATGTCTGCCCGCATCTGAGCAATAGCAATTGTCGATCTCCACATTTGCGCCACTTGGATGGCCCTTGGTTCAACACTGGCCTACCCTTCCTTCATGTCTTCCCATATCTGAGCAATAGCAATTGTCGATCTCCACATTTGCGCCACTTGGATGGCCCTTGGTTCGACACTGGCCTACCCTTCCTTCATGTCTTCCCATATCTGAGCAATAGCAATTGTCGATCTCCACATTTGCGCCACTTGGATGGCTCTTGGTTCGACACTGGCCTACCCTTCCTTCATGTCTTCCCGCATCTGAGCAATAGCAATTGTCGATCTCCACATTTGCGCCACTTGGATGGCCCTTGGTTCGACACTGGCCTACCCTTCCTTCATGTCTTCCCATATCTGAGCAATAGCAATTGTCGATCTCCACATTTGCGCCACTTGGATGGCCCTTGGTTCGACACTGGCCTACCCTTCCTTCATGTCTTCCCGCATCTGAGCAATAGCAATTGTCGATCTCCACATTTGCGCCACTTGGATGGCTCTTGGTTCGACACTGGCCTACCCTTCCTTCATGTCTTCCCGCATCTGAGCAATAGCAATTGTCGATCTCCACATTTGCGCCACTTGGATGGCCCTTGGTTCGACACTGGCCTACCCTTCCTTCATGTCTTCCCGTATCTGAGCAATAGCAATTGTCAATCTCCACATTTGCGCCACTTGGATGGCTCTTGGTTCGACACTGGCCTACCCTTCCTTCATGTCTTCCCGCATCTGAGCAATAGCAATTGTCGATCTCCACATTTGCGCCACTTGGATGGCCCTTGGTTCGACACTGGCCTACCCTTCCTTCATGTCTTCCCGCATCTGAGCAATAGCAATTGTCGATCTCCACATTTGCGCCACTTGGATGGCCCTTGGTTCGACACTGGCCTACCCTTCCTTCATGTCTTCCCATATCTGAGCAATAGCAATTGTCGATCTCCACATTTGCGCCACTTGGATGGCTCTTGGTTCGACACTGGCCTACCCTTCCTTCATGTCTTCCCACATCTGAGCAATAGCAATTGTCGATCTCCACATTTGCGCCACTTGGATGGCTCTTGGTTCGACACTGGCCTACCCTTCCTTCATGTCTTCCCATATCTGAGCAATAGCAATTGTCGATCTCCACATTTGCGCCACTTGGATGGCTCTTGGTTCGACACTGGCCTACCCTTCCTTCATGTCTTCCCGCATCTGAGCAATAGCAATATTAACAGCAGGACGGAAGTTGTCTCTGGCTTACTCAATAGTAAATGTTCCAGGCATTTGAGATATCACATTGGTTAAAGTGCCAAATGGACCCTAATGATATTAAAATGAAATGTGACCCCAGCTCATCAAGAAACGGGACATTACTGTCACCTTTTTTCTTCTGGTATAGCAATATCTATCTGCTACCTTGCAGACATCGTGAGCTGCTTTTCATATTTCAGTGGCGGTGAGATGGCTTGCGCTTGACAGATCTCATTATGTTATGGATCAACTAGTCTGAAATTAACAGAGGCTTGCATTAGAGGCTATTATGCAAAATGTCCACAGCACCTGATTCCAGCTAGGCAAATCCTTGTGTTTTTTCTTCTGCAGTAATATTGTAATATATGATAATATCAAGTTAATCAGAATTGCTAGTGTCTGCAATTTAATTTTATGTCCTGTGATACCACTAACTGCAGAAATCTAGTTTTAAGATTGCTGTATTTCTTGGAATCTATAAGTGTTTTTATGTAAATATTTTTTGTTTGTTGGAGATAAGTCCTTATCATCAGAAACTGCAGAGGGGAATTTAATGTCTTTACAAATGTCACTCTGAATAAATCAATACAATGTAGAATAGTTTGAAATCAAAATAACCCCAGCGATTAAATTTTTATTTAAAAAAATCACACTAGCATCCTCAAAACATTTCACTATCCCTCTCTTTTTAAAAACGCTGGCAGTGAGGGCCTGCGTGGTAAATGCTCCGACACCCTTAGGAATTGAATGGGCGTTGGAACATTTGCCGTGCGGCACTCGGCTGTGCGGCTTTGTAAAAAGAGGCCTATTTTAATGATATACAGTATTCAAAAGATTAGACACTATGAAATGAAGGGAAAAAACCGCTTGCTCAAAAGTAGCCTGAAGTGTAGTCAGGTATTACCTGTTTCCAAAGGGCCCAGAATTAAAAATAAAAGCATTGTAGATTGATATGAATTTTGGCGTCCACTAGGCTGACCACTAGGCTACCCCTCGGTTCTGCAAGGACTTCTCGGTGGCCTTTTTTTGACAGACGTCTTTGTCCCTGGTTTTCTGCCATTCCTAATCTGGACATCAAATGGCTGTTCGTTTCAGATGTTCACACATAGTTTTGAACAGGAACCACCCCCCCCCCCCCCCCCGACATATTTCCTGTTTGAAAATGGCTATGAGATGGATGGGGTGTTTTTAGACATTTTGAGCAGGGCGTCCCAGTTCTGACTTGGACTTCCTTTTGAAAATGCCCTTTCACATGTCTATTTAAACTTGTCTTATCGTGACAGCAGAAAAAAAACAAGTTGCTAATCTTTCCCCTGGGCAATTATCAAAGGGAAGTGCATGATTTTCCTTTTGAGAACCATAGAAAATCCACTGATAAAAAGTACCCACAGATGTTGCATCAAAATACACCTTTAAATTGCACTTCATATGTATTGCCATGGGGAACACTCATTACAACCTGTTTTAAGCAAAATTATACAAGGAAATGCAGTTTTATTTTCTGATTCTGAGCCAATCCAAAAGTTGAGTGTCGTAGAAAAGCTTTCACACGTGGCATGTCACAGTTCTGCTCTATCTTGATGTCAGGGTTAGATCTAAACATGAATGCAAGCAAAATCTACCTTTTGCTAAGTGAGAAATTGTTATCAATTTCATTGCATTAGCTCTATGGGTCATTTGCTCTCCTTGTTAGCTGCAATAATTATGGCTATTCCGTCAATTACTTCATTTTGGACTAGCAGCACCGGTGTAATTGTCTGGAATGTTCTTTATTTCTGGTGGTTTCGACTGGTGACATTCGAACTAGATCCGAGGACTAGAAAATTTTTCCTGAAGCATTAACATCCGTCATTCTGCGAAACTTTCTTCACATTCTGTTAGTTTAAAACTAACTGTAGATCTTATGCTCTGCCTTTATATTACAGTACATCAGAGACATCACTGGCAGTTCATTAAGGCAATATAAGATATTGCTGTACAGAATCTGGGACTATATATTGACTTTCATCACAATGCACTTTACAATTTACAAGTTAAGCAAATTATGTGCAGCTGGTTCATGCTCTACCAACATGCCGTTGCATCCACATGACCTGCAAGCTTGGAAAAGCACAAGGAAAGAAGCACATTCACAGCGATGCTGCTCACTTGTAGAAAAGGATTAGCAAACAAGACTAAGAATGTTATCATGCCTCTGTATCGCTCAATGGTGCGACCTCATCTGGAGTATTGTGTTCAATTCTGGTCTCCTTATCTCAAGAAAGATATAGCGGCACTAGAAAAGGTTCAAAGAAGAGCGACCAAGATGGTAAAGGGGATGGAACTCCTCTCGTATGAGGAAAGACTTAAATGGTTAGGGTTCTTCAGCTTGGAAAAGAGACGGCTGAGGGGAGATAGGATTGAAGTCCACAAAATCCTGAGTGGAGCAGAGTGGATCGATTTTCACTCCGTCAAAAATTTCAGACTAGGGAACACTCGATGAAGTTACAGGGAAATACTTAAAACCAATAGAAGGAAATATTTTTTCGCTCAGAGAATAGTTAAGCTCTGGAATACGTTGCCAGTGGTTGTGGTAAGAGTGGATAGCGTGGCTGGTTTAAGAAAAGGTTTGGATAAGTTCCTGGGGGAAAATTCCATAAACTGCTGTTGAGACAGACATGGGAGAAGCCACTGCTTGCCTTGGAACAACGGCATGGAATGTTACTACTATTTGGGATTCTAGAATCTTGTCATTCTTTGGGATTCCGGAATCTTGCTATTCCTTGGGATTCTGTAGGGAATGTTGCTACTATTTGGGTTTTTGCCAAGTAGTTGTGACCTGCATTGGCCTCCGTAAAGACGGGATACTGGGCTAGATGGACCATTGGTCTGACCCAGTAAGGCTATTCTTATGTTCTTATGACAAGGCACATATAAGAATCATTGGATGGCATCAGGATAGAACTGGTCTCCCAGTGCTCGAATGCTAGGATTAAGTCCTGCATTCATTAGTCTGCTCAGCTCCTCAGTTCGTTCCAAAGCTTATACTGTGGGACAAGTCTCTGGAAGGTGGGAAGGCATATGGCGCAGCAAGATAGCAGGGACGGAGTCTGGAGTTGGAAGGAGGAGAAGGGCATAGATAGGAGGGACTTATCAAATGAGCGGAAATCACATGGGGGGGGCATAGAGGGAGATAATTGAAGAGAGATAGTGAGGGGCAGCTGAATTAGTGCATTTGTAGGTCAGTTAGAGGAGTTTGAATTGTAGTCAGAAATGGATGGGAAGCCAGTAAAGTGACTTTAGGAGAGGGGTAACGTGAATATAGCGACTCTGGCAAGGGGTTCTCCAGGACCAACTTGGGAAATACTGGCCTAGTCTTCCCTGAATACCCTATATGTCCCTTGACCATTTAACAGTACGGTCAGTTCTGTCGCAGTGTTTTGGCTTTGAATGTTCTTGAAAAAAACTCTTATTATTCGTTTCTGCCTCTAAACTATCATGGCCTGCCATCTTAAATCTTTACCTTTCTCTTGCATTTCTTTAAGGGCATTCTTTTTTTTTTTGTTGTTCTTTAAGGGCATTTTTTCATTTTTTGTTCTTTAAGGGCATTTTTTTGTTCTTTAAGGGCATTTTCTTTTGTTATTTAAGGGCATTTTGTTCTTTAAGGGCATTTTTTGTTCTTTAAGGGCATTTTTTTGTTCTTTTAGGGCATTTTTTTGTTTTTTGTTCTTTTAGGGCATTTTTTGTTTTTTGTTCTTTAAGGGTATTTTTTGTTCTTTAAGGGCATTTTTTTGTTTTTTTTAAGGGCATTTTTTTTGTTCTTTAAGGGCAATTTTTTTGTTATTTAAGGGTATTTTTTGTTCTGTAAGGGCATTTTTTGTTCTTTAAGGGCATTTTTTTGTTATTTAAGGGTATTTTTTTGTTGTTTAAGGGCATTTTTTTTGTTCTTTAAGGGCATTTTTTTGTTATTTAAGGGTATTTTTTGTTCTTTAAGGACATTCCTTTTTTTTTTTTTTTTTGCTTGTTTGGCACATGTCCAAAATAGATGCCTCTTCTCCTGCTCATCCACCCAAAACAGAACAAACGCTGAAATCCATGGTAACAAAAACTGCTCCCTCTGGCCCAGCTCAATTGCAATATAGTGGTGCATTCATTCTTCTATAAACAGCTTCATTTGTTGCCACGCTGCACAATCGCATCGACACAGCTGCACAATATTCCCAGCCATCTAATTCCCAATTTTGCCCGTTATCTTGTTATTTTTTTCAGGTCTCTTTCTTTGCCAGAGCTTTGTATATTAATGGCAGGACAATATAGGAGCATTCATTCATTGCACGGTAAAAATATTATATCCCGGTGTACATTAGGAATAGTTTCACTGCGTGTGTATAGAACTTGTTGCACTTGAATTCATTTAGTCCCACCCCCTTATCAAAAAGTGTAGGTAGCAATGGAACAATGGATTCCATCTATGAGAATTATAGGCTGGTGAATTTTCAAGGAGGCTTTGGAAGCGTAGTTCTTAGGAGACGTACCCCCCCTCCACCTGCAACTCCTTTTACAAAACCGTGAATGCTGTTTTTAGCGCAGGCTGGCCCGCTGAATGCTCTGCGCTGCTCCCTCCGCTCATAGAACTCCCATGAGTGTCGAGAGCAGCGCAGAGCATTCAGCACGCTGGCCTGCGTTAAAACCCATTTCTGCGGTTTTGTAAAAAAAAAAAAAAAGGGGGAGGGTTAGTGTTTCAAGTAGCACGTCTACTCAAATGCAATAGAGTAGAAACAAGGGCTTCTTTTACTAAGGTGCGCTAGCGGTTTTAGCACCTCCATAGAGCTTGTGTTAGTATTTTCCATGTAGTGTGGGGTTTGCGCGCGCTAGTCTTCAGCGCATGCTAAAAACGCTAGCACACCTTAGTAAAAGGAGCTGGCGTTAGTTTCTAGCTGCGTGGTGGGGGTTTAGCGCGCTAAAATGCTGCGTGCACTAAAAACGCTAACGCAACTTAGGGCTCCTTTTATCAAGGTGCGCCACGGGGGTTAGTGCGTCGGACATTTCATCACGCACTAACCCCCGCGGCAAGCCAAAAAACTAACGCCTCGTCAATGGAGGCGTTAGCGACTAGCGCGGCAGGCGGTTGAACGTGCGGTATTCCGCGCATTAACCGCCTACCGCTCCTTGATCAAAGGAGCCCTTAGTAAAAGGAGCCCTAACTGTGTTATGTGTAAAATTGTTGTATTCATAAACATTTGTATGTTTGTTCGTCTCCTGCATCTCCCTTAATTTATTTTTTTTGTGTGTTTATCGATTTACCTACTTCATTTGTTCCAACCTGTCTATTTATTACCCTGCTGGTGTGTTTTTGTTCTGAAAAAGCAAAGTACAGGAAGGATGCTGTCGTGGCCAAGCAGAGTTCATGGAGGATCCAATTATCACTTCTGTCTGTGTCCTTCCTCGAGAAACTCTGGCTCAGATAAGTGAATAATGTTCCTGGTTTGTGGCTGTGTAACTTCCTCTTTGTTGCAGCAAACGGGACGCTCCATTGCTTTACTGTCACGCAGCACAATTTTCTAAAGAGAAAAACTAATTATACAAGATTTATCTGGCGGGAGACATGGGGATTAAGCAGGCATAAAAAGAGCAAAAATTATTTAGTGGTTTTGTTTAATGAAAAGGTAATGAAAACAAGCTTTTTGCACAGAAACTAATCATTCCGGAAAGGAAATATTGATCTGGTAGATGTAGTCCTTGCCTTTCCTCGTTATTATTCGACATCAGAAAATATTCCCAAGCTGGGCATATGTTTATGGCTTCCTTTATTTCAATGTTAGCATCCACTTATAAGAGTCTCTATTGGACTTTTGTTTGAAAGATCATTGAAGGGATATTTTTATGAAAGTTAGCCATGTTGTAACTCTTTGAGATTCTGGAATGTTGCTACTATTTGGGTTTTTGCCAGGGACTTGGATTGGCCTCTGCGAAGATAGGATACTGGGCTAGATGGACCTGTTCTTATTTGATAAAAACATTAACCTTGTCCTATCAATCGTAACTATTTTAGCAAAGTTTTGTATTATTCACCGTTACCATTTACGGCTATTGTAAACATAATGTGAATAAGTCATAAGTCTGTAAATTCAAATATTTTGTGTTCCTGGCTCTTTATTAGTCCATACAGACTGTTTATGCACTGTCTATGTCATGTTTGGAATGTCCTGTCATCCGAGACACGCAATAAGAAAAGGGCCGCAGGGCTCGGTGCTTGGACCCGTGCTCTTCAACATCTTTATAAATGATCTGGACATAGGTACGACGAGCGAGGTGATTAAATTTGCGGATGATACGAAGTTATTCAGAGCAGTAAAGACGCAGGGGGATTGCGAAGATCTGCAACGTGACATAATCAAGCTCGAGGAATGGGCATCAACATGGCAGATGAGGTTTAACGTGGATAAGTGTAAAGTGATGCATGTCGGTAACAAAAATCTCATGCATGAATACAGGATGTCCGGGACGGTACTTGGAAATATCTCCCAGGAAAGGGACTTGGGAGTTCTGATCGACAAGTCGATGAAGCTGTCCACACAATGTGCGGCGGCAGCAAAAAGGGCAAACAGAATGCTAGGAATGATAAAGAAGGGGATCACGAACAGATCGGAGAAGGTTATCATGCCGCTGTACCGGTCCATGGTACGCCCTCGCCTGGAGTACTGCGTCCAGCACTGGTCACCGTACATGAAGAAGGACACGGTACTACTCGAAAGGGTCCAGAGAAGAGCGAGTAAGATGGTTAAGGGGCTGGAGGAGCTGCCGTACAGCAAAAGATTAGAGAAACTGGGCCTCTTCTCCCTCGAACAGATGAGATTGAGAGGGGACATGATTGAAACATTCAAGGTACTGAAGGGGATAGACTTAGTAGATAAGGACAGGTTGTTCACCCTCTCCAAGGTAGGGAAAACAAGAGGGCACTCTCTGATGTTGAAGGGCATAGATTCTGTACAAACGTAAGGAAGTTCTTCTTTACCCAGAGAGTGGTGGAAAGCTGGAACGCTCTTCTGGAGTCTGTTATAGGGGAAAACACCCTCCAGAGATTCAAGACAAAGTTAGACAAGTTTCTGCTGAACAGGAACGTGCGCTGGTAGGGCTAGACTCGGTTAGGGTGCTGGTCTTGGACCAGAGGGCCACCGTGTGAGCGGACCACTGGTCTGACCCAGCAGTGGCAATTCTTATGTTCTTATGTTAACCTAATATCTTAAGATGCAGAAGGAAGAAAGGGGATATAGAAAAGTGTTCCTCGTGTTTCTTCTGACCTATTTAAATGTCTTCTACCATCTCTTCATGAAATGTGATTCTAATTGTCCTATTACCGTTCGCTCCCAAGAGTCCTCTAACCAACACAGTTGACTTTGGATAGTAAACACAAACTCATCAAAACTTCTTGTATGAACTATCAACATTTTGAGATAAAGAGCAAGGCATTAGACAGGCAACTAGAATATTGATCGCAACCGACTTGAAAGAGTCTGTCCTCAGTTCCAGCATTGAGCTATGCTAGACTTAAAACATTGATAATGAAAAAGATGTTACACTTCGCATGTCAACCACCAAGAGAGATGGCTTATGAAAATTCACAGCACATGTAAAATCCTATTAACTCCACTAGCATTGTGAAGTCCTAATTTAGAGCTGTGATGGAAACTCATTCACCAAACTGATTACAGTTTTTGGAATAGTTTTACCCATGAGGGTCTAAAGATTGCGTTCGCTTGAGCTCAACAAACCCTTTAGGCATACAAAAAGGATGAACGTGAACGTCCTACATATGCGTCCAAATTGTCCAGCATTTGTCAGTGGTACCTTCGGTTTCATTAGGTTGTTATTTGAAATAGGTAAATCTGCGCCTCTCGAATGACCTTCATCCTACAATTGATCCTGGTCAGTCCACTCAAGACTATTAGTGCACCTTTTTGCAGGACAATGAACAGAAATATGGATTCAGTCAGTGTACAGAGTATCAAAAACACTTCTGTTGGCATGTCAGCATCATTCAATGTGATTCCCCATTTTGTGTTCCTCTAAAACCTTGGCGCCACCCACAATTATTTTCAAAATCTGCAGATCTGATCTTCAAGAGCGGGCTGATCTCTCATATTTCAAATCATCATTGGTAAACCAAAGGGTCAATAGTGAAAATGATTTACCCGGGCAGAAGGAGCTCCTGCTGAATTGAATCATAGCCAGCTGTGCACTGATATTCAGCTCCCCTAAAATGGATAGTGCTCCTGGGTATAGGCTCTAACCACTCTGGTACAGAGCAGTCTAAGGGTGGTATGGCTGAAGAAAGTAAGGAACTAGAGCTGGTAGGCACACAGTATCCCTAAATCATCATTTGCCTCATCACCTGGACCACAGTGAATGCTGGAGGAAGCCGTCTCACCTTGCCCTGTCTCTTCCCCATGTCACAATGTATTTATTTATTCAACTTTCTAGACTGTTCTCCCAGGGGAGCTCAGAACATGAATTTATTCAGGTTTTCAAGCATTTTCCCTGTCTGTTCTGGTGGGCTCACACTCTATCTAATGTACCTGGGGCAATGGGGGGAGGAGAGATTAAGTGACTTGCCCAGGGTCACAAGGAGCAGCGTGGGATTTGAACCTACAACCTCAGGGTGCTGAGGCTGTAGCTTTAACCACTGCACCACTCTAGAAATCAAAATGTAGTAAAAGTGAGCCAAGTATAGGACAATGGAGCCATTGTGACATCACTGATGAGGTTGGCTCTTATTGATGGAATGAGGCATTATGATGTCGCAATACCAGCTCTGGTTACCACAGACCAGAAACTTTTCACACTATTTATTTATTCAATTTTCTATACTGTTCTTCCGGGGGAGTTCAGAACAATTTACATGAATTTGTTCAGGTCCCTGTGGGCTCACAATCTATATACCTGGAGCAATGGGGGGGGGGGATTAAGTAACTTGCCCAGGGTCACAAGGAGCAGCGTGGCTTTTGAACCCCCAACCTCAAGTGCTGAGGTTGTAGCTTTAACTGCCGCACCACACTCTCCCCACAAGATCAAGAGCTAGATTCGCTAAGCCCAAGTGCGGAAAGTCTCGAACAAGAGGTGACCCGGGAAACTACAGATCGGTGAGTCTGACCTCGGTTCCAGAGAAAATGGCAGAAGCACTGATAAAAGACAACATCGATGAACATTTTGGAAGAAACAAACTTCTGATAACCAGCCAACATGGTTTCTGCAAGGGGAGATCAGGCCTATCGAACTTATTGCACTTCTTCAAAGGAATTAACTAACTGATGGACAGAGGTGACCCCATAGACATCATATATCTAGATTTCCAAAAAGCCTTTGACAAGGTACCCCATGAATGCCTACTTCGGAAACTAAAGAACCATAGGGTGGAAGGAGACGTTCATAGATGGATCACAAACTGGTTGGCAGGTAGAAAACAGAGGGTAGGAGTGAAGGGCCACTACTCGGACTGGAGGAGGGTCATGAGTGGGTGCTTGGACCGCTGCTATTTAATATATTTATAAATGATCTAGAAACAGGGACCAAGTGTGAGATAATAAAATCCGCGGACGACACCAAACTATTTAGTGGAGCTCGGACTAAAGAGGACTGCGAAGAATTGCAAAGAGACTTGAACAAACTAGGGGAATGGGCGACGAGATGGCAGATGAAGTTCAACATTGAGAAATGTAAAGTACTACATGTGGGAAGCAGAAACCCAAGGTACAGCTATACGATGGGAGGGATGTTATTGAAGGAGAGTACCCAAGAAAGGGACTTGGGGGTAATGGTGGACATGACAATGAAACTGACAGCGAATAGAATGCTAGGTATAATCAAGAAGGGTATTACTACCAGAACGAAAGAAGTTATCCTGCCGTTGTATTGGGCGATGGTGCGGCCGCATCTGGAGTACTGCGTCCAATATTGGTCGCCTTACCTTAAGAAGGATATGGCGTTACTCAAGAGAGTTCAGAGGAGAGCGACACGTCTGATAAAAGGGATGGAAAACCTTTCATACGCTGAGAGATTGGAGAAACTGGGTCTCTTTTCCCTGGAGAAGAGGAGACTTAGAGGTGATATGATAGAGACTTATAAGATCATGAGGGGCATAGAGAGAGTAGAGAGGGACAGATTCTTTAAACTTTCAAAAAATAAAAGAACAAGAGGGCACTTGGAAAAGTTGAAAGGGGACAGATTCAAAATGAATGCTAGGAAGTTCTTCTTTACCCAACGTGTGGTGGACACCTGGAATGCGCTTCCAGAGGACGTAATAGGGCAGAGTACGGTACTGGGGTTCAAGAAAGGATTGGACAATTTCCTGCTGGAAAAGGGGATAGAGGGGTACAGATAGAGGATTACTGCACAGGTCCTGGACCTGTTGGGCCGCCGTGTGTGCAGACTGCTGGGCACGATGGACCTCAGGTCTGACCCAACGGAGGAGGCATTGCTTATGTTCTTATGAACAAGTCGAGGGCAAGAGCAACTTCACTGGGCGTCTGATTCCTCCCATTTAGAACCCAAATGTGAGCATTGTAAACTGTGATCTAATCTGATTATTATATCATGCTGGGATTACTTCGTATTCATAATATCATCATCATCCCTAAATATATTGTAATAGATCTGCGTTGTTCGGCAACCGTTTTCTGATTGTAATGTTACAATGTAACAGAAAGATAGCAATAGACAAGGCCTTAAGGGGCTTCCAGTGAATTTGTTTTCTCAGGCTAATGATTCGTTGAGAAGATCTTCATAGGCTCCCATTGACATTCTCATTAAAATCTCACCTCATAATGAGATCCTTTTAAGGTCACTGGAGAAAGAGATAAGATTGGCACTCTACTGTATAGTTCATAAATAGAACACATTAAGATACATTCTTTTTCACTAAGTTGACCAATATTTCAGCAGAAACTGTGGCTGGAGGATGGAAAATAATATGACTTCTCTACAGTGGTAGAATGAAGCATTCAACACACTGAAGGCTCCTCTTACTAGCAGGGTTAACGTGCGTGACGTTTCATCACGCGCTAAACCCCGCGCTGGCCAAAAACTATCGCCTGCTCAAGAGGAGGCGGTAGCGGCTAGCACATCCGGCGGTTTAGCACGCCTTTGTATAAGGAGTCCTTAGTGGTTCTCAGACGATCTCTGTTTTGCCATAACTCGATCATTGTACCACTCGCTGGCCAAATGCATCTCGTCCACGTTTGTCTCGACTATACTATGTATGTACCCATGCAACCCGTTCTGGGCTCTTTTGGGAGGGAAGGAAGAGAGGGATAACAGCTTCAAGAGTTCTGCCGCACAAGGGATGGGAGGGAGGAAGGGAGGGATAGAAGCTGCAAGGGTTCTGCTGCATAGGGGGATGGGAGGGAGGGATAGAAGCTGCAAGGGTTCTGCTGCACAGGGGGATGGGAGGGAGGGATAGAAAGATACTGCACAAGGGGATGGGTGAGGGGGAGGAAAGATGCTGTACATGTGGGGGAGAGAATGGAAATAGAAAGAATTGGAGTGGAGGAGAGGAAGGGTGAGTTGATCATTGTACAATAAAAAAAATAAGACCTAGTGCCTTTTTTGGGCCCAAAATTAATATAAGACAGTGTCTTATTTTGGGAAAACATGGTACTATATATCAATTCTCTAGTGCTACCAGAAGCATGCAGTGCTGCACATTAAACATGGAAGTGATAGTCCCTGCTTGAAAGAGCTTACAATCTAATTATGACAAACAGGACAAAAAAGGGTGAATCTATCCATATTGCTCAAATAGGGAATTATGAGGGGCTGGAGGAGTTGCTATATAGTGAGAGATTAGAGAAACTGGGCCTCTTCTCCCTTGAAAAGAGGAGACTGAGAGGGAACATGATCGAACATTCAAGATAATGAAGGGAATAGTCTTAGTAGATAAAGACAGGTTGTTCACCCTCTCCAAGGTGGAGAGAACGAGAGGGCACTCTCTAAAATTGAAAGGGGATAGATTCCGTACAAACGTAAGGAAGTTCTTCTTCACCCAGAGAGTGGTAGAGAACTGGAACGCTCTTTCGGAGTCTGTCATAGGGGAAAACACCCTCCAGGGATTCAAGACAAAGTTAGACAAGTACCTGCTGAACCAAAACGTACGCAGATAAGGCTAGTCTCAGTTAGGGCGCTGGTCTTTGAGCTAAGGGCCACTGCGTGAGCGGACTGCTGGGCATGATGGACCACTGGTCTGACCCAGCAGCGGCATTTCTTATGTTCTTATGTATCTTGTCTTGTATGTATTATTTTAAGCGATGGAATCACTTGGTCCTTGGTTGCTGAACACAAGAATTGGCATCAATTGTTATTAACATCTATTTTTCCGTTTGTTCTAAATGCTCATCTTTACCACCGAGTGTTGAAGAGTCTGGGATACGTTTTCCACCTTAAGAAAGGCCCCCATCAGCTTTGGAATTCATCAAGCATGTCTTATGTGTTTGCCAATTACCATTTGCTTCAATTTTCTTGCTACTGTTAATTAAATTACTAAGTTTGCTAGACTACTTTAATCAACTTTTTTCTCCATCTAGGGAAATGTCCCAATTGTTCATAGAAAAGCACACTGGACCAATCATTCAGTTGGACTGCATGGTCGATTGAACCTGTTGATATGAAACGCCAAACATGTGCTATTACCTTCTTAGAAGCACTTAAAACTCAGGTCACAGCTTAAGCTGTGTGATTATTTTGGATCCTGAAGTGAGTGTGTGTATTTTATATACTACAGGCTTGATATTCATTGCTATTTACTGGCTGGGAAGGGCTCCCGGCCGGATAAATAGCACATAGCCACCATCTGCCGATATTCAGTGAGTGATGGCCAGCTATCTCCTGCTAAATATCCCATTCGGCGGATACCCTGCTGATTGGCTATGTTGTGTGACATATCTGGTCCCTGCCAATATTCCACTGCCGACAGACCAAGTTCAGCAGCCAGACAGACCCACACAAGAACATAAGAATTGTCGCTGCTGGGTCACACCAGTAGTCCATCGTGCCCAGAAGTCCACTCACGCGACAGCCCTCTGGACAAAGACCAGCACCCTAACTGAGACAAGCCCTACCAGCGAGCATTCTTGTTCAGCAAGAACTTGTCTAACTTTGTCTTGAATCCCTGGAGGGTGTTTTCCCCTATGACAAACTCCGGAAGAGCGTTCCAGTTTTCACCACTCTCTGGGTGAATAAGAACTTCCTTATGTTTGTACGGAATCTATCCCCTTTCAACTTTAGAGAGTGTCCTCTCGTTCTCCCTACCTTGGAGAGGTTGAACAACCTGTCTTTATCTACTTTGTCTTGAATCCCTGGAGGGTGTTTTCCCCTATAACAGCCTTCAGAAGAGCGTTCCAGTTTTCCACCACTCTCTGGGTGAAGAAGAACTTCCTTACGTTCATACAGAATCGATCCCTTTTAACTTTAGAGAGTGCCCTCTCGTTCTCTCTACCTTGGAGAGGGTGAACAACCTGTCATTATCTACTAAGTCTATTCCCTTCATTATCTTGAATGTTTCGATCATGTCCCCTCTCAGTCTCCTCTTTTCAAGGGAAAAGAGGCCTAGTTTCTCTAATCTGTTGCTGTACGGCAACTCCTCCAGCCCCTTAACCATTTTAGTCGCTCTTCTCTGGACCCTTTCGAGTAGTACTGTGTCCTTCTTCATGTACCGCAACCAGTGCTGGACGCAGTACTCCAGGTGAGAACGCACCAAGGCCCATTATAGCGGCAAGATAACCTTCTCCGATCTGTTCATGATCCCCTTCTTTATCATTCCTAGCATTCCGTTCGCCCTTTTCACCACCGCCATGCATTGCGTGGACGGCTTCAACTTGTCATTCAGAACTCCCAGGTCTCTTTCCAGGAATATCTTTGCTAGGATGTAGCCAGCCAATCACTGTACAGGTTGCCCTTCATATTCGCAGGGGCAAGGGGCACAGCTCCCTCGTGAATATTAAAAATTGTTATTGAAAAATCCCAAAACAGAAGAAATACTTTTACACATCAAACATTTGATACGGCCCTTTTATCTATCAGATAATAAACTATGCAACTATTTGTTTATTCATAAAGATGCCTAGTGTGTCTTTCTATTGCAGAATGTGTCTGGCCCATCTGTTCTCCTAAACATGAAATGAATTAAATGGTAAATAGCAGTCAATTTATTACCTGGATATCTGCACATACCGAGGGGGCCATTTGCCCGTGATGGCTCAGTGCCTTTCAACGTGGCATCACACTTAGAAGAAAAAAAAATGGAAAGGGTGGCAAGCCAGAGGTCTTCTGCAGTATGTCAAGGTATTTTAGAGAGCTAACGATAACCGTAAAATGAGGAAACTGACAGCCAGAAAGAATGGCCTGCCTCCAGGGATTCAGCGTCCACCTGCATGTAAGCATCTGGGGCATTTTCTTTTCAGAGCTGCATTATTCCTGGCTTTTCCTTAACTTCTCCTTTCGTAGAGTAATAATAAAAATAAAGGAGCACATGTACTTTTCAGTGAAAATCATTTAGAAGTGTTGTTTATTAGATAAGCATCTTTCTTTATCATTATTAAAGCAAAGTGTTCATGTGTGATGTCTGTGGGATATATAGGTATATATTTTAATAAGTTCAATTTTTTAAATTAAATTTTAAATGTTGAGGGAGGGTTTTAAATTCAATTTTTATTAAATTTTAAATGGTTATGTGGGATATTTTTTACCCAAATTCTTTCTACCAGTTTTCACATGGAAACTCTCCTCTTAAAAATTGAATCGAGAAAAGCACATGCGTAGATTTGCCCAAGCTGGTTAAAAAAAAAAAAAAAAAGTCTTTCTGTGAAAACAGAAACTGTATATTTTGGGAAATCCTAAAGTATGCATAAACCCACCCCCAGAAACCAATGTCTGATGCA
The DNA here is from genome assembly GCF_902459505.1 of Geotrypetes seraphini. Taxonomy (NCBI): domain Eukaryota; kingdom Metazoa; phylum Chordata; class Amphibia; order Gymnophiona; family Dermophiidae; genus Geotrypetes; species Geotrypetes seraphini. The sequence continues at coordinate 6,579,038 of NC_047101.1, read as the reverse complement.
TGGGTATGACAGATGTGTTAATGTTTTTGAAAACTGTCCTTGTTTAGAGGGGACGTGGGTAGAGCTGATGTTTGGATGGGGCTGGCAGGGGGGTTTACCAGGGGCCCTAGAGGTATTACCAGCATTGATTAGGGTGGGACACCTCTGCCTCCACACCATCCCCATTGCATAACAGCACTTAACAGAATGAGGCTCACTTATGAGCATAACAAGACTGGGCCCCTTTACAGGAAATGAGAATTCAGTTAAGCACTATTCCCCTGTTGGCCACAAGGGGGCCCAAAGAACTACTGGAGATATAGTCAATGAGGGACATGGTGGGAGGAAATCTGGGGGCGGGGGGGGGGGGTGAGGGAGGGATTTGGCTGGTAGACCTATTACGTATGGCATAGAGAGCAGAGGAATGTGTACAGGAGAGGCAGGGAGTACTGATGACCATTTGCACCAGGAAATCCTTAGCCCTGGAGCCAATCCTCCTGCTTGTTTATGTAGAAGGTCCAAGCCTCTTTTAACCCTGTTATACTAAAGCCAGCAGTAAAATGGCCAATTTTCTATTTCTCATATTAATGGGTGTGTGCCAATGTTTTCATAATAGTACCACACAAGCTCTTACCGCCTACAAAGTGGATGACAATAAGGGCTCATATGCCAATCTGGTTAGCATAGTGTAAACTAATTTAGAAGAAGTAACTAATTAGTGCAGAAATGCCCACTGTGAGCCAGATTCTATAAATGGTACCTAAGCACGCATACATTGTAGGCACCACTCGGCACAGTTGTAAATCAACTGCTAGGTGCCGCTTACAGAATCCCACCTAGCGGCATCTAGAGATGCTTAGGCATTGCTAGGCATCCTAGGGGTAAATGCCGGTATAGTAGGCCAGGTTAAGAACATAAGAATAGCCTTACTGGGTCAGACCAATAGTCCATCAAGCCCAGTAGCCCATTCTCACAGTGGCCAATCCAGGTCACTAGTACCTGGCCAAAACCCAAAGAGTAGCAACATTCAATACAGAATCTCAAATGATAGTAAGATTCCGGAATCCCAGAGAGTAACAAGATTCTAGAATCCCAAATAGTAGCAACATTCCATACGGAATCTCAAACAACAGCAAGATTCCGGAATCCCATAGAGTAACAAGATTCTAGAATCCCAGAGTAGCAACATTCCATCCAGATCTCAAAGAATAGTGAGATTCCAGAATCCCAGAGAGTAACAAGATTCTAGAACCCCAAAAAGTACCAACATTCCATACAGAATCTCAAAGAACAGCAAGATTCCGGAATCCCAGAGAGTAACAAGATTCTAGAACCCCAAAGAGTAGCATCATTCCATACAGAATCTCAAACAACAGCAAGATTCCGGAATCCCAGAGAGTAACAAGATTCTAGAATCCCAATGAGTAGCAACATTCCGTGCTACCGATCCAAGGCAAGCAGTGGTTTTACTTGGGCCTAATTTACCAGTGCCTAACTCTGACGCCAAGTGATGCCAAAGTCAACCATGCCTATTCTCTGTCCATAACCACGTCTACTTTAGGTAGGAGCTGTTAGACATCCTACGAGTTTTGCCCCAAACCCTTAATTGGTAATTTTAATTTTAGTTTTTATTTGATTGGCTGAAAACTGGTGCGGTCAATTACTGCGCCAATTTGAAAAAAAATAAGTTGAGCCCAGATTCTGAAGTTAGGCATCGCTTAGGCGTCCTTGATTAGGGTGCCCCGGTGGCACCTAACATAAAGGGTTCCCAGATTTTACATATTTAAAATCTGGACCCATAGACCCGCCCCCAGGCCAACCCTGTTATGCCCACACCACGCACCAGCCTCACCCTAGCCCCGCCTCCTTCAGCCTGCTCATCTTGGTGCCGGGTTTTGAAAAGCCATCCGGACACCCGGACATGCCCTCTAAAAAGAGGCCCTGTCCGGGTAAATCCAGATGTCTAGTAACCCTGCATGCAAAGTCAGGAATTACCGCAGGAAGCCTGAGCGCATTCGGCAGTAAATCCTTTTAAGCTGTGGTAAGCATGCGCTAACGCTAAAAAAAAAACCCAAAAAAAACTCTGTAAGTCTTGAAGTTATTCAAAAGCTCCACATAAACAAAAAACTTTCACAGCGGCCTCTATCCCCAAAGGCCTCATTTTCACAATACTGAATCACACAAAGGAATTTAAATAGTATATATATTTTAACTGAAAGGTCTGTGACACTTCAGATGGATCCAGGCAGAGAACAATGGAATTAAATGTACTTTAGTGTGGATTTATTATTATCTGGACCCATTTCCTGTGCTAATATTCCATGGAGAGTTCGTCAGACCTTGACTGCCTCTGTTTTCATTTCCTTCTGTCAAAAACTCCGATGCAATGTATAGTCAAAACAACAAATTAAAGCAATAACTTGTTCTAAATTTGTACTTTGAGGAATAATGGGCAATATTTTTTATTCAGAAGTGCAGAACAGTAACTTTGCAAAAGGATCAATAAAGTTTTTAAACTTAAATATTAAAAAGGCAATAAGCAAAGCCCATTTCTATAAGAACATACATAAGATCATAAGAAACGCCTTCACCAAATCAGACCTTTGGTCCATCTAGTCCGGTGACCTGCACACGCGGAGGCCAAGCCAGGTGTTTCCCAATGAAGACCTTGTTTACCTGTATCCCTCAATGTGATTTGCGAGAAGGTGTGCATCCAACTTGCCCTTGGAACCCAGAATGGTGGTCTCCGTCACAACCTCCTCCGGGAGAGCGTTCCAAGCGTCCACCAGTCGCTGTGCGAAACAGAACTTCCAGGTATTTGTCCTGGGCCTGTTGCCTCTCAATTTCAGTCCATGACCTCTTGTCCGATTCACATTTGACAATGTGAATAACGATGTTTCTTGCTCTATTTTGTCGAATCCTTATAGTATTTTAAAAGTCTCTATCGTATCCCCTCGCAGTCTTCTCTTCTCGAGGGTGAACAAGCCCAGTTTTCTGAGGCGTTCTTTGTAGCTCATATTTTCCATACCTTTTACTAGCTTCGTGGCTCGCCTCTGCACCCTCTGCAGCAGGGTCACATTCTTCTTTAGGTAGGGAGACCAGGAGACAGGAATGGTATTCTTTTTATATATATATATATATATATATAATTTTTATTAAGGAGTCAACAAGAGAACAGGAATAACACAATTAACAAATGTACGAACTTGCTCTGTCTTACATGTATCACATATGATGCTGCTAACACCCATTGTATTTTTTCTAGGAATGGTATTCTAGTCAGTTATGCATGCCAGCAACCAATTAAACGCGCACATGACTTGTAGAATTTTCAGTAGCGCAAAGGCATGCACATGGGTGAAGCATGGATGGGGTGCACATGTTCTCCCAAGAATTAGGTGTTAGCCAATTAGTGAATTTTGATTGGCTCCCACTACGATTTGCGCATGCACCTGGCTATGCACTATTCTATAAGGTAGGGAGTGGCCTTAAAAGGGTCAGGGGTGCGTCAGGGGCATTCTAAAATGCTGTGTGCGTATTTATACAATACAGGTTCAGCGCAGCCAACACGGTCGCCAGCATTTTACTCCAGGTTTCGGCAGGCTTAAGCCTGACGCCCAACATTAGGACAATGGGAATTGGCACTAAGGCCTGGATTCTCTAAACAGCGCCAGGTTTTTTTAGGTGCCAGTAGTCGACTAAACTCAGTATAAAAAAATTTTTTTTTTTAAATGCCATTGAAGCGACCGGAAATGTAGGCCAGGGTTTTCTGTACCTGGCACCATCCCTGACTGACACGCAATCGGCAGCCGCTTTTAAGGTGGCCGCCAACAACAGCGCCCTGGGTTCTGCACCCCTAACCCTCTTTGGGTTTTTGCTAGGTACTAATGACCTGGATTGGCCACCGTGAGGACGGGCTACTAGGCTTGATGGCCTGACCCAGTAAGGCTATTCTTATGCTTTTATGTCTGTCCAAGTTAGATTGTAAGCTCTTCCGAGCAGGGACCATCTATAAATGTCAAAATGTACAGCGTTGCATATGCCTTTCAGTGTTATAGAAGTGATTAGTAGTAGTGGTAGAATTTTCCCCCGTGTGCCTTTATATATTCACCCAAAGGTTGCCCATATGCACTCTGTTCTATAGGTGCCTGCTTTTCTTTATTGCATAAGCAAGTATATGCATGCCTTCCCCATATAACTGGTAGGAGAGGGTCAATGGGGTGGGCAGACTAGATGGGCAGACTAGATGGGCCGTGGCCCATCTATTTCTATGTTTCTATGTTACTACTTAGCCCAAAATCTGCAGTATACATCAGGTGATCTGATGGTTGCATTGGAATCTCCCGGTGTCTATGTATGAATGAGCACAGCCTGCAAATTGGGATCATTTAGTTCTACGAGGAATATATTTGTTGATTTCTTGGACAGACAGGTTAAAGCAAGAGGTTGACAGTAAATCATTGGGATGGGCGAGTCAGTTAAAAAAAAAAAAAAAAAGCGGTAGTGTCAGCTTTTCTTGCTATGAATGTTAATTTGGATTCTGGTCTCATTGGTGTAATGCTTTAGAGGAGCTGGTGATAATATTTTCCTGGTTTGGTAATCCTGATTAGTTTAGATGTACTCAGGCAGCTGCAGTGCAAACAGCTGAGACGATAATTGTGCTTTTCTAACTTAAGGCCTCTCGAGAGCTGTCTGCATACCAAGCGTGTCCAACCCTGTGGAGGTTTCTAATGCAGACAAAGGTACACGAGGGAATAAGCGAGAATGGCAAATCGGTCATAACTTGGGATTTCTTGGATCTGAATAGAAGCTTCCAGAAGCAAGCGGCTGTTAAACCTGCGGGCCATGCATTCACATAAGAACATAAGCAATGCCTCCGCTGGGTCAGACCTGAGTTCCATCGTGCCCAACAGTCCGCTCACGCGGTGGCCCAACAGGTCCAGGACCTGTGCAGTAATCCTCTATCTATACCCCTCTATCCCCTTTTCCAGCAGGAAATTGTCCAATCCTTTCTTGAACCCCAGTACCGTTCTCTGCCCTATTATGCTCTCTGGAAGCGCATTGGCTAAGGCTCTTAACATTTGCATCTCCTCTTCCTATAGGCTAAGGCTCTTTGCACCTGCATTGTGATGTCACAGAACTTTAGCAACATAGAAACATGATGGCAGATAAAGGCTAAATGGCCCATCCAGACCATCCACTATCTCCTCCTCTCCCATAAGAACATAAGCAATGCCTCCGCTGGGTCAGACCTGAGGTCCATCGTGCCCAGCAGTCCGCTCATGCAACGGCCCAACAGGTCCAGGACCTGTGCAATAATCCTCCATCTATACTCCTGTATCCCCTTTTCCAGCAGGAAATTGTCCAATCCTTTCTTGAACCCCAGTACCGTACTCTGCCCAATTACGTCCTCTGGAAGCGCATTCCAGGTGTCCACCACACGTTGGGTAAAGAAGAACTTCCTAGCATTCGTTTTGAATCTGTCCCCTTTCAACTTTTCCGAATGCCCTCTTGTTCTTTTATTATTCGAAAGTTTGAAGAATCTGTCCCTCTCTACTCTCTCTATGCCCTTCATTTAGATCAGGGGTGTCCAACCTGCGGCCCGGTGAAGTATTTTGTGTGGGCCCCGGCCGAGGGCGATTCAGTGTTTTCCTCTGCTGCCCTCAGGTATTTACCATCTTGCCGGCTCCCTCCTCTGTCTTGCTGCAGCGTTTGCGCGTTTATGCGGCCCCAGAGACATTTTTTTCGGCCAGTGCAGCCCAGGGAAGCCAAAAGGTTGGACACCCCTAATTTAGATCATTGAAAGTAGCTTCAGAGCCGAGTCACTGTGGTCAGGTGCTTTCAGAGGACTCTGATTACAGTTACACAAACTCATCTCTCGCAAAGCAGTGCCGGATAACATGGCATCTGGCTAAAATTAATCCTCAAAATAATAATTACAAGCCAGCTGGTCAGAGTCACAAAGCTGCTGTCTATTGTATTTTAATGAGTTAAGACAGATGCTAAAATCAGAAGAGAGGTGTCAAGGTTATGTAATAATCCCCAGCAGCACGCTGGTATCAGTACTGGCATTTTGGAAACTGTCACTCAAAATGTTCTGATCAGCAGCAAATGAGGGCTTAGCAGGAGAAATCCTGGCGTCTGAGTTCCAGCTAAGAAGAGCGAAACCATTTCTCAGTTCCCGTTCCCCCAGAAAACCCTGCTGCTGCTCCGTCTTCAAGGGCCACAGGGCAAGTAACGCCTGCCGCCATTTTCCTCTTACATCCGTGTCTCCTGGCTGTAGAAATCACTTGTGTGGAGCTATCCAAGGAGATTTAGTGGCAAATGGCCAGGTATTATTGCTATAATGACAACACTTTCACAACGGTTGGATGCACAATGTCTGATGGTGTCAACTAAGATAAGTTGAAATTTTCATCTATCTCACAGTACATATATATTTTTTATTCTATTTTGAAGCAGTGCAGTGTCTTTTTAATCCAAGGGGGTTTTTTGCCAGTGAGGTGAACGCTCTACCACCGTTATTCCACCATTGTGGAGGTGGGAGGGCCCTTGTCTGAGGCTTTTTCCCTCCGTTTAGAATGGACCTCTCAACCTGCACTTTGATTTCATTACACCATCAGACATTGTGCATCCGACCGTTGTGAAAGTGTTGTCATTATATCCAGTTGGTTTTTCACAGGTCTTTTTTGCCGAGCTCCATTTCCGTGGAGAGGATGCGGTATATAAACTTAAGGTTTAGTTTAGTTTATTGCTAAACATCTTCCCTAAACTGCCAATGCTGGAACCAGCTAATTCATGGGCAGTTCAGGTGCAGAGTTAGTACAAAGTCAAACTCTATAGGTCCTCACTGTTCCTTATGCCCTTTCTAAAGCTGTGACATAAGAACATAAGATTTGCCGCTGCTGGGTCAGACCATTGGTCCATCGTGCCCAGCAGTCCGCTCACGTGGCGGCCCTTAGGTCAAAGACCAGTGCCCTATTTGAGTCCAGCAGGAACTTATCCAACCTTTTCTTTAATCCATGAAGGGTGCTTTCCCCTATGACAGCCTCTGGAAGAGCGTTCCAGATTTCTACCACTCTCTGGGTGAAGAAGAACTTCCTTACGTTTGTACGCAATCAATCCCCTTTCAACTTTAGCGAGTGCCTTCTCGTTCTCTCCACCTTACCCTGCCTAAGAACATAAGCATCGCCTCTGCAGAGTCAGACCATAGGTCCATCGTGCCCAGCTGTCCGCACCCGCGGCGGCCCCCCAGGTCCGTGACCTGTAAGTGATCCTTTACTTAAGACATTTTATCCTTCATAGTACCCCTCTAACTATACCCCTCAATCCCCTTTTCCTTCAGGAACTTGTCCAACCCCTCTGCTCTACCACCTCCTCCGGAAGCGCATTCCAGGTATCCACCACCCTCTGAGTGAAGAAGAACTTCCTAGCATTTGTTCTGAATCTGTCTCCCTTCAATTTTCTTGAGTGCCCTCTTGTTTTTGTTCCCCCCCCCCCTTCCAGTCTTAAGAGTCTGTTCCTCTCTACCTTGTCTATACCCTTTATGATCTTGTAAGTTTCTATCATGTCCCCTCTAAGTCTCCATTTTTCCAGGGAAAAGAGCCCCAGTTTCTCCAGTCTCTCAGCATATGAAAGGTCTTCCATCCTCTCAAATAATCCCTAAGCCAACAGGAAAATTGCATCTTCCAAAACCACTTCTCCTGGCCCAAAATACCTAGCAGCTTGCCAAAACCTAGCACCCCCTGTCCCCAATCAAGCAATCAATCCCGATCAAACACCCCATTTTGGCCAATCACTGCATCTCTCCCTTGAAGCCCTCTCCTATGCCAGTGCTGTTCTGACCTTCACTATCCTCGGACTCTCCCCTCCTCTGACCCCAATTCTCACCTCACTGTTTAAGCCAAAGTGACCCTTGAGTAAGCTCAACCGCTGATATGTTCCCTCACTATTACAGAAAGCACTCGTATACACAGATACACACGCGCACATACAAACATGGACGCACGAACACACACACAGCTTTCCAAGATGAATACCGTTGAAAGAAGCAGTGTGATTTGAAAATGTCAGGAAGGCATGTTATTAATATTTTGACATTTTGCCTGTCTGAAGCTTTGTAAAATAATGCTAAAATTAAAGCACCCAAGTCCTCGTTCAATGAAGACATTTTTCCATAGACACAGAATGTGAAAGAATTATTTCTGAGTAACGTCCTCTAATGTAAAACATAAAAGCTTATGCAAATGGGAGAATGATTTGATGCATCCATATTGATTATTTTCTTACGAAGCCCATTGTCTCTTTTAGCATGGATGTATTATTTATTAGAAAAGTGAAAGCCTGAGAATGAAATCCTTTCTGTGCCGAGCTACTGAAATTACTTAGGTTCAGAGTTAATGGATGTAGTTAAATATATGAGTATCCGCTTAGATCCAAGCTCAATCTAAAATCAAATGTCACTTGACAAGTGTCTTTTAAGTTTTAAAGACACACAAAAAAAGGAAAGACGAACAGGCCTGTTTACCTAACTGAATTAGCACTTTCATGCAAATTGCTTTGCTCAAAGTGGGTCCTTTGTTAGGGCAGTTCGTGGATTTTTCAGGTCGTATACTAATGTTCCCATTAGCACACGGAGCTTACAAAAATTAATGCGTTTCCTGTTCAGGAGCTACTAAGTTCTTTCACATTAACTCTGCATTATCCAGTTAGCACACACTAGGGCAGTGGTTCTTTTTTTTTTTTTTCAGGACATAGTTTTATTCCTTGAGGTAAAAGCAAATGACATTGACGCATTTGTTAAATCTGGTCAGAAAAAGGATTAAACAAACCAAGAAGCAAGTGGGAAGGAAAGAAATATGAAACTCTCTCTGCCACATACACTTGGTCCCAGCTCCAAACGAGTGACATTTTGAGCTGCATCAGAATGCCGGCTGATAACCCAGAACAGGGAAGACATACAAGAGACAGGACCTCACCAAGTACCAGAGTCAGCATTATTGGAGGCTGCTTTCTGTTGCCTATGGGGGGGATCTCCAATCCCCAGGGCAATGGCTTTTGTTGACCATTACTACTGCGTATTAGAGAACGACATCCCCATGGGAGCTCATTTTCCCGTGCCAGAGTTCTTTTCCTGTCCCTGCCCCATTCCTGAACGCCCTGTCCTCATCTGCACAAGCCTAACACTTTAAAATCTTAAGTGTTCGAGCCTTGTGCGGCTAAAACAGAGCCCACAGGAATGGGGCAGGGACAGCGACAAAACTCATGGGGACGGAGAAACATTTGTCCCCCCATGTCATTTTCTACAAGGCATCAAGAGCAAATGACAGGTGCCCAACCCCTCCTGGATAGATCTGCTAGAGCTGGAACCCCATGCAAAGAGATTGGAATTCAAGTGCATGCCGACACACTGATTGCGTTGACTGCTGCCTGTTGGAGGTACTGAACCCCACCAGTTTCATATGCGTGTTCACCGAACCCTTCTTTATTCCCTTAGTTTTGCAGGAGCTAGACTAGAATTACTCAACTTGGCATTGCAAATCATGCAATTAGGACGCTGACTCCCATCACGTTCCGTTATACACGTGAATCCATATTGTACATATTCGTCCGACCACTTTCGTATTTTGCTCGACATAGTTAGTAAGGGATTAAAATATTAAGATAGGGATCACACGACGTACCATCACAACAGTTACAATTCGACTACTGTGCGCATCAAATCCCCTGCAGCGCAGATAGGCCAAGCGATGTTGCGTGATCACCTGCAGCCAATTATGGACAAGCGCTTCGATCACGTTCAATCATCTATCAGTTAAATCACAAATTTTGATCAGGAATTGATTGATGTATATAAGGCGTTAGTTACAGATTGATAGATCAAGAAACCGAGTACACGATCAGTCTTGATCAAAATCACTGAATAACTGATAGATGATTGAACGTGACCGAAGCGCTATATGAGTCGGAGGTGTGTTTTGACCTCCGCCGAACCCGCGAGACTGACTCACCGAACCCCTGGGGTTCGGTCGAACCCAGGTTAAGAACCACTGCACTAAGGGCTGTCTGCTAATACTTGCCTCCGTGCGGATGATACCAAAATCTGCCATAGAGTAGACACCCAGGATGGTGTGAATAACATGAAGAATGGTCTGAAATTTGGCAACTAAGAATTCATGCTAAGAAATGCAAGGTCATGCATTTGGGCTCCAAAACCCGAGGGAACGGTTCAGTTTAGGGGGGTGAAGAACTTTTGTGCACGGAAGAGGAGCGGGACATGGGTGTGATAGTATGTGATGATCTTAAGGTGGCCAAACAGGTTGACAAGGCGACATCGAAAGCTAGAAGGATGCTGGGGTGCAAAGGGAGAGGAATGGCCAGTAGGAAAAAGGAGGTCATGATACCCCTGTATAAGACTCTTGTGAGACCTCGAATTGTCTACAATTCTGGAGGCTGCACCTTCAAAAAGATATAAACAGGATGGAGTCAGTCCAGAGGAAGCTATGAAATGGTCAGTGGACTTCAACATAAAGCGTACAGAGACAGACTTTTAAAAAAATTTCTTGACAGGCATCTGGAACACCCTAAGCGCACTCCTCCTGAACTCTCCATCATACCATTCCTTCAGAAAATTTCTGAAAACCCCTTATTCGACAAGTTTACCTGATCCTACGAAACCCATCCAGCCTACCTACAATCCCAACACACACCTCCTCCTACCTGTGAAACCCACCCTCTTCCCTCCGCCCCCTAAACCTATGCTGTATCTCCCCGTTCTCTTCGCTTGTATCCACACAGTATTTCTGCTTTACCGTATACCGTCCTGAACTGAAAAGGTCTGACGAGATATAAATAAAGCTATTATTATTATCATTATTATTAAAGATCCCTATATGTATACTTTGGAGGAAAAGTGGGAGAGGAGAGATATGATAGAGACATTTAAATACCTACGTGGCATAAATGTGCATGTGGTGAATCTCTTTCAATCGAAGGAAACTCTGAAATGAGGAGGCATAAGATGAATGTGAAAGGGGTAGATTCAGAAGTAACCTCAGAAAATATATATATATATATTTTTTTTTTTTTTGCAGAAAGAGTGGTAAATGCTTGGAACGGCCTCCCAGTGGAGGTGGTGGAGATAAAAAGTGCCCCTGAATTGAAGAAACCTTGGGACAAGTACATTGTTTCCCTGCCCCATCATCTCTATGTATAATATTTTATTTTTCTGCACTTTAAAAATACTTACCCCCCTCTTCTACGAAACCGTGCTAGCAGTTTTTAGCGCTGAATGGCCCGCGCTGCTCCCGACGCTCATAGGGGCTCAATGAGCGTCGGGAGCAGCGCGGGCCATTCAGCGCAGCTCTCTGCGCTAAAAAAACGCTAGCGCGGTTTCGTAGAAGAGGGGGTTAGTTGTCAAATGTCATTCATTGCAGCATCACATAACATTTGAAACAATAATCAACCAGTAAGTTATAAAAAAATATTATTTTCATATATATTCTACTTTCAAGGATCAATTTTATTAGATTTTCTGATGCATTAGCTTTCATTTTAAATCATCTTTTTGAAGTGAGCCAATTTTATTCATGATTCAGCTAAAGAACCTTTACAGCCTGCTGAGTTTTGGCAAGTGCAAAATGACTAAATTATTTCAGATTATTATTATTTTTTAAATTGATCTCTTTTTAAAAGTCTTTTTGAGAGATGGTTCTACTTCCATGAGATGCTGAAGAGACAAGGAACTTTGGCTCAGAGCGGACTCTGGGTCTAGTATTACATCCAGTCAACATCACAGACCAATAAATCAATCTTTCTGTAGATTCTCTGATATGAGCAATTCACAGTACAGTAGTTGTAAATGAAACTGGGTCAGTCTAATGTCTTTATATAGTACAAAATGAAGTTCTCACTAAAATGAACGTAACATACTGTATGTTGACTTAACAAAATCCACATGGTCAAGATTCATCTGCTACTATCTGGATAATTTTAAAACATGCCCCAAGCATAGAAGTACATAGGTATTGCCATACTGGGACAGACTAAAAGACCATCAAGTCCAGTTTCTGTTGCCAATATTCTTTTAGGATCTTGCCAGGGACTAGGCTGAGAGTCGGAGATCTCATGTCGAAACGTGAACTAATTTATATGTAACATTGTCAAGGGCACTTTTATTCGCTTTTTGCAATATCAGCAGCAGCTGCTGGAAACAAAAGGTATCTCCTTTTCATCCCTTAATTAGAAATGTGAAATATACATGTGTATACCAGATTCTCTTTTTCAGTTGGGACTTCTTCATTAATCAGACCTGCAGATGTTGAGCAGATGTTAAATTACAAGGAGCAAAAGTGGATTTTCTCATTGGAAACAGTCACAGCTAAAGGTTTAAATTTGGAAATCGAGTGGCATCCTATGGATGCGTTAGCATTTAGCACGCCTTTAATTTGAAAAACATCATAGATAATGAGAAATCTGTAATTGGAAGTTAGATATTTATGATAATACATGAGAAATAAGAGTCTGTGAAAGCGTGTAACGTCCAATCAAAGAGTTAGAACTATCTGACGTCACAGGGAACTCCTTATATTAAGGCTTAGAACAACGCCGCCGCCATCTTGTCCTGCTCGATGGTGGTTTGTCACACAATAAGGTGAGGGAGTTGTAACTTGAATTAGTAATGTATATTTAATATCGATCGGTATCAAGTGTAGCAATATACTTCTCTTTCTGCTTAGGGGACAGCTTTGACTCAGCCGAGCAACAGGAATAGTAAAATAAATTGTTCCCTCTAAGCTGAGCAGGAGTCCTCCACCCACAGTCTCACCAATAGAGGGTGCTGTTTTACTGTCACATTTTTCAATTGTGAGGGACAGGCAAGTTCTGCAGGACTCCAGGGAACATACCTGTCCTTAGCGACTGAAAATATTCCACCCCCTAGTGGTAGCAATGCAGCTGGAGGACACCTGCTCAGCTTAGAGGGAACACAATGCACAAAATGAAACATCAATATCTATCAAGTCAATGTGCAATCTTCTCTTAACCTCATCCAATTTATTTCACTACTCAGGATCTTCGGAATCAAGTGCCGTAAGTAGTCCATCAGTTTTTAGGAGTCCTGCTTCAATGGTCATCGATCCTTTTACCTTTTACTTTTATTTTCTATTATTTTTTTATAAATACTTTTTAATTATATTTTTAATAATACTTTAAAACCTCTAGCCATGAGAGATAGGCACTTATCTGTTCAGATTTGATATTCTGTTGGCTCAGGGCCTGCCGACATGTTTCGCCTCATTGGCTGAGTCAAGGCTGTCCCCTAAGCCCATCACAATGCAGGTGTAAAGAGCCTTAGCCAATAGGGAGAGGAGGAGATAGAGGATGCTGCGGATAGGCCATTTGGCCTTCATCTGCCATCATGTTACAATGTTTCTATAACCATAAAGTTCTATGACATCACAATACAGCTGGAAAGAGCCTTAGCCAATAGGGAGAGGAGGAGATAGAGGATGCTGCGGATGGGCCAGTTGGCCTTTATCTGTCATCATGTTACAATGTTTCTACAACCATAAAGTTCTATGACATCACAATGCAGCTGGAAAGAGTCTTAGCCAATAGGAAGAGGAGATGCAAATGTTAAGAGCCTTAGCCAATAGGAAGAGGAGGAGATAGTGGATGCTGCGGATGGGCCATTTGGCCTTTATCTGCCATCATGTTACAATGTTTCTATAACCATAAAGTTCTATGACATCACAATGCAGCTGTAAAGAGCCTTAGCCAATAGGGAGAAGAGGAGATAGTGGATGCTACGGATGGGCCATTTGGCCTTCATCTGCCATCATGTTTCTGTGTTTCAATATTTCTGTTGACAAATGCTACAAGCATTTAAAAAAACTTATACATATCTATATATACTGTACAGTATATAGGCCTATATTACACACTATGTCACTCGAAGCCCAAATGACGAAGTTACGACTGTAATATTTTGGTCACACCATCAGAAGAAAGAGATCGCTGGAGAAGGCCATCATGTTTGGGAAGATCGAAGGAACCAAAGGTGAATTCTAAATTCTGCTGTAGCTTTGCACACATTTCTTGCTGTGTATCTGTTTCATTAAGGGTTATGATATGCTACGTGTTCTTGCCATGGATTTAGCTAATTAATATGTGCAAACTAAGGATAAATCCACACAGGCTTCTCTTTGAACTCATGGACCTTAGAAAGAAAGATTGCGTATTCGTCATCAGACTTAAATCATTTACACTATTCATTTCCATAACAGGTAGCTAATTTTCCAAAAATATTTTCAAAATCATTTTCTGTACTTGTGCATCGGGAATTTATTCTGCCATGGCTGAGGAAAGTAGAACAACTTATAATTTCCAGTGTAAGTGCTGTGATTTAAAAATCAGATGGAACTATAGAATCATTAAATGAAATAATGGTACCGATTGTGCTATTATGAGCAAAAAAAAAAAAAAAAAAATCTTTAATGTCGGTGAGATGTCATTAGCAATCACCTTTCTATTAAAGACTTGGCAATTATTGTTGTGTGCGGGAAGGGAGGGGTTGTCACTTTAGAACCTTACAGGGTGTGATAGATTCCACAATTAAAACTCAAGGGCCATTGGATCGCAAGTTGAGAATGAATTTGTATTAGAAATTTGTCGGTTTCATGCTCAGGAACTGTAGACTGCTACATATTGAATTTCAATTACCACTTCAGTTTCCTTACAAGCTGTTAATATAATCCCAGAATGTTTACAATAAAGGGGTTTCCACCTGGGTAACCTCAAGCAATGAGCACATTCCATTAGGAAAAAAATACCTTATGAAGAAGATGGGCCTTCCGGTTGTTCATTTCCATTTTACGTATTTCAAATTATTCATAAAAAGCAAGGCAAGAGTAGCTTTGTAGTCAGATGAATTTAGAATAGAGGGAGAGTGATTTTTATTTAAGGGCTCCTAGTTTGTGAAGGCGCAGAGGTGTGTATGCTGCATCTTTTTTATACGAGGGCAACATTCATCTTTATGTACATAAGAACATAAGAAATGCCTTCACCGGATCAGACCGAGGTCCATCAAGTCCGGCGATCCGCTCACGCGGCGGCTCGTTTAGGTTCTCTATTATGAAAACCTGAAATTACCGTATCCCTCAATATGATTTGCAAGAAGGTGTATATCCAACTTGTGCTTGAAACCCCGAAGAGTAGTCTCCGCCACAACACCCACAGGAAGAGAATTCCAAGCGCCCACCACTCGTTGTGAGAAACAGAACTCCCTGGCATTCGTCCTGAACCTGCTGCCACCCAGTTTCAGGCTGTGACCTCTTGTCCATGTCACATCTGAAAATGTTAGTAATGCTGCTTCTTGGTCTATTTTATCAAATCCTTTTAATATTTTAAAAGTCTCTATCAAATCGCCTCTCAGTCTTCTCCTCTCGAGTGTTTATAAAACAGTCTATATGAAAGCTGAGGCAAGAGTAACTTTCAGGGTATTTTTGGAAGTATGCCCTTAGATTTAGGCACAAGGAAATGCCTATTTGAAGTCAAAACCCGAGGGAACGGTACAGTTTAGGGGGAGAAGAACTTATGTGCACGACAGAAGAGCGGGACTTGGGTGGGATCGTATGTGATGATCTTAAGGTGGCCAAACAGGTTGAAAAGGTGACATCAAAAGCTAGAAGGATGCTAGGGTGCATGGGAAGAGGTATGGCCGGTAGGAAAAAGGAGGTATTGATGCCCTTGTATAAGACTTTGGTGAGACCTCATTTAGAATATTGTGCACAATTCTGGAGGCTGCACCTTCAAAAAGATGTAAAAAGGATGGAGCTGATCCAGAGGAAGGCTACTAAAATGTGTGGTCTTCTTCATAAGGCATAAGACTTAAGATCTCATTATGTATACTTTGGAGGAAAGGCGGGAGAGGGGAGATACGATAGAGACGTTAAAATTCCTAAGTAACGTAAATGCGCATGAGTCGAGTCTCTTTCATTTGAAAGGAAACTCTGCAATGAGAGGGCGTAGGATGAAGTTAAGAGGTGATTGTCTCCACCACCTCTTCCAGGAGACTGTTCCACGCATCTACCACCCTTTCGGTAAAAAAGTATTTCCTCAGATTACTCCAGAGCCTGAGACTGTGTCTGAATTCAAAAGGGTGTGGGATCTCTCAGAGAGAGAAAGAGAGAAAGACCTCCCTCCACTTCAAAATCACTGAGCTCTGGAACAACCTTACCTCCCCTCTTCAGAACTTGAGCTCCCTCCAAGTTTTCCGCAAAAATCTGAAAACCTGGCTTTTCTCAAAAAATGTAAGTCTCCCTCCAATTTAGGAATCAAGGAAACTCTTATATCTTGGCATCCCAAGTCCTCTAAATTTTCTTCACACTTCTACCTCTAACCCTCTGTTGTAGTTCCTTCCTATTTCTCCTACTGTAAACCGCGTTGAGCTCTACGAACGTGGAGATGATGCGGTATACAAACCTAAGGATTAGATTAGATTAGATGAGATAATGGTTACTGCAGATAGAAACATGATAAAGGCCAAATGGCCTAGTCTGCCCATGTTCCAATGTTTCTTCATAGATTTCTACTCCAAGCCAACTTAGACATGTCTGCTTTATAGTCATGCCTTTAAATACTTCATGCATCTGGTTTTTTCTAGCTTACAACCTCGGCACGCAGAAAAAAGATCTTCCTCCACCTCTAGGAGTAATACAGTATTTCATAACTGAGATTCACAACGTGGGCGAATTCTGATGATAAACAGAACAGTGAGGTGGAATTTATTTCACACTCCTAACAGTGGCTAAGTGGAAGGGGCTTTCAAAACTTTTATATCCGCCTTGAACTGCAAGGTATAGGCGGAATAGAAATCCGTAATGTAATGTAACTTTTGTTTCATTATTTTGCAGTGACCTAAACTCTCAGTACATTTTTTTTTTTTTTTTTTGTCTGGCGTTTACGGAGGACTGCAAAGCTACTAAAGGTCCCACCGCTGTGAGCTTGATATAATTTTAAAGGGAAGCTCACACAGACTTCCTGTGCCTAAACAAGATTTAAATACATTTGAGCTGAATTTAATGGCTTTAGCATCAATAAATATATTGTTTGACGAAGTCCACAGTGGAATACAGTACTGACTAGGGCAATAAATGCTTTTTATAAATGGATTATAAATGCTTTTTAGGCTAGTGGATTAAGTTTTATGAGGATTGATCCAGGAATGATAACAGTAACAATACTAAATGAACATACATAACAGCTTCCATACTGGGACAGACTATATGTCCATCAAGCCCTGTATCCTGTTTCCAGCACTGGCCAGCCCAGGTCACAAGCTGGCAAGATTCCAAAGAATAAAACGCATTTTATGCTGCTTTATGCTGTGGATTTCCCCACATCCTTCATAATAATGGCTTATGGAGTTCTCTTTTAGGAAGCTAGCCAAACCTTTTTTTAAACCCTGCTGAGCTAACTGCTTTCACCACATTCTCCAGCAATAAATTCCAGAGTTTAATTACACGTTGAGTGGAGAAATATTTTCTCCGGCCTGTTATAAATCTACTACTTAGTAGCTTCATTACATGCCCCCCTAGCCCTAGTATTTTTTAAACAAGTGACTCACATCTACCTGCTCCATTCAAATAAGAATCACACACAAGCTCATCATTGGCACTGGTACCACTTCCATGCCGCTCTCATCTACCGTATGCAATAAAGCACAAGACAACTTCTTAATTAAACAATCCAAACAGAAACCTTCCATAACAATAAGGCTGCTAATTAACTTCCCACCCCCCTTTTTCATAGTGTCCTTTCACCTCAATGCCCTCTTCCTCTTAGTAACTAGTCGATGACGAGCTAGCTGCCATGAATATTCAAAACATGAATTACATGCACTAAATTCCACACTACTGGAGAGACCTGGGGTGACACCAAGCCTCGTCATAAATCATGGTGATGTTGGACACAAGCAGGAAATGTCCCATTTCCATTTTGCCTTGCTCTTGTCTCCCCCCTAGCTACCTGGAATTAAAGCCTGCCTCCCTTTGCACCATGTGACCATCAACCACCCTCCCAACTCAGCTTCCTTCTACAGTAGAGGTCTGCACGGGGATCGCGGGAATCCCCCCTAACCCACGGGACTCCCACAGGGACCCCCCTCTGGCCCACGGGACTCCCATGGGGATCCTCCTCTAGCCAACGGGACTCCCATGGGGATGGAAGGCTTTGGAAGCAGGGTTCGTCCATATAATATAATGGACACGTCAGCCTCAGTAAAAGAGGGGGTTTATAAGTTAATTACCTGAACAGAAAACAAAAAAAGGGTTCCACCAAAGAGATTCCACAAGGAAAACAGCAGCGCAAACGCAAAAGAAACTGTGGAATTGATGATCATGTCAAAAGTAATTGCTGCTTTTTATGGGGACCGGTGGGGATGGAGGTAATTCCTTGCGGGGATGGGTGGGGACGGAGAGGATCCTGGCGGGGACGGGTGGGGATGAAGAAAATCCTGGCGGGGACGGGTGGGGACGGAGAGGATCCTGGTGGGGACGGGTGGGGACGGAGAGGATCCTGGCGGGGACGGCCGGGGATGGGTGGGATTTCTGTCCCCGTGCAACTCTCTATTCTACAGTTCACTGAACACCCATTTTCCCCAGTCTCTGGTGCCATCTGGGTATCAACGGTTACCCGGAAGTTAACCAGACCAATATTCAGACTGGTGCCTGGTTTATTTTAGCGCATAAGCGCCCCCCCCCCCCTCTTTTACTAACACATAGAGCAGGTTTTAGTGCATGCAGAGGAGGTAACTGCTCTGATGCTAATAGAATTCCTAACTTTTCCCCTACTAACTTGATTCATTAATTTAGCCAGGTAAACTGCTTAGAATTGTAGATTGGCGGTATATACTTTTTTTTTTTCCCATTAAAATTATTTAAAGTAGTGGCCTGAAAATTGACCCTAGCCTAACTGGTTAGGAGATAGCCAGCTAGTCCCGGATTCACTGTTAATGTACAGCTTTCTTCTTTTCTCGGTTGCATAGAACTGCAAGGTTATTGCGGAGTTTAAGTAAAAGTGTGAGACCCAATGGACAGGTGTTTGTTGTCCAACTGCGGGCCAAGACAGCAAAATAAAAGTCCCTCTTTTCACTGAGAGATAGTCAATAAGGATTAGCTGGATCCCCGTCATAGCATCTCAGTTTACCAAGGCAATATATTTGTCTCCATTTATTAAAAGGCCGGCCCTTCAGCAGTTGGAAATCCTCAGGCTAAGTGAATCCATCATTCTTCGTTTGCCAAGTAGCCCATGACTGACCGGCCTTCCTCTGCGAATTACTGTCATTGTTATCAGATGTCTCTGGGCTTGGTTCTTGGATCTTTATAATACGATCGCAGCCCATAAGCTTTGATTGCGGCAGGATTGTATTAAATCCCTCTCTAAGCAGACATGTTTGCATTTGCGCTGAATGAGCATTAAAAAAAAAGTCCTTTGAAAAGGTATTTCAACATGTGACATTTAACAAACGCAAACATGAAAAGAATTTCTGAGTATGAAAAGGAAAATGTGCTTTTCTCAGATATGCAGTATTTTTTTTTTAAAAAAAGAAGGTTTCAGAATGACTTATAATAAAGAAAGTAATTACATTCTGAGCCTCCTGTCACTCACCAAGAAGTTAGACAGCCCTGTGACACTACTGATAATGGATTTATTAAATGGCATGAAAGTTAGCACTTTGCTTACAACCAAACCATAAAATTCAATATTGGCAGAGAGAAGAAATGTTTTACATATGGAAGGTCGGTTGGCTCAGTGACGTTGCTGAACGCTGTTGCATAGAACTAGAATTTGAATTCCAAGCCACGGCTTAATCAAGGATGGGGTGGCCACAAAAGCAGCAATCGCAGTCCCTGGAGCTGACAGTCTTCAAAGTGCAAGAATCCAGGAGCAACTGCACGCAATTGTTACGGTGTCAGGTCAAAAGTGCGCCAGGACAAAGGCGCGCCCAGACAATTGAGCGCAGCGCGGAGGCGTGCGCCGCTCAAAATTACTGTTTTTAGGTCTCCGACGGGGGTGTGTGGGGGGGGAACCCCCTCACTTTACTTAATAGACATTGCGCCGCGTTGTGGGGGCGTTGTGGGGGGTTTGGGGGGTTGTAACCCCCCACATTTTAATGAAAACTTCACTTTTTCCCTGTTTTTAGGAAAAAAGTTAAGTTTACAGTAAAATGTGGAGGGTTACAACCCCCCAAACCTCCCATAACGCCGGCGCGATGTCTATTAAGTAAAGTGGGGG
This sequence comes from Geotrypetes seraphini, assembly GCF_902459505.1. NCBI lineage: Eukaryota > Metazoa > Chordata > Amphibia > Gymnophiona > Dermophiidae > Geotrypetes > Geotrypetes seraphini. Next base: position 6,558,764 of record NC_047101.1, on the reverse strand, counting down.
GGGGGTTCCCCAACAAAAACCCCCTTCGGAGCCCATAAAAACTGTAATTTTCTTCGGCGGCGCCTCCATCTTGCGCTCAGTTATCGACGCGCGCCTTTGTCTTTCGCGCCGTTGTCTATGAACCATTTGTTACAGAATAAGAGAGACGATGTGCATCAGAGGAACCAATAATTTGCATTTACATCCCAGTGGTTGGAGCAATTGCCTCGGCAGCCTGACAACAAATTCCAGAGTTTAATTACACATTGTGTGAAGAAATATTTTCTCCAGTTTCTTTTAAATCTACTACTTAGTAATAATTAGGCGCCTAACTTTCAGCTAAGTCCCTTTAAAACTAATTGTGAGTTGTTGACAGCCAATATTGGCTTTGATTAAGCCTATTGATCGAAGTTATGTGCCCATATAGGTAGCTAACTTTAGGTGGTCTTTATCAAATCAGGGCCTTAGCTCCCAAGTGACGTCTATCTAATCTAATCTAATCTAATCCTTAGGTTTGTATACGGCATCATCTCCACGTTCGTAGAGCTTGACGCGGTTTACAGCATGAGAAATAGGAAGGAACTACAACAGAGGGTTAGAGGTAGAAGTGTGAAGAAAATTTAGAGGACTTGGGATGCCAAGATATAAGAGTTTCCTTGATTCCTAAGTTGGAGAGAGACTTACATTTTTTGAGAAAAGCCAGGTTTTCAGATGGAGGGAGCTCAAGTTCCGAAGAGGGGAGGTAAGGTTGTTCCAGAGCTCAGTGATTTTGAAGTGGAGGGAGGCCCCTAGCTTTCCTGTGTGGGAAATGCCTTTTAGCGAGGGGAAGGGACAATATCTGTCATGTATACTTCAACAAGCACATGTACTCCACACCCTGCTACGAATACTCTGCAGTCATGAGCGTGCACGGTGGCAGGCTTGCGTGTGGGACTGGAAAGCTGTTCTGGGGCTGTAGGACAGGAGGAGAAGCAGGGCCACGGCCTAGAAAACCCAGCCAGAGGAAGAGTAAAGGATAAGAAGGCAAAAATAGGTAGGCTGGTCCACTGAGGAAAGGAGCCTGGAAAGAGTGGGACAGGAATTCCTGGGACGGGTCTCGGGGTCAGGTTTGGGAGGAGGAGACCTCTGGAGGTTCTTGGACATTTGCAGAGATGCCAACTTGTTTAATACCATTTGCTTGGACTGACACCTTTAAGAGGCTTGACCATATCACAGGCCCACTAGGTGGTAACATATAATTGCCCTTTTATTGGACACATAACAGACAGTAATCAAAATCAAAGGATATTAACTTTAGTTCCGAATGTATTGCTTTCATCTAGGTCAATGGTGATATGAAAAAGAAGAAACCTAAAAGCAGGAGCTCATAAAATGAAAGCAGAGTTATTAACTGCTTCACATACTTCCTGCTTGCTCATTTATCCCCAGCTCCTGTCAACTGGGCTTTGAATTTAATTAGCCGAGCCAATGGGACGATGCGGTTTACCAACCAGTTTCTTTCAGACTCTGCCCCGAAGGAGGCAGGACCTTTTCTTCTGCTTTACTCGCTGTTAATTGGACGGTTCTCCCTACCTCTTCCTTCTCCAACCAGGCCTGGGAGGGTCTACCTAGACCTTGTGGGGGAGCTCATTCAGGGAGGAGGGGGGATGTCCTTTGAAACCTATGAGCTGGGGTAAGGCATAGGATGGAGGGAGCTATTTTGGAGGCCTGAGAGTGGATGTCAGTCATGGTTTATATTCAATATCAGGGCATGCAAAACTAAGCGGGTTAATTTAGGACAGCTTTTGAGCTGTGAGGGTCCTTCACTAAATATTGATGGCACTCATGCAACCCCAAGCTCCTCCCTAATGCTGCCCCCGGTGCCAGCCCTGACTTACCCACTTTTTTGCTGGGCAGTATTCAGCAGGCCCGGCTGGTTAAGTGCCACCGAATTTCACCAGTTAGGTGACGGTTAGAGATTTAAGCACTATTCAATATTTCTGTGCAGTCAGGAAAACAAATGGCCTCAATGTAACTGCATAAGTTATCTGTTTAATTTTAACTGAGCAGATTCGGCTGTGCCAACTGAATTAACTAAGTGTTTGTCTATGAGTTGAGGAAGCCAAGAGACGGAATTAAGTACATCTGTGCTAGTCACAATGCAGTTCATATGTGCCCTGCGTGGGCAGAAGCTGAGAAGCCCTCCCTCCCCCAACACCTACTGCAGATGCTTTGTAGTTCACACACTGTAATTTGGGCAATTACCGTATCATATTGAAAAGTCTCATCGTGAGACCTTTGCCCACTCTTTAAATTTAGCTGAAAGGGGCAAAAGCCCTGCTACGGTATTTTTTTCCCTCTTACAGAAGCTGTGGGGAATTAAAGTTTTGGACAAAAGCCAGATTATCTGAAAGCAAACCAACCTGCCTCTTTTTATGTACCTTCCCTTTTGCTAATTTTCGGGTTGGCTGCCTTCTGCATGTTTGTAACAAGAACGTAAAAATCGGGACAGACCGAAGGTCCATCAAGCCCAGTCTCCTGTTTCCAACTGTGGCCAACCCAGGTCCCAAGTATCTGGCAGAAACCCAAAGAGTAGGAACATTCCAGAGCTGAGATTGTGATGTCATAATGCCTCATTCCACCAATGCCTAAGAGCCAACCTCAGCAGTGATGTCACAATGGCTCCATTGTCCTAGACTTGGCTCACATAAGAACATAAGAGTTGCCATATTGGGTCAGACCGAAGGTCCATCAAGCCCAATATCCTCTTTTCAACAGTGGCCAATCCGAGTCACAAGTACCTGGCAAGATCCCAAAAGAGTAAAACAGATTTTATGTTGCTCAACCTAGAAATAAGCAGCAGATTTTCCCAAGTCCATATTATTAATCGCTTATGGACTTTCCTTTAGAAATTTGCCCAAACCTTTTTTTTTAAACCCTGCCAGGCTAATCCTCTACCTAGCAAGGAAATCCATAGATACTGAAATGACTGCCAGCCCTTCAGGCTGCTGTTATAGTTGCCACAGATTCATCTGCCTTGTTGTTTATCATCATATTCTTCACTTGTTGCTCCTGGTTCAATGATTACAGATTTTTGAAGCAAGAAATCTTTTCTCTAGCTTCCAGCACTATCGCTCTTGAGAAGCAGTTTTGTCTTTTTCCTAGAACAGCTGTCCAGCTGTGCTTTTCTTCTGCCCTGCGTTCACTTGCCGAGCTCATAATTGGCGGTAATTTTATTTCCTGACTACCTGTTCGCTGCTGTACTCGAACAAAAAAAACCTTAGAATGCCCCCGTGGCTCCTCTAATACCACATTGCAAAGGCAGAAAAAAAGGGGAAGGAGAACGCCCTTGTATGCATTTATCACAGCCAGAGATGCCACTACTGAGATCAGGTGGAGTCCCGCTGAATTTGAAGAGGATTATTATGGCCCGGGCCAGGACAATGGATGCTGGTTGCTCAGCTTGACTTGGCCACTGAGGACAGGTTCGGCCACTGTGCTTGTTAAATAGGAGCTACAGAGAACAGGCGGATGCAGAGGAGCAAAATAAGAACCAAAATACAGTTCGAAAGGCGGAAAGGAACGGGGGCAGCAAGCTCAGATGCATTCAGGAAACACTGAGGAGTGACATCTGCCTTTCTTCTTTTATAAGAACATAAAAATAGCCTTTACTGGGTCCAACCAATGGTCCATCAAGCCCAGTAGCCCGTTCTCATGGTGGCCAATCCAGGTCAGTAGTACCTGGCCCAAACCCAAGGAGTAGCAACATTCCATACAGAATCTCAAAGAGTAGCAAGATTCCGGAATCCCAGAGAGTAACAACATTCCATGCTATCGATCCAGGGCAAGCAGTGGCTTTCCCCATGTCTTTCTGAATAACAGACTGTGGACTTTTCCTCCAGGAACTTGTCCAAACCTTTCTTAAAACCAGCAACGCTATCCGCTCTTACCACAACCTCTGGCAACACGTTCCAGAACTTAACTCTGAGTAAAAAACATTTCCTCCTATTGGTTTAAAAAGTAGGTTGTTGGTTTTTGTTTTGTTTTTTGTAACTTCATCAAGTGTCCCCTAATCTCTGTAATTTTTGACGGAGTGAAAAATCGATCCACTCGTACCCGTTCTACTCCACTCAGGATTTTGTCGACTTCAATCCTATCTCCCCTCAGCCGTCTCTTTTCCAAACTAAAGAGCCCTAATCGTTTCAGCCTTTCCTCATACGAGAGGAGTTCCATCCCCTTTACCAACTTGGTCGCTCTTCTTTGAACCTTTTCTAGCGCCACCATAGGCTCCTTTTACTAAGCTGCGCTAGCGGTTTTAGCGCGCACTTAGCGCGTGCCGTAATGCCGTGCGCGCTAGACGCTAATGCCTCCATAGAGCTGGCATTAGTTTTTCCGCATAGCACGGGGGTTAGTGCAGGCTAATCTTCAGTGAGCGCTAAAAACGCTACCGCAGCTTAGTAAAAGGAGCCCTATATCTTTCTTGAGATAAGGAGACCAGAATTGAACGCAATACTCAAAATGAGGTTGCACCATGGAGCAATACAGGGGCGTTATAACATCCTTAGTCTTCTCTCTTCCTCTATTATATGCATTTTTTACTCTTCTAAGCATAGATTGAGATCCCATCTGGGACAGATATGAAATATCTATGTGCCATGGTATGGTTTATCCTGTCTTTAATGCTAATGGTATGAATAGGTAAGATATACAGTACATCTATTTAAGTAATGTAGGGTCCTTTTACTAAGGTGCACTAGCTGATTTAGCATGTGCTAAATGGGCTTGAGCACCTTAGTAAAAGGACCCCGTATTGTATCACCTTTACAGAAGCTCATGCCATCCGCTCTGAATTGACTCCCCAGTCATTAGTAGCGGTTAAGAAGCTCCCAATACACTAGAAACAATTTGAAAGTCTGCAAATGAGCCAAACATTTTTGGGCTGAGGGCGTCCCATGTGTTGCTTCTTGAGGCCCCTTTTACAAAACCACAGTAGCAAGCCCCATGCGGCACACGTGACCCAGCCCATTCAATTCCTACAGGCTTCGGCACATTTGCTGCACCAGGAATCGCTATCACGGCTTGGTGAAAGGGGCCCCTAGTTTATGAAAAAGGAAATACTTAAAATATTTAAAAGAAAAGTGGGGGAAAAAATTCAACATATATACAAATACAGTGGTGCCTCACACAACGAACTTAATTCGTTCCAGGAGCAAGTTTGTTATGCGAAAAGTTCGTTATGTGAAACGCGTTTTCCCATAACAATACATGTTAAAAAAAATAATTCGTTCTGTAGCATAAAATATGCTAAGATGACATAAAAAAAGATAAATTTTTGGTTATTATGTTTATTTAGATACATCTAACAACATAATTGTTTTTTAAAACAACACACATTTTTTAAATTTAAAGACAGACTAAGTAGAGTCTAATTTTACAGTGAGAGAGGGCAGAGTCTCAGCGGCAAAAACTGGGACTTAACTGTTCATTTTTTAAATGCCTGCATGGTTGAAAATGTTGTCCATTTCCTTGGGCAGATCATTCTGTCTATAATACTAGTTTATACTTACAGTATTACAAAATGGTCTAAATGGATAAGCTTTTGTTTTCCTGTTTCTTTCAATATGTAAACAGATTGCCAATGGTGAGAGAGAACAAAGCTGTTATTTTTCTAGCATCGGGGAAGCGGCGAGAGTAGCTCCGCCCCCCCAACGCATCAGCAGTAGGCGCCGGGCCCCTGCGAGCCGACGGTCCGCCACTGCACAGGGAGCCAGGCGGAGAGAGGGCAGTTAAGCGCAGTGCCTGCGCGGAAGGATGCAGCTCGGGCGACTTCGTTGTGTGAAACGAAGTTCGTTGTGGGAAGCAAGACCTGAAGTTCGTTGTGCACAGCGTTCGCTGTGCGAGGCGTCCGTTATGCGAGGCACCACTGTATGCTCTATTCTATAACGTGTGAAAAGACCCAGAAGGAAAATCATCAGTTCCCTTATCTGGAAATTACCTAACAGTTGTGTTACTTTACAGGGTTGGAAGTGGGTCTTGTCTTTCATTTTCTCCAACTATGTAATTAAGCCACAGCATTAACTGCAGCTCAGGAGGGAGACACTTTATACACTGAGCTACATGGAGAAGCTTGCCACAACGGAAACGTCTCACTTCACAAGATGTAGAAATAAAACATGACAAGCTGTGAGGAAAGTGTGGATTTGATGAACTCTTATGATCCCGCTGCCGTCTCAGAGGCGGTGAGTTTTATTAACTTCTCTGATAACTGCATTCCACCCAGCAGTATTTCCTTGCTCTTGTAGAGGGCGTACGCTTCTGTTCCCTGCCCTTTCCAGTATCTCCTTCAGCGGTCTGTTAAAATGGCAATGCGGAGATGAATGGGGATGAGGAACATGGGAAATTTGCAGAAATCCACAGACATCTACGGTGTTGGTGACAATAAAAAAAAAAAATAGGAAGGGATGGGTTACATTACGTTGGTGTCTTCTATCCCGCCAATGCCAGGAAGTTCTTCTTCACCCAGAGAGTGGTGGACACATGGAACGCACTCCCGGAGGTTGTGGTGGGGCAGAAGACACTACAGGGATTCAAAGAAGGTTTGGATAAATTCTTGAAGGAAAAGGGGATTGAAGGATACAGATAGAAGTAAGGATAGGTTTTGTTTTTTTTTTTAGGGCAGGGAACACTTTGACAGGTCATGGACCTGATGGGCCGCCGCGGGTGCGGACCGCTGGGTGCGATGGACCTCTGGTCTGATCCCGGTGGAGGCAACTTCTTATGTTCTTATGTTCTAATACCTTTCAGTTCTAGGCGGTTTACAACAAGAGTTGGGTTGGGGATGGAAAAAGAGAATGAGGCAAGAATGGATCCAAATTGGCTGGGGATGGGTGGGTTTGAGGAGCAGAGGGGTAGCCTAATATAATAATAATAGCTTTATTCTTCTATACCGCCATCACCAGCAGTTCTAGGCGGTTTACACTGAAGAGAAACTGGACAATGAGCGAGAGTACAATCACACAATAAATGCACTAGTTACAATCTTAAAAACTCCTAAGTTAGGTAATAAATTTGTCAAAGTGGTCTTAACTAAATTTCGAAAAGAACAATAAGACAAAGGTTGATGGATACATTCACCTAACCAAGATTGCAGTTTGCCTACTTGAAACGCTAATGTCCTGTCTAAAAAAAGTCTTATACTGGCAGGCTTTTACCTTGGGATAGGATAGGTAAACAAATGAAATCTTCTGGTTTCCCTCAAAGGTCTGTATAATTCAAAGTGATGGGAAAGATAAATTGGAGACAATCCCGATACCAATTTAAAACAAGTGCAGGCGAATTTGAATAATACTCTTGCTTCTACAGGTAACCAATGCAATAGATGATAGTACGGGCTGACGTGATCGTTCTTTTTGAAGCCAAAGATCAATTGGACAACTGTATTTTGGATTATCATCAGTCTTCTTAAGATTTTCTTATAAGATCCTAACTAGATGATATTACAATAATCCAAGATGGACAAACTTAATGACTGTGCCGGTAATCTAAATGAAACTGGATCAAAATAGTTTTTGATGGTCCGCCTCACAACTTGCAGAGCCAGGTTCAAGTCCCACTCAAGCTCCTTGTGAGTCTGGGCAAGCCACTTAACTCTCCATTGCCCTGGGTACAAAATAAGGGCCTGTACATATATGATCAATGTTGGGAGAGATCAAACCGACCATGTCACTTGAAGTCCACATGATGAAGGTATAGGTGTCTTATTTTGGCCACACAATTAGAAGTTTTACTACTTGGGATCTAGCTAGGTACTTGGGACCTGGGTTGGCCACTGTTGGAAAGAGGATACTGGGCTTGATAGACCTTTGGCCTATCCCAGTATGGGAACTCTTATGTTCTTATGTGAGCCAAGTATAAGATAATCAAGCCATTGTGACATCACTGTTGGCTCTTAGGCATTGGTGGAATGAGGCATTATGACATCACAATCTCAGCTCTGGAATGTTGCTACTCTTTGAGTTTCTACTAAGCATAGGCCCACAGGGGTCATGGCCTCCCCCTAAATTTCCCATAGCTATATAACAGGGCCTGTCGGGGATCCTGTGGAGGGAAAAACACTTCTTGTGAAGCTGGGAGCAGCATCTTGCTACCGGCAAGCGTGCCCACTGGTCAGTACTCTCTACCGTGAACCATCACCGGCAGATATCTCTCAGAGAGAGAAAGAGATTATGGTTACTAGATGTGCAGACTAGATGTGCCATGTGGACTTTATCTGCCATCATGTTTCTAATCTAATCTAATCCTTAGGTTTGTATACCGCATCATCTCCACGTTCGTAGAGCTCGACGCGGTTTACAGTAGGAGAAATAGGAAGGAACTACAACAGAGGGTTAGAGGTAGAAGTGTGAAGAAAATTTAGAGGACTTGGGATGCCAAGAGATAAGAGTTTCCTTGATTCCTAAGTTGGAGGGAGACTTACATTTTTTGAGAAAAGCCAGGTTTTCAGATGTTTGCGGAAAACTTGGAGAGAGCTCAAGTTCCGAAGAGGGGAGGTAAGGTTTTTCCAGAGCTCAGTGATGTTTCTATGTTTCTATCTACTCCTCCCCTGTCCTCCCTTCTGCCCAGGGCATACTGGTTATTTTCTGCGTCACGTAGCCAGTTAGTGCTGCTGCAAAAGACCATTCACGGGGAAATTTTGGAAAGGGCGGCCTACTGGCCCCTAAGTTAATTAACAAGCACCACTTAAAATGTCAAAGAAACGCAACGTTAAAGTGCCTACCAGTGCCTAAATAATATGCGCCAGAATCATGCCTAAGTAGGCGTTTCAGGTCGCCTAACACCACTATGGGTGTGGCTAATGCCGGAAGTGGCGTTAGGCTGACTAAAGCGTCTATGTAGGCGCGACTCATGATAAAGATGGTCGCCAGAAACGCAGACGCTGGAAAACCCTGGCTTACATTTCCGCATTTTAGGCGGCCACCGATATCGGCGCCCTATAGAGTATCCGGGCCTTTCTGCCTAAAGCAAAGCCAAGGTCACCACATAAAAGTCAGTCCTGCCGTTATGTCGACTGCTAAATATCGCACGTAACCCGCTATGGGTTTCGCCAGCTCCATAAACCTGGAAATTCAATGCTGGAGGCTAGACAAGGTGCCCGGCATTAAACCCCCCCCTCTTTTACTAAGGTGCGTTAACCAATTAGCGCACGCTAAACGCTAACGCGTGCATGTTAGTTAGGGCCTAAATTTCACAGGTTTAATACTGGCAGCGGTCAGCAAAATGCTGTTCGCCGCCAGCTTAACATCGGGCCCTGTGAGTTCAGTTCAGCGTCCTGGTCTGTGACTTCAGCTGGTTGACACATTCGGTATTCACTGTGAACAAGCGCTGGTCTATAGTAAATCCATCAATTACGCAGTACGCTACACAACACAACGCTGTGGAAAACAGGTGGCTTCCCGCTTTATTAAGACAGCATTACCTCTGGGGATTTGGTGTACACATAAATCTGACATAAGTCAACATGCAAATGATTGTGATTATTTCTTAGGCTTGCATGTGTTTCCCTCCAAGTCTGTGCGCAGATGTCACCTATTTTAATTTCCCAGCCTGTTGCTGGTTGAAATCTCATTGAGAACACCAAATAAAGGCCATTAAGAAAACCTGCGGCCACACGACGTAGCATTCTGCGTTCGTAGCAGTCCTGACTGAAGGGACGGCGTGGATGCAAACGGATGGTTTTGTGATATTTCTCAGCCTGCCAGAAGACACAACTGCAGAACCAGCTCCTGGCTATTGAATTAAAAACAGGGCTGCCAGTCAACACAACTGACCGTGTGATGCACAACAAAACTATACACAGGATGGACACCATTGAATTATCTCCTGAACTGGGTTCAGATATCATCTTTACATACAGAACGTTTGGTGGTAGATATGGAAATGGACCAAGCTATCTGAACAAGCGCCTAATCAGGAAAAACACATCCAGACCAAGGAGAACTCAAGCACACTTTACCCACCCCCCAATCAAAGGCATGCAAAGCAAAAAAATATATGACGGTCTACTAGCCACCAGAGCAGCAAAAATAGACCACCACCTCTCAAATCTGCTCACCATGACGCCCAAAACATTCAGGAAAGAACTGAAAACCATACTATTCAAGAAATTTGTCAAATGATCACGAACAGATCGGAGAAGGTTTCATGCCGCTGTACTGGGCCAAGGTATGCCCTCACCTGGAATACTGCGTCCAGCACTGGTCGCGTACATGAAGAATGACACGGTACTACTCAGAAGGGTCCAGAGAAGAGCGACTAAAATGGTTAAGGGGCTGGAGGAGTTGCCGTACAGTGAGAGATTAGAGAAACTGGGCCTCTTCTCCCTTGAAAAGAGGAGACTGAGAGGGAACATGATCGAAACATTCAACATAATGAAGGGAATAGACTTAGTAGATAGAGACAGGTTGTTCACCCTCTCCAAGGTAGGGAGAACGAGAGGACACTCTCTAAAGTTAAAAGGGGATAGATTCCGTACAAACGTAAGGAAGTTCTTCTTCACCCAGAGACTGGTGGAAAACTGGAACACTCTTCCGGGGGCTGTTATAGGGGAAAACACCCTCCAAGGATTCAAGACAAAGTTAGGCAAGTTCCTGCTGAACAAGGACGTATGCTGGTAGGGTTAGTCTCAGTTAGGGTGCTGGTCTTTGACCTAAGGGCCACCGTGTGAGTGGACTGCTGGGCACGATGGACCACTGGTCTGACCCAGCAGCGGCATTTCTTATGTTCTTATGACCCTTCCCAGATCCTGACGCATACTATAACTATCAACCTTGTAATCTCCCTGGGAATGCCCAGGCTAATTTCTTGTTGTAAACTGCCTAGAACTGAAAGGTATTGGTGGGATAGAAGACACCAATGTAATGTAATATTCAAAGGGTGTTAGGAGGGCAGAAGAGGACAAGAGGGAACATTCAAGAAGGGACCTTGTCAATGAGGGCTACTGGAGAGGAGGGGTGGCCTAGTGGCTACAGCTGCTGCCTCATCACCCCAAGGTAGGGTTACCAAATTTTCCCAAAGGAAAATCTGGGTGCCGACACTGTCCTCCTCTCCATCCCCCCAACTACCGCACAAGTGCACCCCCCTACCTCTTTAAGGTTCGTGGAGTGAACAGCAACTTCAACCTGCTCTGATGTCACTTTCTGGACCTGGGCCTATGAAGTGATGTTAGAGGAAAAGCTGATGCTGGCAGGTACAGTGGAAGTGAAGGGTGGGAAAGGAACGGGTGGGCGGGGGGAGGGGCGCCACCCTTGCTATGCCACTGAGTCAGGGTCTCCCTGGTAGAATTGCTCTCTCTAAGACGATTTCTGCTCATCCAAGATAAACGATTTCTTGGCTGTAATCACTCGTTGGGCGTTCTTCTCTATCCACTCAGTGAAACAGCCAAATTTCTAACAAATGTCACCTCTTTGTGCTAACAAATTATTTGGCAGAAGCCACAATGTGGATTGTTTATGTGGAAGGACCCCCCCCCCCCTCCCCCAGTAAAAGCAGCCAGAATGAGTGATGTCTGTCGGGGAAATGGAGCAAGCGGGAGAATGGATGACTGCTGCCCTCGGTTCTGAAAAATGCATGCTGACCTTTGACGCTCACATCCAAAAGAAGACGCCCTTGGCCTGCTTGTCTGTGCTGTCATTTGTGTGAAGGCCCTGAGACAAGCTTCCTTTCCTCGTAAGTGAGAATAAGCACTGTCAAGGCTTATGCTTCGCCGGGGGTATAGTCAAAGGCGCATTCGGCTGAATCTAGCAGCCAAAGTGGCTGTAGACGCGCCATCGCAGCGTCATTGTCCCCGTGTGTCCCAGAATAGGAGAAAACAGCGGAGCTCGGAAGATGGCTGATCGGTGCACATTCCATAAATCATTTCTCGATGTGCCGGGCATTCGCATTTAAAAGGAGACCAGGAATTCATTGAGGAACGGGAGAGAGATCCGTTTTGAACAGTATAATCTCATAAGCAAAACCATTTATTCCATTGGTTAGCAAGGCAAAACCGGCAAAACCCTGGCCTCTAGAAGTTTAAGAGTTCCGAGGGTGAGTGGCGCCCGGAGGGGGGTTGCCCCTCCCCCACCCTCATTTCTGCCCCCCTGCTACGCGTGCGCCCCCGTTTCCTTCCCTTCCCCCGCACCTTTTTAACTTTCCAGGCACAAGCAACCTCACGAACTTGCTGCCCGCATTGTGTCTGCTATCCCTCTGATGTCACTTCTTAGGCGCTGGGCCCGGAAGTGACATCAGAGAGAGGCAACACCGTGCAGGGAAAATTAAAGAGGTATGAGGGAAGGAAAGGGGCAAACATGCACGCCAAGGGGGGGTGTGTGTCAGGAAGGAGCCAGGGGGTGGAGAGGTGGACAGGTGCCAATGCCCTTACCATGACCACACCCGGGGCGGACCGCCCTCCACCCTCTCCCCTTACTATGCCAGTGCTCTGATGATTCCATGTTATCAGGAACCTGCAGATACTGTTCAATTCTCATTTTTCTTTCTCTCTTTACCCCACCCTCCTTTTTTGCAAAAGCATAGCACGGTTTATGGCGCCAACAGTTCTGATACTCATTGAATTCCTCAGAGCATAGGAGCTGTTACCACCACAGCCAGCGCTAAAAGCCACGCTCCTTCTGTACTCCATGCAGTAGGATCGTGTGTAAGTCCATTTTGTGCACATTTCAATCAGAAATGAAAACCAACGTATTCGCCGTTAGTCTTGGAAAGAAAGAATATTCACAGTTGCTCTGGTGATTAACAAGAACAAACAGAAAGGAAAGTCAATCGCTTACCTCTGAGCCCTCCAACTTTCCAGGGCTTTGGTCCAAATGTTTATTCTGCATTAATCCTTTTGAGTTTGGTCTTGGATCTTTTCGTGGCTGCTTGCCAGTTACAGATGATTCTAAAGCCAGGTTATAAGTTGCCAGACATAGGTATAAGCAGCGACAATAAGTAGGCGTATAAGTTGGAGATACGTAATGTAATGTAATGTAATTTATTTCTTATATACCGCTACATCCGTTAGGTTCTAAGCGGTTTGTAGAAAATATACATTAAGATTATAAATGAGAAGTAAGAAGGTACTTAAAAAATTCCCTTACTGTCCCGAAGGCTCACAATCTAACTAAAGTACCTGGAAATTAATAAAGAAGAGAAAATAAAGATGGTTGAAAAAAGAAAAATTCTATGTGAACTTATAGGATGGAAATTAAACTGACAGTGAAGAACTGTATGAAAAATACATATGGAATGCAGTTAGAGAGGGTAGGTTACAATCTATTTATGGTATTTATTTAATTGGAAGGTGTTAAGGTGGGTAATTTGGGGGAAGGTTATCTGAAGGTACGTGAACCTTTTTTAATTTTTTTTGCCTTTCTCCTAGTAATTCCAGGCAGCCACGTAACAATTTTATGTAATTACTCAATGACAGTAAAAAATTCACTCTAGGAGAAAATTATCTCTCAAGACCAATGCAAATCTTGACTCAGTTTTCAAACGTTAATGGTCCAAGGGCCATTAGAGATCAGTTTTACAGTTGGCAGACACAGGTACACTCCATGAATTAATCGGTTAGGGAGGGGAAGGATGCTTGTTCAAATGCCACTGGTCTTCGATGGAATTTCATGAGCTGTATTAAAATTGACGACTAAGTATTGCACTCCATACTGGAATTTTTATCTCTGCAAGTTTACAGAGAACTTGTTTTTAGGGCATCTCGAGTTCAACCAACTGGAGGCTGCACAACACCAGCTCTCTACCGACCGAGGGTTAGACTCGCAACACTTTGCGGTAAAAAACGCAGCTGTTATGGTAGCGATTTCAAAACAGGCGAGTCATTCTCCCCAAAACTGCGCATGCGGATGAGGTTGGCGGAGAGTAGCGAAGGTTCGCTAAATTTACATGAGATGAGTCGCTGGTGACAGCGATCGTCGCGTCGCAGAATAAACCACGAAAGAGGCGTAAATGTGCGCATGTGCCGGGAAAAGCAACACCATAAGCACACATATTACGTGCATGCCTTATTTGAGCATAATATATGCTCATGCCATAGGCACGTGACATATTGTATGCGGCTGTAGCCGACGGGTGCTCGTGTCACAAAAACAGATAAAAACTACTATAATTCCTGTAAATCTTGTAATTTGTTTTTAAAGTCAAATTTTATCATGAACCACAGCCAGAAACACATAAGACACAGCTATAATACACACGCTCAAGAAGCGTGCTTTTGTTCACCCCACCCCAAAATATAAAAGACTATGGGCTCCTTTTACGAAAGCACGTTAGCAGTTTAACGCATGTATTAACGTGCGCTAAACCGCCAGTCATGCTAGCCGCTACTGCCTCCTCTTGGTAGTTTTCTGGCTAACGCGGGGGTTAGCGCGTGATGAAAAGTCATGCGCGCTAAACCCACTAACGCACCTTCGTTAAAGGAGCCCTATGTTACGTGAATCATGTAATTTTTATTTTGTTTCATTAGACATACTCAAAACACATGCCAGAGATGCACTTCTCACAGTGCTGACACAGTACCGGTCCCCCGGACCAGGCGCTGATTTTTGCCCGCCAAAAATCGATGCCGCGCATTGAGAATCACTTGGCAATGTTGAAGAATCCCCCGGAGTTGCTCGTTTAAATATTGATGAGCCCATTTGCATGGCAGAATCGGAGACTGCTGGGAAGCTTGGAAAAGACCAGTTAAACCATTTTGATCTCGGTCTGTGTACTTTGGAGGAAAGGCAGGAGAGGGGAGATATGATAGAGATGTTTAAATACCTACGTGGCATAAATGTGCCTGAGTCGAGTCTCTTTCATTTGAAAGGAAGCTCTGGAATGAGAGGGCAGAGGAGGAAGTTAAGAGGTGATCTAAGGAAATACTTTTTTTACAGAAAGGGTGGTGGATGCCTGGAACAGACTCCTGGAAAAGGTGGTGGAGACAGAGACTGTGTCTGAATTCAAGAAAGCCTGGGATAGGCACATGGGATCTCTTAGAGCAGTGGTCTCAAACTTGCAGCACGGGGGCCACACGCGGCCCTCCAGGTACTATTTTGAGGCCCTCGGTATGTTTATCATAATCACAAAAGTAAACTAAAACCGTTTCTTGATCATATGTCTCTTTAGCTATAAATTACAATATTATTATTAAGACTTAGCCAAAAGGAAAGATTTATATATATAAAGAGTTTTACCTCATGCAAAATTGTCATTTCTTTAATAAGACATTTAACTATTTTTTTCTGAGGCCCTCCAAGTACCGACAAATCCAAAATGCGGCCCTGCAAAGGGTTTGAGTTTGAGACCACTGTCTTAGAGAGAGGAAGAGATAATGGTTCCTGCAGATGTGAAAATGGCCTTTATCTGCCATCATGTTACAATGTTTCCATAACCATAAAGTCCTATGACATCACAATGCAGCTGGAAAGAGCCTTAGCCAATAAGGAGAGGAGGAGGTACTGGATGCTGTGGATGGGCCATTCGGCCTTTATCTGCCATCATGTTACAATGTTTCTATAACCCTAAAGCTCTATGACATCATAATGCAGGTGTAAAGAGCCTTAGCCAATAGGGAGAGGAGATGCAAATGTTAAGAGCTTTAACCAATAAGGACAGGAGGAGATAATGGATGCTCTGGATGGGCCTTTGGCCTTTATCTGCCATCAGATTTCTATGTTTCTATGAATATCAGCCCCATGGTTTAGACGTATAGTACAGCCCACCTCAGAATATCCAGAAAACACCTCCTTTTTCTATCTATAATGCCAATTGCATAATGAGTTCTTATCCAGCACTGTGGGTATATAGCTGTTGGCTTATTTTTTTATTTTATTTTATTGAGCTCCTTAAATGCTGTGCAGACTGTTTCATTGTCATGCACATGCCTTCAGATGTCCTAGGTTCCAAGCTTTTAATTTATCAATGATGGAACTGTTTGTTCTGTTTGTGCGGTCTATGGCTTGGTGGTGTAGTTTTATAATTTTCAAATGCATTTATTATTTTACAAATCTATAGGGAATTTTGAAAGCACTCAGAGCCATATTTAAGGAGAAAAAGCCTGATGGCTCTTCTCTAATGTAGATTTCTGTTTGCTCTTATTTTCCCATCTATGGTATCCTAGCAACCCAAAGAGATGTCATCATAAAATTTGGTAGCTGAACATCAAATGCCGGTGCCTAGAAAACACGGAACATCAGAAGATATTTTCCATTTATTGAGACATCACTTTTTACTGAATCTAGTATAAATCAGCTTGAAAGAGCACACGGTGCATTGCAGAGCAATAGGAGAAGAAATCAATCCCATGCCCTTTAAATATAGACTTTGAATGCTGTACCACTCTGCATATCACATGTGGTAATATTATGTATGCAACTGGGGCACTGTTTGTTGGGGGGGGGGGGACAAGGGGAGAGATCCTTGGCAATATGGCCTACTGGTTAAAAAGCTTTAATCTTTCCTGTGATGATATCGGTACCAGCTGTTGACATGTTCAAGAAATATTTATCTGAGGTTCTAAAAATTCCTGAAACTTCCTATCCCCCGATCTCTAAGATTTATTACCTCCCACAGGGAAAGACGAAGAGTTCGTCGGCCCAGCAAGGTCTGTCAGTAGACAATTTGGACTTGACAAACTTGCTTGAGAGACCAGATTTGGAAGTAGTTGTTCCATCAACGTTGTTATTACAACTGCCATTGGACTCTGACAAAGAATGATTGTTGAAATTTTTTTATACCAAATACCAGAATGTGTTGTTTTTAAATCAAAAAATTTGTATGTACCCTGACGTGGGCTGAATCACCCAAAAAAAGAGACAACAATTTTTATTGTTATGTCCTCAAGTCCTACAGCTAGGTGCGAAGTATTTTCATAGATATCCTTGTAAATGTTTAATTATATTTCAAGGAACTAGATACACTTTTTTGAGCCCTTGCAATTGTCTAAATTTATTTCAGGAAAAGCAGTGGTTTCCTCAAGTATTCCCTCGGCTGTGTAACATGCGCTTTGATTTAATTTTGATAGGATCCATTGGTAGGCACTCATTTTTTCTAAAAAGATATATTATGTAGAAATAATTCCGCCTTTTCTTTATGTCCTCTTCCATTATTGTGGACTAATTAGCACTGTAGAATGCATTTGTGTTTTGGGATTAATATTTGATGATTTATTTCCTTTACTTTGCTTATTTCTGAATGATTGTTTATTTCATCATGTAAAATATAAATTTCAATAAATTAAAAAAAAAAAAAAAGCTTTAAACGACGTGAGGACACTGAAGTTATTCTGGGAGGTGGAGAGTGGTCCAAAAGATAGACTGTAGTAGAAGACAGGGTACTTGAAATTTTGCCGCTGCTGGGTCAGACCAGTGGTCCATCGTGCCTAGCAGTCCGCTCATGCGGCAGCCCTTAGGTCAAAGACCAGTGCCCTATTTGAATCTAGCCTTACTTGCGTATGTTCTATTCAGTAGGATTTATTCAACCTTGTCTTGAATCCCTGGAGGGTGTTTTCCCCTATGACAGCCTCCGGAAGAGCATTCCAGGTTTCTACCACTCTCTGGGTGAAGAAGAACTTCCTTATGTTTGTACGGAATCTTTTCCCTTCTAACTTAAGCGAAGTTCTCTTTTCCTTGGAGAGGGTACCTCCATAAAAAAGAAATGCACAGGAGGTGAGTCTCTTCCAATTGAAAGAAAGCTCTGGAATAAAGGGAATAATCTAAGGAAATACTTCTTCAAGTTCAAGTTTATTATTTGATGAATCGCCTATATAAAACATTCTAAGCGATGAACAATTTTAAAAACAACTTATGAGGTAACAAACAAACAATGTTAAAACAGTTTTAAAACAACATTTTAGACAACAAATATTATTAAGACACAAATAAAAAGTCAAAATACTTATAAATTTCTTTGTACATGTGGCTTAGTGACAAACATGATATAAAAGGGAAAGGGGAAAAAAGTTACAATTTTATCAGTCAGAAAAACATAAAAGAGGTAAAAACACAAGGAAGGGGGAATAAGGGGAAAAAAAGAAAATTTTTTTTGTGAAAGTCTACATTGGCTTGGTCGTTTAATTAATAAAAGCATCATTAAATAAGAAAGTTTTTAAAAGTTTTTTAAAAGAGATGAGACCCTTTTCTTTTCTGATAAAAAGTGGCAAAGCGTTCCAAGTTTGAGAAGCTATAACATCATGGAAAGGGGGTAAATTTGTGAAAGAGCTTCCTGGTGAAGGTGGTAAAGATGTCTGAATTCAAGCGAGCTTTTCAGCATTCCGTCTGGTCAGATCGGCCTGCGGTTGTGTTGATGAATCCACTTGCAAGACCCTCCTTTGTGCATTTGCATCATTATGATTAGCACACTGTAAGGCCATTTATACAGCATCGCCAGCCTCTCTTCTAAAATGACTCCAAACAGTACAAAATAATTTGATCTGTTTTCTGTTTAACATAGAAACATAGAAACATAGAAATCGACGGCAGATAAGGGCCAAGGCCCATCCAGTCTGCCCACCCTAATGACCCTCCCCTGCCTTTACTTTGCGAATAGAACCCACGTGTCGATCCCATTTGGTCTTAAAATCAGGCACGCTGTTGGCCTCAATCACCTGAAGTGGAAGACCATTCCAGCGATCCACCACCCTTTCGGTGAAAAAGAATTTCCTGGTGTCACCGTGCAGTTTCCCGCCTCTGATTTTCCACGGGTGTCCTCTTGTTGCCGTGGGACCCCTGAAAAAGAAGATATCTTCTTCTACCTCGATGCGGCCCGTGAGATACTTGAACGTCTCGATCATGTCTCCCCTCTCCCTGCGCTCCTCGAGCGAATATAGCTGTAATTTATCTAACCGTTCTTCGTACGGGAGATCCTTCAGTCCCGAGACCATCCGGGTGGCCATTCTCTGGACCGATTCCAGCCTCAGCACATCCTTACGGTAATGTGGCCTCCAGAATTGCACGCAGTATTCCAGGTGCGGTCTCACCATGGATCTATACAAAGGCATAATGACTTCGGGCTTACGGCTGACGAAACCCCTGCGTATGCAACCTATGATTTGTCTTGCCTTGGAAGAAGCTTGCTCCACTTGATTGGCAGCCTTCATGTCCTCACTGACGATCACCCCTAAGTCTCGTTCTGCAACTGTTCTTGTTAGGATCTCGCCATTAAGGGTATAAGTCCTGCATGGATTTTGGGTACCCAGGTGCATAACTTTGCATTTTTTGGCATTGAAGCTGAGCTGCCATGTCTTAGACCAGCTCTCTAGTAAGAGTAGATCATGCATCATATTGTCGGGCATTGAATTTTTATCTATTGTGCTTTTGCCCACTACATTGCTTAGTTTGGCGTCATCGGCAAATAATGTTATCTTACCTCGGAGCCCTTCTGCCAAGTCCCTTATAAAGATATTGAATAGTATTGGGCCCAAGACAGAGCCCTGGGGCACTCCACTGATCACCTCCGTCATTTCAGAGGGGGTTCCATTCACCATTACCCTTTGAACCCTACCTCCAAGCCAGTTCCCAACCCACTTCGTCAATGTGTCGCCCAATCCTATGGAACTCATCTTGCTTAGTAACCTGCGATGAGGCACGCTATCGAATGCTTTGCTAAAGTCCAGGTATACGATGTCCAGGGACTCTCCAACATCTAGCTTCCCCGTCACCCAGTTAAAGAAGCTGATCAGGTTGGATTGGCAGGATCTCCCCTTAGTAAATCCATGTTGACAGGGATCCCGTAGGTTCTCTTCATTCAGGATCGTATCTAATTGGTGTTTGATAAGAGTTTCCATTAGTTTGCTCACTATTGATGTGAGACTCACTGGTCTGTAGTTTGCCGCTTCTGTCTTGGGGCCTTTCTTGTGGAGTGGAATGACGTTAGCCTTCCTCCAGTCCAACGGCCAAACATTCTGAGCATGTCACCCCACATCTGGTCCAACACCACTGTCTTCCTATAACCCGCAGATCTCGACGCTGTCTCATAAAGCCCTTAACACTGGAGCTCCACCTTACTTGGCATCTCTGTCCCACCAGAACCCTTCATTCACCATATGCCTACCACCTGGCTCTTCCTTCGGTTGCCCGTGCAATCAACCCATCACTCAGCCTTTTTCTGAATCACCCCCTTCCTTGGGAATGCTCTGCCGGTTTCACTCCTTTGTGAACCCCCCTACCTAAAGTTCAAAGCAGAGCTGAAAACCTATTTATTCTCTCAGGTTTTCAGGGTTCCTGTTGGCTCAGACCGGCAGGATGATTCTCTTGTTATGATTTTACCCATCTCTAGCCTTTCCTGTTTTTAATAACAGTGGGATCTGGACACGTCCCGTTGCCACCCTATAACCCAACTCCTTGGCCCACAATACTCCTCTGCCATTACTACAAAAACACACCGACTACTATTGATGGTAATTAGCTGCAGCTCATTTTATTAATTATAACAATTAACATAATATAATCTCAATTATAACATTAATTAACATAAACTCCCAGAGCTCCTCCCAAGCTACCCATAAAAAACATTCAGTGCCCTCGACCCTGCCACCTCAGCAAGGGTCAGAGGGGTGGCATGTCCCTCATGCCCCATTATCCAGGTCACCTGACCCACCAGGCACGGCACCCCGCCGGCCCACCGCTCATCACCTGATGAGCCCCAATGACCCAGTAGCTCGGGAGATCCGCCCCCCGAAAAAACAGGGGGTGGGTGGGAGGGAAAAGCCCGCTCTGGAGGACCCAAACGGTTGAGTCCTCCACTGCCTCCCCCTTAAATAGATTCGCTCCCCCCACGCGCCCAAGCCTCCTCCAATTAATTTAAAGCTTGGCACCTGCTCGCCACCGGCCAATCACGCCGCACCCACATTCACCGCCCCCCCCCCCCGACCGCCCCAGCCGATGGGCGACACGCAGGCCTGCTAGCCCCGTGTTATCCTTCGCCCATCGACACGGGGTCTCGGGCTCCTCTTTGTGGTTCTTTTCGCTGTGATCTTGATTTTAGTTTCATAAACCACTTCGTTTGCTGTGGCATAAAGGCAAGATATCAAGTCCCAGAGTAAACATAAATATATGTATATTATAATATGAGTGCTATGATATAATCATCAATTAACAAATTTCTTGAAAAATAGGTCTTTCCTAATTTCCTGAAAGGGCAATTAGATGCAGTACTTCGGTGAGTGTTAATACATTTGAGAGACAGAGATCTTACTGCACATACCCTGGATTAGGAGCGAGGTTCTTTATAGACATTGTACGCACCAAATAAACCCAGTTGGAGATGTTTCGTTTATTGATTTCTATTCCGCCTAAATCTGGGCAGATCACACTTCACACATGCCCAGAACAAAATACAATGAACTGGAAATATCAATAATAATAAAACGCTAGAGCGCGCATGCGCTCTCGAAAATTCGTGAGGTGTGGTGCCGTGAGGTGTGCTTCTCTGGCAACATTCTAACCTCACGGCGCATGCGGGGGCTGAAGGCGCGCGACTGTGCTCTCTCCCTGTCCTCGGCGCGTCACCGCCCGCCCTCACTCGCCGCTGCCTCTCGCTCGCTGCCTGCCCGCGTCCTCGCCGTGTCACCTCACTCGCCGCCGCTGCCGCCGCTGATCCTCCTCTTCAGAGCAACAAAACTGATAAAGGGTATGGAAAACTTCTCATATGCTGACAGATTGGAAATGCTGGGGCTATTCTCCCTGGAAAAACGGAGACTTAGAGGAGACATGATAGAAACCTTCAAAATCATGAAGGGAATAGAGAAGGTGGACAGGAACAGATTCTTCAGGCTGTGGGGAGCCACAAGTACAAGGGGGCACTCGGAGAAATTGAAAAAGGACAAATGCTAGGAAGTACTTTTTCACTCAGAGGGTGGTGGACACATGGAACGCGCTCCCGGAGGCTGTGATAGGCCAGAGCACGCTACAGGGGTTCAAGGAGGGTCTGGATAGGTTCCTGAAAGAAAAGGGGATTGAGGGGTACAGATAGAAGTGGAGGTAATAGTCAGAAACCACTTCACAGGTCGTGGACGTGATGGGCCGCCGCGGGAGCGGACCGCTGGGCACGATGGACCTCTGGTCTGACCCAGTGGAGGCAACTTCTTATGTTCTTATGTGTGCTGGGGATAGACAGCTTTGCTCGGGGGGGGGGGGGAGGGGAAGACAGAAAAGGGCCATGGAGAGACAGTTATGGAGAGGGAAAGGGGGCTGCTTTGGGGGGAGGTGTGTCCTGGGGGCAGACAGCTGTGCTCGGAGAGGGAGGGGGGGGGAGACAGAAGGATACAGACAGCGGCCAAGGAGAGAGAGATAAAGAAACACAGACAGACACATCTATTCTAGCACCCGTTAATGTAACGGGCTTAAAGACTAGTTAAAACATAAAACATACTAGAAGGGGTCAAGAGTTTCTGCTCTTTATTCAAAATACCATTTCTCTGTGCCAAAACAACCCTTTCGATGATATTAGCATGCAATGGTAGAGATGAACTAGGCCGAATATTGTCGTAATGAGAGAGCATGCAATAAGCATAGATTTCCTTATTTCCAAAAAGGTGACGTGAAATCCAAAGATCAATTGAGGGAAGGAAGTTCGCTAGACAGAAGAGTCATCCCATCCTCAGTCTCTCTGGTTCTGATTCTATTCTGAAAAGAGTTACAAAGATTGCATTGATTTTCCTGCAGAGGAGGCCCATTTGTGCCATCCTGCGCTCCATCAGGAAGGATTCTGTTTACGTTCATATAATGCACTTCCTTCTTCAATGTAGACTGAGGTCATCAGCATTAGAGTTGAAACGTCCAATCAATAGCATCAAACATGATTTCAGAACTTGTTAGCGCGATTCAAAGCAGAGTTCCATTTGTATTTGGAAAAAAAGGATCTAGGCACAGTGCTTCATAAGAAACATAAGAAATGCCTTCACCGGATCAGACCATAGGTCCATCTAGTCCGGCGACCCGCACACACGGAGGCTACGTAGGTGTTCCTTGATGAAGACCTTGTTTACTTTTATCCCTCAAAGTGATTTGCAATCCCAGAATGGTGATCTCCGACACAACCGCCTCCGGGAGAGCATTCCAAGCGTCCACCACTCGCTGTGTGAAACAGAACCTCCTGACATTTGTCCTGGGCCTGCTGCCCAGGAGTTTCAGTCCATGACCTCTTTATCCGAGTCACATTTGACAATGTGAATAACGATGTTTCTTGCTCTATTTTATCGAATCCTTTTAGTATTTTAAAAGTCTCTATCATATCCCCTCGCAGTCTTCTCTTCTCGAGGGTGAACAATCCCAGTTTTCCGAGTACTGGTTAGACATCTCAGACTGACATCTCAGACTGACTAGTTTATTCTACTGGAGGCTGAGAAAACTCTTTCTGTATCTTTCTTCTTAATCTATGTGTTAGATGGTGATTTTCAAAGCTTTTTATGTGGTCAAACAGTTGTTGGCTCACGCATGGGCAGGGGAATGCTGTCCAGCGAAATCCTGAGGCATCTCTCCCGATTCACCCATCTACCTCCTCCCGGCGCTGCAGCTTTAAATCTTCGAGCATCCGCTGCGCCGTGTCAAAGGAGCATGCGCTAGCTCTACAGGACGCGACGATCTAGCCGGAAGGAAGGGGGGAGTGATAGCGGCTCTTAAAAGTTATATTTGATTTTTGATTTTTTTTTTTTTGTTATTTGGCATTGATATTTGAAATGTACAATGCGCAAGGAGAGCACGGGGTTAATCCGCGATTTTCTCGTCATGCGCATTACAAATCTGAGATTCACTCCCACGCTCTCTGTGCGCATTCCAAAAAATAAAAATAAAAAATTCTAACGCTTATGTACATGAAAGTTTACATATATTTAAAAGTATAGATATATTTTGGATTTTTGGAGGGGTGGATATATATTTTTAATGGGGTTCTTAACATGCACGCATCAGTTGCTAGGCAGAAATAGTCGGCGAGGATGTAAACGACTGTTCCTCAGCAGTCGTAACTTTTTGGACAGGAAAGGCCAGTCGGTTTGGACGATATGGTTTCATGAATCGACATGTTAAGAAATTTACATGCCTTTTTACTCATTTGCATGCGCAGATCGGATCGGGTGCGGACGGGGTCTGGAGGAAGGTTAGTGAATCGAGCCGGAGTCGGAAAGTGAGCGCAAACCGAGCGGTACACGATCGGTTTGCTTAGTGAACCGAGCCCTTGGTCACAGAAGAAGGCAGATTGCAGATGAGTGCAGAATGAGCGTGAAATCAGGAAAGTCAAGGATAGAGGCTGTTTATTATCACTAAAAGTGCTAGAGAGTGTCCTGGTGGGGTAATGACAGATGCTGCTTCTGCCCTTGGGCCAAGGTTAAAATTACATTTATACTAATAAACCTTCAAAGTCATGGTCCTTCCAGGATCAAAGCAAGAAGGGACGCTTTGCAAATTGATTTACCCCCCAAGCTCTGTCCTTAATTTCCCTTATCTATTCACTGTCTGCAGCACATTGAAATCCTGACTTGGGTGAGAACTATTCCGTTTCCTCTTACTGACGGGAAAATGACTTTAAACTTCCTAAAACTCTCACCACAGTTGTTTTGCACTGGGGGTGATGGATGCTAGGAGTTCTTCTCGCCACGCATTTAATTAATGCGTTCCTGTGAGGACTGCAAAGCAGCAGTGTGAAAAAAAAGTGTAGTTACTTACCTGTAACGTAGGTTCTCCGTGGACAGCAGGATAGTCAGCCACATATGGGTGTTGTCCCAACAGCTCCCAATTTGCGGATAAGCTCTCCAATAGCTCAGAGAGATTTTTATAGGTATTTGAAAGACCGAATGTTAATCAAACACCTACTCAGGTTAGGTGTTAAATGTTGTTGGATTTGGGGTTTGTTTGGGGTTTTTTTTAGCTCTGTGTTAACAGTAAATTACATTAATAGCTACATTGTACACCTAAGGGGTATTTCTAGAAGGAGCCCCCTAATTTCAGTAGCAGAAATTATTTTTCACAGAGAGGGTGGTAGTACATGCCTGGAATGCCCTCCTGAGGGAAGTGGTGGAGAGGAAAACGGTGATGGAATTCAAAAAAGCCTGGGATAAAAATAGAGGATTAATTGATTACAAGTAATTGGAAAAACCATGATAGAATTAATTATACATTTTGGTGGGTGAATGTGTGTACTACATACAGATACGAACGAATTAACGCAGAATGTAGGGGTTTTAGTGAGGTATTTAATATAATTTGGAGCCCATTGACTAAATTTGTAAAAACATAATAATGTATTTTCATCATATCATATCTCTTCTTTTCTTTGGTTTATTTATCTTTACACATCCAGGGGGGTGGGGGGTTGGAGGGAGGGGAATAAATATTGATAGTGATATTTGGGTAACTTTATTCTTTATTTGTATTGTATATTAGGATATATTATGATATTATTATATGCAGGAAAATGAAATTATTGAATGATATTTATGTTACCTGTATAGATAATAGTGGAATATGTGGAATATCTTTTGTTCTTTCATTTGTATGACACTGTTTTTGATTAGAAATCAATAAAGAATTAAAAAAAAAAAAAAGGAAAATAAAGAATGTAAATTAAAGAGCTAAGGCCGGTACTGGACAGACTTGCATGCTAGGAGTCCCATATGTGATGATTTGGTGTAGGATTGGGCTGGGGATGGCATCGATGGGAACTCCACTAACTTGGAACATGAGGAAGTTACTGGCCAGACTTTAAGGTAGATACGGCAACGAGATGGTTGGATAGGCTGGAGTGAGCTTGGACGGCAGCTTCAGCATTTGGAACCTAGGACAATACAAGACTTTACAATCTACGGCCCAGAAATATCAAAGAAGAGACAATTTAATTCTGCATTTTTTAATGGGTATAACTTATGGACAGACTGGATGGATCGCTCAGGTCTTTATCTGCCGTCATTTGTAAACCGTTCTGAGCTATTGGGAGGACGGGATAAAAATCTAAATAAATAAATAAATAAAAAAAATACTATGTTACCATGAGGAAAATAGAAATAAAATAGACAAACTGGACAAGAAGGTGCATCGATACACAGTGCTCAGGTGGGGAAACCATATACAGCTGCATTATGATGTCATCAAGAA
Source organism: Geotrypetes seraphini (assembly GCF_902459505.1). Lineage (NCBI taxonomy): Eukaryota > Metazoa > Chordata > Amphibia > Gymnophiona > Dermophiidae > Geotrypetes > Geotrypetes seraphini. The sequence goes on along the minus strand of NC_047101.1, from coordinate 6,532,695 downwards.
TTCTGGGCATGACCCAGATGCATTGTGATGTCACTGAGCATTCAGACAGCTTCTACTACTACTAATAATCATTTCTACAGGGCTGATACTTATTAGACTGACTGGCCACTTCAAAATCCACTGATGCTCCTTGGCTTTTGCCCTCCATTAACTCAGCTGCAGGCTTTTTAGAAACAGGGAAATACCTGCCATACCTTGAGTTACCCATGAAAAAGTGTGCGTTGAATCCAAACTAACTAAATAGATGTCTTTGAACCTTTCCAAGAAGTCCAGCTTTCATTTAAACTGGAGGTTTTTGTTGGTCAGTTTTCCAGTAAAAAAAAAAAAAAAAAAATCCCTTTCACAGCATTTCATTCTGAGCCTTGTTAGGTTCACAGCTACTCAAACAGCAAGAATAGCAATAAATATACTGAGAGTGACTTTTGTTTTAATCAAACATCTTAAGTGTGATCATTTAATTGCAATGAGTGATAACAGTGCTAAGTAGCTAAAACACAAACCTCTCAATTGAGCCATGTGTTACTCTTGCACAAAGATCTTGTATTTATCGTGTTTGTATTATGTTCTAATGCAAACTCTGAGTCTCTATTTTGAAAACTGGAATGCAAAGTTTAAAATAATACTATTGAATCCAAATTGTGGCATTCCAACTCATATCACACTTACTCCCAACAACTGGCAGAGCTTAATGACATTGGAGGGTTCAAAGTCTTTCACCTTCTACTTTTTTAAAAACTCAAGCTACACATTCAGATTTGCCACCCAAGTCTGCTCAGGTCACCAGATTAGCTGTAACCTGTATGAATACCATATATACTCAAATATAAACTGACCTGAATATAAACCGAGGTAACCTTTTCCCCCCCAAAAAAGGAGGCATAAAGGTTGACTCAAATATAAACCTGGGGGGGGGGGGTAGTATTCCAGTGTAGTGTCTTGCCTTGCCCTGCCGGGCTCTGAATCCAGCCCCCTCCCTCCTCTGCCCTGCCAGTCTCTGAACCCAGCCCCCCTCCCTCTCTGCCAGGTTCTGTACCTTTCCCCTTTCCCTCCCGATGCCTTGCATGCCTCCACCGGGCCTGACATGAGAACTGATGGTCCAGGGGTAGCCGAGACAAGAGAGATCCCTCCTGCCTCCTGTCCCAGCTGATTCAAATTATTTTTTATCACCCTCCTGCCTCCCCCATGTACCTTAAGTATCCCTGGTGGTCCGGTGGTGAATCAGGGCCTTCCTTCACTCCTGCCCGGGCAGAACTGCTAGCTAATTGGCTGCCTCAAGCTCTCATGTGACCACCAATCAGTTAGCAGTTCTGCCCGGGCAGGATTGAAGGAAGTTTGCTCCTGCCCATGCAGAGCCACTGCGAGTTCATGGCAAAGGAAGGTTACGCCTGCTGCAATTCACCGCTAGACCACCAGGGATGCTTAAGGTATGCGGGGGAGGCGGGAGGGAGATAATTATTAGAATCGGCAGGGACAGGAGACGGGAGGGATCCCTCCTGTCCCAGTCACCTCTGGACCACAGGGTCTCATGGCAGTCCCAGCAGAGGCCTGCAAACAGATCCGGGAGGGGGACCGAGGCTCCCATTTTTTGGGCCACAAAAATCTCAGTTTATATTCAAGTATATACTGTAAAATAAAAAATGTGACTGGCCCGGATGTTCATTACACAGCACTGCACATCATCTCTGTAGTTCTCTGTAGAGTATACTCCTGCGAAGTCGCGGTTCGGAGTTTGCAGCCCCACCGTTTTTTTCCCTCCGCAATTACTGCATCCTCCGTCCGCGACCCGGCACCCCGCCGTGCGCATCCTCCAGCCCCGCAACATCACCGATCCGCTCTGCCTGACCTGCGATCTGCGCAGTGATCCCGGCCCGGGTCGGAGCCATAAGCGCCACCGCCCCTGCGGCCCTGTCCCGCCTCCGGTCCCCGCTCCTCTTCAGCATCCAATAATAGCAGTTGTTCAAAGTTCGTGGGTGCTCTAGGAACGCAATCCCCGCGAACTTCGGTGGTATGCTGTATCAGAACATCAGAATAATGGAACTGATATCCAATATGCTCTTCAGAACCTAATTTTAATGCAAGAACTGATTCCAATCTTATTGTAAGCTGCAATGATTCCTTGCTGAAAATTGCGGGATATAAGAAACTATCCTTCCCCTCGCAGGAAAGCTAGGGACCTCCCTCCACTTCAAAATCACTGAGCTCTGGAACAACCTTACCTCCCCTCTTCGGAACTTGAGTTCTCTCCAAGTTTTCCGCAAACATCTGAAAACCTGGCTTTTCTCAAAAAATGTAAGTCTCCCTCCAACTTAGGAATCAAAGAAACTCTTATATCTTGGCATCCCAAGTCCTCTAAATTTTCTTCACACTTCTACCTCTAACCCTCTGTTGTAGTTCCTTCCTATTTCTCCTACTGTAAACCGCGTCGAGCTCTACGAACGTGGAGATGATGCCGTATACAAACCTAAGGATTAGATTAGATTAGATGAGATTATATGGAATGGTGTGGTATGGTGAAGTAACAAATGGTATGTGTTCATAATTTGGGGTTTCTGTATCAATTTTTCATTGCGTTATCCACTCAGGAACAGTTAATCAAGCTGTCTTTGCTTGCAGCATATGTAAAATGAAATGCAGCCTACCTGGAGCACTTCTAGGCGATAAAGGAGGCAAGAGACGTTTTTTTTTTCTCCCACATTTGCCTAAAATGTCATTTAAAGGATCGAGGTTTGCAAACGGAGCAAAATTCCTTTTAAGCAGACAGAAGGTAGTTCTAATTTAGAAGTGGCCGTGAAAGAGAGCAACGCTGTGAGGGAGAAAAGCAGGTAATTCAGTTTGCCAACCACGTTCCGTCGGATGCAAATTTCAATCATATGGGAATTTTAGAAAGTAAAAACAGGGTGAATGGTTTCCGTAGAGAGATAACACGCTACTTCCCAGCTATAACTACTAAGCAGGTTAATCTCTTCTCAAATGAATCAAGCGTTTCTTTCTTAAGTCTTTTGGCGTGAGGCATATTTATGTTTTCTTTGCTGCTTTTATCTAGCTATGGCTGGATTTCTTTTGAGGCGCTAATGTGATCTGGAATTATGTCCCTGTTTGCCGCTGGTCCCATATTTTAACAGTGATTAATGAAGATGGTGTTTGCTTATTCCCACATAGAATATAAACGGCACGATACCTCTGTGATAGCCTTAATGAGGGCTAAGTAAAAGTCTTTTTGACAAAGCACTTTATGTTTGCCTGGGTTTGCAATCAGATTAAAGGCCTTCTAATGAGAGCAGGTGCAAGCAAAAAGCAGCAACCATAGGCGTTAGGAAGGGCAATAGGAGAAGCTAGCCTCAGCCAATCAGAAGTCACATTGTTGAAGGCCTCAGCCAATCAGAAGCCATGTTGTTGAAGGTGGTTACCATTCCATAGCACAAATCAAGAAACAAAGGCCTGGCTAGTACCTGGATGGGAGACCACCTGGGAATACCAGGTGCTGAGGGGCCCTATGTTGGGGAGCAGTGACATAGGGGAGCCACACACTGCGGAGGAGAAGGCAATGGCAAGCCACTCCTGTCCTCTGCTGTGAAGCATCACAGGGTGGATTCTTCACTGTGCATGTTGCCATGAGCCGTGGCTGACTCAGTGGCATAATCTCTCCATCCAATAACATAGTAACTTAGTAAATGACAGCAGATAAAGACCTGAATGGTCCATCCAGTCTGCCCAGTAGTTACACTCATTATAATTCATGATTAAATTGAATCATCTCATTTCATTGATGCTTCTGGGCTGTAGACCGTAGAAGTCCTTGGGTTCCGACTAGTAGAGTTGCCATCGAAGCTCAATTTTGCCTATCTGAACCATTTATAAAATGCGCACGTGCCCTCATACTACACGCATGAATGGTTACATGTGCTTTCAATCAGACGTAAACATCCACAGCTTCACACTTTCTGACACTTTGGCCCTAATATCTTATAAAACACATTGGCACCTATGTGATTTTATGAAGAAGCTCAAACTAGCTTCCTACTAGCCGTCATATATGGGCAGCCTGCTATATAATAACCCTTCACTTGTGTGCAATAGCATTCATTAAAAGGACGTACAAATTGGAATTGTGACGTCTAAGTCCGACTTGGCAACTTCTACTAGTATCTTAGAACTGGATCTGATGATTTTTACAGCCTGTCTTAAGACACGTTGAGGAATGGACATCTACGCAGCGGTCACTGCAGTGAGATGATCCATTTCACAACCTTAAAATGTGCCAGAACATACATGCTTATGGCAGCCATTTTGTATACACGTGAATGTTTTCTGAAACTGTCACAGAGCACAGATATCCCTTGCTAGAATTGCTTTCAGGAGGAACAAAACTCCCTGGGGAAGACAGAAACCCCTTCCTACCTCTCTTCTCTTTCATAACCACTCCGGAATAAGAGGGTATAGGGTGAAGTTAAGAGGTGATAGGCTCAGGAGCAATCTACAGAAGTACTTTTTTACAGAAAGGATGGTAGATGCGTGGAATAGGCTCCCAGTATAGGTGGTGGAGACAAAGACTGAGTCTGAATTCAAGAAAGCGTCAGACAGGCATGTGAGATCTGTTAGGGAGAGCTAGTAGAGGCTGCGGATGGGCAGATTGGATGGGCCATTTGGCCTTTATCTGCCGTCAAGTTTCAAAGTTTCTATAAATGAGACCACAAAAAATTCAGTCCTATCTTTCTCCACTTAACTGGGTAAGTGGCAGCTGGCCACACATACCTGGATATTTAATGCTGGTGCCTGGCATTAAAATCCAAGGAAGACACCATAGGTGGTCAAAATAACGACGACCATCCCCAGGAGAAGGTGTAAGTCCCGAAGTATATGTCAGTGGACATAAATGTACATTCCCCTTTTCAACTGGGCAATTCACGCGTACCTCATTGGCGTGGATCTAGTCCTGCCCCAAAACACCCAGACCAGGTCCACTTGCCATGGGCACATTTTTCAGACTTTCTGAAATTGGAATTTAAATAAGTGATATACATATCTAAATGCGGGTTTTTACATGTCAAAATTTTGACTAGTTCTTCTAAAATAGCCACCTTAGCATCCTTGAACATATGAGTGAAGGGTCACCCGCCATTGGCTGCAATTGCTGAAAATCGGGCCCCACAGTAATAATTTAATCCCAGCTAATGCAGTCAGAAAATACAATTTAGCCAACGCACTGGAATTAGCACCTGTTGCTTTCTATTCTGCACACATTTGGCACATGTACAGCTGAGCAAGCCCAGCTGTATTGATAATGATCATTATATATGGACACGGTGACCTTCTTTGCTTACTGATGCATCCTTATATCATGTAATCATTAGAAAAGCAGGGAAGGTTCATTAAATAATTACCAAACTAGCCTATTTTTTTTAATACAGATTGCATGATGCCTAATGAACAACTACCGTATTTTCACGCATATAACGCGCGCGTTATACGCGTTTTTACCTACCGCGCATACCCCTCGCGCGTTATATGCGTGAGCGCGGTATACCAAAGTTTTAAAACATAGTTCCCACCCCGCCCGACGCCCGATTCACCCCCCCCAGCAGGACCGCTCGCACCCCCACCCCGAACGACCGCTCGCACGCGCTCCCACCCGCACCCGCATCCACGATCGGAGCAAGAGGGAGCCCAAGCCCTCTTGCCCGGCCGACTCCCCGACGTCCGATACATCCCCCCCCCCCCGGCAGGACCACTCGCACCCCCACCCCGAACGACCGCTCGCACGCGCTCCCACCCACACCCGCATCCACGATCGGAGCAAGAGGGAGCCCAAGCCCTCTTGCCCGGCCGACTCCCCGACGTCCGATACATCCCCCCCCCCCGGCAGGACCACTCGCACCCCCACCCCGAACGACCGCCGACTTCCCGACAATATCGGGCCAGAAGGGAGCCCAAACCCTCCTGGCCACGGCGACCCCCTAACCCCACCCCGCACTACATTACGGGCAGGAGGGATCCCAGGCCCTCCTGCCCTCGACGCAAACCCCCCTCCCCCCCAAGAACCTCCGACCGCCCCCCAGCCGACCCGCGATCCCCCTGGCGACCCCCACGACCCCCCCACCCCCCTTCCCCGTACCTTTAGTAGTTGGCCGGACAGACGGGAGCCAAACCCGCCTGTCCGGCAGGCAGCCAACGAAGGAATGAGGCCGGATTGGCCCATCCATCCTAAAGCTCCGCCTACTGGTGGGGCCTAAGGCGCGTGGGCCAATCAGAATAGGCCCTGGAGCCTTAGGTCCCACCTGGGGGCGCGGCCTGAGGCACATGGGCCCAACCCAGGGGGATCGCGGGTCGGCTGGGGGGCGGTCGGAGGTTCTTGGGGGGGAGGGGGGTTTGCGTCGAGGGCAGGAAGGCCTGGGATCCCTCCTGCCCGTAATGTAGTGCGGGGTGGGGTTAGGGGGTCGCCGTGGCCAGGAGGGTTTGGGCTCCCTTCTGGCCCAACTACCAAAGGTACGGGGAAGGGGGGTGGGGGGGTCGTGGGGGTCGCCAGGGGGATCGCGGGTCGGCTGGGGGGCGGTCGGAGGTTCTTGGGGGGGAGGGGGGTTTGTGTCGAGGGCAGGAGGGCCTGGGATCCCTCCTGCCCGTAATGTAGTGCGGGGTGGGGTTAGGGGGTCGCCGTGGCCAGGAGGGTTTGGGCTCCCTTCTGGCCCAACTACCAAAGGTACGGGGAAGGGGGGTGGGGGGGTCGTGGGGGTCGCCAGGGGGATCGCGGGTCGGCTGGGGGGCGGTCGGAGGTTCTTGGGGGGGAGGGGGGTTTGTGTCGAGGGCAGGAGGGCCTGGGATCCCTCCTGCCCGTAATGTAGTGCGGGGTGGGGTTAGGGGGTCGCCGTGGCCAGGAGGATTTGGGCTCCCTCCTGGCCCGATATTGTTGGGGAGTCGGCGGTCCTTCGGGGGGGGGGGGGGAGGGATGTATCGGACGTCGGGGGGGGGGCATCAGGCTTTCAGGATGGGGACAGACCTTCAAGGGGGGACAGTGCACGGAAGTCAGGGGGGGTGAACGGAGAGTCGGGACAGCGCACGGAAAGTCAGGGCGGGCGAAAGGAGCGTCGGGCAGCATGCGCGGTATACCCGTGAGCGCGGTATATCAAAGTTTTTGTGCAAATCATCGTGATTTCTGCGCGCTATATTCGTGTGCGCGTTTTATACGGGTGCGTGTTATTTGCGTGAAAATACGGTAAACTCTTTAGTAGAAGCATCGGTTCAAATTGAAAGTTTTAAAATCCAATGGGGGGTCATACATATCAGAGGGGGAAGGGGTAAAACGCGGACCTCACGGACCTGACGGACCTCGCGGATCTAAAACCGCACGTCCTTAAAAATCTGAGGTCCGTGTCCGTGTCGCTTGTAGTTTCTGTCTCTGACAGACCTCTATGAGATTTTAGCGCTGACGGATCCGTCTCAGCATAGGGAGGGAAAAGTATTAGGATCCGTCAGCGCTAAAATTTCATCGAGGTCTGTCAGAGCCAGAGACTAGTGCTGGAGCAGCAGAGCAGAAGCCTTCTTATGTATAGGTTTAAGTCTGTCAGATCTTATTATAGTTTACAGTAAGGGTACACTATAGTGAATCAGGCTTCCTGGATCGCAAATTGGAGGTCTCTTTCAGGAGATCCAGAAAACCCGGCACTTAACAGGGCTTTTTAACCGTTTTGCACTCTGCTTATCCTTTAAGCCCGACATAGAATTTGGCTCTGACAGACCTCTATGAGATTTTAGCGCTGACGGGTTCTAATACTTTTCCCTCCCTATGTTGAGTCGGATCCGTCAGAGCTAAAATGTCATAGAGGTCTGTAAGAGACAGAAACTACGAGCGGCACGAACACGGACCTCAGATTTTTAAGGACGTGCGGTTTTAGATCCACGAGGTCCGTCAGGTCCGCGTTTTACCCCTTCCCATATCAGAGAAAGCAACAGTACAAGTGACAATATAGTTCACTAGAAAGGGGAAAAGGTTTCTTTGACACAGTGCCATAAATCCAGGTCTCCTGTCCATAAGAAATCAAATTGGCTCATCCAGCCTGTCCCCAGCACTGATTATCACGGAGGGTGATAGTTACAGAATAGATCGCAGCTAAGTGATAATATCTGTACACACCTGGGATAAGGAGAAGCTTTCAAGCAATCTAAGCCCTAGCAAAAAATAAATAAATTTGACAATTCATTAAAGTCACTTTTCCTGAGACTTGCAGCGATGGTAAAAGGAATTAGAGATGCAGAAAATCAGGCAAGAATTAAGAACGGAGCAAGATAAATTAGAAAGGAAGTCCAACAGCTGCAAATGCCAGCAAAGATGACTCTCCTCTCGTACTCTCGCATGTAGCAAAGGATTATGGACATGATTTTTGCTTCTTCCTGGATACAGATGCTCAGCAGGGTAAAGAATTGTCCAGATCAGTAGGAGTAAGTTGTTCAGTGCAGAAGGCAAACTCTAGGGTTCTTTCACTTGATGCTAACACACACCAAACACAGGATGCACTCAGTGACGTAGTAAGTGGGGTGTGGGGGAGCGATCCACCCTTGGCACAGTCTTTGTAAGGGGCGCAGGCACCTGTCCGCCTCTCCGCCCCCCTGCCGCGAGCGTGTGCCCCTTCCCTTCCCTCATACCTCTCTTTAATTTTCCCAACCGCGAGAAGCATCATGAACTTGCTGCCCACAATTGGTGTCGCTTCCCTCTGACATCACTTCCGGGCCTCACGCCTAGGAAGTGACGTCAGAGGGATAACCGTCACAATGCGCCTGGAAAATTAAAAAGGTACAGGGGAAGAAAGGGGGTGCGCGTGCGGCAGTGGGGGTTGGGAAGAAGTGGGGGGCAAAGAAGAGGGTGGGGAGGGGCACCACACACACATATCCCCGGCGCCTTCCCCCCTCCCCCCCCCGGCACCTCTCACCCTCACTATGCCACTGGATACAGTACTCCCTCAAAATTTGCAGGGATTCTGTTCCAGGAACCCCTGCGAATTTTGAAAAACCACAAATGCAGTTTTCGCGTGTCAAAAGGCAGGAGAGGGCAGCTGGAGCACCGGCAGGTGAAGAAAATCACTCGTGGTCTACTCTGACCGCCTCTTCCTGTAGTAAAGTTGGGCTACACCAATCAGGAGCTGCTTTGACAGGAAGAGGCGGTCGGAGCAGACCGAGAATGAGCGAGTCCGCAATTCGGAAACCGTGAATGCACGGGGGAACACTGTATATCATTTACCATGCATATCCAGTAAGAACACACATATAGTACCCAAAGCTTATTCAGTTTTTTTTTTCAAGTCTTTTTCAAGAACCTCAGAACACAACTCCAGGCTCACTTTGCTCATAGCCTTAAGCTTGACGTGTATGTTCCTCACCGCTTCAATTTTTAAAGTGCATCATTTGTAAAATTTGAATTTCTTTCAATAGTTAAGTAATTATTTTTCATTAACTTTCAAAAAAAAGCCTGCAAATATACTTAGCTTTCAAATTGTGGCCCAACAAATCGGGATTATCTTGCCGACATGTTTCGCCGGAGCTTTTTCACAGGCATAATCCCACTGAAGTGGTATAAAAAAGTTGACGGGAGAAATAAAAGGGATTAAGCCCATGAAAAAAGCTCCGGCGAAACATGTCGGCAAGATAATCCCAATTTGGCACCAGTGTCCCCAATTCTGAGAGCAGCTGCTAGCCGTGATCGATACGTGGCGGGCGTTGGTTTCTAGGTACCTGCCGCGGCAGGACATGACCTACGGAATCAGCCCCTTAAGGCGCGTTAAATTGAAAGGTTAGTATTTCAGTTGATCTTTACTGTTATTGTTTGGGTTAGTTTGCAGAAAAAAAGACGTTTAGTGGTAGGGGACGGCTGCAATACAGACGACACCCAGTCTGAGCTACTGCACTGCGCACTGCCACATCTTCCTTCAAAGGCATAAAAGATTACTTTCTTCTCCCCTCTGTCCCTTCACTTGTAATCTGGCCAGCTGGCTCCCAAACCTGACAGGTGGCAGGAAATGTTACAGAAATTCAGGCATTTGTAAAACGCAGATTCTGGGGCTCGGAGCTGTGAAATTACAAAAACCCCGATTCTCTAATGGGGAATTTTTAGTTCTTCTTCTTCCCTGGTGAAATGATGATATTCATCTGAAATCTGGCACAGTAAAGAAGGTTAAGTGAAAACTTTCCTCTAAACCAAATGTTCCACTAAGCCACAAGGGATTTTCCAAAGCCAGACAGTAATATGTCCTGTAATTAAGAAATAATGGGCTTTCTGAAGTGATTTATTCCCATAGATTTAGTGTCAGTGCTGAAATGCTACAGTTTAAATTGTCGCAGACCTCCAGTGCAAAACCATGATAAATCACCTCAGAGGCTTATTTGAATAAACTTTCATGTTTCGGCAAAGACTAAATAGAGTTTCCTGCCCTACACAACACAGGATGCCTAAAAACTATCAGGAAAATTATACTGTTGGTCCAGCGGCGTCAGAATTTATCAGGTTGAGTAGTAAATGCCTACGAAAAGGGAAACGTTCCCCCGAACATAGCAGGTCTAGAAATCCCTGGATTCATATTGGGTGTGTTTTTGCTTTGTCACTTTATTTTGGGTCTCCGTCGCTCAGCGTGATCTTTTCCCGGCATCTCATTAGAAGAGCAAACGCTCCAGTGGAGGTGAGGCCTACCGAGAGCTGCTCGTTCGCTTTTTCGATGGCATGCTCCTGCCGGTGAATTACGGTCTGCTGACAGCCTGAGATTGGAAATTCCATCTTTAGGAACTGTGAAATTTACTGGCGATCGGAAATCTATGTTGTCGGTCCGGGGCCCGGTTTTGTGGAATGCCCTGTCGGTTTCAGTGTGCCCGTTGACCACGCTCTGTCAATTTGGAAAAGAAGTAAAAACGGTGTTATTTGAAGGAGCTCTTGGTACCAGCCGTGTCTGTGCATGAGATTAGGCTTCTTTGTGTCAGGCTGTGGGTTGCACTAGCATTGAACTGTACTTTCGAAGATATATTTCATGACTGTGCAAAGATGTTCTGATGTATTTTGTAGATAGGTGGGTTAGACATAATTTTCACCTTCCTTTTAATTTTTTTTTTTTTTTTACTTTGATGTATTTTATTCTCTCACCCTAACCCCCTACCTTATGTATCAAACCCGTCTTAGTCCCATCCGTCAATTATGACAATACTTAGGGCTCCTTTTACGAAGGTTTCAAGTAGAGAATGACACGGTGACAAAATTCATCATCGCTCCTGTCCCCGCGGATAACCGCGGGAAATAATCCCATGTCATTTTCTAGTGTCTATTTCAACCTCAATCCTTCTACACCAGCATTCTTCAAAGCAAAGCTTGCGGGTCAGTGGTTGTGGCCATTCATACTCTGATTCTTATGTGAGCCAAGGATAATGAAGCCATTGTGACATCTCTGATGTGATTGGTTTTTAGGCACTGGTGGAATGAGGCATTATGACATCACAATATCTGCTCTGGATACCAGAGACTGTCATTCTGTAGTGTCTGTTTCAACCTCAGTCCTTCTACACCAGCATTCTTCAAAGCAAAGCTTGAGGGTCAGTGGTTGTGGCCATTCATACTCTGATTCTTCCCTCTCTCCTTAAAGAATGACATGAAGATGGTTTCCCGCGGTTATCCGCGGGGACGGGAACGGTGATGAATTTTGTCACCGTGTCATTCTCTAGTTTCAAGACAAAGTTGGACAAGTTCATGCTAAACTGGTGAGACTGGACTCATTTGGAGCACTGGTCTTTGACCTAGGGGCTGCCGCGTGAGCGGACTGCTGGGCAGGATGGACCACTGGTCTGACCCAGCAGCAGCAATTCTTATGTTCTTATGAAAGGACAGAGCTAGGAATAGAAAAGAGCGATCAGAGGACAGGATCAGCTTTCATAAGCATCTTTGAAGAGGAAGCACTTTAGACTTCCTTTGAATTTATCTCCATTGCTTTCTGCCCTTATATGGGATGGTAGAGAGTTCCAGATTGAAGGTGCAGAAACGGCAAATGAGGTGTCCTAAAGAGTAAGACCCTCCTTCCCCTGATGAAAAAACTCCCCAGTAGCCCCCTTCCCCTAGTAGCCCCCTTCAGGCTTACTGTTCCAGTCATTGGAGGTGAAGTGGCCCATGATACAGCTGATCCTCAGTGCCAGTGCCTGCATAGCTAGATGGGCAAAGTGAGGACTGGTTCAGTCCCACATATCCAGTTAATTATCATCACTTGCGTAACTCCTGGCTAGGATTACCAAACGTCTGGCCAAACCTGGATGTGTCCCCTTTTTAGAGGACTACCCAGATGGATTTTCCAAAACCCAGTAGTTTGTCCAGTTTTTGGAAAGCTCCGGTCAAGTCTGAAGGAGCTCTGAGCATGCGTGGATGATGTCACACGTGTCTGAGCATGCTTGGAGGCCCTCGGACGTGGTCCGGAGGTCAGAAATGAAGAGACGAGGCTTTCTGGGAGGGGGTGGGGCGGTGCTGGGGGAAGAATGGGATGTGGCTTTGCATCCAGGATTTTACAGCACAACATATGGTAACCTGGCTCCTTCTCAACTCTACCCCAGAAAGCCCAGTCTGCACATCTGTAGTTGTGGGGGAATATTCAGCAGTGCCACCCAGTTAAATGCCTGTGAATATCTACGTAAATCCAACAGAGTATCTTTCAAGTAAGCAGGATTCTCTCCTGCCTGCCTAAATCATTTTGAATATCCACCGTTGTATTTATAGCATTAAGTCTTAGCTTCCACACTCTAGACTAGGCTTAACTAGATCACTCTTCATGTTATCCAGATTGCACTGGCTGACAATGGTAGCTAGAGTAATTTTCAAGCTCGGTTGTATATGTTTTAAAGCTTTGAATGGACTTTTACCCATTTATCTTCTTGACCATTTAAAATTTGTAAACAGAAAACATTTACGTAAAGTACAACCCTTTGACTTTCCATCAGCAAAGGGATGTGTCTATAAATGATCTTTTGGCAAAATCGTATCATATCAGGCAGCTATGGATAGGTACCTGGAGGACAAAGGGATTGAGGGGTACAGATAGAAGTAGAGGTAGGCTATAGGGATAGGAGTAGAGGTACGACTATCATACAAGCGAATATGCCTATCCTTGCCAGCTGTAGCATAGATGCTGCCATCCAAACAGAAATCCAGGGCATTGATTTCATTCCCAGCTTCTGCGAAAGAAATAACATTTGTTGATTCAATGTCATAAATAGAAATTATCCCATCAGCCCCTGCAGCTACAAGTAGTTTACTGCTTAACGGATGATAACTCAATGCAGTTACGGCTTGGCGTGTACTATGACCTGAAAACAATGTTGATTTTAGAGCTCCTGTTTCCATATTTACAATCTGTATGGCTCCATTTCCAAATCCAACAGCTAGTTGATTTCCATTAGGGGAGAAATGCAGGCTGTAGATGCTGTGAAAATCTTTACTGAGAGGAACATGATCTCGGACATAGAGCCTAGTCTGTTGCATGTCTTCATCTTCCTCAGATCCTTCTGAACTCTCATCTGAGCTCCCCAGTTCCTTAGATAACAAGATAGCTTCTTTTATCCTCCGTGACATGTTGATAAAGCTCTAACTCGCTTGCATGATAGTCGCACCAATGAAATTCTTCATATCCTTGAAGGTCCAGATATCATGAACAATGATGATCTTACTCTAACTAGTGGTCATTCACGGAGAATTTTTGCCTTGAAGTTTCACCCTAATGAATATTATATATTTCTGACAGGAGGCTGGGACAATTCCATAAAAATTTGGGACAAGCGTATGGCGAAGGAAGCACGAAGAGTGATAAATGGACCTCATATTTGTGGCCCCGCTATTGATATCAAGGATAACAAAATATTGACCGGATCATGGGTTGCACGCAATGCCTTGCAACTGTGGGATTATCGATCCGCACAACTGGAAAAAAACATTCCTTTCCCAGGAAGATTATTTCATGGAGAATTTCTCTATGCAGCAAAGTTCTGTAATAAGAATGTAGTCATTGCTGGAGGAAGTGGAACCTATAGTGCTTGTGCTGTGGATTATAAAACAGACAGGATACTTGGTGAAGTTTCACTGATGAACAAAACAGTACAGACTTTGGATGTCGCATGCCGTGGAAAGGTGGTGGCTGTTGCTGGAGTTGGAGGGAATCTTCATATTGCTGAGTTATGCTGAAGTCTTAAGGTCAACAAAGAGAAATACTTAAGAATAAACAAGTAAAGGTCTTGCCTCATCCATTTCTAATAAAGCCTTCCATACCCTGCATTATTTGTTAAAAAGAGTCTGTGTGGTCTTTAAATGGAGTTGTGATTATGCAAATGTCAAATTTCTAAGTGCAGTTAACCCGTAAATTTTCCATTAATTGTATTGTACTTTCTTTTATTGTTTCCTTTCCTTTAAAGAATCACCGAAGTATCCTTAGTTATCCCAATAAAAACATTAAAGTTTGTATGGTAAAAAAAAAAAAAAAAAAAAAAAAAAGGAGTAGAGGTAGGTTATAGGGATAGGAATAGAGGCAAGTTATAAAATTAATCAGGGACCATTGCTCAGGTAATAGGCCTGATGGGCCGCCGCGGAAGCGGACCTCTGGGCGAGATGGACCTCTGGTCTGCCTCAGCGGAGGCAACTTCTTATGTTCTTATGTGGGAGAAAGAAGTGAGCGTTTGTATGTCATTTTCTACTCCTTATCTGGCCTTTAGAAAAATGTTTTAAAAAACATATCTGTTTGGCAAATATTTTGACTCATCTGCGGTGTCTATACTAAGACTGAGTAGTATTTCTTGGTTTGTCAACCGCCCAGAACTGTGAGGTAGTTGCACTAATTACAGTAATGTAAGTTTTATTTGTTAAATTTTTGTCTAAATGTTAATTTTAAATTTTGTACAACGCTTTGTAGTTTCGAAAAAGCGTTCAATCAAAAACCTGAATAAACATAAACACTATATAAGAACTCATGTTATGTTATGTCATGTTATTATTGTTTAAGGTGGCTTCTCCGTTCCCAAATGTTGTATCATGTGATAAGAAGCCATCCTGTTAGACAAGACTCCGTTTTTGCCCATTTACTCAAACAGCAATGAGGCTAAAATCCATTTTCTTCTTCTTGGCATTCATGGTATGAACGGGCATGCTCGTTTGATTGAGCAGACTGAGTAAGCCATATGGTCTTTCTCTGTCATCATGTTCTATATTTCTCTGTTTCTGCATTTCTATGAATTTTACTTCACCTTTTCTGTACATCTAGAAACCTTTCTAAAGAACAAAACTCTTACACAATGTCCTTGGCAAGACTGTCTTACTCAAAACTAAACGGGAGGGGAGAGCTTTCTCCATTACCGCTGCTCTGAATGCATCACTGTGTCCTCTGCTGGTAAATGAAGCAGTGGGAAAATTATGATACGGCAGAATTTGGCAGTAAAACAACTGAACAGATTTCACAATTAATGCCGGCACCCAGAGACAAGAAAGAATACTCCTCTCGTGGTCCGCACGCAGCTTGGTTCACAAACTCTCGTACCTGGAAATAAATAAAGATTAAGTCATGGCTTTCTAACAGATGCAACCTTCTCTGAGTCAGAACCTCTGTCTAGTAGGATGTTGCTGGATCGGAACCCCCGCGAATTGCAGGGGAGTACTGGACACTTAGTCAAACGATTTTCCACTTTTTTTGTTCCGTATTTTTCCAACAGAATGAAAAAACTGGAGAAATCGTTGGACTAAGCAGTGTTCCCTCTAAGCTGCGTTGGCGTGCGCTGGCGCACAAAATATTGCCTCGCAGCGCACAATGTCACATCACAGCGCACGGCGTACGGAGATAGCAGGCCGCGGCGAGAGGAGAATCGGGCGAGTTGGCGCTGGCGCCCGATATTTTTAGCGCACGGGGAAAAAATTTTGCTCACACCACCCGCCCGCTTAGAGGGAGCACTGCTAAGGGCCTATTTTACAAAGCCACGCTAGCGCCGGCCACGCGGCAACAGCCCCGAAGCCCTTTAAATCTCTATGGGCTTCGGGGCCGTTACGCGCGGCTTTGAAAAACAGGCCCTAAGGCCCTGATTCTGTAAAGTGCGTCCCGATTTTAGACAGCTGTAGGCGTCCTACAGCTGTCTAATCAACCAATCGGGATGCACGTTTTTTTAAAAAAATGCTCCCCAGGCAGGCCACCTATATTGAAGGCGCTTCCGGGAGCCTAGGGAGGCCCACAAGATGCCTAAGCTCGCCTAAGGGCCTTAGGCGAACCTAGGCGGCCCTACGTGTCTCCGTAGTAGAGGAAGAGACGCTTAAAATGTAGGCCAGCAAAATGCACCTAGGGCACCTGGGCCAATCAGGCCTTAGGATTAGTGGGGATGGGCGGACCCGCTATGCCTAAGGCCTGATTGGTCCAGGTTTCTAGAGCCTGGGCCAATCAGGCCTTAGACTTAGCGGGGATGGGCCGGGAAGGGGTGGGCCCGTCTCATTTCCACGAGGCGGGCCTGTTGGCTGGACGACAGCAATACCCGTCCAGCCGACCAACTTTTAAAGGTTAGTTGGGGGAGGAAGTTTAGCTGGGGGGAGGGCGTTAGCATGGGGATCCGGAGGGGGTCCGACTTTCCAGCAGGAGGAGTTGGGCATCATCCTGCCAACGATTACGAGTTTGGGGGGGGTCCGGGGTTCCGGCAGGAGGAGTTGGGCATCCTCCTGCCGGCGATCAGACAGGCGGCCGCTATACATATCCCTTGCCGCGATAAGTGTAGCGGGCCGTGCCTAATCTAACCCGATTCTCTAACCGGCGTCTGTACCATGGACGCCAGTTACAGAATCGGGGTTTAGTGTAGGCCCGATTCTGTATAGGACACCTCTCCCGGGCGTCCTATACAGAATCAAGGCCTAAGTGTATATAGCCCTTGATGGAGACTGACCCAGCGCCTGGACTGAGAACTTTTCAGCGACCCCTTGTAACCGCTTTCTAAAATCGATGCACGTTTACCCCTGGGTATATTTTGAAAATGTTTCCCATTATCTGTTATGACTATGAACCGTTAACTTTTACCATCACTAGGTGCTTTGGCAAATATCATAGATATTATTACATTAGACCCAGCTTGTTAAAAATCATTTGATTAATGCATTGTTTACAAATATAACGCACCCTCAGAGGCCAGTGTCTGTCATCTTCATTAACATTTGCATTAAGGACAATGGAGCAGTTTCTCATACAAGCAGGTGTGATACATTTCAATGATAGATGATACAATTAGATTTCCCTGTGTGCAACTATGAATACAATCTCTTTCGTGTCAAAGAAGCTGGATTATGTACCACGCTCACCTAGCTACAAATTATTTCTCACACAAATGAAATACCGTCTAAATTCATTCGATGACAGTCGAAGAGAATTCATTTTTCAGAATGAGAAACTCTGGGAAAAAGGTTTCCAAACTCCTTGAAAGAGAAGATTTGTGGGCGACCCGAGCGTAGAACACGCCAAGGAGCCGCAGCTCGAAACTGCAGTCCGTTTTCACACTTAGGGGTTGATTCTATAAATGGCACCTAAATCGGCTGGTGCCCTCCCCCCCCCCCCAAAAAAAAAAAAAGGCACCAGCCACGCATCAAGCACACTTGGGCGCCATTTACAGAATCGCAGCTAGCGGAGGCTATGTATAAACTTAGGCGCCTGAAATGTAGCCGAGGGCTTTAAGGACCTACTTTTCAGGCACCTAAGTTGACAGAATATCGCGCTTAGTGGTGCCAACGTCACGCTCTACCCATAGAAATGCCCACTATATAAATAACTTAGGGCTCCTTTTATGAAGGCGCGTTAAGGCCTTAGTTTTTTGGCTAGCGCACCTTCGTAAAAGGAGCCCTTAGGCGTTAGGCACAGCTAAGCACCATGTGATACATAAACATAGAAACATAGAAGATGACGGCAGAAAAGGGCTATAGCCCATCAAGTCTGCCCACCCTACTGTCCCTTCCTCTTAAGTCTATACCTAGTGACTATTTATTCAGATTGACTCTCTTAGGGATCCCCTATAGGCATCCCATTTATTTTTAAAGTCCCATTTATTCTTAAAGTCCAACACAATGCAGGTCTCGATCATCCCATCAAGTCTGCTGACCCATCCTCTTAAGTCTATAACTAGCGACCGATGTTTCAGTTCGACCCTCGTAGGGATCCCACATAGGTATCCCATTTATTCTTAAAGTCTAGTACGCTGCTGGCCTTGATCACCTGCGCTGGAAGCTCATTCCAACGGTCAACCACTCTTTCTGTGAAGAAATGCTTCCTGATATCGCCATGAAATTTCCCGCCCCTGAGTTTGAACGGATGCCCTCTAGTGGCAGAGGGTCCCCTGAGAAAGAAGATATCATCTTCCAACTCGATACGTCCTGTGATGTATTTAAATGTCTCAATCATGTCTCCCCTCTCCCTACGTTCTTCTAGAGTGTAGAGCTGTAGTTTGTTTAGTCTCTCCTCGTACGAGAGACCTTTGAGCCCTGAGATCCTCCTGGTGGCCATCCGTTGAACCGACTCGATTCTAAGTACATCTTTACGGTAATGTGGCCTCCAGAATTGTACACAGTATTCCAGATGAGGTCTCACCATGGTGCTTATCTTTTTATCAAATCAGATAGGTGCCTATCGCCCAAATGAAATTTGTATTTTAGCAATTACTGAGCCTATTAATGGTATTTTATTAATTCATTTATTTATTTATTTATTTGAAACATTTATTACTCACAACCATCCAACAATTCTGAGCAGTACATAATTAAAATAGTGTCCCAAACTATGAAAATTATACTAAACCAGCACTATATAAATTTTCTGGGCATTTATCAATAGAGCTCCTCAAAGAGAAGAAACCCCCAATTCAGGAATCTTCCCGTATCAAATACCCTGAGTGCTCTGCGCTGCTCCCGATGCTCATAGGAACTCTAGGAGCGTCGGGAGCAGCGCAGAGCATTCGGCGCACCAGCCAGCACTAAAAACCACATTCACGGGTTTTGTAAAAGGGTGGGGTAAAGAATAAAGGGCCCCATCATCTAATAAAAAAGATGATGTTAACCTGTATGAAGAGTTCCATTTTTCCCTCAAAGAAAAAAACTACATGATTTTATCACATTAATGGATAAACAAATTATCAAGCATAAAATTGCTTTCAGAAAAATACATTCAACTAATTTGCAAATAATTGTCGTGTGCTGTGACTTTACGACTTTGACTTTTGAAGTAAAAGCAGCCCTCCAGTAATGATGATAATCCAGTTGAAAGCAGTTGTCACCTTCTAATTTTCTAACCCCCCCCCCCCAAAAAAAAAAAATGATAGCTTTGGGAACTCAAGACCCTGTCGCTCTGTCTGAGCACTGGCTAAAAATGTGATGAGGAGTGGGAAACAGACAGGTCACTTGTTTACCCAAGCAAAAATCATCACGCTTCCAGATGCCAGCAGACGGGGGCAGGCAGGTCACCGCCTTCACAAATTTCTCATTCTCTCCCCAAATTTCTCATTCCCTCCCGTAGGGAGAGGGGAGACATGATTGAGACATTTAAATACATCACAGGACGTATCGAGGTGGAAGATGATATCTTCTTTCTCAGGGGACCCTCTGCTACTAGAGGGCATCCGTTCAAACTCAGGGGCGGGAAATTTCATGGCGACATCAGGAAGTATTTCTTCACAGAAAGAGTGGTTGACCGTTGGAATGAGCTTCCAGCGCAGGTGATCGAGGCCAGCAGCGTGCTGGACTTTAAGAATAAATGGGATACCTATGTGGGATCCTTACGAGGGTCGAACTGGAATATCGGTCGCTAGGTATAGACTTAAGAGGATGGGTCAGTAGGGTGGGCAGACTTGATGGGCTATAGCCCTTTTCTGCTGTCATCTTCTATGTTTCTAATCCGTCACATAGGCTGAGCATTTCTAGACTATCGCTGAGAAGAACCTAGAATCTCAGGACTGGCATCTTCTTTAATGAAGCTGGATGGAATTATGATTGATGTAGACCAGGGGTAGGGAACTCCGGTCCTCGAGAGCCGTATTCCAGTCGGGTTTTCAGGATTTCCCCAATGAATGTGCGTTGAAAGCAGTGCATGCAAATAGATCTCATGCAGATTCATTGAGGACATCATGAAAACCCGACTGGAATACGGCTCTCGAGGACCGGAGTTCCCTACCCCTGAGTAGACATTAAAAAACAAAACAAAACAGAAGAAAGAAGAAATTTGTCTCACAATACAACAATGCAAACAAACATAAAGAGGATCAACCCAACGGTTACTTTATTAATGCAAATAATAAGAAGACATCAAAGTCTTAAGTAGCACTTTTGTCAGCCTAAGAACATAAGAATTACCATACTGGGACAGACCGAAGGTCCATCAAGTCCAGTATCTTGTTTCCAACATGTGGCCAACCCAGGTCCCAAGTACCGTATTTGCCGGCGTATAAGACGACTGGGCGTATAAGACGACCCCCCAACTTTTACAGTTAAAATATAGAGTTTGTTATATACTCGCCATATAAGACTACCCCTTCTTCCGCACACCTTCTGCACAACAAATAAAACTTAAAAGAACATCAGAATTTATTTCAACAATTTTAATTAATTCACTAAAGCTGAATAGAACAATAAACCCATGGGAGCTGCCATGCTATTTGTTTTCTAAACTGTTAACCAAACTGAAACTGTCAATGATAGAAGGAAGATAACACATAGAGGGAGAGAGCAAGTGCCGGGCAAGTCCCTAGCAAGTTTGCTGGCATGACAGTTTCCCTTTAAAAGCCTTCAAAAGCCTCCTGTTCGCCCCCGCAACTTCCTTAAGGGCTAGACTCCACACACGGCCGCATGTGCGAGAGACGTAGTAAAGAGAAAAGGGGTGGGGCCAGAGCGCCGCTGCTTCCCGCTGCGCAGGATGAAGGAGATGGCACCCTTGTCACACTGATGTCCCGCCGTGGCCCCGCTGATGTCCCGGCAGGTTTACTAGTACCGTAAGCACCGTAAGGAGGTAAGGAAGGAGATGTTAGGGCATGTAAAGTAAGGGCATGTAAACAGTACCCGGCGTATAAGACGACCCCCGACTTTGGGGAGGATTTTAAGGTACTGAAAAGTCGTCTTATACGCCAGCAAATACGGTACCTAGCTAAATCCCAAATAGTGCAACAGATTTTTTGCTGCTTATCCTAGGAATAAGCAGCGGATTTCCCCAAGCCTTCTCAATAATAACCTCTGGACTTCTCTTTTAGGAAATTATCCAAACCTTTTTTTAAACCCCACTATGCTAACTGATTTCAGCACCTCCTCCGGCAACAAATTCCAGAGTTTAATGGTGATAGATTCATATTACATCCTGTGTCATCCCCAGTGTCTTAACATTTATGGACAATTTGAATGATGAGCGTATCTGCTCCTTTGGTTGGAGCTGCCTCAAGCAAAATCTATATAGCTTGATTTTGTTATTAAAGTTCCAAATAGTATTGATGGCATGTTAGAAGTTAGTTCAGCAGTAGACTAGCAGTGGTGGAAAAGCCAGTGTGTTTCCTTAAATATGCTCTCATAGATTTCAGTTAGTCCAACAAACAAGTACTCTTCCATGCATAGAAAGAGTTTTGTTCACTGTTAGTTGGATGTCAGATTTCAAATTAAAGCTGAATATGGAAAAAACAAGATTCTCTGTAATAATAATAATAATTTTATTTCTTATATACCACCAAAGCCATAGTAGTTCGAGGCGGTTTACAACGAAGAAGGGCTGGACAATCAGCGAAAATGGGACAATGGTACAATCAGAGAAAATAGGTGGCAGAGAAAAATGGAACAAACAGAGAAAATAGGAACAATCAGCGAACAGTGGTACAATCGGTGAAAAAAATGGTACAATCAACGAAAATAGGTACAATCAGAGCAAAAAATGTTACAGGGAAGAAGGTCAAGACAATCTGCGTAAAGGATCAATCCAAGAATGTAGGTATAACAAAGGGGTACAGTGGAAGAGGGGATGTAGGTAAAAAAAACAGGGGGTGCAAACAGCGGGTGAAGATGCGGTTTAAAGGGAAGCAGATTAAAGGGAAACGGGACATGGTGAGAAAGAAGGGGCCAGGGTAGGGCGTAGGGGTCATAGGGCGTGAATCGGGTGAAAAGATTAGATTTTAGTAGTTTCCTGAAGTTTAAGTAGGATGAAGTGCGTGAGATGATGTGGGCCAGCCAATTATTGAGCTGACCTGCTTGGAAGGCAAGAGTTCGATTTAGATATCTTTTGTAACGGCAGGCCTTTAGGGTAGGTTAGCTAAACAGGTGGGTTCTACGTGTGAGTTTGGATGGGCGGTCTAGGGCAAAATGGGATACCAAGTAAAGGGGGGCCGAGCCAAGGATGGATTTGTAACAGAAACAGGCGAACTTGAATTGTAGCGTCTTTAAGTTTAAAGACGAAAGAATGGTTTTGAATGGGACTGTTTATTCAATTGTTCCTACTATTAGAATTCGGAGAGCGCTGTTAGGTGCCATCGACTCATGTTCGACTCCTAGTGACTCGATGAACATCATCTTTTCTTCTGCACAATATAAGTTCGATGTCGCCATTGTCACATCAAACATGATCCTCCGCCTCCAGCATGGCCCATCCGCTGCTACTCCCATCTGGGAGAGCTGCTCAATAGAAATCGGACAATGACCTCCCAGGTTGAGTCCATTGTTCGGAAGGGTTTTTCCATGTTATGGAAACTCAGGTCTTTGAGATCATATTTTGATATACTTCCATTCCAATTTTTGGTGCAATCGTTAGGGCTTAGTGTTGTAGATTATTGCAATATTATCTATTTAGCTGGGTATGACAAATATTTTTGAAAACTGCATATTATACAAAACTCTGCAGTACGACTAATTTTTATTTTGACAAAATTTGACCATGTTACACCATATTATCAGAAACTACACTGGCTTCCTGTTGAGGCCCAGAGTACTATTTCAATTTGGCTGCATATATTATAAAGCCTTGTATGGCTTAATACCGCTCTCTTCTTGGTTGGGCTGAGAACTTTTCGGCGAACCCTCGTATGTAACACTAAAATGCAAGGTTGCAAATTGCGAAATAACCTTGAAAATGGAATGCTTTTTAAGATACCTTTTTTATGATTTTTAAAATATTTTTTGCAATATACAGCTTTGCATTTTTTTGTGATACATACTAAATAAGTTTTTACAATGCTGCGGTATAAATTTAAGATATGGATTAATAAAATGTTTGGAGATAGTAAATTACTGTAGACAGATAAGGATTTGGTGATAGGCCCCCTTTTGGCTGAAAGAGTTACTCTATTAGAGCTGCATGTAACCTGATGGTCCAAGCTACTGCTTTGTTGTTCTAAGTGGATTAGAAAATTCTATATCATGTTGGAATATTTCTGTGTTTGATTGCTGTATCCCCTCTTGTGCAAAATTTATGTGATCTGCCATGGACTCATAAGGGCTATGGCGGAATACAGTACTAGATAGAATCAAAGGTTCCCTTAAAAGTTTTCTTTATAGAGATGCCTTCGAAACCTAGGTTTACAGATTAGGACATAATCGTATCGTTTATATTTTCTATCATTTAATTTTCTGACAATCTTTTATTTATATGCATACTTCTACTTTAATTCTTACTCCTCCCTATTGTTTTAACCATATATGTTTATCTTGCGCTATAACCATTGTAGTTCTTCTCCCTTCCCAGCTTGTACCAGTCTAGTATTGTACGTCTATTCGAACTTGTCCATGTATTTTATTGTCC
The DNA here is from genome assembly GCF_902459505.1 of Geotrypetes seraphini. Taxonomy (NCBI): domain Eukaryota; kingdom Metazoa; phylum Chordata; class Amphibia; order Gymnophiona; family Dermophiidae; genus Geotrypetes; species Geotrypetes seraphini. Next base: position 6,508,945 of record NC_047101.1, on the reverse strand, counting down.
CCTCCCCATTGTAGTATTGTAATTCGCTTAGAAATATTTGATAAGCATGTGTATCAAATTTTAAATCAAACTTGGAATGTAATGTTTGGTCTAGGTTTTTTTTACTTCCAACTGAAAGAGCAGAAGGAAAAATGCTGGGTTCAGTCAAAAGGATTCCCTTTTTCTTCAACTGAGAGGTTCTGTTTAGATAGATGACTATGTTATATGCATATTATTACTATGAATTATAGAAACAGTAACAAGAAGCAGACAGCCATCAGATACGCATCAAATAACTTGATATTTTCCTGAGAGTTAAAACCTTTTATTTTATCCCCCAAACTGAATTCATTCAAAATTGCCTTCACCTAATCTGTGCATGAAACATCTGGAAACCAAAACCTGCTACATATTTAACTGAAATATAATGTATATCTGAAAGAAGCAGAATCGAAGAAATGTTCATTAAATCAGGGCTTTGACTGCCACCGGCGCAGTCCTTTCAATTACATTTACAATTTGTTTTCCTTCTTAAGTTTTAGATCACAGCTGTTTTAGCTGGGAAATCAGGCTTGAGGGCTGCACAGAACACCATATGCTATATGTGAAATGAGGGCATCAGATGAGCGGCATGCCATCCTGCCGCTCTCTCAGCATGCCCTAATGAAACAACTCATCATGTTCCAGAGAAGCCATGAAGACCTCTGCTCTGCTTCCCGCCTCCGAAGTCCAAGATGCCAGTACAGTGGCGGCATTAAAAATTCCAAGAGCCGGCAAGAACAAGATTGAGATTAAGTGTAACTCTCAAAACAGACATAATCAAAAAAGCTGGAAAATAAGTCTTACTTCGCTGTGGCTGAGAAAATGAAGGCGGGGGTCTGATTGCCAAAGTGACATGCAGATGGCAGAGCATGATTAAGAGGACAGCAACATAATCTTGTGTTGTAAATTTTGAATGAGAAAAGTCACCTATGAAATTTTGCATATTTCAGTGGTTCCCAACCTTGTCCTGGAGGACCCCCAGGCCAGTTGGGTTTTCAGAATAGCCCTAATGAATATACATGGAGCAGATTTGCATGCCTGGTACCTCCATTATATGCTAATCTCTTTCATGCATATTCATTAGGGTTATTCTGAAAACCCAACTGGCCTGGGGGTCCTCCAGGACAGGTTTGGGAACCACTAACTTAGGGGACTGCTATTATATCACAAAATTCCATTTTATGTATATTTATTTGGAAAGTGCTGTATATTAAGTTTTCAAATAAATAAATATATATAAAAAAAGAAAAAGCAAATCTAAAATATGCAATCATATTAACAAACAAACAATGCATGCATTACATACAGATACTAAACCTAAGGATTTCTTAAAAGACTTTGAAAACCTTAATGTATCTGCCACAGAAAAGTGTAGTTACTTACCTGTAACGTAGGTTCACCATGGACAGCAGGATAGTTGGGCCCGATCCAGGCAGGTCCGACGAATTCTGGAAGATAAAATATGCAGATGGGGGCAATCGGAGGAACGCTCCCATCTGCCTGCACGGATCGCTGTTGTGCGATCCGCGTGCATGCGCAGACCATCTGTAGATGGTCTGCGCATGCCCATCTGAGACGCAACCCTTTTTTTTTTTTTACTTTAAACTTTTTAGTTTTTAGCCCTTTGAGCCCGTGGTTTTAACCTGCTTTAAACACGCGGGTCAAAACTACGGGCTCACAGGGCGGGGAAGGGTAGGAGAGATTCGGGGAAGATCAGGGCAGAGCAGGGCGGCATGCGGGGCGAGCAGGCAAGAGAGATTGCAGAGCAGGGTCGAGAGTAGGGCTTCCAGTCGTAAAGACGTTTTCGACTGGTCCCCAGCAGTCGCTTCTTCAGTTGATCAGCCAGCCCAGTCAGATCGGATGGATTGTGTTGTGAATTGCGTCCCTGCCTACTTTGCATGTGTTTCACCTCATTTGCATGCACGGATTCCAAGCGGATCGCAGGAGAGATAAGTGAGTCAGGCCGGAGGGAAATTTGCTCGTAAAGGGGCTGCATACCGATCGGTACACGATCGGTTTGCTTTGTGAACCTAGCCCTTAATAAGATGTCATGAGTCCCAGCTTCCTGTTCTGGTGGATAAAAAAAAGAAAAGATGAACCTGGCTTCTTTTAAAACTAGTGAATACCTAGTAGAAGCCTACTTCATAGACGGGTCAATTATTACAGGTTTACAGGTATTACAGGTTGAAACGAAAAATTAGCTGTCCCGCTTATCCTCCCTGATCTGCTTGAGAATTAAGCTGGTTCTTTTATCAGGCATTTCCTGTGTGGCTTTCGTCTGCAAATATTAACACAATTTCTGCTGCTTCCAAAACCAAATTAAGAAACGGCATGAATGTTTGATGAATCTGCTTGCTGTTCTGTGGCATAATGGGTGTCAGGAGCTTCTGCGATTGCAGACAATGCTGCTGATTTTCTAAAGATGGCTAAAAGGGTGCAGGTGTGGGGTTTCTGCACCAGCGCGGGTGTTCAGCAAACACTTTGCCGCGCGCTGATTATTGCGGCTAAAGCTGGAGCAACTAATTTCACAATGGAATCTTTCGGAGGCATTGTCAAAGCAGGTGTGGCACTTGAAAGTCTTTGGTGGTGTGAAAATTAAAACAGCTCGCAGGTGGCGGCAGCCAGGAAATGCAGAGTAATGAGAAAGCGAAGGAGCAGATCCGGGGATTTTTTTTATTTTGCAAACCTAAAAAAAAAAGTTAGCAAAAAAGCAGTGAACAGTTTTGAGAATCTTCACGCTGAATTTCGCTGACATGACAGAACGGCATGGTGCAAACCAAGGCATCCCCCATATTGTGTTAAGCACGACCTTTCAACTCCCTTGTGGGCTCCTTGAAAAAGTTCCACGTCGGGACCCGTGAGACTCTATAAGCTAAGTCATAATGTGATTTTTTTTTTAAAGTTTTTTTACAATAACTTATGGTATTTATTAATTGAAAAATTCACACTTTGATATAAATTATTATAAAATATTCCATTGGGTGGTGGGTTTGGCTATAGGGGCTTCGGTCCTTGGCTGAATTACACCATTTATGTCAACAGCCACTTAACTGGAGATCTTCAGTTGGTTGGGTTTAAGGATTTGGCCCGATCGGTCCCGATCCGGGCAGGTCCAACGAATTCTGCAAACTTAAATTTGCACAGATGGGGGCGATCAGAGGAATGCACACATCTGCCTGCCCAGATCGCTGGTGTGTGATCCACGTGGTGACATTTCCGCTCCCCGAGACGATCATGTCAGAGTAAAACCCCATAGTAAACCCTTTGACCAAGACCAGAGACTGACTGAGAATGATCAGGCAGGAGATCCTGAAAGCAGAGCTGCCTATCCTGAGCCATCTGAGCCTGAGCAGGAGCCAGAATAGCTCCGTGTCCTAGTAAAAAACCCAGCTCCCTTAGGAGATTTAATCAGGCTCCCAGTTGCATTCTGCCCAGCAACCTAGGGGGGAGCCAAAGAGCACAAAAGCTAGGAACGCAGACACCTAGAACAGGGAGTGGCACAATCACTCTTAAGCAACTCTCCAAGGCAGTAAGGCAGGCTGCACATGAGGACCTGGCAGAGAAGGTTCTCCGGGCCAGGCAAAGGCCAGACCTCGCACAGGAGCCGATGGAATGGGAGGATTCCATTGACCAAGAGTCAGCAGAGCAGTTGGGTGTTCCAGAAAACATGGACACGGCTGAATGGGTGCTGCCTGGAGCTGAGAACGTGGAAGCCGTGGATGTCAGCTTGGCAGTCTCTCACTAAGGACTGGAGGTACTGGTTTCCATAAGGAGATAGTTATTGGGACTGTTTGTTTTGGTATAAAAGTTTTGGTTCTACTGAAAAACCAAGCTGAGAGCAGTGCTGCAGCAGCATTAATTACATTGCTGCACTCCAGGTGTGCAAAAGCCAGGGGAAACTGAAAGGAGTTTTCTTTTGGGCTTGTGGAGCAGTTTCCCTGTTTCCTATTATACTCCAAGGGACTTTCAGAATTGGGGTAGGATCCCCGAAGATCTAAGGGTTGGGATTCTGCGGGAGCTTGTTAAAGCAATTTAAGAAAGGGGAACCAGCAATTTTGTTACCCAACAGGGGAAAGGACTGTAGGGTCATGAAATGGTTAACTGTTGTTTAAAATATTGCTCTGGTCTACATAGCTGAAGAAAGTGTACAATCTATTGACTTCATCTGCCTAAAATGTATGTCCCTACCTTACCACATTGTAAGCTGAATAGATAAGAGTTTGAGCCATGATGTACCCTGCCCTTCTGTACATTTAACATTTAGAACTGTAAGAGTTAGATAAGTGACCTGCTAATGTGAGCTTAGGACCAATAATAATTGTAGAAAAGTTATAGAAGTAACAAATGAAAATTGTAGTTCTTGCATATATTAGTTTGCAAAAAGGGCATAAAAGTCTGTGTATTTCCTATTTCTGACACTCTAGTAGGCAGGCTATTAACTGCACTAGAGTCCCGGCATGCTGTGAATAAAATTTCTTGTACTTTCTTCACGCCTCTGACTTTGTGTGTCCAAGTGACCTTTCAGGACTGCAGAGGTGCCATTGCTGGAAAATATCAAAAGACTGCAATACTGCATTTTCGTTCTCTTCATGTTTGAAATTTGTTTTGCAATGCAGTATATGACAATGCCTGGTGAAGAAACAAAACTGTATGATTTAAAGTCCAGGACTAAAGGATAGTGTTGAGAACTGTTCCTCTTTGGACTGTATTATTTTTGGTTTTCTATTTTTTTGATAACCAATTAAATCTTTGACTTTTTGGTTTGAATTGGCTTTCGCTGGTGTTTATTATAGCGAAAACAAGGTATTGGACATCAGTAAGGTCTCCCACGTTGGGAGCCACGCCAGTTTGGCAAATGTTAATTGTGTGGACTCGGCTGCATCCCTCCCCCACCGGCTTAGTAAGCTGAGATGGAAAGCCTGTTGTTTCAAAGGCGAGTGCAGTACTTTGGACTGTACTAGAGGAACTTTTGATAAGTTAAACTTAAAGATTATGCAAGTTGGATGCTATAGTTCTGTGATGGACTGTGAATTTATTTAAGAAAGCCAGACCGGGACACTTACTTGTGGAAAGGCAGAGGCCCGTGAGTTTTCTTAAGGCCTCTTATTTTTTATTTTGTATGCAAGCCTGTTTTGGGAAGCAATACCCTACACTGACAGCACTGTTACTTCAAGGGTGCTGTCTTATTTAAAGCTTGCTCTCTTTCAGAACTCCGGGTTTGATGTTCTTTTGTTCTTGGGGATTATTTATTACCCTGATATTAATGCCAGCAGGACCCTTCTACCTTAGGAAGGCACAAAAATTCTCAGGACAATTCTTTTGCACACTGCCCGGTAGCCAGTCTGACAACCTAGTACCGGGGGTGTGACAACGTGCATGAACAGACCATCTGCTTTCCCTGCAGATGGTCTGCGCATGCGTTTTGTATCCTTTTTCTTTTCTACTGGGGGGGGGGGGGGTGTTTCCCGGGCCCTGACTCTCCTGCTCCTGTTATCTCCAGCGGCGGCAGCCTCTTCCCTACAGTGCCAGCCCGCGGGTTTAAAGCGGGGCTGCACTGCGGCGTGCAGGCCCACTTTAAACCCGCGGGCTCGCACTGCAGGGAAGGCAGCAGAGATCCGTCTGGGCGGCGAGAGGAGCTATTTCAAATTGTCAGGGAGCCAAGAGGCACCGCGAAAGACCCGACGTATGCAAATAAGTGATCGTTTTAGTTTTGTATGCAAACAGCATTATAGCGAAGAAATGAGTTCACGGCCGCTACAACTTCAAATTCTTATCATCCGATGCCCCGTAATATCATTTCGCTTTCAGAAGAGATGCAGAACAGATACAGATAGCGCTGTCTTTTTCATCGCAGCTGAGAGAAAAAGCAGAATTGATAACAAGAGTTCACGAAGTTGCCCTCGTAATTGTGCTCTGCTTAAAGTCACTCTGATCTACTCCATAGCCAATATAAACGTACCCCACATTCACCTTACAAATCGAACTTCTTTTTCTGTGTTATCAAACCTGACAGTTACTGAAGTGATGCAAAAATCCCTCAGGTGCTAGAAGGCACCTTTTTGATTTCTGACTTTGGTTCAAGCTCTTTTCTGTCTAAAGAAAAATTGACCATCTGGGGGTTTGTTAGAGCACAGTCTCTGGTTGCACCAGTGATGTCTTCATTTTGGAAAGCCTAACAAAGGACCCTGTCCTCAAAGGCATTCTGTCAGAAGTAGCAGCAGACCATAGAGCCCTACTTGCCAGACTGGCTGAGCCAATTGGTCTTAAGTCTCCATTGGCTACCCGGCTGCAATGAGGCGCGGCCTAGGGGTAGCAGGCAGTTTTACCAACTTACCAGGCAAGCAAGTTCTTTGCTGATGACTCTATATAGAAGATGTGGGAGCCACAATTTACCTAAGCAAATCTAGACAATAATACTAGTGCTGTACAGAAATACAGTATTCTCCCGATATTCGTGGGGGTTCCTGGAACGGAACCCCCGCGGATCTTGAAAAACCACGAATACGGCTTTTAGCGGGGAAGACAGGAGAGGGCAGCTTTGACACGCAGCTCCTGATTGGTGAGGCCCGACTTTAGTGCAGGAAGAGGCTGTCGGAGCTTACCATGAGTGATTTCCTTCACTCGCCGGCGCTCTGGCTGCTCTCTCCTGCCCATTCGGAAAATACCGCGAATGACTGAGATTCCGAATCGCCAACCGCAAATGACCGGGGTAACGCCGTAGTTTCAACCAAAAGCTCAGGGTGGTTTACAATTTAAGAAGAACAAAACACAAAATAGTATAATACTGTACAATCACATAATAGCAATATAAGATAAAAAAAAATCATAAAAATGAAAAAAATAACTAATTATAAAAATTCCTAAGTCAAGGCACCTAGCTAAATCGAAAATAATCATATTCAAGATGTAATTCTAACAGCAATATATTCCATACTCCAGGAATAATTTCCAGAAACAACTGTTTACTGTAAAATTGACAATTCTTTACATAGCTAAAAGTCTGCACAGGGATAATAATAATAATAATAATTTTATTCTTATACACCGTCAAAGCCATAATAGTTTGGGGTGGTTTACAGTAAGAAGTGCTGGACAATCAGTGAAAAAATACAAATCACCAGAATACATATATACAGAATAAAAATAAAATAAACAATGAATCCTTAGGTTACAAATCGATCAAACAATTGTGTTTTTATTGATTTTCTGAAACTAAAATAGGATGGGGCGTGCATGATAGTATTACCCTACCAGTCATTCAGTTTACCTGCCTGGAAAGCAAGAATTCTGTTTTATAACGACGTCTTTATTGTTGGGTAAGTAAACATATGGATTCTACGTGTAGGCCTGTTAAAGCAATTCTCAAAAAAGTGAGGGACCAAATACGCAGGGGCCAAGCCAAATATTAGTTTAAAGCAAAAACAAGAAAATTTAAACAAAACTCTTGCTTCCATCGGCTGCAGTGTAATTTTTGATAATAGGGACTAAAATGTTCCCATTTTTTCATACAAACTGCCAAATTTTGAATAACTCGGAGTCTTTTAAGAGTTTTCTTGAATGTTCCCAGGTAAATAATATTGCAATAGTCAAGGATGCTTAAGATGGAAGCTATAACCAGCAAATGAAATGATGCTACATCAAAATATTTTTTAATGGTTCTGGGTTTCCATAGGACCGAAAAACATTTTCTGACTAACAAGTCCGTGTGTTCTTCTAACGCAGGGGTGTCAAAGTCCCTCCTCGAGGGCCACAGTCCAGTCGGGTTTTCAGGCTTTCCCCAATGAATATGCATGAGATCGTTTTGCATGCACTGCTCTCATTGTATGCTAATAGATCTCATGCATAGTCATTGGGGAAAGCCTGAAAACCCGACTGGATTGCGGCCCTCAAGGAGGGACTTTGACATCCCTGTTCTAAGGTAAGATGTCGCTCCAATGGCACTCCCAGGATTTTTATGGAATTGTCGATAGGAAAATCCTGACCATTCGAAGATATCAGCAAAAGGTGTGGTTTTAGCTGTCGTAAGGGGGGGCTTGGTTGGGTCAAGAGGAGAAGTAACACACGTTGCATGTTTCGTAGTAAGGGGGGCGGGGGGCAAACTGCCCCAGGTGCTGTCTGGGTGAGGGTGCTGGCGAACCTTGCTCCTTCCCTCTCCTCCCCCACCAGATCTGCACCTTCCCTTCCTTCGCACCGTACCTCTATCTTATCGCTGACGTGGGCAGCAGCTCCAACCTGTTGGCTCTCCCTCTGATGTCACTCTGATGTCCTAGGAAGTGGCATCAGAGGGCGAACTGATGCGGGCAGCGAGATGCTGATGCTGATCATGCCGGTGAAGTTAAGAGGTACGGGGTAGGGAAGGAACAGGGGTGGGGGAGCCTTTGCTACACCACTGTCTGCCTCTATCTAATTTTTGTTTCAGAATGTGCAAGAGAGGAGCATGAGTATGAATGGAGAGTTCTAGAATAGAGAGATCTGAGTGAGTCTGACTTTACTCTTTTACTAAGCAAAACCTGAATCCTTCAGTACATAGTTACGAGGGGGGGGGGGGTCTGAAAAGTTCTCAACCCAACCAAGAAGAGAATGACGTGGAGCCGTGAAACTTACAAGTTATCCCATATTTTTCATGACGCTTTTTGTTTCATTTCCTATCACTGAAACGAAAAGTGTCCCGAAAAGTGTGGAATAACTTGCAAGTTTCACGGTTCCACGTCATTCTCTTCTTGGCTGGGCTGAGAACGTTTTAGCAGCATCAAACAAAAGTCATAATTAGGGAAAGATGTTTCCCTCAAAGTTTAATTGTGAATTAAAAAATATCCCTTCCCTCCCAGACCCCCCCCCCAAAAAAACCCCAACATATTTACACATTAACCAAAATGATACAATAAAAAGCTTTGGAAACTGAAATGCAATTTTGTGTATAGAAGAGGATGCGGAAAAGTTCTCAGCCCAACCAATCAGCTTCCTAAATTCTGAGCGTTATTTCGCTACTATAGCTGAAAAGAGGGTTATCTTATGTCGTTAAGTGCCAATTTGCAGCAACGAAATTCTATGTTTCTTTGTTTGCTTTTTTTACATTGTTTCAGATCATTAATTGAACCATATCCACGTCATTCTCGTCTTGGTTGGGCTGAGAACTTTTCAGCACCCCTTCGAAGTGTGAAGAGTTTCAGCCTCTGATAACCAGAGCTGAGATTGTGATGTCATAATGCCTCATTCCACCAATAAGAGCCAGCCTCATCAGTGATGTCACAATGGCTTGATTGTCCTATACTTGGCTCACTTTTATTACATACGAAGGGGTGCTGAAAGGTTCTCAGCCCAATCAGCCAATTTCCTAAATTCTGAGCGTTATTTCGCCACCGTAGCTGAAAAGAGGGTTATTTTATTTCATTAAGTGCTAATTTGCAGAAATGAAATTCTGTGTTTTTGACATTGTTTCAGATCATTAATTGAACCATATCCAAGTCATTCTCTTCTTGGTTGGGCTGAGAACTTTTCAGCAGCCCCTGTATCAAACAAAAGTCATAATTAGGGAAAGATGTTTCCCTCAAAGTTTAATTGTGAATTAAAAAATATCCCTTCCCTCCCAGCCCCCCCCCCAAAAAAAAACCCAACATATTTACACATTAACCAAAATGATACAATAAAAAGCTTTGGAAACTGAAATGCAATTTTGTGTATAGAAGAGGATGCGGAAAAGGTCTCGGCCCAACCAACCAGCTTCCTAAATTCTGAGCGTTATTTTGCCCCTGTAACGGAAAAGAGGGTTAATCTTATTTCATGAAGTGCCAATCTGCAGAAACAAAATTCGCTGGTTTTGATATTGTTTCAGATCATCGATTGAGCCCTATCCACGTCATTCTTTTGGCTGGGCTGAGAACTTTTCAGCACCCCCCTCAATTCAACATCATTGCTTAATCAGTAAGGAAATGAGTTAATATTAATTTGTGGGAGGATTAATCATTTATATGGCAGATGAATAAAGATGAATCATAGCTCAATTATTTAAGGAGGAATTTTAATTAGTTTAGTTAATATTTTAATTGAAATATGTTAATGAAGAGATTTATAATAATCACTTTTTGGGGCTGAGGAAAGATATTTCAACAAAACTGATGGAAATTTTCAAGAGAATTCTGCCGTTTTTCCAGACCACCACAGTCAATGACTCTACAACAAAGCAAATTGGAAGAAGGTTGTACTGAATGGGTTGATGTCTTCCATTGAACAAAACATTTTGGTGCTTATTTTCAGAGACTTTTTTTTCATGGTTTTGTACATGCAAATACTGGCACCTGGGCCAATCAGAGCCTTAGGCCCATCCCCAGATGCATTGGAGAGGAGCCTAAGGCTTTGATTGGCCCAGACACCTAAGGCCCCTCCCATAGGTGGGGCCTTAAACAACTTGGGCCAATCAGAACCTTAGGCCCCTCTCAGTGCAACCAGAGAGAGGTCTAAGGCTGTGATTGTCCCAGACACATAAGACCTCACCCATAGACCTAAGCTGATCAGAGCCTTAAACCCTTCCCGGCGCATCCCAGGATGCACCGGGGAGGGGAAGGCCCACCATTTTGAAGAGGCAGGCCTACTGACCAAAGGGAGTAGGTATCCTTCTGGTGAGCCATCATATATAAGGTAAGGGGGAGGGAGCATTCCTTGGCAGCGGGAAGGAGTGGGCATCTCTTCCAGTAACATGAGTTAGGCACCTACCAGCTAAGTAATTTTTTAAAATTGTTCTTAAATTGCTTTTTAATGGAACTTTTCAATTAATTCCACAAATTCAGAAGGAAACCCTGTTGAACAAAATTACAGTAAAGTATGTGTTATGCCAGCAGGTATGAAAGTATACTTCGTAGCACAATTCAGCAAAATGTTTAATAACTAAATCAAATGAGCCTCAGAGCCTGAAGCTATCCACAAGTAGCTATAGTCGGCTCTTTTGCGCTCATGCACTTATCATAGGCTCCTTTTGCAGACGGGGGAAAACAGCGCAGTAAAAAACTCAAAAGCAAACCCCACTTCCTAGGCACGGGACCTGGAAGTGACATAAGAGCGAGCCGACACCAACATGGGCTGCAAGTGGGAAAATAAAGAGGTTTGAGGGAAGGGAAGGGGCGCAAGCGTGTGGCGGGGGAGGGGGAGGTCGGGAATGAGAGGGGAAGTGGAGAGGAGGACAGGTGCCAGTGCCTCCACCAAGATGGCACCCAGGGCGGACCCCCCTCCCTCCCTTTACAACGTCACTGCCTGACACCATCCCTGGTTTAGCATGTATTAATCCGATAAATACCGCCAAACACTTCAATACCCCTTAGTTTGTTAAAGAAATACTCCATCTTGAAAATTCTCTAGACAAATTCAGGATTAAACTAAAAACGTTTTTATTCAAAGACGCATACCATAGCATTTAAATATTTCTTCTCCAACAGCCAGCAAATGAAACACGAACCGCTTTTAAGAAGCGATCTCCTCCACTGTTATCCCCTCCCCCTATCTTTCCTCTCTTTTTAAATTATTTTCTTTTTACCAATGTATTTATCAACTTTCCTCTTCCCACTCATCCTCAAGCTCAAGTCTGTACTTGTAATTTGTCCAATTAATGTTTTCACTTCTCCCCCCCCCTTTTTTTTTTTAATAATCATAATTTACTTTTAACCTTTCATTTTTAACATTGTAAACTAGCCAGGTGTCCGTCGATGGTCGGTATATTAAAACTTAATAAACTTGAAACTTGAGAAAACCAAGAACAAAACGAAACAGAAAGATTTATTGAAAACTTTACAGAAAAAGTGATCAGAAACTCTGTGGAGATGGTGATGTTCATAAGAACATAAGAATTGCCGCTGCTGGGTCAAACCAGTGGTCCATCCTGCCCAGCAGTCCGCTCACACGGCGGCCCCCAGGTCAAAGACCAGTGCTCTAAATGAGTCCAGCCTCGCCTGTGTACGTCCCAGTTTAGCTGGAACATGTCCAGGTTAGTCTTGAAACCCTGGAAGGTGTTTTCCCCTATAACAGACTCCGGAAATGTGGCCCCAACACGGTCCGTGTTTCGACAATGCTGTCTTCCTCAGGGGTCCCTAAAAGTCCTGATATGAAACCCATGGATTAAAAACTGAAACAATAGCTCTGTGCTTTTGAGGATTCCTCATCGGTGCAGAGTTACGATTCACTACTGTTTCAGTTTTTAATCCACGTGTTTCATATCAGGACTTTTAGGGACCCCTGAGGAAGACAGCATTGTCGAAACACGGACCATGTTGGGGCCATATTTCCCAACGGTTTGGGTCCTAGATATATTTTATGTGGATTGTGAATGTGTATATTTTTAAATGAAGCCTGCATCTTGAACATCACCATCTCCACAGAGTTTGCGTTTTCACCGGATTTGGGTCAATCTCTTGCTTGTTTTAGTGTGCAATCCTCAACAACGGGATGGGAGGCGTGAAACCAAAATTGTCGGGAGATGCTTGAGCTGCAGTGGAGACCAATGCAGATGCTTCGGTGGAACGCTATGTTGCCATCATCCACCCCGCGAAACATTAATCGGTGCCTCTGGTCATAGAATGTCACTTGTTTCTCTCCTCGAATAAGTGCGTGCTTCGTCACATCATCAGTCCTCTCAGCTCATACACAGGGCTACAGAAAATGGACTCTTTTCTAAGCCCTTGATGGCTTTCTTTAATGCAGTGTTTGTTTTGGGTTTTGTTTTATTTTTTTTTGGGGGGGGGGGGTTCTGCTCCACTTCACCATAAAAGAAGCCAGATTTACCCAACCCAATGCAAATCTGTCTCAAGCTACAAGCAGGAAAATCAGTGTAAGTATTTTAAAAAAAAAAGCTATCTTCCCCTTACAAAGACAAACGAGCTCTAACTGTAGAACATAAATCTCTGGGGCGAGAGAGCGAGCGAGAAAAAGCATCTTACTCACAGCGCCAATTAAAGTTCAAAGTACAAAATATATGGGACCCGTCTGCGCCAAGAGTCAGAGATTTGCATTTCCACATAAATACCCCTCTTGCCTTTTGTGAAAGGATTAGTAGTCATCACGGTCATATTAAAAAAAAAAAAAAAAGAGTCGCACAGTGCCATCTTCGTCATACCCGTGCAGAGCTGCCTTTCCAGGCAACCACCACAGAAGCAGCGGCGTCTAGCTGTTTTTTGGTGATGATATCCATCACACAAGAGGACAGAGTTCTTAGAGCTGCTGAGCAAAGGTGTCCCTCAAACATACGTACCTATAGCACTTCCACCTGGTCACAGTACGTTGCATGCCCTTATAGTAGACAGTGATAAAACGGACCCGACGCAGGCCGTGTTTCGGCTAACAAGCCTTCCTCAAGGGCCCAAACATGGATGATGAGTCTTGGATAACCGAAGCTAATTTCCAAAGCGCGTGCACACAAGGCTGCGCGAACAAGCGGACGGCTAGTCACTAAGGCACAGTTTTACTGTGTTTGACAACACATTGGAAGAAATAAACAGTTTGTTTTCCTTTGGATTGCTCCTTTTCCTGTGCAACTTTGGCTTGTTTTTTTGACTGTCTTATAGTAGACAGTCCCTGCTTCCCAGAGCTTACACTCAAAGCATGCTGTCATTGCCGAGACTTCCACACTTTGCCAGACATTCCACCTAGAATATGTTTTCATTCACAGGTAAGTCCTGCCAGGCCATATACTGTCATATATCCTCATGCACTGCCATGCTCTATTATGGGCTGCCTTACCATGCTTCGTTCTGTAAGGCGCTATAATGCACTGTCAAGCTCTATTAGTTTTCGCAGTGTCAAATCAAACTCATAACATCACCACCCCAGTTTGGGCATTTATATGTTCTTATTCAGCTAATGGGTCAAGACTTTTAACAGCTTAGGAAATGCAGAGTGAAATGACTCCATAGAAAACAATTGAAATTTGAGGCTGATAAAACATTTTGATCTCACATCCACAAACACTATCTCAAAAGGGTGGTAATCTTGCAGAATTACTGGGGGAGGTGCATATGGCATGTAATGAGTACTTAGGGCTCTATTTGTCAGGGCTGTGTACAACTATTATATTACCGCGTTCTTATATTTTTTATGGATAAAATAAATGTATTACGCTAGCGTAATAACTCACTCTGAGAACAAGATTAATGATTTTGTCCTACAATCTGAGCCTGAATTATATACCTCTCTCATCCCCACCATTTGTCTTATAATTAGGTGCTATAATAAATGTATTTGGTTAAGAGATGGGACAGTGTGGAGTAATACTATAAACACGCTTGGACTTCAGCACAAGCTGTGTTTTTGCGAGCAAATAGCTTGGCCAATGGTGTTTTGCCAAATAGAAGTTAGGTCAAGGTCCTTAAACAGACAGTTCATGGCTTTGGATTAGTCCGATTGAGTTGCAGAGTTACCCCCACGATCCTCAGACTACTCCCAGCTGAGAAGGAACAGGAATAAAACTGATGCATTATTTTAATCAAGCTCCAGCTGGTCTCCATATCCTTGTCAGGCTCACAGGACAAAGAGAGCAAGGAATTATTGTAGGTCTGCGTTTGACAGGTCTTGCAAGCAATTTAATTCATACATCATATGTAGTCTCTAGAGACTGTTGCTATGTACTGTTCATTCGACAACCATCCTCTGGACAAGGACCGATGAATCATTCAGTTGGAGGTTGGAGTATCTTGCTTGCCCATCAATCATACTGTAATGACACATATTACATGCAAATATTTTGTGAATTTTTGCTTTGAGGGCAGGGTCAGATTGGATTACTACCTGATCAATTACAAAAAGTGATCAGATTCCGTTAAAAAAACCCCCCAAAAAACAAGACTATGGAGAGCAGATAACAGCAAACTGTAAATCACTAGGGACCTATTTATCTTTATCCTTTTTTCTTTCTTTCTTTCTCTCTTTCTTTCTTTCTTTTTATTTATATCTCGCCTTTCCCAAGGTGGGTTACAACATGGCACATACATAATCAACTCTATCACTGATCACCTTAAATAGATAATAATAAATATAATATAATATATATAATAAAATTACACCATCAAACTTGCTTCAAAAAGTGCTATTAAGTGAACGCTCAGACCCACAATCTGAACTCTAGTGATTTTTCACGGAGCCAGGTGCAAATGAGACCATCCTAGCATGTTTACTGTCTCTGCCACCTGCTTCCCATTACACCTAAAAACTCTACATAGATAAGAAGATTGTTACATATCTGTATTGCATGGTGGCAAAAATTCAGCTCTGCAACTGCGCCGGGTACATTCTTAAATTCTAAACCGCTGTCATGCTCTTTCTGACACCTCCAAACTAGGTTTCACAGTTGGCTTCTTCAGGAGGGGACACTGAGGTGATAACACATAATCGATCAGACTACCACCCAGGGAAAAGAAGATCCTACCGCCACTAAGCACAAGAAGCGCTAAAATACACCCATGCAATTCTCTTCCAAACCTTATAACATTTACTAAACTTCCAAATCACAGTTTTCCGGGTAACAGGACTCCTCCACATAATCAAAACACATACACAACAATAATCACAAAAATTTCAACACATAACATAATAACGAAAGCAAACAGCATAAAATCTCAAAGACTAGGCGAGCAGCACCTACGTACAAATTAAAAAAAAAAAATGGTTCAGCTCCTATATCATCAATATACATACAAAAGAGATGCTTATGTTGATTAAAATTTGATATTCTGTGAAATCTAGCAATAGTTCTTGGCGGTTTACATAAAAATATATAGGAAACAGAAAAGAACTAGGTATACAAAATACATATAAATCATCCAATCAATTGTAGTCTAATTGCCTGAAAACCTCAGCTAGTGAATATGGTCATTTGGGAAAGAGTCAACCCCAAAGACTTGTTCAAAGAATTGTGTTTTTAATAATTTTTAAAAAAAGTTTTATGATTAACTTCAGTATGAATCAAACTTGGAAGTTGATTCCAAAGGCTAGGAGCTACAAAGTATGCCTTTTTGCAAGTCGATTCCCATCCAGATCTAGTTACCGATGGGAAGATCTACCTGTTGGTACAACCTGGCGTATAGGGAATAGTCAAAGATTGCAGATAGCTAGATTCAGAGGTACATAATGCTTTATGAGTTAAGACAAAAATTTTAAATTGAACTCTAAATACGACTGGTAACCAATAATAATGTAAAAATAATAGAGTCACCCGATCAATTCTTTTTTCATGACCCAATAACTTTAAAGCTTCATTTTGTAAAGTTTGTAATCGTCTACTATTAAATTTTGAGAGACCAGCATAAATAACATTACAATAATCTAATCTTGACACAAAGAATGCAATATATCAATGTATGAAAATCATTGTTTTCAAAAATATTTCTGTTTGTAATCACCTCGGAATATTTTTTTTTTAAAAAACCTTTTTACAACATTTGCAACCTGATCTGAAAATGTTAAATGTGAACCCACTGTTACACCTAAGTTTTGCACCTAACGTGCATTAACAGTCACAGACACCCTTCCTTAATTGCCCCCTTCCCCCATGACTAACAAAAAGGGAGAAAAAGACTATCGGTTACTTCCCCCTTTAATGTTTAAGGTCAAACTTTTTGCTGTAGGGAATAAAAACTTCAATTAGGGAACCAAAGCAGTCGGGAAAGCTTAACGGCATAAGAACATAAGAATTTGCCGCTGCTGGGTCCATAGTGCCCAGCAGTCCACTCCAACGGTGGCCCCCAGGTCAAAGACCAGTACCCTGAGACCAGCCCTACCTGCATACATTCCAGTTCAACAGGAACCCATCCAACTTTGTCTTAAAGCCGGAAGAGCGTTCCAGTTTTCTACCACTCTCTGGGTGAAGAAGAACTTCCTTACGTTTGTACAGAATCGATCCCCTTTTAACTTTAGCGAGAGCCCTCTCGTTCTCCCTACCTTGGAGAGGTTGAACAACCTGTCTTTATCTACTTTGTCTTGAATCCCTGGAGGGGACAGACTCCGGAAGAGAGTTCCAGTTTTCTACCACCCTCTGGGTGAAGAAGAACTTCCTTACGTTTCTACGGAATCTATCCCCTTTCAATTTTAGAGAATGCCCTCTCGTTCTCCCTACCTTGGAGAGGGTGAACAACCTGTCCTTATCTACTAAGTCTATTCCCTTCAGTATCTTGAATGTTTCGATCATGTCAACATCTCAAGCTTCCAGAGTTATGACTCAGAGTATGGAAGCTGTTTCTCCAGTGCCAGGCCTTACATAGCAATATTCTGGGGCCTTTGCTCTTGCTCTCAATGCTTCCATATAACCCAATAAACAGCCCAATGGCGACAACCTCACAAAGTGTCTCAAGAAACATTTCCGAGAACCTGCTTTCTAAGCAACCAGAAGATGATTATAGCCGGCAACAGAGCACAGTGCAACTAAGAAGAGAAAACAATTTCATACAGTCATAACATTACCACGGCTGCAATTATTTCCTTGGGTACTTAAATGATAACAGCATTCTAATGTGTGTTCTTGGAGTTCTTCTTTCTATGGGTTTGCCTTTTAAAAACTAATTTTGATTGTGTGATAGCTTCTTTACCTAACTAGGAAGCAGCGTAAGGGATTACTAGTGTTTCTAATGTTCAGATAATGAGGGTGGCATCGATAGAATAACATTTTCCATTAACCACGGGGAATGAGAAAAAAGCCTTTTGCCTTGGAGAATCATATCACCATCAGTTATTTTCATTTTCACAGCCAACAAATGCACATTTCCTACAGGGCATATAATTGCTATAATAAACCAATTCACTTTGAAATTTCATTTTCAAAAAGTCAATGTGACGTGGCGTTTGTATTCACGGTCTCGGACATCTTTTGCTTAATAGGCTTCTGTTAATTGAATTAATTTTGCTTGAGCATAAGCTCTAAGGGACACGTAGCAGATAATATTCTGGTCTTTAAAAGAGCCTGTCGTCTATAGGGAGAGAAATGACATTGTACTTTTATGTCATGATTCGCTGTTTAGCTGCTGTCGTCCATATATCTACGCCAGTGTAT
Organism: Geotrypetes seraphini; assembly: GCF_902459505.1. NCBI lineage: Eukaryota > Metazoa > Chordata > Amphibia > Gymnophiona > Dermophiidae > Geotrypetes > Geotrypetes seraphini. Next base: position 6,490,908 of record NC_047101.1, on the reverse strand, counting down.
CACGAACTGTGCGCCGCCCGAGATTCCAGGTGTGCTGCAAGATGCTGGGGAGGAGGAGAGGCGTTGGTCCCGGCGGACCGCCTACAGGACGTGTCTCTCATGGCGAGAGGCACATCCTGTAGGCGGTCATCCGGCACCAGCGCTTCTCCTTCTCACTGTGCCTTTTCCTTTCCAGCACCCTCTCCCTCCCCCCCCCCCCCCCCACACACACACACAAAGACACACTTGAATATAGTCTGGTGCTCTGTAACTGCCAAGAAAATTCTGAACATCCTTGAATGCTGTCCAGGCGATTTTCTCTGGCCCGACTAATAGATCTTCAAATCTCTCATCATTGATGATATGTCAGATCTGTGGATAAAAATGCCTTCCTTAATCTTGGCGTCAGTTATTAATTGCAAAGTATAACAAGAAATTGTAAAAATATACTTTTTTGTTAAAACAGTACGTGATACATAATTTTAAATGAGATTTTTGTGATCAGCAACCAAAAATCTGTAAGATATACCCAAAAGTGTTGAAGAAACAAAAACTTTATTGTATAGTGGTATCATCAGAATTGAGTGCATCCAGACTAGAGGAACAGGGATTGTGGGAATCTTCCCACCCAGGTCTACAGGACTCCCGTGGGGATCCTCCTCAGGCTCAGGGGACTCCCAAAGGGATGGAGCCAGGTTTCCTGAGGCCTGGAAAGAGAATTAGTAGAAGATAGACAAAAGCAGAAACTGGGACCAAGATGATGGAAAAACAAAATGTCCCACCAGCTACAGCAAGGGAGATGTTCATTTGGAGGGGGGCTAAGCCCCCTCTCATGGTTATGCCACCAATTGTGTTTAGTACAAAATGAAGTACTTGCTGAGTTTGTTTTGGGGTTTCCAGTTCAGTTTTGGCACATTTTTCTTATGCAACCATTAAAAATGCCTCTCTCAATTCTGCTTTAAATGATTTTGATGCTATATTGATTGATGCATTAAAAACCATTTGTGGATCTTGGAAGAACCTCTCACAAGTTACCTGTGCCAAATGGTGGAACCAGGTTTGTTTGCCCTACAGATAAGAGCCTTATATTGCCAAAAAATCCAATTCTTTTATTTCTTATAACAAGAAATGGTCGACCCTACAGTCACATGACCTAATGTCTATTCTAATTCTTTCCGATGATGTATGCATCTCTTATTTCTGTTCAACGTTATTTGTTCATATTGTATTTTATTGTTGGTTTAAATAAGCTAAGACTTTAAAAAAATCAAAACTGTTAGAAGTAATTGCTGCTTTTTATGGGGACAGGTAACTTTTATCGGGGAACGGGCAGGGATGGAGGGGATTCCTCACGGGGTTGGGCGGAGACGGAGGGGATTCCTCACGGGGTCGGGCGGGGACGGAGGGGATTCTGGTGGAGACGGGCGGGATTTCTGTCCCCGCGCAACTCTCTACCCAGATGTCTCAGTTCCAATCTTATATGAGAGGTCCTAGGATGTTCTAAGTAACCATACCCACTTTGGGTTGAGGTCTGTTAACAGCCTGCATCGAGGGGTCACTTCATAACTGGCACTGTGAATTGAGGACTCTCATTACAATTAGAGAATGACATAGGGACAAATTTTTCCCCCATCCCCACAGGAACTCATTTTCCCGTCCCAGCGAGTTCTGTCCCTGCCCCTGTCCTCATCTCTACAAGCCTCAAACACTTTAAAATCCTAAGTGTTCAAGGCTTGTGTGGTTAAGGCAGAGCTTACAAGAATGGGGCAGAGACAGCGACAGTGACAAAACTCATGGGGATGGGATGGAGAAATTGAGTTCCTGCGGGGACGGAGACAACTTTGTCCCTGTGTCATTCTCTAATTATAATTATATAATATTGCATAGAGAGAGGTATGGCTAGTAGGAAAAAGGAGGTATTGATGCTCCTGTATAAGACTCCGGTAAGACCTCATTTAGAATATTGTGTACAATTCTGGGGGCTGCACCTTCAAAAAGGTCTAAAAAGGATGGAGTCGATCCAGAGGAAGGCTACTAAAATAGTGCTTGGTCTACATCGTAAGGCGTATGGGGACAGACTTAAAGATCTCAATCTGTATACTTTTGAGGATGTTCAAGTTTCAAGTTTAAAATAAATGTTCAAGTTTCAAGTTTATTCATAGCATGATATACCGACCATCACATGTGTCTGGGCGGTTTACAATATCACAAATTAAAAAATTTAATATGAATAGATAAAATAAAATAGTATGGGATAAACCTAAAACTATGACAATTGAGACTGATTGGAAACAAGGGGATTTGGGGGGATAGGAAAGTAATTAATTACAATAATAAATAAAAATAAAGGGGGGATAGAGGGGAGGGAGGAAGCATAAGGAAAGTAGGAGAGGAGAGATATGATAGAGACGTTTAAATTCCTACGTGGTGTAAATGCACATGAGTCGAGTCTCCATTTGAAAGGAAGCTCTGGAATGAGAGGGCATAGGATGAAGTTAAGAGGTGATAGGCTCCAGAGTAATCTAAGGAAATAACTTTTTTACAAAAAGGGTGGTAGATGTGTGGAACAGTCTCCCGGAATAGGTGGTGGAGAAAGACTGTGTCTGAATTCAGGAGCGCCTGGGAAAGGCACTTGGGATTTCTCAGAGAGAGAAAGAGGTAATGGTTACTGCGGATGGGCAGACTGGATGGGCCACTTGGCCTTTATCTGCCATCATGTTTCTATGTGGACTTTGATTTTTTGTATATTGCTTTATGGTAGCCTCTAACAAGAAGGGATTTTTATGTGTTTGTTCAGTTCCAATTTCTACATTGTGTGCAAAATGGAGCTCCACATCTTGTTTTGTGAGAAACCCATAATGAAGGTCCCATAAGGACTTTCATAGCAAAGGATTTATTTGCTCTATCTGCAAAGATCTGCAGTTCAATTTGTGACTGACCGGGAAGAAAAACCCTCAGCTCATGGTGTTCGAATCAGGCCTTGCTTTCAACTGTGCTGGAAGTCTGGAAGAGCAGCAGAAAATACGGGGTCAGACACAAAATAAGGTCACACTTCTTAAGAAATTAACAACTTGGATCAACTCGATCTGTCGTCATTCCTGGCATATTCCTTTCAGCAGGAGGCTTGATTAGAGGCTCCCAGGGGCTTCTTTGAAGTATTGTGCTACACTATACCTTTTTATAACAATTAATGCAATAAATTTGCCAGTTCCGACAGCAACAAATGCTTAGCAAATTGGTCTCCTGAGAGTGATAACCTAGCAGCATTTGCATGCAATTATTCCGCCTAAGAAATTAATTTCCCAGGCTTCAAAAGTTATCCCGAATGAAAGAAGCACGGGCAGTGATCTCTGGGCTACAGAAGATGGCATGTATTAGCATAAACACTGGCTCTGGCCTTTCCGTTCTAGAAAAACAATTCCCTCTACTTAGAGGCACTTGTGTAAGCCTCCATCAAACCTTGAGTTAATGTTCTCTAATTGCTCTCCATCTGCTATACTGTGGACTAGATTCACTAAAGTCCACAAATTGATCCTATTCGTATCCTATCCGTTTCCGATTCATTCTGGCCGATCGATTCAGTAAAGCTTGCCCGTGCATAAGAACATAAAAACATAAGAAATGCCTTCACCGAATCAGACCTCTAGTCCATCTAGCCCGGTGACCCGCACACGCGGAGGCCAATCCAGGTGTTCCCTGTTTAAGATCTAGGTGTTCCCAGATGAAGTCCTTAAATTCCCGTATTCCTCAATGTGATTTGCAAGGAGGTGTGCATCCAACTTGCACTTGAATCCCATAATGGAGGTTTCCATCACTACCTCCTCCGGGAGAGCATTCCAATCATCCACCACTCACTGAGTAAAACAGAACTTTCTGATATTAGTCCTGGGCCTGTCGCCCCTCAATTTCAGTCCATGACCTCTCCTCCGAGTCACATTTGACAACGGCAATAGTGATACTTCTTGCTCTGTTTTGTCAAAACCTTTTAGTAATTTAAAAGTCTCTATCATGTCCCCTCTGTCTTCCCCTCTCAAGGGTGAACAAGCTTAGTTTTCCGAGGCGTTCTTTGTAGCGCAAATTTTCCATGCCTTTTACTAGCTTTGCGGCTCGCCTCTGCACCCTCTCCAGCAGGGTTATGTCCTTCTTTAGGTAAGGAGATCAAATCGTAAACACGCCCCCCATTCATGCGCACATCTCGCTGTAACGTCGATCGACGCACATGCGCACTGTCTCCTTGTTGGTTTCAAAGCACATAACGCATGTGCTAGCTCTTTAGGACTTCACCGCGTAGAAACGGGGGCGGGGTTTAATCGCGGACGTCATTGACGGGCTCCGAATGTGCCTACCGCAAAGCACTGTTGTCGTAAAAAAAATGCAATATAAGAACTTCGTTTTTACCAACCTCTCTTTTTTTTCTTAAGTGCTGTGACCGTAGCTCTTTGAAAAATTTGTTGGAGAGGTGTTTGAGGCTTGTGCAGATGAGGACGGAGCTTAGGCATTGGTGGAATGAGGCATTATGACATCACAGTCTGAGCTCTAGATTGTTGCTACTTAGGATTTTAACCCTTTCAGGACCATAAGGATCGTAGGCCAATTTTTGTGGTTTTGACGACATTTTTATGGTAAAAAGGGGCTTGCAGATGCCAAAAAATTGATTTTTTTGGTGAAATATCATTATTTTTTTTAAAAAAACTCACACTTCTGGCTTATGGACAGTGTGGCAAGTGAATCTTCTCGTCAATCTGGCAACGACGCTAATGAATGAATGTCGGAACCAGTTTGTTTACATAAAGGCAGTATCCTATGGAATCCGTACATATCAAATTTAGAACTGTAGACTATCCCAATCAAAATGTATAGGATTTTAAAGTTATGGGACAAATATGTCCCTTGGTCCTGAAAGGGCTACAGTGTTTGAGGCTTGTGCAGATGAGGACGGAGCTTAGGCATTGGTGGAATGAGGCATTATGACATCACAGTCTGAGCTCTAGATTGTTGCTACTTAAGATTTTAACCCTTTCAGGACCATAAGGATCGTAGGCCAATTTTTGTGGTTTTGACGACATTTTTATGGTAAAAAGGGCTTGCAGATGCCAAAAAATTGATTTTTTTTGTGAAATATCATTATTTTTTTTTAAAAAAATCACACTTCTGGCTTATGGACAGTGTGGCAAGTGAATCTTCTCGTCAATCTGGCAACGACGCTAATGAATGAATGTCGGAACCAGTTTGTTTACATAAAGGCAGTATCCTATGGAATCCGTACATATCACATTTAGAACTGTAGACTATCCCAATCAAAATGTATAGGATTTTAAAGTTATGGGACAAATATGTCCCTTGGTCCTGAAAGGGTTAAGGAGAAATAGCATCGGAGGTTTGTGAGCGAGCTGTGGAATTCTTTGAGTTTCTGCTATTTTTACGGATCGATCTCGAAGTTTATCGTTAAGTTGCTAGAAGGCACAACAGTTAACAGCAGCTGAATGCGCTGGGATCACGCAGTGTTATATACAGCCTACGAATCCCAGGAGGCTGTGCGGCTCTTTCTGTCGTGGCGTTTACTCTGCAGTGACGCAATTCCCACTTTGGTCTATATTAATTTCATTTTCTATCACGTCCTCCCCAAAGAGCTCAGGACGGGTTACAGGTCAACATACACAATATACAGTTGCCGACTTTATGTTTTAATTATTTCTTTGTTTTTCTTGAGAGCCATGAGTGACCAATGCGCAATGTCTTCTGTGTTACCGGTAGATACAAAGGTCGTTGAAAGGGCAGCATGTTGTCCATGGCTAGATCCAATAAACGGTCCCCAAAGTTAGAACCAGGAAGATCTGAGCTAACTTCGTATTCAGGAAACGGCGTGCTGTGCAAAGCGTCCTGTAGGGAATACTAGCTTATCATGCATTTCGGCCCAGATTTTTTATTGTATCTTTGAAAATTAATAAACATATTTGAACTCAGATTCTATAAATGCTACCTGAAATAAGGCACTTAGAGCAGAGCGCATAGCTTAATTTTCTTAATTGGCACCGTTAATTAAACAGCTGGTAGGTGTCTAACTCGGTAGGCGCATACCGCTTTTGAGGTAGGCATCAACACTGAGGCAAGTAGCCATGGTTAGGGGCAAATTCGGATGGATTCGGAGTAGAGCTCTGCACGGGAACGGGGATCGCGGGAATCCCCCCATAACCCACAGGACTCTCACAGGGACCCCCTCTGGCCCACAGGACTCCCATGGGCACCCTCCTCTAGCCAACGGGACTCCCACGGGGATGGAAGGCTTTGGAAGCAGGGTTCGTCCATATAATATAATGGACACGTCAGCCTTAGTAAAAGAGGGGGTTTATAAGTTAATTACCTGAACAGAAAACAAAAAAAGGGTTCCACCAAAAAGATTCCACAAGGAAAACAGCAAAAGAACTGTGTATTGATGATCCTGTCAGAAGTAATTGCTGCTTTTTATGGGGACGGGCGGGGATGGAGGTAATTCCTTGCGGGGATGGGTGGGGACGGAGAGGATCCTGATGGGGACGGGTGGGGACGGAGAGGATCCTGGCGGGGACGGGTGGGGATGGGTGGGATTTCTGTCCCCGCGCAACTCTCTAATTCGGAGTGGATTTTGGTCATGGTTTGACTTAGGTGCCAGTAGGCCAAGAAAGCCCTAGTCTACATGGCAATGTGCTTCAGGATTCAATACCTACCAGTGCCTAAGACTGATCTAATCTGGAATATGCGCGTCGCACTATGCCTACAAAGGTTCAAGGCGAATTCCAGTACAGAAAAGAACTGGACGCCCTTCTGGTTTTTGCACAGTTTTCTGTTACATTATACTGCACAAAGATTTCTTTGTTCAAATCTCTCGCCTCTGGAGAATCTCTTTCAAATTGCTTCCTTCTTTACTAAGCTCTTCGTTCTCCAGCTTTCAGGGTTAATTTCTAAACAGAAACCTTTTGGACAGTAGAGGAAGAATTCATCCTGGGCAGGAGAGAATGATAAGGGAGTCCAAGCAAGGTTTTTCCACCCATTGACATATTTATTCTTACAATTTGGGGGGCAGGGGATGAGATGGAGCTTGGAATAAGAGGTCAGCAAAGAAAAAGAAACAGGTGGATTTCTAAAGCCAGATGAACTTTTAATGCGATGGGAAACATTGACCTTCCTAACAGCACAGCATGGGATGTTTTCTCCTCGATGCCACACTTAGTCTCATCTTTTGCAAGGGATTAAAATGGTCACATTCATCACAATCACAGCGCCTCTCCCGTAATAGGAAATTTAACTGAGTGCTTTGAATCTGCAAAGAAATAATTGAAGTACATGGACTAAATTATTACATTCACATAACTATGCTCAACCTGGTTTCCACCTAATTATCATTAATGTTGCCATTCCACAGAGCCCAGGTATTGTATTTCTGTTTCTACAGCTAAGAAATTATAGGTTAAAACAGGTCAAACCTATACAAAATCCAGGGGGGGGGGGTCAGTATTCAAAGGCTGGTACTGCTTACCCAATAATTGCAGCCGATGGAATATCCTATGGCAGTAAACAAGTAGAATGCTGAATATTTTCTCGGACCATCTTGGCATTATCCACATAGGCCCAGATTCGGTAGCCGGCGCCATTGTCAGTGGCAGCCTTAAAAGCAGCTGCTGATCGCAAGAGCGCCAGGCACAGAATCACGCCTCCGGCAAAGGCAGGTGCTGGAAATGTAGGCCAGGATTTTCCTGGCCTACATATCCAGCTCCTGCCTATGATGTGAATCTGTAGGCGCTTTAGGCTGCTTGACGCCACTTCTAGCATTAGCCATGCCCATAGTGCCATTAGATAGCCTATAGCGCCTATGAAGGCAGTGGCGTAGCGAAGGTGAGAGACGCCCGGAGCAGTGGTGCTCCTCCTCTGCCCTCGCTCTTTCCCTGCTCCCCCCCTGCTACTTGCGCACCCCCTTCTCTTCCCTCCCCCTGTATCTCTAGTTGTTCACTGCCAAGAGCAATAAGAACTTCAACGTGTTCCTCGCGACCCCATAGAATAGTCAGACCTGTTATTTTGGGTTGGCCCACAGATATGTTGAGTTAGGGTTACCCTAATTGGAGCCTCACAAACCCAGACGCATGGACCTGCCCTATTCCACCCTATCCCTTTCTTCTGCCTGAAGTCCCTTCCCGTCAAAGTCTCGGCTTCTTCCCCGACGAGCTTCAGCTGTGTCTGAGGGGCCTCGAACATGTGCGGATGCATGTGGCATCATCCACGCATGCTCAGAGGCCCTCCAGATGCAGCTGGAGCTCGTCGGGTTTTGGAAAGTCCATCCAGGAACCTCCAGATGCAGCTATCCGGGAACCAAAGATGTCTGGTTACCCTATGTTGGGTGGACCTTCCGAAACTACACCCCCCCACACACACACACACACACTACATAATTACCCCCTCTCATTCTGCCCCTGGATCAGTGGTTGTTACCACCTTCACCTGCCTGCATCCTAGCTGTGGTTCCCTTTGGTGTACCTTAGTTCCTGGGTGGTAGTGGCAGAAGAATGCATCCACTACTTGCACTGACCCCACAGGCTTTCCTCTGTTACATCCCATCAAAGAGAAAGCAGGAGGTGACATTGGTGAGGGCAAGGTAGGGCTTGGCATAGCAGAGCAGAGGGAACCGTGTGGGGTCAACAGAGGAAGCAAATACACATCGCTTCTCCTGCTTGCAAAGGTGATGAGCTTCAGGAAAGGGGAGGTTAGAGAGAGAGGCGAGTTGCTAGGCTGTGGGCTGGTGAGTGGGATCCAGGTGTAGGAGAGAGGGAAGAAAGGACTGAATTGTCCTGGGTGGGCCTAAGTCGAGAATGACACAGGGACAGATTTTTCCCCGTCTCTGCGGGAACTCATTTTCCCATCCCGGCGAGTTCTTTTCCTGTCCCTGCCCCATCCTTGCCCTCATCTGCACAAGCCTCAAACACTTTAAAATCCTAAGTAGCAACACTCTAGAGCTTAGATTGTGATGTCATAATGCCTCATTCCACCAATGCCTAAGCTCCGTCCTCATCTGCACAAGCCTCAAACCCTTTAAAATCCTAAGTAGCAACATTCTAGAGCTCAGACTGTGATGTCATAATGTCTCATTCCACCAATGCCTGAGCTCTGTCCTCATTTGCACCAGCCTCAAACGCTTTAAAATCCTAAGTAGCAACATTCTAGAGCTCAGATTGTGATGTCATAATGCCTCATTCCACCAATGCCTCAGCTCCGTCCTCATCCGCACAAATCTCAAACGCTTTAAAATCCTAAGTAGCAACATTCTAGAGCTCAGATTGTGATGTCATAATGCCTCATTCCACCAATGCCTGAGCTCTGTCCTCATCTGCACAAGCCTCAAACACTTTAAAATCCTAAGTAGCAAAATTCTAGAGCTCAGATTGTGATGTCATAATGCCTTATTCCACCAATGCCTAAGCTCCGTCTTCATCTGCACAAGCCTCAGACACTTGAAAATCATAAGTGTTCGAGGCTTGTGCGGTTAAGACAGAGCTTACAGGAATGGGACAGCGACAAATCTCATGGGGACGGGGTGGGGAAATTGAGTTCCTATGGGGACAGAGAAAACTGTGTCCCCGTGTGGCCTGGGCCCACCTAGGCCTACCCATAGCTATGCCACAGATGTGTGCATCATTTTGGAATACCCTTAATATGCCCCTGCCCCTACTATGGCCACATCCTCGTCTCAGATACACGCTACGGGAGTTAGGAGCCCTGCCTTATACAACAGTGTTCAGGCAGATGTACGCGCAAATTCTAATGGGTATTAATGACCACAGTCATTGGTTGTTGGCATCCAATTATTGATGTGTGAAAAGTGTACACTTTTTTCAAAAGAGGAAGAAAAAAAAGAAACAAACACAAACCACAAAAAAATCTATACAGGATAAATAACATGGGAAGCAATAAGAAATGAACATTTCCATATTCAGTCCTTTTTGCAAACAGGAGGCAATAGGAAGGTAGAAAAGTGCCAACATATAGGACATTCTGCATTTGTCAAATAATAGCAACTTGTCTTGGAATGACATTGAAACTCATAACAGGACTAGATGGGTCGATTTTGTTTCTGCTGCTATCACCAACATCAGACGTCAACCAACATGCGGCAAAATCCATTAACTTTTCATTTCACGCATCTCAGCACTGCTCAGTCCATCATTCGAGGCTTCTCCATCCTCTTCACCCTCTTTGCTCCGTCTCTGACTCTGCTCTTAACGAAATAGAGAGAACCCAGCGACTGGCACGAGATGCCCTTAGAACCGTCCAATTACGTACTCTATGAACGTTTCCCCAAGACAATCATGACAAACTTCAGTAGGGTTGAGGTGGTTCTTAATCTTCCAGGTTCTCATGACCATTGATTAAGGACAACATTTTTTTAAAGGCATTTCCATTGGTAAAACCACTTTATTTTGTAATTTGATAACATTATTTTTTAAAGCCATTGCTTTATATACACAAAGATTTTTTAAATATCCAGAATTATATACTGCTACTACTACTATTTATCACTTCTATAATGCTGAAAGACGTACGCATAATGCAGCGCTGTACATTTTGCCATTTAATAGATGGTCCCTGCTTGGAAGAGCTTACAGTCTAACTTGGACAGACAGACATGACATATAGGGTTGGGGATGCTGTACTTTTTGACATTTAATAGATGGTCCCTGCTTGGAAGAGCTTACCGTCTAACTTGGACAGACATGGCAAATAGGGTTAGGGATGCTGTACTTTTTGACATTTAATAGATGGTCCCTGCTTGGAAGAACTTACAGTCTAACTTGGACAGACAGACATGACATATAGGGTTGGGGATGTTGTACTTTTTGACTTTAAATAGATGGTCCCTGCTTGGAAGAGCTTACCGTCTAACTTGGACAGACAGACATGACATATAATGTTAGGGATGCTGTACTTTTTGACTTTAAATAGATGGTCCCTGCTTGGAAGAGCTTACAGTCTAACTTGGACAGATAGACATCACATATAGGGTTGGGGATGCAGAACCCAAGGTGAGAGGAGTCGAAAGAACTCTCGAAGAGGTAGGCTTTTAACTTGGACTTGAACACTGCCATAGGGTTACCAAATGTCTGGACAGCTTTTCAAAATCCAGCACTTTGTCCAGGGCTTGCAGTGACGTCGGGACATCATCTGCGCATGGGCGGATACAACGTGGTGATGTCATGTGCACGCGTGTGACATCATCACATCACACCAGCGCAAGAGCAGATGCCCCCCCCGACAAGCGAACAGGTTGAGGGGGGTGGGGCTAGAGGGGGTACAGGATGTGACTCAGGCAGAATGGGGCGGGGCTGGGCAGAACTGAGTGGGGGCGGGGCCTTGGGTCTGGATTTTCATTCTGGAAAATCTGATAACTCTACACTACCAGAGACGGAGTTTACCCAAACTGAATAGAGTCATTCCTGGGATGGAGGGGAGGGGTGAGATAGGGAGAGAACAGAAAGGACATCTGGAACCGGAAGAGGGAGAGCAAATAACTGCACATCGCTATGTTCTGCATGTCAGTGATTAGCGGTATAAAAGTCTTAATCAAACTGTAATTGTAAAGGTGAAAAGAGAACTGGGAGTGGAGGGAGAATTATAGGGGTGGGGGAGGAAAAGAGAGAGAGAGTGAAAACAGGGTTCAGGAGAAAGCAGGAAGGAATGTGAGGACGAGTAGGGCAAGTCAGGAGAGGGACATCTTCCTCTCCTTCTGGCTTTCCTTTAGATCAGGGGTGTCCAGCCTTTTGGCCCTCAATCGGGGCCCTCATGGGGCCGCAGGTTGGACACCCCTGCTTTCGATCCTCCACCCCAAGATCTTAGTGCCTCTATCGCTGGTCCTTTTCATATCCTCCCCGATCTCCCTGTACCTGAGATCCCCTACTCATAAAACTCCCCCCCCCCCAAAAAAAAAAAAAATCCCAGTCCAATTACAGACTGGGTAGGATTCTATTTTAGGTTCATTATATAAAATTACTTGCGTTCTTCACAATGTTCAAATTGATGCAAATGTGCCACAGAATTTCAAATAGTTTGCATTTTCTTGCACTTTCCCACGCCAGAAAACTGGGCGCTGAACTTCAGCTCTAGCTAATGTCCATTCGCGGGTTTTTAAAAAAATAATTCTGCTATCTTTACGTAATTCAATAAACCTAGAGAGATGCATCAGTGGACAGTATCTAACTTGGAGCTAGATTCACTAAGCAAACCGATCGTGTACGGATCGGTTTGCTGAGCCCTTTGCGACCCGATTTCCCTCCGATCCGATCCCGATCCGTGCATGCAAATGAGGGGAATCGGCATGCAAAGCAGGAAGGATGCGATTCACTAAACTTACCGACTGGCTGGCCGATCCAAAAACTAGCGACTGGTGAGGACTGGTCGCTTGTGCTAAAACCCTGCTCTCTGCCCCGATTCTCCTGCTCTGGCCGCCCTGCTCCCAGCTCAGCCCCAACTCGCCCGCCCTTCCCCGCAGTGCGAGCCCATGGGTTAAAACCAAGGGCTCGCTAAGTTAAAAAAAAAAAGAAAAAAACTCTGACGGGCATGAAGGACCAGCGCATGCGCAGACCATCTGCAGGAAAATGGTCTGCACATGCTCAAGGATCGCTCTCCAGCGATCGGTGCAGTTGGTGGGGGGCGTGCCTCTGATCGCCCCCATTAGAATATTCTTGTTTGCAGAATCGATCAGCCCTGCCCGGATCGGACACGGATCGGTCACGATCGGGCAGGTTAGTGAATCGGGCCCTTGAAACCTGTAGAAACAGGTCCTCTGTCCACAGGTATCAAACGTGTGCTAAATCGGCTCCATCTCCTGAGAAATTGGTTCCTTCTACTGCACAGCCTAAAGGGAGCCCTGTACAGGGAACAGAAGCAGATGGCCTGTCATCCTGTGAAGAGCTTCTTCACAAAGGGAAAACGGCCTCTGCAAAGCCAAAAGATCATAAATTCTGAAAATGCAAAATAGTAATTAATCTGGGATAAGTGACTCAATGAAGGCCAAGTCAGTTTATTCTAGGCAGAGGGGGATTCTCAAGGTCTCCAATAGATACAAGACTTTGCAGCACTGTGTTCACATAGAATGGTCAAAAAGGTAAATATGATCATAGAAACATGACGGCAGTTAAAGGCCAAATGGCCCATCCACAATAACCATTATATCTTCCTCTCCCTATTGGCTAAGGCTCTTAATATTTGCATCTCCTCTTCCTACAGGCTAAGGCTCTTTACACCTGCATTGTGATGTCATAGAGCTTTATGGTTATAGAAACATGATGGCAGATAAAGGCCAAGTGGCCCATCCGCAGCATCCACTACCTCCTCCTCTCCCTATTGGCAAAGGCTCTTAATATTTGCATCTCCTCTTCCTATAGGCTAAGGCTCTTTACACCTGCATTGTGAGGTCATAGAGCTTTATGGTTATAGAAACATGATGGCAAATAAAGGCCAAATGGCCCATCCGCAGCATCCACTATCTTCTCCTCTCCCTATTGGCTAAGACTCTTAACATTTGCATCTCCTCTTCCTATAGGGTAAGGCTCTTTACACCTGCATTGTGATGTCATAGAGCTTTATGGTTATAGAAACCTAGAAACATGATGGCAGAAGGCCAAATGGTCCATCCAGTCTGCCCATCTGCAGCATCCACTATCTCCTCCTTTCCCTATTGGCTAAGGCTCTTAACATTTACATCTCCTCTCCCTATTGGCTAAGGCTCTTTACCCCTGCATTGTGATGTCATAGAGCTTTATGGTTATAGAAACCTAGAAACATGATGGCAGATAAAGGCCAAGTGGCCCATCCGCAGCATCCACTCTCTCCTCCTTTCCCTAAGAAATCCCATGTGCCTGTCCCACGCTTTCTTGAATTCAGAACCAGTCTTTGTCTTCACCACCTCTGCCGGGAGACCATTCCATACATCTACCAAATGTCCACATTTGATCAAATGTCTGCATCTCCTGCACGGTGGAAGGAATAACATAAAAATGCAAAGATTTCCGTTGGTTCTAGTAAACCTTACTGAGTGATTTTTTTTTTTGCTGCCTAAATGACATTTTTGACAAGCTGTCCCAACAGCTCCCAAGTAAATACAAACAAGAGAATGTGTGCTTAAAATACTGACCACAGAGAGGGTGGTAGATGCGTGGAATAGTTTCTCGGCAGAGGTGGTGGAGACAAAGACTGTGTCTGAATTCAAGAAAGTGTGGGACAGGGCCATGGGATCTTTTAGGGAGAGGAGGAGATAGTGGATGCTCTGGATGGGACATTTGGCCTTTATCGGCCATCATGTTTCTATAACGATAAACCTTTATGACCTCACAATTCTTGTTTGACACATTCGAAAAGAGTTAATGAGATCATATCCTGCTTAAGTTCACACATTACATCATAGTGTTTGGTGGTAAGGTCTTGTAGGGCCCTTAGTTCATCAATTACCACCTCGGATTGAGTAGCCAGGTGCTTGCTGGTCAATGGCTTCTCTGGCGATGGTGGATCATGTTTCTGACATTTAGAGCCTGTGGATGGATGGTTTTGAGAATCTGCTTTGCTTGACTTGTTCCCAGACGTTTCTCTTCCAAATTAATGTATATTGTAAAAGAGAGTCTAAAGTTTGCAGAGGTGCTCCGTTTGATTTATCTAGCACTTGGGGAGGAGAGAAGGCTTTATGTGGCCATCTTGGTTTCCAGTTCAACAGCGCCTCCTCCCCCCGCCCCCTCTGTATCTGTGAATTACTTTCCCAGATCTCACCGAGAAGTTAGTTTTTCCTTTTACTTCCTCTTGTATTTCGTTTAGAGAAAAAAGGGCCATATCTGGTGTTGTAATCAGGATAGTACAGTCTCTGGTATTAATGTCACTTTCCTGGTTTGTGGGGTGATGGGTTTGTAGAGAGCTTGTAGAGATGGGTATGTGGTACAGTATTTGTTCTGATCCTCTTTCTGTTCATACCTTGTAATGGAATTAGCTGATTGTTCTGCTTTATGCCTCAACATGGAACGTGCATGGCGATCCCTGGACAATGCAGAAAACAACCCAAGTCTGATTCACTTATTATTTATTCACTTTTTTATACCATTCTTCCAAGGGAACTCAGAACAGTTTATATGAATTTATTCAGGTACTCAAACATTTTCCCCTGTCTGTCCTGGTGGGCTCACAATCTATTTAATGTACCTGGAGCAATGGAGGGATTAAGTGACTTGTCCAGGGTCACAAGGAGCAGCGTGGGTTTGAACCCCCAACCTCAGGGTGCAGAGGCCGGAGCTTTAACCACTGGGCTACACTCTCCCTCCCTACAGTCTCAGAATGGGGGGAAAAATTAAGAGTCACCAGTAGAGAGTTACCAACTGTAACCAGTGACTTGTTCAAGGTCTCACGAAAGGTCAGTGGGATTTGAATCGGGCTTCCCTGGTTCTGAGCTCAATGCTGTAGCACAGGGGTGTCCAATGTCGGTCCTCGAGGGCCGCAGTCCAGTCGGATTTTCAGGATTTCCCCAATGAATATACATGAGGTCTATTTGCATGCACTGCTTTCATTGTATGCTAATAGATCTCATGCATATTCATTGGGGAAATCCTGAAAACCCGACTGGATTGCGGCCCTCGAGGACCGACATTGGACACCCCTGCTGTAGCAATTTGGCTAATGCATCATGGGAGGCCGCCATGTTCCATATATGCATATGCTCTGTGACAAAAAAAGAATCAAATAACTAAACCCCTAATTAATGACTTCTATACAAATATGTCTCTTCTAGATCAGATTCCAACAAGCCAAATTTCCCCAGAAATAAAAAAAAAACAATTTCCTTGCAAACTGAAAGATAAATCTTATGAAAATGTGAGTCTTTAGGGAAGATATTGAGACCCTCGTCATTTCTCATTTAGACTACTGTAATTCTCTCTACATTGGTCTTCCACAAAAAGAAACCCGTCGTTTACAATTAATACAGAATACGGCAATAAAAATCATATATAAAATAGGCAAATATGATCACGTCACCCCATTACTGAAAGAGGCACACTGGTTACCTATTACACACCGCATAACCTATAAAATCATTCTGCTTACGTTTAAAATAAATCTTGCACATCAGCCTTTATATCTTTATAAGAAACTAATCCCCCATTACTCTCCACGTGCTCTGAGATCAGCAGACCAAAAACTTCTACAAATTCCTTCAATCAAAGAATTCTATTATACCCGAAAAACAAACTTTACAGTTGTCGCTCCAACACTATGGAATGCTTTACCACAAGAACTTAGAGAAGAACAACATCTAGATAATTTCAAGACCAATCTGAAGACATTCTTATTCCGCGATGCTTTTGTTAGTTCTTAGTTCCTCCTTTTCTTTTTTTTTTCCTTTTCTCTTTTCTCTATCCCCTAAATTCTCTTTTTTACTTACCCCACTTTTTCAATCTTTGCCTACCTTTATCTCCTCTATTCCACTCTTTTTTCTTATCATTTTTTCCTTCTCAACTGATTCGTTTTAACTTATCTAGCCAACCGCTTTAATTAAAGCGATCCTACCCAATATGTGTTTCCCTACCCCCACTATTTCCCGCTCTTCTCCAGAATATGTAACTTTCCCTCCCCTTCCCCTCATATCCTCACTTTCATGTTAGTCAATTATGTTTTTAATGTTTACTTACCACATTTTATATTTTAAATATTATCTTTGCTTTTCTTTTTATAAATTGTACTGTGAACCGGCCAGATACTTGGTGATGGTCGGTATATTAAAAAGTTAATAAACTTGAAACTTGAAACCCTTATAGGAAGGACAACAGTTTTTGGCAGCTTTGAGAATGCATAAGCCCTGTTGCAGAATTCCAAGCAAAAGTGACTGTTCAATCAAACCTTGGCCACAAAAGTACCCTCTGTTCTAGCTCACCTAATTATTTCTCTGCAGAGGCTGATTGCATGTGCTCTTCTTAGCTAACGAACTCAGGAGGGCATAGCTGGCAGTACGCTGGTTTAGGGCGCCTTTTCCTTTATTTTCTTTGGGAGGGAGATTATGCAAAGTGGAAAATACTTCCATTTCCCCCCTCAAAAGTCACGGATGCGTCAATACGGAATACAAAATATATGCCCTTCCTTTTCTCTTTGATGGCCAGGTTTTATGCCCAGCAGTTTATGAATTTTAAATAAGGCTTTAATGCAGCATTTCTTGACTTGATTTGTGATCTTGAAAATGGCTAAAAATAGCTCCCTCTTTGTCAGCTAAGTCTGGTTTCTTTAATGGCAAATGCTACTGGCCTGTAGCCACCCTCCCCTGGCTTATTTGCACAATGCTAATTGGTGAATGTTTACATCTAAATGTATTCATGAAGTTCGAATCCCTCTGCACTTGTCAGATGTCTAATGCACTCCTCTAAATGTTCACTAACAGAAAATATACAAGCAGCGTGTGAAGGTTATAGAGTTGACGTGGAAGGAGGGAATGGAGAAAGCAGAAACTACAGTGATAAGCATTGAAAATGCCACAGTACTAACTAAATCTCCCCCCTCCTCCCCACTCCTTTTACTAAGCCACGGAAGAGGTTTCTACCGTGGCCCAGAGTGCCAAGCTAATCCAGCCCTGAATTTGCCCCGTTGCATGCAGGGATTTCTAGTTCTAATTTTTCCCACTGATTCCCAAAAGATAGAACTAAAGCTCCCTGAATGCAATGGGCAAAACCAGGCCTGGATGAGTCAGTTATGTCACTAGACATTATTACTGTGGAGAGACGATGTTCCTTAAATGGACTTTATTGAGAAAATCAAAGTTCCAAAGGTACAATAAAATAATCCAGATAGAATAATATCATCCACATTAAAATAAAGTAATCCATATAAAGCCCATAAAGGACCTAGTCCACTAAGGGCGCAGGACCCAACACGGTCTGCGTTTTGACAAAAAGTCTTCTTCAGGGGTCCTATAAATAATGAGGGGTACATTCAAATTGATAATAATAGTAATAAATTATGAGTGATTCCATGCATACAAAAAAGTGGAAGAAAGACAACACTGATGTGGGAATGAAAGTAATAATACATTGGTGAGAGATCGTGATAAAATAGTAAAAAGATGATGAGCGTGTGATGATGATTTGTCGAAACGCAGACCGTGTTGGGTCCTGCGCCCTTAGTGGACTAGGTCATTTATGGGTTTTATGTGGATTACTTTATTTTAATGTGGATGATATTATTTTACCTTTGAAACTTTGATTTTCTCAATGAAGTCCATTTAAGGAACATCATCACTCCACAGTGCTTCTGTGGCTTCTTCTGGATTTTCTTCACTGTGGATACTCTGGGGCCAATTTTCTTTGGTTTTGACCAGACATAATTAACCAGACAAGTTTATCCAGTAACCGTGTCTGCAAATTCAGAAATGTAGCTAAATGTCAAGAGAAATCTGAACAGACAAGATCTGTCTACTCTAAAATATTCCTTCTTTTTATATGGACTTATTTGTCCATTCAGTATTTCACTATGCAACTAAACTTGACATCTTGTTCTCAGAATGGATGAATCTCTCCATAAAGGCAATTAATACATTCCAATAAATAAAATAATACATAATAACTGGCTCTAGTCCAGCCCCTTTTTGTCTGGGGTAATCATATCTACATAGTGGTTCTATGGTAAGGAGAGGATGGTATTTTTAAGGGGAAGATTTATGGAGATGCACTCCTCCCTCAGTATTCATGGGAGTTAGGGGCGGAGCCAGCCCGCGAATATTGAAATTTCGCGAATAACTTTTGGGCCGATTCTGACCCACCCCTGCCTCCCTCCCGGCATCCCGGACCTTACCTGATGGTCTAGCGGAACAGGTCAAAAAACCCAAGACACCAAGAGAAAAAAAAATTTTGTTGGCCAGTGTTATTTTACCCACTAACTCATTTGAGCTCTGGGAAATTTACATTGTTCAAATATAAAATTGGAAAATTGGAAACTTGGTTATTAGTAACTAGATCTCATTGCCTAAAATGGGATCTGAGTAGCCCACATTGATACACAATTTAATCGTCTCAGTATCAACCTCCAAGTCTTTTGAATGAAGCTTTTTTTTTTTTTTTTTTGCTACTGTTGCTTATACAGGATGGATCAATACAGCCCCAAAATGACTTCTGATCTATTGCCTGGCCCTGCTTATGGTAACAAGCCTCGCTGCAGTGCACTGTGGGATACTGCCATCCTGAAATGGATCTATCCATTAAAGAGGTTATATGTTCTGCGTCTGAAGACGCTTGAGGCGTGCTATATTTACTCTCCAGATTTTTAATTGTAAAATCAATGGAGTGCAAATGATTTAAAGAAATAACTAAGCTCACTAGGAATTCCAGATTTCATTGGATGGCATAAAATCCTAAATTGCACGATTTGCCCAGTTTGTCTAAACCAGTGATTCCCAACCCTGTCCTGGAGGAACACCAGGCCAATCGGGTTTTCAGGCTAGCCCTAATGAATATGCATGAGAGAGATTTGCATATGATGGAAGTGATAGGCATGCAAATTTGCTTCATGCATATTCATTAGGGCTAGCCTGAAAACCCAATTGGCCTGGTGTTCCTCCAGGACAGGGTTGGGAACCACTGGTCTAAGCAATATCCATTAGTAAATATGAATATTTAATGATAAGGAAAACTGACAAGAGCTACTTCACTTAAGCGTTTAATGACTTACTGGAAAAGAAATGATCTTGCAGCCAGTTTCTTAACTCTTTCAGGCGCTACAAGTTTGAAATCGTTTGTTTACTGTGTTGGCTAATTACTAGAGCGACACCTATTCAGCTCCCCCTCCGATAATCTCTAGGCGGGCAAGCGATACCCAGCAGAGCTAGTTTCAATGGCGTTTCTACAGATTGGCAGCAAAAGGGTGTAAATGTAGCTAAAACAATGTTAATGTTCTAAATCTAAATCTAAATCTAAACCTTAGGTTTGTATACCGCATCATCTCTACATTCGTAAAACTCGACACGGTTAACAAGAGTTAGGGTAGAAAGGGACTCCAGTAGAGGGAAGAGGCAAAATGAAGAGAAAATTTAGAGGACTTGAATAATCAGAGAGGGAGGAAGAGTTACATTTTTGAGAATAACCAATTACGGAAGAGTTGGAGGGAGCTCAGATTCCTAAGAGGGGAGGTAAGGTTGTTCCAGAGCTGAGGGATTCTGAAAGTGAGGGAAGAACCTAGTTTTCCTACAAGTGAAACGCCTTTTAGAGAGGGAAAGGAAAGTTTCAGTTTTTGGGTGGATCTGGCGGAATTGGGGTTAGAGGAGTTCCAAGAAAGAGGAATGAAGGGAGGGAGGATACCGTGTAGGATCTTGAAAGTGAGGCAGGTACATTTGAAGTGGACTCTGGAGATAATCGGAAGCCAGTGGAGCCATGTTCTGATCTCTACTATCCAGGGAGGATGCAGTCAAAAAAAAAAATCTGCACCCCTCCCCCAATAGATGCTCCAATGCTGCCCTGACGCTCATAGAATTCCTACTGTGGCTTAGTAAAAAGGGGGGGGGGCAGGTTCCTCTATTTTTTTATGTATCTTGGGGTTTTATATTTTCCATATTTTTTTTGTTAGGGCAACTCTGTACACGAAGGCCACCTTTTATCAAGCTGCGTTAGGGTGTTTTGTTTTGTTTTTTAAATCGCCGGCCGCTACGGTAAAAGTTCCGATGCTCTTCGGAATTCTTTGAGCGTTGGAGCTTTTGCCGCAGCGGCTGGTGATAAAAATCCCTACAGCGGCTTGATTAAAAGGGGTCTAAAAGAGGAAAATACAAGTTGACTGAGCGGGACATTTTCGATAGGACGTCTTAAGTCTGACTTTGGACGTTTCCCGCAAAAGTCAGAGGCAGAGAAATGGCCATTTTCGAATGGAACATCCAAAAATATATATATATTTTTAGAATCCCCTACTTGGATAGGGTTACCAGATTTCCGGATGTATCCGAACATGTCCTCTTTTTAGAGGGCGTGTCCGGACGGCTTTTCAAAACCTGTCCGTGTTTTGAAAAGCAGATCGCGTCGGGAGGGCCAACCAAGCATGCGTGGATGCCCTCCTGACCATGACAAGCAGGCTGCAGAGGGCGGGGCTAGGGGGTGTAATGTGGCGGGTCTATACATACATAAAATCTGGTAACCCTATACTTGGACATCTTGGCTGCCGAAATGTCTAGGCCGCCAGGACGCCATTTCCAGTCAGAAAAACATCCAAGTTAGAGACATCCAAATCAGCGCCATTTACATTAGAATGGGGCCAGCATTGCAATGGACTGGCCATATAGACATCCCAATAGAATAGAGGGTGCCACCTAAAGGGTCCTAGATGTTCACCTAAAGGATGCCAGAAGTTCATCTTACCATAACCCCCTTATTATTTATGGTGATCCCTCCAAAATCTAAGAGATAAACATGGAACATTCTTACACATGGTCAAATGCGCCGTCGACAGTTGGATATATCATTAGCAAGATAACTGGTAGAATGGAAGAGCCACTTGGGCTTATGCTACCATTATAGAACCTGGGAAAACAAGCTGGTAGGTGGAGGCAGAGAACACAAGAATTGGTCCATCGTGCCCAGCAGTCCACTCACACAGCGGCCCTAATGCTCTAAATGAGTCTAGCATTACCTGCGTTCGTTCGGTTCCAGTAGGAACTTATCCAACCTTGTCTTGAATCCCTGAAGGGTGTTAATTACATCCCAGCACCAAATACCATTTATAGAGGAAAAGCTTCTTTTTAAGACGAAATATAGTTTGAATAAATGAGAAGCCATCGTTCTTGAGAATGTTAGTTTTGAATTTGTACACAGAATTGTTCAAACAAGTTTCTTAGGCTATCTGCAATATTATTGAACCGAAGATGAGACTTGGCGAGCCATAAGTCATTGAATTTTGCTTCCAATGGTTTTTTATTACTGCAGTGGATTTTAAAAAGAGGTTTTTCTCTATAAATTGTGTTTGGTGTCGGAATGCAATTGACATTACCATAACATGTGAAATTTGGATGTATGGCTGTATTTAATTTCTAAAATGAAAGAATACAATTTCTTGGGCTTTCAATTCTTTTATCCGTGTAATTATTCTGTTTTGGATAGTGTAGGAAACACATCTTCACTGGAGCAATGGAAAGCTATCAGATGGACACATAGAAGTGAGTGAAACTGAAGTGCATTTCACTTAAGTTTCAGACACATTGCACTGGAAGCTTAAGTGGAGCCTATTTCAAACTCATTAGCTGGCAAGTGAGGACTGTCCGACGTGGCTCTGAATGAAGTTTAGTTTAATGGACCAGATAGATTAGGAATATGCATTTGTCAGTTCACATTCAGTTCATTAATTTTATGTGTATTAAAAAAAATATGTGCCAAAGTGATTTAATGTGTGTTGCCTATGAACTGATGCACAGAAAGTTGATTGCCACACGTTAAAAAAAAAAAAAAGGTTTTCACTCATGTTGCACTGTTTTTAAACAAACTTTAAAAACATATGAAAAAGTCCAAAAAGGAAGCAAAAATGGAGCAAATATTTTCTCTGCTACACATCTCCAAAATAGACTTCCAAGCAGCCAAGCAGCTAAGCTCAACCCATGGCTTGCACAAATGATACTCGAGGCCCCCACTTACCTCGGCTTCAGAAAATCACTCAAAACCTACCTATTCGGCAAACAAGACCCCTAACGACCCCCCCCCCCCCGCTTAAATTACTACTCGCCCCCATGCCCTCCCCCCCCCCCCCCGCTATTCTCCTCTCCCTTAATAGCTTCTCTCCTCCCTATCTTCCCACCGCCCGTCATCCTCTGTCAAGTTTGGTTAACACTTGTTTATATCTGATAAAATGTCTATATCTGATAAACTGTTGTAAATCTGCGTTAACACTTGTTTATATCTGATAAATTATGTATATCTGATAAAATGTCTATATCTGATAAACTGTTGTAAATCTGCGTTAACACTTGTTTATATCTGATAAATTGTGTATATCTGATAAATTGTTGTAAATCTGCGTTAACACTTGTTTATATCTGATAAATTGTGTATATCTGATAAATTGTTGTAATTCTGTGTGTCAACGCAGATACTACTTTAATTGATGTAAACCGCCTAGAACTCACCGGGTATGGCGGTATATAAGAATAAAATTATTATTATTATTATTATTATAATCAACACCAAAATCAATTTTAAAAATATCAGCCCATGGAAGTCAACAGGTTTCTATAAATTCTGATCACCAGGAGCATAAAAAATCTAGATTTTCAGTGGCAACACCTGGACCGTGCCTGCACTGAATATCTGGAGAAAGCAATGATTGCTCGACAGTGGCATATCTGCGTTGGTTGCCACCCGGGATGGATCAACTCCCCTCCTCTCCCCCCCACAGGCAGTGGGAAGGCGTATGGAGTGGTCATGGGGCAGTGTGGCTGTTGGTTCTGCTGGTCTCCTGCTGACATCAGAAGAGGTGGGGACCAGCAGAGTCAATAGCCGTGCACACCAGACCATGGCTTCTCCCTGCCGTCCAGGTTGGATTGCCCCCACCATGCCACCCTTGGTGCGCCACAGGTGCCCAGCTCTCTCCAGACAGCAGCATCATTCAACCACTATCCAGAGAGATTATCTAGATACACTTGGACAGCTTTTTTAAGTTATCCAAACAGTTATCCATGCACTGGAGCTGAAAATTGCCTCTACCCAGATAACTTTGCCCTAACTCTGATCCAGAACCATCCTAGCACCGTCGCATAATGCTGCAGTGCTCTGCAAAAAAATACATATTGTTAATGTGTCCATGAAGTTCCATTCCCTTTCTACTTGTCAATTTTATTATTAGACATTTAGGCCTGGATTCTGTATAGAACGCCCGGCCTCAGAAGCCGATGAGCGGCCTATATAGAATCGGGCCTAAGGCCGCCTAAAGTAAACCCGATTCTCTAACTGACGTCCATGTTACAGATGTCGGTTAGAGAATCGGGTTGTTGTAGACGTGGCCGTTAAACTTATCACAGCAAAGGATCTCCCTGCCACGATAAGTTTAGCGGCCACAGCAGCAGCTACCAGTCCCCTCACCCCCCCCCCCCCCCGAATGAATGCGGCATGAGGGATGCTCAATCCCTCCTGTCCGGAACACCCCCGTAGATCACTGGCAGGAGGGTGCCCAATCCCTCCTGCCAGAAACCCCCCACCCACCCCATCAGCCTACCAAAGATTCCGGCTGGCCCATGCCTAAGGCCCCTCCTATGGACGGGGCCTTAGGCACATCGGCCTAATGAAGATTCTGGGTGACCCAGGTGCCTAAGGCTCCTCCTATGGGCGGGCCTTAGGCGCCTGGGCCAATCAGGCCTTAGGAGCCTCCCCAGTGCATCCCACAATACACCGCAAAAGGGCAGGTATGCCGGATGGACGTAGGGAGGACCCATCCAGCCAGCCATCTGTAAAGGTTAGGGGGGGGGGGGGTCCGGGGAGGGTAGTTAAAGAAGGGAATGGCCTCCTTACAAATAGGCATCAATAAAAATTTGTGTCTTTAGTAACTTCTTAAAGTTAGAACAATTTGTACACAATCTTAAATATCCAGTTAAATTATTCCCCCCCCATGCCCATCACAAACTATGAATATACAGTAAAACCTTGGTTTACGAGCATAATTCATTCCGAAAAGATGCTTGTAATCTAAAACACCCATACATCAAAGTGAATTTCTAAACTAAACTAAACTAAACCTTAAGTTTATATACCGCATCATCTCCACGGAAGCGGAGCTCGACACGGTTTACAAAGCTTAAAAATACAAGAAGAGAAGGGAAAGAGAGTTTACAAGAGCATATGAAAAAGGGGGGAAGTAAGCAGGAGATGTTATATATTAGAGAAAAGCCAGGTTTTCAGTTGTTTCCCCATAAGAAATAATGGAAACTCAGACGATTCGTTCCACAACCCAAAAACTTTAATACAAAATACTATACGTACGTGTATTGCAAGACCTCGCTTGATTAGAACAGTCACTACACTCCTGCAGCGTCAGCGAGAGAAGAACCATCGGCTCAGTTGTGATGATGTGAGGCGTGTATACTGTATGTACTCGTATTGCAAGACTTTGCTTGTTTATCAAGTTAACATTTAATAAAAATGTTTTGCTTGTCTTGCAAACCAAGTTACTTGCAATCCAAGGTTTTCCTGTACCTATCTCAGTCCTTCAGTTCCAAGGGGATACCCTCCACATTGCAGATGCCAATCTCCCAAATCCAGCACAGATATGTGGAAATTTTCACACCAACGTTATGCAGGAGGTACAGCGACCCTCTTTGCTACTTCAGACCAACACTCCCCTGAAAACATGAAGACATCTCAGCGGTCACAGAGCCATGTTTCACTGTCCCAGTGACTTTTTCACGGTGAGTTTTTAGGGCATAATAGAGATTTGCAACCTTCAGCAAAATTGGTCTGAAATCTCGCACGCATTAAGCCTGTTTAGATTAGGTTCCTGAACAGAATGTGTAAAGGACTGTTAGTGCCAGTTGCTGAGAATCCTGAACATGGCAGATGGGCTGCAGGATTTGGATGCCGGTCAGGTCCAGCGGGGATGTTTGTTGCTCCTTAGTTGCGGAAGGGACGGGCTGCCCCCTAGAGATGAAGGAAATGTGTCCTGTCCCATTTTGCAGAGCCTGCTGAAGCTTCCTGTATCTGGATGGATTGCAGAATGAGCTTATGAATTCCCATCTTTCCATCAAGTCTAATGAGGTCACTCTCTGTCTGGCACTATTCTGGCCTATTAAATGTTACCCTTTTTTTTTTTTTTTTGTAAAGAAGAAAATACACATGGAGGAGTATAAATAGACGTGATTCTCTTTGCATATTTGAAAAATGTTTGACTCTAAGTCACAGAGTCACAAAAACGAGAGAGAAGAGAAGAGTAAAAGAGGACCTATAGGGGTATCAGACAACCCGGCAAACAAACTATGTTCGCAGGGAAAAATTCCTCATTTGCCCCACGGTCCCTCCACCTCCTATTTTTTAATAATTTTTTCAATTGTCTTCTATCTTGCTTAGTTAATTTCATTAAATAGTTTTTTCGATTCATACATGTCTATAATGTCCAATCTGGAAAAACTTTACTTAGCTTTTAGCGTTTAGCATAGCCATCAATCCCCAGAACGCCAACGCGTTTCGATTAACTTTGTCAAGGCGACATGGGGGAGATTTAAGTTGAACAAACACAGCGTACCAACCACCGGCTGAAAAGACCGTTTTTGTGACTCTGGGATTTTTTTTGGTATTGACAGCTGTTTTATTATTTACAAGTGATTTTCGAGTGGACATGACTCTAAGTCAGCCACGGATTTAAATCTGTTATTCCTGTTTTTGCTTAATTTTGTGACGTGTAGGCGTTATCCACCGAGGATTTCTGAGCAACCGAACTAAAATAACATCAACAGGCTACAGATTACATTGCATTACATTAGTGACTTTTATTCCGCCATAACCTTGCAGTTCAAGGTGGATTACATAAGAGGTTACCTGGACATTTCCATAAGAGTTACAGAGTTAAGCGGGTAGTTCAAAGAAGGAAAATGCCCAGCTGCTGCCATGAGACTGCTCACTTCCTGCAAAATCAAGTCTCTTTACGATGTTTTTGTATGGCATATATATATATATATTGCACCCACGCTCTAATATTTTGTAACTATGAATGTGTAAAGGCAAAAATGTTCCAGCTGGTGCTGGTCCATTAGTCAGCAGTGACGAGAGGCTGGCTATATAGCTCTGCCCATCACAACTGAGAAGGAGTGTAGACTGTCGAGTACAGGGTGCTGGTCACTGATTTATTCTATGGTCTGGACTGTTTTATGGTTATAGTGATGTCTGTCATTGATGTGACCTGTATGATATATGTAATTTTATATTTTGTATGTAAGTGTGTAACTCACCCTGAATAAGGGCGGGAGATAAATAAACAAGAACAATTCTCAGAAGGTTCCCCCCCCCTTGGAAATTTTTATTTAACTCCAAGAGAACTAACAAAAAAAAGAACAAAGTATTGACATTAATTACATTACATTAGTGACTTCTATTCCGCCATTACCTTGTGGTTCAAGACGGATTACATATGACTTGTCTGGACATATTTGGAGGTGCTAAGGGTGAAGTGGATTGCAAATGGGGCTTGAGACGGATCTCTCTGGGTTAGTTTGCTCATGCTCAGAACATCTCAACACCCCCCTGAACCCACCAAAGCAGACCATATCTGGACTTCATTCTCCAATCTGTCCTGTAGTAAAGTCGGGCTACACCAATCAGGAGCTTGCGTGTCAAAGCCTCACTTGGAGTACTGTGTTCAGTTTTGGAGACCACACTACCGAAAGGACGTGCTGAGGATCGAGTTGGTTCAGCGAACGGCCACCAGGATGGTCATGGGGCTCAAGGATCTCACGTATGAAGAAAGACTAAAGAAATTGTGGCTGTACTCACTTGAGGAAAGAAGAGAACGGGGAGATATGATTGAAACATATAAGTACATCACGGGACGCATCGAGTCAGAAGATGATATCTTCTGGCTCATGGGACCCTCGACCACCAGAGGGCATCCGCTGAAAATCAGGGGAGGGAAGTTTCATGGCAACTCCAGGAAGTACTTCTTCACCGAAAGAGTAGTGGATCATTGGAACAGACTCCCACTCCAGGTGATAAAGGCCAGCAGCGTGACGGATTTTAAGAGAAAATGGGATACTCACATGGGATCTTTAAGGGAGTAAATTCAGGGGAGGGGATACTTGGAATGGGCAGACTTGGTGGGCTATAGCCCTTTCCTGCAGCTTTTTTCTATGTTTCTAATCAGCTCCTGATTGGTGTAGCTCAACTTTACTACAGGAAGAGGCGGTCGGAGCAGACCGCAAGTAATTTTCTTTACCCACCGGCGCTCCAGCTGCCCTCTCCTGCCTCTCCTGCCTTTTGACAGGTGAAAAAAAATCGCATTTGCAGTTTTGTGAACCCCTCCCCCCCCCCCCGAATTTCAGGGGAGTACTGTACCGCTTAAGCATATTACAGATCTATGCAGTTTACAATAAAATCGAGCTAAAGTACCTGAGTAAACAATTAAAACAAAAGATATAACAAAAATTGCAAGAATTGTGAGGGAAAGGTACAATGCAAATAATAAAAAAAAGATAAAAGAAATAAAAAGAATGAAATTAAAATATACAAATAAGTTTTTAAGAGATTGGAGATTGAGCAAAATAAATTCCAATCTGGTGCTAAGTCCAATCATCAATCCGGTCCAACAGGAAGGAAGGATCGACACAGAGAAGCGATGGTGGGGCCGTCTCTGCCAGAGGTGAAGGAATTGACGGCTGCAATCTGGGCCCAAGAGCAGAAGGCAAAGAAACCGTGAAAAAGAGGCAGGCCACCAAAGGTCATCCAACGCTGCCCACCCTCCAGGCAGGCCCCACCGATGCAAGCCAACAACACAGCCTCCGTCAACTGTCCTCGGTCCCGGCCCACCAGAAATGTGGTGCACAACAAGCTCTTTTGTATTCAGTACCCGCAATCGCAACCACCAACAGAAAAGAAGCCAGCGAAGGTACGTGTTAAAAAGAGGATCTCGTGTCCACCACAGAATTAAAAGTGCACGGCTTTCAAAAGAAAGCGGCCAAGGTCTCGGGTCTGCAGGGATCCTCCTTTTAACATCCGGCATAGAGAGAGTAGAGAGGGACAGATTCTTCAAACTTTCGAATAATAAAAGAACCAAAGGGCATTCAGAAAAATTGAAAGGGGACAGATTCAAAACGAATGCTAGGAAGTTCTTCTTTACCCAACGTGTGGTGGACACCTGGAATGCGCTTCCTGAAAGCGTAATAGGGCAGAGTACGGTACTGGGGTTCAAGAAAGGGTTGGACAATTTCCTGCTGGAAAAGGGGATAGAGGGGTATAGAGAGAGGGCTACTGCACAGGTCCTGGACCTGGTGGGCCGCCGTGTGAGCGGACTGCTGGGCACGATGGACCTCAGGTCTGACCCAGCAGAGGCATTGCTTATGTTCTTATGTGGACCTCACGGATCCCATTCACCCCCGAGGTGAAGCAGATGTTTAAGGGCGTGCTGTTAAGATCTGTGAGGTCCGTGGGCTCCGTGAGGGTCCGTCTTTTACCCAGTCCCTGATAAGGGTGCTAAGGACAGATCTCCGTAAGTAGATGAGTCTCAGGATTTATAATAACGACGGAGCTGCTCATCTTTGCAACATCCTCAGATTGACTGGCACAACATAAATAGACAGGCGGTAAAGCCCTTGATTCCTTTACTAATTCATCGAGCATTAAGCAAACAGTAAAGAATCAATTCATGCAACAACAAAAAAAAAAAAAGCAGCTGTTTATGTACTGTGTTAATCCGACAGGATTAATGGCTGGCTTCAGAAGATTG
Source organism: Geotrypetes seraphini (assembly GCF_902459505.1). Classification (NCBI taxonomy): domain Eukaryota; kingdom Metazoa; phylum Chordata; class Amphibia; order Gymnophiona; family Dermophiidae; genus Geotrypetes; species Geotrypetes seraphini. The sequence continues at coordinate 6,461,514 of NC_047101.1, read as the reverse complement.
CTTATTTTCCTCAGTCATTTTCAATACAATCAGGACACAAAACTCTACTTAACTATGTCGTAGGTTATAGCACATCAACAGTCAGAAATGTGCATTTGTTATCCCGCGTGCCTTTGGGTGCCTTAAAATTTAGTGCATGCACCTACGAATTAATGCACATGCAATCAATTTCTGCTCATTAAAACATTCTAACATGCATGCGATAAAATGTTATTGGAACGAATGTGTGGAACAAACCAGAACAAGCACCCCAAAACTTGGGGGGCGGGAGGGGAATTCAGAAATATTAAAAAATGAAGTAAACCTTTTTTGGCCATGCGTATCCCTAACAACTACTGTAGTTCTGCACATGGGGGTGTTTTGTAATGTATGTAAAAGGCAACATAAAAGTTGCCACCGCTGGGTTAGACCAGCGATCCGCTCACGCAGCGGCCCTTAGGTCAAAGACCAGTGCCCTATCTGAGTCTAGCCTTACTTGCGTATGTTCTAGTCCAGCAGGAACTTATCCAACCTTGTCTTGAATCCCTGGAGGGTGTTTTCCCCTATAACAGCCTCCGGAAGAGCGTTCCAGATTTCCACCACTCTCTGGGTGAAGAAGAGCTTCCTTATGTTTGTGCGGAATCTTTTCCCCTCTAACTTTAGCGAGCGCCCTCTCGTTCTCTTCACCTTGGAGAGGGTGAACAGTCTCTCTTTCTCTAGTGCCTAGAGGCATGCTAAAGGCAGCTAAGTAGTGGTATAGTAAAGGGGTCCACCTTGGGCGCCATGTTGGTGAGGACGCTGGCACCCCCTCCCCTCCCCCATACCTCTAGTTGAAGTTGTTGTTCGCAACGGTCGACAACGCTCTCTTCGCGTCCCCATCGGGTCTCCTGCTGACGTCACAGAAGGAAAGCCGATGGGATCCTAATCATGGCCGCCTAGCAAGATCTGCACCGAACTTAAGTTTTTTCATTGGCTTAATCAGCACGGTAATTGACTATTCCGGTTATCAGCTAATCAAAAACCCCATTAATTAAGCAATTTAAGAGTATGTCACCAAACTCTTAGGATGCCTAGTAATGCCTAAGTGGAAGTACCTGAAACCTATCTTTAAAAGTATTTATTTATTTATTTTAATTAAAAACTTATACCCCGTTTAAGCCTAAGCAGTTCACATAATACATACTTAATCAAATAACAATACAACAATAAATAACTTACATTCATCTAAAAGCTCTTCAAAATCAAATTAATAAAGAATGTTCAAGAAAAAGCCTCTGTAAATAAAGTTTTCTTTCAACACGCTCTTAAATTTCTGAATATCAGAAAGCAATCTAAGTGGTCCAGTCAAATTATTCCATAAGAGCACTCCTGCCACAGAGATTGCTGAGGCTCTCATTTTTGCATAGTGAACACTGACAAGCCCATCGCGAACCAATTTTAACATCCCCTCCGACCTTAAAGGTGTATATGGTTGATATACTTCCAATACCTGAGTCAAATACCAAGATATCTCATAACGTATTCCTTTAAAGTTCTTTGAACACAATCCAATATTTGACTGGTAACCAATGAAGCTATTTCAGCAAAGGTGTTACATGGTCAAATCGGCTCCCTCCACAATTCAGTCGTGCAGCTGCATTTTGAACACTTTACAAAGCCTTATAAGAACATAAGAACATAAGAAGTTGCCTCCACTGGGTCAGACCGAGGTCCATCTCGCCCAGCGGTCCGCTCCCGCGGCGGCCCATCAGGTCTGCGACCTGTGAAGTGGTTTCTGACCACTTTTATAACCTACCTCAAGTTCTATCTGTACCCCTCTATCCCTTTATCCTCCAGGAACCTATCCAAATCCTTCTTGAATCCCTGTACAGAGTTCTGGCCTATCACTTCCTCCGGAAGCGCGTTCCATGTGTCCACCACCCTCTGCGTAAAAAAGAATTTTCTAGCATTTGTTCTAAACCTGTCCCCTTTCAATTTCTCCGAGTGACCCCTAGTGGTTGTGGCTCCCCTCAGTTTGAAGAATCTGTCCTTATTTACTCTCTCTATGCCCTTAAGGATTTTGAAGGTTTCTATCATGTCCCCTCTAAGTCTCCTCTTCTCCAGGGAGAACAGCCCCAGCATTATGTCTCACAAATGTCATTCCTACATACAGAGTATTACAGTAATCTACTTTTTGAATGATACCTAAGTTATTAAAACCTTATTCTTCTAAAAAAATACATAAATCCCATCTACCATGACCAATCCCTACCCATTCCCCTCCAACCCTCTCTGTACCTGTAATACACCCCAATGCGCCAAAGTCTAAAATGCTTCTAATTTACCCAACACTTCTCTTTGGTATTTCTTAGTACCCAACATCTATCGCCTAAGATCTCGACAACTCCTTGGTACTTCTTAAGTAAATATCTGACTTCGCTTATGCTATTCCTTCAAACTTTTAACGTAATTCTTGGTAACTTTGATGTAATCCGCCTTGAACCGCAAGGCATTGGCGGAATAGAAATCACTAATGTAATGTAATGTAATACCTGCCTGAACTACAATCTGAAAATCATACTTTGACAGCATTGATTTATTTATTCAATTTTCTATACCCTTCTCCCTGGAGAGCTCAAAACGGTTTACGTGATTTTATTCAGGTACTCAAGCATTTTTCCCCCGTCTGTCCCGGTGGGCTCACAATCTATCTAATGTACCTGGGGCAATGGGGGGGGATTGAGTGACTTGCCCAGGGTCACAAGGAGAAGCGTGGGGTTGAACCCACAACCCCAGGGTGCTGAGGCTGGAGCTATAACCACTGCGCCACACTCTCCCCCTGCTAAGTACTCGCATTTGAAAGAAAGCCGACTTGACCACAGCCAACGCCTGCTCTTTCATACTCAGAGTAGAGTCTAACCAAACCCCTAGGACTTTAAGATGCTTATGTATTGGGATTTTCACATTATTAATCTCAACATGTTCTGGCCACCTAATATCTTCATCTTTTCTAATCAGCATCACATCAGTCTTAGCCATATTTAGCGCCAACTTATGACTCGGCATCCACATATCAACAGCTTGCAGTAGGTGTGGTTGAGTTAGGTGCCAGGTGAGTGAAAAGTTGGCCTAATGGGGGCGACACCTAAGTCCACTTAGGTGCTGCTAGGCATGACTCTATATACGGCCCCTAGCGGTTGACTGACAACGACGTTTAGGCATCGTTTATGGAATCTGACCAATAATGTGTCTAAGTGCTAAAGGGCCTGGTTTTATATATGTCACCTAAAACATCAGCGCCAACAAGTATAGTGCTAAGCTTAATTGTATAAAATTTAGGCCCCCCCCCCATAGAATCATGCTTAGGCGGTGCTAAGCATTCTAACATTTCGGCACAGCCTATTTATGCCAGGGTTTTCTTGGCCTAAATGCCTGTGTCTAAGTTAGGCCTTGGTTTGAATATCCCTGATATTTGGAATTGCTAGGCTGATAAAGTTTGGTCTTGTTTTTTTAGGTTTCTTGTTTATTTGTAATAATACACTTCCTTTGGTTTGATCTCGTGCGCAAAAACAAACCCATTTGGAGATAATGCCCCCGAAGGAAAAGGTGGGGGGGTTAAAGCAGAGATCAGCTGGAGCCTATGTTATTACAACAGCAAAGAAACGGGGACGGATGGAGGGGGGGGCCGTACGATTCTTCTCTTTCATCGTAATCTATCCTTCGTATTAAAGCAGTCCTGTAATCTAAGAGCTTTTGCGAGCCTATAGGAAAGGTCGCTGCGTGATATGTTGCTATATTCATAGAAAAATGGCAGGCTCCCCACCGTAGCCTTTCTTGTAAGACTCGACTCAGGTCAATACATGTCTTACACTTGTTTACTGCTTCTGCTCGGCAGACCAATTGAGTTGGTAAAATTGAGAGCTGCTGTTGTCAGTTCAGCAGTCACCTGGAAACATTTTCCCAGTGACCTATTCAAACCATCTGGTACATCGTTTTAAAATCATTTCTCTATGCAATGGATTCAGCTTCCAGCCTCATCCCGTCAACTAAATTCATTAAGCAATGGAGTGACCCTTTCACAAAGCCCTCTGATAATGTAAGGAGAGCCAAGAGAGAGAAATAAATTATTCCTCCTCGGGTGAGGTGTCTCCAAATGGATTAGCTTTCTACCTATACAGAATATAACAAAAATGGAATAAAAAAGATTCATTTATTAATTCGTCAATTCAATTGTACTGATAGATAGTTAATGAAAGAAGGCAAACCTCAGTCCTTACTGCTGTGTCTCATAGAAAATGACATGGTGGCAGTTATCCGCGGGTAGCCACGGGTAACCTGCCGAAACGGTGGGTGGGAAAAAGTGCTCATTGCGGGCACGGGGACCAGGCCATCCACCACTCCGTGGAGCGGTGAATGTCCTTGTCCCCGCAGTTAAGGGAGGGAAGGCACGCGGTCACCGATCGCGCACAGCCCCCTCTGTACCTCCGGCCAAATCTATCTCCTTTCCTCCCCCTTACCTTCGTGGCGCTTTAGAAAAGAAACTGAAGCCGGCGAAGCCTTCCTGTGCCGCCCTGCAGTCGCAGGTGTGTGGGCGGAAGCTTCTCCTCTGACGCCACTATGGGCAGCGAAGAGGACGGTGGTCCAGTGACGGGGACAGATTTTTTTTTCCCCCGTGTCATTCTCTAATGTCTCGTAACAGCCTATGGCTATTTGACAATTGCAATATAATGGTTTCAATCATTGGTCCGCCTCCTTCCTTTTGATGTAGATACAATAATTTGTTAAGTGTGACAATTCATATAATACTATGGAAAAAAAAAAGAGGTTAGTAGTAGTTTTTATAAATTAGTTAATATGATTGTCAAAAAATGAAAAAATAATGAAATTAATGGCTAAAGCATCTGTGCAAAATAGCAATTTAGTCACATAAAACTGAATTCATAGAAAGTTCATAGAAAAACCACTTTTCTTAGTGGCCGTAATAACTGACTCTGACGGATTTTTTTCGTTGGTACTTCTTCAGAGAATCAGTTGAAAAAAGCCATGATACTGACTAAATAATAGTAACATAGTAACATAGTAGATGACGGCAGATAAAGACCCGAATGGTCCATCCAGTCTGCCCAACCTGATTCAATTTAAATATTTTTAATTTTTTCTTCTTAGCTATTTCTGGACAAGAATCCAAAGCTTTACCCGGTACTGTGCTTGGGTTCCAACTGCCAAAATCTCTGTTAAGACTTACTCCAGCCCATCTACACCCTCCCAGCCATTGAAGCCCTCCCCAGCCCATCCTCCACCAAACGGCCATACACAGACACAGACCGTGCAAGTCTGCCCAGTAACTGGCCTAGTTCAATATTTAATATTATTTTCTAATTCTAAATCTTCTGTGTTCATCCCACGCTTCTTTGAACTCAGTCACAGTTTTACTCTGCACCACCTCTCTCGGGAGCGCATTCCAGGCATCCACTACCCTCTCCGTAAAGTAGAATTTCCTAACATTGCTCTTGAATCTACCACCCCTCAACCTCAAATTATGTCCTCTGGTTTTACCATTTTCCTTTCTCTGGAAAAGATTTTGTTCTACGTTAATACCTTTCAAGTATTTGAACGTCTGAATCATATCTCCCCTGTCTCTCCTTTCCTCTACGGTATACATATTCAGGGCTTCCAGGCTCTCCTCATACGTTTTCTGGCGTAAGCCTCCTATCATTTTCATTGCCCTCCTCTGAACCACTTCAAGTCTTCTTACGTCCTTCGCCAGATACGGGCTCCAAAACTGAACACCATACTCCAAGTGGGGCCTCACCAATGACATGTACAGGGGCATCAACACCTTCTTCCTTCTACTGACTACGCCTCTCTTTATACAGCCCAGCATCCTTCTGGCAGCAGCCTTGTCACACTGCTAAGCTAGAGCTAAAAAAGACAAAACATCTATCACATACTACTTTAAGACTTATCAGTGAAATAATGCCATCAAATCTAGCAAAAAACTGCATTCTCTGCAATCATACATAAGATACTACTAGCCTGGCTTGAAAATCAAACCCTAGACTGATACTATGATAAAAGACATCAAAGATTCATATATGACGTACTGACTAACCCATGAAAGTGGCTTTCCAGAGAGCGAAAATGGCCTGCATCAGATCTGATGCCTATCCACGAACCAGAACATGTGGACGTTAATCTCAGTCTTCCAAATTTTCTACAGATTTCTTAAAAATAAAACCCCCTCTTTGACAAAGCCGTACTGGCGCTTTTAGCGCCGGCCATGGCGGTGACAGCTCAGACGCTGTTACCGTTGAGGCCGGCGCGATAAACGCTAGCGCGGTTTTGTAAAGGAGGGGGAAATCACCTAATAGGAGCTTTGAAAGATCAAGGCAAAGAAAAGCAGAAGAGCAGTATCTTTTACAAATTGAAATGTAACTGGAAGTCATTTCCAAAAAGGGCTGCCGTCACACCAGAACAGCAATGGACTACTAAATAATCATTTGATGGAGCTTTGTTCTTTAATTGCTTTCCTTGACCTACTTCCCCTGAGCGCCCTAGAGAGAATCGAGCAAAGGTAAGTCTTTCTGCTTCCTGCTGGCATGAGCATTCCCCCCAGTGACCCAGTACAGCATTTGAGTTGATTAATTTTCAGGTCCTTTTCTTTGCCAGGAGTTCAAGTTCAAGGACTCTCCTTTTCCCTCCCAGATGAAGAGGACAGATATTAGATAAACTCACGAAACAACAGAACAATCCTTTCCCAAAAATTCCAATGAAAATGCAGAGTCATCGCAGACAGATGGCTGTATGCTTTTCGTGACAATATTTAAATGAGGAAAGGGCGTAACGATGTTTTCTGGGGCCACATAATCAGATGGGAAAAATTTTTGCTAAAATGCAGAAGTAAGAAATCAACATGGTTAAAAATAACATCAACATCTCTTAGGGAGAGAAGGAGACAGTGGATGTTGCGGATGGGCAGACTGGATGGGCCATTTGGCCTTTATCTGCCATCATGTTACAATGTTTCCATAACCATAATGTTCTATGACATCACAATGCAGCTGTAAAGAGCCTTAGCCAATAGGGAAAGGAGGAGATAGTGGATGCTGTGGATGGGCCATTTGGCCTCTATCTGCCATCATGTTACAATGTTTCTATAATCATAAAGCTCTATGACCTCACAATGCAGCTGGAAAGAGTCTTAGCCAATAGGAAGAGGAGATGAAAATGTTAAGAGCTTTAGCCAATAGGGAGAGGAGGAAACATTGTAACATGATGCTCTGGATGGGCCATTTGACCTTTATCTGCCATCATGTTACAATGTTTCTATAACCATAAAGTTCTATGACATCACAATGCAGCTGTAAAGAGCCTTAGCCAATAGGGAGAGGAGAAGCAAATGTTAAGAGCCTTAGCCAATAGGGAGAGGAGGAAACATTGTAACATGATGCTCTGGAAGGGCCATTTGACCTTTATCTGCCATCATGTTACAATGTTTCTATAACCATAAAGTTCTATGACATCACAATGCAGCTGTAAAGAGCCTCAGCCAATAGAGAGAGGAGGAGATAGTGGATCCTGCTGATGGGCAAACAGATGGGCCATTTGGCCTTTATCTGCTGCCGTATTTCTATGTTTCTACTTGGAGAAATTGCCCTGAGATAAACAGACTGAAAATAAGCGCTCATAGCTTATGAAAATATCTTAATGTACTGCCGTCCCACTGAATACTGCCTTCAATATTATTATAATAACAATTGTTTTCATCAGGATACTCTGCTTTGTTGAAGCCACACTGAAAACTGTTCAAGCAGAGAATTTATGAGAATAATACAATTGTCTGATCGATTTTTTTTCAGACACTTTCAATTTCCTTTCAAGAAGAGCACAAATAATAGCTTTTGGCTGCCTATTGGGAAGACAGGCTTGACTTGAGGGTTCGTACAAGGGGAGTCTTCTGCATTTTTATGCTCACATTCATTTGTTTTTACCACCCTTAAATTAAACTTGATGTTGATACATGTAATAAAGCTGTTGCACATTTATTTTATCATCTTGAGTCTGCTGGATGACATTCTAGATTAACATGTTGTCAACTAAGGGCATGTTATCGCATTAATATGTCATCCATTTCAATAAGATGTATCTATGAGATCTTATACAAAATAGAATTATGAAACAGAAAAACTAAAGAATGAGAACTATAAAATTCTAGATCCCAATAAATTGTTGGTTTTTTTTGAGGATTGGAGAAAATGAAATCCAGGGTAAGAGCATCGGATTTGGAGAAATGGATTAGAGATGGGGCATCAGATTGGGGGATCAGGGAGATGGGTAGTAGCACCATTGCGGGTATCTTGTATTTTACATGTTATACCTTGTTCATATTACATAAAAACCTAAAAATTGCCGCTGCTGGGTCAGACCAATGCTCCATCGTGCCCTGCAGTCTGCTCACGCGACGGACCTCTGGTCAAAGACCAGCACCCTAACTGAGACTAGCCCTATTAGCGTACGTCCTTATTCAGCAGGAACTTGGCTAACTTTGTCTTCAATCCCTGGAGGGTGTTTTCCCCTATGACAGACTCAGGAAGAGCGTTCCAGTTTTCTACCACCCTCTGGTGAAGAAGAACTTCCTTACGTTTGTACAGAATCTATCCCTTTTCAACTTTAGAGAGTGTCCTCTCGTTCTCCATACCTTGGAGAGGTTGAACAACCTGTCTTTATCTACTTTGTCTTGAATCCCTGGAGGGTGTTTTCCCCTATGACAGCCTCTGGAAGAGTGTTCCAATTTTCCACCACTCTCTGGGTGAAGAAGAACTTCCTTACGTTTGTATGGAATCTATCCTCTTTTAACTTTAGAGAGTGTCCTCTCATTCTCCATACCTTGGAGAGGTTGAACAACCTGTCTTTATCTACTTTGTCTTGAATCCCTGGAGGGTGTTTTCCCCTATGACAGCCTCTGGAAGAGTGTTCCAATTTTCCACCACTCTCTGGGTGAAGAAGAACTTCCTTGCGTTCGTACGGAATCGATCCCCTTTTAACTTTAGAAAGTGCCCTCTCGTTCTCCCTACCTTGGAGAGGGTGAACAACCTGTCCTTATCTACTAAGTCTATTCCCTTCAGTACCTTGAATGTTTCAATCATGTCTCCTCTCAATCTCCTCTGCTCGAGGGAAAAGAGGCCCAGTTTCTCTAATCTTTCGTTGAATGGCAACTCCTCCAGACCCTTAACCATCTTAGTCACTCTTCTCTGGACCCTTTTGAATAGTACCGTGTCCTTCTTCATGTACGGTGACCAGTGCTGGACGTAGTACTCCAGGTGAGGGCGCACCATGGCATATTACTTGCCTGGCATATAGCATGGAGTCCGCCTGTACAATTTGTCCAGGCCTGTAACATGTTGTGCCTGTCCTGAGTGTCTGACCTGTGTGGTACGTTCAGGGTAGATGCCGGACACGTCCTCTGCATTCACCTCACAGTCTTTGCACTTATCACGTATTAATGTTTTCCTTTAATGCACGGTAAGTGCAAAAACTTTAACACTTTCATAATTGCAGGCCCCTAAGTTTTATGCCTAAGGCAAATGATTTGCCGAAAGCCAAAAGGAGCTCAAAGCATTAGGCTACTCATCCAACTCCACTACAAGCAAAAAACTACTTTCCTATCCCCCCAAATCCTCTCGTTTCCAATCAGTCTCAATTGTCATAGTTTTAGGTTTATCCCATACTATTTTATTTTATCTATTTATATTTAATTTTTTAATTTGTGATATTGTAAACCTCCCAGATACATGTGATGGTCGGTATATCAAGCTATGAATAAACTTGAAACTCGAAACATATACCTGTTGGAATCCTGCTGATAGATTTGTTGCATAGTAAAAAGGACATGATAATGTGTAAATTATTCAGTCTCTTAATTATTGCCTGTGAATGTCCTATTAATCAAACTATGAAACCTCCTGCCAGGTCAATATTTTTAAAAAAATGAAGATTATTTTGGCATCAGGCATTCACATAATGGTTTTGGGTTTTATACTGCTTGTCCCCCTAAAGCAAGCAGGAGTTTTTAAAGGACTTAGTAAAAGCCTGGGGTCCATCTATCACAGTGTTACCGAAAGCTGATGAACAGTTAGGAGATGAGCCATGGAACTGAACCAGCTGTGATTTCCGCAAGACTATAAAAAGCATGAGTGAATAAAATCTCCGCCGTGCCGAAGGACTGATCGAAGGGACGAACTGCAGGACAAGCAGTTTTCCGTTTGTAAATTACAAGGGCAAAAATCGGAATCGAAATATCCCCCTGCCTGAGGATTTCTGAATCATCGCTCTTTTCTTTTTTAATGCTGTTGGGCTGCTGTGTAATTTATTTGTATTGGAACATCATCCGAAAAATAATGCCTACATGCCGAGGCTTCCATTTGCCGATGCCTCCTGTGGAACTCGATACTGTGTTATCCCACATTGGCATCGTGATTTTATTACGATGGAAATTGAATTTTGCAGTCTGATTATTTTACCACCCCCCCCCCCCAAAAAAATGTAAAAACCCTGATGTACTGAATTGCAAGGTTCTGTCATCCCCCACGACATCCGACAAGATGAAATGTCATTATGTATTTCGATTTCTATCCCGTTCTCCCAGTAGCTCAGAACGGGTTACAATTGATATTACATTACATTACATTAGGGATTTCTATTCCGCCATTACCTTGCGGTTCAAGGCGGATTACAAAAGAGTTAAAGAGGGTGTTTTACAAAAAGATTTCTGGTCCTTTTTGGGGGAAAAAAGAGTAGAGCAGGGTTGATTTGGAGGTTCGGGGGGTTAGAGGGATAAGAACATAAGAAGTTGCCTCCGCTGAGGCAGACCAGAGGTCCATCTCGCCCAGCGGTCTGCTCCCTCGGTGGCCCATCAGGCCCATTGCCTGAGCAGTGGTCCCTGACTAGCTCTATAGCCTACCTCTACTCCTATCCCTATAACCTACCTCTACACCTATCTATACCCCTGAAAGATGGAAGAAGGAAGCTTGAGAGATATTCACAATAAAGTTACAGGACAATAAAATTATAGGCATTCGAAGAAGAGACAAGTGAGAAGACGTAGAGAGAGAAGGGAAGGGGGGATCAAGGGCAGCACGGGAAGGGAGGAAGGAAAAAGTGGGCAGAGATCGGGGAACGGGAGGGGAGCAAGGAGTTAAAAGAAGGGGAGCAGGGAACAGGAGAGTGGGAGAAGAGAGGAGTGAAGGAAGAGGTTGTCATGTTTCCTCATATTTTGGCAGAAGACTCCCACCACGGCGCTTAGAGGTCAGGTGGATGAAATCCAGGTCGCCCTGCCACTGAACCAGCCACCTATCAAAATACTTCATTAACGGGTGCACCTTGAAATCTGAGTGACTTTGTGCGGAAGCTTTACTGCTTTATTAAAGTAACACAGTATCCCAAGTGCACAGTATTTCAAAAATATACATAGCAGCTCCAAACAAGGCCCATCTGGCAGAACATTACAACATGTTATTTTAAAGGAAGAGTGTTCTGAATTTTCTGTTAAGAGTTCTCCTGTAAATGGAACTTGCAGCCACTTAAAAACAAGAAGTTACCTTTTTGAGAATGGCCTCTGTATTACTAATCCACCCTTCCCCTTTTTCCATGGGGAAATTGACTTTGTAAGATCATTATGGGCTGGATTTTGGAACTGGCGCCTGGCAATCATTCAAGGGCTCCGGTTACAGAATCGCAGCTTTGGGGAGTCCCTACCGCTCAGCAGATGGGGGAGGGGGGAACTCCCCTGCTGCGATCGGCTGCAGCGGTCTCGCGGCAAAAATAGGCACCTGACATGTAGGCCAGGTTTTTCCAGGCCTACATTTCAGCCACCTATCTTGGCATGAATCGCGGCTGGGTAGCCACTTTAGCCCACCTGATGCCACTTCCGGCATTGCCCATGCCTACTTTGGCATTTCACAGCCTGAAGCGGCTGTCTAAGTTTCCAAGTTTCCAAGTTTATTAAATGATTTGATTAATCGCCTACTCTACATTCAAGGCGATGTACAAGATAAAACAAATAATTACAAACAAAGGTAAAATATTATATAAACATAGGTAAAATATTATATAAATGGACAAAATTACAAAAAACAAACACAATTAAACAAATTAAGTTGGTACTAATTATATCGAAACAATGGGAAAATTCATTAATGGTTACATTCTATATTAAATTCAAGATACAAAGGTAAAAACATAAGGGGGGGAGAAAAACAATAAAAAAAAAATAGATAAAAATAATAAAAGATCACTATTCACTAAAAGCATCATTAAAAAGGAAACTTTTGAGTTTAATCTTAAATTTTTCGAGGTTCTTTTCTTCTCTTATATATATTGGGAGATCATTCCAGGATTGAGGGGCTGTCACCGAAAAAATAGTGAGACGTCTTGTATTAATGATTTTTAAGGAGGGAATGGTTAATAGATGTTGATCCTGTGATCTATAAGGGATTAAGACTCTATGGATAAAAGCAGGAGTTTGAGAAATAAGAGTTTTAAACGTGAGTAAGCATATCTTAAATAAAATGCGGTGTGCCACAGGAAGCCAATGAGATTCTTTAAGTAAGGGTGTGACGTGGTCATTCCAGCGGCCTTTTATTTAGGCGTTGGTAGGCGCTTCAACGCTGCTGTTTCTGACTGCATTTTACAATTACTTAGGCATTGGCAGGGCTCCTACCGTTGCCTAAGTTTAGGCGCTGGTGACAGAATTTCCCCCTATGTCTTTCTGCGCCTTCTGTTTCCCTCCTAATGACCTTTGAGGTGTTCATCCCTTCATACGCCCAGACAGCAGACCGCTCACCGACTTTGGCCCACATGTGTCCAGTGATGTCTCTGTGGGAATTGCATGTTTACGTAACCCTGTAAGCCAAGTTGCTACTTTCTTAGGGTTGTTTTTTTCTTTCAAATTAACCATGCTCCCATCACCTCCCGGCTAGATTACTGCAATGCGTTCCTCACAGGTCTTCCGCTAAGCCATCTCTCTCCTCTTCATGCCTCATATTCCGCCAGGGTCATTATGCTCACGTTACCTCTCTCCTCAGGTCACTTCACTGTCTCCCTGTCCGTTACCGCGTACGGGTTCAAATTCCTCTTACTGGCCTACAAGTGCATTCACTCGGTATCTCTGCTCTCATCTCTCCCTACACTCCACCCTGAGAACTCCGTTCATTGGATAAGTGTCTCTTGGCGGTACCCTTCTCCTCTACTGCCAACTCAGGACTCCATCCCTTCTAACTTGCTGTGCCTTACCCCATGGAACAACCTGCAAACAACCTGCCTAACTTGGTGCGTCAGCTTTCCCATCAGGTGGTATTGAAATCCACTTTTTGAAGCTGCTTTTAAGTCCTAACCCTACCCACCAATATCTGTGTCATTCCCTCTACAGTCCCCTTGTAAATCCCTACCTGAGTCCATAGAAACATAGAAACATAGAAAGATGACGGCAGAAAAGGGCTATAGCCCATCAAGTCTGCCCACTCTACTGACCCACCTCATTAAGTCTGAGTACTAATGACCTAGTTCCTTAACTCGACCCTCGTAGGGATCCCACGAGGACGTCCCATTTATTCTTAAAGTCAAGCACGCTGGTGGCCTTGATCACCTGCTATGGAAGCTTGTTCCAGTGATCTACAACCCTTTCTGTGAAGAAATACTTCTTACGTCACTATCAAATTTCCCTCCTCTGAGTTTGAGCGGATGCCCCCTTGTGACCGAGGGTCCTTTGAGAAAGAAGATGTCTTCTTCCACCTCGATGCGTCCCGTGATGTATTTAAATGTCTCAATCATGTCCCCCCTTTCCCTGCGTTCCTCTAGAGTGTAGAGCTGCAATTTGTTTAGTCTTTCTTCGTACGAGAGACCCTTGAGCCCCGAGATCATCCTAGTGGCCATCCGCTGAACCGACTCAACTCTAAGCACGTCTTTACGGTAATGTGGCCTCCAGAATTGCAGTACATAGATTCACCTCTGTTCTATGTTTCTGTCTTAATTCGATTGTAAGCTCTTTCGAGTGGGGACCATCTCTTGAGCGTTTAATGTACAGAATGTCAAGAGAGCGCCATCTCCTCTTTCTGGGAGCCACGTCGGGTCTTGTTTGCCCAATAAATCACAGTATTCTCACTGCAAGTGGTCCGCTCTGTGTTTTCTGCTTCACAGAAAAGTACGTGCGTACATTATCAGTTAAGCAGCCTATTAAAAATGTCTACTTTCAGATTTCCATTCCCACATCCCAGAAAGAGCCCCCCCCCCTTAAAAAAAAGACCAATTAAGTTCAGAAAGAAAATTCTGCCCCAATTTCTGTTGTATTTCTTGTTAAATGTGTTGCACAGTGCCCCCATAAATGCCTAATAATAGCCTACAATAATCCAAAAACCAGGAGGAATTAATTATAGAAAAACCTGTCAAGGACAGACCTGAGTGCTGAAGGCACTTCGGTATTTAATGACATGCTTTCCGCTTCAGGCAATATCTTTGGCAAGTATAGTTATTCTTCTATTAAGAACATTCTCACTGCATATTAAAAATTAGGGCCCCAACATACAAAGAAAATAGCCGGGCTGTGGTATATTTGTACTGCCACATCGGATGCTTCCTTTCAGCAGGTGAAGGAAGGAATTCTTAAGATAGAAATTCTCTTGGAACTGAATGTTTCCAGAAATTATCAATCCCTCTTATCTGGTTATATACTTTCCCCCCCCCCCCTCCCTCTTTTACAAATGCTCCGGTGGTGGGAGAAATGAGAAATTGAGGTCATAGCGGTTATGTCTTGTTGGATGAGGGGGGAGGGGGGGGGCATAATCGAAAGAAACGTCCAAGTCCGATTTGAACGTAGGACACTAGTCACCCAAAGTCAGCAGCGGGAAAAGGTCCATTCTCAAAATATCCGTCCAAATTTTTATTTTTTTTTTTTAATTGTCTACCTGTACGTCCGGGCGTTTCATCACCCAGACCGCCGCTGTGCCTATCGTTATACCGCATTCTCGACAAAAAAATTCACCCAAAGTTCCAAACGCCCTCGTGTGTGTCTACTCTCACTCTGCGCCCGCACTGGTGACTACGCATTTTGTGCCCACATGATCCTCTTCAGACCCAAGGAGTACAATGACAGGCCGCAGAACTCGATCAAACGCTCGGCTAGAAAAAGTACAAGAGACAGAAGCAATCGGAGCACTTTAACACTCCACAGGAAACTGTTAATCAAATTCAATCAAGGCACGAAAGAAGCCACTAAATAAATATTTAAAAGGTTTGAATTAGAAGAAACATGGGCCGCTCCCTCATCCTCACTGACGCAGTGCACAAAGCCACGGGCAGCAGCCCCTCGCACATCCCGCACCTCATCCGGAAGCATTCCCTGAAAAGGTAAATTAATCATGGCTCATCTCTTGATACAAATTATGAGGAGGAGGAAGTGGGGGGAGTCCTACAACATGACTGTACATATACCGTGTTTCCCCGAAAATAAGCCCTAGCATGATTTTCAGGGTAGATCTTAATATAAGCCTACCCCTGAAAAGCGCTAGTCGCTGGTGACAGCAGTGCTTCTCCCCACCCCCGACCCATCTCTCCATCCCATCCGAACTGCGAGTCTGAAATAAATACCCTATAACCAACCAGCAGCATTGGCAGCAATCTAGACAGGCTGCTTCACAGCCTGGGCTGTCCCTCTGCTGCGTTGCTGATGACATCATCAGTGATGCGGCAGAGGAACGGCCCAGGCCGCAAAGCAGCCTGTCTAGATTGCTGCCGATGCTGCCGGTTTATTATAAGGTTTTTATTTCTGTCTTGTGGTTTGGAGGGGAGGGAGAGATGGGGCAGTGGGAGGGGCGGGGGGGATGCATTGCGGCGGTGGGGGGATAGAAAGATGCTACATGGGGAGATGGGAGGAAGGGAGGGATAGAAGCTGCAAGGGATGGTAGGGAGGGATAGAAAGATACTGCACAAGGGGATGGGTGAGAGGGAGAGGAAAGATGCTGCACATGTAGGGGAGAGAAAGGAAAGAGGAAGGGCGAGATGGTCATGTGCATACCCCGAAAATAAGACCTAGTGCCTTTTTTGGGCCCCAAATGAATATAAGGCAGTGTCTTATTTTCGGGGAAAAAGGTAGACGAAGTTGATTTTGGTTTGCATTCAAATCATTCCCAATAGAAACTGGGCATGTGTCGGACTGCCTAATCCAAAGAGCAGGAGAGCATTAAAATGAAAGCACTTAGCAGCCTTGAGCATCAACCACAAGTTAACTGGGCCAAGCTGTTTTGTTATCACGAGCCACCTTTTATGTGAGAACATAAACAACTTTTGTAATACCCTTTGACAGTACATTAAGGTAGTGTGCGGTTGCCGGATGGATGCATTCAGAATTTAGGGTTGCCAGCTGGCTTCAGATTTGTCCAATAGATTGATCCAGTCCCGAGCCGACTCCACTGCATTCAAGGACTTGGTAGTCTTGCCTTCCTTCGGGAATGAAATTGAGAAATCAGGATGCATCCAAGATTAAATCAACCGTGTGGGAGAATCTGAAGCCAATTGGCAACCCCTACGTCAATGCAATAAAAATCATGGAACTTAGTTTACTTAGTTTTAATTGAGGGATTATTGTGGCTTTGAATGTTAGGAATTATCAGGAAACAAGGAAAACAAAAATTAAAATGTTATAATGTCCTTGTATCACTCTATGGTATGGCCGCACTTTGAATACTGTGGGCAATTTTGGTCGCCATATCTGAAAAAAGATGTAGCGGAATTAGAAAAGGTAAAGAGAAGGGCGATGAAAATGATAAAAGGGATGAGATGACTTCCCTATGAGGAAAGGCTCTTCAACTTGGAGAAGAGACAGCTCAGGGGTGATATGATAAAGGTCTATAAAATACAGAGAAGAGTGGAAGAGGCAGATGTAAGTCACCTGTTTACTCTTTCCAAAAATACTAGGACAAAGGGGCATACGATGAAGCTACTACGTAGTATATTTTAAACAGACCAGAGAAAATATTTCTTCACACAACATATAATTAAACTCTGGAATTTGTTGCCAGAGAATGTGGGGAAATCATTTAGCTTAGCAGAGTTTAAAAAAGGTTTGGATAATTTCCTAAGCGAAAAGTCCATGGGCCATTATTGAGATGGCTTGGGGAAATCCACTGCTTATTCCTAGGATAAGCAGCATAAAATTAGTTTTACTACTTGGGATCTAGCTACGTACTTGGGACCTGGGTTGGCCACTGTTGGAAACAGGAGACTGGGTTTGATGGACCTTCGGTCTGTTCCAGTATGGCAGCTCTTATGTGAGCCAAGTATAGGACAATCAAGCTATTGTGACATCACTGCTAAGGTTGGCTCTTAGGCATTGGTGGAATGAGGCATTATGACATCACAGTATCTGCTCTGGACACCAGAGACTGTCATTCTTTAGTGTCTATGTCAACCTCAGTCCTTCTCCACCAGCATTCTTCAATGCAAGGCTCCTGTCTGTCCCAGTGGGTTCACAATCCTATCCATTATAGAATATTTGACTCTTTGATTCCGCTTAATGGGAATTCCTTTAGGTCCTGCTATTCAAGAATTACAATTCACAAATTAACATTTCCTTCTCTGAAAGGTATTAAAAGCACTGTGAAGCTTAGTAAATCTTTTACTTTTAAATTGGTGAAAATTTGGACTGGACTTCCAGATTCTTTAAGACGGGTAGATCAATTATTTCAATTGCAAAAAATGTTTAAAACCTGGTTGTTTTCACAATAGTTAATTTGATTTTAGCCGTCGTGTAGTAATTTTTTCTAACTTTTTCCATCCATCTAATCTAACCGTTTTTATCCCACAGTTTTTACTTGTTCTGTTTCATTTTTTAATGAACTGTAAACCGAGTCGAGCTCCTTAGGGAGTAGATTCGGTCTATAAAATGAAGATTAGATTAGATCTAATGTACCTGGGGCAATGGGGAAATTAAGAGCTCATTTTACTAAGGTGCTACTAGCATTTTTAGCGCACGCAGGAAATTACCGTGCGCTACCCGGCTAGAACTAACGCCAGCTCAATGCTGGCGTTAAGGTCTAGCGCGCACAGCAAAGCCCTAACGCAGCTTAGTAAAAGGAGCCCTCAGTGACTTGCCATTGGAACGTTAAAAAAAATTAAGACAGAAGTTATAATAATAAACACACAGCGTGTCTTCGCTCCCCGTCGACCGGAGAAAAGAGACTTTGTAAAAATACCCATTGTGCCTGTGAAGAAAGCTGCCAACAGTCTCGAGGGGAAAAAAAAAAAAAAAAAAGCTCATTTTTCACTGGAAATGAAAACAGCCTTGTCGACGTAGTGATCTGAATTTTCAAAACCGTGTCGAAAATCCCCAGTCAAGGAGAGTCGTCGTTTCATTTTGTGTCTGTGTTTTCTACTTTTTTTTATTTCTTCCGAAAAGTGCCTCCCTTCTGGCAGAACCCAGGCACAAAAATCCAGACGGCAACTCGGCACAAGAGGTCCAACGTACTGGAGCACTCTAAGATAGAATTTACACAAGTTTTATGGCGCATTTAGAACATAAGAAGCGCCATCTCCGGATCAGACCTTCGGTCCATCGAGTCCGGCGATCCGCACACGCGGAGGCCCGGCCAGGTGTACACCTGGCGTCATTTTAGTCACCCATATCCCTCTCTGCCTCTCGTAAGGAGATGTGCGTCTGGTTTGCTTTTAAATCCTAGAACGGTGGATTCCACAACCTCCTCCGGGAGAGCATTCCAGGGGTCCACCACTCGTTGCGTGAAGCAGAACTTCCTGATATTTGTCCTGGACTTGTCCCCCCTCAGCTTCAGTCCATATCCTCTTGTCCGTATCGCAATCTCAGCTCTGGAATGTTGCTACTCTTTGGATTCTGGAATTTTGCTATTCTTTGAGATTCTGCCTGAAATCTTGATACTGTTTGGGGTTCTAGAATCTTTTGTTACTCTTTGGGATTCTGGAATGTTGCTACTCCATTGTAATATCACTGATGAGGTTGGCTCTGAGGCACTGTGGAATGAGGCATTATAAGAACCGCCATCTCCGGATCAGACCTTTTGGTCCATCAAGTCCAGCGATCCGCGCACACGGAGGCCCAGCCAGGTGTACACCTGGCGTAATTTTAGTCACCCATATCCCTCTATGTCTCTCATAAGGAGATGTGCATCTAGTTTGCTTTTAAATCCTAGAACGGTGAATTCCACAATAACCTCCTCTGGGAGAGCATTCCAGGTGTCCACCATTCGTTGCGTGAAGCAGAACTTCCTGATATTTGTCCTGGACTTGTCCCCCTCAGCTTCAGTCCATGTCCTCTTTAATGTGAATTAACCCCCTTGCTTGGAGTTCATGTCAATACATAAATAACATTCCCTAAAACAGGGGTGTGAAAGTCCCTCCTCAAGGGCCGCAATCCAGTCGGGTTTTCAGGATTTCCCCAATGAATATGCATGAGATCTATTAGCATTACAATGAAAGCAGTGCATGCAAATAGATCTCATGCATATTCATTGGGGAAATCCTGAAAACCCGACTGGATTGCGGCCCTCGAGGAGGGACTTTGACACCCCTGCCCTGCTCTCCCTTAGTACGCCACTGGCCATTTGGTCTTTGGTACACCGTCAATAGTGCGCAAAACAAATGCGCTCCAGTCAAATGCACGCTGGGATTTTCAGGCCGCCATTGTAAGTGTAGTGGGGGGGTTGCAGCAATCTTCTACTTCAGAGCGCATCGGCATTAAACACCCCCCTTAGAGCATGTCACCCCCCTCATAGTGCGTTGGCAAAGCACAGCACACACCCCCTCAATGAGAGCGCGAGTGTAGTGGGGAGTCCCCCCCCCCTCCACACCTCCCCTCAGAGCGCATACGGGAAGGCATAGGGCGGCAGAGCGCGAGGAGAGTGCAAGTTGTAAGTGTAGTGGGGTGGGGGGTTCCCCTACACCCTCTCGACGAGAGTGCGAGTGTAGAAGGGGGTTCCCCCCCTAACCCCACCCCAACCCCACTTCAGAGTGCAAACAGGAAGGCGGTGCGCAGAGCAGAATTGTCAGCACGCCAATGTCCTGGCGGTGCATTTGATGGGTCACCTTGGCCTTTATAGGGCTTCTTTTTTCTACGTTCCTCTGCTATTACATCTTTATTCAATAAAGCCATTAGTTGGGCACATAAGGGGGGGTTTTTTTCTCGTGTACGTAAGAGCTGCGGGAGTTCCTTCACTACAAGATTCATCGTGCTGTTAATGCACACCGATCGGCCGAAGCTACCCAGGGGCTATTCCGCTCATCTGGAAGACCATCCTGTTCTAACATCGCCTCTCTCCCCATATAAAGGGGTCAGGGCGAGGCTGTCACACAAGCCCTAGCAGACGATAACGAAATCTGTACTTACAAAGATGCGATGCAAAATGAGACTAGGGAGAAGATTTCATTTCTTCTACTTCAGTGGTGCGATCTCGTTTGTATAATCTGAACTGGGAGGGGGAGATTAAGTAAAAGAAAGGTGACTCTGACCTTTATTGTCTAAGAAAGCAAATGAATGTAGGGCTGGCAGGCTCTCGTTCCGTTCTAATTTCCATGACATTGCAGTGCTCATTTGGGAAACATGAAAAATAGGATTTATTCAATTCTTCCAAGTGATTGGCAAGGACTTGGGTTACTTGGTGAGATACAGGATGATTGAAATTCCAAGCTGCCTCCTGTATAATTTATTGAAAAGAGAGAGCCGTCAACCACAGTTACGGATAAACTACAGTATACAGGTCTGCAGCTCCGTGCTATTTTTGCGTGCATGATTTCATGACCCGTCTTTTGCCATGAATAAAATATTTTAATGAAAAAAAAAAAAGTTCAGATAATGTTAGTTGGATAGAAACATAGTTTAGCAAACCAAGGAAGATATCTTGTCTCAAACTACAGCAGAAACCAAAAGAAACTCTGTGGAATGACGATGTTCCTCAATGGACTTTATTTGAAAATGTCAAAGTTCCAAAGGTACACTAAAATCATCCACATAAAAGCTTTAAAGGACCTAGTCCGCTAGGGATGCAGGACCAACACGCTCCGCGTTTCGACAAAAAGTCTTCTTCAGGGGTCCTAATATGTGGCGAGCCGGAAGTGAGGCACTGCTTGCAAGAAAGGCAAGCGAGATGTCTAAAACAACATGATGGCATCGACCATTTGCTTGAAAGATTTAAAACCTGTATTCCCAACAGGGATCCAAGTTTCGGCACTTAAAAAGTTTCAAATTTAATAATAATTTGATTAATCGCTTAATCTAAATTCTAAGCGATGTACATAATAATAAAATTACAAAATAAGGGGAATAATACAGTAAATAACAA
Source organism: Geotrypetes seraphini (assembly GCF_902459505.1). Taxonomy (NCBI): domain Eukaryota; kingdom Metazoa; phylum Chordata; class Amphibia; order Gymnophiona; family Dermophiidae; genus Geotrypetes; species Geotrypetes seraphini. The sequence goes on along the minus strand of NC_047101.1, from coordinate 6,440,200 downwards.
AACTAAGACTAACGAGACTTGACAAATTTAACGAAACTAGGAACATAAGGGAGGAGATGGATAAGAGTTACAATTTGTTTAAAAGTTATAGAAACAAATAAGGGAGATACATAAGGAGAGGGAAGATAAAAAATTACTTCAGTAAAATTGTAGAGAAAAAAATAAAATTAATTAGAAGACTAAATGACTAATTTACAAAGGCATCTTTAAAGAGAAAGCTCTTTAGTTTACCCTTGAATTTTTCTATATTGGGTTCTTCCCTTAAGTGGCTAGGGAGAGAATTCCAAGTTTGGGGGGCCGTGACTGAAAAGATCAATTGTCGTCTAGTATTAATAATTCTAAGAGAAGGAATCGTCAGCAAATGCTGTTCAGCGGATCTTAATGTTCTATTGGAAGTGTATGGAATTAGTAACTTGTAGATGAAAGCCGGAGTTTTAAAAAGAAGGGATTTAAATGTGAGCAGACATAGTTTATATGTTACCCGATGAGCAACTGGAAGCCAGTGCCTTCTTCAGGGGACAAATGAAAAGCCGGCACTCGCTAATTGGAAAAGTCCTGCTGGTCAACATGCGCTTTAGGGGAAAAAAACGTGTCGTGTCTTCACATGTCTTTGTTTGCTAGAGCTGGATAGAAATGCAAGGTAAGAAGTGCAAGCTTTTGTTTTTTCTTGCATTTATTCTGCCGTATTTCCTTCTCTTCCCCAGGGGTACAAAAGCTTCATGGCTAGTTCACTAAGGGTCAGTGGCGTAGAGAGGATGAATGGCACCTGTGCTCGGAGCAGAGGCGGGGGCAGGGGGGGTACCCTTCCCCGCCCTCTTCTCTGCCTCCTGCTCTATCCCGCCCACTCCGCCCACGCAACTCCCCCCTCTCTTTCTTCCCCGCACCCGTTTAATTTTCCTAGCGCAAGCAGCATTTACGAACTTGCTGCCCGCATCGTGTCGGCTCTTCCTCTGACGTCGCTTTCTAGACGCGGGAGCCAGAAATGACGTCGGAGAGAGCCAACGCCGACGGCGGGCAGAGAGCACATCCCTGGCTCGTTTAGATGCCTGCAATTCTACGAGCTGTACGACTGGCATAGGTGCGTACGTCCAGTGGTTACGTGTGCTGATACCGCGGGTTACACCACTGTTCTCTAATGGAAGCTAGAAGTGGGCAAACATCGGACTCTCCTTGGAGTTACGCGAGTACTCGCATTGGATGAATATGACTGGTACCCACATAACTGCTGTGCCCCCCCCCCCCCCCCCGCACACACACACACAACTCTGCCCCAGCACAAAATGGGCGGTGCCACAGTTGTCACAACCAAAGGTCAGCAACATTGCTCAGTTACGCACTGCTCCATGTTTGCAGCTGGTCTTCCCAGCATGGTTGAAGTCCTCTTAAATCACATTGGCTTTTTAAAAAACATTTCAAATACAATTCCTTGTATATAAGGAGGAGTAAATTAATTAGAGGCATAGAGGCGGATTTAAATTATTATTTTCATTGGGAATCATATAAATAGTGGCCATGATCCTAGGGATTATTGGTTACAGTTTGAGACGGAAGTAGGCTTGCAGGGCTCACATTTACATTCGGTTTCGTTTCTCCAAGTCATTTTTAGGATGTACCACCACTGGGATATTGGCTAAGACACCCAGTCCCTTGGATAAGAAGTCAGAATGGGACAAAACAAAGGCCTTTGTAGAAATGGACATCAGTATGAGCCTTTAATAAATCAACGAGAACCTCTGGCTCAGGCAAAATCTCAAACCTGGGTGACCAGCCGCAGACATAAGTCTAGGTGAGAATTGCCTCGTACGTCATATAGTCCATGGAACAATTAATAAGCCGGTGAATAAAAATACACTCCCAATGAAAAAATTCAGACTTGTACACCAAGGGAAAAGGGTGAAAAAGGCACAATAATACATACACTCCCTAAAAAACTACCAAAATGTATAAAGTGCACAACGAATAAAATAACAGTAAAAATAGCTCATTCTCAAGTGCAATTCTGAAAAAGAGCAAATTCAATATAAAGCTGAAAAATTAAATACAAAGTGCGTCAGCTCTTGTTTCATGTTGTTTTAATTGTTGTTTCGGGAGGGAATGTTTCCAAGTTTATTAGAAAAATTTGATTAATCGCCTATCACATTTCCTAGGCGATGTACAATCTCATTAGAAATCATTTGGGGTGACAAATATAACAAACAATATTCAAAGTGAGTTAAAAATAATAATTACAGGCATTGCTATACATAATTTCTACATATCATTTCAAGGCAAAGGAAAGATTATTAAAGGTTTACAATCAATATTAATTTAATTTATTTACATTTAAGGAAAAAACAATAGGAGGGGTAACAAATAAAATTAATATTTAATATATAGAATAAAAAATGAAAAGTAAAAAAGTTTTTAGAATATAAAATTTATGCATTAAAAGCATAAATTTTGCATAATAATGCACGCTGTTTGCGGAGAGATCATGCGCGCGATGAACAACACTGAGAAATTAAACAAATTTAGGGAGGGGGGGTTCCTTTTGCTTCAGGCTAAAAATGACATGCACATCCTCCAGGAATAGTTGGAGGACATTGTTCTTTTCCTAATGATGCATTTCATTAATATGTAATTTTTTCTGAGTGGTTTTTTGTCCGTCGACGCGTAAGTTCTGCATTTTGAACTGTGCAGCTACCTGATCCGTATCTTGTTTATTTCATTTTCTCTACCCTTCTCCCAGGGGAGCTCAGAACGGTTTACATGGATTTATTCAGGTAATGTAATGTAATGTAATTTATTTCTTATATACCGCTACATCCGTTAGGTTCTAAGCGGTTTACAGAAAATATACATTAAGATTAAAATAAGAAAGGTACTTGAAAAATTCCCTTACTGTCCCGAAGGCTCACAATCTAACTAATGGACCTGGAGCAATGGGAAGATGAAGTGACTTGCCCAGGGTCACAGGGAGCAGTGTGGATTTGAACCCACAACCTCAGGGCGCTGAGGCCGTGGCTTTTAACCACTGTGCCACACTCGCCCCCTCTTGTGCTTTGTTTACCAGATGGACCGTATGATTTTTTTTTTTTTTTTTTGCTTAAGAGTCAAATTTTATTTACTGTGTATTTTGCACATTCGTTGTTGTTTTTCTGGCAGTGTGTACCTTGGGGCACTGAGCTCACTCTGATAATTGTACCCAGTAACCTCAAATGGAAAACAATTACTGTAGTGAAATCCTCTCAAGTACGGTGAACAAATGGATACTGTCTGTTTTGCATGCTAACGAAAATGGGCTTAATTAATCACAGAAGGAGTACACTTGACAGAAAATTTGCTGCTTTATATAACAGAAAAAATTAATTTAATTTTTTTTTTTTGCTAAAGTGCGTCATCAATATGTCTGAAAATTATTTTATACTGATGGAGTTGGCAGGGAGAATTCAGTGAGCAGAAAGATTTTGAGACTTGACAAAAAGTTTCTAATAAAATATCAGGTCTTCGAAAAATCTCCATTTTTGAGTGTAGAGGTGAAGCAAATACACTTCTCCCTCCATATACACGGGGGATAGGTGCAGAGCCGGCCCACGAACAGGGAACAATCACGAATCATTTTTGGAGCCAGCTCTGACCCACTCCCGACTCCCTCCTGTGTCCCCTTATCTGGTGGTCCAGCGGTGATGCGGGGCAGCAGCGATCTTCCTATGCTCCAGCCTCATGCAAAGCCATCATCAAAATGGCTGCCGTGAGTTCCTGTTGTAGTCTCGAGACCAAGAGGCACAACTTAGCATCTAGAAGGTTCTATAAGGTACACTGACAACTGTGCACAGGACAATGGCGTGCCGTCAATTGTGCTAGAGTTAGGGTAAATTTTAGGGTTCCCGTAATTCTCATCTAAACCTTACCCTAACACTAGATAGCAAGTGAACATTATAAGTGTATTGGGGGGGTGTTTCCCTCCTCCCCACCCCCTCAAAAAGTCAAAATAGTATCCACTGTATGGAGCAGAATTGACGGTGCGCCTTTGATGGGTTACCGTTCTATAATGGCTCAATGGGTCACGCAAGCCATGATAGAATACTACTGCAAGGCCACATTGGCACCCCAAGAGGTAGGTGTGCCTACTTTTTACAGATCAATGGCTGGCATAAGTGGGTACGCCCAAGTGCACCTTGCAATGCACACAACTGAACGTATTCTATATGTTGTGAACATAACCCACGACATGCCCACGCACTACCCATGGGCATTCTCCCTCACATTTGCACATTAACCCCCAGATCCCATATATGGCACCCAGATTGCGTGATGAAATGTGAGCGTGCTTCTGAGATGTTTGCACAAGAATTGATAAAATTACAAGCTGAGGACCATTGATTGGGTGCCAATAGGCAGCTGTTGAGGTTCACTGGCACTCATTAAAATCTGCACACCCATTTGGATGCAGGTTAATCTTCATTGTAAACCTCTTTGAACCTCACGGTATAGCGGTATATAAGAAATAAAAAAAAATAATAATAATTAATAATTAATTAATTAATAATTAAAAGGCAGGGCACCTGACTCCCACAGTGTGTATTCCAAAAGGGCACTTGGCCATGGGCATTCCAAAAGCGACACGCACCTAACGTGGGCCCCAGCGTTTATCGCAACAGGTTTCAGCGGGCACAAGTCTGGTGCGCAAAGTTTGGGCGTGGGAATTGGCGCTAAAACACAGTTCTGTGAAAGGCACATTCTTTTTGTAAAATAGCGCTTAGCGCCAGTCTTTTTTGGGCATTCATTTTTGAGTGCAATGTACAGAATTTCCATCTAAGCGACTTAAGTGCTTTGTTTATGGACTAGCCCTTTGCACGTATGCCCCATTGCTTGCCAAGTATCGATGTTAGGCACGCACATTAGCGTTAGCAGGGCGCACTATTGGCGCTTAATTTGAGGCACCAGTTTCCAGACTTGTCTTTTGCGCGTTCCCTGTCACCTGAAGAGCTGATTAAAGAAACCAGAATTTTCTAGTAGCAAATGTGGAAGTGCTCCACGGGGAACTGGCTCCCTCCAAACGCAGGTGACTTTGTCAACCTTGTTTTTAATGTTAGGTCAATGTAGAAATCACAGGAGAACTGATCTAACGTGACCTAACAGTTAGTAAATCTAAGAAGCATTACACGCTCCTCTCTTAGAATAACTAATGTATATCTTCATTAGGATCTCCTTCTTGTCTCCAGCATTCCAGCTGCAATTTCAGTCAAGACTAAATGAATCGGATCAGCATGTACTGATTTCTTTAGATAGAGAGAATAGCTAACTTCTGGCTGCTACCAGCATGTTAATGACCCATGCCACACCTGCGTTTGCATTTACCTTTTTAATAGCAGCAGACAGCATGCATTATCAGGTAATTATCATGTTAACAGCTAGCGCAGTTCAGTAAACAGGCCCTATGGTTTCTATGAATGTATTTTAACAAATAGATATGTACCCACTGGAGGCAGCTATGAGGGCTGTTAGAGGCACCTGTTTTTACGTGCCAAGAATGTGTCTATTTAGAGCCTACTCTATTAAAAAAAAATAGGAGTCTAATTTTCTTTCTAGAATACTAGCCCAACTAGTTACGAGGGCTGATTAAAAAGTAATGAGACTGCCTCTGTTTTTCTTTCCGAGAAGTAGACGGGGCAATGCTGTTCTTTGTGACAGGGTGAAGCTCCTGTCACTGGCCAGCAGAGGGAGCCTGAGCAGTGGGAAAGGAGCTCATTTGCATACATGAGCTGCAATGATACCTGGGAGCTGTCCACTCACCCTGAGTGGAAAATGGTGCTGAAAAGAACAACTCCAGGATAGAGAGATGGGAAAAAGCTCCCTCAGATGCTAGGTGACACTTTAGGGGAGGAATGTTGGCTTTGGCCTAAGCCTTTAAACCAGCCTGTTCTGTAGAGCTTGGAGCACAGAGAGGGCTCAAATCTGATGATTAATAGAGGGCCTGGTGGAGAGAAGGAGACTGAGCAACTGGGAGAGTTCTCATGTTGTGAAAACTGAACAACTGGGAGAGTCCTCAGGGCATGTGGCAGGGAGAAGATAACTGAGTGATTAGGAGTGGGTCCAGAAGAAGTAGTAGTAGTCAGAGGTCCCAGTAAAGCTTGGAGTGACCAGAGAGTACTCAAGTTTGATGACCGGTGGAGGGACCGTAGAAGAGTTCTAGGACCCGTGGGGACGCAGAAGGCTGGGGATCAGAGGACTGGCGATGGCCCCACAAGAACTAGAAGAGTTTGAGGTCATAGACTGATGGGAACTGGTGAGTGACCAGCAGAGGGACCGGTGGGGCTGGTGGCGACCAGCAGAGGGACTGGTAATGGTGCAAGAAGTAGCCTGAAGAGCCCCCTTATAACTCCATTGTATTATATAACATCTTTCTTCTCTCATGTATTCTTTCCCCATGCTTCTCCAATTCATGATGTAACTTCATTCTTCTTGCATTTTGTAATTCGCTGATTGTCCAGCCTTCTTTCTATGTGAACCGCCTAGAAGTCAGTTTGACTATGGCGGTATAGAAAAATAAAGTTATTATTATTATTATTATAGATCATTGGCTGAAGGTGTCTGTCAAGTGACCGGCAGAGGGACTTGCAAGGCCGGTGGTGACCAGCAGCGAGACTGGTAATGGTAGCAGAAGCTGCCCGAAGACCCGGAAGCAATGAGGGTTGGAGAGGACTTGGTAAAGTGTAAGAAACCCTGGGACTGACAGTGGCTAGAGAGGGACCGGCAGAGGGGCCAGTGGCGACCAGCAAAGAGACTGGGAATGGTACCAGAAGCTGCCCAAAAACCTAGAAGTCCAGGGAGGGTCGGAGAGGACCTGGTAGTGACCAGAGAAGTGCTCAGAGAAGCCTGGTCGGGTTTTAGAAGCGTGTTAGTTGTGTGAGTGGGAAAAGAAGACCAGAAGTATCGTATTTGATATACTCTTTGTATTAGGCAGCTTACAAACCTGATACGGTAGGGCACATTGGACGACCCTCTCTGCCCCAAACAGGTTTACAATTTAAACTAAAGTGCCTAAGAGAAAACCATCACTTGTATAAAAAGATAAATTGAAAGGAGACACCCAGAGAAAACATCATGATATTAGCAACAGAGAACCCAAAGCATCCAGAAAGAATAAAATAAAGGTTACATTTCAAAACTTAGAATAGTAGATCTAACAAATTGAATATATAAATTACAAATCAAGCAAAAATGAAAAGAAAGAAAGACTGGTATTTTAACTGGTAACTTATTTGGTTTTTGCTGGGTTTGTTTTACACTTACTAAGTCCATTCATCGATCGGGTCCAAAGGAGCTAGCTCACTACCTCCTTTCTGTGGCCCAGCTACTTCTATATCCCCCTCCCACAAGATTGTACCAGAGCCATCCAGGTCAGCCACCTCCTTCCTGCCTTCATGCCACACTTTCATCTTGGCAGGGCCACGGGCCGCGGTTCCTGCATGCTGCACATCGCTGACCCGGAAACCTTCCCTCTGATGTCAGCTGGGAGCACCGCATGGTGCTTTGTGAAGGGGTCAAGTGCAGCCGGAGGCCAGGAAAAGGAGGTGCAGTACTGAGGTAACTTGAGCCCCTTGAGCTGCCTCCATCCCCGCAGGTTCTGTGGGATTTCTATCATCCCCATTCCCGTGCAGCTCTCTAATATGATAGAGATATTTAAATACCTATGTGGCATAAATGCACATGAGGTATTACTTTGGCTCGGCCCAATATTAGATCATTTACCCTCCTCCATCCTTTTATCCTCCGGCCCCACTCTTCAGCTCGAGTTTTCAAGCAAAGTCCTGGGCATCGTCATAGACTCCTCTCTCTCCTTCAATGACCACCTCAACTCCCTGGTAAAAAAATGCTTCTTTAGCCTTCATAAGCTGAGGAAAGTGAGATCCTGCTGCCATCATTCTCACTTCGCCGTCCTTGTTCAATCCACCATCCTCTCTAGATTGGATTATTGCAACTCCATCTTTATAAGGCTAACTAAGAAAAATCTCCATAGACTCCAGCTAATTCAGAACGCCGCGGCTAAGCTTATTTTCGCAAAAGGCAAGTCCGACCACGTCTCTCCGCTCCTGTCCAAGCTCCACTGGCTTCCAGTACACTCCAGAGTCCTCTTTAAATGTGCCTGCTTAGCCTTCAAGATTCTACACGGCATCCTTCCTCCCGTTACTCCACTCCTTTGGAACTCCTCTAACCCTAACTCCACCAGATCTTCCCAAAAACTGAAACTATCATTCCCTTCTACAAAAGGTATACCCCGCGCAGGAAAACTAGGAACATCCCTCCCCTTTAGAACCACAGAACTCCGGAACAACCTCACATCCCCGCTCAGAAATTCAAACTCCCTCCTATTCTTCCACAAACACCTGAAAACTTGGCTCTTTTCAAAAAAATCTAACACCTCCTGCTCTCTGGGACCCTTAACATAGAAACATAGAAACATAGAAAGATGACGGCAGAAAAGGGCTACAGCCCACCAAGTCTGCCCACTCTACTGACCCACCCCATTAAGTCTGAGTGCTAATGACCCAGCTCCTTAACTTGACCCTCGCAGGGATCCCACGTGGATGTCCCATTTATTCTTAAAGTCGAGCACGCTGGTGGCTCTGATCACCTGCTCCGGAAGTTTGTTCCACTGATCCACCACCCTTTCTGTGAAGAAATACTTCCTGGTGTCACCACCAAATTTCCCTCCTCTGAGTTTGAGCGGGTGCCCCCTTGTGACCGAGGGTCCCTTGGGAAAGAATATGTCATTTTCCACCTCGACACGACCTGTGACGTACTTAAATGTCTCTATCATGTCACCCCTTTCCCTGCGCTCTTCTAGAGTATAGAGCTGCAATTTGCCCAGTCTTTCTTCGTATGAGAGACCCTTGAGTCCAGAGACCATCCTAGTGGCCATCCGCTGGACCGACTCAGCTCGAAGCACATCTTTACGGTAATGTGGCCTCCAGAATTGCACACAGTATTCCAGATGAGGTCTCACCATGGTTCTGTAAAGTGGCATTATGACTTCAGGTTTGCGGCTAACGAAGCTTCTATTGATACATCCCATCATTTGCCTTGCCTTGGATGAGGCCTTCTCTACCTGTTTGGCAGCCTTCAAGTCTGCACTGATGATTACTCCCTCTCTTTCTTCTTGTTCCTTTCCTATAACCCTTCATTGGAGTTCCTTTCTTCCTAACTCTGTAAACCGTGCCGAGCTCTACGCTTGTGGAGATGGCGCGGTATACAAACCTAAGGTTTAGTTTAGGTTAGTCTCTTTCAATTGAAAGGAAGCTCTGGAATGAGGGGCATAGGATGAAGGGAAAAGACTACGGCGTAACCGCGGAAAGGGTAGTGAACACTTGAAGCGGCCTCCCAGTGGAAGTGGTGGAGACAAAAAGTGAACCTGAATTCAAGATAACTTGGAACAAGTACATTGGATCTCTAAGGGATAGTATATGGCATGGATAGGCAGAATAGATGGGCCATATGGTCTTTTTGTTCATTCAGTTTTCTCTGTTTCTAGGTAAACATTTTTGTCAGTGTCAGATGTAGCAAAGAGATTTTCCTGCTTAGGGCTTGATTATCCAGCTCTTCTCTTCCCCCCCCCCTCCTCCCCCTAAATATAAACAGAGGGAAAACCATAAAATAATCAGTCCATTTGTCTCTATGAAAAAAGTGCTTTGAGAAAGTTTATCAATTAAAAACTTTCTTTTGCTGCCTAGCTGGAAAATGGTCTTACTTGTGCACAAGTTATATCATCTGCATGAATAGCTAGAGGGCATTTGCGACAGAAATAGAATTTTTGTTTTGCCAGGGGAAGGTTACCCCGCAGTAAACATACTGCTTTCCATACTTATACCGTGTGGACAGGGTCTGATTTTTAATGACAGGAAAGCAAGCTGAAGATTCGAACAGAACTGAGGTTAATGGGAGAAGAGCTCCTTGAACTGAATGGGGGAACTTTAAATGCTCTCGTTCCAGTCTTCAGCCTCACCCATCTTTCTCTCAATAATTCATCATCTTTCTAGGTGACTGTGGTCCATTGGCAAGATGGATTATAGCAGTCAAACTTAAATGATGGACCACCATCCCACCCCCAGGAATGTCATATTACCAGAGACAAACTCTCATTAGCAAAAATAGTCCATGCAATCCATATCTAATTGGAATGCGTTACCCTCCCAGTTCGCTACTTATCTGAGCACAAGCTACGTCACGGTGTTTTGGCTGGTGTATAGTCTCTCTATGAACAGACAGGTTTGTGATAGACTAGCCTTTTCAGGTCTAGAGAAACCATTTTATTGTGGAAGAAAATCGAATCTAGGAATAAGCCGGATGTGCAAATTTGGGGACAGATTGAAGAAAGACAGGTGCAGAAATATTTAGCAGTAAGTATTCTATAACAGCAAAGATGGCTGCCAATGACATCAAAGGATGCTAGCCTAAGTTGGTATTTGAGCAACTACCATGTCAAAGGCTGGTATAAGTACTTTCAGTTGCGCACATAAGAAGCCTGAGAGCCTGTCTTGATGGGTAATCTTAACGCGGAGCTGGGAGGGCCATGTGGTCACCTGTTGCAGGCGTGCGGTTAAGCATGTAGGGAGTGGGGGAGTGCAGGATAGATTGACGGGTCTTTCCTGCCACGGGGAAAACCAGCCATTGGAGGGCCATGGCCGAAGGGAGCATCGGGAGGGAGTGCTTATAAGCCAGGGCTTCAGAGGACTCAGGGCTTACCTGCCCGCCCACCCTCGGGACCGAGCACCGTGGGGCCAGTGCTGTGGTGGCTTGGGGTGCGGTATCCCAAGCTACTGGCTGCTGGGCTCATCAGGATGAGTGGCGGGCTGGCTGTGAGCCATGCCTGGTGGGTCGGGTGACCCTGGAGAATGGAGCATGTGGGGTATATGCCACCCCTCAGATCCTTGCTGGCATGGCAGGGTTGGGGGCTGTAAGTTGTTATTTAAGGTAGCTTGGGAATATTGTGCTATGCTGTTAATATGTTTGAACTTGTAATATTCGATTAACAGGGCTGAAGCTAATTGTCACCATCGGTTGAGTCTTGCATGTTAATGTTGAACTGTGGGAGTTGGTAGGGTGGGGGGGGATAGATCTATAGGGGAGGGAGGTGGCCTGGGAAGCGAGTCTATCCAGGTTCTGCTGTTATTGACAGTATTCTATAAACTTACCCCCAAATTCTGTATATGACACCCAAAAAAATTGCTGCCGATCAGAGTGGCACTTTATGTAATTTTGTAGCAGACACATACTGTCTATATCAGGGGTAGGGAACTCCGGTCCTTGAGAGCTGTATTCCAGTCGGGTTTTCAAGATTTCCCCAATGAATATGCATTGAAAGCAGTGCATGCAAATAGAACTCGTGCATATGGGTATTACAATCAGAACGAAGGAAGTCATCATGCCGCTGTACCGCGTGATGGTACGACCACATCTGGAGTACTGTGTCCAATATTGGTCGCCGTACCTAAAGAAGGACATGGCGATACTTGAGAGGGTTCAGAGAAGAGCGACAAGAATGATAAAAGGTATGGAAAACCTTTCATATGCAGAGAGGCTAGAAAGGCTGGGGCTCTTCACCCTGGAGAAGCGGAGACTCAGAGGAGACATGATAGAGACTTACAAGATCATGAAGGTCATAGAGAAGGTGGAAAGGGACAGATTCTTCAGCCTATTGGGAACTACAAGAACAAGGGGGCACTCGGAGAAACTGAAAGGGGAAATTTTTCTTCACTCAGAGGGTGGTGGACACCTGGAATGCGCTTCCGGAGGATGTGATAGGACAGAGTACATTAAGGGGATTCAAAGAGGGATTGGACAAGTTCCTGAAGGATACGGGGATTGAGGGATATGACCATGAAAGAGTATAGATTAAAGAAAAATGGGGATTAAAGGGTTTTAGACAAAGGATCACTTATAGATCTTGGACCTGTTGGGCCGCCATGGGAGCGGACTGCTGGGCGTGATGGACCCCCTGGTCTGACCCAGCAGAGGCAACTTCTTATGTTCTTATATTCAGCCAATGGCAATTAGCATTTTTGTTGACCCCGGCCACCGTTAAACCCAGAAAATCAATGCCGGGCCGGGTCAAGGCACCAGCATTCAACGTCCAGGTTTCCGGAGCTAGTTCGCGCATAGACGGTTAAGTTTGATCTTATAGAAGGTAAAGTGAATCCAGCTGTATTGCTCATTATAGATCTAGGAAGGTCTGAACAACCCCCCCAAAATTGTAAAAAAAAAAAAAATCCTCTGCTCCTTAAGGGAACTGAAAAGCAACTTCCAGAAACACATATAGAATCACTAATTGCATGTATTCACACAAATCATCCCGAAACAGCTGCTGCATCAAGCAATATTATGTAACATATTGGTCTGTTAATGATGTTTCTTGCTAGCTATAGGGCCTGGAGTGGAGCCAAGAGTATTTTGTATATTTAGCCAGCCATTAACTCACAAGTAAAGAATCAGTATGAAGCCTATAATTGCTATTATAAATACAAACCTTGGTACTAAATATTTATTGACATTGTTAAAAGGCACATTATCTCTTCAGCTGAATACGTTACGCCAGTATAAATTCAGACGGCAAGGCTTTCGTTCGGAACTCCGTCATTCTCACAGGTCACTTGGAGGTCTTCAAGTAGCTCTAGAAAGACGGCAGCAATTTACTGGTCAAAGGCCCCCTTCAATCTAGAACGGGTCGCCGAAAGCCAGGCACCAATCTGTGCATTTAAGTTACAGGATGCATGCCGAAGGGCTAGTTGGACACCTGCCACCAGATTCTGTACAGGACACCCAAAGTCAGTGACTAAATTACATAAATGACGGCAGATAACGACCTGAACGGTCCATCCAGTCTGGCCATTAAAAATACAGCATTAGATTAACTTGTTTCTTCTTTGATATTTCTGGGTCATAGACTGTAAAGTCCATCTGGTATTGTCCTAGGTTCCATCTAATCAAGCCATTGTGACATCACTGCTGAGATTGGCTCTTAGGCATTGGTGGAATGAGGCATTATGACATCACAGTCTCAGCTCTGGAATGTTGCTACTCTTTGGGTTTCTGCCAAGGACTTGAACCAGTACTATGAATTATTTCTATAGCGCTACCAGACTTACGCAGCGCTGTACGGAGTCACAAAGAAGACAGTCCCTGCTACAAAGAGCTTATAATCTAAACAGACAAACAGGATGTCATGGATACAGTTAAGGGGAATGGCTGGGTTGTAGGGCAGAGGACTAGGGTTAAGGATTGAAGGCTATATCTGCCATATGGTAAAAAGCCATGTTTGCTGCTTAACACAGCTTAGCAAAGGGACCTTTAAATGTGCTAAAACAATTTTTAGAATGTTAATTTTAAGAGAAGAAAATGAAAAGATTTTTTTTTTTAAACCCCAACATATCCCTTTATTAAGTGTATGATCCACGTTTATTGCAGTGCCCAAAGATTAATCTGGTAAATTTCCAAAGGTATTAAGATCCTACCTGCTATTTGCTATAATAAACAGTTATAGGGGAAATCCTGGAGGTAAAATGATGCAGAAGATTCCTTTTCAAATAATAATCTAGGGACCAGTTGAATGTTCTTTTTAAAAGGATGTTCTTATAACAGGAACTATTTACCGAAGAAATTACCACAGTGGGGTTTTCAAAGACACTCACACGCATAATCTGTTGTAGACTAGCTACAGTGTTTGATTCGTGGGCAAGATTAGACTTTCTGAGGACATTTCATAGGTCCAGCCGGGACTCATTCACCAAATGGGAGAGCTCGTGATTAGCACAGAAAGGAAAATGTTGCATTCGAACTGAAAGAATTAAGGAGCTTCATGAAACACCGGGATGCAAAATGGGTCAACAGTACAACTAGGAATTCAAATTGAAGCTAGGGGGATAATTCTATAGGGGGCTCTATAGATTTAGGTGGTGAATACGCAAGAAATGTCGGTGTTCTAGTAACACCACAGTGTAACATCAGGAATGTAAAACTGTCTTCTGTGTGTAGACTAACCCTATGTAATGCTACAATGTAACGGGTTGAATGTAAACAGTGACCTATTCTGAGCTCTTTGGGAAGGATGGGATATGAAACCAAATAATTTTGGGTGCAAATGTGAAGATCTATGCGGAAAAATGACAATAAACCAGCTTTGCCCTATTGCATTCATCTACGATGGTGGAGACTTCAGAGGTGGGAATTGACAGCAGTGGAGTCTGGAAGGAATGTGGGCAGGGCACACACTTAAGCGTCGAAAGCACTGTCAAAGAGGTAGACTGACATTTAGACAGTCCCTGCTCTGAAGAGCTTACAATCTAACTTGGACTGACAGACATGACATATAGGGTTCAGGATGCAGAACCCAAGGTGAGAGAAGTTAGGAGTCGAGAGCACTCTCAAAGAGGTGGGCTGACATTTATAGATGGTCCCTGCTCAGAAGAGCTTACAATCTAACTTGGACAGACAGACGTGACATATAGGGTTGGAGATGCAGAACCCAAGGTGAGAGGAGTTAGGAGTCGAAAGCACTCTCAAAGAGGTAGGCTGACATTTATAGACAGTTTCTGCTCGGAAGAGCTTACAATCTATCTTGGACAGACTGACATGACATATAGGGTTGAGGATGCAGAACCCAAGGTGGAAGGAGTTAGGAGTCAAAAGCGCTCTCAAAGAGGTGGCCTTGAACACTCCAGAGACGGAGCCCGCTGTAGGGATTCAGGTAAATTGTTCCAAGCATATGGTGCAACAAGGCAGAAGGGACAGAGTCTGGAGTTGGCAATTGAAAAGAAGGGCACAGACTTACCAGCTGAGTGGAGCTCATTGAGGGGGGGGGGAGGACATAGGGGGAGATAAGTGAAGAGAGATAGTGAGGGGCAGCTGAGTTAGTGCATTTGTAGGTCAGTAAGATGAGTTTGAATTGTATTCGGACGGGAAGCCAATGAAGTGACTTTAGGAGAGGGGTAGCGTGAGGAAGTGGCTCTCCCAAAATATGAGTCTCCCCAATCTAAATGCATTTATATCCTCTCTTTGGCTGCCTTAAATGCTTGACTTAGAAAATATACCCGGATGTAAGTACCCGGTTATGCCACCATCCCATCCGTCTTCAACTTCCTGACAAAACAAACCTCAGGCATGAAAGAGGAGACAACATTGTGTTATTATGTCATTACCATAATGACATTTTCTGGCATCGTCTGTCGCAAATCATTTCTTTTTCGTTCAGTTGCACAGTCAGCGTTAAGCATATGCTAGAAATAAGGGGGGAGGGGGGGGGGGAAGAGAGAGAACACTGAATAATAGAGTGCGCTTCATTTTCGCTCCTAATTTTCCAAACGTTTTTTTAATGAGGTGGATAGGCCTTAGTAATAAGCTGAAAAAATGGGTTCATTCATTTATGCAAAACAGCAGCACATTTAACGATGGGAGAGAAAGACATTATTATCCAAAGTGAGAGATCAGCGATGAAGTTTCATCAAATCTATTGTTTTCAAGTTGATAACAGTTCAGTGCTGGCGGAATAACGTAGTGAAATAACATGAGAACGCTCCCGAATTCATAGAAGCCCTTATCACCCTCTTCTACGAATCTGCGCTAGCTGTTTCTTTTTTTTTTTTATTCATTTTTAAACTTTCAACAAGTGTAACAAAAATACAATCACGTACACTTTAATATCACTTACTAATCCAGCAAGAACTAATTCGTGACAAATACCCTCCCTCCCTCCTTTATAAATATCAATAATACTTTAGCTCAAGATATCATTGAAATAAACCCACCCACCCTATACTTTAGTAATCAAAAGGGGAAAAATAAATTATTAGTTATAATCAATCCATACAATATTTTGTTAATGGCTCCCAAACATGATTAAACTTTTTAAAACGCCCTTGCTGAATGGCTAATACTCTTTCCATTTTGAAAATATGGCACAATGAATTCCACCAAAAACTATAACTTAGTCTATCATAATTTTTCCAATTGCTCGTAATATGTTGAATGGCAACTGCTGTCATTATGAGTAAAAGTTTATTGTTTTTAGAGGACATTTGGCTCTTTGCCCTCATTGATGTACCAAATAATATCGTATCATATGAGAGCGCTACCGGATTCTCAAGCAAATTATTAACTTGACCCCCAAATAGAGTTCCAAAAGCTACGTATCAGAGGACAATAGAACAAGAAATGATCCAATGTCCCAGCTTCGAGATGACGGTGCCAACATCTATTAGACTTAGAGCAATCTAATTTTTGTAAACGCACCGGGGTCCAAAATGTTCTATGTAACAGAAAAAACCAGGTTTGTCTCGTAGACGCAGACGCTGTACATCTCATTTTCCAAGACCAAATTCGTGGCCATTGAGACGCAGTAATTTGCTTGATCTCAATGCTCCAAATGTCCCGAAGACCATTCTTTAAGAACTCTATGAGCGTCGGGAGCAGCGCAGATCATTCAGCATGGCTCCCCACGCTAGAAACTGCTAGTGCAGTTTTGTAGAAGGGGGGGGGGTTAATTTCAAAGCAAGGCCTTTTTGAGGCGCCGTTGGCTGCGATTCTGCATAGATCCTAGGCACCGGACATGTAGGCCCTGTACAACTAGGGTCGCCAGATTGTACTATTGTAAAATCCCCCCGCCCCCGGCCCAGCCCACTTGCCCCCAGCCCCACTCCATTCTGCCCTAGTCATGCCCCATTCCGCCCCAGTCCTGCCCCCTAAACCTGCTCTTGTGCTCGGACCCACATCAGGAGGATCTCTGTGCGTGCGCGGGTATGGCGCGATCACATCGCACATGCGCGCACGACCTCGCGGTGTCGCCTGCACACACACACGCAGATGCCCTCCCGATGCGGTCCTGAACGCGAAGCTTTTCAAAACCCGGACAAAGTGCTGGGTTTTGAAAAGCCACCCAGACATGTGCGGGTAAAACCTGACGTCTGGTAACCCTGGCTTACATGCCCAGCATCTGGGGGTCCTTCCTAGCCATGATTCTCTGATTCACACGCGACGGGCGCCCACTTTCTAAGTGCCTATGTCAGCAGGTGCCGCTTATAGATTCAGCCCCTAAAGGCCCATAGAATAGGGTTACCTTAGTTCACAGATTTATCAGTCAGGACCTGCCTCTCATAAAATCATTCGATTCTAGAAATCTCACTATCCTCCACTTAAATGGGGAAGGGGTAAAACGCGGACCTTACAGACCTCGCGGATCTAAAACCGCACGTCCTTAAAAGTCCGAGGTAAGTCCACCTTCGCTTTCCCTGCAGCTCAGCTCAGGCCCCCAGCTCCCTCGCGGACCTCACGGATCTGAACTGCACGTCACATCCTTAAAAATCCGAGGTTCGCGCCACTTTTGAGGTCCCTGCCACTTTTTTAGTCTCTGGCTCTGACAGAGCTCTATGACAATTTAACTCTGACGGGTCCTAGCATAGGGAGGGAAAAGCATTAGGATCCGTCAGAGTTAAATTGTCATAGAGCTCTGTCAGAGCCGGAGACTAAAAGTGGCGCAGACCACGGATTTTTAAGGATGTGACGTGCAGTTCAGTTCCGTGAGGTCCGCAAGGGAGCCGGGGGCCTGAGCTGAGCTGCGGGGAAAGCGAAGGCGGACTTGTCAATGCACGGACCTCGGACTTTTAAGGACGTGCGGTTTTAGATCCGCGAGGTCCGTAAGGTCCGTGAGGTCCGCGTTTTACCCCTTCCCACTTAAAAGCGTTTCCATTAGTTAACTCACTTCCAAGGCCAGACTGGCCTGTAATTCCCAACCTCCTCTTAACTTCCGCTCACGTGCCGAGGCACCACGTCCACCCTTCTCCAGACCTTGACGTCCACGCCAGATGCTAAGAAAAGCATTGAAAAGATGAGACAACGGGGCCGCCAGAACCTCTCTGAGTTCTGTACAGCGCGTACCGAGGAAAGCCATGAGCTGTTGTCTATTCGTTTAGATTGTAAGCTCTACTGCGCAGGTACCATCTCTTAAATATATTGTTGTACAGCGCTGCGTATGCCTATCGGGAATGTTAAATCTGTAGGCGTAGGAGCCTATCAGGCAGTTCAGAGATGGAAAAGTGTAGGAAGAAAGTCGAAACCACATCAGGGCGGAGGCAGCAGCTCTGCAGAACTCTCTGTTCTGCTGCCCTGGCTGCGCCAAGCCTCTATAGTACTTCATCTGTATAAATACACCAACTCAATACTGCACAGAGTGCTGCAGTAAGCAATCAGTCTGGAAGGCAGAGAAGCCGAGCAAATAGAGAATTTACTGTCGCACAACATCTATATACCGAGCAGACTGCCATAACAGATGTGATGTCCATGAATTCTCAGCATTTTCAGACCAATAGGTATATAAATATTGTTTTTCGTTGCTGTACTTATTACAGCTTATGGTGGGTGAGACAGAGAAATAGATTATTTCTAATGATGAGGGAAAAGAGCTGCTGTAAGTCGCATTTGCCATTAAGAATGCATTGCTTCTGCCATCTGGAGGTCTTTCATAACAACGCCTTGCAGTGATTTAACCTGGAGCTGTCAGACACAGGGGCACAAGCTTCCAAAGCATTGCTTTCTCTCTCTCTCTCGGCTCATGGGACACTACTTTGCGATCCAGAGTAACCTTTGATCACAGAGTTCTGATTGCATGCGCTCCCTGAAATTGTCTTCATTATACGCTCGTTTTGGAGTGAAGCCACTGAACGGGGACGGTAAGAGTTGCCCAAGACTATTGCCTGAAAAGTCGACCAAAGGATGCAATAAATCCATTAACCTCGGAAGTCATTTTTTTTTTGCAAACCTCATGCGAAAATATTAGATACTACGCAACCGTGGGCCCCTTTTACGAAGGTGCGCTAGCGTTTTTAGCACCCGCACAAAATTACCGCGCGGTACGCTTCTAGAATAATGCCAGCTCAATGCTGGCGTTAAGGTCTAGCGTGCGCTATTCCGCGCGATAAGGCCACCTTTGTAAAAGGAGCCCTATGGAGAGGCTGAATGCTTTGCTATAGTTAAAGTAATCATCCTTCCTTGTAACGCCTCTATACCTGCCACTACGCAGTAATTTCTTTAATTATTATTTGGGATTTATTAACTGCCTTTATCAAAAGTTTCACCCAATAGGACCTGCAATACCATTCCTGTGGGCATCTTTTACCCCAACATTTCAACAAAGGTTATATAATTCTAATAAAGAAAAGTGGATTAATAATATGGGGTTGATATTCCCACGGAGATGGCCAGCCGCAGGTTTTCAGCAGTTAGGGCTCCTTTTACAAAGCCACGCTAGGGCCTTAATGCGCGGAATAGCCGCTACCACCTCCTTCGGAGCAGGCGGTAGATTTCCGGCTAGCGCGTGCCATAGCGCGGGCTAATCCGGTGCGTGCGTTTAAACCGCTAGCGCGGCTTTGTAAAAGGAGCCCTTAATGCCAGTGAATATCTCCGCTAATCGGCTATTGCCAAACCGGCTAGGCCAGGAATGGTCCGGGGCGGAGCTTGGGCAGCGCCAACATTTAGCCGATTAGCTGTGATATTCAGTCCGCTAACCAGGTAAACAAGAGCATAAAAGCTGTCCTAACGGGGGCAGCGGGAGAGTGTGTTTTTGTTTTTGCTTTTTCCGGGAGTTTTCTGCGCATGGGCTCATCAGCGATGGGCACATGCAAATGTAGGAAACCTTCGCTGCTGTCCGGCGATCTTATTTGCATGTGCGATTTTTTATAGAGTGTCTTGGGTTTTTAGATTCAGTATAAAAACGGCTGCCTTAGCAGACCGTCGCTTTTTAACGCAGGTTTTCGAAAATCCTGGCCTAAGTTAACTGGGCAACCGTCTGAACATCAGCTGGTGCCCGGTTCATTTCTAGGTCCGCGCAAATACCTGGATATTCAATCCCGGGAGCTGCACACACCCTGGCTTTGAATATCCTGGGCTTACAAGCCACCTACCACCTCAGGCTGAAAATTACCCCCTACATTTCTGCCTAGCTTTCGAAGGTTAAAACAAACCTTTTTTTACTTAGCCATAACAGTATAAATTTTTTAGTAATTTTACCATTTCAGAAATGTGGATGCAACTACTTTTCAGAAGGATGTTCAGCAAATGATTTCTTAGTGAAACCTTTGGGTTCTAGTCTTATCTCTGTCATTAGTATTCTCCTTGAAGCAGAGATGTACCTTCCCATCAGATATTCTTCTCTCTCTGATGGAGCACATGTTTCATAGTAACATAGTAACATAGTAGATGATGGCAGATAAAGACCCGAATGGTCCATCCAGTCTGCCCAACCTGATTCAATTTAAATTTTTTTTTTTTTTTTTTTTTCTTCTTAGCTATTTCTGGGCGAGAATCCAAAGCTTTACCCGGTACTGTGCTTGGGTTCCAACTGCCGAAATCACTGTTAAGACTTACTCCAGCCCATCTACACCCTCCCAGCCATTGAAGCCCTCCCCTGCCCATCCTCCTCCAAACGGCCATACACAGACGCAGACCGTACAAGTCTGCCCAGTAACTGGCCTAGTTCAATCTTTAATATTATTTTCAGAAGATTTAGAATCAGAAAATAATATTAAAGATTGAACTAAGGCCAGTACTGGGCAGACTTGCACGGTCTGTGTCTGGCCGTTTGGAGGAGGATGGGCAGGGGAGGGCTTCAATGGCTGGGAGGGTGTAGATGGGCTGGAGTAAGTCTTAACAGTGATTTCGGCAGTTGGAACCCAAGCACAGTACCGGGTAAAGCTTTGGATTCTTGCCCAGAAATAGCTAAGAAGAAAAAATTAAAAAATTTAAATTGAATCAGGTTGGGCAGACTGGATGGACCATTCGGGTCTTTATCTGCCGTCATCTACTATGTTACTATGAAACATGTGCTCCATCAGAGAGAGAAGAATATCTGATGGGAAGGTACATCTCTGCTTCAAGGAGAATACTAATGACAGAGATAAGACTAGAACCCAAAGGTTAGGTGACAACTAGTCCCTCCCACTTAAATCTTATTTCAGTCCTACATCATTTAGGATTCTGGTTCAATCCCTAGTACTTTGTACTTTAGATTATTGCAATTCGGTCCATCTTGCTGGTCAACGCTCAAATTTAGATAGACTACACAAACTTCAGAATGCGGCAATCCGTTTGATTTTTAATTTAAAGAAGTCCGATCATATCACCCCGTATTATAGAGAGCTTCGCTGGCTCCCATTTGAGGCCAGAGTAATGTCTAAGTCTGGGACCCTTTGCCATAAAGTTTTATATGGTCTGGCACCTGGGTATTTATTGAACCAATTCACGCTTTTCAATACAGATCGCCCATCGCGAGTCACATGAGATTTTGTGTTTCCTGTCTATATGAAGTTTTTAGAACGATTGTTAATAGGGGCACCTTAGTGCACTTCAACCTAATTGTAAAAAAAATTTAAAAAACCCTTTTTATGAATACAAATGTATGAGATAAACCAAGAAAAATGTCCCAAACTAATCTAATCTAATCCTTAGGTTTGTATACCGCATCATGTCCACGTTCGTAGAGCTCGGCGCGGTTTACAGTGGAAGAAATAGGAAGAAACTACAACAGAGGGTTAGAGGTAGAAGAGTGAAGAAAATTTAGAGGACTTGGGATGCCAAGTTATAAGAGTTTCCTTGATTCCTAAATTGGAGGGAGATTTACATTTTTGTGAAAAGCCAGGTTTTCAAATGTTTGCGGAAAACTTGGAGGGAGCTCAAGTTCCGAAGAGGGGAGGTAAGGTTGTTCCAGAGCTCAGTGATTTTGAAGTGGAGGGAGGTCCCTAGCTTTCCTGTGTGAGATATGCCTTTTCCAAAACTGACCCATAAGAACATAACAATTGCCGCTGCTAGGTCAGACCAGTCGTCCATCATGCCCAGCAGTCCGCTCACGCGGCAGTCCTCTGGTCAAAGACCAGCATCCTAACTGACACTAGCCCTATCAGTGTACGTTCTTGTTCAGCAGGAACTTGTCCAACTTTGTCTTGAATCCCTAGAGGGTGTTTTCCCCTATAACAGCCTCCGGAAGAGCGTTCCAGTTCTCTGGGTGAAGAAGAACTTCCTTACGTTTGTACGGAATCTATCCCCTTTCAACTTTAGAGAGTGCCCTCTTGTTCTACCTACCTTGGAGAGGGTGAACAACCTGTCTTTATCTACTAAGTCTATTCCCTTTAGTACCTTGAATGTTTCGATCATGTCCCCTCTCAGTCTCCTCTATTCGAGGGAGAAGAGGCTCAGTTTCTCTAATCTTTCGTTGTACGGCAGCTCCTCCAACCCCTTAACCATCTTAGTCGCTCTTCTGAAATATTTTTCTCCGTGGTTCCCCCATGGATATCAGCAGAGGTGCAGAAATATTATTCTACCTTTAAAATAACGCAAAACCTGCATCGACAGACCTGAATCTAAGTAAGGGGTGGCAGTTGCTTTATCCGTCACTTTTCAGTTACTAATAACAAAGCGCTACCCTGCCGTTCGCTTTATGGACATAAAATCCATACTGGAAATGCAATATGCATGTATTTACTGCAGATTAGTGGGATAGCTAGTGATGAAAAATGAATCCTCATGCAAATGAGCTATTGATTTTTTTTTTCTGGCTGCTGGAACTTTGTAAAATTGTTTTTAAATTATGTGTTGAAGAAATGGTAAGCAGGCCAGAATAATAGCAGACATATTTCAGGTAGACATTAGCACGCCTCGCTTCTCCAGCTCAGATAGACGCAAATACTCAAAATTATTTGTTTGCACACCACCCCAGTAATCCTTATTCTTATTAAATTTTTTCCATTTATATTCTGCACATCCTACAATTCTATGCAGATTACAAATTATCCAGGTAATCAAGCATTTTTCCCTATCTGTCCCGGCAGCCTCACACTCTATCTAACGTACCTGGGGGCAATGGGGAGGGGATTAAGTGACTTACCCAGGGTCACAAGGAGCAGCGCAGGATTGGAACCCGCAACCCCAGGGTGCTGGGGCTGTAGCTCTAACCAGTGCACCACACACAGAATAGCATAGAGCTGCCCCCTGAAGGGCAGAAGGAACCTGATTCGTGGTTCCAAGATGGTGCTGGATGATGCTGTCAGCGACGGGACCGCCCACTCCACTTTGAAGTGTATTTTTAGATTGCTCACAGGGAGGTAAAGGGCGTCATTGGCAGGGAATTGGGTTTGTAGGGTGGATGAGGGCATCTACAGTAAGATGTTTGACTTGTAGGATACAAATTGAAACCGGCTTATAAATAGGAATTCATAGATAGAATCTTATAGACCTCAGCGGTACCTTCTGTATCAATCCAAACTTGTAAAACATACACCCAAATCGTCATCGGTCCCAAATAAATATTATAAATATCTTATATAATTATTTTGATTTTTAAAGTAGAAAAATTCTCATCTTCGTCTACGCGGGTGGGGATAGGCACTCAGACATAGAACTATGTTTCGCCCGTGAGGGCTTTTTCAAAGAATTCCCCCTGCAGAAATATATAGGAATTATGAAAATGTAATTTCACTTCAAAGAAAATGGAAAATTTTGACTATCAGGAATTAATGGTACTGGACTCCATCTAACATGGCTGCTGTAATGGTGAGGGCAGTAGTAACTGCCCCATAAAAAGAAATTACTGTGGTGAGAGGGGCCAGGGAGGAAGGGACTGATAGTTTTCGGGGAGGGGAGAGAGAGGGGGAGCTGCAGCGGTGGCAAAAGAAGCCCCGTTTTTCAATTCTTTCTTTTCTTGGGGGGAGGGGGTCCTACTTCAAATGAAAAACCAAAATAAAACCACAAATAAATGTAAAAAAAATATGTGCATACACCCCCCAAGCTGATATGCTTTTCTTTCTTTTTTCTTTTTCTTTTAAATCTTCATTTATTTTAATAACCAACATCAAGTGCAACAGTTTATCAAACAGTTTACAAAATAAACAGCACCTAATTCCATCAATTAATATAATAAGTACATATTCCCCCCTCCCCCCCCACACCCTTCCTGGATGTGTACAATCAACGGGCAAAACTAACAATCAATCTTTACAAAATTTTGTCAATGGGTTCCAAATCTCCTTAAATTTCTTATAATGTCCCGATTGTATTGCAGTCATACGTTCAAATTTATGTTTGGCACAAGGATTCCCACCAAAAACTATAGTTTAACCTCTCCCAATTTTTCCAGTTTTTCAAAATAAGCTGCATGGCAACTCCCGTCATGATGAAAAGTAATCTATTATTACATGCTTTTTTTTTTTTTTTTTTAATAATAATAATAACTTTATTCTTCTATACCACCACAATCTTGCGACTTCTAGGCGGTTTACAATCAGGAGAGCTGGACATTCAGCGAGTTACAATGTGCAGATAGTCAGAGGAAATACTGAGTGCAGAAACATTTAGGAAGCAAAATTATAGATATACAATTTGCTGAGCGAGAGTATGAGGTATATAGATTGGAAGAAATTTCTAAGTGGGCCTTTTAGGAGAAGGCCGTGCAATTCAAAAAGTATAGCGAAAATTACGATATGATAATAATAATAGTTTATATATATCACAGGGTGTCAGGTCAAAAGCGCGCTGGGACAAAGGCGCGTGCAGACAATTGAGCGCAGCGCGGAGGTGTGCGCCGCAGAAAATTACAGTTTTTACGGCTCCGACGGGGGGGGGGGGGCGAACCCCCCCCACTTTACTTAATAGAGATTGCGCCGCGTTGTGGGGGCGTTGTGAGGGTTGTAACCCCCCACATTTTACTGAAAACTTCACTTTTTCCCTGTTTTTAGGGAAAAAGTTAAGTTTACAGTAAAATGTGGAGGGTTACAATCCCCCAAACCCCCCACAACGCCGGCGCGATCTCTATTAAGTAAACTGGGGGGGCTCCCCATCAAAACCCCCCGTCGGAGCCCCTAAAAACTGTAATTTTCTTTGGTGCGCGCCTCCGTCTTGCGCTCAGTTGTCGGCGCGCGCCTTTGTCTTTCGCGGGGTTGTCTATGAACCTATCACAGAACCAAGAGTTCTATGTGGACTTAAGAGGGGAGAGAGGAAAAGGGTAAGAGGTCGGGAGGACCGTTATTGAGGAGAGAGGGAAGAGCAGGTCAGTTGTTTAGGTATTTCAGGAACAGGTGTGTTTTTAGGCGCTTCCTAAATTCCTCGTAGGTAATGGGCGAAAGCAGTTGATCTAGGTCTTTACCCCATAAGGCTGCTTGGTGTGAGAGAAGGTGATCATGGTGTTTTTTTCAGTTTGCAACCTCTAATTGGAGGGGAAACAAAGTTTGAATGTGTGCTTCTCTTATGTTTGTTGGTGGAAAAGGAGAAAAGGTCCGTTATGGATTTGGGGGCTAGTCCATATAGTACTTTGAAGCAGAGGCAGGCGAATTTAAACTTTACACGGGCGTCCGTCGGCAGCCAGTGCAATTGTCAGTAATAAGAGTCCAGCTGTTTGAAATCATATCTAGTAACTGCAGGTGTGTGTGAAAAAGGCAACAATGACAAAAAGACCATTCAAAAACTCTAAATATATATATGTTTTTGCTGACTGTGACACTCCTTCCCCACATAATACGCAAGCCAGGGTCTCACACCGCCACGGTGCAGGAGAAGCAGCCCTGAACGGATGCCTTCTTCAGAGGCTTTGAACAAGAGAAGGTGCCTGCCAACTGGTCCATAAAGCTCGGGAGTCTGCCGTCTGCAGATAAGCAAGGGAAGCCATGAAGGCAAAAGTGAAAAGGTCTAATTCATCAGTAAATAAGGAATTCACGAATACTTTGAATCGCATCTTGCTGGTTGAACTATGCGCTGCCTTCAAAGAACAGAGAGAGGAACTACTTATGGGAAATGTTATCATTCCAGCTGCAAGCTTTCCGCTACAAGTGTTTTCATAGGTCCTGTTCGGGTTTTAAAACTTTGAATGGTGACGCGCCGGGAAAGGGGGGGTTCTTTTATGTTTCAACTTTTAGGTGGCAGAAATAATGACCGTTTAATTTTGTCTTTTCCATCAACGAAGGGAGTGACGTTTAAATCTGCCCACGAAAGGTCTTTTGGTTACGGTGCAAACAGTATCTGGAATTCTTTACCTTAGAACATTTGTCTAATTATGACTTTTATACAGAATTTAGGGCCTCTTTTGCGAAGCCGTTTAGCGCGGGCTGCTCGCTGACTGCTCGCCCTGAAACCCCTAGGGATTGAAAGGGCTTTGGGGCTATTGCTGTGTGGAAGCTGCTAGCGTAGCTTTATAAAAACGGGGTTAAAAAGAAGCCGAAAACGCACTTTTTTTTTTTTTTTACCAAGTTTGTATGCACTGATTGCTCATTTATATTTATATATATATATATATTATTTGATGACATTGTTGAGTGAAAGGTGTGGTGGCCATGTTCGTCCATTCTTCAAGGTAACCTGAAGAAATAAAACATAAAGGCGAAAGATCTGATACCTTTTTTACTGGACTAACTTACCCCCCACCCCTTTTACAAAACTGCGCAAGAGGTTTTTAGCGCCGGCCAGCATGCGCTGCGTTGTTCCGATGCTCATAGGAACTCTACGAGCGTCTGAGCAGAGCTTCAGCATGCCAGTTGGCACTAAAAACCTCTTGCGCAGTTTTGAAAAAAAAGGGGGGGTTCCGATTAGCTTTCAAAGGTAACCTCTTCTTCCTCTACATACCATATTGTTGGAAACGACCTAGGGCTAGACAGACTACACATTTTTTTGAAATAAAATTATCTAATATCCCTTGATTCTATTTTCCCCCTTACTCTTCCATTCTATATATAAACTCATGTAAACCTTTTCCTTTCTCTTCTTATATTTTAAGTTCTTGTAAACCGTGCTGAGCTCCACTTCCGTGGAGAGGATGTGGTATATAAACTTAAGGTTTAGTTTAGTTTAGTTTGATCAGGAGAAGTGTTTTGCTTCTGGGCACTAGATCTAAGTGGAAAAGTTTGATTTTTTTTTTTTTTTTTTTTTTATTTAAATCATCATTGTATATCGAGGCAGCCTGCGAACTGTGGGTTTGATGTTCCTGTCCAGAGAATAGAGGGTCCTTTTTACAAGACCGCATGCGAGGAAAAAGGCTTGCCAGAAGATGCATAAAGGCATTTTGTAGTGATTTGCTTGACAGTGTACACTAATCATGCATTATTCCCCCCCCCCTCTTTTATCAAGTGAGTGTATCTTCCGTATTTCGATGTACAGCGCTACGTAGTCTAGTAATGCTATAGAAATGATTAGTAGTATTAGTAGAAGCTGTCTGGACACTCAGTGACATCACAATGCATCTGGGTCATACCCAGAATTCTGGATGACATCATAATACAGCTGTATATGGTTCCCCCACCTGAGCACTTTGTATAGATGCACCTTCTTGTCCAGTTTGTCTCGACTAGATTGTAAGCTCTTTAGAGCAGGGACTGTTTCTTTTGTGTTTTGATATACAGTGCTGCGTACGTCTAGTAGCCCTATATAAAAGATAAGTAGTAGTAGCAGTTGGCACACATTGAGATTTCCAGTAAGATTTGGGCCCAGCAAGGGGGGGGGGAACGGGGTGGTTGTCTGTCCCGGGCACCATGGTGCGGGCTCCGGCACCCTTCCTCCTCTCCATCCCAGACTTTTCCCACTCCTCCCCTCACCACGCATTCGCCCCCTCCCCTTCCCTTACCCTGTACCTCTAGTCATTCACCGCCGCGAGCAACAACTTTCATCTCTCCCACTGATGTCACTTCCAAGTGCCGTGCATAGGAAGTGACGCCAGCGGAACAGACGAAGGGATCACGAGGAGCACATTGACGTTCTTGTTGCTCGCAGTGGTGCTTATTGTCTTTGGGGGTCTTTTACTAAGGCGCGTTAGGCAATTTAGACCCCCTGTATGGGCTAGGTCTATCCTATTTAACAATGGAGTTCTTTTATTTGCTTTTTTTTTGTCATTATTATGATTATATTTTTGTAAACCGCTTGGACCAGTAAAATGAAAGAGCAGTCTAATAATAAACCATAATTATAAACCATAACTAGAGGTGTGAGGGAAGGGATGGGGGAGGTGCGTCTGGCAGGGGGATCGGGGAAGGAGCGGAAAGAGATGCAAGCGCCCTGGTCACCTCTCGTCCTCGCTACGCCACTGTTTGGGCCCACAGGTATCCAGAAATTAGATACGAAGTCGAGACCATCACATCAGGAGTGTGTGACAGCCTGCAGCGTCGTATGTCCCTAGACAATAAAGCACAGAAAATGAGGTTTTTTTTTAACTAACTTAAACAAAAAAAAAAAATAGAGGGTCATAAGAACATAAGAATTGCCGCTGCTGGGTCAGACCAGTGGTCCATCGTGCCCAGCAGTCCGCTCACATGGTGGTCCTCTGTTCAAAGACCAGCACCCTAACTGAGACTAGCCCTACCTTCGTACATTCTGGTTCAGCAGGAACTTGTCCAACTTTGTCTTGAATCCCTGGAGGGTGTTTTCCCCTATGACAGACTCCGGAAGAGCATTTCAGTTTTCCACCACTCTCTGGGTGAAGAAGAACTTCCTTACATTTGTACGGAATTTATCCCCTTTCAATTTTAGAGAGTGTCCTCTCGTTCTCCCTATCTTGGAGAGGTTGAACAACCTGTCTTTATCTACTTTGTCTTGAATCTCTGGAGGGTGTTTTCCCCTATGACAGACTCCGGAAGAGCATTTCAGTTTTCCACCACTCTCTGGGTGAAGAAGAACTTCCTTACATTCGTACGGAATTTATCCCCTTTCAATTTTAGAGAGTGTCCTCTCGTTCTCCCTATCTTGGAGAGGTTGAACAACCTGTCTTTATCTACTTTGTCTTGAATCTCTGGAGGGTGTTTTCCCCTATGACAGACTCCGGAAGAGCATTTCAGTTTTCCACCACTCTCTGGGTGAAGAAGAACTTCCTTACATTCGTACGGAATTTATCCCCTTTCAATTTTAGAGAGTGTCCTCTCGTTCTCCCTATCTTGGAGAGGTTGAACAACCTGTCTTTATCTACTTTGTCTTGAATCTCTGGAGGGTGTTTTCCCCTATGACAGACTCCGGAAGAGCATTTCAGTTTTCCACCACTCTCTGGGTGAAGAAGAACTTCCTTACATTCGTACGGAATTTATCCCCTTTCAATTTTAGAGAGTGTCCTCTCGTTCTCCCTATCTTGGAGAGGTTGAACAACCTGTCTTTATCTACTTTGTCTTGAATCTCTGGAGGGTGTTTTCCCCTATGACAGCCTCCGGAAGAGCGTTCCAGTTTTCCACCACTCTCTGGGTGAAGAAGAACTTCCTTACGTTCGTACGGAATCTATTCCTTTTCAATTTTAGAGAGTGTCCTCTCGTTCTCCCTACCTCGGAAAAGATAAACAACCTGTCCTTATCTACTAAGTCTATTCCCTTCAGTACCTTGACTGTTTCAATCATGTCCCCTCTCAATCTCCTCTGTTCGAGGGAGAAAAGGCCCAGTTTCTCTAATCTTTCACTGTACGGCAACTCCTCCAGCCCCTTAACCATCTTAGTCGCTCTTCTCTGGACCCTTTCGAGTAGTACCGCGTCCTTCTTCATGTACGGCGACCAGTGCTGGACGCAGTACTCCAGGTGAGGGTGTACCATGGCCCGGTACATTGCCTCCTTTGCAGTTGCGTTTAATCTCATCCGTCATTTCCCCATCAATTTCCTCGGACTGCCCTGGCACGCTATCCGATTTAGCGCAATCTAAAGATTAGCGCAAGCTATATGCTAAGATGCCCATAGAATATAATGGATGCCTTAGTATTTAGCGTGGACCCCTAGGTTTGCCTGCTCGGTTACATTATTTTGTGTGCACATAAAATCCTATCAGTCAAAGCCATAATAAATTCATTCATTAATTAAAAATTGCTACGAATTTTGCCATTGCACAGAAAATTGGTGAAATATTTTCCAAGCAAATTTATTTCCCCATCAAAACCTACATTTACTGTTGTGGCATGTGCTATATTTTTGAGCAAAAATGAGGATTCCTTCTTGAATCTGGCTCCTGGAACTTAATTGTTTGAAAGGTTTTGTTCTAATATTTTCAGTCAGTCAAAAGGAGAAAGGCTCCCCAAGGGGGGGGGGTCTGTCTTATAACAAAAGACCTTAAATTAAGAAACACCGCCATCATAATTAGCCATTCCGATGAGAATCATGGAGCGGCAGCTACAAATGTCTCTTTCATCTGCTGGTTTTTGTTTCTTGACTGATAAGTAGAAGAAAGATGTTTCAAATAGCAATTAGATGCAATTAAATATCTTTCTTTTAAAAGAAGTGTGTTAGGTACGCTCATCTTTGATCTGCTGTTCCTGGAGGAATGTCAACAATATGAACAGGAGTCTAAAATGTAAAAGAAAAAAAAAAAGGAGGTTCTTACGTCGATCTAAAATCAATATTTTTTAAATAAATTATTGAGTAATACTGTAATCAACTATTTCAGAAAGAGTCTGATTAACAAAGTCTCTCCTGCCTACACACTGAACTGATTCTTCAAGATAATTTGTTTCATGGGTTGGGACTGGGTGAAATGCAGACCTCGCGGATCATAACCGCACGCCCTTAAAAAATCTGCTCACTTTGGGGATAAGAACATAAGAATAGCCTTACTGGGTCAGACCAAAGGTCCATCCAGGTCACTAGTGCCTGGCCAAAACCCAAGGAGTAGCAACATTCCAGAATCCCAAAGAATAGCAAGATTCTGGAACCCCAATGAGAGCAATATTCCAGAGCTGAGATTGTGATGTCATAATGCCTCTCCACCAATGCCTAAGAGCCAGCCTCATAAGTGATGTTACAATGGCTTAATTGTCCTATACTTGATTCACGTAAGAACATAATAGCCTTATTGGGTCAGACCAATGGTCCATCAAGCCCAGTAGCCCGTTCTCACGGTGGCCAATCCGAGTCACTAGTACCTGGCCAAAACCCAAGGAGTAGCAACATTCCATGCTACCGATCCAGGGCAAGCAGTGGCTTCCCCCGTGTCTTAATAGACTATGGACTTTCCTTCCAGGAACTTGTCCAAACCTTTCTTAAAACCAACTACGCTATCCGCTCGTACCACAACCTCTGGAAACGCGTTCCAGAGCTTAACTAAGAACATAAGAATAGCCTTAGTGGGTCAGACCAATGGTTCATCAAGCCCAGTAGCCCGTTCTCACGGTGGCCAATCCAGGTCACGAGTACCTTGGCCAAAACCCAAGGAGTAACAATATTCCATGCTACCGATCCCGGGCAAGCAGTTGCTTTCTCAATAACAGACTATGGAATTTTCCTCCAGTGGGATCCGTGAGGTCTGAGGGAATTAAAATGAGGGTCTCTGCGGTCCCGGGTGTGCAGTTAAGATTGTGAGGTCTGCATTTTACCCAGTCCCTCTTGGGTTTCTGTTGCTTTATTTATATATCACTTGTGGCCTAAGTGGTTTACATTCAGGTACTCAAGCATTTTTCCCAGTTTGCCCTGGTGGGCTCACACCCTTTCTAATGTACTGGGGCAATGGGGGATTAAGTGACTTGACCCGTGTCACAAGGAGCAGTGTGGGATTTGAACCCACAGCCTCAGGGTGCCGAGACTGTTCTAACCACTGCACCACAGCTGGAATACTCTGGTATTTCGAATATGGGCTGTGGAATTCCAGGCCAAGATCACAATCTCTGGCCAGCTTTATAGTGCCGTTATATAAAACAGAACATTGAAGCACTGCCCCCTGCTGGGAGCAATGCAGTTGGAGGACTCCTGCTCAGCTAAGACAGAACAGTGGTATTAACTGGCAGTAGTCCTCCAGAAATATTGAGAACACTTAATGCAGAAGTTTCTCACTTACAGCACCTTAATTTTGGAGAATTAATATGTAGTAACTGTTTAATAAATAGAGGCCTAGGAGAGAAGATTTATTTTGACAGAAGATCTGCTGGCTTGTCCCATGGTTGAAAACCAAACTTGGGTACTATCTTACATGTCCTAATTTTTTTAATTTCTTTTTAAACTGATATCAAATTCCATTTTGTAGTAATAATTTTTGCCTGTTTAATTTTCAGGAAGTAAAAATGCCATAGATTAATTCCACATTTTTTTGGGAGGTGGGTATTTGCAACTTGCCTTTCATGTTTCGGTCAAGATCTAAAGCTAAAAGATCACTAATTATCTCCATGATCCTGCAGCTTGTTATCCAGAGATATCATCAGAAGTAATTATCAAGTTGTCAAGCTAGGGAGTAAAGTACCCTGTCAAACATGGATAACTCTGTCTCCTTAGCTTGTAACCTTGGAGGCATCTTTAACTCCTTTAACTGCGCTTATCCAACAGACTGCTAAAGCCTGTCGTTCCTTTCTCTTGAACATTTCCAAAGATCATCCCTTCTTTTCTGAGCGCTCTACCAAAGCCCTTGTCCACACTCATCTCTGGCTTAGATGACTGCCTCTTGCTCCTCATGGGACTCCCACTGGCCCCTCTCTCCCCCCTTTGATCTGTCTGATGTTCTGCTGCAGGGGGAGACAGGGTGGAGAGCTTGGGAGGGAAGGGGGCTGGGTGCAGAGCCTGACAGGGGAGGGAAGGGGGCTGAGTGCAGAGCCTGGCAGGGCAGAGCACTTGAATATTAAGCCGCCTGACATATTCAAGTCAACGATTTTTCCTCTTTTTTTTGGGGGGGGGGGGAAATAGGGGTCTCAACTTATATTCGGATCAACTTATATTCAAGTATATACGGTAGCATGCATTAAACTGAAATCAAAACTCAATGAAACCAAAATATATAACAAACTGAACAAAATGTAAGTCAATGAAAATTTTATCCTACATTCTCCTGGAGACTTCTTTACAGTAAAAGATTTTCATTACAATTTTAAGGGTCAATATTTCTGAAGCTTTTTGTATAGATTGGTTTTCTTTCAAGAGACATCTAATCTTTCCTATAAAGAAGTGGAATTTCATAGTTTTAAAATCGGTGGAGATATGAGGTGTGAAATCCAACATGGCAAATAATCTGTTGATGAAGAAATTGTCAGAGAATGTGCTGAAACAGTTAGCATAGCAGGGTTTAAAAAAGTTTTGGATATTTTCCTAAAATAAAAGTCCATAAGACTATATAATGGACTTGGGAAAATCCTACTGCTTATTCCTGGGATAAGCAGCATAAAATCTGTTTTACTCTTTTGAGACCTTGCCAGGTACTTGTAAAACCTATATTGGCCACTGTTGCAAACAGGATACTGAACTTGAGGGACCTATGGTCTGTCCCGGTATGGCAACTCTTATGTTAGAAACATAGAGTATGGCGGCAGAAAAGGGCTGTCAGCCCAACAAGTCTGCCCACTCGAAGAACCCTCCCTCAACAAGAACCCTCTTTTTAAGGATTTCCCCAGAGCGAACCTACATGTTTATCCCATCGTCCTTGAAGTCAAGTGCGTTACTGGCCTCAACTACCTGACGTGGAAGACCATTCCATCGATCAACCACTCTTTCGATGAAGAAATATTTCCTGATGTCACCATGAAATCTCCCACCCTTGAGGTTGAGCAGATGCCCTCTGGTTGCCATGGGCCCCGTAAGGAAGAAGATATCTTCCTCCACCTCAATACGGCCCGTAAGATATTTGAACGTCTCTATCATGCCACCCCTTTCTCTGCGTTCTTCGAGAGAATATAACTGCAGCCTGCTTAGACGGTCTTCATATGGGAGACCCTTAAGTCCTGAGACCATCTTGGTGGCTGTACGCTGAACCGACTCCATTCTCTTCATATCCTTTTGATAATATGGCCTCCAAAACTGAACACAGTACTCCAGATGAGGTCTCACCATCGACCTGTACAACGGCATTATGACTTCAGGCTTACGGCTGATAAAACTTCTCCGGATGCAACCTAGCATTTGTCTAGCCTTGGCTGAAGCTTTCTCCACCTGATTGGCAGTTTTCATATCTTCACTAAGTTTTACGCCCAGGTCTCGTTCTGTGATGGTTCTTGTTAAGTTTTCACCATTCAGGGTGTATGTTCTGCAGGGGTTATTGCTACCAAGGTGCATCACCTTACACTTTTTGGCATTAAAACTCAGTTGCCAAGTATTAGACCATTGTTCCAGTAAAAGTAGGTCTTGCCTCATAGTGTCGGGCTCGGTTGCGCTGCCCACAATGTTGCATAGTTTAGCGTCATCCGCAAATAACACAATTTTACCTCGAAGTCCCTGAGGTAGATCCTTTACAAAGATAGGCATCGGACCTAAAACCGAGCCCTGTGGCACTCCACTGGTCACTTCCGACATTTCCGAGGGAGTACCATTTATTTATATTAAATTTAGCATGGGGTTGTAGTGTATATTGTTTCGACACCAGAGTTAAAATGTCCTTAGATTTCTTCCTAGCTGTGCAGTCTGTACCATACAAAAATACAATCATCAATCTTCCAAGCAGATCTCTGATTACATCCCAAATTAATTGTGTTGTGTGATGCCCTACGGATATTCTGAAGCCGAGTGCCGCAGTGAAAAAAAAAAACCCAACAACAACCGAGTACTTTCTCTGACAGAAAAGGCACCAGGCAAACCTGGAAAGACACTCTAATGAGATTAAAAATAGACCGCCTCAAAGTGGATATAACAAGACCCCATCCACTAATGCGTTGAATCAATGGCCATCATGTTATTGCACTCTGCAAGATGTTTTTCTATTTGTCCTAAACCAAGGGGCAATGTGGTCAATTAACTTTCACTATTCGTGCAGAAGCAATAACGAGTGATAATTTAGTGTACTAGCCAGTACTTTGTACACATCGGGGCAATTTACAGAAAGCAGGAGAGAAAAACTAGCAAGACTGGGATGCAGCAAACTCCACATTTCATTCTAGTCAAACAAGAACGGCAAAAAAAGAACTTTTTCTCCATCTGCTCAAGAGGCTTCTTGAAGAGGAGGGGCTGGTTAACAACTCCGAAATAAAACTGAAGCGTAAAGATTTACGCGGTCACAGAAGGTGCCGGCTGGCTCACACGGCAAAGAGGGATACGTTTTTGATTTAAGAGGAGAAGAGGACCAACTGCTCACTGGGGGGGGGGGGGGTGTCTTTTCCTAAGGCGCGCTAAATGCTAACTTGCCCATTATACTCTACGGACGCCTTAGCGTTTAGCGCGCCTTGGGAAAAGACCCCCTGGTTTTCTGGTCATTTCAAATGCAACTTGAGTTCTTTCCCAAACTTTGTGCATCATCATAGCCAAAATCCACTGATTTCTTCTGACGCATTTTTAATTTCATGCATATTCATGCCGTCGGCTCAATGCGTAGCGGCGGCAAAAAAAGCAAACAGGATGTTGGGCATGATTAAGAAGGGTAACATAGAAACATAGAAATAGACGGCAGATAAGGGCCGTGGTCCATCTAGTCTGCCCTCCCCAAAGACCCCCCCCCCCTACCTTTCTCTGTGAATAGATCCCACGTGTCTATCCCATTTGGCCTTAAAATCAGGCACGCTGCTGGCCTCAATCACCTGAAGTGGAAGACTATTCCAGCGATCAACCACCCTTTCACCCCCCAACCCCCCCCCCCCCCCCTAACCCCCTCAGAGCTCTCTCTACCTTCCTTTTAGCCTGGTAGCTGAATGTACAGTATATATGCTTAAATGGACTAACTGCAAAGCATCTTGAGACAAGGCTTCCATGAAAGTCATGAACGAAGATCAAATGATTATAAACAGGCTCATTGAAGCTACATTTTAAACGACCTTTTCATCCCTTTTCCATTTTATTGGCTGAACCTTTTACCTCTTCCAAGAAACTTGGAACAATGCAATTAGAAAAGGCGTGGAACATCAGGTAGCTAGTTAATCTTGTGAAAGTTGCAAAGGTCAGTGCACCAAAGATAGAATCAGAAAAAAAACCTATGCCCTGGGCGCAAAGCGAAAAATGATTCAATATGGTTCAATCAGAAACCAAAAATTGTTAAAGGGGCCACACTATAAAGAGATGTTGAGAGATTCTTTAAATCTTCGCCCACGCAAGCATCTTCTGTGGCCTGCTGGCTCCCCTCTGAAATCATTTCCAGGTCACGGGGCCAGGTAGTGACATCAGAGGGAAGGTAGTGACATCAGAGGGAAAGCCAACACCAGTGTGAGCAATAGGCTGGAGAAGCTGCTCATTCCCATCCCCGCGGATAACCGCGGGAAATAATCCCATGTCATTTTTTAGTGTCTATTTCAACCTCAGTCCTTCTACACCAGCATTCTTCAAAGCAAAGCTTGAGGGTCAGTGGTTGTGGCCATTCATACTCTGATTCTTATGTGAGCCAAGGATAATGAAGCCATTGTGACATCACTGATGTGATTGGCTCTTAGGCACTGGTGGAATGAGGCATTATGACATCACAATATCTGCTCTGGATACCAGAGACTGTCATTCTGTAGTGTCTGTTTCAACCTCAGTCCTTCTACACCAGCATTCTTCAAAGCAAAGCTTACGGGTCAGTGGTTGTGGCCATTCATACTCTGATTCTTATGGGAGCCAAGGATAATGAAGCCATTGTGACATCACTGATGTGATTGGCTCTTAGGCACTGGTGGAATGAGGCATTATGACATCACAATATCTGCTCTGGATACCAGAGACTGTCATTCTATAGTGTCTGTTTCAACCTCGGTCCTTCTACACCAGCATTCTTCAAAGCAAAGCTTGAGGGTCAGTGGTTGTGGCCATTCATACTCTGATTCTTATGTGAGCCAAGGATAATGAAGTCATTGTGACATCACTGATGTGATTGGCTCTTAGGCACTGGTGGAATGAGGCATTATGACATCACAATATCTGCTCTGGATACCAGAGACTGTCATTCTGTAGTGTCTGTTTCAACCTCAGTCCTTCTACACCAGCATTCTTCAAAGCAAAGCTTACGGGTCAGTGGTTGTGGCCATTCATACTCTGATTCTTATGGGAGCCAAGGATAATGAAGCCATTGTGACATCACTGATTTGATTGGCTCTTAGGCACTGGTGAAATGAGGCATTATGACATCACAATATCTGCTCTGGATACCAGAGACTGTCATTCTGTAGTGTCTGTTTCAACCTCAGTCCTTCTACACCAGCATTCTTCAAAGCAAAGCTTGCGGGTCAGTGGTTGTGGCCATTCATGCTCTGATTCTTATGGGAGCCAAGGATAATGAAGCCATTGTGACATCACTGATGTGATTGGCTCTTAGGCACTGGTGAAATGAGGCATTATGACATCACAATATCTGCTCTGGATACCAGAGACTGTCATTCTGTAGTGTCTGTTTCAACCTCAGTCCTTCTACACCAGCATTCTTCAAAGCAAAGCTTGCGGGTCAGTGGTTGTGGCCATTCATACTCTGATTCTTCCCAATGACATGAAGATGGTTTCCTGCGGTTATCCACAGGGACGGGAACGGTGATGAATTTTGTCACTGTGTCATTCTCTAGTGCCCAAGTCAAACGTAGGTGTGGCCATGGGAGGAGCCTGGGCAAGAAAGGGCATTCACAAAAGACGTGAACAGTGTTAGAGAAGTGCCCAATTTGCGCCTCACAAGAATAACCTTGGAATGGATCAGACCTCTCAGCCCACTGCCCACCCCTATTAACTGTGGGTACCTCTCTCCCCTCAAAACATTGAGGTCTGGCTACACCGTTGCTTGGGACATACTCCGTCATCCGGATATCCATCGTAAATAAGTCTGCATGCCCTGTCTCATGAATATTCATGATATAAATCCCCAGACCTCAACTGGCTGGGTGTGACCCAAGAACTGAGTGGAAAATTACTGCCCTCAGACCTAAAATTATCTGTTCCCCTTCTCAGACAAGCACTCTGAAAAAGAACAGGACGTGCCCCTGCCGCCCATTCGCTCTGCGGAATGTTCCCGGATCTCCTGCGGACTTCCTCTTAAGCCCTGTGGCTTAGTAAAGTGCCCTCACTTCTGTACATTCCTCATGCTGCTTCTGGAAGGGGCCACCTGAAGAGCGTAACTTTGCAAGGACCGCACTGCAAGCCCCAGGCGGATTTTCAAATGGAAGTATTCAGCCCTTCTCCTTTTCACATGTCACTTATTAACTCCCTGACATTCATTAAATGCACCTTTAAACCTTGTCATTAAAATAATGTGTTTCCAAGTCAGAGTTGCCTAGATAAAAAAAAAAAAAAAAAGGGAAATACAGTTGCAGCACTTTTGCAAAGTAATGAAGGCCAAGGAAAAGTCTATAGCAGGGGCAAAACAAGAACTCAAATGATTCAAACAACCAGTTCTCAGGCCAATCCTCAGGAGCCTCCTTATGAATATGCATGAGATATATTTGCATGCACTCTGTAATGTAATACCGCTAAACTCCGTTAGGATTCTAAGCGGTTTACAGAAAAAATAGACAATAGGGTGCATTAAAATTATAAGTAAAATAGGTACTTAGATATTCCCTTACTGTCCCGAAGGCTCACAATCTAACTAAAGTACCTAGAAAAATGACATTTAGTAGAGTAATGAAAAAAATAAAATAGAGATAGATGAGAAAAAATAAGAAAATAAACATTCTAATAAGACTACAATGGTCTAAAGGACTTTGAAAGGTTGAAAAAAGAGGGGAGATAGGAAATAGAGGTAGGAGGGAGAACCGTTGAAACTATAGAATTCTTGGGAAATTTAAATGAAATTTAAATAATAAAGTAGGAAACAAAAACCAAGTGGCAAAACAATGAATGAGATTTAAAAATAAAATATCATAAACTAAAAAAGAAAGTGAAAAAATAAAAACACAGCGCATGGCAGAAATCCTGGAGACCAGGTTGCCTGAGTTGCAAAGACTGGGTTGAAAACCAACGCTTGGGGGCACTTTTTCTTGTCCCGAAGAACCTTGCCGTTGCGGTGTCTGTAGGGCATCTGGGCATGATGATGTCACGTGCATGTGGTGATGTCATCGTGTCGACGACTGAGCATGTGCAGAGGTTCTCCAGATGGGGCCCTGAGCTTGCTAACCCTGAAATTGCGACGCAGAGTGGAGGAGGAGTGCCGGCTGACTGCCTATAGTGCATGCCCCTCGCGGCACGTTGGGAATCTTGCCGCAGCACACAGTTTGCGACACACTGCTCTAGCCAATCTGGGGATTTGAGGCTTGTCTTCGTTATATGCAAATCTCTTTCATGCATATGCATTGTGGAAAACCTGACTGACCTCAGGACTGATATTAACTGCTTTAGGCCCTCTAGTAAGGTGTAATATGGGATAGATAGAATGTTAATAAAAGAATATACAAAATCATTTCTATTATTATTTATAAAATCATTACAAATTATTATGGAATCATCTACCACCGGATATTAGATTAGAAGGCATTCAAAACTAGGCTTCAGACCCTCTAAGGAGTCATTTGGAACTGACATATCCTTATCAGATATTTCCCATCTTTATTGATTGAACTCGATTCAGCGCCATGACTCTTGGACATTTGGGGCAGCATAGAAACTTTTTTTTTTTAGCTCTTATTTTATGAAAGGAACTCCATTAAAGATAGGATACATATAGCATAATGTTATATTTGCATTGTAAACTGCTTAGATCTATCATATGCTGAAGCGATATAACAAGTTCTAATAAAGCAAACATATTGCATAATCCTTACTTTGGTCCAATGGAAGATATCAGAACCCACAAAGGATTCCGTTTCCTCCAGGACCGGGACACTTATGGGTTACTAGATCTGGATTAAAAGCGTCTCCAAGCAAGCTTTATTTTCTTCTTTCCCGTGGAAATGATTCTGAGACTCTCCTGGGACAGTGTTAGGCTCACTGCACTGTTTTCTTTAAATGTTCCTTCATGTGGGAGGCATTGAAAGGATTGTGAAAAAGACAGTCTGCAAGTTGCCATGTCACAGCGCACGTGTACACACGTACACACACACACACACACACACACACACACACAATCTGAGGTGGAAACCTCCCTTTGAACAATGGATCTGAAGCTATCAAAGGAGTCAGGGATTCATAAAACCTAGAGTTTGGCAGATACTATCAGACATATGTCATCATCCAAGCATATAATTGACAAGGTAGAGTTAGGGTGAAGATAGAAGAAAAGGAGTAATATTCGATCTGCAGCAGCAGGGTTTAAAGACACTGAAGCCATAGGCTCTATGAGACAGGGATATTCACTGCTAGCCCTGTCCAGCATCAGCACTCAAGCTCATGCATTTGGGCTGCAAAAACCCAAGGGAACGGTATAGCTTAGGGGGTGAAGAACTTAGGTGCACGACAGAAGAGCGGGACTTGGGTGGGATTGTATATGATGATCTTAAGGTGGCCAAACAGGTTGAAAAGGTTACAGCGAAAGCTAGAAGGATGCTAAGTTGCATAGGAAGAGGTATAAGACTTTGGTGAGACCTCAGTTTAGAATATTGTGTACAATTCTGGAGGCCGCTCCTTCAAAAAGATATAAAAAGGATGGAGTTTGTCCAGAGGAAGGCTATTAAAATAGTGTGTGGTCTTTGTGAGGGGGTGTGTGTGGGAGGACACCCCCAAAAAAACAAACTCATGCTCTTGTTTGGGGGGGGGGGGGTGTTCAATGCCAACATGATCTTTCCCGCAAATCCACCTTCCCCACTATAATTACATTGGCGTGCCAACTATTCCCCTCCCTTCATGCATGCACTTGTCGGTGCGCGCATTTGACGGAGCGGAATTGTCTGCATGCCAATGTCCTGCACGCTACTGATGGTGTACCAAAAACATAGAGGTCACATAAAAATCCAAGCTGCATGTTTGTAACCTCTCACTGTGACCCAACAACAAAGACTACGGCAGTCCAACTGCAGCTTCAGAAACGTGGATGTATGAGCTTCCTAAGAACCAGTTCAGTGTAGCCACGTCAACTTCTTGGAAAGAAAAACAGAGGCAGTCTCATTACTTTTCAATTAACCCTCATATTTCTATTTAGCTGTGCAGAAGTCGTGAAAGATGTGTCCAGAGAGCAGACAGATATTCAGCCAACTTGCATGTAGTTGTCTCCCATTCAGGCTCTGTGCCTGCCGTAGTCCCTGTAATTTCTCTAGTGTCCACCGGGGGAGCCCAAGAGAGCCCCAGGTGAGTGCATGCTCAGCTAGGACAGGGCGTGGCTCCCCCCTATGAAAAGCCTGCAGACTTCTTTAGGCTTTTAGAGAGGTTAGGGAAGAGGAACAAGCCTCTCTCCCCTGAAGAGGTTTCCAGCTCCAAGCAGGGTAATGGCCCAGTCCCTATGGAGGTAGAGAAGACTGGCTCCTCTATGGACTTGGCAGCAGCTTCGCCAGAGGAACAAATGGAAGTGGAGGAAGGGATGATTCCTGCAAGGTTGTTCCAAGAGCCAGAAGTAATGGACGCGAGTGTAATTACCAAGCACCGCTGTGTGTGGAATGCTGAGTTTTGGGACACTTGTGGAAGTAATTATGTTTTTGCAGCATTTGTTTTTCCTCTCATGACATTTTTTCTTTTCTCACTGTGTTGGAGTGATTGTGAGGACAGAATCCAGTTCCCTGAGTTTGAAAACCCCAATTGGGGTTTTTTTGGAGGGGGACTTTGTATGGGGCAGGGCACTAGTTAAGTGTCCTGAAGAAAAGAACTGTTTTTCTTTACGATTTGTGCATTGCTGGGTGACGACTGCAGAGGCTGGTTTTTGCCTTGCAGCCCAGACTGGTTAAGAAGCTGAGTTTTGCCACTATCTGGGAGGGCATTTTGCACTACAAGGTAAAGCAAACCTAAGGCAAGTCTCCCGACCCCAGCACTTTTCTTTTGTTTGGCTGGAGGCTTCAGTGAGTATTTGGAGTGCCTGGACTACTAAAA
This sequence comes from Geotrypetes seraphini, assembly GCF_902459505.1. NCBI lineage: Eukaryota > Metazoa > Chordata > Amphibia > Gymnophiona > Dermophiidae > Geotrypetes > Geotrypetes seraphini. The sequence continues at coordinate 6,398,459 of NC_047101.1, read as the reverse complement.
CATATAACGACTTAGGCTGGGTGGAAAGAACGTTGAACAAAAAAAAAAAAAACTGGTTAAAAAAAAAGCACAGGTTTTCTGTCTGCTGGGGAAATCCTGAAAGCTACACAGGATTTTACCTGATGTTTGTTTTGCAACACTGGAGTGCATGAAGGTGCTCTGGCACATTCTGAACATATAAAATTATTGTGCAACTTGCTGGAGGTGAGCATTTTGGTGGTTTTTGCTTTTATTTTTCCTTAAACCCTGCAGGGTTATCTCCTTACTAAGAAGTGCACCTAGGTCAGTTTTTTTGCTGTGGCCACCAGGGGTGCTGTTGACCTATTCCTTGGAACCTCGGTGGCTACAAGGCATATCTACTACCAGGGTGGGTTGAAAGGTTTGGTAAAAGAGCAAATTAAAAACATAGTCTCCGTCGAGGGCTCTACGCTTATGAGGGGCAGTCAACACCGAGGACTGTACACTTAGTCCAGTGATGGAACAAAAAAAAGTGGAAAATCAATGGACCAAGTGTATAGCCCTTGCTGGAGACTGCCCCGACTTTGTTGGCTGGGCTGAGAACTTCAGCGCCCCCTTGTAGTCCAGTTTCCAGCTTTCTCATATCATTTGGAGAAAAATAAAAACCTGGAAAGTGGCTGGACTAAAGGCCTGTTTTACAAAGCTGCGGTGAGAACTTCAGCGCCCCCTTGTAGTCCAGTTTTCTCATATCATAGGGAAAAAAAAAAAACTTACAAAAAACCAGGAAAGTGGCTGGACTAAGGGCCTGTTTTACAAAGCTGCGGTAACGACCCCGCAGCCCATAGAGATTTAAAGGGCTTCGGGGCTGTTGCCGCGCGGCTTTGTAAAACAGGTCCTAAGTGTATAGCCCTCGAAGGTTAACTTGCTTTTTGAGCAAACTTTTCAAACCACCTTCCTATTCCACGCATATTCATTTTAGACATCCTGGAAATCCGAGGGGCTGCTGGCTCAGCAAGGACAGATTTGGGGACAACTGCGTCTTCTTTCTTTTTCTTCCGACCGTCATACCACAGAGTCGGAGAAGACAAGGAAAGCGAGAGCTCTTGCAAAATGGCCTAATTCAGCCACCGTGGTTCCAATGATGGAGCAGTACCGGCCGGCACAGCTGTAACTCAGAAAAGGTTGCTTTTTAGCAAATGTCAGCATGATTCCTCCAGTGAAAAAAATGTCTCTGGTAGATTAACAGAGAGAATATTTTAAAGCTCCTTCCGTCTCCCCCGAGACCCAGGCTGTCAACCTGCTCAAGAAACTTAACTTTACAGAAGATAAGAGTTGTAGTTGCAATGCAAAATGCTATTTTGAGACCTGCCTGCTGTAAATGAATTCAACCGTGCAATTCTTTTGATTTTTCAAACAAGGATTTAGACATTCTGTAACTCGTGAAAATACCAAGTTAAACAACATGTCAGAAGAAGAACATTTCTGGACAAAGACCGCCCACAGTCCCATTGGGTTAAAAGCTTTTCCATTACCACCTTTTTATTTTTTTGCTCAGTGCCTTTTTTTCCCCTCACGATAATAAGCATGAGAACGTGAAGTCTTGTCATTTGCTTTAACATATTTCAAAGATGCAAATGAGAGCACATAGAGTGAGAATTGTAAGAGAACAAATATCACGGTGAAGGGAATGGACTTAAATTCTCATCTAACTCATTTCTCAGAAACAGCCGTGGGACTTGGGAGTTAGCAAAATATGGATCGTGCCCCTCGGATTCAGAATGGAAAGCTGCTCATTGTCCAGCCACGTGAATGTGACTAGTTATTAGGCCAAGTCTTTGCCTACAAGGTGCTCGTCGATCCTAGTGCTGCATGCCTCCCTCTTGTAAATGTAGAAAAGGGAATTTTATTCAGGCCCAGATTCCAGGACTGTAAATCACGGAAAACAAACATCAGTGCATTCAAACTTCCTCCTGAGACAATTAAACATTATACAACATGACAGCTAGCTGAAAAAGCATGTAGTTTCAAGTTTATTGAAATATTTGATTTGATCGCAAAATCCAAATCCAATGCGATTTACATTTACTTAAGAATTAAATTTAAAGAAAACAAACGTAACAGGACAATTGGAACTATTTTGACAAAGCATGTGAAAAAGGGAGTAAAAAAAATAATTAAGGATTAAATACAATTCATAAACTAAAAAAAAAGGGGTAGGTGGTAAAACGAGAGGTTGAGGAGGGTTACCCACTTAATGTAACAGTACATGTGTCTGAAATAGGACTAGGTTTACTATGGGAACTTAATTCCCTACTAACAATCCAACAGCAGTGGAGTTCGGTGGTGTAAATATATTCCTCACCCCCTAGCCCCATTTCTAACATTGCAATAGGACGGCATCGTTGCAACTTGCTCTGCTCTACGGGTTAAAGAGGACACTAATTTTCCATTAGCCAGAGTAAGCCCTGGCCTAGAGACTCCATTTATCCAGGAAGTGCCCTGTTCAGTGGCGTAACGAGGGTGAGTGGCACCCCCCCTCTCCTTCCCAACCCCTCCTGGACACGGAAGTGCTGTCAGAAAGAACCGACTGCGACATGGGCAGCAAGTTCGTGATACTGCTCGCGCTGGAAAAATTAAAGAGGTACGGGGGAAGGGGCGCACGTATGTGGTGGCACGGGGTGTCGGGAAGGAACGGGGGGGGGCAGAGAGGATGGGTGCCAGCATTCACACCAGGTTGGCACCTGGGGTGCCCCCTCTCCTTACTACACCACTGGCTCTGTTTGTCTTTATTGTAGCAGATCCAAGGGGACACAGGGCCATCCAGAGGAAAGGTTTGGATGAGTTCCTGGAGGAAAAGTCCATAGTCTGTTATTGAGAAAGACAGGGGGGGGGGAGCCAATGCTTGCCCTGGATCGGTAGCATGGAATGTTGCTACTCGTTGGGATTCTAGAATGTTGCTGTTCTTTGGGATTCTCTATGGAACGGTGCTACTCTTTGGGTTTGGGCCAGGTACTAGTGACCTGGATTGGCCACCATAAGAATGGGCTACAGGGCTCGATGGATCACATCTTCATAAGGGGGTCTCTCTATCCCCAGTTTCTGAGGGGAAATCCCTACCAATTCTCCTGATGATTCAAAGTGCAGCCCACCCTTCTTTCCAGTTCTTATGTGTAAGGCAGGTGAGCAGTGATGTCAGCATCAGCATTTTTATCTGGCTAGATAAGCACACTTCTATATGTACCTGCATTTTCCTGCCCCTTGGAATACTAGAGCTTGCACAAGTAAGGGCAAGCAGGGCATCTAGTTTACTACTTGGGACCTGGGTTGGCCACTGTTGGAAAACAGGACACAGGGCTTGAGGAACCTTTGGTCTGTCCCAGTATGTCAATTCTTACGTTCTTATCTACTGCACTGTTCCCTCTAAGTTGCGGGAGTCCTCCACCAACTGCTGGCAGCAGGGAGTGGTGCTTCAATCTTATGTTTCAATCTCTAATGAGGCAGGTTCCCTGGAGTCCTGCAGAGCTTGCTTGTCCCTGCTATTGAATATGTGATCGTGAAACAGCACCACCTACTGGCAGGGCTGTAGCTGGAGGACTCCTGCTCAGCTTAGATGGAACAGTGTATGCATAATTCTACAACTACCCAGTTAATTACATAGCGTGTATTTATATACCTATGTTCACAGACATCCTTGGTATCTACATGTTGGCATTTAGGTTTTGTACCTCACAGAACCCCTAATTAGCTTGAAAATAAACAATCTTTGCTACTCTTTGGGATTCTGAGGGGTACTTGTGATCTGCATTGGCCACTGTTGGTAGCAGGATATAGAGAGCAAGATGGACTTCCAGTAGGACCTAGTATGTCTATTGTTATGTTTTTTGGGATTCTGACATGTACTTGTGACCTAGATAGGCCACTGTTAGGAACAGGATAATAGGCCAGATGGACCATTGGTCTGAGTAGGATTGTTCTTATGTAAGAATCACCAGGCCCAGCTGGGCCATAGATGAAGGGGTTGGAAGAAAGAGGTCTGAGTAAGATGGAGTATACACATGTAGATTTTTTTGGCTTGCTTAAGCAACACCCTCACCAGACCCTGAAATCAATGTAGGGTGTGGATCTCCATGTGTAAAACGAGAGCTTTCTGAATTTGCCATATAGGGGGGAAATTAGGAACAGGGGGTACCATTGAATTATTTTATTGTTAACCTGGTTACCAAACGTTCGGAAAAACCCAGACACGTCCTCTTTTTCGAGGACTGTCCGGGCACCCGGATGGACTCTCCAAAACCCAGCTTTAGTCCGGGTTTTAGAAAGGCCTAATGAGTTCCGGCTGCATCCGGAGGGCCTCTGAGCATGCACGGATGATGTCGCACACATTTGCGCCTGGAGCTCGTCCGGAAGAAGAGAGGAGGCTTTGTGGGGGCCAGGGCAGAACAGGGTTGGGTTGGGTCCAGGGGTTTCCCAGAGAAAGCTATGGTAAACCTAGTTATTAGTAACTAGCTCTTATTGCATAAAATGGGACCTGTGTTACAATACCATGAGTTAGGAAAATAACACGTCTTAACAGTAGCCCACGTTGATAACTTCCCTCCTTACGAGTCTGCTCAATGTACATATGTAAATGCCACAATTTACATGTGGGGATGTTCCTAAAATAGCCTCCCAGGTTACTTAGGCGGTAGTTCTAGAACTGGGGCATCTCCATCTAGTTGCCTCAAGAATATGCAATAAGATTCTGTCCCGTCACGGAAGTTAGACGACTGGAATAGTGCAATCCAAGCATATCATGCCCGGGAAATCACTTTCCTACGCAGCACAGATCAGCATCCATCATTTTGAGGTACGATTTGGCACTGACCTAATTCTCAAAACCCAGAGGCACGTCATCTCTTTCCCATTACTCAAGCAAGCCCTTGACAGGCTTTATTTGATGGCTCAGTTACAGGCATATTTCATAGGGGTGAGGAGATGCCGCTCGCATGCATGCGCAGAACCAATCAAAGCTGCCCCTCTAGGCACTGCCCACGCATAGGACCGCGTTCGACCCGTTCAGGATGTTTTTGCATTCTGCTGTTCCTATGCTGATTTGCTCCCTAATTCTCCTGCCTAAACTGATCATTTTACAGTAGTTCCCTGCCGACGAAGAAATTGGACCCGCTATTCATTTGTATCAAGGAACCTAGGGCAAGATTCTCAAAACTTTTTAACGCCGTCGCTAAACTGTTTTCCGGCGGTTTAGCCTGCACGCATTTTAGGGTGTCAGGTCAAAAGCGCGCCGGGACAAAGGCGCGAGCAGACAACTGAGCGCAGCGTGGAGGCACGCGCCACAGAAAAAGACTGTTTTTAGGGGCTACGACAGGGGGTGTGGGGGGGGACCCCCCCACTTTACTTTATACAGATCATGCTGCGTTGTGGGGGCATTATGGGGGGTTTGGGGGGTTGTAACCCCCCCACATTTTACTGAAAACATAACTTTTTCCCTGTTTTTAGGGAAAAAGTTACGTTTTCACTAAAATGTGGGAGGGTTACAACCCCCCAAAATACCCATAATGCTGCCGCGATCTGTATTAAGTAAAGTGGGGGGGGGCTCCCCAACAAAACCCCCGTCGCAGCCCCTAAAAAGTCTTTTTCTTCGGCGCGCACCTCCGTCTTGCACTCAGTTGTCGGCGCGCACCTTTGTCTTCCGCGTTACTGTCTATGAACCCATTTTAGCGACGGATTATCTCCGTCTCTAGTGAGGTTTCTAGCAGTCTCCGACAATGGCATGCAAATGGGATCTTTAACATTGAAATGAGCCCCCCCCCTGGTGCAGTCTTAAAAATCGCCGAGACATTTTTGAAGAGCGGCGGCGGCGTTTGGCGACAAAAAACAGCGACTGGTCCGGGGATGCCATTATAGTACCAGCACTTTTTCATTAGCCACAGTCAAAACACAAAAGCGTACCTATATATTTTTAGTGGAGGGTAGTAAAATCACGCTTCTTTTGAGTTTTAGGGAGAGACAGGCATGTTTCATGCACGCTTGTTAAAAGCCAACATTTCTTCTTGAGCGCGTCTTATGTGTTTCTGGCTCTAGGTCTTGATTAAATTGTGTATTAAAAACAAATTACAAGATTTACCTGAATTATAAACTTTTTTGGAGAGAAAGGCATGTTTTATGCGCAATTGAAAAAAGTCAACGTTGCTTCTCCTCTCTTCTCCCTTTCATTCGTCCAATAGTGCAACAGGAGAGTGTGTTTGGTTTTTTGGGAGGGCGGGGGCTTTTCTGCACATGTGCCCATCCGTGATGGGCACATGCAAATGAAGGAAATCTTCACTGCTGTCCGCTGATCTTATCTGCCCGTGCAATTTTTTTAAAGAAAGATTCGGTATCAAAACAGCTGTTAGCGGACTGTCGCTTTTTAACGTGGGTTTTTGAAAATCCCGGCCCTCGTTGCCCTTTGCACTTGCCTGAATTACTTTAAGTCACATAATTGTCTCGGGGGCCTTCCCGATTAAGCAGTGTGTTCTGTTAATCAGAGAATATGCAAATGATTACACTAAAGATTTTAGCAGTCAGGGTTTTACTGCCCTATTGATTTCCTGATTAGCACCAGCCTAGAGGTAGTTGGCTACGGCGGCGCTAATGTGTTTGAAAGTCAAGTCATGCACTTGATGAGTTTGGCATCAAAGTCTTGCCATGTGTTGCATCTTCTAGGTAAGAATAAGTCTTACTCCCGTCTTTCCCGTTCACCACCATCTAATAGAGGGGGAATAAACTCCAGTCCACAAGTAGTTACATAATAAATGATGGCAGATAAAAGATCTGTGTGGTCCAGCAAGTGTGTTGCAAACATGTCAGGATATTCACAGTGAATATGCATGAGGCGATTTGCATAAAAACTATGCAATATTCAGCGTGAATATTAGATTTTATTTTTTTTGCCTCTGCATCGTTTACAAAGTGTCCCCTGAAGAAGGCGTCTTCCAAACACCGAAACTAGTGTCCTTGTGGGAGATTTTCAGTTTGAATAAAGACTTGTTTTTTGGTTGATATAGACATTCCCCTTGTCTTTCCTTGTTGTTGCCTCTGTAGGTAATGAGCAGGAAGTTAATGTACAGCTTTACAAAATGGCTGACATATAGGTGGAAGCTGCTGAGCTTCCTCAAATTATTTTCCCAGGTACATTTGGAAAATGAATCCTCTTGCTGTATTTGCTGGAGAACATATGTTCACTGCGAGAAGTATTTTAGAAAAGGCTTGATGGGGGCAGATCCTTTTTTAAATACCACAAGAACTGAGAATAACCCAACCTAGATATTTCAGTTCTGATATCTATCTCCCATACAATACAGTAAATTTATATATCATCCATACTAGAAGCTCAGAAGTGGTTTACAAAAGTTTTAGGTCATACACGCATAATAAAATATCAACCTGAATACAAAATAAGATCACAGAATATACTTTTTACTACTCAACTTCAAGGGTCAAATCAGTTTTTAAATACTTTTCAAATATATTCAGGCTAAGTTAATTAGACACTGGTAGCCTCACTGCAACTGGTAGTAAATTCCATAAAGCAGGAGTAGCCAAATTGAACCCCTCCCCCATTTTACTAAGACTTTTTTTTATCACCTGCCACGGTAGTATTAGCTTCGGCGCGCAAAGGAATTCTACGAGTGTCGGAGCCCGGACTGGCACAGCTGGCAAAGGAGCCCTGAAAGATTGTTTGCTAAAAAAGACATGACCTAATCGATGCAGAAGATGGTAATTTAATTAATTTTGATTAATTGTTCGAAAGGATTCTAAACGAGGGCGAATAAACACCAAGTTAGAGCTATAAGAAGGGGAGTCACCATCTAAGACTTTAAAAATCGGACACAAAATCTTAAACTCGACCCTTGCAACAACATTATCTTTGCTGCTGTATTTTGCACTAACTGGAGACAGGACAGCAGTGATTTGTACATTGCAAAATCGGGCTCTTTGTGAACTTACCTCTCGCTCCTCCCTTCCTCATATTGAAAATAACAACACACAATTGGAAAAATTGCGACCGCCTCAACTTTTCATTTTGGTACGCCAGTTAATGTTTAGGGTACAAATATGAAAAGATGAATGCGGATATGTTGAGGAATAGCAAAATATTTAAATTGGTATGGGGGACGTTGATATCCTTTGTTAATTCAACATAATTGTTTTTATTTAATTTACTGTTTATTTTTATATATATATCCAGGACGGGGTGGGTGGATGGGGGGATATCTTTTTGGTTTATTTATTGATTGAACTGTTGGAAGAAAGGGGAGGGATATTTTTCTTTTGTAATGTTGTTTATGGATTTTAAGTGCTTAGGTTGATTATTAATGTTTGTATACTTCATGGCACTTTGTATTAGTCTTGAAAATTAATAAAGATTAAAAAAAAAAAAAAAGAAAATTTGAGTTAACATTTTCGAGGAGTGTACAGCATGATCGCATCAATCACTTTATGAAGTGCTGTGCAATTTAATATAAAGTAAATATTATATAAAGTGCCTATTAGATTGTACTGCAGTATGAACAGATCTGATCTGAGCAAACGGAGCTTTTAAAACATTATAGGAACCCCATTATGCATTTTGAAATAATAAAAGCGCATGCACACAGCCTCTTTCCATAACTGGAATTCATCTTACTAAGAAAATGAAATTGATTCAACAGTTAATAAGAAATCCAGTCAGTTTGGTATTTAATTAATAGGCGACAAAATTAACATTATCAAATGATTAATTTTCATGCCATATGTTAAATACCAAGGTAAGACCATGAACATTCATTATAAAAGGAGGCCTCATTATTCACCATTAGGTAGCAGAGAAAAATGTAAAACAGATTAAGAGGGGCAATAATGAGCCTGCGGCAATCAGGTTTAAAGAAATGGTGCCTGCCATTGGCTAAATTAGACCTTGGCATTTAGTGCTGGCCCTGACCTGGGCACCGACACTGAATTTTCAGGACATGGCATCCACCAGAAGTTACTCAGGTGTTCCCAATATTCAATGGCAGGACCTGGATAGCCACCTAATTAACCCCCTCCCACCCTTTCTACAAATCCACGAGAGAGTTGCATATAATGGAAGTGATCGGTATGCAAATCTGCTCCCATGCATATTCATTAGGGCTAGCCTGAAAACCCCGATTGGCCCGGTGGTCCTCCAGGACAGGGTTGTGGGAACCACTGCTATAGGCTATAGAGCTGAGAAAGAAGAAATCATATTTTAATCCTATAGTGCTCAAGATTTCCCCCCCTCCCTCCAGTCGGGATAACGCCCAAAAAGTTGTTAATTGATAGGGTTCAAAGAAAACATATTTAAGTGTACGGTAGTTCAGAATACACTTGCAAGGGTGCCTTAAATAGAATGTAGCCCCCAAAGAAGTGACCCCTGGTCTCAAAAGAAGAAATTCTGTGTCTCTCTTGAAAGATCAGGGAACATCTGTATTTTAAGTTCAAGAACTTATTTCAATTTTTAAAGAAGTGTCTCAAAATCCAAGCTTTGTCAATTGAAAGAGGTACCGTAATTAGAATTAGTGTAGCAGGTATTGCTTCATCTTTATCAGACATCTCCAATTTTGGCTGGGTAAATACATTGGTGAACATAAGAGACACCCTCACCGGATCAGACCTAGGTCCATCTAGTCCGGCGACCCGCGCACGCGGAGGCCCAGTTAGGTGCTCCCTGTTGGAGACCCGGAATATGATTCGCAAGAAGGTGTGCATCCAACTTGCGTTTGAAACCCAGAACGGTGGTCTCCGTCACAACCTCCTCCGGGAGAGCATTCCAAGCGTCCACCACCCTCTGTGTGAAACAGAACTTCCTGACATTTGTCCTGAAACTGCTGCCCCTCAGTTTCAGGCTAGGACCTCTTGTCCGTGTCGCATCTGAAAAAGTCAGTAAAGCTGCTTCCTGGTCTATTTTGTCAAATCCTTTTTAATATTTTAAAAGTCTCTATCATATCCCCTCGCAGTCTTCTCTTTTCGAGGGTGAAGTTATGTTGTCTTATGATGCATTTCGTAATGGGTACTATTGTTAGCAAAACTCTACTTTGAGTACAGTATATCTAAGTAACTGTTGTATTTTTAACTATTTGTATTTCGCTGATTGACCAGCCTTTTGTGTAAACCGCCTAGAAATCGTTTGGTTATGGCGGTATAGAAGAAAAATGTTATGTTATGTTAGTTATGATCAGTAATTTTTTGACAATTTTCTGAAGGACAAGGGGATAGAAGGGTATAGATAGAGGGCTAGTATACAGATCCTGGACCTGATGGGCCGCCACGTGAGCGGACTGCTGGGCATGATGGACTTCAGGTCTGACCCAGCAGAGGCACGGCTTATGTTCTTATGTTAATTTTTTGTTGTCGAGGTCGATTTCTTTTGGGTAAATAGTACACTTGTGAAAATGGAGGTAAAGTTTCCTCTGAGACGTCCGAGAAGAGAAGCAGTTTTTTGGTTTGTTTTGTATTATTTATGATCACAAGGGGTTTGTTAAAGGGTAGCAGAAATCAGGATCTTTGACCGCCAGATGCAATAAGATTTCATTGTCTACCATATTAAGGGCTAGATCCCACTGAATATCAGGGGAATAAGTGATAGACTACTGTAATTCTCACACACATTTTAGCAACTCAAGTATTTTCCCCAGCTCTATGGCTGGCTTAAGCACTCCTGCCTCAATATGATTGCATATTTTGATGGTCTTAGACTAGGTATCACATAGGTTGCTGCGAGTACGCAACCCATAACCTTTGCATTTACCTGTGTAAATTTTGCATTTAATGCGCAGTAAGTAGAAAACCTTTACCATACATCAGTAAACAGGCCCCTAAGAACTGCACCTCATTAAGTCATTAGAATATTAGCAAGTACTGCATATTTCAATTGGTCCTGCTCTAATATAATTATAATAAGTGCATAATTTACAATGAATCTTTAAAACCATTCTGAGAGGCAATGGACTTGATCAGCAGTCATAATACATCCCAAGGGTCTCTCGTTTGTTCAAGGGAGGAGATAAGTGTCGATGGAAGGCTGAATTCAGCAATATACGGTATGAACAATGGAACATATGAATCAGTCAAAGCGCAATTAGTCCTTCCGGGAATAATTCAGATACAGCACAAATTAAATAGTTTCATCTTTATTGCTCACTGGAGTCTTTGACTGATACCTACACACAAGTTCCACCCCCCACTTCCAATTACTTTATAATTTTAGATTTTGCTCAACCATTGCATGCTTGCTCACGCTGGAAAAATGGATGCTTATAAAATTATACAGGAAGCATAGCTCAGATGAGCGCTGGAACTTTTATCACCGCAGATGGCAATCAAAAAACGCTAATGCAGCTTTAAAAAAAAAAAAGTGGGGGGGGAGGTTCGTAAATGTTGTTTGCTGGTTTTAAAAGGTTGCAATGGCGTGCAACAGCTGGAATGGGAAATTAATTTTGTCTGTCTTAACCTATAATGATGTTTGTCTCTTTAGGGAGGGCAGAAGGGGTTACCCTCTAATTTCACTTAGGCTTTTAGCAACTTGTTGGCAGGTTAAAAAAAAAAAAAAAGACTCCCACCAGTGCCCCTACTGACAGCCTACAATGATCCTGCTAAGAAAGGAAGCGCTTATGCCACATCACCCCAAGTAATTTGTATGTGAGGCTTGAATGTGAAAATACTTTATAGAAGAATGTATACTGCAACACCGTTGGGGGTATGGTGTGATATAGACCTCCCCTGAATGTCTTCTATACCAAAAGTGCTTGTACAATAGATTCTCCAGGCCCTCAGAGGTGCCACCAGCAGCTCAATAAACTTTCATGGCAACTGGCTTTATGCCCCCTATCGTCATCGGGTCACTGGTGTTGTTTAGTATAAGATGACTGGGGACAAAATAAGTACCTGTCTAAAATATGTAAACTGCTTCGATTTTGCAATCATCCCCTTTCCCTCTAAGAGTTTTTATGGAAGATGCATAAGAACATAGGAATTGCCATACTGGGACATCAAGTCCACTATCCTGTGTCTAACAGTGGTCAACCCAGGTCCCAAGTACTTAGCTAGATCCCAAGCCATCTCAATAATGGCCTATGGACGAGTCTTTTAGGAAATTATCCAAACCTTTTTTTAAACCCCGCTAAGCTAACTGATTTCACCACACATTCTCCAGCAACAAATTCCAGAGTTTATTTACACACGTGAAGAAATATTTTCTCTGGTTTGTTTTAAATCTACTACTTAGTAGCATCATCATGTGCCCCGCTAGTCCTAGTATTTTTGGAAAGAGTAAACAAGCGATTCACATCTATCCTTTCAACTCCACTCAGTGTTTTACAGACCTCTATCATATTACCCCTGAGCCATTTCTCCAAGCCACTTTAGCCTCTCCTCATACGGAAGTTGTCCCAAACCTTTTATCATTTCTATCGCCCTTCTCTGTACCTTTTTCTAATGCCGCCATATCTTTTTTGAGATACAGCAACCAGAATTGCACACAGTATTCGAGGTGCGGCTGTACCATAGAGCATTACAAGGGCGTTATAACATTTTCATCTTTGCTTTCCATTCCTTTCCTGATAATTCCTAACATTCTATTTGCTTTCTGAACCACCGCCACCGCACGTTGAGCCGAGGGTGTCAACGTAATAGCTTTGTTGTTGGGTTTGTATATTACTGACGACAATATTTTAAAACTCTAGCTGTTTATTTTTCAACCAAAATATGGAAGACTCAAAAATCAAGGTGACTATTTATAAAAGAACTATATTAATGGAACAATAATTTTTTTTTTTAAAGCCAGTCCTGCCTCAAATCATGTCAAAACCTCCCCCTCCCCACCAGTTATACTGAAAATTAAAGATAGCAGCTTTGTTAATACCACTCGGGGAAATTAATTATGTGGAAATTTGACCTCTTATTCTTCAGCCGGACCACCAGGGTGTCCATTATAAACAACCACACCGAGGGACAAATCCTTTCATCAGATTCACTGCTTTCTACCGAGCTGGCTTTGAATGACCCTACGGGGCTCCTTTTTTGCCGGATGACAAGAGCTGCTTTGATTTCCTGGCAGCCAACACTGTGCTCAAGTGAAAGAAAGGCGCACGTACAAAGAGAAATGATTCAACCAGTCTGACTGCAAAAATGGCACTTACAGTCACAATTATTTTAGCTGCAGCAGGCGGCTGCGAGTTATGCTTTCAGTGGGAGGCGCAAGCCAGGAAAGAAAATATACACGCAAAGCACCATAATTTATACTTCCTTTTGTACATTCACTTATGCAGCAGGAAGAGGGTATCACGATGTCTTTACAGTGATCCCAATTCTTTACAAATCCTATTCCCTGTCAATCTGGAGAAATGGGACACTGGTTTATAACAACCCATGGAGGCAACAGAATAGAGAAAATGTCCTTTTTTTAATGAGAGGCAATCATGCTGTTCAAAAACACACAGGCTAATAAACTCGCAGCAGTGAACCTGTCTTAAAGTTGCAAATTAGGAGAATCGCACAAACAAAACACGCAGCAGATAGGTACCGGGAGGAATTCTCCCAAGTCACAGAAACTGAGTTGATAAGATTACTACCCCAATACACCAAATCTCAATGCTCATTAGATGTCTGTCTGAGTTTCCTACAAAAAAAATCCATCAAAAATGTACTACATCTATCTATTAGATTGGCTGAATGATTCGCTGGAAAATGGAATATTCCCCGGTGTCGGGTCAAAAGCGCGCCCAGACAATTGAGCGCAGCGCGCGCCGCCGTGCCGCTCTAAATTACTGTTTTTAGTGCTCCGACAGGGGGACGTGGGGGGGAACCCCCCCCACTTTACTTAATAGACATCGCGCCACATTGTGGGGTTGTAACCCCCACATTTTACTGAAAACTTCACTTTTTCCCTCTTTTTTAAAATGTGGAGGGTTACAACCCCCCAAACCCCCCATAACGCCGGCGCGATGTCTATTAAGTAAACTGGAAGGGTTCCCCAACAAAACCCCCCGTCGGAGCACCTAAAAACTGTAATTTAGAGCGGCGCGGCGGCGCACGCTGCGCTCAATTGTCAGCGCGCGTTTTTGTCTTTCGCGCCGTTGTCTATGAACCATATTCCCCAGCCATCTAGGGAAAAAAAATCATTCTAACACCCAACCCAAAAGATCAAAAAGGAGAAATGAATGAAGTCAAGAATTACAGACCCGTAGCTTCAATCCCAGTTCAGGTCGAGCTATTAGAAAGCGTGGTAACAAATCACAAAGTACCTGGAACACCATAAATTGCTACCCAATCGGGTTTTAGAAAACATTATAGAACTGAAACACTACTCAGTTACCTGACATCCGAGATGAGAACACGCATGACCACTAGACAAGTTCTTGTACTACAATTCAACTTAGCTTTTGCATTTAATGTGGTAGACCATCAACTCCTACTCTGACCCTCCTGTAGATTTCAACCTCTTCATCTACCTCAGTATCACTGCTTAAATCTACCCTGTCCATCTATTTGTTCCCTTTTCTATCCGAATAGCAGCCATTTATCAACCTCCTTACAAACCACAAACATCAAGGTCACACCCTCCTTCCTCAACTCAAGATCAACACAACGGTTCAAGATTCCTTTCCCATCCCCTCAACAAGTCCGCTGTAAAAAGAATGTTCAAGTCAACCTTCAACTTCCAAGTTCTATACATTTGGAATAAATTTCCCAACATCTATACAACAGATCCCCTCATACTTCTGCTTCCAAAAGACACACTTATAAGATAATGACATCTATACATAGCAGAGTCTTATCAATCTCTTGTGCCTCGGGCATTGTTCCTACTAAACGCTGTACAAAGTCTTGTTAGCCACACTGAATCCTTGAAGAGAAATTTCAGGATATAAGACCTACACATATATAGTATAGTGTAGTGTAAATCCCTATCTTCCTTTCTCACTGACCTTGACTCCTGGCTCTGTCTTTCTTGAGCCTTTGTCTCCTTCCCTTATCCTTGGTGAGGACATCTCCGACTCCTACACCAAAAAGTTCTTGCTCTAATCTTCAGCCGTGCTCCATTACCCCCGCGCATGAGAACGGCCACTACCTTAATTTTGCCCTCTTCTCCAACTCCTCAATTGCCGACTTCACCTCAATTCTTCCAACTTCCGACCATCAACTGATAACCTTCACAAGTTTTATTCGGATTTTTATATACCGCCTATCAAGGTTATCTAAGTGGTTTTTGGTACTCAAGCATTTTCCCTATCTGTCCCGGTGGGCTCACAATGTATCTAACGTACCTTTCCCCGAGACACGACTGGTCCTCGCCAATACATTCAGGAATCTTCAGGCTATTGACCCATGCACCCTCTCCGCTCAAGCACTATGCTATGCAAATCTATCAATGAAGCAGTCTCTTCTTATGCCACTATTCTCTCCTCTGCTCTTGATACCCTACCCCCCTTTATATTTCCCTACATGAACTGCATACATTGATTCACCTTGTTTGTCCAGTGTGTCTTGTCATAATTAGATTGTAAGCTCTTTTGAGGAGGGACCATCTCTTGCATGTTTAATGTATAGCACTGTGTGCGTCTGGTAGTGCTACAGAAATAATAAATTTGGTAGTAGTAGTAGTAGTAGTTAACTCCTTATTACCTAAACTCCCTAGGGATAAGCGGTAAAGTGCACACTTGGCTAGAAGGAGTCCTAACAAATAGAACATATTGTGTAAAAACGAATGGAGAAAGATCAGAAGAATGGTTGGAATTAAGCAGAATACCCCTCTCCCCAATACTTTTCAACTTACTGCTGTCAACACTAGGACACTTCTTAGACAAGAAAGAACTCGCTTACTTCTCCCCATGCAGATATTACAATATGCATTCCTTTCTATAAGAAAAAAATAAGATCAATAAATCAATAGAGGAAGTTACTCGTCTAGTTGCTGAATGGGCTGACAACATGAAAAATTAAAGAAACAAAAATCCCAAACAAATTTCTACCGACAAGCCCACCATGAACACCAACAATGACACTCCAATGCTGCTTAACGCCCCAATGAAGCTGGAATCGGAACTGAGAATTCTAGGGATTATATTTGACAAGGACCTATCCTGGGAAGCCTAAATGTGAACACTAACCAAGAAAATAGTCAAAACACAGAGACGAATCTGGCATTGCTTCGCTAAAGAAAACTTTCCGATTTTGGTTCAGCTACTGGTACCGTTCCCAACTAGATTATTGCAATGTCCTTTATGTAGGATGGTTCCAAAATATTGAACGGAAAATGTCAAATATCCAAAAGACTAATAAGGTATATGACTGTGGTGTATTAATAATGCTTGCGATTCTATATCTACCGCTAAGCTGGCTGGGGACAGACCTCAAACGCCCAAGTGTTTAATAATGCTGAAGGCAGAAACTCTTCAATGGGGCTTTGATCGTCATCATTGATCATACATCCCCAGTCTATTTTTTCTTTAGATTTTATGTGTAAATTACACCTGCTATTATGTGCTTTTTAATATCTATATTGTATGATCGATGATTGGCAGTATTTGGTGTTCTTTTTCATTCAAAATTCAACTGAATAACTTAAATAGCACTTTAGCTTTGTTTGTTAAAAAGAAAAAATAGACTGAGGATGTATGACCAATGATGATGTTCAAAGCCCCATTGAAGTGTTTCTGCTTTCAGCATTATTAAACACTTTGGCGTTTGAGGTCTGTCCCCAGCCAGCTTAGCGGTAGATAAAGAATCGCAAGAATTATTAATACCACAGTCATATCCGCATTGGGCTACTTTATGTAGGATGCAAAGAAAAATGTATGGAAAAAAACTACACAAACCATTCAAAATGTAGCAGCCAGACTTAAGAAGTTTCTCAGCAACCAAATATGATGGACACCCCTGTACCTCACAGAAATACCCCTCCAAGACAAATATAACCTGATCAGCAACCATTGAGAATAGGATTCCCAAATCCTAGAGGACTCAAATGCAAAACCTTTCACTCTACAACCTTCCCATACCTTGCAGCAAAATGGTGGAATCCTTTATCAGTACAATTGAGGAATATCCCCTCTTACCAAAACTTTCAAAAAGGCCTAAACACTTGTCTACTGTATTTGAAAAATACCTTACCCCCTTCCCTACCCACCCCCAAAAAGAGAAATATGCTACAACCAACAGAACCCAAATAAAAAAAACAAACAAACCATATACCGACAGATTAAAGCAGCTAGGACTTTTCTCCCTGGAAAAGAGGAGACATGATAGAAACCTTCAAAATCCTGAAAGGCATAGAAAAAGTAGACAGGGACAGATTTTTCAAATTAAGGGGCACCACAAGTACAAGGGGGCACTCGGAGAAACTGAAAGGGGACAGGTTTAGAACAAACGCTAGGAAGTTCTTCTTCACTCAGAGGGTGGTGGATACATGGAACGCGCTTCCAGAGGCTGTGGTAGACAGGAACACATTAAATGGTTTCAAAGAAGGTTTGGATAGATTCCTAGAAGAAAAAGGGATTGAAGGGTATAGATAGATATATACCACTGCTCAGGCAATGGGCTTGATGGGCCACCGCGGGAGCGGACTGCTGAGCAGGATGGACCTCTGGTCTGCCTCAGCGGAGGCAACTTCTTATGTTCTTATCTCTTCCTATCTCGATAGATGATCAAGCTCCCTACAAACCGGAAAAAAAGAGAGACAGCATACACTTATCTCAGTGGTGTCAGACGAATCATCCTAAAAACTAATTCTGATTAATTCTAATTAGTTTTTAGGACGATTCGTCCGACGCCACTGAGATAAGTGGTTTTTCATATTTTGTAGCATTTATATAATATAAGCGTGATTTTGCATAGGAGGTGGTAGGAGGAAGGCCAGTGATTGAAACTTTTTGTCCGCATTGGCTGAATGGCCGTGAGGCTGGTATGTGACATGGACATATAGTCTGAGGCCTTTCCTCCCTGCCACAGATTATCTAATCTTGTATGGATTAGTATGTTGGATAAAACGTTTTATAAGTTCCATTTTGTTTTGATTTTTGCAATTGTTGGTTGTGGAATTTTTTTTAATTTTTGTTATCGACATTTCAACCAGGGCTAGGGGTATCGTTTCCACCGCAGGCAGATGTGTGCAACTTAGTCTGCCACTGAATTTGATGTTGCCTGTGAGGTACACACAAAAAAACGCCATTAACAAGCCTTTTGTCGATTTTTAAATTACATAAATATTTCTGGGAATAGCTACTCTAGCAGCTTGTTCCCACAGCTTTTATTTATCTATCTCAGAAGCTCTGTGTATTTCCAGCTCCACCATTACTTAATGTTGCAGTCCACTAGGGACAATCCTGCGGCCCTCTCTGAACAAAAGTTACCCACCCTGAACTAAGGGGTCGTTGTACTAATCTGCATTGAAGGGACAGCTTTAAATTCCCTTACCTCCTCCAAACTAATTTCCCTGTCCCTGGAAAAGTTCTGAACACTTTATTCCTCCCACCTCCCGCTCAGATCATTAAGGGCATGGAGAAAGTGGAGAGGGACAGATTTTTCAAAATTTTGAAAAATACAAGAACGAGATGGCATTCGGAAAAGTTAAGAGGGGACAGATTCAGAACCAATACTAGGAAGTTCTTTTTCACCCAGAGGGTGGTGGACACCTGGAATGCGCTTCCAGAGGGTGTGATATGACAAGAGTACGCTACAGGGTTTCAAGAAGGGTTTGGAAGAATTCCTGAAGAATAACGGGATTGAAGGGTATAGACAGAGAATTAGATGATTTCCTGAAGGAAAAGGGGATTGAGGGGTACTGATAGAAAATTACTATGCAGGTCCTTGACCTGATGGGCCGCCGCGCGAGCGGACTGCTGGGCGGGATGGACCTCTGGTCTGACCCAGCAAAGGCACTGTCTTATGTCCTTATCATATGCATTCAAAGATCTGGTCTGAGAAATATTAAAGCTGAGATTTATTGAAGATGTCCCAGGCTGCTTCAAACACGATTGATTTAAAATTAAAAAAAAAAAAAAAAATTACAGTATTTTTGAAGAAATACAAAAAGTGCACAATGGATTATTTTTAATTAAAGAGAGTGACAGAAAAAGATATCTAATCTACCACTTTAAGTACCGGTAGTCTATTTGATCCATTGGATTTTGATAGAATTCTGCCCTTACTGGGTAGAACAGAAAAAATTCTTCTAGTTCTAAAAATATACCGAATGTTATATTCCCTGGAATATTGTTCTCTTTACTGATTATTGCACTCAATAAAAAATTGTATTACAGTACAAAAAAAAGAGCTCAGAACATCTCTAGACCCCCATAGAGAATTCCTGTACTGCAGGTAGCTACGGCACCCAGAATTCATGAAATATATAGGCAACATTTGTCCATATAAGATCAAGTAAGGGCAAAGGTTGTTCCGTTCAATGCTCCACACGCTATCCCAGCTTATCAACTTCTTGTTTCCTGCGCAACTCCCTCATGGATCAATACTGCCAAGCCCCACACCAATCACCAGAAAATAAGACACTTTCCTCAAAGTCCTTCTGTCATTTTGCAAATAGAGCGGAATTATTCTTGACGACTGTGGCAAATATACTGGCATCAAAGCCAAGACCAAGCCATTGTGACCTCTTTCTCCATACTGAAAATAAGTTTGAATTTTCAGCACTTTTAACATCGCGTCCAGCATCCCTTTTTCATCTGTGAATATCCGTGACTGTGCCAGGAGGATTGCGTTGTATTAAGAGACGGGGCAGCCATATCTTTCTTGTAGGAGCGTCTCCATTATCTTAATACTCTAGAAAACAAAAATACAAAGTAAAAGTTAAGATACGACAGGAAATCACCAGAAGAATGATTAAATGACAAAAGCGTAATTGCTGGATTGGTTCACTAAACTGCAGTAAAAAAGTGATCTTAGCACGCCATTACATGGGTCAAGCATTTTTAATGCAGCCATCAAACGGCTGCTTTTCTATATTTTTTCTCTTAATAGTCCTGAGTAGAGAATGACATGAGAACAAATTTTTCCCCATCCCCAAAGAAATTAAATTTCCCGGTCTCGTCCCTGCGAGTTTTGTTGATGTCCCTGTCCCATTCCTGTAAGCCAGGGGTGTCCAATGTCGGTCCTCGAGGGCCGCAGTCCAGTCGGGTTTTCAGGATTTCCCCAATGAATATGCATTGAAAGCAGTGCATACAAAGAGATCTCATGCATATTCATTGGGGAAATCCTGAAAACCCGACTGGACTGCGGCCCTCGAGGACCGACATTGGACACCCCTGCTGTAAGCTCTGCCTTAACCACACAAGCCTCGAACACTTATGATTTTAAAATACGAGGATGGAGTTGCAGGAATGGGGCAGGGACAGGAAAATGAGTTCCCAAGGGGACAGGGAAAAATTTGTCCCCGTGTCATTCTCTAGTCATGAGCCAACGTTACCATTAAAAAATTACTTAATGAGAATTTATTGATGCCTATTTTTTTAGGCGGAAAAGAGTTCACATGCTAATCCTGTGCTAACCAGTTAGCGCACATCGCCTACTCTCTAGCCCCAAAACCACCACCTCCAATTATCTAGACAACACCCTCAGGGACGGATTCCACACGGTTACTTCCTATCAACACAGAATGGGGGAAATGGCCTCTTTGAATCAGGTCCCCTCATCCATTCCCAAAACCAACAAGAAGGGCCTTTTTAGCATCCAGATGGACAATTCAAAAGTGATCCTCTATAATATATTAGAGGGCCATCCAAATCCTTTTTCTTTCTGGTTTCAGCTGAGAGATTCATTTTCAGCCATGTTTTCAGTATTGGCTGAAAATGACCATTTGTTTACAGTGGAAGCCAAAAATTTACATAGAAACATGATGGCAGGTAAAGGCCAAATGGCCCATCTATTCTGCCTATCCACAGTAACCATTATCTCTTTGAGAGATCCCACATGCCTGTCCTAGGGCCCCCCCTCCCAAACAGGAGATGCCCATCCTCCCATAGAAACATAGAAGATGACGGCAGAAAAGGGCTACAGCCCATCAAGTCTGCCCACTCTGCTTACCCACCCCATGTCTATGCCCTAATGACCCAATTTCCTTATCTTGACCCTCATAGGGATCCCACATGGGTATCCCATTTATTCCCAGCCCCTACCGAGTGCTTTTCCTCTATCCCTGAATTCTTCTGGACCTAGCCTACAATTCCTGGTGGTCTTGAGGTGAAACTGGGATGGGCATGACCCCCCCCCTTCTCGTTTCTTCTGTCAAAATGGCTGCCATGACTGGGTCATTACTCTTTGCCAGGAGGAGAGGTAGCAGTGCTCCGGACCTGTGTGGAACCGAAAGGACACTTTCAAAAGGGGCTGATTGAAGCAAGTCCCCTTAAAATCAAAACTATGTATAGAGGAAAGGTCTCGGGTTAATCTCATGAAGTTCTGAGAGAAGAGGACAATTCTCTGGCTAAGTGAACATTATTTTGCTCAGTGCTTTGGCGATTTTAAAGATTGGAGATAAGAGAAATTATGTTTATTGATAAAGTTTGCGTTTAAAAAAAAAAAAAATTCAGACTTATTAACCAGTTTCCATAGTGTAAAACCATAGTTTTAAACTTTAAGTTTTCTACTTCTGTCGCAGCCAGTATTAACAGACAGCCTGTAGAAGACACAGCAGGGCCTAGGTTCAGTCTTCTTTACTATTATTATTAAGTATTTCTAGAGTGCTACCAGACGCACGCAGCGCTGTACAGAGAGTCATAAAGAGTAAGAAAACAGTCCCTGCTCGAAAGAGCTTACAATCTAAACAGGCAAGACAGACAAACAAGATGTCATGGATACAGGAAAGGGGAAAGGGTTAATCAGCCGGCTGGGTTGGAGGGCAAAGAAGGGTTAAGGATTGAAAGCTATGTCACTACCCACCCTCCACAACTTCTATCCACTCCTAGCATCTCTCTTCATTTATAGCCAATTATTCTAATTAGGAGAACAAGAAGAGAATATTCTTTAAATTTCATTACTTTCTAAGAAGCAAACACTACACAAATCACACAATACACCATATAATCTTAAGGGTCTTTGTATTAGTCTAATATCCCAACTCAACAAGACTACGATGCAGACTGCAGTCCAATAGTCAGAAGGGTCCTGTGGTTACAAGCCATGATTTTGCACAATAGTTTAGATGGTAAATAAAAGCATTTATTTGGAGAAACGCTCCAACACAAGTTTTAGGAATTTAAGTCTGTAGATTTTGGATAAGCTCCCTAGGAATTTGCTTCTCTGTGCTGTTATGAATGAAATTGGATTTAGCGCTATTGTATGTATTTGGAGGTTATGACATAAGAATAGCCTTACTGGATCAGTCCATCTAGCCCAGTATCCCATCTTCATGGTGGCCCAAGTCAAGTTACCTGGCAAAAAACCAAATAGTAGCAACATTCTTGAATCCCAAAGAGTAGCAAGATTCCATGCTACCAATTCAGGTAAAGCAATGGCATCCCCAATGTCCGTCTCAATAACAGACTAAGGACTTTTCCTCCAGAAGTTGTCCAAACTTTTTTTTTTTTTTTAGCCCAGCTATGTTAACCACTCTTACCAAAGTCAGCCACTGTTAAAGCATTGTGGCTTTTAGTTTTTATTAGCTGCAGTCTACGTGTGTGGAGGCCATTTTGCTTGGAAGTAATATATGATCTTTCACTATTCAAACTGTTATATTCTGGCTTAGATACTGCGGGTTTAGCAGAGGGATGGAGACCGCAAGCGCATGAACCGGTGAGGGCCACTGGTTCACATTCTTACAACCAAACTTGAGTTTTCGGTTTTGGCCAAAACCGGGTGATGAGTTTTGGCTGCAGTTTCGTTTCAGCCCAAAACTCAAAGACATTTTCAGTGGCAGGTTTGTTTTTGACTTTTGTAATAAAAATGCTCATTTTCTAAGGATATGCATGAGTGAATGTCCTCAAGAGACTCTTACTGAGTGATTTAAAAAATATATTGAATTCTTTCAGTAAGAACACTGATCAAACTGGTATCAATTCAGAGTTTCTTTATAAGCTGCACTTATGAAAACAAATCCAGCGTTGCCCCTGGAGAATAATTCTAAAGGCATGTCTTTTCCAACGGCAGAAGTGCAATTTGAAAAGACTTAGTATTATAACCCCAAATATGTCCCCACTAATGAGACTGTTCAAAAACCAACTGGCCTTTTACCAACAGGAGAACTAAACCATCTTAAGAGATTCAGTTGCAGTTGGGAAAAACACACAAAAAAGTGTTATTTAAGGGCATAATTGCATCCGCAGCGTGCAGACAAATCTATCCCAGTCCTGATTTTCTGTTTCTTCCTCTTCATGCTGACTGTTGTCCTTCAAGCAGGAAGGCTTTAAAAAAAATCCATACCATGAATAAAAGTGTCTTAAAGGGCAGGCGAAGGCATTACCAAGTATCTTTTCAGTAGGGAATGAGTAAATCAAAGACTAATCGATATACTCCATTCAACTAAAAGTTCAAACACTTAAATTTCAGCCCCAGAGGATCAAGCTGCCGAAAGGGGCTTAATTTACAATACTTACAATGCGATGATGCACTTGAAACACTGAACAAACATCAACCACCCATTAAGTTGTCCACCTTTACGGATACAGCTGAAAGCTTTCTGACTGACACAATATGACAATTGTATTTATTTTAAAGTAAAAGCCTATTTCTTCTCCATTGCAGAGCCCATGGGCCATATCTGCAAGCACGTGTTCACTATTTCAAGGGCAATTTGTGTACATGCTAATTTTTGAAGAGCACTTAAGTATCTTGACGTTTTGTTTCTCGACAAAAATTAGTACAAACTAAGCGTCAAATGAGAGTCGTCCAAATTAACAAAACACAAACAGGCTAGATCTAACCTATAATAAACATGCATGAATACAACTTAGACAAACTGATCTAAATACGCAGATTCTTACAAGTTGCTGAGTTCCATTAACAATCAATGCCTGAAATGTTCAAGCCTATTAAAGGGGGAACTTCGTTGAGAGGTGCTAATCGGTTAGCGCTCCCTTAAGGCCTCTAATGCAGGCATCATAATTCCCATGGTGCAAACTCAGGGCAGCAAGATGAAGTGAGCAACAGGGATGGGAACACAAGGAAGGAAATAAGAACATTAGAAATATATATATATTAAGAACAAAAAAAAGGCTAAGAACAAAAAATACAACCCCACAAAATGGCATAATTACCACTTAACCCAGTCAATGACCTCGTCATTGTATTAATTTCATATAGCATGAAAAAAATCACAAACATACATCAGCCTTCAATAGAAAGTATTAATATACCCAGGGTCTAAAAACATTCGAGGCAAACACTAATCCTCCTTGTATACAACCTCAACAAAAAGCGATGACAAAATCGGCATTTTCTAATGAAATCTATTACCCAAATTAGAAAAAGGGCCAAAACAACCCCGTCTAGAAGCACTGGGCCAATTACCGAGACAAAGCCCGAACGCTGCTCAATGAATTCCCCCCCTTAGAATTACTTTCATTTTCGTTTTTGACGTTCACCCCCAACTGAACCCATCGATCACTCCTGACCCACAGGAAATGCCCGTTAAAAAAGGTATTTTGTAAGAACTTACTTCAGCACTACTTAGATCCAAGGGAAAATTTGCTCCTGTTTTTACCTGCGATTATGATACGATTACTTAGTTTTTTCATTATTTCCGCTGTCATCTCCCCTCCCACCCCCATTACCCAAGTGTTTTTGATTTGCTTCACACATGTAAACTTGGGTTCTAGATTTTTAATGCATTCTAATTAACTAGCTTTAATTCAGATAACATGAATTTAAGATACTAAAGAACCGAATGTCTGCTAAGAGATACACATTCAACTGGGTCTCACTTGGTGAAAGGCAGGAGTACGTGTGTTAAATGAACGTTTCTATCCACTACTATATTTGAGAGCAGAGAAGCAAGGCCTCTTAACCAGCTTGTCCTGTTCTAGACGTTTATCCATTTGGCCTAGAGTTCATCATTAAGAAACGACAGGAGGGCCTGAGCAATCCAAGCTCTACTGCAAAAGGTCGCTAAAAGTTGCAATGCCCAT
This sequence comes from Geotrypetes seraphini, assembly GCF_902459505.1. NCBI lineage: Eukaryota > Metazoa > Chordata > Amphibia > Gymnophiona > Dermophiidae > Geotrypetes > Geotrypetes seraphini. Next base: position 6,373,395 of record NC_047101.1, on the reverse strand, counting down.
CACAGTGGGGGTTGAACAATGAGGTTACTTGCAGTGCATTACAGACGCCTACGGTCTGGCTTTACTGGCAGTATAAGTAATTTACGGAGAGGGAAAAGTTATTTGTAACTGTCCCCTATGCTGCACTCGGAATATTAAGAACGCCCCCTCCCCCCCCCCCCGTTTCTCAGCACGCTCTCATCCACAGCCGACAAATGTTTTATGGCTGGATGCAGCAAGGCTCCCTAGCGAAATGAAAATAAAAGCTAAGAAAAATGTTCTAATCTAATCTAATCTAAACCTTATGCACTCAGAAATTTAGGGCTCCTTTTACGAAGGTGCGCTAGTGGTTTTAACGCGTGTAATGGTGCGCGCTAAACCTCCGGACGCACTAGCCGCTACCGCCTCCTCTTGAGCAGGCGGTAGTTTTTCAGCCAGGGAAGGGGTTAGCGGGTGATAATAATAATAACAGTTTATATACCGCAGTACCGTGAAGTTCTATGCGGTTTACAAAAGAATAAAAGAAGGTACAAATTGAGTGAACTTAAAAGACGTGAGAGCGAGTGGTTGATAGGGCAGGAGAACCGATATTGAGGGGAAAGAGATGTACGGGTCAGGTATCTAGATACTTCAGGAACAGATGTGTTTTTAGGCACTTCCTGAATTCCTCATAAGTAGTGGGCGAAAGCAATTGTTCTAGATCTTTACCCCATGATGCTGCCTGATGTGAGAGAAGGTGTTCATGGTGTTTTTTTAGTCTACATCCTCTAACTGGGGGGGAAACGAAGTTCAAATGAGAGCTTCTCTTGTGTCTGTTGGCTGAGAAGGAGAAGAGGTCAGTTATGTATTTAGGGTGAAGTTGCGCGCGTTAATCCCGCTAGCACGGCTTCGTAAAAGGAGCCTTAGAGGCCACCATGCCTCTTCCTCAAAATATCAAGTTGCCTGTCCACTGATGCTGTTCCTTCCTCACCTGCTCTTTCAACCAAGTTCCACTTGGGTCTTTCAATGCACTCAGCAGTTAGCATGACTAGATGGTCTGTACGTAAAGAGTAATTTCACCTTCTAAAGTTACTTTCTTGGTTGACACAGTGTAGAAATAATCTTGCGATTAGACTAAGAACCGGGGAAGTCAGGGTTCAAATCCAGCCTCTCCCACTTCACCCTCCGTTACCTCATGGACAAGTTAGGTAAGTTTCTCTCTGTCAGAAAAGACTCAACTTGAGCTTGGATTTAGAAGAAATAATTAAAGTCTCAACTCCAACTGGACAACTCGAGGCTAGTTTTAAAAACATTTTTTAAGGCTTATCTATTTTCTCATACATTTGGCTTTATTGGCATCGGGGACGTGGCCCAGTCAAAATAGGACGGTGACGAACTGTCTGTGATGGGCATTACTTGTATGGTGTAGTCAATATGCATTATTATTTAAGTTTTAACTATTTGCCACCAAGAGTGACATGATACAGAGGGTTGGAAATGTTTTTCAATAAATAAAGGCAATGCTATCACAGGCAGTTAGCCAACCCAGAATTTCACCCCCACCTCCAATAAACAGGAACATCACAAAAGCAGAAGAAGCCTCAATTAGCTTCAAACATTTATTCAACATGAAACCCAGAAGTAAAAATGCTTATAAAAAGTCTGTGTGGAAGGGGGAGACTTACTTATAATATAAGCTAGCTGCTGATTGAATTAAACAGAACAGGCTTGCTAGAGATGCAACTGCTTTGAGTGGTAGAAAAATCCTTTCATCTAAATTGTCATTTGCTCTAGTGAAGGACATCTCGCCTTTCCCTAAGGTTTGTAAAGAAGCACTGCGCAGTGTTCCCGCTAAGCTGCGCTGGGGTGCGCTCACGCACAAAATATTACCTCGCAGCGCACAAGTTTCTCGTCACAGCGCACACAGTGTAGAGCACAGTTCTTCAACCGCCGGTCCGCAAACAAAATCTTGCCGGTCCGCGAAGGATTCGGTCCCCGCCGCAACGAAAGGCCGGCGTCAGCTGACTTGCAACTTCCTGTTGCAGTCGCTGTGCCGGGACTCCTGCCTTCGCCGGGACTCCTGCCTTCCACCGCGTTTGCCTCCTGCCTTGTCTCCGCACCTCCAGACCAGCAGCGGCAGCTGTGTATGCTTTTAACTTCGGCACAGAGCTGCCCCTAATCAATAGTTTAGCGCGGTTTCATAAGGCAGCCTCGGGGCCTTTGCTAGGCCGGCCCACATCACATCATCGAAGCGGGCCGGCTATCAAAGGCCCCGAGGCTGCCTCATGAAACCGCGCTAAACTATTGATTAGGGGCAGCTCTGTGCCGAAGTTAAAAGCATACAGAGCTGCCGCTGCTGGTCTGAACTCTTGGGCCGCTGAAGGAGGGCAAAAAGCAGCTGTCCTGGAGGTTTCCCTTCCTCTCGCCTTTACAGGTTCCTTTTTTCCACCTTTTTTTTTTTCCTTCAAACGGCAACGGGCCCCAGCATCGACATCAATCAAGTAAGTTCCACTGTCAATCAAGCGGTTCTGCTCGGCCAAAGCTTCCCCTGTGACATGAGCCACCCTCAGGGGAAAGAAAGTGACCCACAAAGGTGAGGGGAAGGGGGGCAGATGATGGAAGTTGGGGGGGGGGAGAGAGAGAGAGAGAGAGAGAAGGGGCAGATGATGGAATGGAGGAGATGAGAGAGAGAGAGAAGGGGACAGATGATGGAAGTGAGAAGAAGGGAGAGAGAGCAGAAGGCAGATGGATGTCAGTTGAGAAGGGAGAGCAGATGCTGAATGGAAGTGGGGAAAGAACACATACTGGATGGAAGGAGGAGATAAATAAAGGGGGAAGAAAATAGTAAGATAATGGAGGGGTGAGGGAAAGGGGTGACAAGCTGTGTGTAGACACAGTGAAAAGAGGGAAACGGGACTAAATAGTAAGAAAGAATTTAATTTAGATGGAGGCAGAAAATAGAGAAGGAAGACCAGAGAAGAAAAGGGAAGAGAGAGCAGAGAATGATCAGATCTGAGTGGAGGAAATGAGAAGAGAGATATGCTAAAAACCACAGGGGGGAGGGAAGGATAGAGATGCCAGACCATGAGGGGAACAGAAGGAAGATGATGGATGCTAGACCAAATTGGGGGGTGGGGGGGGGCAGGAGGAGAGATGGCAGGGAAAGACAGACAGTGAATGGAAGGGGCAGATGCTGGACTGAAGAGACAGAGAAGGTTATCATGCTGCTGTACCGGGCCATGGTACGCCCTCACCTGGAGTACTGCGTCCAGCACTGGTACTTTAAGAAGGACACGGTACTACTCGAAAGGATCCAGAGAAGAGCAACTAAAATGGTTAAGGGGCTGGAGGAGTTGCCGTACAGCGAAAGATTAGAGAAACTGGGCCTCTTCTCCCTTGAGCAGAGGAGATTGAGAGGGGACATGATAGAAACATTCAAGGTACTGAAGGGAATAGACTTAGTAGCTAAGGCAGGGAGAACGAGAGGGCACTCTCTAAAGTTGAAAGGGGATAGATTCCATACAAACGTAAGGAAGTTCTGTGGTAGAAAGCAACATATTTATTTGGCTCATAACTTGCTGGCGCCCGATATTTTTAGCTCACAGTGAAAAAAGTTTGCTCACAACACCCGCCCGCTTAGAGGGAACACTGACTGCCAGACCTATCAAGTGTTGCCTAGCCTCAAAATCCAAAACAAATGCCAGTACATTCACCTCGGGGGGGTTAAAAAGCTCTGAAAACCAAAAAGTCTGATATCGGGGCGATCGCCGAGTTGCCTGTCAAACTGATGCAAGGTTATGGACAGAGCTGAAGCCACAGGACTAACTAATGGAGCTTCCTGAGCTAAAAGCTGAAATTTTTTTAAAAAGGTTAGTTGCAAAATCTTAATTCAAATGTATTTGACAAGTGTTTTCCTGTGCCCTTTTATACATACTGGACACAATGAGAAGCAAGAACGGAGCTCCGTACGGATAGCAACACGGGTTGATATTCCCAAAACACCCACCTGGACAACAGCAATTGCTAGCCTGCAAGCACTGCTGCCTGGAATATTCAGTGCCAGTGATCCCCAAACATTTTATAACAGTGGAACCCCTAAAATATTTTTTCATACACCCAGGAACCAACCGCCCCAGGTCCCATCCAGCTTCCACCCCCTTTCCCCTCTTCTCCCCCCCCTCCCCTCCCCCACCCATAGTCCAGTATCCTGGGTCTCTCTCCCTCTCCACCCTAGGGTCCAAGGTCTCTCTTCCCCCACCTCAATTCAGCATCTCCCCTTTTCTCTCAGAGACCCCCCCCCCGCCATATGCAGAATTTTTCCCTCTCTCGTACTGCTCTGAAGGGGCCTGCTTTTCATTTTGCTTAACCGAAGAGGTCTGTGCCCATGCCGTCAAGCAGCAAGGAAGTTAACAGCGAACTTCAGTCACCAACACCAGCACTTCTACACATAGTCAGGGTCCTGCTGGAGTGTCAGAAGTTGAAGAACTGCTACCAACATCCTCATTTGAAGAGCCCCTGAAAAGCACTTGGGTTCTGCAGAGCCCAGTTTGGGAATTGCTGATCGGGGAGAGGTGCCGGATAATTACCTTATTTTATGAGTGCTGCAGCAGAAAGCTTAGAAAAATCACAAAAACAAATGCTGTCTGTGGTGGCCAAGTACTGGCCCGATAACCTTTTGACGTTCTCAACTAAACAGTTTATCCAGTGTGCTCAAATAAGTCAGCTGAAATTCTAATGGATATATCCCAGCTGCCAGCCACAAAGTGAGACTGTCTGTGAAGATCCTCTTCTTATCTGTGACCGCTTATCTTCTTCCAACATACCCCTCCCATCTTAAGGTACGTTACACCCACATTCTATGGATCCTTCAAGAACAGAGCCATTTACTTAGTTTTAGGACAACCTTCTGAGGACTTACCTTCTTGATGCCTTGGTTCACAAAAGCCTGTGCAAAAGCTTCAAATACATAATTGAGGAACCCTGCCCCGGTAACAGACACTGTGCCTTTCTGTACAAATTCAGTCCTGTTAAATAAAATATATATATATATATAAACTATTTGTATATAGAGGTGTGGAGATATAGAACTGTATATAGACAAGATGTATCAAACCCAGCAGCCATACTGGATCACAGATCTAGAAGATAGCTAAACTCGTCACCGTACTGATTTCAGAACGGTGTTTATGCATAAATTCAACACTAATTTTGATAATCACTAATATGCCCCAGAAGGAGTTCAAGGTGATTTACAATTTAGAAGAGCCTGGCCATGTCCACCAGGATTTACATTATTTCATTAGGGTTCACGACATAGATATCTTGGTTTGTGTTTGAGTAGTCATATGATGATGGTATATGGTTTGGAAAGAAGATTGGCTATATCTGGTGTTGTAGTCTTGATATTATGAGTTCTGGTATGGATGTTACTTTCCTGGTTTGTAGAAAGCTTGATCATCTATCAAGATAGGAGAGGTGATTTGTATCTTATTTGATTTCTGGTGGTCATAGCCTTGTTTAGGGGTATGAGTAGGGAAAGTAAGGTATTTTCCAAATAGGTTTTTAGGCCTTTACAAAAAAGTTTTGGTAGGAGGGTGTTCCTTAATTGTGCTGGTAAAGGATTCCACTATTTTTCTGCCAGATACGGGAAGGTTGTAGTGTGAACAGTTTGTATTCGATTCCTTTAAACTAAACTAAACCTTAAGTTTATATACCGCATCATCTCCACGGATGTGGAGCTCGGCACGGTTTACAAGAACTTAAAATATAGGAAGAGAAGGAAAAAAGAGGTTTACATGAACTTATATATAGAAGAGAAGAGTAAGGGGGGATAGAATTACATTTTAGTGAAAAGCCAGGTTTTCAGTTGCTTGCGGAATAATTGGAGGGAGCCCAGGTTCCGCAGCGGGGTAGTAAGGTCGTTCCAAAGACCTGTGATTCTGAAAAGAAGGGATTTTCCCAGTTTGCCTGCATAGCGAATACCGTGTAGAGAGGGGAAGGATAGTTTATACCTTTGGGCGGGTCTGGAGTTATAAGATAGTGGGATTAAGGGAGGAAGGATGCCTTGAATGATCTTAAAAGCCAGGCAGGAGCATTTGAAATGTAGTAGTAGTCTAGTCTAGTTTGGAGAATTTGTTTAGAATTCTAGTTTAGAATTTGGGAATCCTATTCTCATATGGTTGCTGATCAGGTTGGGGGCACTTTATCCTGGTATTATAAATTCCATGCCCTCTGTAACATGAAAACTGACTAAGGGCCTTGTGGACCTCTATACTACCTCCTCTTACACTCCATTCAAACTGGCTCCTCTCAAGCTCTTTTACCAATGATGAGTGTTCAAAAACTCAATCCTGAACAATGTGGTCAACAAAGATAATGCTGCTCAGTCCGTCAACTGACACTAACTCTTACCAGTTTGGGTTTTCCAAGCTTTCCTTGAACACAGACTCTTCATTTAAAGTTGCGTATTGTGTCCATGTCAGGCAGCGACTTTTCAGAGTCATAATTCTTAACCGAATATTCAGCCATGACTCCTCTTCTAAGTAAATATTAGGCACTTTCAAGATTTTATTCTGCCAAAATACAAAAAACGGTGATTCAGAAGAAAGTCAATGTAGATGTCAACTACAGATAAAGACCAAATTGGCCACTGTATATACATAACTTAAAAATTGGCCATATGTACCCAACATCTCCCGCTCCCATCATGTTTGGGGTTTTTGGGCTTTTTTACTTAACCTCTCAAGTCCTTCCTGATCTTGCCTCTCCATACCCGTCCCAAACATGCCCCAAAGAACCAGTGTATAAGAAAGCATACATTTGTGGGAATCATCATGGGGTTTGGGGGAGGGATTCCATTGGCCAGTGTTAGAAACAGATTACCGGGCTTGATGAACCTTTGATCTGACCTACTATAATCAATTATTATGCTCTTATTCCTTAAACCTGTGCAAGGACTAAGGAATAGTCCAGGACACTAGCTTAAAACATCTTGGACAAAGCATTTCTTCACTCCATGAGCAAGCTGTAGAATCCAGCAAAGGCATCTAACATAGCTGGATTTACAAGGGGCTGGGACAAGTTCCTACAACAGCTATTAGTCAAGACTATCTGGGATCTGCCAGGTACTTTCAAAGTGGTATGCCCCGAAGAGATTCCGGGTGTGCCACGAGAGATTCCAGAATTTTACTTTTTAAAAAAATGTTCCTTCATAAGTATATACTAGAATAGATCACATGTACGTTGCATATACAGGAGTCAATGTTATGAACGCCCCGACAAGCATCATTCTTTGACGTGATTGGTCCTTGAAAACTAATGGCAAGTAATTTTAATTTTTATGCTGTAGTTATCCTAACTTGAGCAACAAAGCACATTTTGATCTTCTCATTTTTGCAAACTTGGATTTTCAGCCCTGACAAATTAAATTGAAAAAAAGATGAAATGCACACTTGCTTGTCAACTATCGAGCTGCTTTTTGAGTTAATTTGCACTCAAAAACAAGCACATCTGTTACATTGATTAGCAATTCTATCTCCTTTCGTTTCACAGTTACAATTACCCATACATAGCTCAAAGAGCTTTAAATAAATAACTCTCAAATTTAATTTCTTGGTTTTGCAATTTTATAATTTCAGTTATACTGTGCCATGAAAAGCATCTGCTCTGTTTAGTGTGCCGGAGCTAAAAAAGTTTTGAGAGACACCGTTTTAGCATGTGGCCATTAAAAAAAATAAATAAAATAAACACCATAGCCCTTACCACTTTCTAATTAGGAAGCTCTCTGGCCCCGATTCTATAAATGGCACCTATCTTCTGGGCATCGTTGAGCGCTATCGTCAACCATCCACTAAGCGCCGTTTACAGAATCGTACCTAGCAGTGCCAAAGTGGTCTTAGGCGCTGGTTGACATTGAAAGCTTAGACACCCAAGTCAAAACACACTCAAAATCTTCCCCGTATCCGCATAAAATCCACCACTAACCACACCTACTTACTGGTAGGTGCCTCAGAGTATGTTTACTGTACATTTGATATCCCGCTTAATGCACAAGGTCAAAGCGGCTTTACAAAATCTAAAAACATACGCCAATAATAATAGGAAAGATTTAACAGTCAGTCATAAAATCCATTCAATTAAAACAAACAAAAAATAAGTAAAAACTAAAGTAAACATAATATTAAGTTACATTAGTGATTTCTATTCCGCTTGTACCTTGCAGTTCAAAGTGGATTACATTGGAAGAGAGCTGGACATTTCCAGGAGGATGCATTACATTGGAAAATTTCCGATACAGGTGACAAATTGAGGATTCAGATTACATTACATTGGAAATTATGTCAGGTTTCCGGTTATTTATCTGGGGCGTTGAAGATATGGTACCAGGGAGTGGGCTATACTTGGGAAAATTATAGAGGGGATAGGAGGAGGAGGGGGAGATTAAGTAGGTTGAATATACTTTTTGAATAGAAGTGTTTTGATTTCTTTACAGAAAGCTTTGAGGTCAAATGTTGTGGTTAACAATTTGGAGATGGAGGGTTCTAGTTTTGCTGCTTGCGTTGCTAGGAGGTTATCATATAGCTTTTTGCGATGAGTGCCTTTGAGTGGTGGGTAGGAGAATGGGGTCTGTGTTCTCCTTGTTCTGGGTGGAAGGTTACGATTTAGGCGATTGTTTAGATAGGAAGGTGTAGTACCGTAAAGTACTTGATGAAGAGTAGACTGTATAGTTTGAATTGAATTCTAGCTTGAATCGGTAGCCAATGTGAGTCTAGGTAGGCATTGGTGATGTGGTCAAATTTTCCGAGGGAATAGATTAGCCTGAGGGCTGTGTTCTGAATGGTCTGTAGTTGTTTGATCATGTTTGTAGGGCATGGTAGATAGAGGATATTGCAGTAGTCTACAAGTCCTAGTACAGGGGATTGAACTATGATTCTATATTGTTCTTTATCAAAGAATTTTCTTATTTTTCTTAGGTTACGCATTGTGAAAAATGCTTTTTGGGTAGTTTTGTTGATTTGAGTCTGCATCGAAGCTGTAGGCACCTAATCACTAATTGGTTTTTTTTAATGGCACTTTCAATTAACAGCACCAATTAAGAAAATTAAGTTAAGCACTGTTTATATAATCTGGGCCTTTGTACCCGAGGTGATGGAAAAAGCCTTTCGGGGACAAGGTGATTTTATCAACTATACCTGAATCACACAAAAAGAAATTAGGAGGTTTCAGATAATACAAGATACAGCAGTAAAACTAATCTTTAAGGAAAAAAAATATGATTATGTTGCTCCTTTTCTAAAAAAAAATGCTCACTGGTTGCCTATCACACACATAATCACATTCAAAATTCTCTTCCTTACCTTTAAAGTTAAATTAGATCACTCACCTGCTTTTCTAGATAGACTGTTAATCCCATACACAACTTATAGGGTTCTTCAATCGTCCCAACAAAATCTCCTGGCTACTCTATCCATCCTCAGGGGTCCTAAAAGTATATAAACCACATTCTGCGGATTATAACTGGATAGAAAGGCGATATCATAGACTAATGAACCAGTCAATTGGCTTGTACAGCGGAGGAGCCAATCGACTCATTCATTAGTCTACGAAATCACCTTTCTATCCAGTTGTAATCCGCAGAATGTGGTTATATACATTTAGGACCCCTGAGAAAGGCGTTTCTTTCAAAGCATGGACTGTCGGGTCCCGGTTCGTCACCCTTGTGGACCATATCTGGATACAAACTCTTCATGTTTAAGCAATGCTCATTGAATAAAGACTTGGCATCTTGTACATCATCTTTGCAGTTTTCCCCTTTGTTCGTTGTTCGACACGTTACTGCAGTTGCGTTGGATTTTTTTGTCTGCTTTTACTCTATCCATCCGCCAGGTCTTTTACGACACGACCCGTAAAACAATTTTCTTTGCGATTGTGCCCATATTGTGGAACCCTCCCCCTTCATTTAAGAGGCAAGAAACTAGCCTGGCTAAATTTAAATCAAACCTAAAAACTTCTTTTTATAAAGACGCATTTGGCGTAGAATCAGGCTCCTAAACTATCTTATTCCCTTCCAATTTGTTCCTTCCCATCCCTTCTTTTTTACTTTTGGAAACAATGTATCCCAAAAGAGTATTTCCCCGTTTGTATCAAATTATCGTCTTTTGTGTTGTCTCTTACCCTATTTTATGTAAATCACTTGGGCAGCGGTATATCAAACCCTAATAAACTCGACTATAAATGGTCTTGAGCTACTATTGAAAAAGTGTAAGCCTAATTTCAACAAATAAAAAAAGGCCCCCATCAGTCTTACTAAGTAATAATTAGATAATGATGAAGCCAGACCAACCGTTACTAACTTTCAATATTTCGATCTTAACAGCGGGTCATGTAAAGGCTGAACGTCTTATCAGACAAACAAACTCAAGTTTCCAGTCACATCCTCCTTCTTGTAAGTGCTAAGTAACTTATCTAGCAATTTCTAGTTTCATTTGTAGCTCTTTCCAGCCAGTTATGACCTACTTAAGTTGATGGATTTCAATAAGAGCCATTTTCAGACAGTTGCATACAAAAATGTACAATACAAGCAGACATAACTCTTCATTTTGTTTTAAGATGGGTTTCATACCTTGCAATTCATGTTTTCCTGAGCAGATGAAGCATGGAAAAAACAGACAGAAGATAATGGGCAGAAAAGATTTTAAATATGTACAAGAGCAGGAGAGTAAAATCATAAGTAATACATTGCTTTTTCCATGAAAATGTGTGAATGCATTTTGATAGATTTTAAAGCAGCAGTAATGAGACAAGACGCTTTCTTCTAAAGCATCGTCAATTTAGAATAAAACAAAATGATTATAATTATTTAACTCACAGATTCCTTTTTCCCTCCTGCTGATCAAGGTCCAAATACACCAACTGGGTTTGGAAGCAGTGCTTAAGATGAGATTTGAACTGACGCAACACTTGACTGCTAGTGCTGGGAGCATGGAAGGTCCCCATGGAAGGTCACGACTGGGCTATTTTACAACCTGTGGACGCACCAGTGGCAGTACTTGCGGTGTCCTTGAGAGGGGAGGGTCAAGGTCACTGCTAGAAGATGATACCTGGGGCTAGACCGCACTAAAGCCTCCAGTCGTCTTAACGATCGTCACTAAACCGGTTTGACTGGTTTAGCGACCGACTGAATTTGCCGACCCGATGCGCCAAACTGCTTACCGTGCGATCGCTCATTCTCCCGACTCAGCCACGCAAATAAGATCGTTAATGTTAACGCATGCAAACTAGCTGACTGACGAAGGGAGCACGCACATGGTGAAGGGAGGCATGGGAAGAGGAAGGGAGGCGGAGGAGGTGTGCCGGCGACTGGGGTGGACTGCTCCCCACCTCTTACTAGGCCACTGGCCCTGGCATTGCACTTGATCTGCCTATCAAGGTTAACTAAGCGGTTTACAATCGGACACTCAAGCATTTTCCCTTTCTGACCTGGCAGGCTCACAATCTAATGTACCTGGGGTAATGGAGGACCGAGCGACTTGGCCAGGGTCACACCGTGGGATTTGAACCCACATCCTCAGGGTAAAGCAGTGTTCCCTCTAAGCTGCGCTGGCGTGCGCTGGCGCACAAAATATTGCCTCGCAGCGCACAATGTCACGTCACAGCGCACGGCGTACGGAGATGGCAGGCCGCGGCGAGAGGAGAATCGGGCGAGTTGGCGCTGGCGCCCGATATTTTTAGCGCCCGGGGAAAAAATTTTGCTCACACCACCCGCCCGCTTAGAGGGAGCACTGGTACTGAGGCTGTAGCTCGAATTAGGCCACTCCTTCCTCCACAGCTAATGGCTTCAAAATTGGCATGGATTTTAAGTGTGCCGAGGTCTACAAAAGAATTTGTATATGGTTGATTTGTACACAAAAGCCATTTATTACACTCACATAATTGCATGCTAAAGCCAGGATAACGAGCGTGCAAAGCCTCTACACTTTATTGCGTCAGTCCCCAAGCCGTATGTACACAGGGCGAGAATCCTGTCTCATCTGGCATCACCCAGACAGCAACGTTTAGAGTGTGTTACATTTGTCAGGAACCAAAATCTCAAGCAGGCTGACAGAATTACCTTCCTTAAAAACTCTGGAATGATATTGGTGCAGGTGGCAATCCTCCTTCGGTAAATAATTCCTGTTGATAAATCTGATTTAAGGGGAAAAAAAACCCAAATAAAAACAGAAGTGACGAGTTTTATAGAACAAATGGTTTCCATAACAGCTTTGTTAATAAGCAGAAGACCAGAGTACCAGCTTAAGAAATATGGACAATTACATTGGTTAGTCGGGCACAGCTTATCATCATCTATGGTCTTTGGAGAAGAAGCTCCTCAGCGGTGACCCCTTCAGGCAGACTTAAAGCAAATCACTAATTCTAATTGGTGTACACTTCCCCCTCCGGATTCGCTTATTCACGGTTTTAAACCTAAAAATTCATTTTCATTTTTAAGGCTATTTTAAGCCCTGTAAGCCTCCCCCTTAAGCCTTACCAGGTGGTCTAGCAGGTGTTCGGGGCAGGAGCGATCTTCCCACGCTCCTGCCCCGTGCAAATCGCTCACAGGAAATGGCTCAAGAGACTACGGGAGCACAAGGCAGCCATTTCCTGCGAGTGATCTGCACTGGGCAGGAGCGTGGAAAGATCGCTCCTGCCCCGAAAACCCGCTAGACCACCAGGTAAGGCTTAAGGGGGGGGGGGCTTTCAGGGCTTAAAATAGCCAGGGGAAGCAGAGGTTAGGGGCAGAACCGGTTCTTTAATATTTGTGGGCCAGCTCTGCCCCTAACCCCTGCGAATACGGAGGGGGAAGTGTATAGGGCTAAGGCAGACATGGGTAACTCCAGTCCTGGAGGGCCGGCATCCAATCAGGTTTTCAGGATTTCCCCAAAGAATATGAATGAGATCTATTTGCATGCACTGCTTTCAATGAATATTCATTGGGGACATCCTGAAAACCTGATTGGATTCCGGCCCTCGAGGACCGGAGTTGCCCATGTCTGGCCTACGGTCAACTGATAAAAAGAAAGAGTATGAACTTATCAAAATACCTCTTTGTCTACATGAACATTTCATGAGAATCTTTTTCAAAAAGGATATATGAACCCAAAAAAGCTGCACAAAGGGCCTCCAAGGTCCTGTTTGCAAGTTTGGGCAGGACAACGAAAGCACCAGCAGCACACACCACTGCCAGTGAGGAATGTAATTCTATGGACAAACATCAGCCTTGCAAAAAGTAATGTCTAATTTGTCTTAAATGTAATTCCCTACAAAGTTCTATTGCAATGCCCTCCTTAGATTTCAGCCATTTCTCACTGTACGTCACCTTGAACCTTTTGTAGGTACAGCATGATGCACCAATTACCAATTAGATTAGACTAATTCTGCATTTATCTGTTCATGCACAGATTTAATTTTTTTTTCTGCTTGAATCTGAGCAGAACCATCACCTCTCGTTCTGTCTTAAAAGTTGTCCTGCCCAAAGCAAAGAGAAAAATCGGCATCAAATCCTCTCAACTAATCCTTCTGCGCCTCCCCCAACCTGGTGGTCAGTTTCTCACCAAGTCTTCTATATGTAGGCACGCTCTAATGCAGTGTTTCTCAACTCAGGTTATGCATGAAAGAAATTTGCATATAATGGAGGCAGTGTATGCAAATCAAGTTTATGCATATTGACTTTGGATATCCTGAAAACCTGACTAGCAAGGGGGTACTTCGGGACAGAGTTGAGAAACACTGCTCTAATGTATTCCCGCTTGTTTACTGTTCTCCTTGACAAACCCTCTCATTGTATCTTGTAGCTGGTATGAATGATTAACTTCTCCTTTTATTCAGGTCGAATTCCTTCCCTCACCTACGTTAAACTGAGCTTCTAAACTGCACTGACCTGCAAGTCAGATAAAGCACAACACAGAGCAGGACCAGGTATTAACTGGTGTCCACAATGTAGCACACTTTGGGGGAATTTATTAAGATATTATGACTCCTGAGACGGGCTATCAAACGCCAAAAACACCGCCTACCTTAAGCAACTTCACTGGCTGCCCGTCTCATTTCGGATAAAATTCAAAATATCTTTGCATTATACACCACGTACTCTACGACAGGGGTGTCAAAGTCCCTCCTCGAGGGCCGCAATCCAGTCAGGTTTTCAGGATTTCCCCAATGAATATGCACGAGATCTATTTGCATGCACTGCTTTCATTGTTTGCTAATAGATCTCATGAATATTCATTGGGGAGATCCTGAAAACCTGACTGGATTGCGGCCCTCGAGGAGGGACTTTGACACCCCTGCTCCACGGAAACTCAGCCACTCCTCTTATCCAACTCTTCTCCGAGACATGGTCCGCCTCTCGCAGAACTCTTAAAAGGATACAACTGAACCTCCCCTCAACAAAAAACCTAAAATAATCGGCATATATTCCAGTCCATGCTCACCTTCCTAGGAGTCAAAACCTGGAATGACCTCGCGGAGACAATCAGAACGGAATCCAAGCGCCATCGAAAGGCCATTTTCTCAAGTTGCCGCACCAGCGCTTTGGAACGCTCTCCCATTAGATATTAAGCTTGAACCCTCACTGGAAAAATTCCACTCCACAAAGTTAAAAAAAAAAAAAAAATTCTTTTCAGGGATGCCTACAGAACCTGAGATCTCGCGTCCTCTTCAAATGTGGACGTACGGTATAGCCGAGAACAATCAAGCGCTTCCTAAGAAGTGATCCCTTCCCTTCCGTGACTTCCCACTCCCCGTTTCCCTACTTTTCTTTGATTTGAATCTCAATGTAATTATACTCCTAATGTTTTTGCCCCCGTTATACATATGATATTGTTTTTATTTTTACCTTATTTTTCTTTTATTGCCCCCTGTTGTAAACCGTTTAGCCGATACTCGATAGATGGTCTATCAAATGATAAAATCAACTTGGAACATTACCGTCAAAAGAATGCAACATTAAAACCCAGTTCCTACTAGTCATTGCCTTAACCCTTTCAGGACCATAAGGATCGTAGGCCACTTTTTGTGGTTTTGACGACATTTTTATGATAAAAAGGGCTTGCAGATGCCAAAAAATTGATTTTTTTTGTGAAATATCATTTTTTTTTTTTTTTTAAAAGTCACACTTCTGGCTTATGGACAGTGTGGCAAGTGAATCTTCTCGTCAATCTGGCAACGACGCTAATGAATGAATGTCGGAACCAGTTTGTTTACATAAAGGCAGTATCATATGGAATCCGTACATATCAAATTTAGAACTGTAGACTATCCCAATCAAAATTTATAGGATTTTAAAGTTATGGGACAAATATGTCCCTTGGTCCTGAAAGGGTTAAAACAGAGCCGCCTGGATATTACACAGTCACTGGAGGACACCTGCAGCTAATAAGATCAACCCTACAAACCGTCTCTGGTTAATGCGTACGAGATCGTGCGGTAGCTAAAGGAGCGCAGTTACCCTTGAATCAAAGGTCACAAAACTACAACCTGCAATAACACACTGCGCCTCCTAACCACCTTCCCCTGTACCAACTTGATTTATTCAGCCACTTAAAGAGAAGAGAGACAACAGCGTGATCGCATGCATGCATGCAGCCATAAAACTGTTTTTGCACTTCACTGGTTCTGAAGCTACCTGGCTTTTCGTTTAGTGCAGCCGAGCAAAAGCACCATTCAGATGCCTTTTAAGCCACTACAGCCTCCCCGAGTGCTTAATTGCACTGAAATATGCGATTGTCCTTAGCCAGTCGTAGGCACCGTTTTCAGACCCCAGACAGCAAAAAGCAAACACGAGCATAAAGTTCCAGAATGAAAAGCCTCCGTCAGAAAATAAACATTATGGCCCGGATTCTATGCACGGCAGCATTACCCTACTGCAGCCTAGCTTGTTTTTAATTGGCGCACTAATTAACCGTGCCATTAAAACCCAATTAAAAAGTAGGCGCCAGAATCATGTCAGCAGCACCTAAGGTCGCAGTAGACGTGGACAGGGGCGAATGTCACCTTAGGCGCCGCTATGCGCCATCCGTCAAACTAAGGGCACCGGTAGTGTAGGCCTTTAAAACCCTGGGCTACGTTACCAGCGCCTTAAGTTTTCTCGGTAGCCGCGATTTTGTTAACGGCACCTCTGCATGACTGGCGCCGTTTCTGAAGGTGGCGGACGACGTAGGCGCCATTTTCAGAATCCGGGCCTACGAGGGCAATTCTATTGCAGAGTGCCTAGTTGCAACTTTTATTTCGGCATTTACTGCACCTTTTTCAACTGCGCAGGCAGACCGAGGCGGTGTACAATCCGAAAACATAAATAAGGAAAAGAACAGCGATCTCTTAATACACGAATCGAAAGCATAGAATCAAATAGGGGGAGGAAAAAGAGGGGGCTGGAAGCAAACAGGAGCACCGAAACCATCCTGGATAAGCCTGCTCAAAACAGCCAGGTCTTAAGTGTTGTTTTAAGGGGGACAATTTCTCTACAATGGCTGAAAACGTGGGCCGGATTCGGTGAACGGCACTCAAAGTTTCGGGAAGGAAAAATCCAGCTTTGGGCGCAAGGACTTCCACCAGCGTAAGTCCACTTATACCCGTGTAAGTCTCAGTCTGCAATGTAGGCGTGTAACCCCTTTATTCCAAGCATGTGGAACAGTGGTTCCCAAACCTGTCCTGGGGGGGGACTTCCCCCCCACCCCCCGATCAGTCGGGTTTTCAGGATATCCCTAATCAATATGCACGCCTCCCAACCTACATGATATACAGATCTCTCATATGCATATTCATTAGGGACATCTTGAAAACCCGACTGGACAGGTTTGAAAACCAATGATCTGGAATTCCCCAACCCACCCATGGCCAAACTTTCTTTTGGATTACACACAAGACACTTTGAAGGTGTAGCACTAGAGCAGGGGTGTCCAATGTCGGTCCTCGAGGGCCGCAGTCCAGTCGGGTTTTCAGGATTTCCCCAATGAATATGTATGAGATCTATTTGCATGCTCTGCTTTCAATGCATATTCATTGGGGAAATCCTGAAAACCCGACTGGACTGCGGCCCTCGAGGACCGACATTGGACACCCCTGCACTAGAGACTAGCTTTAGGCAGATTCCAACCAGACTTGTAAATCCAAACTGGTGCCAATTAAATGCCAATCAACTTCCATTAGCACCCAACTGACTAATTGCGGAGAGTGTGCGACGCTGTGGTTAGAGCTACAGCCTCAGCACTTGAGGTTGTGGGTTCAAATTTTGCGCTGCTCCCTGTGACCCTGGGCAAAGTCACTTAATGCTCCCATTGCCCCAGGTACATTAGGTAGATTGGCAGCCCACTGGGACAGACAGGGAAAAATGCTCGAGGACCTGAATAAATTCATGTAAACCACTCGGAGCTCCCCTGGGAGAAAAGTATAAAAAAATTGAATAAATAGTGCAAAAAGTTTCAGCCTCTGATAACCAGAGCTGGTATTGTGACATCATAATGGCTCATTCCACCAATAAGAGCCAACCTCATCAGTGATGTCACAATGGCTTCATTGTCTTAGACTTGGCTCACTTTTACTACGTTTTGATTTCTAGAGTGGCAAAGTGGTTAAAGCTACAGCCTCAGCACCCTGAGGTTGTGGGTTCGAAACCCACACTGCTCCTTGTGACCCTGGGCAAGTGACTTAATCCCCCGTTGCCCCAGGTACATTAGAAAGTGTGAGCCCACTGGGACAGACAGGGAAAAATGCTCGAGTACCTGAATAAATTCATATAAACCACTTGGAGCTCCCCTGGGAGAAAAGTATAAAAAAATTGAATAAATAGTGCAAAAAGTTTCAGCCTCTGATAACCAGAGCTGGTATTGTGACATCATAATGGCTCATTCCACCAATAAGAGCCAACCTCATCAGTGATGTCACAATGGCTTCATTGTCTTAGACTTGGCTCACTTTTACTACGTTTTGATTTCTAGAGTGGCAAAGTGGTTAAAGCTACAGCCTCAGCACCCTGAGGTTGTGGGTTCGAAACCCACACTGCTCCTTGTGACCCTGGGCAAGTGACTTAATCCCCTGTTGCCCCAGGTACATTAGAAAGTGTGAGCCCACTGGGACAGACAGGGAAAAATGCTCGAGTACCTGAATAAATTCATATAAACCACTTGGAGCTCCCCTGGGAGAAAAGTATAAAAAAATTGAATAAATAGTGCAAAAAGTTTCAGCCTCTGATAACCAGAGCTGGTATTGTGACATCATAATGGCTCATTCCACCAATAAGAGCCAACCTCATCAGTGATGTCACAATGGCTTTATTGTCTTAGACTTGGCTCACTTTTACTACGTTTTGATTTCTAGAGTGGCAAAGTGGTTAAAGCTACAGCCTCAGCACCCTGAGGTTGTGGGTTCGAAACCCACACTGCTCCTTGTGACCCTGGGCAAGTCACTTAATCCCCCCATTGCTCCAGATACATTAGATAAGATTGTCAGCCCACCGGGACAGACAGGGAAAAATGCTTGAGTACCTGAATATAAACCACTTAGATTATAAGTGGTATATTAATACTAAAAATAAATTAGTTTGCGTGCAAATCTGGGTTCCATCCCCAACTTTGGATGACTTATACAAAATCTGAAGGGGAGTGCGGGTCTGTGTGTGCATTTGCTCACTCTGCCTACCAGGAAAAACAAGCATGGATCAGGGACTAGATACCACCATTTGCACCTGTTCCTGCCATCTGAAAGCTAAAGAATCACCCCCTTCTCTGCGCAGGCAAATAAGTGGTTCTCATCTCCGCTAATTAAGCGCTAAGGCACTTACCCGTTTTCTCCTCCACAGTTTCAACTGCCGTTATGTGCTTTTCCATGGGCGTAGGATACTAGGGAGAAAAATAAGTGCACAGACTTACGACATTATCATCACCACTTGTTATAAAGACTAACGATTCTATGCATTTCACGCATCTCCCCCCCCCACCCCCCCACACACACAGTTTAGAGTTCCATTTCGCCAGCATTCCTACAGCCACCTCCCTTGTGGGGCGACTCAGCATTTTTGATGGGCCTTTTTGAAAACAATTTCTAAGGCAGAAAAGAACAACCGAATGTTAGCTAAAATAAATTTTGCATTTAAATGATGAATTTCTTACGTACTAAAAGTAAATTTGACCATGTCTCCCCGCTCCTGGCCAAGCTTCACTGGCTTCCGATAATCGCCAGGGTCCACTATAAATGCGCCTGTTTAGCTTTCAAAATCCTACACAGTAACCTCCCTCCATTTCTTTCTTGGAATTCCTCAAACCCTAATACCACCAGATCCTCCCACAAATTAAAACTATTCTTCCCCTCGCTAAAAGGCATTTCCCACATAGGAAAGCTAGGGACCTCCCTCCCCTTCAAAATCACTGAGCCTGGAACAACTTTATCTCCTCTCTTCGGAACTTGAGCTCTCTCCAAGTTTTACGCAAACATCTGAAAACCTGGCTTTTCTCAAAAAATGTAAGTCTCCCTCCAACTTGGGAATCAAGGAAACTCTTATCTCTTGGCATCCCAAGTCCTCTAAATTTTCTTCACACTTCTACCTCTAACCCTCTGTTGTAGTTCCTTCCTATTTCTCCTACTGTAAACCGCGTTGAGCTCTACGAACGTGGAGATGATGCGGTATACAAACCTAAGGATTAGATTAGATTACTGCCTCGTGTCTCCAAAGAAACAACTGCAAAACTTATTCAGTTACAATAGGGCAAAAAGAGGTACAGGGTGCCAGTGACTTGTTCCTTCAATGCCAGCGCTGTGCCGGAAGCTTATTATTCAGTGTTCCAGCATTGAATACCCAGGATTAGTTCTGCCCAGAGCTGGGAGCGGCTTACAAGCTTAGTGCCAAAGGGCTATATCCCCCAGGATTGTTACTCTTTTGGAGCCCTCAATATTCAGTGCCGATGCCTGCATGTGGCCTGGCATTGGATATTGGGTGGTTAATTTAACAGACAACTGTCAGTGTTTAAAAAAATGCTGTCCATCACCGGATGGGGGGGGGAGATGGTATTTTCTTTTCACTAAAACAAACAAGCTTACTGGGCCAGTTCACTGGTTCTGAAAGGTCACTTGGACACACAAAGTCAGAGGCGTGAAGAAAGTACAAGAGGTTTATTACAGCATGCTGGACTCTAGTGCAGTGAGCAGCCTGCCTACTAGAGTGTTAGAATCAGGAAATGCACGGACTTTTATGCCCTTTTCACTAAACATATGCAAACTAATACATGCAAAAACTACAACTTCTCATTTGTTACTTCTATAACTTTTCTACAATTATTATTGGTCCTAAGCCAGCACTTATGATAGGTTCAGGGATACAACTTATAGTCCTATAGGAAACTAGCTCATTTCTCTGCTTATCTAAATCTTACAGTTCTAAATGTTACATGTACAGAAGGGCAGGGTACATCATGGCTCAAACTCTTATCTATTTAGCTTACAATGTGGTAAGGTAGGGACATACATTTTAGGCAGATGAGGTCAGTAGATTGTACACTGTTTTCAGCTATGTAGGCCAGAGCAATATTTTAAACAACAGTTAACCATTTCATGACCCTACAGTTCAATGGCAGTCACTTCAACTCGGCTTGGGTCTTCTGCTCCCCAAGTTGGCTGGAGATGGAGAGTTGCGAAGATGGTGGATACAGCTCCTGAGGAAGGCAGTCGGTGTTATGCACTGGCGACACCTGGTGGCCACATATAGGTTCCCTAATCACAAGGTTCTAGGACAGTGATGGCTAACCTTTTTGAGCCCGAGTGCCCAAACTGCCGCACAAAACCAAATAATTTCCTCAAAGTGCCAGCATGTCAATTAAACCTTAATAACAAGATTTTAGTATCTAAAAACTCTTTATAAAGTTGCCTGAACTATGTAACATCATTTTTAAAGGTTGGAATCTTTGTATTGTCAGAGAATCAATTTGATTCACAATCCTTTGGTTTTCATTTCAATTTTATTGGCAATTTATAATGTTTTAATGATTTCATTCATGGGCCAAATACACACATACTTTTCTCTGTCGCCGCACTCTTTGACCAAAAGATTTGTAAGCCTGCAACCACGTCAAGGTAGACTCTTTCAGCAGCTCCCCTCCCTCCCCCTTACCTTTGTGGCCAAGTCAAAATGATCTACCAACAATAAAATTTTAAAAACACAAAGCACGCTGTACGCAGAGAAAATGTTAATTATCATTTATATTCCGCGGGTTTTCAAAGAGGTCAAGGCAGATGACTTTATGCAATGTCACCTCAGTAAAAACTATACAAAAATAGACAAATATTCCCCCTCCCTTTTCACTAAACCGCGATAGCGGTTTTTAGCGCAGGGACCTGCGCTGAATGCCCCATGCTGCTCTTGAAGCTCATAGGCTCCCTGCGCTAAAAAACGCTGTTGCGGTTTAGTAAAAGGGGGCCATAGTGCAAAATATAGACAGCATATATAAATTCTCAAAACGGACACATTTTGATCACTAAATTGAAAATAAAATCATTTTCCTACCTTTGGTAATTTCATCAGTCTCTGGTTGCACTTTATTCTTCTGACTGTGCATCCAATATTTCTTCCCTTTTTTCAGCCTCCTGTATGCTTTCTCTCCTCCAGACCTCATTCCCTCCCCAAACTTTTTCTTTGTTTCACCCTGCCCCCTTCTTTCTTTTTCTCTCTCTCCATACCCCCTTTCATTCTGTATGTCTGTCTTTCTCTCTCTCTCCGTGCCCCATTTTTCTTTGTTTCACCCAGCCCTCTTTCTTTTTTTTTTTTTTGGCTCCCTGTCCCCCCCCTTTCTTTCTTTCTCCTTGCCCTCCCCTATGCCACCACCATTGGGAAAATGCTGCCACCGCCACTGGGGAATAGGCTGCCACTGCCGCTATCGGGAACAGGCCAGCGCCAACCAACTCTCGCCACTCGACATCAATTCTAACATCGGAGAGGACGTTCTGGGCCAGCCAGAACGTCCTCTCCGAAATCAGAATTGACGCGGGTGGCAAGAGTTGGTCGGCCCCACAGGTAAAAGCAGGGAGAACTTGGCACCGGCCTGTTCCCATTGGCGGCGGTGGCACTCAAGTGGCTAAAGAGACGCAGTTTGCCAGCCTAGGGAGAACACTGGAGGGTGGCCAGCTGTGCACCCTCTTGGGGCGTAAAACCGGGGCAGACCGCCCCCACCCCCACCTTAGTATGCCACTGTCTGTACCTCACTCCCTCCCTATGACCAAAAATTCTCCTTTCTTCTATTCCCCGTGTACACAACCATCTCTTTCCCTCCCTTCCTCTCTCCCAAGTCCTTGCCTTCTGTGTCCAAAAACACATTCCCTCCCCCACCTCAGCATATCTTTCCCTCCCTTCCTCTCTCCCAAGTCCATGCCTTGTGTCCAAAAACCCATTCCCTCCCCCACCTCAGCATCTCTTTCCCTCCCTTCCTTTCTCCCAAGTTCATGCCTTGTGTCCAAAACGCACTCCCTCCCCCTTTTGTGTTCCCCGTTTGTCTCCCAGCCCATCTTAGCAACTTTCTCAGCAAAATGTAGCTCGAGCCGCGTAGGCTTGTCTTCTATTTCCTGCCTGTCCCGCCACACACACATAGCCGATCGGAAATTTTCCCCGACTTCAGCGCTGACTTCGGAGGGCGGGCTTTGCTTAAGCCCTCCCTCCGACGTCAGCGCTGACGTCGGGAAAGATTTCCGATCGGCTGTGTGAACGGCAGGGCAGTCGGAGTAGAAGACGAGCCTCGCGGCTTGAGTTATATTTAATCCCGCGGGTCCCCCATCGTCCCCGTTCAGCTCTCTCTCCTGTGCACCCCCTGGTAATACTGCCCTGATGGCGGCCCTGCGCGTGCCAGCTGCAAGGCCTTCGCATGCCACAGTTGGCACGCGTGCCATAGGTTCGCCATCGCTGTTCTAGGAGATGCCCCTATGCAAAAGGCCTTAGGCCAGGACAGTCACTGGGCAAAGTGAATTTGGATTTGATAAATAAGGCATAAATCACTGGGTAGGTATGAAAGAAAGCTCATAGAAACATAGAAAGATGACGGCAGAAAAGAGCTATAGCCCATCAAGTCTGCCCACTCTTCTGACCCACCCCATTAAGTCTGAGTGCTAATGACCTAGTTCCTTAACTCTACCCTCGTAGGGATCCCACGTGTATGTCCCATTTATTCTTAAAGTCAAGCTCAGCGGCTCATGGCACCAGATCCCACCCCAGTTCTCCAAGCACTGTAGATTCAAAAGGAGCAACATGCAAAAGCTAAGTCCAAAAAAAACCCACCGCCACACACACTAAAATAAATCCCTTTCTAACTACTGATAAAGAATGTATTAGCTTCCTAAACCTTTAACAATGTCAGAGCTCATTTGTAACTCTGATCGATTTCCAGTCATACTTCAGATTTTAGATGTCAACAGTGCAAAAACAAATTACTTCTAGGGGTAAAAGATATAGAGAACCAGCTCAGCACTTTTCAACAGCTTCCATCATGAGGCCTCCAGCCCAACATTTTCTCCCATACAAAATTTTCACTTTTGTAGCAGGAAATTTTGCGAGTGAAATCACGTGGGTTTTTTTTTTAAGAGAGAGACCACGTTTAACAGCTGCGGAAATAAAATTCATTGTTTTGTCAAGGATATCAACCCAAAATAAAATGTCTTTAGGACAAGAGGCAAGGCACGATCACGCCACAGCAGCTAAGATGTGGAACTTGTGGCCTGAGGGAGAACATAGGGATTTACCGAGCAACTAGGGACCCAAGAATGAAGTTTCTGAAAAATCCCCATCACTATTCAAACAAAGAGAACTGTTAAAGTAGAAATCACTTAACAGAAAGTGAAATAAAGTGCGTTTAGGAGAAGAGAAGTCTTAATTAAGTCGGGTCTCTTTTTTTATGAGTGGTCATTGTAATTGAAGCCCTCGTATTCTCCAGAACCAGCATCGATACCTAGGTATTACCTAAACGGTCCCCTACAATCCACTTAGAAGCTTCAAAACCACCAATTCATTGTGCAGATTGTAGAACGAAATACTCTGGAACAGTGGCACGTCTTCCCAAAAGTGGTTATTTATTCATAATTACCCATTCAAGAGGCATGGCTCTAAAACGAGCGTTGACGAAATGCCACGCAAGCAAAAATGATACAAGGTTTGGACAAAAAGACATACGATAAGAGATTCGAGGAACTAACTTATCTATACCCTAAGGGAAAAAAAAGGAGGGGTGGGGCGATATGACACAGACATTTAATATGTGAAGGGGGAAATGACAGAACCAGAGGACCTGAACCGAGGTTGCAGGGGTGGGGGGTTGACTTAGGAGTAATGTCAGGAAATACCTTTTCAAGGAGAGGGTGGTGGATGCCTGGAAAGCCCTCTGTGGGAGGTGGCGGAGGCAAAATCAGTAATAAAATTCAAAAGTGCCTCAGCGTTTGTTTTGTATTTTGCTTCAATGGTTCAATAAAGTTTATCAATTTAAAAAAATTTAAAAAAAGGTTTGGGGTTTATTGGATTCTTCTGGTCAGTCTGCTGTATACGTTTGTTGGGAGTGGGGAGTTTTGAACTTTCTTGTTGATAAATGTTAATAAAAACTTTGAACTAAAAAAAAAAAATCAAAAAGTGCATGGGAAAACACAAAGGGATTCTTATATGGATAGAGAACGGAAGCAAAGCACTGCTAATTTTTGTTTAGGTGGTAACTCCATTAGGCATGCCGAGCAGACTTTTACAGTCTGTGCCCTGCTGGCTAAACACATGTGGATGGACTGGAATGGGCTTCAGTGGCAATTCTAGTAGCTGGAGTACAATACTCACCTGAAATTTGCAGGGGTTCTGTTCCAGAAAACCCCATGAATTAAAAAACAAAAAAAAAAACAAAACACAAATGTGGATTTTTACCTGTCAAAAGGCAGGGGAGGCAGGAAAGGGCAGCTGGAGAGGTAGGAGAGGGCAGCTGGAGCACCAGCGGGTAAAGAAAATCACTCGGGATCTGCTCCGACCGCCTCTTCCTGTAGTAAAGTCGGGCTACACCAATTAGGAGCTGCGTGTCAATGCAGTTCCTGATCGGTGTAGCTTGACTACTACAGGAAGAGACGGTCGAAGCAGACCGCAAATGAGCAAGTCTGCGATTCACAAACTCACGAGGGAACACTGTATATCTTCAGACTTCTATGGTGTGTGGCCTGAAATGGCAAGGACAGACCAAGATCTATAAGTTAGATGGCATCAGTTTAACTTACGGGACAGACTGGATGGACCGACACCCGCCAATCTGCTAGCACTCTGGCCCGTGCGCTCAAAAGGGTTCCCCCTCATTGAATCAGAACATAATCTAGCTCTCGCAGTCTAAATAAAAGGACAATGCATATCATATTTAAATTACTTCTACAAATCATTACTTTCAAAATAGCCCTCCTAGGTTTCTATCATAAATTTAGGGTTACCAGATGTCTGGGAAAACCCAGACATGTCCAGATGGATTTTCAAAACCCGTCAGCTTGTCCGGGTTTTGAAAGGCCCCGAGATCAGGGCCACATCTGGAGGGCCTCCTAGTAGGCGTTGTGTCCATAACTAGACTTATTATCGTCAACCTGAACATCGCATTGTGTTCAAAAGTAGACTTGAAACAGCTTTTGTCTCGGCCCCTGAAGCAGCTCCAACAGGGGGCGAAACATGGCCACATTGGGTAATTGAGAATTGTTAGTGTTTGGTGCAATAAAACATTATTTATTTATATATTTTATGCTCTGTCAGGATACTGGTCTTCTTATAGACCTCTCACTAAAAAATTCCCCTCCCCCCCCAATTCACTTCTCAGTGCCTGAGGACCAGAGAGCCACCAACTCCCTCACTCACTCACCACCCTAGACTTCATTGGTGCGGATCAGATTTCTGCCCACACCCCCATGTTTGTTTCAGTTGATGGACCTAGATGAACTCTAGTCTTTCTATCGCCACCTCCTGCATCAGAGTATACTGGGAAATGGTTTTATTAATCGGGACAGATAAGGAAAAATGCTTGAGTACCTGATTGTAAAAACCGCTTAGATAACCTTGATAGGCGGTATATAAAAACCTAATAAACTTGAAACTCTGCCAAGGATTTCAGCCATTTCTGGAAAACAGGAAGCTTCTGGAACATAAAGAGGCCTGGTCCTCGACTCATCTATAAATCTCCCTTCTCCCCATTTCCAGCATCTTTCAATGAATATACACACAAGGGTTAACAGGAGAGAAAAGGTATTTTACATCCCAGCTAATGATCAGGAACTGCAATTCTTGAAACTTTCTTGCTTTTTGAACAAACGCTTTCTCCTATTGCATAAGATATGTAGCGCTGTTAAGTCCACTAGTCTGATTTGCACTCTTACATTCCATTGTAGACTAACCTATTCACGAGGACTTCCACAAATCAGGTGCATGAGGAAGAAGATGAAACTCCCCAGCACTAGCTAAATTCTAAGTTGCACTGCTCAGGCTTCTCCAATTTTACCTAGAAAATGCAGAGCGCCATCTTGTGGCTGTATGTGGAAGTGCACGTTCACCGAAGCACGTTTCTTTCTCCAAGTGGGGGGCGGGAAGGAAGTGGAATCAAGTGTTGTAATGAAAAATCTAGTATTTGTCAAAAAAAAAAACCAAAAAAAAAAACCCAACAAAAACCTCCCAACGACACAAGATTGAGATTTTAATCAAAAGGTAGAAAAACTGAAAAATTATAAATATATGTCCCATTCCCTTGAAGTTATACCTTACTATATATAGTGGTATATCAAGATTTGAATAAACTTTAAACTTGTTAGCATGAGAAAAATATTGCTTTGGAAAATCAACACTTACTAAGTCTCCAATGTTATTTTCTACCATTTGGGCTTTGCACTTTTATATTAAAGCAGTGAGTCTGAAACCTCTCCAGGAAGCAAGCCCGGTCCTGCGCCACTTCCTAAAAGGCTGCCGCCGGTTCTCGCAGCAGCCATTCAGGGAGAGGTGCAGGGCCAGGCGGGAGCTGGAAAAGCTCGCTCCTGCGTGCCAGCCCAGGTGCGCCGCTGGCTGCGAGATCTACAGGAGGGGCTCAGCTTGTGATACACTGCTCGACCATTAGGGAAAAGGTATGCGGGGCAGGGGGCTACAAAAATTGTTAGTATTGGCTGGGACGGAAGAAGGGAGGGATCACTCCTGGCCTGGCCTACCACTAGACAACTAGAGGGGGGAAGGAAGGTGAGGCAGGGTGCAGAGCCTGGCAGGGACGGGGGACAGGGTGCAGAGCCTGGCAGGGAGTGAGGGGGGCTGGGTGCAGATCCTGGCAGGACATGGCACTTGAATATTAAGCCCCCCGTCTTATATTTTCCTCCTTTTCGGGGGAATGGGGGTCTCAACTTATATTTGCATCAACTTATATTTGAATATATATGGTAATACAAAAAAATCCTCAAACAAAAAAGGTGTCCCATTTTCACATCTTATAAACGTATCGAACACTCGATTTAAGAGTCTCTTCAGTTCTCAAAGGCAACCGTCTGTGGCAATTTTTTGTCAAATCATTCAAGCAGGCGAGAAATGAATAACCACCTTTGGAGAGTATATGAAAATAAAGCAGTACGATTACAAAATCATGCAGACTTGGCAAGAAGTGCGAAACACTTTATTTATTTATCGTAGCAGCTCGCTATACAATCTGTGGTAATAAGGCACTGCTGAGTGGTTTCCACACGAGGAGAGAAGAAGAAAGTAAAGACAGAGAGAAAGGGAAGGAGGAGGAATAACTGGGAAAAGGGAGGGGGGGAGAAGAGTCAAAAAAGGAAGAAAGAAGCACCACCTGGAAAATCATCCAAAAGTGAGAAAAGAACTGAGCTAAAAATGCATTTGCTGCTATGACTAGCATATGGAGCTGATGAAATGGGAAGCGGTGAGAGAATAGCTCTCCTGTTGCCCTTCTTTTTGATTCATTCCAGCGTTTGCTCTGAGCTTCTTCAGGTATGACTAATTAAAGAGAAGCGAGATGGGTCTCCCTGACAGAGGGTTTCAATTTCATCCAGCGACAAAGGTGTGGAAAGTGCTTTTGAAACCGTGAACCCGGAACTCAATTGAAACAGAACTATTTGATGGTTTTGAAGAAGCTAAAACCGATATTTACTGGAGCATGCTTACGAAGCTAATTCTGGATGTCATCATTCTCTTGAGTTTATTCAATTTGATATTATGGGTGATGGTTTTTGATATGCTGCGTTTATTTTGCGATTATGATGGTTCGTTTACAACCAGGATGCTGGATAGGAATTGTATAAAGGATCAAACTGAATTCAAACAATATCCAAATATGATTTATCCATGTAATACTTCAAAGCCATATGTAACTGGGAGAGTGAAAACCCTTGGGCCCTAATTTTGTGACAGACATGCAGAACTTCGGAAGAGAAGTAAAGGTTTCTATTCAAGTTAGTAGCCAGAAGAAGAAAAAAAAAAAAAAAAAAGCGTGAGAAAGCAGCTTCTACAGTTCCAAATGGGATTCAGTGAAAATGTGCTCTCGCTTCGGTGGCCAACAATACTTTATTTTTACTTACATTACGTAGAAACAAGATGGTGAATAAAGGCCAAACGTCCCATCCAGTCTGCCCACCCAAAGCATCCACTATCTCCTACTTTCCCTGAGAGATCCCATCCCACGCTTTCTTGAATTCAGACAGTCTGTCTCCAGCACCTCTACCAGAGGACTTTTCCATGCATCCACCACCCTTTCTGTAAAAAAAAAAAGTATCCCAACCTTTTTTAAACCCTGCTAAGCTGATTTCACCACATTCTCTGGCAATGAATTCCAGAGTTTAATTACACTTTGATTGAAATATATAGAATTAAAAAAAATAAAATAAAGGTAATACCTAGTCCAATAAAAAGGTATTACCTTTATTTCTTTCCACTCCATATTTTATAGACCTCTATTATATCTCCTCGAGCCGTCTCTTCTCCAAGCTGAAGAGTACCTAGTCACTTCAGCCTTTCCTCAAAGGGAAGTCACCCCATCTCTTTTAATAATTTTCGTCACCCCTCTCTGTACCTTTTCTAATTCCGCTATATCTTTTTTTGAGATACAGCGACCAGAATTGCACACAGTATTTGCGGTGCAGCCGTACCATAGAGCGATATAAAAGTTCATCTTTGTTTTCCATTTCCTTCCTTGCAGGATAGTTTCGTTAGGGTTTGAAAAACCTGGCTCGTTTTGGATACGAGGGCAGCTCATATCGCTAGGAGTCCTTCCCATTGCCAGCTGAATCTGGGGTGGTGCCCTGCAGAACTCCAGGGAACCTACCTGTCTCCGGTGATTGAAAACATAATATTATCACACCGCCATCTCTATATACACACACACTGGCAGCAATGCCGGAGTCCTACTCAGCTTAAGAGGAAACAGCATCATTAAAGCCACACTGTTGTCAAGTTTTCAAAGCAAAAACCCCATGCCAACTCCTAGCAACTCAGCCCAGAATTCTCACCAAGCAAAGAGTGGGGGGGGGGGGGGGGGAAGGGGCACATGCATCTCGTCTCCCACTGGCATATAATCGGTGTCAGGTCAAAAGCGCACCGGGACAAAGGCGCGGGCAGACAACTGAGTGCAGCGCGGAGGGGCGTGCCGAAGAAAATGACTGTTTTAAAGGGCTCCGACAGGGTGTGTGGGGGGGGAACCCCCCACTTTACTTTATACAGATTGTGCCGCGTTGTGGGGGGTTTGGGGTGTTGTAACCCCCCACATTTTACTGAAAACTTCACTTTTTCCCTAAAAAACAGGGAAACAGTGAAGTTTCCAATATAATGAGAGAGGTTACAACCCCCCAAACCCCCCACAACGCCGCCGCGATCTGTATTAAGTAAACTGGGGGGGTTCCCCAACAAAACCCCCCGTTGGAGCCCCTAAAAACACTCTTTTTCTTCGATGCGTGCTTCCGTCTTGCGCTCAGTTGTCGGTGTGCGCCTTTGTCTTCGGCGGTTTTGTCTATGAACCCATATTGTCACATGCCATCAGACCCCTCCCCCCTTTAAATAGAAACACTATCAGTGTGTCCCCAATCTTAGCTGTACCATCTACTGCTGTGTACGTCAGGTAGAACCGGGGGGGGGGGGGTCCACCCTCAGAAGAAACATCACACCCCTTGTTCCTGCATCTCTAGGAGTTTTAAAACCCCTGTCCTAAATCATGGCCATAAAACATGGAGGTGTGGCTCAAGCAATAAAGTTATACATCTCAAGCAATAGGTTTATAGTCAAAGAGAAAATTTTTTTAGATCCAATATATTAGTTTTGCAAAACTAATTCAACCAATGCCATGCCTTTTGCTGTGGTCACAGATTAATTCTGTAAAACTGCTTTACAGAATCACCAATATTTACTAGCCCTGGAATTTACGGGTACCCCCTAAGCCTCCGTTAAACTCCAGTCCTGGGGGAGAAGGAACCGAAGGAGTGGCACCTTGGAAGGGTTTACTGCTCCAGTTCTGCCTTGTGTACAAACCGTATGCCTCTGGCGCAGTGCTCCTGGAACTTTCACCGCCATAGTCACATCTTTCAGGAGCCTGCACGACACAACTATTAATTTTTACAGCCATTTGCCCCCAGCATGAAGGGTTTTATGTACAAGCAGTTTTAAAAAAATGGTTTGCTTGTCACTGGGAATAGCTGGAAATTGCCTATTAAGGAAAAGAGGCAGCTCTAATGTGTACCTCAGGCTCACGACTGTACCAGAGCAAAGGGAAGAGAGGCAGAGGGGGGAGACATGCATATTCCACTGCTATAACACTTTGCATGCAACAGCCAAAATCTAAACACACTTTGGTCCATTTGAAATTGCAAATAAAAAGCTGTATCTGGAATATATCCCAGTGCTTGGTCTCGGGGTCTTGTAACGGATGTTGGTATAATAACCCACGGTGACAACATTTTTCTGTACAAGACAACTAGCTGGGTTGAAGTGTTTTAGACACAGCTTTCCCACAGGAGCAAATGTCGAGCGACAGGTCTACTAGTTAAGGATCTTGCAAACCTAAGACATATGCCTTATAAAAGGTGCACATCCAAATTTCCAAGAAGCATGCAAGTTACAGAATAGTCCAGTTGTGTGCCTAAATTAAGTTGGTTTTAAGTACTAATAATAGACCTTAAGTAATGCTAACGGGTGTTAATTGGCAATCATTGGCAGGTTCTTACCTGGATGATAATCTCTCTGTTCATCTTCTCAGGAGTCCGTACGTTAGGTGATCAATCCACTTCCACGAACCGGATTTTGCAGACCTGTGTGACTCACAACTGTCAGTACCTCCTACATTGCCAATGAAGTGTAATGCCCCCTTCAGTATGTTCCAAAGCAATAGATTTCCACTGGAATAAAATACAAAGGAGGAGGGGCACGAGGAACTTCCCCGCAGACATTATACAATTGTGTTCTGCTCTACAACTTAGAAAAAAAAGAAAGAACAATTATCAACACTACTTTATAATACAGCAGCAATAGTGAACCAACCTGCTGTGTGCAGCAAGCATTAAAATGAAAGGAGCCCGAGCCTGAGCCATTCACTTACTTATACAGGACTACTTTACGCTTAAGTCTTCTGACTGACAAGAGAACTCCAGGCTTGGGATTTAGAAATATCCAAGGCAAAAGCAGATGAAACAGGATGCATTGAGGGCAGGTCATATGGACCCCCGAGAAGATTAACAGAAAGATTATTCAGGTAAGAATCTAATTGTAAGGTTTAGCCCCCCAAATGTAAGGTTTGGAGGGGTAATGTTGAAGCGGCCTTACAATCCACCAGGTCACGGGTTTGATACCCTCGTAGAAGATTCAGTAGGAAGTAAAATTACAGCTAAGCATGCTTGCATAAAGAATATAATTTGCAGAAATAGGCTGACATGCGCTAAGATCAGACATGAAGGATATGATCTCCCATAGGCCTTTGCTGACATTAGTTAGGCCAACCGAAAATGCTGAGGCTGACACTAATCTTTCATTCCGTTACATCTACTTGGGAGTCCGTATGTCAGGTGACGTACCAAAGCAAAGGCCGATGACTAGGGTGAGACAGAAGAGCCTGCTCTTAAGATCCAGGACACAAAGGTGGCACAGGGCAGGAGCACAGAAAAGTTCCTCAACTCCACTGCCCTGTAAGTAACTCTTCCTGACTTGGCAGAAGTGCTCCAGGAGGCTGGACTTACCCTCATGCAAATTTCTGATAAAAAATAAATATTCATGCATCTATGCAAAATTGTGTATGTGCAACGATAGGTGTGTTAAGTGTTGCAAATACCTGCAGCGGGAAAGATTAGGCAACCCATTACACAATTATCTTCACCCTTGTATAATGGTGATGTAAAGCACATGGGAAAGGCGGGAAAGGGACAGAATAATAGACCGCCGGGCAAAGGTCAGCTCTCCAGTTTAAGTACCAGGGAAACCTGTGAATATGGTGCCAAGCAGGAAACGGTGGTGTGGAAAGAGCAAACAGGAAGTTATTAGAACATACATCGGGGAGGGCAGAATGGGTCGGGCACTGGAGAAGGATAGCGGCGGCAGCGTGCCATTCCAAGAGAGGATGGGGAGGGTGGAATATTGGGGGGGCATCAATCGCGCAGAGCAGGAAGAAAGGGGGAGGCTTGAGTGCTTGCCATTTGGGGGGGGGTGTTTACCTGCAATTTAGGGAAGAGAAGTCGAGCTGCGGGATTGGTGTTGGGATGACCTCAGGGGGACACCGGAACAGAGAGGCACGGATCACAGGGACCAGGCAATCGCGGCCGATTCAGCGCCGACAGCTCGTCCAAGTGCCGATAATCAAATATCTTTTCTGGATGTATGGAGGGACTTTTTAGGCCTCTGAATGCTGCTCTGTACCCAGAGCTGAAAGGGGCATATTTGTTTGGGGCGGATCTCACGTATGAAGAAAGGTTAAAAAAACTGCGGATGTACTCACTGGAGGAGCGAAGAGAGAGAGGGGACATGATTGAGACCTTTAAGTATATCACAGGGCATATAGAGGTGAAAGATGATATCTTCAGTCTTACAGGGCCCTCGGTAACCAGAGGACACTCGCTGAAGATCAGGGGAGGGAAATTTCGGGGTGATGCTAGGAAGTACTTCTTCACCGAAAGGGTGGTCGATCATTGGAACGAGCTGCCTCAGCGGGTGATTGAGGCCAGCAGCGTGTTAGAATTCAAGAGAAAATGGGATATTCATGTGGGATCTCTAGGAGAGTAAGAATCAGGGAGCGGGTCATTGGTATGGGCAGACTCGATGGGCTATAGCCCTTTTCTGCCGTCAATTTCTATGTTTCTATGATGTGGGCCAGCCTAGATGTCGTCATCCTGCAGGGATAAGCAGAGATTTTACGAGACTTCCTGGACGGCACATACAGAATACGTTGAGAGTAAAAAACAGGTACAAGTGTCCAAAAATTATCCAAAGTGACCAATAACCACTGCAGAGACAAAGTAAAGAACCCCCCCCCCCACACACACACACACTCCCTCAGTGTTCACTGACCTCATCACCCCCCCCCCCCAAAGATCGGAATAAAAACGTACATACCCGTCTCCAAAACCTGGTATAAGAAAGCCTAGTAGAGCTGTACACAGGTCTCTTAAATAGCCTGGGGGGGGGGGGGCTAGTGAACCATAGAGAGGAGGACCCAGGCCCATCAGCCACTCCAACCACTACCCATGTGTGGAACATGTGCGCCCACCAAAACCCCCCTAGAAACCCTACTGTACTGCTATATAGGTTGGCACCTGCAGGCGTAAGGTGGGTATAGTGGGTTTTGGGGGCGTTTGGGAGGGGGCCCGTCTTAACCTATAAGGGAGTTCTGGCGAGATGTTTATCTGGCACCCTTTTTGTGAAGTTCCCAGCAGTGCCTGTTGCCATGTCTGGGTAGCCAGTCCCATCACAAAAGGTCTTGTGCTGGGCATTAAGAACAGCGTGTGGCTATGGCTGTACCTCAGGGGGGGGGGGGCAGTTGGCCCTTTTGTCAGCTGGGAGCAGACTCTGAAAATCTACAAGTTCCGAGTTACGTACAAATCCGACTTAAAGACGTAGCTCGTTCTTAACCCGGGGACCGCCTGCATTAAAACCCCGGATCTGAAGGTGTTTGTGTCGCCTTGAAAAGCGCATCAAAACAACGCATTGTTTGCTCCAGAAAAAAGGATCGTCTCGATTTCTAAATCCCCCCAACAAACAGCGCTCTCGATGTCAATTGAACTTTGCAGCCCCTCCCCCCACTCTTGCAGAGCGCCCGGGCTACCCCATTCCTCACCCTACTCCGTCTTACCTTATTCAGGAAGCTGGCCACGACGTGCTCGAAGGGGTAGCGGTAAACCATGCACACCCCCACCGTGAAGCCCATGGCACTTCCTTCTCTGAATCTAAGGCACCCCCAGGTCTTAGAGACACAGAAATAGGGGGGGGGGGCCGAAGGATTGTAAAGGACAAGACAAGCCAGAGCCACTTATAGCTCACGGTTCTGAATGGGAGGGGCAGGGACTGGAAAATTCAAAGAAAGGGAAAGAGAAAGCGGAGTCCCGACTGGGCAGTTGCTGGGAAGGGGGGCGGGGAGCTGGGCGTCGTAAAATCCAGCCACCAAATGGGGAGGAGGGAGGGGGCTGAAATCCAGAGCGAGAGAGAAGCTGGCACAGCCCCATCCTGGCTCCCGTCCCTTTTTCCCGAAGCTTGCAGGACAGGGGAGGAGGGCAGAGGATAGGAATGGGGCTCACCTGTAACAGCAGGATAGATGAGGCAAGGGGATGACGTCACCCAACAGCACCTCCAAACAAACAAAGCATTCCACTGCCCTTGGGGGCAGGGACACAGAGCTGTCACCTCTAGGACGGGTGATGAGGGCAGAGATATAGAACCTGGCACCTCTAGGAACGGAGATGGGAGTAGGCATAGGCCCCAGAACAGGGTGGAGTCACTGGACCCCGGCACTCCAAATTTTTGCTACATGTCCTTTCTCACCATGAGGCCTTCCTTACCTTGCATCTGCACATGCTTCAGGCCCGCTGTCCAGCTTCCGTGCTCTCCAAAACAGGAGGTTCAAAGGGGGTGAGATCCAGAAGGCCCCGCTCCAGGCTATCCTTATAATGTCTTCGATGAAGCCTATAGAGCTGCCACCTCAGAGAAGCAAATACCTTGTGGATCATGTAGAGAATATGATAAATGCTGAAGACGGGGAGGGGTAGGATTGAATGATGGACACCACAGGCAAAGGGGGAAGAAGAGGAGAGAAATGCTGAAGAGACAGGAGATAGGGAGGGAAGCAAGAGATGCTGAAGATTATGGGGGAGGGAGAAAAGGAAAGAAATGCTGGAGACCATGGGGCTGGTGGAATGCTGAATGCCATTGGGGGGTTGAATGTTGGGCACAACAAGCAGAGGGGAGAAGGAGGGGAGAGATGGTAGAATGCACAACATCACGGGGGGGGGGGGGGAGGGGAGGAAAAGAGAGAGGCTGGAGACTGTGGGGAGGGAAGGAGAGAGAGGCTGAAGACCATTGAGTGGGTCACTGCAGCTGGTGTGCAGACCAAGGCAAACATGTCATGATCTATTAAATGGCCTCTTTTCAGGTGGTATCCTCCCCCCTTTTTCTCCTCCCTTCTACACATAAGTTTCATGTAAACCTTTCTCCTTCTCTACCTATTATTTAAGTTCTTGTAAACCGTGTCAAGCTCCATATTCGTGGAGATGAAGCGGTATATAAACTTAAGGTTTAGATTAGATTAGATTAGGTCATTCTTACAAACTGAGTGAAAATGAACAATGACACTTAATGGGGCCTATTTATAAAAACAGGAGAAAAGAAAGAGCTCCATAGAATTGCCATTCTCTGGGAAACTGAAGCATGAAATTAGTTTGATCACTGTGGGCAAGTTCTCTCACACTGACACATCCCACCTGCCCTCAGGCATTCCGCCCTTTTCTCTCACACACACATCCCAGGTCCCTTCCAGCCTGGGATGCACTGGGAGGGGCCTTAGGCGACTGAGCCAATCAGGGTCATAGGCTCCTCCCATTGCACCCAGAGGCAGGAAGGAGGGGTGGGAGGCCTCGGCTGGGGAGTATTTGAACTGGAAGGTCTCAGCCGATCCAGCCTGGCCCAGTATACCACCAGGTTTGTTTACTCTGAAGGGAGGAATTGTCTTAATTTATGTAAGAGGGATACAATTTGATCCTCTGTGACATGAAAGAAAAGCGTCCAATGTCGGTCGGCTTCTGCATCTAGACCAGGGGTGTCAAAGTCCCTCCTCGAGGGCCACAATCCAGTCGGGTTTTCAGGATTTCCCCAATGAATAATAATAATAATAACTTTATTCTTCTATACCGCCAATAATCGTGCGACTTCTAGGCGGTTCACATTGAAAAGAGCTGGACAAACAGCGAGTTACAGTATGCAGATAGTGAAATTACAGTGAATGCAGAGAAATTACAATAAAGAGTTTGTTAAGTATTTCAGAGGGGACATGTTAGAAATAATAGAAATGTATTTAGTGTTTGGTGTAGTTACTGTTTAGGTCAGTGTTCTTCAACCACCAGCCCATGGACCAGTGCCGGACCACAGAAATTTCCTGCCGGTCCACAGGGCCAGCACGTGCCTCAGGCCCAAAACAGTGTTCTTGAACCGCCGGTCCACGGTGCGATCGATGCGGTGTTATCTTCGAACCAGCTCCCTCTTCCTAACTGATTCAGTGCACAAAGGCACGTTGCAACGTCAGAGGGAAGGCTTCCAGATGAGGCACGGGACATGAAAGATGCAATTAGTACTATTATGGGGGCGGGGTCTGGGGTGGAGATTGGGTAGAGATGGGCGGGGTCTGGCTCACAACTTAGCCCAATGTTCTTCAACCGCCGGTCCACGGACCGATGCCAGTCCATAGAATAATTCTTTTATTTCTGCCGGTCCATAGGTGTAAAAAGGTTGAAAAACACTGGTTTAGGTTATATCTGTCGAATAAGGCAGTTTTTATGACTTTTCTATCCTTCTACATATTGTAAATCGCTGAATGTCCAGCTTTCTTGAATGTAAACCACCTAGAAGTCGCAAGATTGTGGCGGTATAGAAGAATAAAGTTATTATTATTATTAGCATACAATGAAAGTAGTGCATGCAAATAGATCTCATGCATATTCATTGGGGAAATCTTGAAAACCCGACTGGATTGCGGCCCTCGAAGAGGGACTTTGACACCCCTGATCTAGACTAATAGGATTTCTAGGTGCTGACATCAAATATTTTGATTAAAAAGAAACTCTGCTTTTTTTTTTGTTTGTATTTCATAGAAAGTCTACCTCCGCTGCTGCAGTTCCCTCTGTCCACCAGCAGAGGACAATCCTTACAAGCTGAATTCATCCTGTGATGGCTTTTACTTACTACCAAAGTGATTGGAGTTTTCTCTGCAACTTAATTTTCACAAACACCTACTACGACAAACTGCATGCAGTCATTTATAGCGTAAACAACTGTGAGTTTTAACTTAACTGCCAAATTGCTTCAGCTGTTTCTATATTGTATTCTAAGAGCTAATTAAGAGATTTTTTTTTTAACTTTACTTCTCACCTTTATCAGCAGCAGCTCAAAGCTGCTCTTTGGGATCCAGCATGAAATCTCGCTACTATTTGGGATTCTGGAATCTTGCCGCTCTTTAGCATTCTACAAGGAATTCTTGCCACTCTTTGGGATTCCACGTGAAATCTTCCTACTCTATGGGATTCTGGAATCTTGCCACTCTTTGGCATTCTGCATGGAATTATTGCCACTCTTTGGGGTTCCACATGAAATCTTGCTACTTTTTGGGATTCCTGAATCTTGCCACTCTTTGGCATTCTGCATGGAATTCTTGCCACTCTTTGGGATTCCACATGAAATCTTGCTACTCTTTGGGATTCTGGAATCTTTCTACTCTTTGGCATTCTGCATGGAATTCTTGCCACTCTTTGGGATTCTGCATGGAATTCTTGCCACTCTTTGGGATTCCACATGAAATCTTGCTACTCTTTGGGATTCCTGAATCTTGCCACTTTTTGGCATTCTGCATGGAATTCTTGCCACTCTTTGGGATTCCACATGAAATCTTGCTACTCTTTGGGATTCCTGAATCTTGCCACTTTTTGGCATTCTGCATGGAATTCTTGCCACTCCTTGGGATTCCATATGAAATCTCGCTACTCTTTGGGATTCTAGAATCTTTCCACTCTTTAGCATTCTTCAAGGAATTCTTGCCACTCTTTGGGATTCCACA
Source organism: Geotrypetes seraphini (assembly GCF_902459505.1). NCBI lineage: Eukaryota > Metazoa > Chordata > Amphibia > Gymnophiona > Dermophiidae > Geotrypetes > Geotrypetes seraphini. The sequence continues at coordinate 6,335,176 of NC_047101.1, read as the reverse complement.
TGAAATCTTGCCACTCTTTGGGATTCCACATGAAATCTTGCCACTCTAAGGGATTCTGGAGTCTTGCTACTCTTTGGGATTCTAGAATGTTGCTATTATTTGGGTTTCTGCCAAGTTCTGTGACTTGCATTGGCCACTGTTAGAAACAGGAAAGTGGACTAGATGAACTACTGGTTTGACCCAGTATGGCTGTTCTTATGTTCTCATGTTCTATAAACAATGCCCGTCTTGGAGCACTTATAGAATAGCATTCAGTGTCCATTTTTTTCAACACCAAATGTGGGCACCATCTATGCTTATTAAAATATTTTATATACCACTTAGCTACAATGCAAAATCAAAGCAGTTTCCAAAATAACAATATAAAGAATGCCATTAAAATAGGAAAGACTGCACACAGACACCTAGAAAAAAACTGCAGCCAAGTCCGGCCTTTTTAATCATGAAAAGCCAATTGGAAGTAATGTGCCTTAAGTCCATGGCGTGTAAGCACTTAGGCATGCCAACATATGCCAACCATAGACTTGGCATTAATGGTCATTCCTTAGTGTAAGTGTATCCGTGCCAATGTGCACGATGGAATTGGCACTCGGCTCATGGCATTGAGGCACCAAGTTATAGACTTGCCTCATAATTTGTAGGTGAGGCAATTGAGGGGGGGAGGGGGAGGTTCAATGACTTGTCCAAGATCGCCAGCAGGACTGGAACCTTGGTTTCCGTGGGTCTCAGTTTGTTTCTTTAACCCATTAGGCTACGCCTCCACTCCGATTAGCTTTCGGAACATATCCGAGTTAAATACGAAAAAGATCGCAATCATTTGCAAGACAGTAAAGATACCGAACTCTTCCGTGTAGGTCAAGACAAATAAATGTTTATTCTAGGTCAAATCGCAGAGGAGTTGTCTGCAACATCAATATTTGCTTGTTATTTCCAGAGCTCAACTGCTGAGCAAAGGCGGAGAAATGAGGATGATCTGTTTCAAATGCAACAAGGGACAGGATTATAAATACCAACCTTGTGAAAAATTGTGAAGACTACAGTTACTGATATTTTGTGGGCCGAAGCCATCATTCGCACAATATTCAAAACACAGCAATACTTTGGAATCAGAAATGCAGAGACCAAAGAGAATAATTTTTTAGCCGTTTCACACATTAATGACAATATAGACTTTGACGACAAGAACGCACAGGCTTCAAAGCGAGTTTGGTGTAGCGCACATGTATGTTTCATAAAATATTACACTTGTGCATGTCGTGTGTGCTCTTAAGCAGGGGTAAAAGTCCACAGGTTCATTTTTGGATGATTAATGCAGCTTTTGGAGGGTAATTTCATACATACAGGGCTAAATTCTTCTATTACTAATTATCTTTTCGAGACATTCGCAGCGCTGTACGTTCAACGCGTAAGAGATGGTCCCTGCTCGATAGAGCTTACAATCGAATTAAAACAATTAGGACAAATAAGGATTAGGAAATTAGTTATGGTGGGAATGATTAAAACAAACATGGATAGTTTACAAGCGAGTAGTAGTAGAGTCTATAAATAGCACTCAAAAATGTGTGCTGATGCGATCAGCATTAAGAGCGCACGCACTTCAAAGAATCGTAATTAGCGCCGGTTCTTACGCCCTAACCTACGCCTGCTAAAACCCGGTATAAATGCTGGCGCTCAAGCGGAATTGTAATTAGCGCTGGTTCTTACGCCGTAACCTACGCCTGCTAAAACCGTGTATAAATGCCGGCGCTCAAGCGGAATGCGCTGACCCGTTAATCTGTAACAATGCGCACAGTGTTTCGGAATGCCCCCGACATACCCGCGCCTCCCTTTGGGTTGCATGCTTTGGCAGGTTGGCGACGAGCGCTGTACGAGGGCACCTTGAAAAGTCTGGTAAATTTCCACGAGATGGCGCCACAGCCCATTAAGTCATCGTCAATGAGTGTTTTGCAGAGTTTGACGAAAGCTGTTTTTCCGATGGAATGGAAAAAAAAACCTGGAAACTTACCGGACTAAGGTCTCCATGTACAAAGGTGTGCTAGCGGTTTTAGAGCGCGCAAATATGCCGCGTGCGCTAGCTGCTACCGCCTCTTTTTAAGCAGGCGTTAATTTTCTGCTCCGCGCTAATCTTGTGCTTGCGCTAAAAACGCTAGCGCACCTTCGTAAAAGGTGTATAGCCCTCGATGGAGACTACGTTGTTTCAGTTGCTTTTTCACAAGTTTCAAGTTTTATTAAATTTTGTTATGTGCGCAATATCAAATGCTTCAATGCGTATAACATTTTTTGAAAATGCGGGGCAAAACAAAACTTTTTTATACAATTACATACAAATTCTATACATTCTTTTATTTTTTCTGTTCAATTCAATTATTTTATTTCATTTTCCAATGACATATCAAGTATCCACTTGTACAGAAAGGTAAAGTCAAGCCAAAAATAAATGTAATACAAAATACAATAGTAAACAGATTATCTGCTATCTTAATAAGAAAATGTATATATAGCTTAACTTTAACTCAAGTCCTCTAAATAAGGAAAACAAGATGTAGCATCAGCGAGAAAATATTATATAATATTACAAAGTAAAAATGAAGACTGAAGGTTGTATAGGCTGCGAAGGTAATCAACAATCAATGAGTCCTCAAATTCCCTTCTCCTTTTTTCAGAGAAGCCATTGACAAGAAGGTTGTAAGTTGGCTAAGATCAAAGAAGACATATTTTTGCGTTTGATAAATTATCACACATTTACATGGGTGACGAAGAAAAAAGGTCGCCCCAAGAGCAGTAACATAGTAACATAGTAGATGACGTCAGATAAAGACCCGAATGGTCCATCCAGTCTGCCCAACCTGATTCAATTTAAAATTTTTTTTTTTTCTTCTTAGCTATTTCTGGGCAAGAATCCAAAGCTTTACCCGGTACTGTGCTTGAGTTCCAACTGCCGAAATCTCTGTTAAGACTTACTCCAGCCCATCTACACCCTCCCAGCCATTGAAGCCCTCCCCAGCCCATCCTCCACCAAATGGCCATATACAGACACAGACCGTGCAAGTCTGCCCAGTGACTGGCCTAGTTCAATATTTAATATTATTTTCTGATTCTAAATCTTCTGTGTTCATCCCACGCTTCTTTGAACTCAGTGGCAGTTTTACTCTCCACCACCTCTCTCGGGAGCGCATTACATTACATTACATTACATTCCAGGCATCCACCACCCTCTCCGTAAAGTAGAATTTCCTAACATTGCCCCTGAATCTACCACCCCTCAACCTCAAATTATGTCCTCTGGTTTTACCATTTTCCTTTCTCAGGAAAAGATTTTGTTCTACGTTAATACCCTTTAAGTATTTGAACGTCTGAATCATATCTCCCCTGTCTCTCCTTTCCTCTAGGGTATACATATACAGGGCTTCCAGTCTCTCCTCATACGTCTTCTGGCGCAAGCCTCCTATCATTTTCGTCGCCCTCCTCTGGACCGCCTCAAGTCTTCTTACGTCTTTCGCCAGATACGGTCTCCAAAACTGAACACAATACTCCAAGTGGGGCCTCACCAATGACCTGTACAGGGGCATCAACACCTTCTTCCTTCTACTGACTACGCCTCTCTTTATACAGCCCAGAATCCTTCTGGCAGCAGCCACTGCCTTGTCACACTGTTTTTTCGCCTTTAGATCTTCGGACACTATCAATAACTCCTGGCTATAACAACAAAAAATTCACGTTGACCTTTCTGTGTATCTCGTGACAGATCTGGAAACATTTGTATCTTATACCCAAGAAAAGCTTTCTGTTTATTTTTAAAGAAAAGTTTCAATAGCCAATAATCGGGATGCACGTTTTTTTAAAAAATGCTCCCCAGGCAGGCCGCCTATATTGAAGGCACCTCCGGGAGCCTAGGGAGGCACGCAAGACACCTAAGCTCACCTAAGGGCCTTAGGCGAACCTAGGCAGCCCTACCCGTCTCCCTAGTAGAGGAAGAGACGCTTAAAATGTAGGCCAGCAAAATGCTGGTCTACATTGTAAGCAGACGCGGCCGCTCTACTTATGGCAGCAAGGGATCTCCCTGCTGCAATAAGTATAGCGGCCGCTGCCGCCTGTCCCATCCTCCTGCCGGAACCCCCCTGGAACCCCCCCTCCCCCCCAAACTGGTAATTGCCAGCAGGAGGATGCCCAATCCTCCTGCCGGAACCCCCCTGGACCCCCCTTCCCCCCCCCAAAGGGATTTCCCTAATTAGAGCCACTGGTGAAGACCAACGTAGCACATTCTGAGGTCTTTTCTTAGGGATAAAAACTGCTTTCCCAAACAAGAAAGTAACAGGACTACTCCAAGGGCAACAACTTTCAAAAGATATTTAAGACTTTAGTCAGATAGGAGGTTTCTCTCATTTTTATCGGTCCATGACTGTGCGTATTAGTGATTTAAGGTTGAGATCATCTCTCATCCTGTCTTGTCTATGAAGATCAAGTATTTAAGGCTCTTCGCTGCTCACTGTAAATAAGAAACAGGATTAACCTGAGGAAAGGTGTCATGATGTCATGTGGTACGTACAGATTTGCTGAACGTCACAGAGCACATGTCTGGCAGGGCTGTAGACCATTCTCGTTACAGGCTGGGCACCGCAGGGCTCGATAGGACTCTTTGAACCTGTTGGCCAGCATTGAAAACTTACTTCCGTGGCACAGCGAGCAAGGGGCGCAGCCTGATCCTTTGCACTGCAAACAGATGTGCTCAGAACCTCCTACCTGCAAATGAAACAAAAAGGTTGTATTTTACCACAAAGAGGGAGAGTCAACAACACCTTTAAATTTACGTAGAGGTTTCCAGGTTTGCTAAACACTGAAGGGAACAACAATGGGAGGCTGAACAGAGTCTGAAATCCATAAAGAGAAGAGGGAACAGGAGAGAGAGTGTCCGTATCAGCATGAAGTACAGGGGAAATAGCCCAAATTACTGACATCGCAATAGTAAAAGCAGGCAGAACTTAAGTGATAGGATTGACGCATTTTATTGACCAGTTCTCAGAGAACAGATGCTGCTGAGTCTCTGTTGCTTCATTTTCTCTTAATTTTATTTAGATTTGGTTCATCCCTTTTGTGATATACGCCATTGATATTCTTTGGAGCTAACACTAGAGGGAGCTCCACATCAGGCTGCAGAGGTCCAAGAAACAGGGAATTCACAAGAATGCTGGGTGTTGTAGTTTCTGGGTTCCTGAAATGCCAACGAAGTACAGTAAGTACATAGAGGTGAGCAGACTAAGAACCTAGATGGCGATAATCAAGCACCTGAGGCCAATCAAAGAGACTGTTGGAGATTTCAAGAAAAAGCCATAGTGTTTGGAGTGAAGTAGGACAAAGGACTGAAGCTTAAGCTTGGAATTTCAAGCCGGCCACTTCACAAGATGAGGTGGGATATGCTTGGAGGTTTAGTGGCCAAAATTTAATTATGGTAGGAACTTAAATTCTGTTCTTGGTGTATGGACAACAAATAGCTATTATTTGGGGCAGGGACAGAGGAATAGTTAGGGTTACCAGACGTCCGGATTTAGAGGGCATGTCCAGGCATCCGGACAGCTTTTCAAAAACCGGCACTTTGGGATTTGAAAAGCTTCTTCTTTGGGACCGCTTTGGAAGAACATCTGCGGGTGCCCTCCTGACCGACGAGAACAGGTTGAGGAGGCGGGGTGGTGGGCGGGATTGGGGTGTGGCATGGATGGAACAGGCAGAACTGTGTGGGCTTGAGGGCGGGGCTATGGGCCCGCGTTTTATTTAATTAAAATCTGGTAACTCTAGGAATAGCGAGTATGCTGAGTGAAATATTCTGACTAGAAGCACAATACAGTACTCCCCCGAAATTCGCGGGGGTTCCATTCCAGGAACCCCCGTGAATCTTGAAAAACCGCGAATACGGTTTTTCGTGGGGGAGACTGGAGAGGGCAGCCGGAGCGCCGGCGAGTGAAGGAACTCACTCGCGGTATGCTCCGACCGCCTCTTCCTGCACTAAAGTCGGGCCTCACCAATCAGGAGCTGCGTGTCAAAGCGTAGGAGAACCCACGCACCATTCACACACCCTCCAACCAAAAACGTCCAAAGAAAAAAAAACTGTACGACAACCTCCTAGCCACTCAAGCTGCAAAACTCGACCCACAACTCTACAACCTATTGACCACAACCACAGACTAGAAAACCTTCAAAAAAGAAATAAAAACCCTTCTTTTCATAAAACACATAAAACCAAACTAACACCGGCATCACCTGCAACTACTACATATGAACTTCTAATATCATGACAACTCAGATGTAATCCTTAACAACTCAAAGAAATGTACAAACTATTCCCTAAACACTTCTAATATCCGGACAAACCATTTGTAATCCGCCTTGAACCGCAAGGTAATGGTGGAATAGAAATCCCTAATGTAATGTAAATGGAAGCCAGGGTTTTCCAGGCGTACATTCCTGGTGCCTGTCTTCACTTGAATCACGCCTACATAGGCATTTTAGGCCACCTAATTGAAAAGGATTTGGTCCCAATTACTGCCTCACACACTCTGTCATTTGTAAATCGGATGCATCTGGGGACAATATCTTAGAAACAACAGATGCCCATTATCTCCAAAACATGTCCAAATTATTGTCAATTCTACAACCCCTTTTATATCATTTTACATGGGTCAATGTCGTCAGCATATGACGTGAATACAAACCATATATGGTAACAGGTCACATGAAACTTAAAAAAAAAATAACAAGCACCTTACTATCTAAAGGCTAAAGTCTAAAAGGTGCTTTGCTTAGCAGACACTTTCTTAGAACATATAAGAACATAAGAAATGCCTCCGCTGGGTCAGACCCGAGGTCCATCGTGCCCAGCAGTCCGCTCACGCAGCGGCCCAACAGGTCCAGGACCTGTGCATTAATCTTCTATCTATACCCCTCTATCCCCATTTCCAGTAGGAATTTGTCCAATCCTTTCTTGAACCCCAGTACCGTACTCTGCCTTATAACGTCCTCTGGAAGCGCATTCCAGGTGTCCACCACACGTTGGGTAAAGAAGAACTTCCTAGCATTTGTTTTGAATCTGTCCCCTCTCAACTTTTCCGAGTGCCCTCTTGTTCTCTTATTTTTCGAAAGTTCGAAGAATCTTTATCTAAAGCTTCTTACAAATACAGCTGGGAAGACAATTGATTTCACTTCACAACAGGATAAGAAAACACATCTCTCAAACATAAAATGGCCTTGTAGTGTATCATCAAGAGAAGGAAAAACAAACAGTGTCTGGGTTTACAGCTTCAAACACAGTTTAAGGAAAACTACAAGACACATGATGCGTGTCCCTTCATTAATGCCACTTCCTACTTAGGTGTTCGGCAGCCCAGAGCGCCCACTTATGCGCATTTCGAGCACCGATTTTCTACGCACTGGTCTGCACCTCAAATCTCAGTTAAAAAAAGCCATTTGTATGGGGTTTTTAACGGCGGTATGAGCACCTACCAGTGCCTAGCAAATCGGCAAAGGTTCGAGATCCAGGCCTCAATGCGCCAATGCTGCGTCGATGCTCGTAAGAATTCTATGAGGGTTAGAGCAGTGTCTTAGCATTTAGTTCTCCGGGCCGCAGTAGAAAGCTCTACTGTGGCTTAGTAAAAGTGGAGGGGGTGAATTTGCTGATGACTCAAAAGTTGTTAAATCTATAAAAAAAGTCGCTAGAGAACCTTGGGAAATTGGGCGTCAAAATGGCAGATGACGTCTAATGTGAGCAAGTGCACAGTGATGCATGTGGGAAAGAGGAACCCGAACTATGGCTAAGTGATGCAAGGTTCCACGTTAGGAGACACTGCCCAGGGAAAGGATCTAGGTGTCATTGTTGAGGACACGTTGAAGCCCTCAGCTCAGCGTGTGGCGGTGGCAGCTAAGAAAACAAACCGAACGTGAGGATTGATTGATTTAGATTTCTAGACCATCCTACTAGGGTAGCCCAGAATGGGTTTTCAGGAAAGAGATGGAAAATAAAGATGAAAAGGTTATCCTGTCTTTGTGTTGCTCTTTGGGGCAGCCACACCCTTGAATTCTGTGCGCAGTTCTGGTCACTGTATCTCAGAAAAGAATAACAGAATTAGAAAAGGTACAGAGAAGGGCGTCGGGAAGGCATCTGCGCCTGCGCAGTGTGACACACGCCTGTGAGTGACATCACCGTGTTGCATTCACGCATGTGCCGATGGGTAAATCTGGACGCATGTCCTAGTCTTGGAGCACATCTCTTGTCGTTCTCGTTACAGTTACCTTTGCATATCGATCATACGTCTGTGGCCTCCCAGATCCTTCCAGAGGTCTGCAGTTTTGCTCCTCGCCACATCTCCCTTCTTTATACAGGACTGATGTATTTTCCAAATCCTCCGCCTTCTCTGTAAATTTCTTCAACAGGTCTATCTTATCCTTTGGAGTGCGGACAATTCTTAGGTTGTTGGTATAGATGATAATCTTCCCAAAGTCAAGAATATCCGAAGGCTACAAAAGATGAATAACCAGAGGCATCAAATTCAAAAGAATACCCTCCACAACTTAAGCAAACCTGGCGGCAAAATGGCGGCCATCCCTCCCTGCACAGCTAAGAAGCTGTTTGAAAAACACGTCACACGTGCCACCAAACAACCAAATCAAACCCCAAAGTCCGGAAGACTAGCAAAAAAAAACCCTCCCAACGCAAGAATTAATCGGAACCCCTAACTACTATATTAATTAACCACAACACAAGAGAGAACTAACATAATAATAATAATAACTAACCTCCTCACAAACTTCAAACATGGATACCACAATGCAGTGGGTAAGGGGAGAGTGTGGTACAGTGGTTAAAGCAACAGCCTCAGCAGCCTGAGGTTGTGGGTTCAAACCCACGCTGCTCCTTGTGACCCTGGGCAAGTCACTTAATCCCCCCATTACACAGTACTGTAGAAAGATTGTGAGCCCGCCAGGACAGACAGGGAAAAATGCTCCCCTGGGAGAATGGTATAGAAGACTAAAAAGTGTGAAAAATTTCAGCCTCTGATATCCAGAGCTGGTATTGTGACGTCATAATGCCTCATTGCATCAATAAGAGCCAACCTCACTAGTGATGTCACAATGGCTTGATTGTCCTCGACTTGGCTCACTTTTACTACACTTTGATTTCTAGAGTGGCGCAGTGGTTAAAGCTACAGCATCAGCACCCTGAGGTTGGGGGTTCAAACCCACGCTGCTCCTTGTGACCCTGGGCAAGTCACTTAATCCCCCCATTGCACCAGGTACATTAGATAGATTGTGAGAGGGAAAAATGCTTGAGTACCTCAATAAATTCATTTAAACTGTTTGAAATATTTCTGTCCACACTAATGTAATGCTAAGTACCAGCTGGGACCCAAATGCTGGTCTGGAACTGAATATCCAGGTTTAATTGAGCCCTCTGCTCAGTGGCGTAGAAAGGGTGAGAGGCGCCTGGGGCGATGACGCCCCTGCCCCTGCCCTCGTCTCCACCTCACTACTCCTTCCCTGATTCCCCCCTGCTGTGTGTGCACCTCCTTTCCCCTGTACCTCACTAACAACTTCAACAACTGTGTTGGCCCTCCCTCTGACATCACTTCCTGTACACAGCACCCAGAAGTGACATCAGCGGGAGCCAACACGGTCGCGAGGAGCACATTGAAGTTGCTCCTCGCAGTATGGGGAAAGGGAAGGGGGTGCGCGCGGCGGAGGGAGGAGTGGGAAGAGTTGGGGCGGAGAGTAGGAGGAATGATGGCGCCTGGGCAAGACCACGCCCCTGCCCCCCCACTTTGTTTATTCACTCAATCTTGTAACATTTCTAATCATTGTAAACCGCATAGAACATCACGGTCCTGCAGTATATAAACTGTTATTATTATTATTATTACTATGCCACTGCCTCTGCTGTTAGTGGCTTGAACACCACATGCTGAGCAGGGGGTTTACTTCTTACTGCCCCACTTCCTAAATCATCTTTTCCCAGAGCCCGGAGAGCGTGGACTACCTACTTACCTTCTGGTCACTGCCTTTGTGGTCACAAAAGAGAGTGGGACCTCCTGAGATACTGCAGGACCCGCTGTCTCGGAAGACGCTGATCTTCTGTGCTGTCAGTTTAGCTGACGGATAAATGCCGAGATCTGGCGCTTGTCTGACGCCATAAAACCGACCCACAGTCTCGTAGCTTCGGTGGATAAAGCTACGAGGACACTCCTCTGGCAACTCTAGCTCCTGGCCATCCTCAAAAACCTGCTTCAGCACTCGGCCGCTGTATGCCGAAGAGATCTTGAATCGGACTTTCCGGGGTCTCGCTTCATACCTCTGGCTCAGCGTCCTCTGGAGATCCTCCATTTGAAATAACCGTTGTGCTGCGGTTGCCCTATTTCAGCACCATGACCTGTGTGTACAAGAAGAGTTTCTTTATCTTCCCCAGAAAATGAATAATTCAGGGCTCATATCAGGTCCTCTCCTGTATCAGCTAAGCTGACACCACCTTATTAAACATTGATAGATGCCCATAAAATGAAACGTAATCAGCCTGATGAAATCTACAGCATTTGTTCTCCATGTCGGGGAAATGAATAGTTAGAAACAGAGAAAACTGATGGCAGATAAAGGCTAAATGGCCCATCCACTCTGCCCATCCGCAGTAACCATAATCTCTTCCTCTCTCTGAGAGATCCCATGTGCTTATCCCATACCTTCTTGAATTCAGACACAGTCTCTGTTTCCACCACCTCTTCCGGGAGACCGAGTTCCATGCATCTACCACCCTTTCTGTAAAAAAGTATTTCCTTAGATTACTCCTGAGCCTACCACCTCTTAACTTCATCCTATGCCCTCTCGTTGCAGAGTTTCCTTTTAAATGAAAGAGACTCGACTCATACACATTTACATTATGTAGGTATTTAAACGACTCTATCATATCTCCCCTCTCCCGCCTTTCCTCCAAAGTATACAGATTAAGATCTTTTAGTCTGTCCCCATACACCTTATCACGAAGACCACACACCATTTTAATAGCCTTCTTCTGGCCCGGCTTCATCCTTTTTATATCTTTTTGAAGGTGTGGCCAATGGTAGCCCTACCTGAACAGGCAATTTTAATGGCCAGGATTCATTTCTGACTAGTTAAATCACTTTGAATATCGACCAGCTAGATGCCTTTAAAAGAAAAAGGCTCCCAGATTATATTCCAATAGTGCACGATGTCGACATCTGTAGTTGCACTGCTCTAGAGAAGGCCTACATTTGTGTATGTGCTGGTCATCTTTCCATATTCTATACTCCTCACAGTCTTAGGCCTGTTTCTTTTCTGCATAAACCATACACCTGGAAATGCTTGTATGCAGTTGTAGAATCCCAGAAAAGCCCTTTTCCTGCATATAAACCAGGATCCGTTTATACCATGGCCCTCTTAGAAACCTGTGCCTGGCACTGATCCGAGGCTGGAAGTAGTCGGAGAGAAGCTGTAATCCATAAACTGCGACTTGAGGGAATTAATTACTTCGTTGGAGAGTGATTATCCTCAATGTGCATAAAAAAAAAAAAAAAAAGACAAACTAAAACCACAACACACATGGCCCTGCATTTAAATTAGATAAATTCAAAAGACGTGACATCATCAAAGAAACACATTTGTATGAATTCTCTTCAAAAATACACATGCGAAGGCTGATTCTAAAGAGAAGGCAGGGATCAGAATTGAGTTGTCCCAAGTCGGGATGCTTCAAATTCCGATTCCATTTTGGAACAGGATCTGCCGACGTAAAACCTTGTTTAGAACGTATGAAGAAATGGACATGTATGTGCCAGCAGTAGAACCCATTTGGACCTTTTTTTTAAATTTAATTTACATATTTATATACCACTTATCAAGGTCAGTGTTTCTCATCTCGGCCCTGGAGTCCCCCCTTGCCAGTCAGGCTTTAAAGATATCCACAATGAATATGCATGAAAGAAATTTGCATATAATGGAGGCAATGTATGCAAATCAAGCTTATGCCAATTCAATGTGGATATTCTGAAAACCTGACTGGCAAGGGGGGACTCCAAGGACCAAGGTGGTTTACAATTGGGTACTCGGGCATTTTCCCTATCTGTGAAGGTGGGCTCACAATCTGTCTAACAATGGGGCAAAGGAGAATTGAGTGACTTGCCAAGTGTAGGATTTGAACCTACAACCTCAGGGTGCTGAGTTCTGCAGCTCTAACCACTAGGCCACTCCTTCCTTCAAGGACACAATTATTTTGTGACCAAGATCTAAGCAGAAAGACAAAACCTCCTCTTACAATCAAATTTACATTGCCCTAAATGTAAAGTATAAATCATTTATAGTACCAGTAACTGTGAGTTTCCATATAGAGAACATGTACCGTGGTTGGTTTTTTCTTGAACAATTGGGCTGTTTTTTTTTATTTCAACGCTGAGTACTTACAAGTGATTGAAATATATTATTAGTGAACGTAGCAGCTCTTATTCACAGACGCACAAAAGAAGTTGATGTGTCATACAAAGAAATGCTATTTTCACAAACTATTTAAAAGGAATGTCTCATTTTCACCCCACCCTTTCGTCCTAAAGAAGCCAGGGGAGATGTAGCTGGCTCAAATTGCAGACAGAACTCCTCAGCCTCGTGAATAGTCAATGATTTATTTCTGACTGAGACATGGGAATGTGTAAGTTGGATTGAAACTCGTGATCTGATCCCCCTGCTCCAGAGGGCAAGCAGCCCACTGCGGCATCATGCGCTAATGCCATTAGCTTGCGATGTTAGTTAATAAATCCCATTGCATAAAATGGGACCTGTGGTAAAAACTGTATGTTAATGATGTAGGTGCTTTTGAGTAGATTTAGCACTAAGGGGAAGATTCTCAAAGCTTTGCAGTAAAAATCGATGGGCCGCTGTCGAAGCTATTCTTGTAACGATTTTTTTAAAAAGTGAGTCATTCTCCAAACAAGGCGCATGCGAATGAGGTTCGCGGAGCGTAGGCTTGCTAAATTTACTTGAGATGAGTCGCTGGTGGTAGCAATCAGCACATGCGCAGAATACGCCCACATTAAAAAAAAAAAAAAAGTCCTGTGACATCTTTTCTGTGGTTGACCCTCAACTATGGAACACTCTGCTTAATCTTGTGAGAGAAGAAAATAACTTAGGCCGCTTTAAAGGCCTTCTCAAGAGCCATCTTTTTAAAGAAGCCTTTAATATCTAATCCCTTTTCACCCTTTGGTACATCAATCCTTTTAAAGAAACAATAGGCAGGTTCTACCCTTCTCATGTCCAACGTTCTGTTTCCTTTTTACAATTGTATTTCCTCCCTTTCTACCTTTCGTTTCCTGTAAGTCTAGTCTTGTCTGTATAATATTAAGTACGCCATTTCATTTATTTCGTTTTTTCTCTTTCACAATATTTGTATTGTTGGCGGGTTTTTTTTTTTTAAATTTTTAGAACCCCTCCATTTTAAATTGTTAACTCGCTTAAAAACTTGATAAGCGACTGTCTAAAAATGCTTCATAAAGCCCCTTTCAAGGCGCTTCTTCAGTTGACTTAACCTAACTTGTCGGGAGATTTCATAAGGTTGGATGTGAGTGTTCACCCGTAGAGGCTTTGGGCTTCTCAGGTATGAAGCACATGTTAAAAGTCAAATGACATCAGCCACTGGAGAGGTATAATTTGTTGTTAGACAGTGCACACACCCTGGAATGTCGGTGCAGTCACTGAATAGGTTTATGTGATTTTAAATTGGTTTTCTTTTGCTAGTCTGTCTACTTGGATTTCAACTTTTCCATGGAAAGCTCAAGACAACTCATTTTCACAGTGATGGCAATTATGACACGAATGCAGGGTTCTAGAGTTCAGCGGCTCTGACTAACCAATCAGACTTAAAATTACATTTTAGAACCACTGGGCCCAATATCGGGCATGGTTTAAGCAAGCAAGAGAAGCTTAGCCCACCTAAACCATGCTGAGAGGGCCATCGAGCACTGAAAGTACAGTGTGACCACTATGTCTGGTTAGTTTGGGGAAAAACCTGCTCTTAGATTCCCAATCGAGATTTGGGAATCTAAGAGCAGGTTTTTCCAAAAACATATTAATTTAAACCTCCTCTGATTTTTTGAGGCTTTTCTGATTATTGACTGTCTGGTTAGTGTCAGGGTGCTCCGAGTAGAGCTGGGGTGGAGCCAGAAGACATGTAGGAACCGGTGCTTGGTTAGTAAATATTCTCCACTGCCCTGATGAAGAAAGGATAGCTCTTGGAAGGTTATCAGATACCTTTTTTTTATTGGACTAACTTAATGTATCAACTACAGTAGAACTTAGTGGTTGAGCCTTAATTCCACGTTCACGAAAGTCACCCTTCTGTAAAAATTTCCAAGCTAAGTAAATGACCAAATATCTGGAAATATTCAGCCAGTGACATTTTCTGCTTTGCTGTGATTTTGAGTGCCTGATGGAGTTTTATTTCTGTTCATGATTTTTTTGCATGCCTTTGAGTGGTACAGAATAACAAGCAGTGAGTTTCATTTTAAAAGAATTGTCGTGGGAATTAGTAGAATGTCTTGTGGGTGGCCAGTCAATATTCAACTAGCAGCGGTCAGCATGTTTTTCAACGCTGACTGTTGCTGCCTAAGTTAGACCTGAATATTCAGCACTGGGTCCTATCTGGATATAGGCATTTAGGGGCAAATTCTATAAGTGGTGTCCCGATTGAAGGTGGCGGTAGGTGTCCTTCCACTGTCTAACCAGCCAATCGGAACACATGTTTGTGTTTTTTAAACACCCCGAGGCAGCCAGCCTACATTGTAGGCGTTTTCATGAGCGTAGGGTCACTTAAGCTCGCCCAAGGCAAGGCATGGGTGTGATTTCACCCAGACAAGCTTAGGTGGCTCTAGGCATCTTCCTAGGGCTGCGATAAGCACCTGAAATGTATCCCAGCAAAATGCTGGTCTACATTTCAAATAGTCTCCCTGCCACGATTAGTTTACTGGCCACAGCAGGGAACCCATTCTCCCCCCCCCCCCAAAGATGACCGGCAGGAGGGATGCCCACTCTCTCCTGCCAGAACCCCCGGCTGCTGAGACCAGACGTCCTGTACAGAATCTGGCCCTTAATATCTGAGCTGCTGCTCACGCACACTTATACAGGTCTTGACTGAATATCATCTGGGACCTGCATAAATGCCTCTGGCAGTTTCTCCCTTCTTCTCCCCCTCCCTGCCAATTCTGACCCACCCATCTTCTCAAAGATTGACCCCCCCCCCCCAAAAAAAACCATGCCCCACATCCTCAAGGTTTACCCACCTCTCTGGTGGTCCAGTGGAAGCATTACAGGCAGGAACAAGCTCCATTCATTTCTGCCTTAGTGGCTCCATGTGCTAAAATGGCTGCCATGCGCTCTAGTGGTAGTCTCGTGGTACTACCACTACAGCTCAGACTTCCATATATATTTTATACTTGTTTTATGTTTGTTATTTTTGAATTTTCAAGTTTTGTCCTAATTGTTCCAGGGCAAAACCTGAAAAAATAAAAATAACAAAGACAAAACCCAAATATAAAATACGAGAATATAATACTGTACCAAAAACAGTGTGAAATCAAAATTGTACTAGCTGGCCATATTTGCAGCACAAATCTGTAAATAAATAAAGTACACAGATACCTTCAATCTATCCTGTAGAGAATTCTCATTGAAAAAAGTGCACTTTTCAATTGATTTCAAAAGAAAGAGTGTAAATCGTAGGACAATACATTCCATAAAGTTAGTCCAGTTATCATAAACAGGATTTTTATAAATCCTCCTTTCAGTGCTGTTCTTCAGTTCACTTGTGCTAACTATTTGAAGATTTAATAAGGCTATTAATCTGGTGTATATAGATTATGCATACAAGTACAGGGAGGAGGAGGGGGAATGAATCCTGGGTAGATGAATAATCATGGATTCCTTTGCCAATATAAACACACTCTTTGAAATGCTGATAACACACACATAATGCAAGCATTGTGCAAATGGAGCACTCTGATTGGCGGCGATGGCTGGTGACCATTTTAGCCTGTACGTAGTTCGAAGGAGAAAGGCTGGATGGAGTTTGACGTGATGGAGAAGTACGATAGGGAAAACGATTGCTAGTTTTCCCGCAATGGAATGTGTGCTCGCCCGTCAATAATTAGACTTTGCTCCAAGAAACTAACAAAACAGAGATTTTACTGGCATTTTCCAGCTCCCTTTTTCTGTTGTTCCCTGTATCGGCAGGTGAAATGTTTTCGTTGTTTCATTCTCACAACAACAAAATGATCCCTGGAGACATCGTGCTGTGATGTTGGAGATGTTCACCGTAGCCAAAGTGGTGGACCAAAACGACTGTGAAATGTCAAAGTAGGGTTACCGTATGGCTCCAGAAAAGAGAGGAGGCCATTTTACTCCACGGCTGTCGGCTGTATTCACATTTTATCAGCACGAGCTCTTTATCCCGATCTCCAGTCTATGACTGCCATGCCTGTAAAGATCAAGCCACCCGCCCGATTTACAAGTTCTTTTTTCTTTATTTGAATACTATGGTCAGATATGTAGGGCAGAGTGGGACAGTAAAGGCAGCAATGGTCCCAATGGCAGCCATAGTTTAGTGGAATCACTAAACAGTTTGGTTGCAGGGTCTGAGCACTTGACTTTTGATTCAGCGATTATTATTTATAGCTGTGATCAAGGGGTTTACCCACGTATACATCATCACGGAAATATAAAATATGTCCCTATTGATTTTGTATCCAGAAAAAAAGAAGGACAGATTGAGATATCGGGTTTTACTTTCATTGAAAGCAATGGAAGTAAAACTCGGATGTCTCAATCCGTCCTTCTTTTTTGGGAGTCATATGGTAACCCTAACATCAAGCAAGTCCCATGAAATAAGCACCTTTATTCCTTGCTACATCGGGAATGTTTCAAAGCACAAGTACTGCTCATCAAAATGTGAATTTCCAATCAGTCCATGACATAAGGACCCTTTTCCTAAATCATGGCACACGCTACATTTTCCATTCTATTCCCAATATTGTGCTTACTCTTTGAGCCACCACCATTACTCATGAAGTAGAAACTCAATTTCCCCATCCCGTCCCCATGAGTTTTGTCGCTGTCCCTGCCCCATTCCTGTAAGCTCTGCCTTAACCGCACAAGCCTTGGACACTTATGATTTTCAAGTGTTTGAGGCTTGTGCAGATGAGGACGGAGCTTAGGCATTGGTGGAATGAGGCATTATGACATCACAATCTGAGCTCTAGAATGTTGCTACTTAGGATGTTAAAGCGTTTGAGGCTTGTGCAGATGAGGACGGAGCTTAGGCATTGGTGGAATGAGGCATTATGACATCACAGTCTGAGCTCTAGAATGTTGCTACTTAGGATGTTAAAGCGTTTCAGGCTTGTGCAGATGAGGACGGAGGTTAGGCATTGGTGGAATGAGGCATTATGACATCACAGTCTGAGCTCTAGAATGTTGCTACTTAGGATTTTAAAGCGTTTGAGGCTTGTGCGGATGAGGACGGAGCTTAGGCATTGGTGGAATGAGGCATTATGACATCACAATCGGAGCTCTAGAATGTTGCTACTTACAATTTGAAAGTGTTTGAGGCTTATGCGGATGAGGACAGAGCTTAGGCATTGGTGGAATGAGGCATTATGACATCACAATCAGAGCACTAGAATGTTCCTACTTATGATTTTAAAGGGTTTGAGGCTTGTGCGGATGAGGACGGAGCTTAGGCATTGGTGGAATGAGGCATTATGACATCACAATCGGAGCTCTAGAATGTTGCTACTTAGGATTTGAAAGCGTTCGAGGCTTGTACAGATGAGGACGGAGCTTTCAGGAATGCCACAGGGACAGGAAAAGAACTTGCGGGGAAAGTTTTGTCCCCGTGTCATTCTCTAATGCACATTAACATGTTCTGAGCTCCCAGAGTTACCAATGCAAAGAGTAATCATTTAATTAAACAAGGAAGAATGTGTTTGTCACAAAATACCAAAAGCAGTAGAAAGCACCTTCCAAAAGACTACATGTGAGTGTGTGTCCGTGTCACCAGGCCACTGAAAGAACAGAGCGAAAGGATGAAGCAGCAAACCTGACTAACAGCAACGGTGAGGAGTGCAGTTTCTGCCAATAATTACCTATGATGCTTGGATACTGCAGGTTCCAAAAAAAAAAAAAAGGCCTATGTGAGTCATTTGAAGGGAAGCACCTATGGAGAGAAATTAGGATGAGGTGTATAATAGTCAAATTAACTCTCAGGTGAAAAAAAGCAAAAGAGGAAAAAAAAAACAAAACCCTGGTACAATTGAAATAGCCAAGAGGCACTGAGGAGCTTGCGAGGAAAACTGTTTGGAGGCGACATAGCAGAGCTGCCAGATGGGCTGATATCTCAGCAGTAATCCCAGTTATGCATACGGCAATGCGACATGCTACAGGTTATCTCATAAGAACATAAGCCTTACTGGGTCAGACCAATGGTCCATCAAGCCCAGTAGCCCGTTTTTAAGGTGGCCAATCCAGGTCCTTAGTACCTGGCCAAAACCCAAAAAGTAGCAACATTCCATGCTACCGATTCAGGGCAAGCAGTGGCTTTCCCTATGTCTTTCTCAATAACAGACTATAGACTTTTCCTCCAGGAATTTGTCCAAACCTTTCTTAAAACCAGCTACGCTATCCGCTCTTACCACATCCTCTGGCAATGCGTTCTAGAGCTTAACTATTCTCTGAGTGAAAAAAAAATTTCCTCCTATTGGTTTTAAAAGTATTTCCCTGTAACTTCATCGAGTGTCCCCTAGTCTTTGTCATTTTTGATGGAGTGAGAAACCGATCCACTTGTACCGTTCTACTCCACTCAGGATTTTGTAGACTTCAGTCCTATCTCCCCTCAGCCGTCTCTTTTCCAAGCTGAGGAGCCCTAACCGTTTTAGTCTTTCCTCATACGAGAAGAATTCCATCCCCTTTATCATCTTGGACGCTCTTCTTTGAACCTTTTCTAACGCCACTATATCTAGCCTTTCAATGTTTACAATGTTTCTTTTATTGCTGTCTGAATCTCAGTGTGTGTATACAGAGGGGTAGATTAAATTTTCACACCCCTCTGTTTGGGTTGTCATGTCATCTCTTTCCCAGGAGTGGAAGGATGCTATGGCCAATGGCTATGTTCGTTTTGATTTCTGGCTGTTTTCTTCTCAAAGTTCTTTGCTAGGGATTTTCATTTACATTCTCAGATTCCACGACATGGCTGGCCTGCCTTTAGGGAGATAAGAATATGTTGCCTGAGTTGACAGGTAGGTGGGAGGACAAGTTGTTGCTCTTGAATCTATAATTTGTGCCAGAACATACATGGCTGACTTGGAAGACACTCCCCTCTCTGCCACCCATGTGCTAAGATGTGAATAAGATTCTCCTCACTTAGCTTTGGAAAAGAACATGAAAGCAAAAAAATCGCATTGGCTCCCTCTGGGATGGACGTTACAGCCAGCAACTCATTAGGCCAAATTTCACAAAAGGTCATGGATTTGATATACCGCCATAGTCAAAGTGATTTACACATACTATATACTATATGCAGGTACGGGGGGTTTTCTGCCCCTAATGGGCTCATAATCTGCCAGTAAGTTATGTATCTGGGGCAACAGAGGGTTAAGTGACCGATGGAGCTGCAGAGGAAATCAAACCCAGTTCCTCTGATTCTCAGGCCACTACTCTAATCAATAAGCTATTCATTATTATTTTAGAACATAAAAATTGCTAAACTGGGACAGAGCGAAGGTCCATCAAGCCCAGTATCCTGTTCTAACAGTGGCCAACCCAGGTCCCAAGTACCTGGCAGAATCCCAAAGAGTAGCAACATTCCAGAGCTGAGATTGTGATGTCATAATGCCTCATTCCACCAATGCCTCAGAGCCAACCTCATCAGTGATGTCACAATGGCTTGATTGGCCTAGACTTGGCTCGCAGAAGAACATAAGAGCTGCCATACTGGGACAGACCAAAGGTCCATCAAGCCCATTATCCTGTTTCCAACAGTGGCCAACCCAGGTCCCAAGTACCTGGCAGAAACCCAAAGAGTAGCAACATTCCAGAGCTGAGATTGTGATGTCACAATGCCTCATTCCACCAGTGCCTAAGAGCCAACCTCATCAGTGATGTCACAATTGTTTGAGCTCACATAAGAATTGCCATACTTGGACAGATCGAAGATCCATCAAGCCCAGTATCCTGTTTCCAACAGTGACCAAACCAGATCCGAAATCCCTAGTTAGATCCCAAGTAATAAAACAGATTTTGTTTTGCTTATTCTATGAATAAGCAGTGGATTTCTCCAAGCCATCTCAATAATGGCATATGGACTTCTCTTTTAGGAAATTCTCCAAACTATTTTTAAACCCTGCTAAGCTAACCAATTTCACCACATTCTCCAGCAACAAATTCCGCAGTTTAATTATATGTTGTGTGAAGAAATATTTTCTCCAATTTGTTTAAATCTACTAGTTAGTGGCGTCATTGCATGTCCCCTAGTCCTAGTATTTTTTGAAAAACAAGTGATTCACAACTACCCTGTCCACTCCACTCAGTATTTTATAGACCTCTATCATATCACCCCGAGCCATCTCTTTTCCAAGCTGAAGAGCCCTAATCGCTTTAGCTTCTCCTCATAGGGAAGTCATCCCATCCCTTTTATCATTTTCATCATCCTTCTCTGTACCTTTTTTGAGATAAAGCAACATAGAAACATAGAAAATGATGGCAGAAAAGGGCTATAGCCCATCAAGTCTGCCCACTCTATTAACCCTCCCTAACTACCCTCCTAGAGATCACACTCAGGTGGCGATACCTTTACACTTCCCTCGTAGAGATCCGACGTGGGCATCCCACTTATTCTTGAAATCAGGCACGCTGTTGGCCATGATCACCTGCTCTGGGAGCTTGTTCCAATGGTCAACCACTCTCTCTGTGAAGAAATACTTCCTGGTGTCGCCATGAAATTTCCCGCCCCTGAGTTTCAGCGGATGCCCTCTTGTGGCTGAGGTTCCTGTGGCTGGACCATAGAGCGATACAAGGGCATTATAACATTGCCATATTTGTTTTCCGTTCCGTTCCTGATAATTCCTAACATTCTGTTTGCTTTCTTAGTTGCACATTGAGCTGAGGGTTTCAACATATCCTCAATGATGACACCCAGATCCTTTTCCTGGGCAGTGACTCCTAACGTAAAACCCCAGCATCACGTAGCTATAGTTCGGGTTCCCCTTTCCCACGTGCATCACTTTGCACTTGCTCACATCATCTGCCATTTTTACACCCAGTCTTCCAGTCTCACAACTTAACAAGTTTCAACAACTTTGTGTCATCAGCAAATTTAATTATCTCACTAGTTATTCCCATCTCTAGATAATTGATAAATGTGTTAAAAAGCACCGATCCCAACTTAATCAAGTACATTACATTACAGATTTCTATTCCGCCATTACCTTTCGGTTCAAAGCGGATTACAATAAGAGTTGTGGAGGGAAGGGTTACAAAGTTAGATCAGAGGTCGTTTTTGGGAGAGGATCTGGGGTAGGGGAGAGGGAGGTATTCGTGGTATTAGGCTTTGTTCAGGGATTTCTTGAAGAGTATAGTTTTTATTTCCTTTCTGAACATCTTGTAGTCAGGGGTTGATATCAATAGGTTGGAGATTTGGTTATCTAGTTCAAGTTAATAAAAATTTGATATACAGTAAATCCTTGGACTGCAAGACAAGCAAAACATTGTATTAAATTTTGACTTGATAAACAAGCAAAGTCTTGCAATACAAGTACATACAGTATTTTGTATTAAAGTTTTTGGGTTGTGGAACGAATCGTCTGAGTTTCCATTATTTCTTATGGGGAAATTTGCTTTGATGTATGAGTGTTTTGGATTACAAGCATGGTTTCGGAACGAATTATGCTCACAAACCAAGGTTTTACTTCTAGGCGGTTTTACATTGTAAATTAATTAAACAAGAAAATCAGTTAAAAAAAGGTTGACATAAGAACATAAGAATTGCCATTGCTGGGTCAGACCAGTGGTCCATCGTGGCCATCAGTCCACTCACGCGGCAGCTCCCAGGTCAAAGACCAGTGCTCTAAATGAGTCCAGCCTCACCTGTGTACGTTCCAGTTCAGCAGGAACTTGTCCAACTCTGTCTTGAATCCCTGGAGGGAGTTTTCCCCTATAACAGACTCCGGAAGAGCGTTCCAGTTTTCCACCATTCTCTGGGTGAAGAAGAACTTCCTTACATTGAATCCCTGGAGGGTGTTTTCCCCTATAACAGTCTCTGGAAGAGCGTTCCAGTTTTCCACCATTCTCTGGGTGAAGAAGAACTTCCTTACCTTGAATCCCTGGAGGGTGTTTTCCCCTATAACAGTCTCTGGAAGAGCGTTCCAGTTTTCCACCATTCTCTGGGTGAAGAAGAACTTCCTTACATTGAATCCCTGGAGGGTATTTTCCCCTATAACAGTCTCTGGAAGAGTGTTCCAGTTTTCCACCATTCTCTGGGTGAAGAAGAACTTCCTTACATTGAATCCCTGGAGGGTGTTTTCCCCTATAACAGTCTCTGGAAGAGCGTTCCAGTTTTCCACCATTCTCTGGGTGAAGAAGAACTTCCTTACATTGAATCCCTGGAGGGTATTTTCCCCTATAACAGTTTCTGGAAGAGCGTTCCAGTTTTCCACCATTCTCTGGGTGAAGAAGAACTTCCTTACATTGAATCCCTGGAGGGTGTTTTCCCCTATAACAGTCTCTGGAAGAGCGTTCCAGTTTTCCACCATTCTCTGGGTGAAGAAGAACTTCCTTACATTGAATCCCTGGAGGGTGTTTTCCCCTATAATAGTCTCTGGAAGAGCGTTCCAGTTTTCCACCATTCTCTGGGTGAAGAAGAACTTCCTTACATTGAATCCCTGGAGGGTGTTTTCCCCTATAACAGTCTCTGGAAGAGCGTTCCAGTTTTCCACCATTCTCTGGGTGAAGAAGAACTTCCTTACATTGAATCCCTGGAGGGTGTTTTCCCCTATAACAGTCTCTGGAAGAGCGTTCCAGTTTTCCACCATTCTCTGGGTGAAGAAGAACTTCCTTACATTGAATCCCTGGAGGGTATTTTCCCCTATAACAGTCTCTGGAAGAGCGTTCCAGTTTTCCACCATTCTCTGGGTGAAGAAGAACTTCCTTACATTGAATCCCTGGAGGGTGTTTTCCCCTATTTGAATCCCTGGAGGGTGTTTCCCCCTATAACAGACTCCGGAAGAGCGTTCTAGCGTTCTACCACTCTCTGGTTGAAGAAGAACTTGAGGCTAACAGGACTAACTGAGACAAAAGTAAAGTAATCCAAGAAAGGGAAAATTACAAGAGGAAGGGGAATCTCGTCTGAAAGCCGGAGCAAGGAGGAGTCAAGATGATAAGGCAGAAAAAAATTTAAAGATTAAAGGCATCTTTTAACAAGAAGATTGGTTTATTTTAGTTTATTTCTTCATTTATAGTTTGCTTTAAACCAAAGCAGATTACAAAAATAACATCATAATAATTAAACATACATCAACAAACACATAAACACATCAAATCAGCATTTCTTCAAAAATCCGTACCGAAGTCCTAATGACCTGATCAGCATAACCTCAATTCCCTCATTCACTCTGCCGTTCAGACATAAAAAGCCAGCCTCACCAAAAAAGACAGACCTCCCTGCTTCTGCTTCGAGAGCAGAGCGGTTCATACTGTATTTGAGGCCGTGGCCCTCCTGAAGGCTTCATGGGTGGGTCACATGCTTTTTCGGGTGAATGGAGGTCAAAGGCACAGAAAGATTGATAAACACCATTCTAGAGCAGGGGTAGGCAATTCCGGTCCTCGAGCGCCGCAGGCAGGTCAGGTTTTCAGGATATCCACAAAGAATATGCATGAAATGGATTTGCATGCACTGCCTCCTTGAGATGCAAATCTATCTCACACATATTTATTGTGGATATCCTGAAAACCTGACCTGGCTCTGGCTCTCGAGGACCGGAATTGCCTTCCCCTGATCTAGAGCATGGAATGTTGCTACTCTTTGAGATTCTGCAGGGTTCCAGAATGTTGCTACTATTTGGGTTTCTGTCAGGTACTGTGGCCTGGATTGGTCACTGATAGAAAAAAAGAGTCTGGACTAGATGGACCATTGGTCTGACCCAGGGGTAGGCAATTCCGGTCCTCGAGAGCCGGAGCCAGGACAGGTTTTCAGGATCTCCACAATAAACATGTATGAGATGGATTTGCATGCACTGCCTCCTTGAGATGCAAATCTATCTCATGCATATTTATTGTGGATATCCTGAAACCTGACCTGGCTCTGGCTCTCGAGGACCCGAATTGCCTACCTCTGTTCTAGATCATTCTTTCTTCTGAAAAGAGTGACTTCTTGTGCAGTTTTAGTACCATCAATGTTTTAGAATGTCTCTATTGTATCCCTGTCTCATTTCTTTTCTGATAAATATTTAGGTATTTAAATCATTTCGTAGGACCGAAAACGATTCTTCGGCTGCTGGCCCCCACCACCTTCCCCCTCTCCTGCCTCTATTTGCATCAAAGAAAAGATAAATTATTGGCTATTCCTACCCATAGTTATTTGTGAGATTTCAGTTTATTTGCAGAACGGTATCAAGTATATAAAAAGGCAAACTGTAGAGCTTAAACAAAATGATGAGATAATTCCAGGGCTATTTCTGGTGTTCGTGTGCCACTTATAAACAAGATAATGATAGCAATCTGCAGCTGAGAATGGGCCTTCAAGCTCTAATACCCTCTAGGTAGACGTTTCTCCTCAGACTTCATTTGAGGTTAGCAGGGATGACCTTTCATTAGCACACATTGAATTCATTGGCTCAGCTTTTAAAAAAGCCATGCGTGGAAAAATCAGTTTAATCGGCATAGTAGAGGGGCAAAGTACTTCTGTGTATGAAAGAGCGGGACTTGGGAGTGATTAAGTCTGACGGTCTTAAGGTAGCAAAACAGGTAGAAAAGGTGACAGTCAAGGCCAGAAGGATGCTCAGATGCATAGGGAGAGGTATGGCCAGTAGGAAAAAGGAGGTATTGATGCCCCTGTATAAGACTTCGGTGAGACCTCATTTAGAATATTGTGTCCAATTCTGCAGGCCGTACCTTCAAAAAGATATAAAAAGGATGGAGTCGGTCCAGAGGAAGGCTACTAAAATGGTGCATGGTCTTCGTCATAAGGTGTATGGGAACAGACTTAAAGATCTCAATCTGTATACTTTGGAGGAAAGGCAGGAGAGGGGAGATATCATAGAGATGTTTAAATACCTACGTAATGTAAATGCACATGAGTCGAGTCTCTTATTTGAAAGGAAACTCTGCAATGAGAGGGCATAGGATGAAGTTAACAGATGTTAGCTCCGGAGTAATCTAAGGAAATACTTTTTTTTACAGAAAGGGAGGTAGATGCATGGAACAGTCTTCCGGAAGAGGTTGTGGAGACAGAGACTGTGTCTGAATTCAAAAGGGCCCTGGGATAGGCACATGGGATCTCTCGGAGAGGATGGTTACTGCGGATGGGCACACTGGATGGGCTATTTGGTCTTTATCTGCCATCATGTTACAATGTTTCTATAACCATAAAGTTCTATGACATCACAATGCAGCTATAAAGAGCCTTAGCCTATAGGAAGAGGAGATGCAAATGTTAAGAGTCTTAGCCAATAGGGAGAGGAGGAGATAGTGGATGCTGCGGATGGACCATTTGTCCTTTATCTGCCATCATGTTACAATGTTTCTATAACCATAAAGTTCTATGACATCACAATGCAGCTGTAAAGAGCCTTAGCCAATAGGGAGAAGAGGAGATAGTGGATGCTACAGATGGGACATTTGGCCTTCATCTGCCATCATGTTACAATGTTTCTATAACCATAAAGTTCTATGACATCACAATGCAGCTGTAAAGAGCCTTAGCCAATAGGGAGAGGAGGAGATAGTGGATGCTGCGGATGGACCATTTGGCCTTTATCTGCCATCATGTTACAATGTTTCTACAACCATAAAGTTCTATGACATCACAATGCAGCTGTAAAGAGCCTTAGCCAATAGGGAGAGGAGGACATAGTGGATGTTGCAGATGGGCCATTTGGCCTTTATCTGCCATCATGTTTCTATGTTTGTATTGTTGAGGTTTTTTGAGTTAATTCTCATCCCTGCTCTTAGGACTGTGTTGCCTTACCATAAAGTGTAGGCAAGAGCATGATTTAAACCCTTTTCTGTTATCTAAATGTGTCAATCACCGACCGGCACTGTTTCCAGAATCGAGGATCCCAAGGACCCTAGAAGGACCCGGAAATGTAGGCTCGGGTTTTTCAGGCCCACATTTTCAGCGACTTGTGGCTAGTATCGCCTAGTGCCACCCCTTTAAATATGCCCATTTCTAGGCTTCAACCTCACGAGGCAATGCCAGGTGGCATGGACCAGGGCGCCGGTCTAGCATCGTCTGATTTTTTGTTTTGATTAGATTTTAATTGGTTTTTTAATGGCGCGGCCAATTATCATGTCATTTAGAACCAATTAAAACCCCTAAGTTAGTCGCCAGTATATGTGACCTGGGTGCTCTACGGTGACTAACTTTTGGCGACTTTTTGAGAGTCCTGGCCAAAAGTGTCTTTTCCAGTACACTTCCCTACAGAACAGCCGAGCAAATCACTTTTAATCCTACGACTTTAATGTTTACACAAAGGCAGTGATAGCCAGAGAAAGGAAGCAAACGATCTCTTGTCTACCTGATCAAGCAAATTCCAAAATGCAGATAAATTGCTCAATATATGACTTCCTGTGTAAATCTCAGCAATACAAATACTAGATACTCAAATGAGGCTTAACCATATTCAAAAGTGCTTAAAATGAAGGAAACTTATCTTGGAAATCCATGCCAAAAAGATCATTTCAATCTCTAAAAGGCTGTGGATGGGAGGAAGTGACACGTGAGAGAGAGCCGAAGCTGACGCGGGTAGCAAGTTTGTTGCTGCTTATACCAACAGGGAAGGGGGCGCAGGCACGCACATGGCAGGGGGGGCAGGGAAGAGAGGTGCCACCGCCCTGGGCACCGGTCACCCTCGCTATGCCGCTGCTTGGCAACCCTGTTCATCCCATTATTTTACAACCTAGAATGCCTGATGACTTTCCCTGTTGCACCCCGCTCTTGATTTTATAGACCTCTATCATGCTCCCTCTCAGTCATGTTTACTCCCAAGCTGAAGAGTGCTAACCTTCTCATGAAGGAAGTCATTTTTGCCTTTCTATGTCCCTTTTCTAGTTTCACTATATCTCTTTCAAAATGGGTGACCAGAGCCGCTCACAACACCCAAAACGCAGTGGTGGTTAAAGTAAGGTGTGCCAAGGAACAAAGTGCACACGTTTGCCCACATGCAGGGTACGTAAGGCTACCGATTGGATCCAGATTCACAGAACAGGGTTGACCCAGTCTTGGGTTTCCCCCGTTGCATGCAGGGATTTGTAGTTCAGACTCCCTAAGAAAGGCCTACAAGTCCCAGCACACTGAGTTCAACCCAGGACCAGATCAATTCGGTCACATGAATCTGGATCCAGTTTGAGGAGTATTAAGACCTTCGTGAGCTCGAAGGTGAAGACCCTCATGAGACCCCAGAAGGAAAATTTAAGAGAGATACTGTGTTGCTGAACTGAACTTTACACAAGCCTGATGAACAATGCAAAAATCACCTCTCTCCCTCTCAGCACAAATAATATGATTTTGTGAGAAGTTTATCTTTAACCCAGAGACAGGCAAACATCTGCTGGTGACAGCATTGGATATTCTAGGACTTTCCAAGAAATGCTTGGGTCACAAGAAAGAAACCAAGCCACATGACTCCAGGTCAGGACGACTTACCAAAAGTCATATCAGCCACAGATGAAAAAATACTGACAGATCTACAATCAAGCCCTAGAGGGAGGGGGCACACTCTCAAGAATTATTGACCTTAAGTTGGCAGCCTTAAGAGTGAGCAAATTGTAGACAAAGGATTTGCATAGCTAAAATGCTTCCCTTAAAAAATTGTCCCCCTCCTCCCAGATGGATATATTTTACGAGTTAAAGTTTGTTCAGAATAAACTTTCTCATAAGATCTGGTGGGTCACTAGGCTGACCTATAACTGTTGTCCTTGGGATGGATCTATTTAACATCTTTGTGAGTGATATTGCGAAAGGACTGTCTGAAAAAGTTTGTCTTTTTGTGGATGATACCAAACTCTGTAAATAGGGTAGACACCCGGAGGATGAAGCTTGAATGGTCAACAATTGACAACTAAGATTTAATGCTAAAAAATGCAGGATCATGTACTCGGGCTGCAAAAATCCTGGAGAACGGTTTATTATTGGAAGCAAAATATTTCTGTGTGCGGAAAAAGAGCGGGACTTGGGGGTGATTGTGTCTGATGATCTCAGGGTGGCAAAACAGGTAGAAAAGGCAATGGTCAAAGCCAGGAAAATGCTTGGGTGCATAAGGAGAGGAATGGCCAGTAAGAAAAGGGAGGTGATAATGTCGTTGTATAAGTCTCTGGTGAGGCCTCATTTTGGAATGCAATTTTGAAGACCACCATCTTCAAAAGATATATAGGATGGAGTCGGTCCAGAGGGCTGATACAAAATTGGTTAATGGTCTTTGTCATAAATCGTATCGGGACAGACTTAGAGACCTTAATATGTATACTCTGGAGGAAAGACGGAAGAGAGGGGATACGATAGAGACTTTTAAATATCTCCATGGCATTAATGTACAGGAGGTGATTCATTTTCAAATGAAGGAAAATTCCGGAAGGAGAAGGCATAGGATGAAGTTAAGAGGTGATAGGCTCGGGAGTAATATAAGGGTGGTAGATGCGTGGAATAGTCTCTCAAGAGGAGGTGGTGGATATGAAGACTGTATCTGAATTTAATATTGCGTGGGACGGGCAATATGGGATCTCTTGGGGAGAGGAGGAAATAGCGGACGGGAAGAGTGGCTGAGCCATTCGGCCTTTATCTGCCGTCGTGTTTCTCTTTCATGATCATGGTACCCCTTCCCTAGAGCCAGGGCACCAGTGGTTTGTAGGTGTAAGAGGGCTGGCTGCTGTTACATCATCTTTTGTACAAATTTCTTGTAGGGAAAGACAGGCAGAAAATAAGGAATCAGACCTACTTTTTTTTACTGTTTCAAGCTTCATTCACTGGTGTTTTCTACATCCAGAGGGAAAGCTATAAACAGAACCGGGCCCATCACTAGGCAAACTTAGGGCTCCTTTTACAAAGATGTGCTAAGCGTTGCGGAATCAATGCGTCCATAGGATAGCGCAGCTTATTAAAAGAGGGGGTTAGTAGTCACCTGGGGCATGAGGAATTTCTAGAGGGGGGGGGGAGCAGCAAAACATCCAGTAATGCTGAGGGGGGTATCCCCACACCCTGACAGCTACAGGGAGATTGCCTTCATTGGTGGGACGGTGGGAATTCACGCTGTGGCTCCTCCCCTCCTTCCCCCCCCCCACCCTCTTTCCCAAAAATTCCACTGTATGCATTCAGTAAAAACTTCTAGCCCTGTTTTGTTCTGTCTTGTTTTAATGTTTGTGTTCTCTGTGGTGACGTCTCCACCAGTGAAAGGGAGGGAGGTATTGCTTAATCCTGTGGACTTTTTCTACTTCCTTCAAACCCACAGACACTTACAAACCAACTTCAGGCTGAGCAGAGATGACACCCTCGGCAGTTTTTCCTCCCGGGCTCCTGACGAGGATAGAGTTAACAGGGCTGTGCAGGTAACTTGAGCTACGCTCGGGGAGTTACTGGAAGTTTGCAGGCCAGGGGAAGAGCCCTGCTTGGGTGCTGGAGTTGCAAGCAGCCGAGTCCACTTGAGATGGGTCTCAAGCCCCTGGTCAGTCACAGCGGAGACCGCCCCAGATAATCTACTGCTCTCTTTGGTTTATCAGTCTATTTAGCTAGTCAAGTGTCTGGGCTGGGAGCTGATCCACAGTGGCCCAAATAGCTGCTGAACCTGAACCTTGAGATCTAGAAGTGGGGTTTGGTAGTTTGGACAGAGCCCAATGCTTTTCTCTCCTGCACACGTGGTCTCTGTATGGAAATGAGCAGCAGAGCTCAGGTAAGAGACTTGTACAGTTAATACCCTCAGGCTGGTGCAGCTCGCTACGAAAGGCAGTTTGAGGGCGCATCAAGCTGCGTATTGAATTATGCATCAAATAACCCATCCCGAGCGGTTTACAAAAAAAAACAACAAATGACCTAATTTGCCACCTGATCATTGGGGGCCGAAACTAACAGTGCTCCAAAAGTAGCTATGGGAAACGTAGGGGTCCTTTCACTAAGGTGCGCAAGCTGTTTTAGCATGAGCTAAACACGCGTCCATAGGATATAATGGACGTGTTAGCGTGTAACGCATGCTAATATTTATCACGCGCTAAAACAGCTGATGCATCTTAGTAAAAGGACCCCTTAGATACATCTGCAGCAGTGGAGAACCAAAAGGGAACGCAATTCGTGACGCAACGGGTCTTTTACCTGTTTACAGTGTATTTTTCAGCTGTTGCTTTGCTGAATATTTACCCAACTATAAGTGAACTGTTTCTTCTGCATATCAAAGTGACAGAAACACAGCGAAGGAAGACGCTGGTGCTCAAAAGTCACGACATATCAATAAAAGTCTTCCTTCGCTGTGTTTTGGGTTTTTTTTTTTTTGTCACTTTCCAAGTTTTTTGGGAAGTAATAATAATAATAATAATAACTTTATTTTTCTATACCGTCATAGTC
This sequence comes from Geotrypetes seraphini, assembly GCF_902459505.1. Taxonomy (NCBI): domain Eukaryota; kingdom Metazoa; phylum Chordata; class Amphibia; order Gymnophiona; family Dermophiidae; genus Geotrypetes; species Geotrypetes seraphini. The sequence continues at coordinate 6,304,338 of NC_047101.1, read as the reverse complement.
AGACGACTTCTAGGCGGTTCACATCGAAGGAAGGCTGGACATTCAGCGAATTACAAATGTGTGAGGGGAATGTTACAGAAGAGAAGGGTTGAATGGGAGGGAATGTAAGAGGGGTTGGGATTGCCTGAGAGATTGTTTCGGGTTTGTAGGGGAAAAAAAGCGTAGAGCGAAGGTCGGTCTGTTTAGGTGATGAATTTGTCAAACAGAGTGGTTTTGATTGATTTTCGGAATGCGTTGTAAGTGTCTGGTGTTATTTATGTAGTTTCCCAGCCAGGATTGTTGTCTGTTAGCTTGGAACATGAAGGTTCTGTCAAGGAAGGATTTGTATTTGCAGCCAGTGATTTTAGGATAGGCGAAGATGTTTTTGTTTCTGGTTGTTCGTGTAAAGTGTGTTTGCAGGTAGGAAGGTGCTAGGCCCCAGATTTGCATGCATGCAAATTTGAACTGTATTCGCGCTTCCATTGGCAGCCAGTGCAGCTTTTTGTAGTATGGGCTAATGTGGTCTTGTTTTCTCAGTCCGAAGATTAAGCGAACTGCAGTGTTTTGTACTAATCTCAGCTTCTTTATTGTTTTTTGTGGGATACCCAGGTAGACGATGTTGCAGTAGTCCAGGGTGGATAGGATCAGCGATTGCACCAGTAACCTGAAGGATGTTGTGTCAAAGTATTTTTTTAATAGTTCTTAGCTTCCATAGTGTATAAAAGCATTTCTTCACTGTTAAGTTTGTGTGGTCAGCCATGGTCAAGTGCGTGTCTAGTGTGATACCCAGAATCATCTCATGTCCTTCTGAGAGGTCTTCTACATATCAATCATTTAGAACAGTGGCTCCCAAACTTTCTGACCGGCGGCACACTAAATCCATTGCCCCAGCCGGAAGGCACCCGGAAATGTGCGGACGTCGAAGCGATGACATCACGTGCTTGCGTGGAGGCCCATCTGGCTGCTACCCGCTTCGGTGGAGGGATCCGGGAGGTGCGGGAAGAGGAGGAGAGACGCCGGTCAGGACGTGCCTGTCGTAGCGAGAGGCACGTCTTGTAGGCAGTCAGCCGGCGTGGATGACTCTCCACCACGCCAGTGTGTCGCGGCACACCTGAAATCTCAGGAGGTACACAATTTGCGATACACTGATTTAGAAACTTGCTTATAGGATAAATTTCTTTAAATTATCTTAGTGGTGTATTTCAGGTATGTATTTTCGCTGTTGTTTTTCGGCTTCTCTTGATGTAAACTAGCTTTGGACTGCAAGGTACTGCGGGATATAAATAATTTTTTTTATTATTATTATTATTATTATTAGAGGACATACAGGCGTTAGAAATTAGGAACCGTTTCTCAAGTGCGAATTTCGAGCAAAGTTAGGACTGCAAGAACGCGCACTGGAGTTTGCTCCTGGCTTGCAACCCCCCAAAATCTCTAGCGCTCCCATAACGCAGTGGGAATGCTAATAAGTACCTAAAAAGCCATTTTCTTTCTCTCCGATTGAAGAGTCTAAGCTGTAGCACAATTCCAACACGATTTAATCTGAGCATTAAAATAATACCACAATCGCAGCACCGACTGGGTTCAATTCCATTCATAAATCTGGCCCGCGCTTTTAGTATTGATGCAAAGTGGCAGCGAGCTTTTTCCACTGGTGCTAAACCTTTGTGTTTTGATCACTGTGTAAGTTGAAAGTGTGCCTAAAAGGCTGAATAGTGTTACCTACTAACTAGCTTGTAAAGTAGGCCAACAACAGGAGATCAAAATGAAAATAATCTGTAGGGAGGGGCATTGAATGGAATGTCTGTTCCAGGAGAAAGACTGTTTGCACAGAATGACCTGATTTACCCAAACTGAATTATGCTCTAGATTAAATCCTTTAATTATGTGGAGTATGTGCTGGAAGATGGAAGTAAAGTAGAATGTACCTACTGTATATGGTTTGTATTGGTTGTTTGTATTATTAGATTGGTTTTGTGTTTTTAGTTGTATCCTGTCTTGGAAAGAGAAATAGAGGGGGCCGCTAAAAGGTTCTCAGCCCAACCAAGAAGAGAATGATGTGGAGCCATGAAACATATAAGTTATTCCATACTTTTCGCTTCAATAAGGCAAATGAATCTAGTAAATGGGCACAAGTAGAGAGAAACCAAGACACTGTGACATCACCGGTGAGGTTGGCTGTTAGGCATTGGTGGAATGAGGCATTATGACATCACGATAGGAGGGGCTTCTGAAAAGTTCTCAGCCTGACCAAGAAGAGAATGATGTGGAGCCATGAAACTTACACGTTATTCCAAAGTATAAGGAAACCAAGCCATTGTGACATCACCGATGAGGTTGGCTCTTAGGCATTGGTGGAATGAGGCATTATGACATCAGAATAGGAGGGGCCGCTGAAAATTTCTCAGCTCATCCAAGAAGAGAATGATGTAGAGCCACGAAACTTACAAGTTGTTCCGCACTTTTTTTTTTTTTGTATGAAAGGAAGTGTCAAGAAAAGTGTGGAATATCTTCTAAAATTCATGGCTCCACATCATTCTCTTCCTGCTTGGGCTGAGAACTTGTCAGCAACCCCTGGTAAGGTAGTCCATCAAATAAAGAAAGAACTAAGAGAAAGGCAGTTGTGAACTATCCTGGCTTGTCAATGCATCATGGCTAAAGTAATTATGTGAACATCAATAGAAATATGCAACGGTGACAGTGGCAGTTAAAGACAAACTGATTCAAAGGACTCAACCACACTTGGTACATTCTTTAGAGATTATACGGTAATCTTTGTTTCTTTTACTGTCTATCCCAGCTGTGGGACAGGACGGTCAGGGTCGCCAGTTTCTTTATTTAAAAATTTATAGTCTGCATATCCAACAATTCTATGCGGGTTACGTCATAACACGCACAATGAAAGCACAACAGTAGATGAGAGAACATGCAATCAAAATAAGAAAACAACAAACTTTCATGGACTTGTGGTCATGCTTTTCTTGGTGAAATCAACAGGAACACCAAAACTACAAGCCCAGGCAGGCAGTGGGGTGAAACCAGGAGTGGATCAACCGGATCTAAAAATATGGAGCCATCTGGTAATCCCTAGCACAGGGGATCTCCACGTAGTCTTCAGTGGCGTCCACCCCGGGCGCTGTTTTGGTTCCTCCTCTCTTTGCCACGTGCCCCTTGCCTTCCCCGTGAGGTTGCTGCCTCAGCGCTCTCCGAGATCACTTCCGGGACCCACACCTAGGAAGGGACATCAAAGGGCAGGCCGACACCGACGTGGACATTCTGCTCATGCCGGAGAAGTTCAAAAGGAGAAGTTCAGAAGGGGCACCGCCGCCCCGGGCGCTGCTCACCCTTGCTATACCACTGACTCAACTAGTCAGGCGTACCTTTTGCTAGAAGGAAGGAGGGATTAGACATCCTTCCCTCCTCCCTCCTGATTGGTGTTATTGTGTCATTCAAAATAATATCATCCAGCCTCACCCAGTGCATTCTGGGATGCACTGGGTGAAGCCTAACTACCACATAGGAACATAACCTTATTCAGGTACTGGTGATATTCAGACAGGATACCTACAATGAATATGCATGAGATAGATTTGAATTCAATGGAAGCAGTGCCATACAAATGTATCAGATATCTTGAACACTTGACTGGCTAGGTTTGTGCCGAGGACTTGGTTGATAGGTTTGGATGGGACATAGACTGACTCTTCAGTAAGACCGGGGTGGGGTGGCATTTCAACATGTACCACTAGGGTTTGCTGGCAATACTTTTGATGGGATGAAATTTGATTGGAGAAATTAAGGTCCGATCGGAAGTCAAGACCTAAATATGGCTGTTATGCAACACCCTACGGAGCTCAGCTCCTGCTTCTGATATTCAATAAGTTTTACTCTGCATTAACCTGTCAATTCCTCTAACAAGCAAAGTGGTTGGAAAGCAGCAGAAATCCTATTGTTGCATTACTGAATCACTAATGACTCATTTGAATTTGGGATGTGAGAAGAAGCTACACATCTGCAAACTGACAAAGCATTTGCTTTGGAACGTACCGTAATAGGATTCAGTTTTGCTGGATTTCTCTGCTTTGCTTCTTCCCTTTTAGACAGAGATGTTATAGCTAAAGGGTTAGAAAAACAAGTTATTCTTTTGGAAGGTATTAAGGTAATTGTTGTTCTTTAAGGTGGCCGTCTTGCTGAGCTGGTGGGTCCTGTTGGAGATTGGAGTACTCTAAGAAAATGGATGATTTGTCGGTGCTGGATCTGCTGAGGTGTCCTGTGTGTTTCGAAAAGCTGGATGTCACAGCCAAGGTATTACCATGCCAGCACACCTTTTGCAAGCCCTGTCTTCAGAGGGTATTCGCAGGTAGGAAAGAGCTGAGGTGCCCGGAGTGCAGAACGCCCGTCTTCTGCAACATCGAGGAGCTGCCTGCCAACTTGCTTCTCGTTCGCCTATTGGACGGCATTAGAGGTGGGCAAGCCATTGTGAGAGTCAACTCGCTTCGAAGATCAGGGGGGGTCTACGCTCAAGATTCTTTCAGCAGAACCCTAGACCCAAAGGGTCTGCGACCAGCTTCGAGCCGCTTGATCCAGAATGCCCGGATGCCAATGGATGGGGTAAGTAAAGGTTATGTCTCTTGGCACCTTTGTATTTAGGGGGCACCGATAGTTCATTCCTAAGCATGGGAAGGGGTGGTGGGGTTTAAAACAGTCAATGCCGATATCGCCGGCAAACGGATGAAATATATCAATGCTGTTCATACACAATTTTCTTTTGCTATGAGTTGCCAAGTTTTCTTGGCTTCTGCATTAATTCTGCTAAATCGCATTCCAAGTATTATTTTTAGAGCACATATGTATTGTCATTATACTCCATAAATCCATCTCCCTCAGTTCTAATAGATTATGGGAAGAGAGAAATTGGGTGGAAGGTACACAGCCAAGCAGACTGAATTTTTATTAATGCGTTAACCTTTCAGGATAAAGGACATTTAACCCTTTCAGGACCATAAGGATCGTAGGCCAATTTTTGTGGTTTTGACGACATTTTTATGGTAAAAAGGGCTTGCAGATGCCAAAAAATTGATTTTTTTTGTGAAATATCATTATTTTTATTTAAAAAATCACACTTCTGGCTTATGGACAGTGTGGCAAGTGAATCTTCTCGTCAATCTGGCAACGACGCTAATGAATGAATGTCGGACCCAGTTTGTTTACATAAAGGCAGTATCATATGGAATCCGTACATATCAAATTTAGAACTGTAGACTATCCCAATCAAAATTGATAGGATGTTAAAGTTATAGGACAAATATGTCCCTTGGTCCTGAAAGGGTTAAACACACAGGGCTGCTTATACTAAGCTGCAATAGCGTTTTTAGTGCACGCAGAATTGCCGCGTGCACTAAACCTGCGCTAAGCGACTAGAACTAATGCCAGCTCAATGCTGGCGTTAGCGTGTAGCGCACGTTAAAACCGCTATCGCAGCTTAGTGGAAGGAGCCCACAGTGGTACAAATGCCTGTATGTCCTTATAATGTAATGTTGAAATTGTTCTGTGTGAACAGAACAACTTAATGACAATAGAAGAGTAAGCTTTTTAATTAAGAATATATTTCTAAGAAAAAGAAAATGCATACACTTTAGAGTTTAGTTTTTTGTTAATGTCGGTGCAATATTAGCCACGGCATGGCAAGGGTAAGTGGCACCCCTCTCCACCCTCTTCTCTGCCCCCATCCGCTACTTCCCGACCCCCCCTCCTTTTTAATTTTCCAGGCGCGAGCAACCTCACGAACTTGCTGCCTGCATTGTGTCGGCTATTTCTCCGACATCAGTTTCTAGGCGCGGGGCCCAGAAGTGATATCAGAGAGAGGTGACACCGACACAGGCAGCAAGTTTGTAAAGCCGCTTGCACAGGAAAAATTTAAAGAAGTGGAAGGCAAGCGGCGTGCTCGTGCGGCAGGGGAGGTCAGGAAGGAGGGGGGCGGAGAGGAGAATGGGTGTCTGCGCCCTTTACAAAGACCACACTTGAGTCAGACTCCACCCCCTACCTCCCTTCCTACACCAGTGAATGTTAGTCCAAGAACTCCATTACTACTTGGGATCTAGTTAGGTACTTGGGACCTGGGTTGGCCACTGTTGGAAACAGGATACTGGACTTGATGAACTTTTGGTTTGTCCCAGAATAGCAACTTTTATGTTCTTATGTGAGCCGAGTATAGGACAATGAAGCCATTGTGACATCACTGATGAGGTTGGCTCTTAGGCATTGGTGGAATGAGGCATTATGACATCACAATCTCAGCTCTGGAATGTTGCTACTCTTTGGGTCTCAGTCAGGTACTTAGGACCTGAGTTGGCCACTATTGGAAACTGGATACTGGGCTTGATGGACCTTCGCTCTGTCCTAGTATAGCAACTCTTATGATCTTATGATCCTCGTGAGATATCTTTGCATGGATCTGCATATTAGATTACTCTGACATCCCGACCATTTAAGGCTTCTGAAAGGGCAGGATGAGAAAACAGGTCAATCCAACCATTGAATATGTCATTCAACCGTTTAGTGTAAAGAGCCATCCTGTATTTACCACTTACGAAAACATTTGTTTTGATACCCTTCCCCTCCCCATATAAATGATTTTAATATCACAAAAGGTAGCCCAAGCATACTTCCAGCTAAGGTGGGGCTACCCAGTGGCTCTAATACACTCCCCCCACCCCCCAACCTCGATTGTTTCCTAAAAGTATTTCAGCTCACTTCCAAAACACAAAGACAGCCAGGAAAGAGCAACAACCAGGAAGGGAAGAGTGCCAAAGCTGGAACAATGGTCGACTGTACAGCCCACGTGCCCAGGAAGCAGGGCTTGTCTGACTTCTGCTACGCAACTTGGAAAAGCGTCCCAAACGGCTTCTTTCTTAAACAATAGGAACCTAAAAACCAGCAGTTCGGTTTGGACCAAGGCAAGAGCGAAATGTTTAAAAATTTTGTGCCGACTCCATTGATCAAAGGCAAATTGCAAGCCCTTAGCTTATAGTGTGGTTGAGATCTGGAGGGTGCTGTGTGTGATTATGGAGGGGGGGAGGGGCCTAGTGCCTCAGCACCATGAGGTTGTGAGCTCAATCATCCGACCCTCCATTGCTCCAGGTACCAGAATCGGAAGGTGAGCCTGCCAGGACAGATAAGTGAAACTCTTTATGGGGAAAAAAAAAGCAGTTAATAGATAAAATACTGCAAATGTGTGATATGCACAACATCTGATGTGGCATCTTATGTTGGATCATTTATTTTTTCAATTAAATGTTGACCTCTGCGTTTCTTTTAAAAGGGGTTAGCTCAACAGAAGCTCCTGCCTGTTAAACTCCACTGAGCAGACCGACTGCCAATTATTCAGCCACATTTAACTGAATATCACCACTAACCAGCTAACCTCCTCTCCCCAGTTATGAAGCCGAATTAGGCCTTTTTTTATCACCAGCCAGGGCGTTAAAAGCTCCGACGCTCATAGACTTCCTATGAGTGTCGGAGCTAATACTGCCGCGGCCAGTTATAAAAAAGCCTAATGCGGCTTCACAAAAGGGGGCCTCAGTCTAGGGGTGGAGTTTGGCTACAGCCACGGCTTAGACGGCATAGTGGACCCAGTGGCATGGCGAGGGTGAGCGGCGTCCAGAGCAGTGGCGCCTCTTCCCCGCCCCCCTGCCACGCACGTGCGCCCTTCCCCCATCACCATTTTAACTTCAGCGCCAACAGCCACTAACCTATTGCCTGCATCGGCTTTGGCAAGCTCTCTGATGTCATTTCCTATGCGCAGGTCCCGGGAGTGACATCAGAGTGGGCACCGAAACCCAACGCCGGCAGTAAGTTGCTCGCGCCAAAGTTAAAAAGGGAAGGGACGGGCAGAAAGGAGGAGGGATGCTGGCCCCCCAAGGAAGAAGACGCCCGAGGCAGATCGCCTCCCTCGACCCTCTTCCTTACTAGGCCACTGTACTGACTGGCTAAGCATACATTTAGGACAGTTGAAAGGCACTTGTCTGAATTTTGGACGATGCCCAGTTAACTTGTGGGTTGCTACACTTACCTGGATTTTCGGTGGAGTATTTCCCCCATGGCTGAATTTGCTGCCCCTCTTCAGACTTACTAAACTAAACCTTAAATTTATAGACCGGATCCTCGTCAAAAAAAAATGACGCTCGACTCGGTTAACAATCATAAGGTGAGCCAGTAATGATGAAACAGCAAAAATAACACGAAGAAAAATCAGATAAACCTAAACATACAAGTAGAAAAGAAATTTCAACAGAGCGAGTTGCTAAATGCTTTAGAAAATAAAAAGGGTTTTAGTGTGTTACGAAATAACTGAAGGGAATTCAGGTCTCATCATAGCTGGGATTGAATTCCAAACCTCCCTTAATTTAAACATGGAAAAATTCATCCGTTTTCCTTTAGATCTAATTCCCTTAAAACAGGGGTGTCAGAGTCCCTCCTGGAGGGCCGCAATCCAGTCGGGTTTTCAGGATTTCCTCCAATGAATATGCATGAGATCTATTAGCATACAATGAAAGCAGTGCATGCAAATAGATCTCATGCATATTCATTGGGAAATCCTGAAAACCTTACTGGATTGCGGCCCTCGAGGTGGGACTTTGACACCCCTGCGTAAACCATCTCTCTCCCTTTGGGTCTGTTCAGAACCGTATTCCACCAATGTCGCTATGCCCACATGTCCCCTCTCAATTACTTCATTGGCTTCCTATCCATTTCGAACTCCTCTTACTGACTTACAAATGTATTCACTCTGCAGCTCCGCAGTATCTCTCCTCTCTCATCTCTCCCTACACTCCTCCCCCCTCCCCCCCCCCCCCACCGGGTACTCCACTCAGAAGTCTCTGTTATCTGTAACCTTCTCCTCTACGGCCAACTCCAGACTCCGTCCCTTCAATTTTTTTGCACTGTATGCCTGGAACAAACTGCCTGACTCAGTACGTCAAGCTCTGTCTCTAAAAGTATTCAGATCCAGACTCAAAGCCTTCTTCTTTGAAGCTTCTTTCCATGCCAAACTCTTACCCACCTGCCAAGCACCAATATCTGTCTTATCATTCCCTCCGTAATTCCCCCCACTGGAGCACTGTGCTTGTTTTTGCCCAGTTTGTCTGTCTTGACTAGACTGTAAGCCAGGGGTGTCCAACCTGCGGCCCCGTGAAGTATTTTGTGCGGCCCCGGTCGAGGGTGATGGAGTATTTTCCTCTGCTGCCGTCTTGCCGGCTCCCTCTGTCTTGCTTCGGCGTTTGCGCGGCCCCTGAAACATTTTTTTTCTGCCAGTGCAGCCCAGGGAAGCCAAAAGGTTGGACACCCCTGCTGTAAGCTCTTCTGAGCAAGGACCGTCTCTTTTATGTTTTGGTGTACGGCACTGTGTATGTCTGACAGTGTTGTAGAAATGATAAGTAGCAGTAGCAGTGAATTAATGTAATGTAATTTATTTCTTATATACTGCTAAACTCTGTTAGGATTCTAAACGGTTTACAGAAAAAATAGACAATAGGGTGCATTAAAATTATAAGTAAAATAGGTACTTAGATATTCCCTTACTGTCCCGAAGGCTCACAATCTAACTAAAGTACCTAGAAAAATGACAATTAGTAGAGTAATGAAAAAATAAAATAGAGATAGATGAGAAAAAATAAGAAAATAAACATTCTAATAAGACTACAATGGTCTAAAGGACTTTGAAAGGTTGAAAAAAGAGGGGAGATAGGAAATAGAAGCAGGAGGGAGAACCGTTGAAACTATAGAATTCTTGGGAAATTTAAATGAAATTTAAATAATAAAGTAGGAAACAAAAACCAAGTGGCAAAACAATGAATGAGATTTAAAAATTAAATACCCTTTTTGTGACATGAGCTAAAATGCTTTACGGAATATTGCTGAAATCTGACTGAAAATGTCATAGAATTTCGGGATTTCAATACCGGCCCCACTTGCCTTGCCTGTATAACAACTGATGCTCAGGCTAAGCCAAGGCGTGCCTGTGACGCTTCCTTGAGCTCCCTCCAGAGTGTCTGGTCCTCCTGTGCTTTGCTAATAGAAGACTCTCTGGCCCGTCACGCAGGCGTGGTTCTCCTGGCTCCTGGCAAGATGCGCTGAGAAAGCAGCGCATAGCTACCTGCACTTTAATCTGGTAATTGAGGATAAGAATAAAGAAGCCTGACAAGAAAAGTGTGGCCTAGTGAGGACAGAGAAATGACTGAACCAAAAAAGGTGTCGTTGCTAAACCCGTTTCCCGGGTTCTGTAGAATTAGGCACAGCATTGCCTCATACCGAGAAATGTCAAATTTGTGAGCAGAGTCGTGAGTCAGACTTAGAGGAAAACAGTGTGGGAGCTTACAGAAAAGAATTAGCTTTATTAAAGCAGAGAGAGGGATTAAAAAGGACCTCCCCCCTTGCAGACTTTTCCAGTTGGTGGGAGCCTGCGGATATGCACGAGAAACGGTGTCAGGTCAAAAGCGCGCGCAGACAATTGAGTGCAGCGCGGAGGCGCGCGCCGCACAAAATCACTGTTTTTATGGCTCCGACGGGGGTGGGGTGGGGGGGAACCCCCACTTTACTTAATAGAGATCGCACCGCGTTGTGGGGGGTTGTAACCCCCCACATTTTACTGAAAACTTCACTTTTTCCCTGTTTTTAAGGAAAAAGTTAACTTTACAGTAAAATGTGGAGGGTTACAACCCCCCAATCCCCCCACAACGCCGGCGCGATCTCTATTAAGTAAACTGGGGGGGCTCCCCAACAAAAAACCCCGTCGGAGCCCCTAAAAACTGTAATTTTCTTCAGCGCACACCTCCGTCTTGCGCTCAGTTGTCGGCGTGCGCCTTTGTCTTTCGCCGACTTGTCTATGAACCACGAGAAACTCTACTCCATTTCATTGTACTGTATCCAGATGTAACCTATAGTCACAATGAGGACAGTCCCTTTTCTCTTCCAATATTTTTATTGAACGACGTTATAACAAGTCTAAAAGAATAATTATAATAAACCTAAACAAAGCAGCATTTTCCCACGTGCATCATTTTGCACTTGCTCCCATTAAATGCCATCTGCCATTTTGGCGTCCAGTCTCACAAGGTCTTCTTGCAATATTTTACAATCCTCCTGCAATTTAACAACTTTGAAAAACTTTCTGTCATCCGCAAATTTATCCGCCCCCCCACACACACTTATACTAAACCGTGATAGCTGTTATTAGTGCAGGGAGCTGCGCTGAATGCTCCGCGCTGCTCCTGACGCTGGTAGGAATTCTATGAGCGTCGGAAGCACCGCGGAGCATTCAGCACGGCTCCCTGCGCTAATATTGGCAAACGTTCTAGAATGATGTATGCTGATAGGTGCCATCGGCTCGTGTTCGAGTCCTAGCGACTTGATGAATTGCTATGACCCTTGGTGAGGGATAGAAAATTTTAATAAACTTGGAAAAATAAATCGGTTTTGTGCTAGTCCGGAGAGGTCCTCCAGCATCATCCCCGCGGTTGTTTTCAATGTGTCCATCCATCGGATTGCAGATTGTCCTCTTCGGCGGGTTCCTTCCATCTTCCAAAATATGATGTCCTCCTCCAGTGATCTCTTTCTTCTGACGCTGGTAACTTCATCATTTAGGCTTCGAGTGACATAGCCGGCTTGAACTCTTCCGGAATCGATTTGATAGCTCTTCTGGTGGACCACGGCATGCCTAAAATCCTTCTCCCGTGCCAAAGCTCAAATATTCCATGCTACCGATCCAGGGCAAGCAGTGGCTTCCCCCATGTTTTTCTCAATAACAGACTATGGACTTTTCCTCCAGGAACTTGTCCAAACCTTTCTTAAAAACCAGCTATGCTATCCACTCTTACCACAATCTCTGGCAATGCGTTCCGGAGCTTAACTATTCTGAGTGAAAAAAAATTTCCTCCTTTTAAAAGTATTAAAAGTTTTAAAGTTTTAAAAGTATTTTTTTGTAACTTTATCGAGTGTCCCCTAGTCTTTGTAATTTTTGACGGAGTGAAAAATCGATCCACTTGTTCTACTCCACTCAGGATTTTGTAGGCTTCAACCCTATCTCCCCTCGGCCGTCATTTCCAAGCTGAAGAGCCCATGAAAAAGGCTTTAACTGGCATCTGACCCAATGGACTCTATCTTTATTAGCCTATAGCCTACAAACTTCCCACCGTGTCAGCAACATACTGCAATCAAGTGTCTTGGAGGCAGCTGGCAAGTGATGGGTCTGCTCTTTGCTCCAAAACAATAGAAGCCTTTTAACTGCTTAAGCACCCAACTGTTAGGAAGAGTCTAACTCGGGCTTTCTCCATGGTGTGTAAAAAAAAATCACATTCCAAGATGGAGAGCTGGGTTTAAATGCCGTTTCGGTGCATTTGCAGAAACAAAAGGATAATTACAGATTGTAGTTTAGAAGAATCCTTTTTTATCGTCACACTGTGATAAAATACACATTGTCTTGAACAAGAGCCTGTACAAACGGATGCGTGTGGGTTTGAAACAACCATTCAGATAAAAGAGGTATGACAGAACTGGTATAAAAACAGTATTGCCTATGTATAATAAGTATATAATAAAACACAGTGGCTCAGTGGTTAAAGCTACAGCCTCAGCTCCCTGGGGTTGTGGGTTCAAACTCATGCTGCTTCTTGGGCCCCTGGGCAAGTCACTTAATCCCCCCATTGTCCCAGGTACATTCGATAGATTGTGACCCCATAGGGACAGACAGGGAAAAATATCTGAGCACCCAAATAAGTTCATGTAAACCATTCTGAGCTGCCCTGAGAGAATGGTATAGAAAACTGAATAAATTAGAAAATTACTCAAAACCCACCTCTTCTATGGCCAGGACCCTTAATGCCCCCTCCTTAATTAACCAAAATCTCTCCCCCCCCTCTACTGTACTACCTCAACCCCCCCTTGACCTACTCTTTCCTACTTCTTTCAACCTCAACTACTTCGTTGTCCGCAACTTTGATCAATTGGTATTGAACCGCTTGTAACTCTGATTAATTGATGTGAACCGCCTAAAACTCCCTGGGTATGGCGGTATACAAAAATAAAGCTATTATTATTATTAAATAAATAATGTGAAAAGTTTCAGCCTCTGAGCTGCTATTGTGACATCATAATGCCTCATTCCACCAATCAGAGCCAACCTCATCAGTGATGTCACAATGGCTTGATTGTCCTTTACTTGGCTCACTTTTACGACAATTGTGGGTTCGAAACCCACACTGCTCCTTCTGACCCTTGGGCAAGTCACTTAATCCCCCCATTGTCCCAGGACATTCGATAGATTGTGACCCCAGACAGGGAAAAATGTCTGAGCACCCAAATAAGTTCATGTAAACCATTCTGAGCTCCTCGAGGAGAACGGTATAGACAATTGAATAAACGGTGTTTCATCAAAATAGTATACAAATCATCACACATACAATTAACAGTAGCAGGTAGTTTGTGCATTGGTTTTCCCCTCAAGGTACAATCGTTAGCAAATTCTGACCTTTATCTGGTACTGAGATGGTCTCTTCAAATGTGATGTATGAGAAACTAAGCACTTCCTACATTAGAAACGGAGTTAACTGGAAATACTGTACTATGACTGGATTAGACTCAGCAATCGGATTTTGTTTTGGTCACCCAGGATATCTATAACTTCTAAGGAAGCATCATAGAAACATAGAAAGATGATGGCAGAAAAGGGCTATAGCCCATCAAGTCTTCCCACTCTTCTGACCCACCCCATTAAGTCTGAGTGCTAATGACCTAGTTCCTTAATTCTACCCTCGTAGGGATCCCACGTGGATGTCCCATTTATTCTTAAAGACAAGCACGCTGGTGGCCTTGATCATCTGCACTGGAAGCTTGTTCCAGTGATCTGCTACTCTTTCTGTGAAGAAATACTTCCTGGTGTCACCATTAAATTTCCCTCCTCTGAGTTTGAGCGGGTGTCCCCTTGTGAACGAGGGTCCTTTGAGAAAGAAGATGTCGTCTTCCCCCTCGACACGTCCTGTGATGTATTTAAATGTCTCAATCATGTCCCCCCTTTCCCTGTGTTCCTCTAGAGTGTAGAGCTGCAATTTGTTTAGTCTTTCTTCGTACGAGAGACCCTTGAGCCCAGAGATCATCCTAGTGGCCATCCGCTGAACCAACTCGACTCTAAGCACGTCTTTACGGTAATGTGGCCTCCAGAATTGCACACAGTATTCCAGATGAGGTCTCACCATGGTTCTGTACAGTGGCATTATGACTTCAGGTTTGCGGCTGACGAAGCTTCTATTGATACATCCCATCATTTGCCTTGCCTTGGTTGAGGCCTTCTCTACTTGTTTGGCAGCCTTCATGTCTGCACTGATGATTACTCCCAAGTCTCGTTCTTCTGAAGTCGTAGCTAGTGTTTCTCCATTTAAGGTGTAAGTTCTGCATTGGATTACCGCTGCCGAGATGCATGACCTTACATTACCTGAGCTTCCTGTGACTTTTGGAGATTTCTATTGTGTAGCAATAAATCTAGCAAGCATGTCTTGGACTTAGCTCTCATGCATGAGAAGTTCTATAGTGATATAAAGTGTCCCTGGGCAGATCTGTAAAAGTGCAGTGTAAACAGTGGAGCACGTAAGTGACACAGTCAGATGAAGAAAGGATCAATAGAGCCTGAAATACTTGGCCTCTTTAGATAATAAAGGATATCGGATCTTGTAATTAACTCATGATGTCATAGAGGAACATTGAAAGAGAAGCAATGATTGTTTTTGAATGCAGGATTGAAGGGTTCCTCCTTCTCTGATTGGGGGGGAGGAGGATGCCATGCATGTGGTCAAAGTTTTCCTCCTTTCATCATGAGGTGTTTATTTTCTTCCCTCCCCCTGGGATGACAACGGTGCAGTCGCGACAAAAAGAGAGGAAGGAGAGAGTTGATGGAGATCAATGCGTGTTTATGGGGAGAGACTGTGGGCTGGTAGGGATGAGAAGAGGAAATGTTGTGGCTGGGAGTGAAGCTTGGGTACCCTCTTCCCCCCCAAACAAAAAAAGCGTTCCGCTGCCCCTGTGTCACTTTGTATTGCGGAGTGGAGAATGGCCTGACACACCTAGACACAATCGTTCTATTAACAGCATGAGAAGGCCATGCTTAGGAAAATATTGTAAAACAGACATGGGCAACTCCGGTCCTCGAGGGCTGGAATCCAGTCGGGTTTTCAGGATTTCCCCAATGAATATGCATTGGAAGCAGTGCATGCACATAGATCTCATGCATATTCATTGGGGAAATCCTGAAAACCCGACTGGATTCCGGCCCTCGAGGACCAGAGTTGCCCACCCTGAGCTCCCCATTAACCCTTCCTTAAGTCGCAGCTGATGTCCCTCATCTGCAGGTGGCAGATCTCCCTGTCCCCCCCCCCCCCCCACACACACAAATAATTGTGCTGCCATGTCTTATTTCAGTGTATTCACAGCACTTGTACAAGCATGTGTGTTGGCAGGGTGGACAGGTAGGCAGACGGATCAAGCCTTGGCAACAGGTGCTTGTTCTGAAGCAAAATAAACTTAAAATCATACAAAATACAGCTATCAGACTTATCACAAAAGCTAAAAAATTTGATCATATAACTCCTCTTCTTAAAGAAGCCCATTGGCTCCCAGTGGCCCACAGAATAATCTATAAACTTTGCTTACTCACATTTAAATCCCTTCTATTTAAAACTCCGGCTTTTATTCATAAATTATTAATCCCTTATTCCTCTAATAGAACTTTAAGATCAGATGAACAGCACTTATTAACAATTCCCTCGCTAAAAATAATCAATACGCGTCGACAGTATATCTTTTCAGTCACAGCGCCCCAAACCTGGAATTCTCTCCCCAATTATCTACGTGAAGAACTTAACTTGGAAAAATTTAAAAGTAAACTAAAAACTTTTTTATTTAATGACGCCTTTATTATTTAATACTATTTGGTCTCATTTAATATATTTTTACAAGTCTTGGAACCAAATTCTTTTCTCTTTTCTATAACATTTTTTCAATTATCCCCCCTCTTATCGCACCCATATGTGTTTTCCTTTATTTGTTTCCCACTCTGCTCAAATATATTGTAATTTCTCCCCCTACTTATCCTAATGTTTCCAGTTTATCTCGTAACTGTCCATGTCTTGTTTGTTTTTAATTATTTTTAAAACTTCTTTTATATTGTAATTTTAATCATGTGTTAATCGCTTTGAAACTGATAAAGCGATCAATCAAATATATATTAAACTTGAAACTTGAAACTTGAAAATGGATTTCATTGTTTTTTGTTTCTGGTTCATTATGAAATGACTTAAAACAAACCTGTGTGGTTAGTGTATTTTTCATTTCAAAACAAGTGAACGTTCCAGTTGAGAAAGGAAATATGGTTACAGGTCGTGCTGCTCTGTAACTATATGGGGCCCTTTCACTAAGCTCTGGAATGAGAGGGCATAGGATGAAGTTGAGAGGTGACAGGCTCTGAAGCAGGGGTCTCAAAGTCCCTCCTTGAGGGCCGCAATCCAGTCGGGTTTTCAGGATTTCCCCAATGAATATGCATGAGATCTATGTGCATGCATGGCTTTCAATGCATATTCATTGGGGAAATCCTGAAAACCCGACTGGATTGTGGCCCTCAAGGAGGGACTTTGAGATCCCTGCTCTGGAGTAATCTAAGGCAATACTTTTTTTACAGAAAGGGTGGTAGATGAATGGAGCAGTCTCCCGGAGGAGGTGGTGGAGATGGAGACTGTGTCTAAACTCAAGAAAGCATGAGTCAGGTACGTGGGGTTTCTTAGAGAGAGGAAGAGATAATGGTTACTGTGGATGGGCAGACTGGATGGGCTTTTTCCTCATGTGCGCAAAGCGAGAAGCAATACAATTTAACAAAATAATAATAATAATAATAACTTTATTTTTATATACCGCCAACTATCTTGCGACTTCTAGGCGGTTTACAATAAAGAGAAGTGGTTTACAATATAGAGAAACTGTAGTTACAATATAGATAAACTGTAGTTACAATAAAGAGAGACTGTACATACAGCGGATTAAAGGGTATAACATTGTACATCTGGTAGTTCCAACATTAATAAATATTAACAGCAGTTTGTGTGCCGTGCTGCTTACACATGATTAGAAATGTTCCTTATATTGAATATAGTGTTCATGGTTGGTGATTGGGTTGGGGTTTATAATTTAATGATTTGGGTATGTTGTGGTATTATAAAGGGGGCTGATGTTCTGGTTCGTTATCTAAGTATTTCAAGAACAGGTATGTTTTTAGGTGTTTCCTAAATTCACCATAGTTGGTTGTTTGTGCAATTAGTTTTTCTAAGTCTTTGCCCCATGTGGCTGCTTGGTACGATAACAGTTGTTGATGGTATCTCTTATATTTACACCCTCTAGCCGGTGGGGAGACAAATTTCAGGTGTGTTTTTCTTTCATGTCTGTTGGTTGGGAATGAGAAGAGGTCTGTGATGTATTTAGGGGCTAGACCGTTTAATACCTTGAAACAGAGACATCCTAGCTTGAACTTCGTGCGTGCCTTCATCGGCAGCCAGTGTAGGAGTCTGTAGGAAGGGGTTATGTGGTCGTTGTATCACCATTCCAAGGGGTGTCTCTTACTTAGGATTATTTACCTGGTGCCCTGGTCTCACCCAACTAGTTTATTGCCTGTGTAAGTGTAATTTTCTTTAATACTCGCTCACTACCCATTTTGGATCTTTTCTGAGGTCTTGAGTTGAAATTTAAGCTTAGATTTGATTTCTTTTTATAATGTAAATCTTACTTTATTATTCTTTGCTGAATTTCCTTTCTATACAAGTAATGCTTGATTCATAATGAAACTCAATAAATATAAAAATAAATTAAAAAAAGAACTGATGCACAGCATTTTATAGAACGCACACAACTTCTAAATTGTGCCAATTAGCATCAGTTATCTTCTGGAAATGACCAGAATCTCCTCTTATTGTAATCCGCCTAGAACCGCAAGGAATTGGCGGAATAAAAGACACCAAAGCAATGTAACGAATGCCATTTCATTGAAAAGGAAGGGGAAAGAGGGGCTTTTGTGGTGAAGTAATTGTCTTCAATCTGCAAACATCACTTGCTCCTGATTAGTACTGCCACCAGTAATTTATCAGCAAATTCTCCTCGAGATTGGAAAATCAGTTTGAAAGTACAGTAAAACCTTGGATTGCAAGTAACTTGGTTTGCAAGTGTTTTGCAAGACAAGCAAAACATTTGATTAATTTTTAACTTGATGAACAAGCAAGGTCTTGCAATATGAGTACATACAGTATACACACATCACAACTGAGCCGATGGTTCTTCTCTCTCTGACGCTGCGAGGTCTTGCAATACGAGTACATACAGTATACACACATCACAACTGAGCCGATGGTTCTTCTCTCTCTGACGCTGCGAGGTCTTGCAATACGAGTACATACAGTATACACACATCACAACTGAGCCGATGGTTCTTCTCTCTCTGACGCTGCGAGGTCTTGCAAAACGAGTACATACAGTATACACACATCACAACTGAGCCGATGGTTCTTCTCTCTCTGACGCTGCGAGGTCTTGCAATACGAGTACATACAGTATACACACATCACAACTGAGCCGATGGTTCTTCTCTCTCTGACGCTGCGAGGTCTTGCAATACGAGTACATACAGTATACACACATCACAACTGAGCCGATGGTTCTTCTCTCTCTGACGCTGCGAGGTCTTGCAAAACGAGTACATACAGTATACACACATCACAACTGAGCCGATGGTTCTTCTCTCTCTGACGCTGCGAGGTCTTGCAATACGAGTACATACAGTATACACACATCACAACTGAGCCGATGGTTCTTCTCTCTCTGACGCTGCGAGGTCTTGCAAAACGAGTACATACAGTATACACACATCACAACTGAGCCGATGGTTCTTCTCTCTCTGACGCTGCGAGGTCTTGCAATACGAGTACATACAGTATACACACATCACAACTGAGCCGATGGTTCTTCTCTCTCTGACGCTGCGAGGTCTTGCAATACGAGTACATACAGTATACACACATCACAACTGAGCCGATGGTTCTTCTCTCTCTGACGCTGCGAGGTCTTGCAATACGAGTACATACAGTATACACACATCACAACTGAGCCGATGGTTCTTCTCTCTCTGACGCTGCGAGGTCTTGCAATACGAGTACATACAGTATACACACATCACAACTGAGCCGATGGTTCTTCTCTCTCTGACGCTGCGAGGTCTTGCAAAACGAGTACATACAGTATACACACATCACAACTGAGCCGATGGTTCTTCTCTCTCTGACGCTGCGAGGTCTTGCAATACGAGTACATACAGTATACACACATCACAACTGAGCCGATGGTTCTTCTCTCTCTGACGCTGCGAGGTCTTGCAATACGAGTACATACAGTATACACACATCACAACTGAGCCGATGGTTCTTCTCTCTCTGACGCTGCGAGGTCTTGCAAAACGAGTACATACAGTATACACACATCACAACTGAGCCGATGGTTCTTCTCTCTCTGACGCTGCGAGGTCTTGCAATACGAGTACATACAGTATACACACATCACAACTGAGCCGATGGTTCTTCTCTCTCTGACGCTGCGAGGTCTTGCAAAACGAGTACATACAGTATACACACATCACAACTGAGCCGATGGTTCTTCTCTCTCTGACGCTGCGAGGTCTTGCAATACGAGTACATACAGTATACACACATCACAACTGAGCCGATGGTTCTTCTCTCTCTGACGCTGCGAGGTCTTGCAATACGAGTACATACAGTATACACACATCACAACTGAGCCGATGGTTCTTCTCTCTCTGACGCTGCGAGGTCTTGCAATACGAGTACATACAGTATACACACATCACAACTGAGCCGATGGTTCTTCTCTCTCTGACGCTGCGAGGTCTTGCAAAACGAGTACATACAGTATACACACATCACAACTGAGCCGATGGTTCTTCTCTCTCTGACGCTGCGAGGTCTTGCAATACGAGTACATACAGTATACACACATCACAACTGAGCCGATGGTTCTTCTCTCTCTGACGCTGCGAGGTCTTGCAAAACGAGTACATACAGTATACACACATCACAACTGAGCCGATGGTTCTTCTCTCTCTGACGCTGCGAGGTCTTGCAATACGAGTACATACAGTATACACACATCACAACTGAGCCGATGGTTCTTCTCTCTCTGACGCTGCGAGGTCTTGCAAAACGAGTACATACAGTATACACACATCACAACTGAACCGATGGTTCTTCTCTCTCTGACGCTGCGAGGTCTTGCAAAACGAGTACATACAGTATACACACATCACAACTGAGCCGATGGTTCTTCTCTCTCTGACGCTGCGAGGTCTTGCAAAACGAGTACATACAGTATACACACATCACAACTGAGCCGATGGTTCTTCTCTCTCTGACGCTGCGAGGTCTTGCAAAACGAGTACATACAGTATACACACATCACAACTGAGCCGATGGTTCTTCTCTCTCTGACGCTGCGAGGTCTTGCAATACGAGTACATACAGTATACACACATCACAACTGAGCTGATGGTTCTTCTCTCTCTGACGCTGCGAGGTCTTGCAATACGAGTACATACAGTATATACACATCACAACTGAGCCGATAGTTCTTCTTTCTCTGACACTGCAGGAGTGTCATGACTGTTCTAAACGAGCAAAGTCTTGCAATAAGAGTACATACAGTATACATGCGTCACCTCATCACAGCTGAGCCGATGGTTCTCTCTCTGACGCTGCGGGAGTGTAGTGACCGTTCTAAATGAGCGAGATCTTGCAATACGAGTACATACAGTATACACGCGTCACATCATCACAACTAAGCCGATGGTTCTTCTCTCTCTGATGCTGCGGGAGTGTAGTGACTGTTCTAAACTAGCGAGGTCTTGCAATACGAATACATACAGTATTTTGAATGAAAGGTTTTGGGTTGTGGAACGAATCGTCTGAGTTTCCATTATTTCCTATGGGGAAATTTGCTTTGATATATGACTGCTTTGGATTACAAGCAAGCTTCTGGAATGAATTATGCTCACAAACCAAGGTTTTACAGTATTAGTGACTGCTGCTTTTTCATCACATTGTCAAATTCCACGTGGTTTGGGACAATTTTTCATAGCTCCCGTCCAGCGTTTTATTTGCCTTCCTCTGCGTCTTCACTTTTGACCTTTTCTTGGCGAGGTTTCCCAATCCTGAACAAGGAAAAGACTTTTTAAAGTACCAGGCAACGTCTAGGATTTGGCAAGGCCTGCTGTCTTATTCCACACAGATAGCATTTGAGAATTTGCAGGATTATAGGAATAGACAATGTACAATACTCCCCCTTCCTTACTTCCTGAAATTTAGCACTTTTGAACAGAATTTACTAAACTATCAGAGCCTTAGTGGCAAACAGGTGGTGTTAAGGTTGGAAATCAAGTAGACTCTGATCATGGAACAACAATAGGAAGGGAAAATGGGCAAGCTGGAAGTGTGAAGCACTGTTCTATTCCAGGTCAGGTTTTCTGTCAGCTAGCCACAGCTGGAGACAGACGGCATTTGCAGCCTGTGGGACTGGGGGAAAAAATTCCCAGTCGTCGTGCTGCAGGGACACCTAGTGGACAGATTTAGAATCCATGATAGCAATTTTGAAGGAATATGCTAGATTAGGGTTACCGGACATGTCCTCTCTTTTAGAGGACTACCAGGGTGTCCAGATGGGTTTTCAAAACCCAGCGGTTTGTCCAGGATTTGAAAAGCGTTGAGCTTCGGGCCGCGTCCTGGAGGTTCTCCGCAGATACGTGCATGCATGTGATGTCATTGTGTCACATGTGATGTCATCGTGTCAAGGTCCGAAAGAGACAAGGTTTGTGTGGGGATGGAGTTGGGGGTGGCCAAACAGGGTGAGGCCACACGTCCTCTTTTTATGAAGAAAAGGTCTGGTAACCCTATGCTAGATGGGTCCTGTGGACCTTATTTCCCACTTAGAACTGTTTTGGTATTGCGGTATATAAAAATAAAGTTATTATTATTATTATTATCCTGCTCATTGTTTCCGTGTTTGTAGATGTTAAAATAAACTTGCACTTGTATCAGAAGTGCTGGCACCACTCTTCCCTCTAAGCTGAGTGGAAGTCCTCCGCCTTCAGCCCTGCCAGTGGGGGGTGCTGTTTCACTATCGCATTTTCATTAGCGAGGGATAGGCAAGCTCTGTCAGACTCCAGGGAACCTGCCTGTCCAATTGAAAACATATTATAGAAGCACTAGGGTTGCCAGACGTCTGGCTTTCCTCCTTTTGAGGACATGTCCGGGGATCCGGCTTTTCAAAACCTGGCACTTTGTCTGGGATTTGAAAAGCTTTCGACGTCGGAATGGCATCCGTTTATGCGCAGATGCAACGCGGCGATGTTACGTGTACACACGCCACATTATTGCGTCGCATCCATGCATGTGCGGATGCCATCCTGACGCACGAGTAGGTTAAGGGGGGTTGGAGGCGGGACAGAGTGTGATGGGGCGGACCTAGGGGGTGTGGTTCATAGACAACGGCGCGAAAGACAAAAGCGCGTGCCGACAATTGAGCGCAGCGCACGCCGCTCTAAATTACAGTTTTTAGGGGCTCCGACGGGGGGTTTTGATGGGGAACCCCCCCCCAGTTTACTTAATAGACATCGCGCCGGTGTTGTGGGGGGTTTGGGGGGTTGTAACCCTCCACATTTTACTGTAAACTGAACTTTTTCCCTAAAAACAGGGAAAAAGTGAAGTTTTCAGTAAAATGTGGGGGGTTACAACCCCCTACACCCCACACAACGCGGCGCGATGTCTATTAAGTAAAGTGGGGGGGGTTCCCCCCCACGCCCCCCCGTCGGAGCCCTAAAAACAGTAATTTAGAGCGGCGCAGCGGCGCGTGCTGCGCTCAATTGTCTGGGCGCGCCTTTGTCCCGGCGCGCTTTTGACCTGACACCAGGGGGTGTGGCTATGGGTCCTGATTTTCCTTCGGGAAAATCTAATAACCCTAAGAAGCACTACCCTTGAAGCAATAGGGTCTGAGGAACTGAAGGCGCAGAAACAGTGTGACAAGGCAGTGGCTGTAGCCAGAAGGATGATAGGCTGTATAGAGAGAGGCATCACTAGTAGAAGAAAGGAAGTGTTGACGCCCCTGTACAGGTCATTGGTTAGGGCCCACTTGGAGTTTTGTGCTCAATTTTGGAGCCTGTTTCTGGCGAAGGATATAAGAAGACTTGAAGCGGTCCAGCAAAAGGCAACAAAGATAGAAGCATAGAAGATGACGGCAGAAAAGGGCTACAGCCCATCAAGTCTGCCCACTCTGCTTACCCACCCCCTGTCTATGCCCTAATGACCCAATTTCCTTATCTTGACCCTCGTAGGGATCCCACATGGGTATCCCATTTATTCTTAAAGATGGTAGGAGGTTTGAGCCAAAAGACATACAAGGAGAAACTGGAAGACCTAAACATGTAGACTCTAGAGCAGTGGTTCCCAACCCTGTCATGGAGGACCACCAGGCCATCAGGTTTTCAGGAAAGCCCTAATGAATAAGCATGGAGCAGATTTGCATGCCTGCCACCTCCATTATATGCAAATCTGTCTCATGCATACTCATTAGGGTTATCCCCAAAACCCGACAGGCTGGTGGTCCTCCAGGACAGGGTTGGGAACCACTGCTCCAGAGGAGAAGAGGGACAGGGGAGATATGATTAAATACTTAAAAGGTATTAATACAGAACCAAATCTTTTCCGGAGAAAGGAAAATTGTAAAACTAGAGGACATAAATTGAGGTTGAAGGGTGGTAGACTTAGGAGTAATAGTAGGAACTTCCTTGTCACGGAGAGAGTGGTGGATGCCTGGAATGCCCTCCCAAAGGAGACGGTGGAGAAGAAAACGGTGACAAAATTCAAAAGAGCGTGGGACGAACACAGAGGATCTCTGATCAGAAAATGAAGGGTATAACTGGAAGAACCGAGGCCAGTACTGGGCAGACTTGAACGGTTTGTGTCCTGTAGATGGCTATTTGGCTTAGGATGGGCTGGCGAGGGCTTTGGTGGAAACTCCAGTAATTTGGGGTGGTCTAGATAGGCTGGAGTGAGCCTCGACAGCAGCAGCGTGATGTTCAGACTTCACTGTTCCGTCTCAAGAGGAATAACTTGAGAGTTTCTAGGCAATGTCGCTCCACGTCGCTGGGCAGTTCTTCTGCAGACGGAGCTGGGAGCCAGGCTCGGGATAAGGTGAGGATGGGAGTATATCATATCGAGCCACATCTGGGGGTCAATGGGAGCTGGCCCTGGCTCCCGGGCTGTTCTAGGCAGTGCTGTAATAACCCATTGCCTAGAACAGAGAAGCTATAACTATTTCATTTAATGTAATTGTGGGTTAGCACGCTGCCAGCTGGGATGTTTGTCATTTGAGCTGTAATTTTTTTTTTTTTTTTCACTCCTCCTCCTTTATAAAATAGGAGAGTCAGACACGCTGGATGAATGCCAGGGCCAAAGCCAGCTAAAAAAAAATCATTTTTAGGAATGTACTAGGATTCTGTTTGAAGAACACCGAGGCTTTCTTTTATTTTTACAGCCGTTGTTGCATTTTTCTATCGTTTTGGCATATATTCGCTTTCTGTACTTTTTTTCATCTCCTTCTCCTCCTTCTCCTCCCCTCCTCGTAACAGCACCACCCACAGCTAGAAATAAGTCAGTGCATACTTGAAATGTAATTGCAAGCTTTCCTGAGAGTTCTCGAAATAGCTGTGATCAAACATCCCACATACCAGCCCTTGCGCGAGGGTTTACTCATCCCTAAATTGGTGGTAACAAGCTGTAGACCTTTAGCATTATATAAAGCATTTCGGACATTAAGGAAAACCCAAAATGCTTTGAGTTTCCTAAAAATAAAAGTAGTACCATAGAAAAGACAAGGTGAAAACTCGAGCCTTAATAGATCTGAAGGTCGTTGTGGTAGTACCAGCCTCTATTACGTTTCTTATTATATAGACTTAACAAATGGTTGGACGGGAAGGCATAGGGATGTAGAGGAGCGAGGACGCTTCTTTTATCAGTCATATGATTTTTACAAGAAGATTTTAAATAAAAGGACTTCCTAGTCGTTCATTTTATATTCTATCACTTCATTCTGAAGATCTTTAAGACTCCTGAAGCAGGCCGATTTGGCCGAAACATGTACATGTCGAGTCATTGAGGTTTTCTGGATGAATAAAGGACTTTTTAAGAAAGATTGAATTCACCAGTCTTCATTGGACATCTCCATGCCTTGTTTTATGTCATTGAGTTTTGTGGATTTGATTCTCCTGTTCTTTGTTCCCATATAGACTTAACAAACAGTTGGACAGGAGGGCGTAGGGATGTAGAGAAGCAATACTGTACACAGGAGGAGGGGATCATAGGATGTTTGTTATGTTGATCTAAACATACAAGACGGTGAAAACTAAGGGGTAAATTCTCTATAATACGTCTAAACTTAGGCGTGCTTTAGACATCCAGAGTAATTGAATAATTACGGCGTTAAGGGTCTTAATAAGCGGTAATTGGGACTTAGACGTAGCTAGACGTCTACCTGACGCCTAAGTACCGTTTGATTGACACTTGCGTTTTTTGGACGTCTAAAGCACGCCTAAGTTAGACGTATTATAGAGAATTTACCCCTAAATGTCCTCGGACCTTCAGTTGTGAGTTATTCAAAATATTCTTGATAAAATCAATAGAAACACTGTCCACATTTATCAGGAATGGACCCTGTTCACATAAATCATAAATGGACCCAACACGGGCCATGTTTCGACTAAACACACGTTCCTCAGGGATCCTAGGGTGTAAATTTCAAAAGGTGTGTATTAATGTAAGTATTATTGTGAAGATATTATAGATGAATGGTGTCAAGTGGGTTGTGAACTGAAAAAGAAGATGAAGTGGATGACTCAAGTACTGATTTATCTACCTGTAGGTACCCTGTGCAAGAGCCCTATATAATTACCGGGGACATATGCCAAAAGATCTAAGGCTCAGTAAAGGGGATGTCATCATTTTGCACCAACATTTGGATGAAAATTGGTCCCAAGGACAGGCTGATGGAGTTGGTGGCACCTTCCCTGCCGGTTCTGTGCAAATGATTAAGCCGTTCCCCCAGCCGCCTCCTCTCTGCAAAGCACTTTATAACTTTGACTTGAAGGATAAGGACAAAGGAGAAAACAACCACTTCCTGGCATTCCTCAAGGTACGATAAATCCGTCTGTATTACTGGAATTTAGTTCATGAGAAAGAAACGATTATAGCTTTACCCCCCTCCCCCCCCTTTTTAGTGTCGGCCATGGTGGTAACAGCTCCAATGCTCATATGTGCATCAAAGCTGTTACCACCGCAGCCGGTACTGGTTTTGTAAAAGAGGGGGGGGGGGGGGTTAGTGATGACTGGGGGAAAATTCACAATTGGCAGGTTCTATATAAAGTTGCACGCCCAAATTTCTGGCTTGCACGCAAGTTATAGACTAATACCAATTCTGCTCTTGTTAAATTAGTTGCTAATTAGCCTTTAAGTACCAGCAATAGCCCTGAAGTAGTGTTAATTGATGCTAATTGGCACCAATTAGTATTTACATTCATGGGCCCAGATTCTATAAATGAGGCCTAAAGCTAAACGCCTAGGTCAGTGCACCTTGCTGATCTAAGCGCCTAACTTAAATTTTCTTATTTGACCATTAAACAATTAAAAAACATAAAAAAATGAATTACCCAGTAGGCGCCTATTAGCAAGTAAGAATGGTTAGGGGCAGATTCAGGGTGGATTCTAGGTTCCATTAATCACCTAACTTAGGCGCGTTCAATTAGGCCAAGACAACGCTGGCTTAAACGGAGGACGCCTAGGTTTTCAATGCCTACCGGCGCTTAAGACTGCGTAGGCGCTGCTAGGCGTGATTCTATAAACGGTAAGGTGCCATTTATAGAATCAGGGCCATAGTGCACATAGGCACTGTTCTAGAAATGTGCCACCTAAATGCTAAAGCGTGTATGTTCAAAGGGGGGGGCACATGGGCGGGTCTGGGGTGTGTCTTGCAGTTGTGTTCATAAGTTACAATGTTTGTATGCCTGACCGCGTTTTTTACCTGTTATATACTTGGTCTTGTAAGACTGTATGTATTGTAAGCTGTGTATGTGAATTGTGAGCCGCGTTGGTAAAAAAAAAAAAAAAAAAAGAAAGCGGATTATAAATGTTTTAAATAAATAAGAAATGCTACGAATGTGACCTATATCCAGATGCCTCATCCAAGACTTCGCCTACCTGATGTTCCATTTAGGATTATACAACAACAGAAGCATTAAATCTGGGTGGCAATGTAATAATAATATTATTGCCTTTCAGGATGATATTATCAGGGTGATCCGCCGTATCGATGAGAACTGGGTGGAAGGCAAGTTAGGAGACAGAGTAGGGATCTTCCCACTCTTATTTGTGGAGGTAAGTGGAAAGTGTGAACCTCTTTCTTTCTCTCTTTTTTTAGTGCTTGGAATAACTGGCTAATCTAGATTTTCCACTTATCTCACATGATGCAAGGCTCACTGTAGCATCAGTAGCCCAGCTCAGATTAGAATCAAGTTATACAGTCCAGTGATGTGCCCAGAACCAAGTGTTTTGAGGGGCTGTCGGTTAGTGTAGGTGGATGGAGACTGCTGTTAGATTTGCACAGAACACGGCTTGGTTCATTTACAATTTGGCCCTGACGCAGTGGTTATGAACTGAATTCCACGAAACGCTGGCCACGTTGATATTTTTTTGAAACACAAGCGCTGACTGAAGCTAAGTAATCTTCTATTAGCAGATAAGTGCAATTCGCTGAATGGAATTGAAACTACTATAAATGAAAAGAGTTTTTTCAGTAAAGTCTCATGAATATGAATCAGTGCAAATGAATGAATAAGTATATGTAAAAGATGAAAGAAATTAGAAATTGGCATCTGAACAATTGAAAATAAGTCGAGATAGTATTATTACAGAATTTTTAGAAAATTAAAATAAGATATTTAGAACTTTTTAGACTCTTTAATAAATAAAATGGGCTGAAATAAGTTGTTTAGAATAAGGGGATACTGGAGTATGGCCGATGATTGGAGCAAAGGAGCTGAGCAACTACGCTGATAACCTCAGTCAGTGAATACGACTACGCGTAGGCTCCATTACTGAGGCCTCCTCCTGTATGAATATCATTTTGAAGCGACTATACTATGCACTTTTTCATAAAAGTGGGAAGTGTTTGATCTATATTGGTTAGTGTAGGTAGGCATTTGGCAGCCTCGTTTCCTCTGCCTCCCCTCTACCCCACCTAAATTAAATTAAAAATACTTTAGCTCTAAAGCCTTCCAGTTGAAGAAATCAGGGGTTGCTCCCGGTCACTATACTGAAGCACTCAGTGGTAGCATATTGAGCCAATTATTCATAAAATCCATTAGACAAATGCTTTGGTCAAACATGGCTTACCTTGGTGCTCCACGTTCTGGTCAAAATGACCCAACATAAAAATGTATTTCTATACCGCAATACCACTAAGTTCTATGCGGTTTACAAAATAGAATTTAAATAAACTGCACATGTACAGTTGAATGTAATACATTAATTGCCTAAGAATCTTGTAAACAAATACATTTTCAGTTGTCTCCTAAAATGCTGATATGAGCAAGAGGTCGCTATTTAAACTTCATCCAACCAATTAAAACTTTCCCTTAGTGCTGATGGCAGCAACTTACATTTCAACCTTTTAATCTCAAGGTCCCATGAATGTTAATCAAATAGGAGACGCTTAATTTGTCTACTCCTCACTATTTTTGGATATCCAAAAACATACCACTTCAACCTATCAGTGAATGTCACTTACATCATAAGAACAGTAGCCCGTTCTCACGGTGGCCAACCAAGGCCCCTAGTACCTGGACAAAACCCAAGGAGTAGCAAGATTCCGGAATCCTAAAGAGTAACAAGATTCTAGAATCCCAAAGAGTAGCAACATTCCATGCGGAATTCCAAAAAGTAGCAATATTCCATGCGGAATTCCAAAGAGTAGCAACATTCCATGCTACCGATCCAGGGCAAGCAGTGGCTTCCCCCCATGTCTTTCTCAATAACAGACTATGGACTTTTTCTCCAGAGGGGTTAAGTTGAGGGGGTGGGTGATTAGAGTGGGCAGACTTGATGGGCTATGGCCCTTTTCTACCGTCATTTTTCTATGTTTCTACATTGATGTGAAATTCCTTAGTTTTGGGGTGAGAGAAACAGCAGTTCATAGATTCCTTTGTGTTCCAGCTCAACCTTCCTGCTAGGCATCTACTGGACACTGGCAAGAGCATCAGATCCAGCACGCTCAATAGCACAACCTCTCTTGTGAGAAACTCTTCCATTAGAGCAAAGCCTACAGAACTCCCAGCCTTTCGCAAGGTACAAGACATGAGGAGAAAGAGTCCGAGGCAGTTTCTGATCACCAATGCCTTAAATACGATTAACAAGATGGTCCA
Source organism: Geotrypetes seraphini (assembly GCF_902459505.1). Classification (NCBI taxonomy): domain Eukaryota; kingdom Metazoa; phylum Chordata; class Amphibia; order Gymnophiona; family Dermophiidae; genus Geotrypetes; species Geotrypetes seraphini. The sequence goes on along the minus strand of NC_047101.1, from coordinate 6,274,754 downwards.
TGCACCCGAAGATCGTCAATCTCCGGATATTAGTGCCCCAGTATTGATCAGCTCCAGCAATCCTGCTGCGTTGGCACCAGGCACGGACAAAGGAGAGTTGGCATCAACCAGCCCAAGCCAGGTAAATTACATCTAGAAATTGGATTGCGTCAGATGACACATGAATGCAGAACCCTTGAATTATCCGATCCATTTGACGAGTTTTCTTTTAGGTGAGATGCACTGTGTGAAATAATGCCTTAGCTATAATATAACCTACCTGCATCTTGTACCAAACTGGACAAGGGTTTTGAAGGGGGATATTTACCTTTTTATTCCATGCATGAAAGGGTAATTTCCATATTGTACAAACATATGTTTAACCAGATTTTACACAAGTGCTAAGTGAATTAATTTTGAGTGTAGAGGTATGATTACCCAAGTCTGAAAGACATTTCACTTGCAAAGCAGGAAAACCCATTGCTTATGGTACTATAAACATTTCAATACTCTCTTAATTAAAAGATAACTGCCTTCTAATTTGTGGATTTTTATCCTTGGGAATGGCAAGGCAAGATAAGGGTTGGTATTTGCATAACTGAAGACGTCAAGCACTCCTGCATTATTCTGCTGCTTATTATTATTTGCATTAATTGAGGACTTTGAGTTGGCATACAGAGTGAAGAGACCAGCAGGTGCCAAAACTGATGCAATCTTGATGAAAAGTAAAAACCAGCCCATTAAAATGTGTGGCGCGTCATAGGCAAGGTATTACTCGGGAATTAGATGTCTCTCGAACACAAAAAGATAATTAATGTGTGTGTAGCAAAGACGCTTTAACGGGATCTCATCTTTTATCGGCACATAAGATTTGCCAATTAAGTAGATCTGCCCTTTCAAAAAACGATGCCTTACATTAACTGAAATGAGCGAATGCATTAGTTTTGGATCAGCAGACCCTGCAGCAAAGTCACGAACGATGTTTGTGTCACAACGTATAGTATAGGGGCAAAGTACTTCTGCGTATGAAAGAGCGGGACTTGGGAGTGATTAAGTCTGACGATCTTAAAGTAGCAAAACGGGTAGAAAAGGTGGCAGTCAAGGCCAGAAGGATGCTCAGATAGGCGCCTATCAAGAAAGAGCGATTCTGCAACAAGGCGCCTCTGAAGATTTAGGCGGCCTTCAAAAAAAAATAGGCGCTATGCTTGTTTGGCGTGGGCGTGGCTTCGCGTTAGGTGCCTTGTTACAGAATTGTACAGAATTGCTGCTCTTAAGCGTGCTTAGGCGCTCGCCTAACTTTTAGTTGGGCCTAGAGCTGGCCTATTTATTGGGCGCCTCCAAAATAGGTGCCGCTCGGCATGATTCACTAAACAGCGCCCGATTGTACTTGAATGGTGCTGAACGGTGAATATGCTCCTGTCTATCCTGGGCATTCCGGATGTCCTGATAAGAAGAGATGGCGCAAGGAGTCATTCCGGTTTCTTTTCCCGATCATTTTTGCAAACCCTCATTTTAGTCTTTCTCAACGTCTGCATCTGTAATCAATCATTCAACACCAGCCCTCACCAAATTACACAGTGAGATGGGTTGAAAGCCAAGATAAACAATTATTCAGTCGGTAGCTTTTTCCCCTCACACCCAAGGACTTGGAATCCATATGGGTCCAAGGTAAGCGACTTGTCTATTCAAGCTGAAACAGAAATTTGTAAGGGAGGGGTACAGTCTGCCCCTGCACTGCTAGAACAAAAGAGCGCATTGTATATATTGAAAACAGTCGCCTGAATAACTGAAGACAAGGCAGAACTGGAACGACATAAGGTTGTTGCCTTGGCTAATGAATGTTTGCAGACAGTGGCGTGGTAAGGGTGAGCAGCGTCCGGGGTGGAGACACCCCTCCCACTGCGCGTGCACTCCCTTCCCTTTCCCAGTACCTTTTGTACTTCTCCGGCGTGAGCAGCGTGCCCATGACGGTATCAGCTCGCCCTCTGACATCACTTCCTAAGTCCGGGTCCCGGAAGTGACATCGAAGAGCGCGCCGATACCGACGTGGGCAGCAACCTCGTGCCGAGAAAGTAAGAAAAGGTAAGGGGGAAGGCAAGTGGCACGGGGCAAAGAGAGGAGCAGGGGGGCAGCACCCTTAGGAAGACCGTGCTCGGAGTGGACCACCACCCCTGCACACACCCCTAACTACACCACTGTTTGCAGAGCATTTCAGACTGCATGGCAGATAACCATGTGCTGCGTGATTTTATAGACCTCCGATGTTTATATAATACTGTTATACACACACACAAAAGGCCTGATATGCGTTTCCCCCCCCCCCCCCCAATTCTGTATAAGTTTCAGCTATGGGCATAAAGTAATTGGCTAAATTGGTGATTAACAATCACTAATTAGCACTAATTACTGCACCCTTATTCTGTAACCTGCATGCCTAATTCACGTAACAGCTCATAGGAATTCTCTGAACGTCAGAGCTGTTACCGCTTTGGCTGGCGCGGCTCTGTAAATGTACCCCCTCCTTTACAAGGCCGCACTAGCATTTTTAGCGCTGGCCGTGGCGGTAACAGCTCGGACGTTCATAGGAATTCTATGAGCGTCAGAGCTGTTACCACGGTGGCTAGCGCGGCTTTGAAAAGGAAGGGGTTAAAGTTTTCATCAGAAAGTGAAACTTTCTAGCACAGATTACAGCATGGCCGTAGAAAGTCCAAGCTTACTTCACAGTGTCCAATTGGCCGTGTATTTTATTGTAGGAGTTATAAGGAGTAACAGATGCCGATATTTAATTTCAAATCTAGACTTTTTTGATAAGAAAAATTTGTAGGGTAGGAAAAAATCTGGCTTGCAATCTGCATGTTCACTGAGAGGGTTTTGTTCTGATTTTATTTCTAGTTTAATGCACCTACTTTTGCCATTTCTGGAGTCCTGAGTCAATCTTCGACCACCTTCAGCCTTTCAAATTCACAGCAGCACATATCTGCTAATATGTAAGTATGGCAAAGATGCCATAAGTGTACCTGACGAACCTAATCTAAGAGCGCCAGAAGCTTTGTAACAGTGAGGATTTGGGGCCAGAGGGTTGCGTTGGGAGGATGGGGGCTGACATTGTAACCCCGATTCCATGGTGTCCACTCCTCTACTCGGGTCCAGTGGCTGTCACTCTTTTCATCTCACAAGTCAGCAGTAGGGGTAGGGTCAGTCAGCCAGAAGGAAGGAGGGAGGGAGGAAAAGTGACTATTGGAGGGGGGAGACATCCCATGCCACTGTCCTGATCCCTTTCCTGTACTGCTTGACCTAAAGAAAATGGCAAAGAATGTTTGTTTCCAAGGACAGTTTCACTTGATAACAGAATTACGAGATGGTCTTAAATCCCTACCTGGATTCTTAAAATTGGTTCCCTTTCCTGATGCCTCTAAGGAAAATGTGACTACAGATACCTATGTGAAATGGGGTACTTCAGAGATTTCAAGTGACCCTGGGACCTTTCCCAAAAGTACTTGGCAAAAGGTTCCCCCCCGTCGTGTTTTCAGTCATAATTCCTTTCCCTTCGCCTGGAACCTTCTTTGGCTATCAATTTGCCCTCAAAACAGTTTCACAGCAGAAAGGAGGAATGTGATTGTGAACCAATTTCAGAAGACACAGTTTCTCAACTGGGGTTTGTAAGAGGACTTCTTTACTTTTAAGTCCGAGGCGTAATAGATTTTAAGGAAAAGGAGGGTACCAACCTTTAAAATATTTTTTTTTGGTCTGGATCCTAGGTGTGTCGCTCTGCACCCATATATAGCCCAGGGGCCAGAGGAGATGGACCTGCAGAAGGGCGAAGGAATTCGAGTTTTGGGGAAGTTTCAGGAAGGCTGGCTCAGAGGAATGTCCCTGGTAACTGGAAAGACAGGTGTTTTCCCAAGCAATTATGTCAACCCAGTTTTCAGGTGAGAATCTTGACAAATATTAAACAGTGGGATAGAAGTTTAATATTAATAGGGTTACCATAGCTGAAGCTAAAAAATCCAGGACGCATGGCCCCGGCCCAAATCCCGGCCTGATATGCTCCCCAGCCCCGCCCCCATGCAGCCTCGTCTCTTCTTTCCCGCTGGGTCTGGAAGGCCTCTGAGCATACACAGATGCGAGGGACATCCTACATAGTAGATGACGCCATCTAGTCTGCCCTACCTGATTCAATCTAAAAATTTGTTGAGGGGTTTTTCTTCTTCTTCTTAGCTATTTCTGGGCATGAATCCAAAGCTCTGCCCGGTTCTGTTCTTAGGTTCCAGCTACTGAAGTCTCTGTCAAAGCTCACTCCAGCCCATCTACACCATCCCACCCACTGAAGCCCTACTCAGCCCATCCTCCACCAAACGGCCATATACAGACACAGACCGTGCAAGTCTGCCCAGTACTGGCCTTAGTTCTTCAATATTTACTATTATTTTCTGATTCTAGATCATCCGCGCATGCTCAGAGGCCCTCCAGCTGCAGCGGGGCTTTCCAAAACCTGGACAAACTGCAGGTTTTGGAAAGACCGACCAGGTTTTCCCGGACACCTGGTAACCCTAAACATTAGGGCTAAGTATGCAAACTTTCCAGGGGTTTTATGTTGTTCATAATGCTTCATCTTTCTTATTGCCTGTGAGAGCAAACAAAGAATTTATGGCTATTTCTTCACATTATTTTTCCTTAAACAGGAGGTGTCAGACGGTTGCGGAATCAAGGATCCCAACTGTGCCCTCTGCCCGGAATATGAGTACAGCCTCGGTTTCATCTCAGGGGAGCGTCTCGGACAATGGTCCATGTCGACATTTCAGATCCGTCTTTGTCCCGACGGCTGTGATCGCACCCGTGAGAAATACGGCAGTCCACGGTGCCCCTGCCCAGGCTGCGCTGAGGAGGGGCTGCGGTAGCATGAAAAAGAGTAGGTTGGACTCAGGAAACTGGGAAGAGAGGCAGGGCGGAGCTGGGTAAGGGTGAGAAGTCGCTATCGTTGCTCATCGCTGGGAGTTTGGGGATTATTAGCAGCACGTAGGCTGTATTTTTAGGTCAACGGTAAAACAAAGAGATCCCAACTTGCTCGTAACTAGAGACGAAGTGCCCAAAGCCAGCAACCAGAGCATATCATAGTTACTAGGCTTGTAACAGGGCTATCATTGATAACCGTCTTATTTTCTCTGTGAGCAACTTTTAAATTTCACAAATGTTTACGCTTTAGCTTATGCTGTATACTGTATGGTACTTAGTTCGGGTTAAGTGTAACGCCCGGCTTTCCTCCCGACGGAAGATCTCCGTTTCGCTCTTAGCAAAATGCTAAGAGCTTCTTCAGGACAGCATTTGTTACATGTTTAAATCCGCAGCTTTTATCGTAGCGGTGTTATGTTTTGAAAAACGCCGATCGTGGCCAGCAAATGAGCTGATTTTAAAGACCTTTGGCAGCGTCTTACGTCATGTCCGGTGGAGCGTCTTCGTCTCTAGTTATGAGCAAGTTGGGATCTCTTTGTTTTACTGTTGACCTTTTTTAGGATTTTGAATAGTGATACTATTTATTGATTTGGACTGTGTATTTTTAAAATGTCATGCATGCTTGAAGTCATATGTTTGGCAAATGAGTCATTCATATATTTATATTTTGCCTATCGTTTCATTCCTAAGTGAATTACATGAATACATGAGAGGTCCTTCGTCCACCCCCTTTTTCATGCGCTACAGGGACTTTTAATGTAGGAGTTGTATAGACCGATACTGTCCCAAAAGCTGAATAGCTGAAATATTTTACCATAGTTTATTAAAAGGCCCCCTAAGGGCAATGGTATTAATTACACCATTGGCTCGATATTCATAAGAACATAAGAATAGCCTTACTGGGTCAGACCAATGGTCCATCTCGTCGTCACAAAGTTCAGCTGCAAAATTTGTCCCCTATTTTCAGCCTTTCATCTGAAAATTCATCTAGATTTAGGAGCTTAAATGATGCTTAAATGCAGGAGCTCGATTCAGTGCCCTTTTCCCTCCCGTCTAAATCTTCCCCTGTCGCCATCCACTTTTTCGACACCTCTTAAAATTTAGGAGTTCAACATTGGTAGATTTTTAAAGAGCCCAGTCTTGGACCTCGTATTTATTTTATTTGGGATATTCTGCTAATGACCATAATTTACACGCTTGCTACATAAGTCAGTGGTAGGGATGTTGCTGTTCGGTTGAAACGGGGAACCGCTGGAAAGCAAATACGTCTTCATATCAGACTATAGTCTAATGTTGACTAAGCTGACCGAAAAGGATTAATCCAGCACCGTGAAAAGACTAAGGGCTCCTTTTACTAAGGTGCGCTAGCGTTTTTTAGCGCATGCACGAAATTACCGCGCGGTACACTTCTAGAATAACGCCAGCTCAATTTAGCGCGTGCCATTTTGCGCGTTAAGGCCTTAGTGAAAGGAGCCCTAAGTCTAAATGAACGCAGATAAACTCATAAACTAGGCCATACGGCTACGTTCCTCACCAGAGCATGTACAGTTAGTGTATCTAGATGGTTCATATCTACCACAGCTGATTAGTGTATATCAGATGTCTATATCTACTATAGCATGTATAGTTACTTAGGGCCTCTTCTTTTAGAATGCGCTAGCAGTTTCTAGCGCGGGGAGCCACGCTGAATGACCTGCGCTGCTCCCGACGCTCATAGAGTTCCTATGGGCGTCGGAAGCAGCGCGGCTCTCTGTGTTACCAACTGCTAGCGCAGTTTAATAGAAGAGGAGGTTAGTGTTTCTCAGACAATCTCTATTTTACTATAACTCGATCACTGTACCACTCACTTTCCAAAGACGTCTTGTCCACATTTGTCTCAACTATACCGTGCATCTACCCATGTAACCCGTTCTGGGCTCTTTTATTCAATGAATGAATAAAACAAGTAAGTCTCCTGCCTTTCTTCCCAAAGGTGCGTCACTGCAGAGGGGTGGGCAGCCAAGCTCTATGTTCCAAATGGCCGGCTCTCTGAAGCGAACACCGTCGGCGGTTGTTCGACCCCAACCAGTACAGCAGCAAAAGGGTATCTCTCAGGCAAACAGCGCCCCCCCTGGACCTGTTGAAACAGCTGCAAGGCCGAACGCAACCCATGATTCACTGGCTCTGGTTGCCAGGGGATCGGAAATGAGGGTTCACTCTGCCGGAAGCTCGGCAATTATAGACGTCAAAGAGCTTGTGGCCAAAAATGAGCTACCCTTGAAGCCACCAGGGTCAGCTCCGCCATCCATTTTGGTGAAGCCAGATACTTCCAAAAACAGCACCGAAAAGGTAGGTTTTTGGGCTCCTTTACTGGCAGATGGGTGGAGGGATACTGGTCTCTAATTCTAGCATCTTGCACTCTCATTTTCATGCTTTTTAAACATGCAAAATTGCTCACACGGGTTGTCGAATACAGCCAGCTATGCATTTACCTTCATTTTTAAATTAGGCATTAGTCAGCGATAATTGGAGTCATTATGTGCAAATCTGCACTTAATTGGGATTCTGTAACCTTTGTGCATAATTTCTTTAGGGGGCAACTGCTTAAGGGGTGTAGACGGGGGAGGGACAAGGACGGGTCAAAGGCATGCCCAACACGCTATGGTTATAGAATCCTGTTAGTTATGCCTTGAGTTAGCATTAAATGTTCAAACATAAGGCTACACCTAATAAAGGCTGTGTATTTGATCTTGGAACTAACACGCAATCTTGTCTCTCTTCAATATCCGTCACCAAGAATATATCTCTAAGTATTTCATTAATTCTGCTTTCACTTCAGATATTCATGATAATTGTTAATGGACCTCAGAACCACCCACCTCCGACCGTTATTAGTTAAATTCTAAACGGGGAGCTCTTAGGTGTGTATCTCCTCCCTGGTCCCAATAATTATTATATGTTTAATAAAAATTTTTTTAACTTTCTGTGCTTCAATAGTATTGCTTAAGTATGTACTTATCTTATCAAGTAATACAGCGGTAGGACCCGACATGTTTCACTTCCGCTTCGTCAGGGATCCATGCGTAACCGCTAACATCCAACCCGCTTTTGATCTTGCACATTAAATTTAAAGTGGGTTGGATGTTAGCGGTTACGCATGGATTCCTGACGAAGCGGAAGCGAAACGTGTCGGGTCCTACCGCTGTATTACTTGATAAGATAAGTACATACTTAAGTAATACTATTGAAGCATAGAAAGCTAAAAAATTTATTAAACATATTAAAATTGTTGGGACCAGTGAGGAGATACACACCCAAGAGCTCCCCGTTTAGAATTGAACTGATAACGGTTGGAGGTGGGTGGTTCTGAGGTCCATTTACAATTGTCATGAATATCTGAAGTGAAAGTAGAATTAATGGAACATTTAGAGATATATTCTTGGTGACGGATATTGAAGACGTGCGCATCTAATTACTGGTGACACATGCAGAAAACCTAGATGAGTTTCTACGATTTAAACCCATACTTTCCATTATAAAGCAAGCAGACCGGAGCATGGGACGCCTACATCATTCATTTCATGTCGAGGTTTATTCAGTGCTAACTCTGTTCTTCGTTTCTTCATACTTTAGCAAGTGAAGACGGTCAGATTTCAAGCTTGCAGCCCTCCTGTCTCAAAACGGGACAGTACTCTCTCTGTTCCTGGCATCCAAAATGGAAGAACCGACCCGGTAGCTCCAGAAACAACCCTTCCAGACCAAGACGGGAGTCCTGAGCTCCCTGCCGCTTATCACCTGCAAGGATGCTCCAGCTCCGTACAGCAGAAGGAGAATAGGCGACCCCAACTAGTAAAAGCACTGTCGTTCCCCACTAAAAGAAACAGCACTGAAAATTAGATGCTCGAAACCAGAACCCCGACTGCCAGGCTCCAATCACTCCTTTGACAGGGTCAGGAATACAGATTCGTCTGAAGGGACTTAACTAGAATGCTGTTTTTGTAAGCGGGCTGCCTTTGACTTTTCTGAATTTTCAGAGAGAGGCATGGAAGTTTTTTCTGAAATGATTGGGTTAGACAAATTCTCCTACTGTTTCTTGTTGCTTCACCGGTCAAGTGTCCTTTATAATACAATACGTGAGAATCTCCAGCATGTTCGAAACCTGTTGATCCTTTCCATGCCAGCTGAACTTTCAGCATCAAAATTTATCATCGTCTCCATCAAATGTCTTCAACATAAGCCTTGGAGATTATAAATGTGGCCAGATCTTACGAGTCTTTGCAATAGCACAACACACACTTTACACAAGGGACTCAAATCAATGGCTTATTCTTCCAAAGATAGCAAGCCTACTACTATCTTGGTATACCCTCATGCATACATATTCATATAACGTTCTTAAGGATCCTCAGCGGCACCACTTAGGGCTCAATTCAATCTCAATTCAATCTCAGATCTTACGAGTAGCATAAAAATAAAAAGCTGCAGGTTACATAATGTTCTTCCAGAAATTCAGGCATAGTTAACCAGGCAGTGCTAGGGAAAAAGTTTGTCTCTTATGTTCTAAGCACAATCGATTAATAAATAAAAATCTGCAAATAGAAGTAAGGCTGCCATTTGATCTCCCAACCACCATTGTTCCTTTAAAAATTTCAATTGACGTCTTCAGCTGATCTTATCCACTGCCAAGGAAACAAGATGATTTGGGCCTGGTTTGGAATTAATCATATGACTTTTTTTTTTTTTTTGAGGAAGAAAGCCAGACACACGGGTGACCTGGTTTAACCCTTGGGCCCAAATGTTCGTGATCCCACAATGGCCCTAATGGAAAAATAAAATGTGGCGCCATAAGTAAGTTGCATTGATTTGTGCTTGCTGCGTAGTCGTGGCTAGATCACGGGGCTAACAACCAGGGAGGCTCAAGGTTCAAATCCCACTGCCAATGCTTGCAATCTTGGGCAAGTCACTTGACCCTCCATTGGCTCAGGTATAAGCTTATATTCCTGGAAAAAGTATGAGCTAAATCGAAGTTAATTGGGACATAGGGTTCGGTGCTTGGTATCTACCAGCATCCATATTTAGGTTAAAAAGTCAAATAGATAAAGCAGAAATGGCAGCTTTGTCTGCTGCTTTTATAGGTACTGTATATACTCAAATATAAGTCGATCCGGGTAGAAGACGAGGTACCCTTTTTCCCCCAAAAAAGGATTGACTTTAATATAAGATGGGAGGGGGGTAATAGTCATGCACCCTGCCAAGGATCTGTGCCTGCCCCCCCCACTCCCTCCCCTACCAGGTTCTGCACACTGTGCCTGCCCCCCTCCTCCCTGCACTGTAGGCCTCCACCTGGTGGTCCAATGGTAGGACAGGAGAGATCCTCCCATCTTGACAATTTTTTTTTTACCTCCTTCCCACCTCCCCTGCATACCTTTTTGAATCCCTGATGGTCCACCAGTGTACCGGGCACGAGTGAGCTTTCTGCAAAAACTGGCGGCAGCCATTCAGGGAGCGGTTCAGGACCGGGCCAAAAGCTCGCTCTGGCCCGATACACCGCTGGACCACCAGGGATTCAAAAAGGTATGCAGGGGGAGGCGGAAGGGAGGTAAAAAAAATAGTCAGAATCTGTCGGGACAGGAGACGGGAGGGATCCCACACTGCTCCTGCAATCCCGGACAAGTCACTTAGGGCTCCTTTTACGAAGGTGCGCTAGGGTCTTAACACATGCTAAATTGCCACGCGCGCTAGCTGCTACCGCCTCCTTTTGAGCAGGCGGTAGCTAATCCGGTGCGTGAGATAAAAACGCTAAACAGAGCCCTTAATCTTTCTTTGCCCAGGTACGTTAGATTGTGAGCCCGCCAGGACAGAAAGGGAAAATGCTTGAGTAGCTGATTGTAAACCGCTTAGATATCTTTGATAGGAAGTATATAAATACCTAAAATAAAAGAAATAACTTCTGTCCCAGGAGGGAGGGGGGCGGGGAGGGCACTGAGCTGAATATAAGACAAGACCCCCATTTTTGGGCCATTTTTGGGGACCAAAAATCTCATCTTATTTGGACCTATTTATCACAAAATTTAAGACCAGATGCTTAAATAGAGGTCTCCAATACTTAACTTCCCTGAGCAAAAAAACTCTAGTTGCCGAGTGGACACGCAGAATTTAGGATGAGCAAACGGGACGCAGAGGTGGTACATTTTTTTAAGCAAACCAACTTCGGAGATGTGCGATGAGCGTTTGCCATTCCCTTTCTTGATGCAGTTGCAGAGTTGAACAAGTGCAGGCCATCTATGTGTTAAGCTGTCTGCAAATTTAACAGGTCAGAAATGCCCAGCCCTGAATATTCCACCGTCAAAACGACAGCATGCAGACGTCAATCATCGCAGCAAAAATAAATTGGGAGCTTTTGTTATCATCCAAACAATTCTGCTCTACTTTCAAACGCCGCATGAGGACCGAGCATCCAGATAAATTTTGCACAGCTGTAATCAGCTCCGTCACATCCCCCCTCCAACATGAGGTACTATTTTGAACATTGTGGGTCACGTACTTTCAATTGTTTTATACAGAAATTTAAACAAGCTACCGTTTAGGACTAGAAATACTTAAAAGCGGTACTTTTCCCTGATGTTAAATTAATTGTTAATAGGAAACAATATTGTTCTGTAAAGCTATGGAAAATGTATTTAAAAAAAACCTATTTATTTTGCATGTCACAATTTGTAATGCTTTTTTTTTTTTTAAACAATTTTGCGTCTGAATTCTTTTACGAGATAATTTGTTCCTCTCTGCTTGTAGCTGTGGTGAAAAGATGTTTCCTGAAGGTACGAACACGCACGGTTTACCTTCTCTCCCTTCATTATTGGCGCAAACTGTACAGACCACTCAAAATTGTCCTTTTCAGCTTTCCAGCTGCTTATCATTAAACCTTTTGACCATAAAATTAAAGCATTCCTCTGGTGATAAATTGTATTAAATCAAGGAAGGCCATTAGTTTGCACGTGGCCCACAGGTAATATTTGCCTACTGTTCTGTACTGGGGGAGAGTGTGCCGCAGTGGTTAACGCTACGGCTTCAGCACCCTGGGGTTGTGGGTTCAAACCCATGCTGCTCCTTGTGACACTGGACAAGTCACTTAATCCCCCCCATGAGCCCACCGGGACAGTCAGGGAAAACTGCTTGAGTACCTGAATAAATGCATGTAAACTGTTCTGAGCTCCCCTGGGAGAACGGTAGAGAAAATTGAATACATAGTGTGAAAAGCTTCTATCTCCGGTAACCAGAGCTGATACTCTGATGTCACAATGCCTCATTCCACCAATCAGAGCCAACCTCACCAGTGATGTCACAATGGCTTGATTGTCCTATACTTGGCCCACTTTTGCTACATTTTGATTTCTAGAGTGGCGCAGTGGTTAAAGCTACAGCCTCAGCAACCTGAGGTTGGGGGTTCAAGCCCACACTGCTCCTTGTGACCCTGGGCAAGTCACTTAATCCCCCCATCGCCCCAGGTACTTTAGATAGATTGGGAGCCTGGTGGGACGGATAGGGAGAAATGCTTGAGTATCTGGATAAATGCATGTAAACCGTTTCTAAGCTCCCCTGGGAGAATGGTAGAGAAAATTGAATCAATTAAGAAATCTCTCTTTCATTTAGGCCCTCTTTTAAGTTTCAAGTTTATTATGGTCCGATATACTGCTTTAATCAATCCACGTTAGGGTTTTTAAAATCTCCGACGTTCATAGGAATTCCTTGAGCAATGGGGCTTTTACTGCAGCAGCTGGTGATTTTTTTTTTTTTTTTTTTAAACCCTAAAGTGATTTGATAAAATGGGACCTTGGTTTTAAAGCAGTAAAGTGCATGTAGTTTTAAAAGGTAGATTGTCCTATGCTAAACGTAATTTATAAAGAAAAGACCCATCATATTTAAGTATTAAATGTAAAAATCTTTACTTAACATTCCATACTTAATACACACTTAACCCCTCTTTTTACAAAACATAAGAACAAACTTACTGGGTCAGACCAACAGTCCATCAAGCCCAGTAGCCCGTTCTCACGGTGGCCAATCCAGGTCACTAGTACCTGGCAAAAACCCAAAGAGCAGCAACATTCTACGCTACCACAGAATTCTATGAGTGTCGGAGCTGTTACTGCCACGGTTAGCGCTACAAACCATGCTTTGGTTTTACAAAAGGTGGGGTAAAAGGCTTCCCCACAACATGCATGAAAGTGTTTTGTGTATTTTCCTGGTTTATGTGTGCTAAACTGTGTGTCATTGAATTTTGAGGCATTTGTCTATGAGGGGGCATGGCATGGGCAGAGAATTCCACTTTTTCTGGAACAGTCTGCAGGGTCCAAAAGGAGTGAAGATGTTGGGAGCAGACACAGTGATAAAAGGAGGAGTCTTTATTAATTAATTAAATTTTAAAAGTGTGCCTGACAGCCAAAACAAAGAAAACCAATATAAGTATTTACAGTATGTTTTGCCCCTGAAGCAGCCCTAGCTGGGCGAAACAAGTCTGTGTCAGGCATTCTTTTTAATTAAATTAATAAAAAGTCTCCTGTTTCTTTTATCACTGTCTATGGGCACCGCCAGGTTAGCCAGCAAGCGTCCTGATTCTGTAAGGGGCATTTAGATCGGTGGTGCCCAGCTGATATTCACATAGAAGTTCATGTTTTCTTTTAATTGGCTTAAATGACATAATTGAAAACGTCATTAAAAGCCAATTTTTTTTTAAAAAAACAATTAATTAAAGTTCCATGTGGAAATTGGTAAGGCACCTACCCGCGCTGACCTGAAAGGTAGGCGTGGCACGCCTTAGGCGTCAGCAAATTTGGCCAGGAAAATCCTGGCCTAATATTCTAGAACCTTACATTGACGCCTACTGGCGCCTGAGTCAGGTGCGATTCTATAAACAATGCATAGTCGTCGATTGACAATGGTGTTGAATGGTGCCTAGGAGTTAGGCCCAGTTTATAGAATGAGGCCTTAAGTGGCTAACATATAGTTAAAAAGTGCTGTTGCACTAACTCTCGGTAAGTAATGTAATGTAATGTAATTTATTTCTTATATACCGCTACATCCGTTAGGTTCTAAGCGGTTTACAGAAAATATACATTAAGATTAGAAATAAGAAAGGTACTTGAAAAATTCCCTTACTGTCCCGAAGGCTCACAATCTAACTAAAGTACCTGGAGGGTAATAGAGAAGTGAAAAGTAGAGTTAGAGGAAAAATAAAAATAAAATAAACATTTTAACAAGACAGCATTGATCTAAATACTTTGGAAGGTAGAAGAGAGGAGAGAAAGGAATAGAAGCAGAAGGGGGAGCCGTTGAACAGTAGAATTCTGGAGAAATTTAAATGATAGAAATAGAACAAAACAAAGACAAAAGGCAAAACAATAGATAAGATTAAAGATAAATCATAAGCTGGAAAGAAAAAGAAAATAAAACTTTGTCTTCAATCCACGGTTTCAGCGTCAGTGATGAAGTGGAGCGAGTAAGTTTAGGAGGAGCGATTGACGTTTCCAGAAAGGGCTTCTTCAGGGAAGAGACTTGGCAGACAGTCCCAGGATGCCTATGTCTCCTCCCCTGCAAATGACACCATCTTTAAAAAAAAGGAGGACATACCCCTAAAAGATGCCTTGCTAAACCTGAGTTTAGCATATGGTAAAGTCCTGAATTAAAATGCATTAAGCCCAGATTCTAGCACACTTAGTTTGTCGTCTGGTTTTTTTTTTTGTTTGTTTGCGTTCTTCTTGCCTTGGTCTCTCACTTTTCAAAGAGCTTGAAACTCGTTTGCTTAGAGCTTGTTGAACTAGGCAAACAACTGAGCTTTTCTATTGTCCAGAATTGTCAGCTCATTACCAGCAGCTTGACAGATAGAAATGGTTCCACTACACAGACATGAAGCACTTCCAGGTCACAATTGAACCAGAAAAGCAAGTGTACTTGACGTATATTACAAAAGTTCAGCTATCACCAGAGGGATGATTCAGGGGGTTTCTGCACTTGTGTATTTTACATGGCGGAGTTGTATAAATGTCAATTTAAAATCCTTTGTTTAACATTTAAGGCATTGCATCTTGGGATTTCTTCATATTTAGCATCCATCACTATTCCCTATACACCTTGCGTACACTGTGTTCCTTGGATTCCTGTCTGCTAGCTCTTCCTTCCCCCCCCAAAATGGTGCTTATTTTGCCTTTCCCCCAGTACTTTGGAATAGTCTCCCCCCCCCCCGTACCTCCATTCAGAATTGGCTTTTCCCAAATTCAAAATCCTGTTGAGCACATACTGTTTTTTTTTTGAAGCAGCATTCAACACCTTATTGCCTGAAAGGAGACTGAACTCGGAACTACAGTGTACCACATTTCCTTCTTTGTTTGATTGTCAATTTATACTGAACGATTGGTCTTTTCTTGCATATTGCAATTGGCGTTCTTTTCTGTTCGATGTTGTACTGTTTTTACTGTAACCCGCTATCAAATAAACAAACAGACGAGAGAATCATGCCAGAAACATTACACTAGCGGGGACTGTGCTTAAAAAAATGTTAAGTAGCTTTGAAAGCTGGAAAATGTAAATAGAGTAATTTTTATTCAGTGGAAAAAAATTGTACTATTCCATGTTGTGAGCTTTTTAGTGTCTTGGATGTTTTTATAGCATGAAACATATTAAACTGATTTTGATTCATGTCAAAAGCAAGTAGTGTCGGGATTTAATGGTCCTTTTGGTAGTCTCCCAGTGAAACTATGGGGGTAATATTTAAACTCCAGTTGGCGTTTCTTTTCAATACCAGCTGTGGTATTTATAGTTATATCGGATATTCACAATGCGTAAGCTCCTCTGAAACGATGACTATCAGATACAACAAAGACCACATCAGAGACAAGACAACAGCAACACCCACAAAGGACACATCGCAATTAAATAAAACTCTAAAGCAAATCAACAACATTAAAAAAAAATTTAAAAAAACTTACAAGAGTCAGAAGAGATAAAAAGCATTAAAGTATAGACAAATAAACAAGAAGAAACCACTAAAACTTGAACATGTTGGGTCTTAAGCACAGCAGCAGAATGAAAACAAGAAACATTAATCTTTTTATACTATAATTAACATCCATTTTATAACATTAAAGCAACAGAGACAGCCACTGGTCCAGCCATACCTGAAATCGTGTTTTTACTGTAGTAAAAAAAAAAAAAAAAAAAAATGGAAATTCCCAATCTGTATCTGTATATATTCAAGCTGTAGCATCTTTAAGTGGTGGTCCAGTGGTAACCTTGTATGTATTGGCTGGAGTCCGTCTTTTCAACTCTCGGGCCATCTGACAGACAGCAAAAGGCCAGCAGCAGTGTACGGCGACCCAGTCCTCACCTATAGAACCCTAGAGAGAGAGCAAAGTTATTTTCAAACCCAAGATCTGCTTTCTGGTTTAATATACAAGCCCTACTATGTGTTGGAGGAAGGGGAAAAGGGCATTGCAGTACGTTTCACTATTCTTACATTCTACTTGGTGTGTAATGTCTTTGATAGAGGATCAATAAATCTCAGCTTGTCTTTGTATACCGACGTCCCACTGTTTTGCTTCAGGTCAGGAAGTTTACAGGCATTTATCGGCAATTCATGTAACATACGTGGTATTTATTCTTTAATAGCATATCAGGTTGATTAATATATTCCTATTGTGCAACAGTTCCAGATTGAAGCCTAGATTTTTAAGTAGGGCATGTGAATGGGACATGCTATTTTGTTTCATTGCCTCAGGGTGCAATGAGAAGGATAGACACTTCCATAATCTGGGGGCAAGAACATAAAATGCCCTATTTCTGGTAGATTCCAATTTTGCCTGGGGATGGTCAGGTAAAACTCAACTGTGGTCATTAAAGAACTAAGGTGTAGTGTCTGAATTCAGGAAGGCATGGGCTAGGCACATGGGATCTCTTAGAGAGATAGATAATGGTTACTGTGGATGGGCAGACTGGATGAGCCATTTGGCCTTTATCTATAACCATAAAGCTCTTTGACCTCACAATGCAGGTATAAAGAGCCTTAGCCAATAGGGAGAGGACAAGATACAGTGGATGCTATGGATTGGCCATTTGGCCTTTATCTGCAGTCATGTTTCTATGTAAGGGACTGCAAAAGAAGAATATGCTTCATGAAGTGTCTTTGAAAATCTGATAAGACCTTTGAACTGTACACGATGGTGTCTTGGAAGCCAATGCAATTGCCAGAGGAGCAGAGTGACGTGGTCACATCTTTGCAAAGCGAACGAACATCATGTTTTAGAGAGATTGGAGACAGTTTAGTTCAAATTGAGTAACACCTGAAGAAATCACTTTACCGTAATTAGTTTAGAACATATGAAAGCATGATAGTGTATGTAACGAGTTGAGGCACCGCCATATCCGACTGGGATCTCTGTTTGTAAAGGGAAATGACGCCTGTGTTCAAGATGGCCGAGAATCCAGAAATAGCCCCAGATAACAGAAAAGGGCATTTGTAAACTTCCCTGAAAACCTACTTTTTCACTGCTCTTCTTGGAGAGATCTGGTCTGTCAGACTACACTATGGAATCTGAACGTCAAATATTTTTCAGTTGTTTCTAATTGGGTTTTTTTTTTTTAATCTTAGACTTTGATTTAAATTTTATACTTGAATTTTTAATGGTTTGGTTCTTTCCTAAAGTTATTTAGAGTTTCTTTCATTTTTATTGCTACAACTATATAGCACTTTGACATGACTTTGGCAAATTTGTTTGATTTCTATTTATTAATTAAACATAGAAACATGGAGGGACATTTTCAACAGGACATCTAAGTCTGAGTTTGGACGTTTTAGGAAAGACATCCAGAAATCCAGTAGAAAAATATACTGAAGTTTTTTTGGGGGTTAACATCTTTGGATAATGGGGGTGGGGGGGTTGTTGGTGACCACTGGGGGTGTAAGGGGGGGTGGGTCATGCTTTAATCCCTCCAGTGGTCAACTGGTCAGTTTTGGCACCTTTTTAGTATTTAGACGCTTTTAAAACAGGTCTAGCTCCAAATGTCCAAAAAAAAAAAAAAAAGCCCTGGACTTATTTTTATTTTTTATTCTTTATTCATTCAACAAGTGTAACAAAATACACACTGTAATATCACTTACTAATCCAGCAAGAACTAATTTGTGACAAATACCCTCCCTCCCTCCTTTATAAATATCAATAATACTTTAGCTCAAGATATCATTGAAATAAACCCACCCACCCTCCCACCCTATACTTTAATAATCAAAAGGGGAAAAATAAATTATTAGTTATAATCAATCCATACAATATTTTGTTAATGGCTCCCAAACATGATTAAACTTTTTAAAACTCCCTTGCTGAATGGCTAATACTCTTTCCATTTTGAAAATATGGCACATTATTCCTTCCGAGCATCCAAGGCCTAAGCCTGCCCAAAACACCCCCCCTTAAGATTTAGACACACCGGAGACAAAACGACCAGACAGACCTTTAGAAAGTCTGTTATGAGAATGGCCACTTGGACGGTTTGACTCTAGTAAGGCATATGCTCTCGTATCTTTTCTGAAAATGAGCCCATAGACTAACATGGCAATCCATACTCAAATGAGAACGACTTGAGTAAATTAACTGGGCTCCAAATCTGGAGCAATAATACATCGCTAGTTCAAAACATTTCAGACGGACAATCACACGCTCTAGTCGCTTTTCCGTCTGTTAAAGGCTGTAAATTTTAAAGATGATATCAACGCCTTCTATCTTATCACGTGGCATCTTGGGACAAAGATTTGAATCGTCTAATTATGTCTTCCAACACTTAATTCAGGCAACTTTTAAAAACAGATTTGTTTACTAGATCCTATGGGTAACTGAAGCATTCCATTTCTCTTTTGTAAACTTCATCGATCTTAACAGTATTGCAGTATAGAAGTTAGTTTTTATGAAACAGATGACTACATCATCCGTTTCATTGTCTATTGAACTGAATTATTAACTAAGGTGCAGAACAGCAATGATTGAGCTGAATGCTTTCTGTGCTCCATATTGGTAAAGCAACACCATTTTTCCCTAAAGAAAGAAAAAAAAAAATCAGACCTACCTGTATGTTATGTCTTTCTCTGATGCCAGCCCTCAGCGCCAACGTGGACCCTGGCAACAATGGCAAACAAAAACATTCTCCATGATGCTTTGCAAGGTGGCATTCTAGACACGCAAGACAGCACGCACCGCCAACGCCTGTTGAGAGCCATACATCAGAAGAGCTAAACACAAATTGCTTTATGCAAAAATTGACTGGATTTAAATATCTTATTTCTGAATCTGAAAATTTGCTCCACTTGATGCACAGTAAAAGGGGAAAGGCGACTGGTGTATGCAAGTGAGACTCAAACTCTTTCCATTGAAACATATATAAGTCATCTAGACCAGAGGTTCCCAACCCTGTCCTGGAGGACCACCAGGCCAATCGGGTTTTCAGGCTAGCCCTAGTGAATATGCATGAGACAGATTTACATAGAATAGAAGTGAGAGGCATGCAAATCTGCTCCATGCATATTCATTAGGGCTAGCCTGAAAACCTGATTGACCTGGTGGTCCTCCAGGATAGGGTTGGGAACCACTGATCTAGACTAAAGACTCTCCCCAACTGGAGAAAAAGGCTTACCTTTCAGGCTATATGGTTCTAGCAGTTTTGTGCCTACTGGCCAGAGTGGTTTCAAGGACAGGCACTGAGCCAGGGAGCATCAGATCTCTTGAGTCAATTTATGAACCAGTGAGCATGGAAACCTGCTTGCTCCAAAATTTTACTTTGTAGGATGATGGGGCAGACTCGCCATAAACTGCAATCATGTGTTCATGGATCTCCTTTGGCTTTTTTTCCTTCTTTTTGTGAGAAAGTGCTCCAAATCAAACAGTTTCTTACTTGATTCACCTGACATCCTGTTTCTTGGAATGTTAGACTTGTATTGAGCTGCAACTGAGACATGTTTCAACCTGCTTGCTACTTCTTTCATACTCAGGTAGATCAATTATTGCTCCCCCCATCTTTGTAGTAGTATAACCCAAAATACATTATCACAAGTTAATCTGGAACAAATACATTAATTTTATCAAATGCAAAAAGGTTTCAGACACTTACAAACAATTTTATCATTGCAAGCTGTGAAGAGGCCAGTGCTCCACTCTCCTCCTGTTTGGGCAACCGCAGGTGTGCCAGAAGGGGTGACCCCCACACCAACGGGTTGAATTACAACTGGCAGCATTGACTTTTTGTTCCAGCTAAAAAACAAAACAAAAAACACAACCACCTACAATAAACAGAACTTCATTTTTGGAAGATCCTTGATGCTCATAAAATTAAACTATTCCAGAGCCTTAACGCTCTGATCTAGAATTTCATAGCACATCCACACCCAATCCAAGGCCTCCAGATGTTGGGTTGACCCGTTCATGTCTGGATTTTGAAAGCTTCCACATCGGGACGGCGTTGGAAAGCACACAGTGACATCATACGCATGCACACACGTGTATGATGGCATTGCGTCACAGCTGGGCATGGGCAGATGCCCTCCTGATGTGGCTCTGAGCATGAGAACAGGTTGAGGGGATGGAAGGGGGCTTGACTTGGGAATGGGGCGGGGCTGGTGAAATTGGACGGGCCTGGGGGGGGGGGCAGATTTGACAATAGTAAAATCTGGCCCCCCCTACGCTAAATCACATGGCATTCATGTTAAGAAATAATTGTAATGTGAAGTGGGGCAACTCTCGGTACATCAGCTTTACGATCTCAGCTTAAGACAGTTTAGAGCCATTTCTTGGATGAGAAAGCATTACATACGTTAATTCATATTATCCAAATTAGATTATGGTAATTTAGTATATGCAGGTATTAGTAGCAGGACAACTAAAGCAGTTGTTAGGCCACGCACATATTCATGAGCATGTGACACCTTTGTATCTGAAATTCCATTGGTTGCCAATGGAATTTAGGATCAAATTTAAGATCTTGATGTTGGCGCTATTTGAGTTGCAACCATTGTATCTTTCTAACTTGGTATTGTTCTATGCACCGAGGCGTTTATTACGATCTTTAAATGATAATAGTGTAGCTGTTCCCCATATTTCAAAGGCCCATCTTGCCTCAACTGGAGATTGTGCGGTTTTTTTTTATTTAGTTCCACAATTGTGAAAGAGTCTGCCTATGGAATTGAGAAAGAAAGAATCGTATATAAATTTTAAAAGCACGTTTCTTTCGACTGGCTTTTTTTTTTTTTTTTAATTAGGAATGAGTTTGGGACTGCAGTTTGTATCTTGTTAATTTTTAAATAATTTTTAGTTTGTATTAATTAAATTTATTATTGATAATTTGTCATAGAAGATTATGTATCTAGAAAAAAAAACCCCAACCAACCTTTTTTCTCTTTCTCTCCTTTTCTATTTTGAATGGAGTTATTTTCACATTGTTTTGAATTATATATATTGTAAACCGCTTGGATCCTTTTTGGCTCTATTATCGGTATATAAAGTTTTTAATAAACATAAACAAATCCTTTGCTCCATTCCTCCACCATCATTAAGTCTACCCACCGTGCTTTCATGCTACATGTTCTTCATCCCAATGCAACGTGAAAACTTTGTATTGAGTCGTTCAAAACTAAAGCACTTACCTTATAGCTTCACTGAGGCAACACCAACGGCCTACTTTTTACTACAGCATTGAAGTCTAAACTCCACCGCATCCATGCCATCATAAGTTACGCTGCTCATGTGGTAACCATGTGTATTAATTAATACACAGTTATTAAAAAGGCCCTAAGATTCTTTCAATGAAAAACACAAAACCCTAAATTCTCATACAAAAAAAAGTTCCCTAGTGCCTTCCATGGCACCAAATTCTAAAGTAACCTGTTATGCATTGCTCCAAGATTTTTTTAAAAAAGAAAAGGGGGTGGAGAGGTAACAATCAAATGAACCCAAATGTCCCCCCCCCAAGCAGCTTACACAAAAATTAATTCCTTCAAATCTAAGCCTGTGCCAAATGCTGTAAAATACGTCCAAGCGACTCACCTTTCATCGCGGCCTACATCAGAAAATAAGAGGTCATCGTCTTCTGGATTGGATGGAAAACTCAAGCCATTAGATGTGTTGGGTAAAGACGTCTCCTTTACCCTAGTAAAGCAGTAACTGCTGTATCTACTCATCGAGTCTGCAAAAAACTAAAACACCAACCCTCCCTGACTGCCCCTGGATCTGTTCAGTGTGAATCCGAGCTGCCAACTCAGCAACGTCATCACAGAAGATGGAATCCTGATGGCACAATGGGCTGTGGAAAGACGACGTTGGACAGACGTGGAGCTGACTGCTACTCTGGTTGGTGCTGTACGGAGTAAGGAAGTGAGTTGTGGCTGGAGAAGAGCGGAGGGTTTTCTGAGATGGCAAAGTATCTGAATGAAGCCGGTTCCTTCATTTCAAGGAGATCTTTTTCACATCTTATGGCTATCGCTAGCATGGCAATACGCCTCTGAATCCCCAAATTATATCACAGTGGGGTTTGTTTTTATTTTTTTTAATTTTTAAGATTTTTCAAATTTATACAAGCATATAATCTTGTCACAGAAAATAGGATTACAATAAAGAACAAGTTATAATAAAGAAAATAATCCTCAAGACTTCAAATACAATTATTGTCTCTCTAATTAAACCTCCATAAAAAGGAAACAAACCTAGAAAGGCAAGATGTAAGCAAAATCGACCGGAATAAAGGAAATATATTATAAAGAAAAGCTAGATTACAACTGACAGATATAAGTGCCAATTATTAATTAATTTCCACTACATCAACCTTTAAGGGTGTAGAGATTGCTATCGGAACTGGAGGTTTCCTTGATTCCAGAAAACTTTTCAGGTGCTCAGGGTTAAAGAATACATACGTTTTCTCCTCCAATTTAATGACAACACTTACAAGGAAATTACAAAAAAAATGTCCTTTAAAGGTCCACTACCTGAGATTTAAAGGCTAAAAAGGCCTTTCTTCTCGGTTGAGTAGACCTACAAAGGTCAGGAAATATTTTAACTGAATAGCCCTTAAAATTTACATCTTTGGCCCTGAAATACATTCGTAAGATCCAGTCTCTATCATACTCGGGTTTGTTTTATTTTAGGGAACACTACCAGCACTAGAGCAATGGGAAAGAGAAATGGATTTATAAATGAAATGTATATTCTACCAATCTTGATATTCTTTATGAATTACAAATGACAATGCTGACAGTTCCATTTTTTTAAGATGTCCCCAAGGCCAAGGCGAGAGGGTGGCGTAGTGGTTAAAGCTACAGCCTCAACACCCTGAGGTTGTGGGTTCAAACCCAGCGCTGCTCCTTGTGACCCTGAGTCCAACAAGACAGGCATGGAAAAATGCTCGAGTACCTGAATAAATTCATATAAACAGTTCAGTGCTCCCGTGGGAGAACGGTATAGAAAATTGAATACATAAATACAGTAAAAATTGTAAACACCTATTAAATCACATGGGCTACCTTTTCCTGAAGACAATAATGAAAGAACCAAGCTAAGTTACATAAGCAGGGAGCAGAGTTGACGAGGCCTAGATCACCAAGGGTGTAAATACCCCCTTAGAAAAATGTACCCCCTCTTTTACAAAGCCCGATACTGCGGGCTGCTGTGATAACTGCCCCAAAGCCCCTAGGGATTTAAAGGGCTTCAGGACTTTTTGCTGTGTGGCTTTGTAAACGAGGGGTTAAGACTTCTAATGACCCAATATGGCTGTGTTTTGGTGAGGTGCCTGCATCAGGGATCCAAGACTGTAAACAGGAATAAGAAACAAATATACCTAGTACACAAAAACTTGCAGTTATGATTCGGATTTGGCTGCTAATCAGCATTTTAAAAAAATATATACTAAAGACATCTAAAATGTATGTTTAATTGTGTAGTAGCATCGCTTTCTTTTTATGGAGATTAATGATGCATTGGTATACTGTTCTCTGCTTTGAGCTTGTTGGACAAGCAGGCTAAAAAAAGTTTTGTCAGATAAATATATTAGAAACATAGAAACATAGAAATAGACGGCAGATAAGGGCCCACGGCCCATCTAGTCTGCCCACCTTAATGTCCCTCCCCTACCTTTGCCCTGTGAATAGATCCCATGTGCCGATCCCATTTGGCCTTAAAATCAGGCACGCTGCTGGCCTCAATCACCTGTAGTGGAAGACTATTCCAGCGATCAACCACTCTTTCAGTGAAAAAGAATTTCCTGGTGTCACCTCGTAGTTTCCCGCCCCTGATTTTCAACGGATGCCCTCTTGTTGTCGTGGGACCCTTGAAAAAGAAGATATCTTCCTCCGCCTCGATGCGGCCCGTAAGATACTTGAACGTCTCGATCATGTCATATTAGATAAATTGGTTGATTAGTTTGCATGGATCTGTAGTTGCAACACATCCCTCCGTGGCTGCTGCCGCCTACTGGTACTGGAAATTATCCCAGTTGAAGAATGAGTTCAAAATACGGCTATCAAATTAATACACAACCGCAAAAAATTTGACCACGTTACACCGCTCTGGATTGAGTCACATTGGCTTCCTGTTGCCCATCGTATTACTTTTAAAATCTTACTTTTAGTTTTTAAAACATTGAGTACAAATGAACCCCAATTTATTAATAGATTACTTATTCCACATAGTACGTCACGCTCTTTAAGATCCACCAATCAAAAACTCTTAACAGTTCCATCACTAAAAGTCATTGGAACTCGTCGCCCTGACATTTTTTCTGTAATAGCCCCACAATTATGGAACAGTTTTGCCCCAGTATCTTAGAGTAGAAAATGATCTGAAACAGTTTAAAAGCAGTTTAAAGAGTTTCCTTTTTAAAGATGCGTTTAATTTATAAGCTTAATTAAGGATTATTAACAAATTTTTCCTTTTTTATCTTTTTATTTCTCCGTTATCTCCCCTACCTGTTGTTTTTACCATTTATGTTTTCTTTTATATATACGATTGTAGTTCTACCCTTTCTTTCCCCGTGTATCTGTTACTTTGTATGACTTTATTTATTATTTTCTATGATAATGTGTCAAACTTATGTATCCTTTTATAATTAATCTGATGTATCTATTTTTTATCTGTAAATCGCTTAGCAAATTAAATTAAGCAATTCAATAAGTCAAAAATAAACTTGAACTTGAAAACCTGCGATTTTAGACAGGTATTCCAAACGATGCCATTATCTCAGTTGGACTACTGCAATGGTATATATCTAGGCGTACGCTCTACCTGTGTGAAGGCATTACAAACTGTTCAGAACTCAGCAGCTCGGATGTTGAGGGGGGGGGTGTCTCGTTACAAGCAAACATCTCCCGTCTTAAAGATATTACACTGGTTACCAATTCACTTTCGAATTCAATTTAAAATCTATCTTGAAAATTGTTCCGAGGAGTGGCGCTCGCTCGCTGTGGGGGACACTATAACACGTTAATGGAATGGATAGTGTGCAAGACATGGTGCAGTATTTTGTGGATCTTTTCTACATGTTAACAACTGCTTTTCATATGGTTCTGGGTAACTCTAGTTAGATACAAGCATATGTGTTAGTTAAGGCCACGCCCAGTAGAAACATACGGAAAAGTGGGCGCATGAAAATCTGAATATGGATGTAGCCAAGGCCAGAAAAACACACTACAGATTAATATTAAGGAAAAGCATAATAATATTCTCTTTATGTATTTTGCTGCTAAGCCAGACCATTGAGGAAATCGAGTATAGATATACATAATACATACATAGAGGTATCAATGACTCCATCTTGTTTTCTGTCTTTTTGTGTGCTCTTCTTGGGGTAAAACATACTGCAGTTTCCCGCCTTGAGCCTCATGGCCTAATTGATAACAGACGTGTTTGAGCTGGTTAGTCTGGAGCATATTCGATTTCACATTCCAATGTTGGGTATAGAAGAAAAATCTTTCTTGAATAGGCTTTGAATGCAGTATTGATCAAGAATGAACGATGAGGGTTGCATGTTTGTATGGGTGAAGGGATCCCTATGAATGATGTGCGAGAGAATGGTTTGTATTTAATTTCAAATGTTTTACATATATATGATTCAAGAAACTTTAAGGAGAAATTCTGAGAAGACCACATCTGGAATTTTGACCTCTTTGACCTTAAATAACTCTTTCTACTCTGTGAAACTTTGACACAGAGCTCCTGATTGGTAAGGCCCTACTTTAGTACAGGAAGAGGCAGTCGTGATTTCCTTTACTCGCCGGCGCTCCAGCTGCCCTCTCCAGCCCGGTAATTCGCGGTTGGAAAATACCGTGAATGACCGGGACCGCAAACCGCGAATTTGCAGGGGAGCACTATATAAGAATTCATGTAATGTAAACAGGACACTTGAGGGATGCATAAATATTTATTGAGAAAGTGACATATGGATAAAATTTTGAGAACCCCCCCCAACAAAATAAATATACTTCTTTAAATATGTCATGCAATGTGGCTCTTGAAAAGTATTTGAAAATTGTACATACAACTGCGTTCTCACAACTTTTAATGTCTTGAGGATGTCTAGTGTAGACCTGCTTACTCATGCAATGGCTAGTTCAGTCCTTCGAAAAATAGTGTCATTTATCCATCAGTCTAGTTTATAAGATCCTTATAGCACTTTCTACAAAATAGGGATAACTTTCTACAAAATAAGGGTAAGACATCTAATTTCAGCTGTTGGGTTAAAGGAAAGTATTTCTGTGTACCAAGTCATGGCAGAAAACAGGTTCTACCAAATGCTGACCAAACACAACAGTTCCTCTCCTCAACCAACTTAGTGAACAAGGTAGACGATGGTGTCTCCGATCTCCGCTTTCATCCCATTATCCAGGATGTGAACTCTCTTTTCGTGGAGATCTACGTGAAAAGCAGCTTGCTCCGAGATAGGCGCCTTTCCCAATTCTTCTCTGCCTAGGATAGGCACACGTCGGGGTCCATGAAGAGGGTCCTCAAATCGCATTAGCTTCACTTTTGAGGGGTCTACAAGAAAAGAACAGCCAAACAAGTGGTTGAATGAAATTACAAGTATCAGATTTTACGGAACAATTTCCCTCGTTGTCAACAATAACAAAAAGAAACCACACAGGGGAAAAAAAACGTATTTGCGGTTTTTCAACATTCGCGGGGGTTCCTGGAACAGAACCCCCGCAAATATTGTGGGAGTACTGTATATCTATCAACCTTGTAATCTCCCTGGGAGTGCCCAAGCCTAGAACTGAAAGGTATCGGCAGGATAGAAGACACCAATGTAATGTAACGTGTACTGCGTTATGCCAAAAGATCCCTAGTGAAAAACATAGTGGAGCAAGTACAGATGAAAACTAATTGACTTCAGAAAGCTTGGAACAAATACATAGGGACTGTAAGGGACTGAACTGGAGAGTAGATGTTATGGATGGGCAGACTGGATAGGCCATATGGGCTTTATCTGACTTTATTTTTCTACTACCACTACCAGAATACAGTGGCAAAACTGATATACGGTAAACATAAATATGATCATGTCACACCTTTACTGAGATCCTTTCACTGGCTTCCTGTTTACTGGAGGATCCAATTTAAATGTGCAACTGTAATTTTCAAAATCCTATATGGTATTTTTTTCTCCTTTGGTTCCTGTCTCATTTAATTCACAAGAAATCTCTAATTCTAGGAGCCCTCAGAAATATAAACTGTTAACGGAAGAAAAACTATGGCCAATTTCCGTCGATCATTTTCTTTTTTATTCGTAAAAGTCTGGAATGACCTTCCTTCTATAATTAGAGTTCTCTCTCATCTACCCACTTTTCATAAAGTACTGAAGACATATTTATTTCAGAAATGTACTACTGATCCTTCTTTTTCAAATAATCAATCGTAAAAGATAAAATTCTGGCCTAAAAGATATAGTTTCTGTTCTAATCTCCTGTATAATTTTATTAATATTTTATTAACCGAGTCGAGCCCTCCTGTTGGGATGAATCGGTATAAAAAAAAATTAAAAAAAATCAAAGATTAGATACTATTAATTATTTCTATAGCGCTACCAGATGAGTGCCAAAGAGTAAGAAAACATTTCCTGCTCCAAAGAGCTTACAATCTAAGCAGGCAAGACAAACAGGATGCAATGGATATAGTTAAGGGGAATAATTAATCAGCGAGCTGGGTTGGAGGGCAGAGGAGTAGGGCTAAGGACTGAAAGCTATATTTTTCTCCATTTTTATATCCCCCCCACACACATAGGACACACACATGCAGTCCATTCTCGTTATTCACATGTTTCTGATGTGCGATTTTGCATATCCACGGTTGCATCAATTGCTACCAATATTCCCCATTTGCACCGCTGTGTTCGCAAACCAGCACTTTAAAAAAAAACCAAACAAACCAACCCAAAACTAGCCAGCTTTCTTTGCTTTCACTTTGCGGTCAGGCGTTTGCTTCCAGACACAGATCCCATGTTTCCGCAGATTAAATTACAGGGCTGTCCCACACAGGAACCTAACCCTATTTTCCGTTCACTTTCCACGGTTTTGAGGCACAACTTGTACTGCTGGAACCTAACCTCTATTTTCCCCGTAGACTGAGGGGTCCTTCTACTAAGGCACGCTAGACTTTTAGCTAACGCATCCATTACAGCGTGCACTAGACGGCTAGCGTGCCTTAGTAAAAGGACCCTTCAGGGTTTCGTTATATATTTGCGAACGTTTTTAGGAACCATAGCAACGCAACTAGCAAGAACAGACTGTGCGCTGTGCACTGTGTGTGTGTGATCTGACCTACTGACCCTTACCTTTAATTCCTCTGTCGATCTTCATTATACGTCGAATGATAGCATCCCTGCCGTCTCCTTGCCTCACCTCGATTTTGGCAGAAAAGTGCCCGTTTGCCGGCTGAGGATTCACAAAAAACACAGGCACACCAGGCTAGTGGACAGACAAGAGTAAAAAAAAAACAAAGATCCAGGATTACGTTCTTGGTCAACACCAGACAGATGAAGAACATTTAAAGCAATAAAAGGAAAAGTTGGGCAAAATGATTAAAAAAAAAAGCATTTCAAAATAGAATCTGTGTTTTGATTATGGGTTTAGTTCAAAAACACAATTACAAATAGAAGGTCTTCATTGGACTAAATGTAATTTTGGTGAGGGGGTGAATATGACTGAAATCTATAAAATCCTAAGTGGTGTACAAGAAGAACAGTGAATAAATTTTCACCCTTTAAAAAAAAAGAGAGGGATAGTCAAGGAAATACTTTTTTTAAAAGAGAGGAAATATTTTTGTTCCACTCAAAGAATAGTTAAGCTCTGGAACTCATTGTCAAAAGAAGTGGTTAGCATAGCTGGGTTTAAGAAAGGTTTGGACAGGTTCCTGGAGGAAAAGTCCACAGTCTGCTATTGAGACAGACATGGGGGAAGCCACTGCTTTTTCTGGATTGATAACATGGAATGTTCCTACTATTTGGGTTTCTGCCAGAGATATTTGTGACCTGAATTGGCCACTTTTAGAAACAGGATACTGGGTTTGATGGACCATTGGTCCGACCCAGTATGGATATTCTTATGTTACGGAGAAGTGAAGTCATCTCCCTCCTCTCCCAGTATGAATCTCTCATGGTGTTATAAAAATTGGTATATATCCTGGACCATCCCAGTGCATTAGTATTAAAAGGGCCTCTGGTTCAATCCCCGCATCAGGCCTTCTGTTACCCAGGTCACCTGGAGATGTCACAGAGGCAGTGCTCTGTGACTCCAACTGCTGCCTCCTTCTCACCCCCACCATGCCCTGGGATGGAACATCCAGCACTCACTGGTGAGGCTTATGATTGCAAAATATAGCTAGTTGTGAATGATTCTGACTGGGGAGGAAACTGCCAGGTCATTGTCAGCATAGCTATTGCTAACATTCTTAGTTGGCATTACTAATGTCAGCGAAGGCCTATGGGAAATTATATCAATCTGACTCTGGACGCAGAATTCTGTGCTTCTGCACAGAATTCACATACATTAATCATTCAGCCAGACTGAATTGTTTATCAAGAAGATAGGCTGCTTGAATGGGACAAAGAAGCCAGAGACTAATCCCATCTACCATGCCTGCAAGTATCACACCCTCCTTGTCAATTAAATTAACCATTGTTTCAAACAGTTTACAAATTCTAAACAGAAAGATACTGGGACATACAATAGTTTCTATATTCAGAATAAGATTCCAAGCTATAAAAGCCTCCTCTCTGCAACACACAACAATCTATATCTATCTCTTGGCTCTTTGGTCTTGGCTCTCTTGTTCTTTCTTTCTTTCTCTCTCTCTCTAGCCGATCTCTGGAACCCGAAACTTAGACTATCACCCCATCTCCCTTTCTCTCTCTCTGGCTCTCCCTAGAACTTAAGACTCTCTGAACTATGTAAGGCAGGGAAACTGCTTTGCTCTCTCATTAATTGTAATGCTTAATTGTAATGCTTATAATATATTCTTTATGCAATCACCTCTGGCTGTGCCTCTTTGATTCTACTTCCTGGTGAGTCATCTGTGAGGGAACTGAACCTGGGACCTGGCGTTTGTAAGGGCGCCTCTCAAGTGACCCCCACCAACCATATATTGTGGGGGCCACTAACAAACCTTACAGTCATCACCCACACTAAGACCATTCTTTCAAAACCAAATGTCTGCGGCAGGCACCAAAAGGGGAGACACAACCTACTGTTAACGCAGCAAGCTGACAAAGTGATTTTGGACAAGTCAATTAACCCTCCACTGGCTCCGATACATGCTTAGATCGGAAGCTCTCCGGGAACCTGGAAATACCTAGCATGCCCAAAAGAAAGCTCACCTTGAAAAGCAAGTCCCAAAATTTCAAAGTCATCCTTCCAGCAAACGTGCCGGTCAATACTCACCTCCATACTGAATGCTGAAAATGGCTTCCCGGGACAGCATTCTTCTTTTATTTTATCATCCGCTTCAGAGGCAAACTTGACGTCAATGCGATCCAGCTGAGAGGAAGCAATAATGCATTCTGTTTGGCATTTTCAAAATAAAACTTTTTTTTCATAGAAAAAAACAAAAAACAACCAGATGCAAATCCCTGAAGTTTTTCCCCAGGTGGTTTCTTTTAAAGTGAAAATCTTTGCATTTGAGAACCAATACAGAAGTTATAGTAAAAAAAAAAAAAAGTATCCCTCAAAACACAGCCAAAGTGTTTTCTAGAATTTGGAGCTTTGCTTGTGCCAGATACACAGATTCTCTTCCT
Organism: Geotrypetes seraphini; assembly: GCF_902459505.1. NCBI lineage: Eukaryota > Metazoa > Chordata > Amphibia > Gymnophiona > Dermophiidae > Geotrypetes > Geotrypetes seraphini. Next base: position 6,243,548 of record NC_047101.1, on the reverse strand, counting down.
GGACTCATTAGCAAACAGGAGCTGCATTCCAAAAAACTACCACCAAAAGCTATTGCATGAGAAGATCCTATGACAGCATCCCGCAAACTTTGTCGAGCCGCACACGTGCCAAGGCCCTCCAGACGGGTCCTGAGCTGCCAGTGGCAGGTGCCAGCAGGGAAGACGTGAGGAGAGAAGGGGGAGGCACCTCCTGTAGGCAGTCAGTCAGCCCTGATGTCTCTCCTTCTCCCCAGCGTCTCGCAGCACTCCTAAAATTTCAGGAGTCACACAGTTTGCGATACACTAAGAACTTGCAGGAGTGACTCTCTGTTTCTGCTCCCTCCTGACAAAGACTGCCTGAAACATTTTGGCCAGTTTCTGCAGCCCTACAAAGAAACGTGAAGGGGAAGGGATCTGAAAAAGTGTAGGGAGATAAGAGCCTGAAGAAATCATCTAAAAACAGAAGAGGAAAAGAAAAGGAACATTGAAGAGAGAGAATGAAATAAAACTTTAGTCAACTTGGAAAGCCTCCACCGAGTTCTTTCTGGCTTCAGCTCTGTCCTCTGTATTCCTGATGGCTGGTAGCATGCAGCAGGAATTCTAACCTCCAATGAGTTGGTCAGGTAAACGAGATTTGCCATTAGGACAGCCTGCTCATCAAACTCCAACTCCAGGTCAAGCACACGGGGACCTTTCTTCTCCAGACTCTCCTAATATGTGAAGAAGAAAAAAAAATTCCTTTTAGACTGAAGGGAATCAAGTAACTGAAGTCTACAGAGAAGCAAGATGACATCCGACCCCACAAGTAGCAGAGTCCTGGCAACTCGGTGAACTGATTTGGGGTTTGTTTAAAAAAAAAAAAAAAAGCACTACAAAAAAACCATAGGAGTCTCTACTAAACTGAGACCACAGGCAAAATCCTTTATCCAAAATCCTTGGGATCGGGCTTATTTCGGTTTTCGGAATGAAAATGTTAAGTCAGCCACTTTCCATTCAATTCAAATGCGCCTGTATTTCTTTTAAAATTCTACATGGTATCTTTAATCCTCTTATTCCTTTATTTTGGAACGTTTACCGATTCTCCTTTGCAAGAGGTATCCAACAATTTAAACTCTCCCTTCCTTCTAAAAAAGGGATTAAAGGAGTCAAGATCTTCAGTCAATCTTTGGTCTTTAAACTCTCTCAACTCTGGAATGATCTCCGCTTTTTTAAGGAGTTCCAGTTCATTTCAATTTTTCCGTAAATCTTTAAAAACTTCTCTACTGTATTTACCTAACATTTTGAAAATTAATTCTTCTGAAATTTTGCCATTATCTTCTGTTTATCATTTGTAAATCGTTCCTTGTTTATTTAATTGCTGTAAACCAGTGGTCTCAAACTCAAACCCTTTGCAGGGCCACATTTTGGATTTGTCGGTACTTGCAGGGCCGCAGAAAAAATAGTTAATGTCTTGTTAAAGAAATGACAATTTTGCATGAGGTAAAACTCTTCATAGTTTATAAATCTTTCCTTTTGGCCAAGTCTTAGTAATAATATTGTCATTTGTAGCTAAAGAGACATATGATCAAGAAGCTGTTTTATTTTACTTTTGTGATTATGATAAACATACTGAGGGCCTCAAAATAGTACCTGGCGGGCCGTGAGTTTGAGACCACTGAGTTAAGGGGAAGGGTTAATCTGCTGGCTGGGTTGGAGGGCAGAGGGGAGAACAGGACAATCAAGCCATTGTGACATCACTGATGAGGTTGGCTCTTATTGGTGGAATGAGGCATTATGACATCACAATCTCAACTCTGCTTCCCAAAGACAAACAGGATGTCATGGTTACAGTTAAGCCAGTGGTCTCCAACTCCAACCCTTTGCAGGGCCACATTTTGGATTTGGAGGTACTTGGAGGGCCTCAGAAAAAATAGTTAATGTCTTGTTAAAGAAATGACAATTTTGCACGAGGTAAAACTCTTCATAGTTTATAAATATTTCCTTTTGGCCAACTCTTAATAATAATATTGTCATTTATAGCTAAAGAGACATATGATCAAGAAACTGTTTTATTTTACTTTTGTGATTATGATAAACATACCGAGGGCCTCAAAATAGTACCTGGCGGGACGCATGTGGCCCCCGGGCCGCGAGTTTGAGACCACTGCTGTAAATCAAGTCGTGCCTTCTCAGAATGATGACTCGGTATACAAAGTTAAGCTTTAGTTTAGTTTTCCAGCCCTCCAACCGTTTCTGCTGCTCACTGCCACCCTGAAATCTGCAGCTCTCCACTTTCCATCCCTCCAACACGAATTGCGCAGAGATCGGGAGGAATGCATGCACCTGTGCTTGGTTTCGGCATGTGTCACGTCGGGGGAAATTTACTATTTCTGGTTTGTATCAAATTTCGGCTTTCAGAGCTTTTCGGAATCTTGGATAAAAGGATCTTGGACCGGTCCTGTGTGTTAATTGCCTATCGCCCAACAACTGCAAACTATGGCAATTCTTAATGAATGTGATACACATTGGAACCTGTTTTGTTTCTGATGACAAAGCAGAAGTGTGTTTGGTTTTTACCAACGCAATAACCACCATAACGGAAAGTCTACTAGTCACAAGTACTGGTTTGATCTTACCCTGCCTGCCCTCCCACAAATTCCAAAACTCACCTTGATCATGGCAACAAATGGCATAACTCTCTTCATGTACTTCCTCAGCTCCGGCAGGGCTCCAAGCTCAGTGGCAATCACCTTGTTATCTGGCAAGTGGCCTCCACTGGCCTTCACGGCCAGGCAGAGCAGATGAAGAGAAAGCGTACAGAACATTCATTGGAAACGATTTAACATACAGCTGCTTTGATTTATTTCTTATATATATATCCAGGCCTTATATATTTTTCTGTCCCTAGAGGGCTCACAATGTGAGTTTGTACCTGAGGCAATGTGGTGGGTTTGGGGAGGGGTAAGTGACTTGACCAGGAACACAAGGAGAGGTAGTGGGATTTGAACTGGGCTCCCCAGGTTCTCAGCTTGCTGCACTCCAGTCAATTGTGCAGCCTAGGAGGACCAGGAAAGCTGGCAGTACGCCTGGCCGAAAGAGACCCAATATTGGTAGGAAACGGAAGGTAATATTGCTCTTGATTACACAACATAAAATGAGCCACGATGGAGTCCAGCAAAGGTCCATCCAACCAGCCTGAAGGTTCCAAAAGGTGGATCCATTTCTCATAAACTCATTTCCAGGGATAAGGAACAGCTCCCTCGGGCTTACCAAGTTAATAGCTTTCGTGGACTTTTCCTCCAGGCAGGGCCGGCTTAGCTTATGGACCAGAAGAGGCTCTGGCTCAGGGTGCCGGTGCTAAAGGGTGCCAAATGCTCAGGGCCGCGACATCGCCAGCCCATAAGTTAAACTACCCTGCGGCTTCCCTCCTCCTCGGACGCTGCTGCCCTGTCCCAGCAGGGTGGAGCTTCGTAGGCCAGCCGCTGTGAGGGGGAGAGGACCAGTGTCGGCATCAGAGGAGAGAAGTGCGCTTAGAGGAAAACTCCAATAAGTCAGCAGCAAAGCCGTGCACAAAACGAAGTACAAAGTAGTTGATCCCAAGGTTGATGTGCACCGTCCCACTCCCCACTTTTTCAGAGATTACTCTAGACCAGAGGGTCAGCAACCAGCGGCTCTTCAGACCCCGACATTTTAATCTCCCCCCACCTCCCCGGGCCTACCGATGTACCTGGTGGTCCAGCAGGAGTCTCTGTAGCAGGAGCAAGGCCCTCTCACTCCTCCCTGGAGGGTCCTGCAGGTCCCCAGAGAGTCCCAGGTCCTCATCAGGGGACAAAACATCGTCCAGGAACACAATGTCCTCCCACGAAACACGCAGCCACTTAGGCAGGGGAGGCAGAGGTGCTTACGCCGACAAAGACAACCACCCGGATGAGGCCGAAGAACCCGAAGAGAAGACAGGACCACCAGCCGCGGGCGTGCGATATGCCTTGTACATGGCGAGAACAAAACCCACAGGCAGGACAGAATCACGCTCCTCAGTGGGAGAAAGAGGCCTGCAAGACCTGCTCCTGCCTCTCCAATCTAGGCAGGAGCTACTGAGAAGTCCTGAAGGTCGGAGTTGCTGCTCGTGCCGGGAACGTCAAAGAAGTTTGGGGGAAGGGAAGGGGAAGAGTGTGGCAGGAGGGGGGAGGGAAGGGGGACACCACCGTCCCGGGGCACCTCTCACCCTCGCTATGCCATCAAGTGTGGGTGCTTTGACCCATTTGTCTAACTTGCGTCAGGCTGGATTACTTTTTTCAAATTCCAGGATTCCCTGCAAGCTAAAATGAGGCTGAACCTCTCTTCCAGCAGCAGCCAGAGTCTCTTTCCTCAGTCTGTTTTGGATTTGGGGAAGACATAGGGTTTCCCAGAAGGAAAATGCAACCTCTATCTTATTTTAGCATGTCACTCCCTCCTTGCATTTTAACAGATTTTACCTCTTTCAGATGCTACAAAAAAAAAACAAAAAACACAGTTTTACCTGGTAGTGTTTACGCAAAAGCGAGAGGGTGGTGTGCTGCCACGGTGGGTAGTTCTTAGCCACATAGATGGTGCAGTGCGAAGGCTTCGGTAATGGCTGCTTTTCACCTTTCTACAGATTCAGACAGAACAAAAATTACAACAACTCACTGATATAAGGGGATATGTAAACCCGGTGTCTTATTGTCATTTTCGAAAGCAATTGAAGACACCCTTGTTTATTAATTAATCAAATCTTATTAAGTTGTACCATTTCTTTTAATATTTGTAACCTGTATTCAACTTGCCAGCTATGCAGTATAGAAATAATTTATGTTATGATATTATGTAATGCAGGAGGGTGGATTTATCAACGTAGACAGGCTATTTTACCACAAGTCATGCCACTGAATAAAATGGGACTAAAACAGCATCAGCTTTGGTAAAATATCCCTTAACAGAAGGCCGCATCGATAACTCCTCCCCTTAAATACATCTGTGGACAGGAAGCAAGTCTCTTTCAATTAAACAGGAAGCTCAGGCATGAGACGTGGAAGGGAGCAGACTCGGGAGTAACCAGAGAAAATAATTCTTCTTGACAGAATTTATCACCGTTCCCATCCCTGCCGATAACAGCAGGAAACTATCCCATGTCTATCTCAGCCTCAGTCCTTCTCCACCAGCATTCTTCAGTGCAAGGCTTGAGGGTCAGTGGCTGAGCCCATTCATGCTCTGATTCTTATGTGAGCCAAGTATAGGATAATGAAGCCATTGTGACATCACTGATGGAGTTTGGCTCTTAGGCATTGGTGGAATGAGGCATTATGACATCACAATATCTGCTCTGGATACCAGAAGCTGTCATTCTTTAGTGTCTCTCTCAACCTCAGTCTTTCTTCAATGCATACTCTGATTCTTCCCTCTCTTCTTAAAGAATGACATGGGGATGGTTTCCCACAATTATCCACGGGGACAGGAATGGTGATGAATTCTGTCACCGTGTCATTCTCTACTCAGGGATTCCTTTTTAAGACACGGAGACCCAATGTTATTAGCCAAGAGCTAGCTGTGGCCCTTTTCTGTTTCAACAAGTACAGTGCATTTAGGCATTTTCCGAAAGCCTAGATCAGGCTCTTCACTGCTCCACGTACGCATGTAATGCAACGCCGCACAGCCGTGACAGAAGACTAACAAAACCACACGGTCCAAGGAATTCTGCGATAACGCCCTAACTTGTCACAACTGCGCCACTAGGCTCCCAAAATAAAAAAATCGCTAAAAGGGCACCAGCGCTGAACAGACACTTAGATGGATGTTAGATTTGCTTCCCTCGTCAGCTTTGAAATAAGTGTATGAAAACCGAAAGACTGTCTGGTCTTTCATATAGATGTCGTATTCACTTACCTTTCCTTTACCCGGAGCCAGATAGCTCTTGAAACGGAGCCGGAGATCATGAGCCGTCTCCATCAGATATTGGGATGAGCGTATGAGAACTTCATCAACAGGACCAGCCACTGGCCAGGATGCTTTCATGATGGAACCTGGCTTTTATTTTCAGAAGGAAGAGGGCGAGATACGATATTAACACACAGCACCTGCCTTAGCTTCACTGCAAATAGATCTAGAATGCATGCTAAAAGCACTGAAATGGCACTCGGCATGGAGCAGATTTGCATGCCTGTCACTTCCATTATATGCAAATCTCTCTCATGCATATTCACTAGGGCTAGCCTGAAATCCCAATTGGCCTGGTGGTCCTTCAGGACAGGGACTGCTCTAAATGTTAGTGGGGGGTATGAGAGGTATTTGTGGCATCAACGGAAGGTACAGTATGTGGAGATTACTCCTAAATATTGCTAAGGAAGGTTATGTAATAAAGACAGGTAAAAGTCGTTTGTGTTCTATTTTTATAGCAGGAGGTCCTTGAGAAAGCAATTTTTGGCAAAACAAGTTGGATACTAAATACCCCTGGCCGGATAGAGCAAGGCATTCAAGCTTTTTAAGCTAAGTTATTTATAAATATTTAAATAAGTTTATGTATAAGTAGTAGTATATTGAGTATATAAAGTGAAAACAGTGAAGTGAAGTAATGACCGATGACGGACGATCTGACACGTAAAAGCTTTGGGACAATGAGAGTTTTTGAGTCTTAATTGGTGTTGCTGAGGTCTGTGAAGATAAGTGAAGTAAATGAAAGAAGTTTATTTAAAATTTCCCAGCTGTGACTGAAGAGAATGTCTCTGTTTCTATAACCATAAAGCTCTATGACCTCACAATGCAAGTATAAAGAGCCTTAGCCTAGAAGGAAAGGAGAAAATAGTGGATGGGCAGACTGGATGGGCCATTTGGCCTTTATCTGCCATCATGTTACAGTGTTTCTATAACCATAAAGTTCTATGATATCACAATGCAGCTATAAAGAGACTTAGGCTATAGGAAGAGGAGATGCAAATGTTAAGAGCCTTAGCCAATAGGGAGAGGAGGAGATAGTGGATGCTGCGGATGGGCAGACGGGATGGGCCATTTGGGTCTTTATCTGCCATCATGTTTCTATGTTTCTATTGTGTCTGAATTCAAAAGGGCTTAGGATAGGCAAGTGGGATCTCTCGGAGAGAGAAAGAGATAATGGTTACTGTGGATGGGCAGACTGGATGGGCCATTTAGCCTTTATCTGCCATCATGTTTCTATGTTTATGCGGTGCTTCATGGCTGGCTACCACATTTAACCAAATATTCAATGCCATAGTCTGGACATGGCCTGGCACTGGAATTCCGAGCAGAATAACTGACCCCCTAATTTTGAGTCAGAAGCGTGACCAATGAGAGATTAGGGAGCACCAAAACAAATATCCAGAATATGCAGGTTTGACAAAACAAAGCTTATTGAAACACTGCATATAAATCAAACGCTATAGGAAGCACTAATGGTCATTTTATTGCAAAACTGTTCCATGCCTGAATGCACCAGGAGGTCGATTTTACTTACTGTTACCAATTCATTCCCTTTCCCAGCCCTCCTGCAGTCATCTTTTCTCCTCAGTGACTCCATACCTTTCCCAGGAGACCCCAGATGTGCTCACACAAATGAGGGCAGACTGGAGCCAGGAGAAGCGTCTGAGCTTCGATAAAGCGGAAGACCAACTCCCTGTGCATCCCCTCAATGGCCAGCTCACGATACTTGTCTTTTGCAGCCTGAAACACAGGAAGGACAAAAATAAAATTGCTTTCAATGCGACAGCTGTCAATGATAAGCATTTCGAAGAAAACCTAATTTTCTTTCAATAGGTACCTTCAAAAAAATTTGAACACCAAAACTATTAAGGTTTACTAGAGGAAAAAGAAAAAATGGCTGCAACATAGATTTTTCTTTCAAGAGATTGAAATATAAGTGCAATTTTCTCTGCTACTCTAACATCACTTCACCATAAAGGATCCGAGGCGGCACTCAACACTGCCGTTCTAATAGTGAAGAGTGAACATAAAATGCTCTCTCCCAATATTCCTTGTTCAATCCACCATCCTCTCTAGACTGGATTATTGCAACTCCATCTATAGACTTCAGCTAATCCAGAACGCCACGGCCAAGCTTATTTTCGCAAAAGGCAAGTTCGACTATGTCTCCCCACTCCTGTCCAAACTTCACTGGCTCCCAGTTCACTCCAGAGTCCTCTTTAAATGTGCCTGTTTAGCCTTCAAGATCCTACATGGCATCCTCCCTCCCGTTATCCCATTCTTCTGGAACTCCTCTAACCCTAATTCCACTAGATCCTCCCCAAAACTGAAACTATCATTCCCCTCTGCAAAAGGTATATCCAGCGTAGGAAAACTAGGAACATCCCTCCCCTTTAGAACCACAGAACTCTGGAACAACCTCGCATCCCCGCTCAGAATTTCAAGCTCCCTCCAATCCTTCTGCAAACACCTGAAAACTTGGCTCTTTTCAAAAATCTAACACCTCCCGCTCTTTGGTACCCTGTCCCTCTTTATCTTCCTAGCTCCTTTCCTATAACCCTTCATTGTAGCTCCTTTTCAACCTAACCCTGTAAACCGTGCCGAGCTCTACGCTTGTGGAGATGGCGCGGTATACAAACCTAAGGTTTAGTTCAGTTTAGAACATATTAGCCTTACTGGGCCAAAACAATGGTCCATCAAGCCCAGTAGCCCATTCTCACAGTGGCCAATCCAGGTCCCCATGCTACCGATCCAGGGCAAGCAGTGGCTTCCCCCATGTCTTTCTCAATAACAGACTATGGACTTTTCCTCCAGGAATTTGTCCAAACCTTTTCTTAAAACCAGCTACACTATCCGCTCTTACCACAACCTCTGGCGATGTGTTCCAGAGGAGAAGAGGAAAAGAAATAAACCAGACCCACTGTTATCCATACTTCTGATTGCATTCTCTTGTTTCTAGTTTTTGGAATACTTAAATGGAAGGAAAACAATCCTTACCAAAATCTATAAAATTCAAACGTCACTTTATGTCCACGAAATATAACATCTTTCTCTCTCAGATCAGAAGAAAGAAGACCATCAACATCAGGACTTTGGGTAGTTTATTACCTTTGATGGGTGTAAATATTCTCTTTTGGATGTACGTTTTCAAATTTAATAAAGGGAGTTAATTAGTAAACAAAACCCAAATGTCCAGTTAAACAGTGACCTGTAGGTCAAGAGTCAGGGTGAATTAAAAGCTCATCTGAATTACAGCAGGTTATCGAATGAAGGATGAATATGGCCTGGTCTGTGAGCTTAGCCGAGAAATGGATCCTGTGAGCTATTATAGTAGACTCTCCATTAACTGGCACCCACGGGGATTGATAGATGCAGTTTCTGGTTGCTTGAGAGTGACTATTAAAAATAGGCCTAAAAAAAATATTATACCCCTTACTAAGCCATACCATAAACTGTTCCAGACAAACTAGCGGACATGTAGTAGGCAAAGCGTGGGCGTAGTCAGGTGTGGCGTGCCGAGTTTACACTTATATTTCTGCCAGAAACTGATTTTATTTTTATTTAAAAGTATTACAGTATTTCTTTGCTGGTTGCTTGAGAGTTCTGGTTTCTTTGAGCTCCGGTTAACAGAGAGTCTACTGTACTTGTATTCAAGTTTTTTTTTGTTTTTTTTTTTTCAAGTTTTTATTAGGATTTTATATACCGCCTATCAAGGTTATCTAAGCGGTTTTACAAGCATTTTCCCTATCTGTCCCGGTGGGCTCACAATCTATCTAACGTACCTGGGGCTATGGAGGATTAAGTGACTTGCCCAGGGTCACAAGGAGCAGCGCGGGGTTTGAACCCACAACCCCAGGGTGCTGAGGCTGTAGATCCAACCCCTGCGCCACACACTCCTCCTCCTATTAAAGCAGGGAAGAAAGATCAAACCTACCTGAAACTCAAAAAATCCCGTTTTCAAAGCTTCCTTAAACATCATCTTCTCATAATTCTGATCCGTCTTTATTATTCCTGCATTTATTTCACTAGGAAACAATAAGGACAGTTAGTGCTGGATCTTATAAGCGTCTTCACTTGCAGCTTATTCATCTTTCTCTCTTTTCTTTTTTTTTTACTGTTGACAGTTTTTGTCCTACTCTTTTGGGCTCCCAGCTCAATCACAGTGCACATGAGCCTTCATTCACACTTCCTCAAGAGGTTTCCCCCCCCCCCCCCTCCCCAATCTACTTTGTTCAGTCAATGCAGTAAATGATCCTTGTAATTGGCGGCCATATATCTGACCACCGGATGATGCTAATGTGCTATGGTCGGGACATGCCTTCCTGCACCAGGGGAGGGAGGGCTGCGAATGCCGTCACTGCAGTATCCCGGTGGACCCAGAAGTGGAGCGTACAAACTGAAAGAGCGTCCCATCAAGCTGGCCTTTTTTTCCTTTTATTTTATTTTTTAAAATAATCCCTCTCTCCACCCCCATCTCATTAAGCCTTGCAGCAAAAGTCCTTGGGAGTTTTAATGCACAAAGCCCTGCAAATGGCTGAGCGTACAGCTTCTTACATGAGCATAAAGAAAGCGTTTTGCCCACCTCTTACAGTAAGCCAATCGGATGAAGCACGTAGAACTTGCACGTTAAAATCAGAATAAGCCTACCAGCCAAATGCACACAAAATTCTGAGCCAAAAGCAGCTAGAGAGGTGCCAGATGTTCAAGCAAAGCGAAAACCGTGCACGTCATGGAATGTCACTCTGCAGATAAATACCAGCCTGGCACAAACGTCTTGTGCACAAAATGTCTGCAGTGCTGGAATTTATGGGTAGATATTACTTTGTTCTGCTTGGACCCTGTGTACAGAACCGTCGCCTCCTGTTCTCTCTTAAAATCAGGGCATCAGTTATGCTCGTGGCGAGAAAGAATCAAGTGGTATTAAATCCTCTGCATTAGAACAAACTAAAAACCTTCAACACCTTCTCAGACCTAGTGTTCTGTGCTCCCAAAGTCTTCTGCGTACTTCTCTGCATTCCAGGCGGCGTTACCTAATACTCGAAATGCTTCTCTGCATTAGGCAGCCATAAAACTGGTACAGACCTCCCACTGAGTGCGCACTTCACCAGTGCCAGCTTTCTGCATCGGCCCCTTGGTCAGTTCATAGTAGAGAATGACACGGTGACAAAATTCGTCACTGTTCCCGAGCCCGCGGATAACCATAAGAAATAATCCCATGTCATTTTCTAGTGTCCATTTCAACCTCAGTCCTTCTACACCAGCATTCTTCAAAGCAAAGCTTGCGGGTCAGTGGTTGTGGCCATTCATACTCTGATTCTTATGTGAGCCAAGGATAATGAAGCCATTGTGACATCACTGATGTGATTGGCTCTTAGGCACTGGTGGAATGAGGCATTATGACATCACAATATCTGCTCTGGATACCAGAAATTCATTCTCAACCTCGGTCCTTCAACACCAGCATTCTTCAACGCAAAGCTTGCGAGTCAGTGGTTGTGGCCATTCATACTCTGATTCTTCCCTCTCTCCTTAAAGAATGACATGAAGATTGTTTCCTGCAGTTATCCGCGGGGGCGGGGACAGTGATGAATTTTGACACCATGTCATTCTCTAGTTCATAGATCACAGAAAGCTCTGAAAGCAGATGCACGTCTAGCCAGTTGATACCTCCCATTCTCAAGGGCTATGAAGTTTGCTTCTAGAGCAGGAGTTCTGGCAAATCAAATCTCATACACTGCATTGCAGATATCCCGAGAAAAGTTCGAGAACTACCCTAGTACCCCCCCCCCCTCCCCCTCAGCCAGCCTAGGCGACAGGAATTAAACTCTGGTCCTCCTTCTGGCAGTGCGCAGAACTGCAGCCATGTCACCAAAACCAGCCCTCTCGTATTTCTTTTAAAAGGGACTTTCCCTGAAATGCTTTCATAAAATCCTTTTACTAACTGAACTAAACCCGATTTCCTCGAGAGTGCTGCACTGCAGTCTTGACCCAGAACAGAGTGCTCTAGTCCTTTGCTTTGCACACAAATGAGCTCAGATTCTAACAGTCTGCTGGCTTTGCAACGGCTGCAGAGAGCCATAAGAGTTTCACCTCTGGGTCACTTTCTTTCCTCGTGTGGTGAACAGGAAAGAAAGGTCGTGATGAGCAGCCGACAACCCCTCACCACAAGAGATATTATGTGTTTTGTGAAAGAACTGCTAGCTGCCGTCTCTTACTGCTTAGGGAAAATGATTCTCTGGTCTGATTTTCTTTCAGCAGAGCCATGTACCTTGGTGACCTGAAGGACAACAAACAGGAAGGTGGCAGAAAACTAAATGGTGGTAGTTATAGTGAATTTGATTCTCAAAAAGACCTATTTAGCAGCACAAAACCAAAGAACAAGGTCAGCCATGCTATAAGGAAAGCAGCCCTAATAGTGCAAGGCATTGCAGCTTCTTGGGACCCTGGGCAAGTCACTAAACTATCCTCTCTCTCAGGTACATAAAAATGCCTTCTGTATCGGAAAACTTGCAGGCAGTATATATTAGAATTTTTACATACAATGTGTTCAAGTCAACATGCTACGTCTGCTTTTAACACACTAGACATGGGTGTCAAATGTCGGTCCTCAATCCAGTCGGGTTTTCAGGATTTCCCCAATGAATATACATAACCTCAAACAAAGGGGTACAACTGCGGGTGTGTAAAACCTAGGGTTCTACTAGTATCCTATTACATTGGTGTTTCTATGCTGCATAACCTTGCAGCTCTATGCGGTTCACAAGTAAAAGAAGCTGAGACAGTCTCAGGATATACAGATTAACAAGTTATCCGGTTCTGATTTTATACAAATTTATCAAATTTAGTGGTACCTCGGAATCCGAACGCCCCAGAACTTGAACTTTAAAAAATAAAATAAATTTTGCTCCGGAATCTGAACGTACGGGAACTGCAAGCGTTGCTCAGCCCAAAGCTTCCCCTCCGACGCAGCTTCCTGTTTCCGCTTTGGGCTGAGCAACGCTTTGCAGTTGCTGATCTTGCTGCCTCTTGCCACGTGTGCCCGGTGTTGCTGTCTCTGCCAGGGGGGGCCCGATCTTGCTGAGTTTGTGGGATCAAGGAACAGATTAATCCAGTTTCTATTATTTTCAATGGGAAAAACTGTCTTGGAACTCTTTAACATTTTGGAACTCGAACGGGGTTCTGGAACGGATTAAGTTCGGATTCCAAGGGTACCACTGCAAATGTGTTTTCAGAAGCTTTCTAAAATGTTTGCAAGAGACAGCTTTGAATAATAGCCGGCTAAATTCTTCGTCTCCAATGGCTGCCTGAAAAGACAGTAGCCTATCAAAGTATCTTTTATACTGACAGTTCTTAACAGAAGGAAAGGAAAAATGTTTAGACGTTTAGACGTAGCAAATACAAAAAGCTCCACTAAATAATCAGCTGTGAGACCAAAGAACACTTTGCAGAATGTGCTTGGGAGGGCCTAAAAGGAGGCATCCAGTTTTAGAGTTCAAGTTTCAAGTTTATTTTATTATTTGATTGAACGCTTTTCAGGATACAAAGCGTTTTACAAAGAAATAAAATTGGATTTCTTAAATCACAAATACATCTTAAATAAAAATAATTACATTAAAATTAAAAAACAAACCGGGGTAACAAACCACATGAAACAATAGGAAAGGAGGAAAAAAAGAAAAAATACAATAAAAATTAAAAAAAAAAAAAAAAAAATGAATTAATCGGATTAGGTTAGAACATAAGGGGGGTGTGAAGAAAAGAATTTGAGAACAGGAAAATCTAAAGAGTTACCCTTCAGATGCTAAATACGCAACAGTAAGTCTCCCAGATGTACTGTGATGGATTTTCACCTACTAAAAACTCATGCTCTTGCTGGAAATCTAATATCACTGCCAGAAAAAAAAGTACTGTAACTCACACCCTACTCCTTTTCAATGCAAGTTTGCCATATGGTACTCAAAGTGCTTTTTAACAACTAAGCGACGGTTATTTATGACATGTATACCTTGCAAAGACCCGATCGTTGAAAGTGTTAGCCGGTCCGCTTCTCAGACTATCCCAGTTCGCAACCATCTCTTTCACCCACTCCACCCACGTATACAAGCGCAGAATACCGGCATCGGCCATGGCTTCCACGAAGTTCGCATCCTCCACAGTATCACCTGCATCGGCTAGGGCCAGACGCATACCTGGGGGCGGGGGGGGGGGGGGCAAAAGAAGAGACTGAACATTATCATGTGCTGTACTAGAGAAGATGCAGTGCAAACTGATGCAAGAGCTTTCCACACCCACCATCGGCAGAAAACTTTTCAGTAGCTTCACGCAGCGTCAGGAAGTTTCCTGTGGACTTGGACATCTGAAAGGGAGACAAGACGAGAATTTTAGGGGAATACATTTAACCATACTTTAGCTATTCCAGGACACACCCAACACAACATCAAAAGGTGTGTCAGAATTCTAATGATAACAAAGAAGTACTTCAGAATATGGAAATGGGTCTCAGTTGTCAAGGCTTTCATTTACTCTATGTTAAAACAACAGAAACAAAGCCACCTTATTGACGAGATTCAGCAGAATTGCCTTAACTGCAACTACATAATCCAAGAAATACAAGCTAACCAGAAGTTTGGCTTCATTTCACAGAATGCAAATTTCTGGCACTATTGTGGAATTTAAGAGCAGTATTGGCATGTTAGAATCTGTCTTTATTGTTATTATTAGAAATTTCCTTATTTATTGTTATTATTAGGAATTTCCTTATTATCTTGTCAGATCAGTCCAGATGCATGAGTTTATGCCTCCCTGCCAGCAGATGGAGACAGAGAACAAATTGGTCTAGCAGGAATTAAGGAACAAAAATTAGGACTCAAACTCTCCTTTTCCATAAGAAACCACCACATACCTTCTCTGAATTCAGCAGGAGATGCCCATTGGCCCTCACAGACACAGGCCATTTGTTACTGTATTTGAACAGAAAAACACCCATTTTTAGATTATAAGCAAGAAAATGTTAACTTAATCACTGTAAGGCAAAAAAAAAAAAAAAGTTTGATAGCTAATAACAGTTTCCTTAGCCGCATGCTTCAGTAACATCAATAAGCACCAGCTTTGTCCTCTTACAAATTAGGAACTGGGGATCAAAATGCTATTATGGAAAAATTGAACGAGTTATCAGAAATGCAGCTCCTGGAAGGTGATTTTTCCATCTGCTGGCTAACAGGCCACATTCCCCTTCCAAGTTTTAATTAATTTTTTTTTTAATGTCTTTTTTCTGCCAGCAGCTGGCTTACCAGGCAAAACTCTGTCTTGGCAGCCACTGAATTAGAATATCCAAGAGGCCCCCTTGAGCCATGCTTTAACCCTGCCTTACAAGTGCCAAGAAGAGGGTGCAAACATTTTATAAATAAATGCACACAAAAGTCAACATTATTTTCTATTCTGAAAAGGAGGTTTGAAAGTATACGCCTTTAAGAAATAAGGGCTCCTTTATTAAGGCGCTCTAACCAATTTAGCGCTAAACGCGCTAAATGCTAAGGCATCCGTTATATTCCATGGGCGCTTTAGCACGCGCTAATCTATATAGCACATGCTGAATTGGTTAGCGAGCTTAATAAAAGGTGACGGGTCAAAAGCGCGCGAGGACAAAGGCACGCCGACAACCGAGCACGGACAACTGAGCGCAGGGCTTAATCGTGCCAAAGAAAACCCGTATTTTAAAGGGCTCTGATGGGGGTGTGGGGGGGGAACCCCCCCCCACTCTAAATAGGGATCGCGCTGCCTCACGCTGCCATGCTGGGGGGGGGGTGTAACCCTTATTCACTCAAAAACAAGCCCCACAACAGACAAACGATACACACACCCAGCAACACTACAAGGCTTTACTTACAACCCACAACATTCACACTCCCCAAAGAGAAAGGGAAAAAGGAAAAAGAAAAGAAGTGGAGAAAAAAACAAACCCCCACATTATACTGAAAACTTAACTTTTTCCCTAAAAACAGGGAAAAAGTTAAGCTTCCAGTATAATGAGGGGGGTTACAACCCCCCAAACCCCCCCCCCCCCAACGTGATCTCTATTAAGTAAAGTGGGGGGGTTCCCCACCAACATCCTCCGTCGGAGCCCTTTAAAGTAAGAACATAAGAACATAAGAACATAAGAAGCGCCATCTCCGGATCAGACCTTCGGTCCATCAAGTCCGGCGATCCGCACACGCGGAGGCCCTGCTAGGTATTCACCTGGCTTATTTTATAGCCAACCATATCTTTATATGCCTATCTCAAGGAGATATGCATCTAGTTTGCTTTTGAAACCTAGGACTGTCGATTCCGCAATAATCTCCCCTGGGAGAGTATTCCAGATGTCAACCACTCTCTGTGTGAAGCAGAACTTCCTGACATTAGTCCTGAACTTGCCCCCCCTTAGCTTCATTTCATGTCCTCTTGTCCGTGTCAAATTGGACATTGTAAATAATCTTCTCTGCTCTATTTTGTCAATTCCTTTCAGTATTTTGAAGGTCTCGATCATATCCCCACGCAGTCTCCTTTTCTCAAGGGAGAACAATCCCAGTGTTTTAAGTCGATCCTCATATTCCAGTTTCTCCATACCCTTCACTAGTTTAGTTGCTCGTCTCTGCACCCTCTCCAGCAGTTTTATATCCTTCTTTAGGTACGGGTTTTCTTCGGCGCGATGAAGTCCTGCGCTCAGTTGTCCAGCGCGCCTTTGTCCTCGCGCACTTTAGACTATGAACCTAATAAAAGGACCCCTAAGTGAACTAAACTAATACATTTACAAAATAATAAAATGCACCACACAGAGACCCACACATTTGTACCATTGAAGGCATCAATATGGAGTGTGCAAGACAGTTTACAAGCCTGCAATAGAGAGGGTGCAGAGAGCAGCCCCTGCCAAGAGCCCCATTTTGTCTAGAACCTGACTCAGCACCAGCTACGTATCCGAAATCAGAGAAAGCCCTGAAGCCTATTTCTGGCATCCTTTAAATTGTCGTCAAAAGAAAGCAGAAGAGGCTTCCAGGAAAGATTTATGGTCTTTAATGTAATCTCTGCCACTGTCTAACCTCACATAACATGCCTCAAATTTAACTTGAGCAGAAGAAAAAGATAAAAACAACTTTGCCTTTATTGTGCTAAAATACCATGTACAGAGTCACCCGTAAATGTGTTTATTGATCCTCTTTTAAAACGACAGGTGGCACAAGAATGTGAATTCCTGCTAGAGTTACAATTAAAACCAAGTTCAAGCTTCCAGTATCAACCAGTCATAACTTTTTTTTTTTCCTTCCTGAAGTCCCAAAGGATTAAGCAGAGCAGCACTGACCTGTCTTCAGGCCACATGGCCACGTGATTATACAGGAAGTAGGACAAATGGTTTGGAACCAGATCCTTGCCAGACGCACGAAGATCCACAGGATACCAGAACTCGAACTCCTGCTTCAGCTTGTCCAGGCTTTCCTTGGGGATATTAGTCTTTGGGAATGGAGCCTTCTTAAAAAAGATGTAATCCCAGACTTCTTTAATCATTTGCTCTGGCCTGAATAGAAACAACGAATGAGTTTTAACAATGTGAATTTCGCTTTAGTGCAACAGGCAGAAGTCAGAGGTTGTCAACGTTTGGGGCCATCACTTCAAATGATCCTGTGCAATCAAGTTTTATTAAAATTTTATACAAAATCACCTGTAAGAAATTGCTAGGCAAAATACAGAAATAAAAAATTATACAATTTTTAAAACCACATATACATAATTTCAATCTGAACTAGCCAAACATACTATAACATGGAGGGAAGATGGGAACTACAGAGAGTTAAGAATTTTAGCAGTTCTCTGGTGTTCAAATTTCCCCAATTATGGAATGAACTTCCCCTAATTTTGAGATGTCCCAGCTCCTTCCAACTCTTCTGTAAACTTCTAAAAACTTTTTTATTCACTAAACATTTTGAAAACCAACTCTTGCATTTCAGTTTACTGTATTTTTTAAAATGTATTGTTAACCGCATTGAGCTTCTTTTGGCTGAAGATCCAGTATATAAGGTTAAATTTTAGTTTAGAGGCAGTCAAGGTAAAAGTATCTAGGTAGGTGACCTTGAAATTGGTTATGGATGTTCCTTTTCAAATTAGCCGGTTCAGCTACTTAGTCCATCTCTCTCTCTTCCTGTTGCACAGATATTGATTGCATAACTTTGTGGGAATTTATACAGATAACTTGGCCGATATCAGATCAGTTCTTTGAGACCAGCCCCCATCATTCCCAGCTTGGTGTTCTTTGCATGCATATGCTCAGACATTTCAGCGCTTTGCATTAATAACTTGAACAGCCCAGGAAGCTAAGATTTGCTGAAGTTTGCATACACTTGAAGGGTATTAACGTAGAACAAAATCTTTTCCGGAGAAAGGAAAATGGTAAAACCAGAGGACATAATTTGAGGTTGAGGGGTGGTAGATTCAGGGGCAATGTTAGGAAATTCTACTTTACGGAGAGGGTGGTGGATGCCTGGAATGCGCTCCCGAGAGAGGTGGTGGAGAGGAAAACGGTGACTGAGTTCAGAGAAGCGTGGGATGAACACAGAAGATTTAGAATCAGAAAATAATATTAAAGATTGAACTAGGCCAGTTACTGGGCAGACTTGTACGGTCTGCGTCTGTGTATGGCCGTTTGGAGGAGGATGGGCAGGGGAGGGCTTCAATGGCTGGGAGGGTGTAGATGGGCTGGAGTAAGTCTGAACAGAGATTTCGGCAGTTGGAACCCAAGCACAGTACCGGGTAAAGCTTTGGATTCTTGCCCAGAAATAGCTAAGAAGGAAAAAATTTAAATTGAATCAGGTTGGGCAGACTGGATGGACCATTCGGGTTTTTATCTGCCGTCATCTACTATGTTACTATGTTTTGGTTTTTTTTATGCCTAATAAAAAAATCACAAAAACATGGAATAACCAAACAGCAGCTAATCGACGACATCCAGAATCTGAAAGAGTAAAAGGAATGAAGAAACCACCTCCCCCCCAAAAAAAACCCCATTGCTACATGTAGAGGTCAAGGCCCCGATTCTATAAAAGCTGCCTAAAAAAGTTAGACGCCCATTATAGAATCACACTTAGCATTGCCTAAATGCGCTTAGGCAGCGCTCAACATCCTAACATTTAGGTGTCCCCAATTTATGCCAGGGTTTTATTCGTCCAAAGTTAGGCACCGATATCAGAGCCTTACAGAGACCAAGTTTCCAAGTTTATTAGTTTTTAATATACCGACCATCAACAAATATCTGGCCGGTTAACAATAAAATTTAAAAGGGTAAGAAAAATAAAAGGATATAATAATTGGCATTTAAAAATAAATAGAGTGAACATAGATAACATCGACTAGACAAACTTGAAAGTGAGGGTGAAAGGGAAGGGAGGGGAAAAGTTACATATTTGAGAAGAAAAGGAGAAAGTGGGGTTAGGATAAAACGTATAGGGTAGGGTCGCTTTGTTAAAGCGGTTGGTTGCTTAAAGAGGAAAGGAAGTAAAAAGGAAAAAAAGAAAAAAGAAGGTAGGTCTAAATACAACCGAATGCGTCACGAAATAAAAAAAGTCTTTAAGCTTATCTTGAATTTGATTAGTTGTTGTTCATCGCGGAGTTGCTGTGGCAGAGAATTCCATAACGTAGGGGCAGTTACGGCAAAATTTATTTTCCGGGTGTAATAAAACTCTTTTATGGAGGGAATAAAGAGAAGCTTTTGGTCAGTTGACCTTAGAGTGCGTGGGGAACATTGGGGGATGAGAAGCTTATCAAGAAATGAGGGTTGGTGAGAGAGTTTTATTTTGAAGGAGAGTAAGATGATTTTATAGGTGATACGGTGAGTGATGGGGAGCCAATGGGCCTCTTTTAGAAGAGGAGCGACATGCTCAAATTTGCCTATGATCCGCCCCCTAACCACGCCCAGTTTTCATGTAGGCGCTTTGGGCTAGGTGCCTATTTTTTTTATAGAACTGAGTTTTTCCAGTTAGGCGCCTAACTTTTAATTAAGTCCAAATAAAGCCAATTCCGAGATGTTGAGTGCCAATATCAGCACCGACTAAGCCTCGATTAAATTAGACACGGATATTGGCGCCTAACTTTAGGCGGACTTTATAGAACCAGGGCCTAAGTGTGTTTGAAGAGCTTCTTACCTTGCCCCTCTGAATGACGAAGGTTGAAAACAAAATTAAACACCATTGGCTTCCTTAGACCCAGGAACTGTAAATAAATTCCAACTTAACTCCACTATAGCGGAAATGCGCTTCTCTGCACTAATGACTTCCACAAGTTTATTGAAAATTTAACGGACCCGAAAAGTGCATCTGAATCACCTGATCCCAACCGCAGAGACCCCTCCTCCACTGAGGTCATTTCCCTGTAGCAGGTGGGCAACGGTGTAATAGGCCATGTAGATTGTAGAATCAGAAAGAGATTCAATGAGCCACTGTTCATCCCAGGGCAGGCGAGTCCCTGTGTGGAAAACAAGAACGGACATGATCACGCCGACAAATTGTTAGAATTTGCCTTTCAGTACTTTCTCGTGGGGATGGGATGGGGGAATTGAGTTCATCATTAAGGTGGTCTCTTAGGCTTCCGCAGCTGGCTTCATGATTGTTGCAGTTTCAGGTCTCGCCATGTCTGGGTATTTTATTTATTTATTTTTTACATTCATCATATTTCCCTGTCTGTCCCGGTGGGCTCAAACTCTATCTAACGTACCTGGGGCAATGGGGGGATTAAGTGACTTGCCCAGGGTCACAAGGAGCAGCGAGGGATTTGAACCCACAGCCTCAGGGTGCTGAGGCTGTACCTCTAGCCTCTGTGTCACACACTCTGGTTAGACAGAACCGACATTTCAGCCCTCGTGCCATGGCTTTCTTCAGGCTTTGCTGCGAGGGTGCCAGAATTTAAAGTTGTGACCAACGGACTTTCCCGCCAAAATTCAAATTTGTGATCAACAGACTTTCCTGCCTCAATCACCTCAAGCCCCAGCCAATCAGGCTTGAGGACCCATTATATAGAAAGACAAATTGCAGACCTCACAGCACACCCTGAAGAAAGCAACAGCATGATGGATAAAACACTGGCTCTACCTACCCAGATATCGCGAGACCTGGAAAACTGCAAGAATTATCATTAAGGTCATTACTGAACAAATTATATAGATATAGTCGGAGAGCGAGAGATATAAAACATATGTTTGAAATTTAACCCACCTAGACCATAAGTCCTGGAGCAAGCATGTTCCTGTAACCATTCCAAGCTAGCCTCAAAGTTCCTTCTCGTCTCCTCACAGAATCTGTGGAGAACACAGAACGTTATAGACCTCTCTCTGGAATCACAAAGATACCGGGCCTCTTTTCCCTCAGATTCACTTACGTTTCTAGACTCTTCAAACTTTCCCGAGCTTGATTTTTCCACGATTCCTCTCCATAGTCTAGGTACCTATCAAGAGCAAAGCGCCATTTAGTTAAGTCAATGTCACGCACCAGTCATGAGATGAACGTCCTATGAGCAGCTAATCTCCTCCTGAGCCACTCACCACTGGTCACAAAGTGCCACCACACATTCATCTGCAGATCTAGATATCACCTGTTTCTCAGGCTCCATATAGATCATTGCTTCACCCTGAGAAGAAAGGGGCATAGGGATCTCAAATCAAGGTTATATTTTATTTTGCAGTTAACATAGCACTTAGTTTTAAAAACAAGTTATTTGTGGACTTATATGCCGCTAAATCCTCCAAAGTGGAGTTCGAAGCGGGTTACAAACGGTGATCAGTGTAATATGATCATTACAGTATCAGTTATTGCAGTAATAATCTATGTAACAGCGAGCAATGAACCTCACGGGTACCCCAAATCCTTCGCTGTTCTTTCAGTCCTATAAGGAAAATGTGGGTATCTGGGAAGAACGCAATTCATACAAGGTGCCTGTAAAGAACAGTTTGCCAGCAACAAGTCTCAGGACATGGCGAGGGAAGAATGTTTAAGGAGGAAGAGCCAGAGGCCACCAATGGGCCCTGAACTTTTCGTGAAGAAAACCGGTCTATATTATAACTAATGAAACGCCTACTCTTTGCTGATCTCATATTTTCTGTTCCCGAGAAGAAGAGAGAGTCAGTCAAAGCCAAAGATGCTAAGCGAAGCAACACGGAAGTCACGATGGGATGGGATTCTTCAAACACAATATAGCCAGATATTTTAATGAGGTGGGGGTTGGGAGTTGGCAGGGAGAAAAATCAGCCAGTGTGGCCCAACCATTCTTCTATGTACAATTCTGGCACATCACTATCCCATGCAGAAAGACAGATTAGAAGGCAGAAGAAGCAGGTCCAGGATTGATACATACACCGTCAACCATCTTCTTCTGAATGGGCTTCTTCACATCTTGCACCTTCTGACCTCTGTACCCATCAACCAACATAATCTGTGGAAAACAGTTCAATATCAACCTTACATGACAAATTCAAGTCCTCTTTTCTCTGCCCGAAGTTTTAGCGCAGGTAAAGAATGCCCTGCAATTGGTCTGGTCTGTGGTTCAGGTGCAGTGCTATACAGAGAGATTAGTTCTAGAGGATGACACAGGGAAAAAATTTGTCCCAATCCTCACGAGCTCGGTCCCTGTCCCCGCAAGCCTGGTTCCCATCCCCGTAAACCATCTAATTCCATCCGCACGAGCTTTGAATAGTTATGATTTTATATTGAACTTATTTTATTAAAGTACATAGAAGAGAAACATTTTATAAACACAAATAATACAGAGCAAGGATCAACAAAACCCCTGTCTCCCCTCCCCAAATATCCCCTCCACTATCGAGAAAACTGAATAAGCCAAATTACCACAGAATGCTACATAGAAAAATCATGCTAACAGAATACCACAATCACGCGTGACAGGAATAGTGTTAGGGGAGTGCAACTAGGGCAACTGCCCCCTGGTGGAAACTAAAAAAAAAAAGCCACATATACAAGCATAAAAACCAAACAAATCAGGAAAGCTTTTAAGGCTCTGTACTCACGCCTTCATAAAATCCTTTCAGATACACTTGCTCTTTGGCTTCCATGAGCTTTTCTTTGTCATTCTGACTCTGGATCTTGAGCTCATCACAGACCTGTGGAGCCGACAGGTTTCCGTAGCCTGGAATTTCAATGATGGGCACCTTGAAAGGAGGCAGCTTGGTCAAAAGTTCTGTTAAAACACAAAGAGGCCTGACAGAAGACAGATCCGACAGCTAGGAGGTCTCAGGAATAAATGTTTAACCAACTTTATCTCAAACCAAACTCAATCAAAACATCTCTGTTCTCGTCACCCATCCTATCCTGCCTTTAGCATCTTTCCATCTCAAATCCAACATGTGTCTCTTCAAGTAATTGTTTTTCCAGTTCCCTCCAGCTCATCCTTCTCTCTCTCTACCATTGCCTGGGCCTCTTTCACCTCTCCCCTCCCTTTCATCACTCCCACCTGCCCACTACTGCTATTTTGGTCTATTATGTAAGTTTTTCTGATTTTCCAAACCTGGCCAAAGATGTTTCAGTGATGTCACCAAACACCAAATAACTACATTACATGCCACACCATCTACTCACGGGCTCAAAAGGTAGCACCATCTCATCTTTTATTCCATACTTCATTCTTAATGCCTAAAAAAAAAAAATCATAAAATATTTCACTTTAGAAAAATTCATTCTCAGAACCAATAATGATAAAAATTACTTGCTGCACTTTCATTCACACTATCTTAGATCTAGGCCACAAAAGAACTCATTGTTGACACTTTTTTCCAATGTGTTTTAATATTTCAGAGCCCACCTGTTTCTTTTTCAAATCTCGCAGAGCTGCAATATCATCTGGTGCATCGGAGGGAACACTAGTGACCACCCCAGTACCTAAAGAAACATAAGGGTTAGTGTAGGTTCGTACAAACAGCAAACGGGAAAAAGAGAAACCACCGCTACCAAAAAGTCCCAAGAAACCGACACAAAGCAAGGTGGACGAATCGACTCCACTCAAAAAAAAAAATAATTTGTCTTTCTGCGTAAAACTTTTATTCAATGTCCAAAGTTCAAAAACCCATCTGGAGGCTAAGGAATGAGATAGATGGCAGGAGACTTTTACAGGTTGCGTTTTGCTGGAGTTGCTGAGGTCACGGGCTTCTATAGACTGCTTTCAGTTCAGATGCTCAAAATGCTGATGTGTGGCATGCGAGTCTGTAGATTCCCTGTTCTTCTCAAGGACATAAAACATAAGAACATAAGAAGTTGCCCCCGCTGAGTCAGACCAGAGGTCCATCTTGCTCAGCGGTCCGCTCCTGCGGCGGCCCATCAGGCCTAGTGCCTGAACAGTGGTCCCTGATTAATTTTGTAACTTACCTTTAATCCCATCCCTATAATCTACCTCTACTCTTATCTGTACCCCTCAATCCCTTTGTCTTCCAAGTACCTATCCAAAGCTTCTTTGAACCCCTGTAGCGTGCTCCTGTTTATCACATCCTCTGGTAGCGCGTTCCATGTATCCACCACCCTCTGTGTGAAAAAGAACTTCCTGGCGTTCCAGTGCTAGAAGGAAATGCGCAAGTCAGCAGGACACTCCGTATATAATAATCATTTTATTTTTATATACCGCCTAACTAAAAAATGGTTCTAGGCGGTTTACAATAAGAACCGACCATACAGTAAAAATACAATTTAAAAGAAGATACATTGCAAGATGGAAGCATAGAATTATTAAATGAAACAACCAGTTAGGATACAAATTTTTCAAACAGTTGGGTCTTCAATAGTTTTCTAAAATCAAGATTAAGAGGATCCTAACATAATTTTACCAAACCAATCATTCAGTTTGGCAGCTTGAAAAAGAGAGAGTTCTCTCCAGAAACCTTTTGTAACAACATAATTTAGCGGAAGCAAATGTGGACACACTCTGCGTGTGACCTTATTTGGGTGGTTCAAAGAAAAATGGGAAACAAGGCATCCAGGTGACAAACCAAAAATCGATTTGTAACCAACGCAGGCAACCTTCAACAAAACTGATAAGAAGTGCCTAGCCAAGCAAAGCCCACAGGTGGGGGGCCTAGCTGATGCACTGAAGGAAAGAAGATTCGAGAAGAAAGTTCAAGAAGACATTCCTGTCCTGGGCCCCCCAGGGAAGAATGGAGGCGTGGACTGGGCGGTGGGCTAGATAAGACAGCAGATTTGCTCCAATAGGGTGGAACATAAATCGCAGCCAGGGGAGGGTCTTGCAAGACAAAGAAACTTTCTGTATAAAACGCCCAGGCATTGGCAGAGTTTCTTTTAGAGAAGCTGCGCCATACTTACAGAAATATGCCGGCACTCTGTTTACATGATTTTTTATTTTTTTTGGGGGGGGGTGTTTATTTTTTACTTCTCTCCATTGTATATGTCCAGACTGATTTATTTCTGATAGGCCAAATGCTGCTACAATACTTTTATTTACTAGAATAAAAAAAATTATCTACTTTGGAATATACAATATAAGTCTGTGTTTTTCCTTCACCAGTGATATAAAATAAGCAGCCTTTTATTTCAGAAATAACCCACTCAAACCAAGCTCATTTCAGTGGAGCTGTTGGACTTTGGAGTGAAGAAGTGGCCCAGTGGTTAGAGCAGCTTTCTTCTCACATCAATCTATCCAAAGAAACAATAAGCAGCGTTTACACCTCCTTTTGTTCTTTCCATCCTATTTTCAATTGTATTTCCTCCCCATCTACCTAGCGTTTCTTATTAGTCTAGTCTGTACAATATTAAGTACGCCATTTAGTTAAAAATGTTTTATCTTCTTTTTATGATATTTGTATAGTTTTTGGTGTTTATATGTTTTTTCCCTTTATAGTTTACTTGTAAACTCACTTAGAAATTTGATAAGCGACAGAATCAAATTTTAATAAAAACTTGAGTTCAATTCCCACTGCAGCTCCTTCTGACTCTCTGGGCAAGTCGTTTTAACACTTAATTGTCCCAGGTATAAAATAAGTATCTGTCTAAAATTTGTAAACCGCTTTGATCGTGTAACCCTTTACATTGAATAAAAGTTTCCTGCAGAAAGACCGTTCGTCTTGTCCATCCCATTTTGCGTTGTTTTTTTCATACAGACAGGACATGAGCTTAGAAACATGTCCAAAGCAGCAGAGGCACTAGTTACTACTTTCACTAATCATTTCTATAGTTACCTTTATCTTCTTTAATTGTGAGCATGGGGAGAGCATAGATTACTTTATAAGATGTTAGAGGGGCAGAGAGGGCAGCACCCAGAATGTCCTGTATAGGAAATAGATCACAACACATTGCTTTAAGTAATACTGGCTAACATACAAAAATCACACCCCCAAGGCTTAGTTTGTGAAGAAATGGCCTGGGGCGCAGTCCCGCTATTTATTTCCGACTCCAGAGAAGCAAGGGCATTCTGCTCTAGTCCCTCCCTTCCAAGCAGTTTGCAGGGAAGAGGAGGGTAGGTTACGAGCCTGGAGCAAAGCAGAGAACATCTGATCTTTGTCTGCAGATGAAAATGTAATCCCTAATCAATTCCCTTTTCTCCTGTTGCCCCTGCTCCTGGCCCACCCAAGCCTCTCCTGGCTCCACTTCCTTTTTATCTGTAAATCAAGCCCGGATTTTGCCTATGGTACTCAAGACTGCCTGGGTACGTCATCTTGCTAATTATCTCTTTATTCACAAAGGAACTTTCCCTTTATTTATTTTTTTACACATTTTATCATGCTGTCTTCATTTGGAAGTTGGTCTAGGAAACCCCTTAGCACCGTCGCTCTACAATCCAAAAAAAAAATCTACAGTATAAAAGGTTCTGAGAAGCAAAACATGGCCCAGATGGACAGAACTTTCAGCATCCAGAGGAAGAATACAATTTCAAAAGGAAAACAGCAATTACCACAACTTTGCCTAGGGCACGCCTCCCTATTATGATATCCCAGAGCTTTCAGAAATAAGATGGCCATTACTTGAGCCACTGACCTCTCCCATCAGCTCTTTGACCACAGGCACCACACCGTTGTCCTTCGTGAAGCCTTGATAAGACATGTTCCTGGCTGATCTCTGGCTGCAGATGAAAATGTCATTGTTGGCGGTCTCAAAAGCAATATAGAGCATGTCGGGACGCACCCAGCAATTTGTCTGTCCAAACATGGTCTCTGGCCTCAGGGTCGCTGCCACCAGGAAAATATTTTTTCCTTTAAGGCCACTAGGGATGAAGAATGAAAGAAAAAAATATTAAGACAGTATGGAAAAAGGTAGTTTATTTAATTATTACATTTTCTATACCATTCTCTCCAGGGAGCTCAGAACAGTTCACATAAATTTATTCAGGTACTAAAGCATTTTTCCTTGTCTGTCCTGGCAGGCTCACAATCTATCTAATGTACCTGGGAGCAATGGGGGGATTAAGTGACTTGCTCAGGGTCACAAGCAGTGTGGATTTAAACCTCAGGCCCTAGCTTTAACCACTGAGAGGGTCAAAGACAAAAAAATTACCATTCATGTCCCCCTCTTCTCCCCCTAATGAAGGGGAGACAAGGTTGAGAATGGGGAAGGAGAGTTTTAAACAACCTGGCCATTAGCAGTGGGAAAACTGGAAATATTCTGGCAATGAGCCGAATGATGGAGACTCACATACATGCGCAAATCTGGACTCAACTGGAGGAATATTCAGCCCCTGGCAGGCAGCAGGATTTTTAAACCTGAATATTCAGTGCTGGGCCACCAGCACTGGATATCTGCCTATTCAACTTACCAGCGATATTCACCCTTTTGGTCACATAATGGAAGGGCAGATTTTGCTGTCCTTTGTCCAGATAGTAACCCAGTAACTCCAGTCTCTACCCTCACATTGCCCTGATAGCATCTAACCAGATTTATAGTGCCAATATCTGGTTAAATAACGCTGGAAATCTTGGTCAAGGTCAGTGGGACTGATCCAGGCAGAAATCACCTCTACCCATACAAGTCTCACAGAATACTGACCCTAGATGGAATAACTACGATAATCAATCATTTAAACATCAAGACTCACTCACTTTAATTTTGGAGGATAAGGATCCAGGATTCTCATTTTTATTAATGTATATTCTTGAGGTCCAACACCCTAAAGCCGGAGAAAAGAAGACATTTTAAGTTTTATATAAAAGCAAGCTCTCTCTTGCTTTCTCCTTCCTTCTTCAGAAGTAAAAAGATCTCTGTACTTTGCTGTTGTCCCTTGAGGTTTAATTTAGCAGAATCAACATTGCTGGGATTATGCTGTGAAAATCTTTGTTTGCTTCGGAATAACGATAGGGAAATCTCTACATACAGCCCAGTTAAAAACTACGCAAGTCTCCACCTATTGCAAAAGTTCATACAAATTTTGGCAGAATTTTTTGATTCCTTAATTATCTACATGGACAACCTTGGAAGCGCTGTTGGCTTTGCAATACTATAAGGCTGAAAACTGGTTTTTCAAATGAAAAGTTCAGATTTTTTTTTTTTTTTTTTTAAATCCTAAAACAACTGTGGGTTATTTTGGAACCCTTATGGAAGCCTTTGACTGGCGCAGCGTGTGGTCGTTTATTGGAACTTGCAATTCCCTATGAACCCTGACTTTGTAATGCTCGATTCATTTTGTTTCTTAAGTTTAGCTTTGGGGCGGGTGGAACATGTTCTCGTTTAATGCAACCTAGTCTGTTTTTTCGCTATGGATCTGGTTATTTCTGGAATTGAATGCCTTTGCTTGATATCAATAAACATATACATTAAAAAAAAAAAATCCTTTTATGTACTGGATGGGATGGGATCTATGTCCGGAGGGCACCGTTTGTTTGTCCAGAAAGCTTTCTTACTGGCCAAACGGGCGATTTTAGTGTGCTGGCGGGAGCGGGCTATCCCAACGGTGGTGCAATGAATTGGCCTTGCTGGAGCGCCGGGCTGTGTCCGGTAGGGTTCCCCATAGTTGGGATCGCTTTCAGGAGATTTGGGAGGCCTATTGGACGGCTTTGCCGCACCGTTCTAGGAGTTTACTGCTTAACTCATAGGATATGGGGGGACTACACCTCTTTCTGCTCTGCTCTCTGGCGTTTGTGGCTTGTTTCCTCATTCACTCATACATACCTGTGTTTTTTCTGACATCTTTCTTCTTCTAGTTGTGCCATCCACATGGGGGGGGGGGGCTGGGTGGGTAGGTTGGGTATCTTTGGGGTGATATTTGTAAAAGCATTTCTGAGCACTTGATTCTTTCTGGCACTGTGTGACTGTTGTATTCTTAGTTGATGCCTTGTACTTAGGGTTTGCCGTGGTGTATTATTGGCTCTTTTGGCACGGCTGCCTTTTGTTGTGTTCTGTGTTTTTTCTTGATTTGCTCAATAAAATATATTAAAAAAAAAAAAAATCCTATCAGTGCAACTTAGACATGGAGGTTTTTAAATGTTATCTCCATGTACACTTTCCCTTCTCATGACCTAACCTGACTATAATTCCCCTCAACCTTACAGTACATATGCTACTCATCTGCAACCGAGTGGGATGAGTGGAAGAACCATGGCTTTCCCACATAAAAATGACTGATCACTAATCCCTAAATGACAAGTTTTCAACTAATCCTGTCAGAGCATAGTAAAGGTCCCAAGCTGTCGACTATACCAACTTTTCTTTACCCAAATGTCTGAAAACCCCAACTTCCAGAAGAGAGGAGACAAGTTTGTTTTTTCCAGAATTTTATCCCCAAATAGCTACTAGCAGAAACGGGAGCCTCTGTCCGGCTCTAAAGAGAATCACAAATAATCCCTGAAAATCAAAAGGGCCTATATAAACCCCCACTTTTACAAAACCATAGTGCGATTTTTAGCACCTGCTGCTGTTATCACTGCGGCCAGTGCTAAAAACCATGCTACAGTTTGGTTTTTTTTTTGGGGGGTGGGGGTAAAAGGCATGAATTAATGTAAATTTATAGCAGGATTTTATTCAAAAAATTAGTGCAAATAAAATTGAATTAACATTTGTAAAGTAAATCTGGGCATGTTTAATTAATATTAAAAAAAAAAAAAAAAAATACAAAGTGTGAAACCAAAAAGTCCATAGTTAGGGAACAAAAAGTCAAAAGAATTGAAAATGTTTTCCATGTGGATATCCCTAATCTGCGACATACACACTTTAAACAGAATGAGTGGAAGGAAACAGCATAAGCTTAAAAAAAAAAAAAAATCTACTCTCCACTATTGAAGTCAGCTAAACCCCAGCCACATTAATGCAATCAAAAGAAAAAACCTCAGAACTGGGCGAGTCCACAAACCCTACCTCCTCCACATCATAGGCATAAAAAGAGCTTTCGAAGTAGCATTATCTGGCTGTCATTAACTGTTTTCAAAGGTTTTAATGTTGAATCGCTGAGAACAAGATTTAACATGTAGGTTCAATTTAAATAAGGTCCCTAATCTGGTACATAAATACCTCTCCTGTTTGCCTATCGTGATCCATGCAGGGCTGTCCATCTCTTGGAGAATAAATTGTATACCTAGAAAATACAATACACACAATTCAATCAATGCAATATTGTGCATATTTTACTTTGAATAAGAGTTGTATTTGGTTAGTCAGTATCTTTTATTGAATTGGGCTATTTTCTTTTTATAAGACATAGTTATTTGGGTCTGTATTTTAATTACTTTTTGTAATTACTATTGTGTAAACCGTCAAGAACTGATGGTTTGACAGTATATAAAAATAAACTATAATTTATTATTATTATTGCAAAAGCATAACAGGGATGTACAGCAGTTTGTAAAGTGGATTTTGTCAGACAAGCACCATCTTCCACCCACTGGTTTCAGATTTCTCCATTTAGGATGTCTGCTGATTTAGGAGGTCTGCTGGTGTTTCGGTAAGGTCAGTGAAACCAAAATATAATACAGACAAACCACTACCCCAAGATAAATCAATAAACATCAGCTTTTTGGTTGGTTTTAAATGAAAAAGAGAGAAGACTCAACTGATATCTGTAGCCTGGAAAGAAAAAAAGTATTGTGTATCCAAGTACAGAGCTGTTAAATACCACAGACTAATTAAATGACTGCCAAAAAAATTATGATGCTCGTCTACTCGACCTGAGCCATTTTTGTTGCAGAATATGAAAGCAAAAGTGTTTAAATTGTCACATCAGCAGAGAGGAAATTAATTTACGGCAGCATTGTGCCTGTGTAAGTTGTTGCTGCACTGAACAATGGCTGAACACAATAACTCCGGAAGCAGATGTTCTGAAACTTGATGGCAGGTTGGGTTGACGATGGCAGTCAATCATGAAGCGTAAGCAATTGTGGGAACCGCCGGTGCCTGATCGCGGTAAGGGTTTGGACGGGCGGACAGGCAGGGGGGCGATGCCAGTTCTCGGGGCTCACATATGGTTTGTGAGGCAAGATTTGCGAGAGTGTTTTGCTCGTCTTACAAAACACTCGCAAACCAAGGTTTGACTGTGTGTGTGTGTGTATATATATATATATACACTTTTCTGAATGGTGTCAGAGGGGACTTTTATCCAACAGAAGCTTATATGGTAAACCAAGGAGGCCCAATTATACTCCGGGAACAGGTACAAGTCATCTACCTTGCCCCTTCTACATGAAACACATACCTTTACCATACAATAATGCATTATAAAATTAGATAAAGGGAACATGCTTACCGTTTGCCAAATTTTATTTTATTCCTTTCCTTGAGGGTCAAGTACTGCCATCGAACAAAGGAATCATAATATGGATTAACATCCGTGGTGATGAAAGAACGGCGCCAGTCAACCTAGAGTCAAACAGGGATAGTCTGATCATCAAGCTTCGACTCGTCCCTCTCGAGCTCAGCCCGTTCATGCAGACTCGAGAGGCTTCATCTTTGAAATCAGTACCCCAGAAACACAGGTCTTCCTGCTCGGCCAATATTTTCTGAGGATTTCAGCCCTTTTTGATAATTCAAGGACGTGAAATTCAACGGACATAAAAGCACTACTGTTGAACAGCTTTTGAAGTGTTAGGGTTAGAAATGAAATCAATTTACAGGTGCCTTCCAGAGCGCTTAAAAAATGTGATTATAGATGCTCAAATGTTTTACTGAATTAGCTCCACAGAGTCGATGAATAGAAATGGACCCTCAGTGTTAATTTTATTCAGTTATTACACAACTACTCAACATATATAAACAGGATGGAGTCAGTGCAGAGGAGGACTACAAAACTGGTCAATGGTCTCTGTCATAAAGTGTATAGGGAGTCCTGAATAAACCCGAAAAATGGGAGAGAAAAATATAACTCAAACAACAAAAATCTCCCAAACCCCTAGAAAGAAACTGAGATGAGAGGGAGAGACCACTGGTAGGGAGGATCCACTCAAAAAGAATATTAAATCAATTAGGTATTACTGAAATATATAAGAGAGCCCTCAGTCACACAGCCTTCCTCCAGTCTCCCGGAGATAACGGCTGTCACTGGTTTGCACCCAGAAAGGTGTCAACTGTGAAACATCCCCGGGCTCTCTTGCTTGGAATTTAGTGATAAATAACACAAAAGTGCAAAGGAGTGCATGCAAAATCAAAAACACCCTCTCTACTAGTGGTCTCTGCCCCTGATCCAGGGGGGGCCAAACAAAGAAAGTTCAAGTGTCCAAATTCAGTAATAAAGCCAATGGAAGATACTTAGCTTCTCAAGAAAAGGCAGCCAGCCAGCAGATAACCAAGTGTCCTAGGAACAGACTAAGGGGTCCTTTTACTAAGACGTGCTTTGACACGCAGCTCCTGATTGGTAAGGCCCGACTTTAGTGCAGGAAGAGGTGGTCGGAGCATACAACGAGCGATTTCCTTCATTCGCCGGGGCTCCGGCTGCTCTCTCCTGCCGCCCTTTCCAGTCTCCCCCCTCGAAAAACCGTATTCGCGGTTTTTCAAGATTTGAGGGGGGGGGGGAGTACTGTATACTTACATTATTGTAAACCGAGTCGAGCACCTTAGGGTTGAAGACCCGGTCTATAAAATTAAGTTTTATTTTAGTATTGAAGACGCAACTCATAACTTGCTTCTTCCTTGCTAATCTAGCAACGTGGTGGCTGTTTCCCACTGAACTCTTTACCTTTAACCCCATGCGCTTCAGATCCTGGACTGCCAGCGGCGGGAAGTAATCCAGCCAATGCTCGGCCTCAGAAAACTTCCCTATCTCTTCGTCAGAAAGACCCAGAGACTGCATGATTTCCCACTGATACTTGGACGATCCAGATTTGGCAGCGACTTTGCTCTAGACACAGGGGTAAAAACAAACACAGTATGAGATTACAATGCACAAGACAACCCAACAAGCTAGAATAAATCTTTTTCTTCTTTTTACTAAAACGAAAGCACCAACGAACAGGAAAATTGAGATTTATTTTTACACAGAAGCAGAATATATTTCATCTGTTGGTTCGGAGAAGGTGCGTGAAACAGGATAAACCTCTGGCCTACTTCTGCTCCGTCGGTTTCTTATTACCGACGCACTGGAGTGAAGCAACTGGGACTTTATTATCACATGTTCCAGCTTGGAGCCTTATTAGCCATAAATAACTCATAGCAGAGTCGAATATGTATACAAGAAATATCACCGACTTCTATACAGCCTCTATTACCGTATTTTCACGCATATAACGCACGCGCTATACACGATTTTACAAACCGAGCATAACCATGCGCGTTATATGCGTGAGCGCATTTTACAATTTGTTTTTTTACATTGCTGGTTCCCCCCCCCCAACGTCCGATTCCCCCCGACGTCCGATTCATCCCCCAGCCCCCCCGCACCATTTGCGGTGGAGAAGCAGCCTACCGTGGGTTTGCGATGCCAGTGAGCCCTGTGCTTGCTACCTCTGCCGCGGTCCCACCCCTTCTTTGATGTCAGAGAAGGGGCGGGACCGCGGCAGAGGAAACAGTGCAGGGCTCACTGGCATCGCGAACCCACGGTAGGCTGCTTCTCCACCGCAAACGGTGTGGAGGGGCTGGGGGATGAATCGGACGTCGGGGGGGTGCGAGGGTCCTTCAGGATGGGGAGGGCCAGCGGTCCTTCGGGGTGGGGCATCAGGCTTTCAGGGTGGGGTGGGCCTTCAAGAGGGGGGACAGGACTTCAGGGGGGGGACAGGACTTCAAGGGCAGGGCGGCGATAGAAGAGTCGGGGCGGCAAGCAGCATGCGCGGTATACGCGTGTGCGCGCTATATGTAAATTTATTTACATAAATGTTGTTTTCCCGCGCGCTATACCCGTGTGCACGTTTTACACAGGTGCGCGTTATATGCGTGAAAATACGGTAGTTAAACTACGTGATACAGTCTAGGAAGAATCACCCAGATATATAATCCCAAGACATACCTTTTTGCCCTTGGTTTTATCTTTAATGATCACTTCTTCTTTCTTGGCAGGAACATCTTCCTCTTCTTCATCTTCCTCGGGGAACTGAGGGGGACAGCCGTACAGTTCCATCTCTCTCTTCAATTTGTCTGCACAAGCCTAAAAACAGAGTGCCATTAAGAACCCACCGATTGGTTAGTCCATTAAAGAGAGAGCGCACACGTGGGTGGCTTTCTATGAAACAGGCCCTCTTTTACTAAGGTGTGCTAACCGTTTAGCAAAAGAGGGGGACAGTAAATTAAAATAAATGTATATTTCTACAAAGCAAAGAAG
Organism: Geotrypetes seraphini; assembly: GCF_902459505.1. Classification (NCBI taxonomy): domain Eukaryota; kingdom Metazoa; phylum Chordata; class Amphibia; order Gymnophiona; family Dermophiidae; genus Geotrypetes; species Geotrypetes seraphini. The sequence continues at coordinate 6,208,952 of NC_047101.1, read as the reverse complement.
CATTTCAACATACAAAATTTCTGGGAACTACTATACTCCCTTCAAACCTGTGGAAGGAACCTCTGTAGTCCCCGAGAGGGTAACTCTACAACTGTCCTCCCCTGCCAACTTATAAGGCACCCATTTCTGTTGTCATTCCCTCTTACTAGCCTCCCTAAGTCTCTTGTAATTCCCACCTAAGTATCATGTATAAATACGTCAATTTCTGGTTCACCGCTTCCCTCCCATTCTTGGTTTTTTATATGTAAAAAGCAGAGGATCACTGTACGGTAACATTGCTCAATTTAACGCCAGCTCTAAGCTGTTTTGACTTCTTCCCCATAACCTCCTCACTGTTTTGACGCGAAGCCTCTTATTCATTTTCTCGTCTAGGACTCACCCGCAAGCTCCAAGGAGCAGGTGCTATTAAATGGTTTTGTAAAGTGCTGTGGGTGCCTGGAAAAACTAACCAAATAAGAAAAACACGTTTAAAATCCTGCACAGTTGCAAGAATTCCAGGTCGGACAGAGCAGAGCAAAGAAATCTCTTGCATGATGGATAAAACGATGGAGCACCAAATCCAATGAAAGAAAAATAACATCCAGGATCACATACAGTACAGATATATAACAGCATATACTATGGACACATCACGACAGAATAAAAAAGTAAAAATACTTTTATCGACAGCAAAAAAAAAAATAAAAAATACATATATTCACACACACAAACATACATACATACACAAATTTTTTAAAAAATTATCAAACTCACAATTCTTACTGAAAATGTCATTCTTAAGAACATAAGCAATGCCTCCACTGGGTCAGACCCGAGATCCATCATGCCTGCGCAGTATTCCTCTATCTATACCCCTCTATCCCCTTTTCCAGCAGGAAGTTGTCCAATCCTTTCTTAAACCCCAGTACCCTGCTCTGCTCTATTACGTTCTCTGGAAACGCATTCCAGGTGTCCACCACACGTTGAGTAAAGAAGAACTTCCTGGCATTCGTTTTGAATCTGTCCCCTTTCAACTATTCCAAGTGCCCTCTTGTTCTTTTATTTTTTGAAAGTTTGAAGAATCTGTCCCCCTCTCCTCTCTCTATGCCCTTCATGATCTTGTAAGTCTCTATCATATCCCCTCTGAGTCTCCTCTTCTCCAGGGAAAAGAGACCCAGTTTCTCCAACCTCTCAGCGTATGAAAGGTTTTCCATACCTTTTTATCAGACGCGTCGCTCTCCTCTGAACCCTTTCGAGTAACGCCATATCCGGTACGGCGACCAATATTGGACACAGTACTCCAGATGCGGACACACCATCACCCGATACAACGGCGGGATAACTTCTTTCGTTCTGGTTGTAATACCCTTCTTGATTATGCCTAGCATTCTGTTTGCCTTCTTAGCAGCCACTGCGCACTGTGCCGTCGGCTTCATTGTCATGTCCACCATTACCCCCAAGTCCCTTTCTTGGGTACTCTCATTCAATAACATCCCTCCCATCGTATAGTTGTTGAGGAAAGTAAGATCCTGTTTCCATCAAAATCATTTCGCTGTTCCTGTCGAATCCATCATCCTCTCCAGACTGGACTACTGCAATTCTATTTTCATAAGCCTAACAAAGAAAAACCTTCACAAACTCCAATGGATTCAAAATGCCGCAGCCAAGCTTATCTTTGCAAAAAGTAAATTCGATCACGTCTCACCGCTTCTTTCCAAGCTTCATTGGCTCCCGATAATTTCCAGAGTTCACTTCAAATGCATCTGCCTAACTTTCAAGATCCTCCACGGCATCCTTCCTCCATTAATTCCACTCTCCTGGAATTCCTCAAATCTTAATACCACCAGACCTACCCAAAAACTAAAATTATCCTTCCCCTCACTAAAAGACATCTCCCACCCAGGAAAACTGGGGACCTCCCTCCTCTTCAGATTCATCGAGCTCTGGAATAGACTTGCCTCCCCTCTTTGGAACCTGAGTGCCCTCGAACCCTTCCGTAAACATCTGAAAACCTGGCTTTTCTCAAAAACCTAACACTCCCTCCTCTTCTGACATCCCAGCCCGCTAACATTCTCCCCTCTCTGACCTTCACCCATCCCTCCCTTGGAGTTCCTTTCTCATTACAATTCTTGTAAACCGGGCCGAGCTCCACAAATGTGGAGATGGCGCGGTATATAAACCCAAGATTTAGTTTAGTTTAGTTTGTATCTCGGGTTTCTGCTTCCCACATGTAATACTTTACATTTTTCAATGTTGAACTGGAAAAAGGTACCTTAATTGGCATTCCAGTGCAGTGCAGACCAAAGGGAAACAGGCAGCGTTTTCCTTTCAGTCTCTGAAACCCAACTGCAAACTACAAGACAAAAAAGAGTTTTGAACAGATATCGGTATACAATTAACTCAATAAGAAATCTCAAAGGAAGATCTACATGAGAAAGACGATCAACATGAGATTGCTTAAATGCATGTACACTTGGGGTGGGGGGGGAGAGAGAATTCTATAAATGGTGCCCAGATCAGTAGGGCGCTTAGTAAAATGACATGTACCGTGTGTCAAGTTAGACGCTTGCAATGTAGGCCGAACTCCAGTCCTAACCATGCCTAATTTAACTAGACATAGGCACAGCTAGGTGCTCTCTCAATTAACTGAAATATTATTTTTAATGAGCTTTTAATGGCACGATCCAATAATTATACTAATTAAGCTCGTTAAATAATTGGGTTCCACGTGGAAAATCATGCCAACATCATTTTTCTAGGCGCCATATATAGAATGCACTCCCCCTTCCCCCCCCCACACACACTTAGGGTGACCACCGGAAGAAAAAGCAGGAGAGAACCGTTATATTAAACCACTCACAAAAAAGAGAGGGGGGAGGAAGAGAGACATACTGAAAACAAGTAGCATACATCATTTGAGTCAATATTTTTTTTTAAAAATTTACAAAACCGTGGAAGCGTTTTTTAGCGCAGGCCAGTGCACTGAATGCTCTGCTCCCGACACTCACTTCCTATGCGTGTTGGGAGCAGCGCAGAACATTCAGCGTGCCAGCCTGTGCTAAAAACCGCTTCTGCGGTTTGGTACAAGGGGGGGGGCGGTTGTAATTTCAATTATACATATCAAGTATGAAGAAAAGAATAACATTGGTGAAACATATTTCACAAGAAATATTACAAAAAGAAAGAAACTATTTCTAAAACCCACTTCAAGGAGAGATTTGCGAGGATAAGCTAAAAGTAAATTATTCCCAATAGGATGCGCTAACTGGATTTCTAATTATAAACATTGAGATCCATTTCCTTTTTTAAAATCTTTTCTGATTTTAAATGACCCATTTTTCCATGTTCCAATAGAAATTTCTCCAAACGGGAATGATAAAAACAAAAAAAACAAAAAACAAACGACCCAAAAAAAACCCCAACCCTGGATATCAGGGCCAAAAACTGTTTCTTACTTTCCCGAGCAGCTCTTGTTACATCTGGAAAAATTTGAACTGGCTGCCCGCATTTTGGGATCAAATTTTAAAGAGGTTATCCCAGTGCCCAGATGCCCTACTGCAGGGGTGTCAATGTCCCTCCTTGAGGGCCGCAATCCAGTTGGGTTTTCAGGATTTCTCCAATAAATAGGCATGAGATCTATTTGAGTGCACTGCTTTCATTGTATGCTAATAGATCTCATGCCTGTTCATTGGGGAAATCCTGAAAACCTGACAGGATTGTGGCCCTCGAGGAGGGGCTTTGACACCCCTGTCCTACTTGAGTGCATCAATTCTATTTGACTGGGATTTAACTTGATGCACATTGCACCATTCTCAAGTTCAGGGACTACTTAAGTCAGGACGTTCCGTGTTTTCTGGTAAAGGGATTACATGCTCCAAATGCGTTTGGACAGATAAAACAGAATTACACCAAGAATGAAATCCATACCTCACATTTAGACAAAGAAAACGTGTGTCCCAGGTGCAGACGGCCATTCATGTAGGGATACGGGAAGGTCACAAGGCATTTTCCTGTGCTGTCAAAATGTTAAAAGCACAATAACTTTACAATCAAATCAGATTACTAGATAGGCAAGATATCAAATGTCTTTTATAAAGAGTTTGACATTTGCATGTTTACTCTAGAACAGGGGTGTCAAAGTCCCTCCTCAAGGGCCACAATCCAGTCAGGTTTTCAGGATTTCCCCAATGACTATGCATGAGATCTATTAGCATACAATGAAAGCAGTGCATGCAAATAAATCTCATGTATATTCATTGGGGAAATCCTGAAAACCTGACTGGATTGCGGCCCTCGAGGAGGGACTTTGACACCCCTGCTCTAGAAGGTAGGAGGAAGGGAGGCATACCCAGTGGAAACACCTTAGACAACCTCCTACCACCAGAAGCCTGGGTCCTCTAGAATTCACTGAATTCCTTGTGAAGGTGATGCACCTTCTATGCCCTTGGCAGATCTGCTTTTTTTACCCCGAACCCACCAAAGGGCTTCCTCCTTGACCAATACCAAGTTCCCTGGGAACTACCTACTATCCTGGGATGGTAGCTTCTAATTTCCTGGAAGCATCCTCTGGTGACGGAAACCGACATGGACACCTTGGGTCTGTCCTCCAGGAGCCAAGGAACCTTAGAATCTCCAAGGTCCTTAACCAACTTTACACCTACCCAAAAACGTAACTTGTTGAGCTAGGTTTTTAAAGCCAAATCTCTGACCAAGACCTAAGATATCTAAGTAAAGTCATACAGCATGTCTGCCGAAGGCTGTTCCCAGTTTGAGGCACACTGCCTCCAATCTTTCCCCCACTGTTCTAGACAGGAATCCCTAGGAAACTGTTCAGTCCAACAAAACAGGCATGGGTCACATATCCACAGTGCCGCCATCTGATGGTCCTGTGGATTCTCTACAACTGCATCTCTCGCCACAGATATAGTAATCTTCTTGATTTCCACCAATGTGTTCCACTTTTGGAAGATGCACTTTCTTTCTGTCCTCTCTGGGGATTTGATACAGCCTTGCCATTGACTGACTCTAGTTTTGCATATGGAGCCTGTCATTCAACCATAATTATCTTCTTGATCACTATGTGCATGGATAAGGCTTTGGCTGGCTACCAGATCATGCTCCCAGGCTCTGTGGCCCGGCTTAACCAGCCCTTGTCCCATTTATCACATTTTTTTTTCTTAACTCCTTGGTTTCTGGGATGAGCCAAAAAAAAAACCAAAAAAAAAAAAACCCAACCCATTTCACTGGTAACTGCCTGCCACAAATTGTCTCTAGGCTCCTAGCTGTTGTAGACTGACAAATATCAGCTGGCTTTGGACTGCATGGAACCCTTTTGTGGGAGAAGGTCTTGTCAGTAGTTCTGTCTCCATCTACTGGCAGGAGATTATATAACTTGCGATTTTGAAGGAGTATATAATGTATAATGTATATTGTAGTAATATAAACTAAATATTATGATAAGACATATAGAAGCAAGTATAGGAAGTGTTCCATCAGAAGATTACAGTTAATAAATAAAGTTAGTGTTTATTTTATGATAATAATTTTTATTGATTTTTTTTATCATAGTTTGTACTCCTGAAGAAGCCATTCATGGCAAAACTCAGGACTGAGTTGAGATTTTCTGAGAAGTTGAAAAAAATCGCATGTTGGCATCATAGCATTTTTGCACAGTTTGCACAGTTATCACTCATGGATTTTATATAAAAAACCAGCCTGCGGAGCCACAAGATAAGACCATCTCTTAAGATAAGTGCAAAATCTTTCAATGATTGTTTTTAACAATACTTGAGGAGAAAATATAGTATGCACTAGAGTATTGGTCATTTTATAACAGATCAAAATTTAGAACATAAGGGACATGAAAGTGTTCTGATGGTCCCTCTCTGATCTCAGTGTGGCTCGCATGTAAAAGATAAAACTCTGAGCACTTTTCATACACTATTTTCGTTAGTCACATTTTAATTTTAGCAATTAATTTATAATAATATTTATATATAAACTGGTATTTATTGTTTGGTTGTTAGGAGATTATATAGCCACGTCTGGACTGGTCTGGAGGGACAATGAGGAATTTCTACTTCAAATATTAACTTACCTGGTCTTATTCTCTGGGTCTAAAGCATTGACTTCAAATGCTTTCTCAGCCTCCCATCTAGCTTGGATTTCTTTTTCAATCTTCCTGAGAAAGTCTAACTTTGCTGTACCCTTTCGTTCCTATTTAAACAAAAGGAAAAAACATTCATAATCATTTAATATCAGCTTACTACAATATTTGACATTAGAAATTCTACACCAACTGTCACAAATATCTTTTACTCATTATACTCATTTTCAGAGTGAAATTGCAGGTGTACATTCACTTAAAAAAAACAAAAACTTACATCAGGAAAGCTAGTTACACATATTTACACTCTACTAATTAAAGCATGTGGCCCCAGTCAAGGGCGATGCAGTGTTTTCCTCTGCTGCCCCTGGGTGTTTACCGTCTTGCCGGCTCCCTCTATCTTACTGCAGCGTTTGCGCGTTTTTGCGGCCCCAGAAATTTTTTTTTGACCAGTGCGGCCCAGTGAAGTCAAAAGGTTGGACACTCCTGAATTAAAGCACAAAGTGTATTTGAGGAAAACACACGCCTGCCTTTGAAAATTCAAAGTAAGTATGTAAATGAAACCCTCCACTCACACCTTCTTGCAGATCATATTGAGGGATACAGGAAAACCGGGTCTCCAAAAAGGAGCACCTAAATGGGCCTCCGCGTGTGCGGATCGCCGGACTAGATGGACCTTGGTCTGATCCGGTGAAGGCGTTTCTTATGTTCTTATGAACACCTTCACGATTTGAACAGCCCATATACATCCCTATAATGTACAATCATTAGTTTCGGTAACAGTCCCCTTTATCAATCACATCAACCAAATTCAAATGCACATTATCCTCACCAATACACAATAATGCTAAAAGGAAATTTTAAGACAATCCAGAAACATAAGACCGATGTCAAAATGATGAAATATTTTGGCACCCACTAAGCAAGACTTTTAACAAAGATTAGCTTTGTTGCATGTTTCTTATGTGGGTTCCAGGACTTAAGAGCTGGATTGATCAACAGGATATCAAAATAAATTATCCGTACAGCCACTTGGAAAATCCTGTGGTTCTGATAAACCACCAAGCATGCAACCAATCCATTTCAAGCTACAAAATAAATCTAGGGATTAAAGCTTGTCAGGGGAAATTTGGGCGTAAAAAATCTCGCGGATAGCATAACGGAGCAGAAGAAAAGTGTTACAAAACAGTGCATGGATTCAAATTTAAGGGCTCCTTTTACTAAGGTGCGCTAGCATTTTTAGTGTGCGCTGAAAATTAGCGCACACTAGCCCCCCCCCCCCCCCGCTACGCGGAAAATACCAGCTCTATGGAGGTGTTAGCCACAGCTTAGTAAAAGGAGTCCTAGATTTAGCCACTATAAGGTGCATTAATGCATACAAATCCTGGATAGCAAATAAGCATGGCTATTCAATTTGCAGATTTTGAGTTTATCACATTCATTGCATTTATGTTTGATGTTTTCACTTCTGTTTATGTTCATTTTATCTATGTTGATCTTTTTACTGCTGTCAATAAAATTGTAAGTGGAATTATAGCTGCTGTACACTGTCTTGGGTGAATCCCTTCTTAAAGTCGGTTAATAAATCCCAATAAATAAATGAGAGGCTCTGCTCTGCTCTGCTCTTCCCCCCCCCCCAAAAAAAAAATATATATATATAAGGATTTGGGGTGGAGGTGGAACTGTCAATGAATGCAACCAAGCAAGCACCATCCTCACAATGCACCAGGCTAAGAAACATTTGCAAACACAGGGATCGAGCTCAGTCCATGGCTGCTGCTCACCGTCATTTTGCACCGAGAACCCGGCAGGAGAGCTGAGCCCACGTTGCTCTTCTCCAGGGCAGAAGGAAGCGGAAGACGGCGCTCGCGACAGCCACCAAAGCGGCTGACGTCCGCCAGGAGGCGGGGCCTTCTCTTAAAGGAGCCGGAGCCCGGCCGCTGGGAGGCTGAAAGTGGGCGGGGAGAGGGAGCGCCAATCGGATCTCTCCCCTCGACCCTGGGAGCTTAGCGAAGGCATCCCTCAACGTAGGATGCCAACAAAAGTCTCCTTTTCTGCTCTGAACTGGGGCCGGATTGGCTTGGGCTGGTTCTCAATTCAGATCTGGCTTTCTAGAGCAGTGATTCCCAACCGTGTCCTGGAGGAACACCAGGCCAATCGGGTTTTCAGGCTAGCCCTAATGAATATGCATGAGAGAGATTTGCATATGATGGAAGTGATAGGCATGCAAATTTGCTTCATGCATATTCATTAGGGCTAGCCTGAAAACCCAATTGGCCTGGTGTTCCTCCAGGACAGGGTTGGGAACCACTGTTCTAGAGATCACCAAAATAGGCACAAAAAAAGAGCTAGAACAGTGTTGCCCAATGTCGGTCCTCGAGGGCCGCAGTCCAGTCGGGTTTTCAGGATTTCCCCAATGAATATACATGAGGTCTATTTGCATGCACTGCTTTCATTGTATGCTAATAGATCTCATGCATATTCACTGGGGAAATCCTGAAAACCCGACTGGACTGCGGCCCTCGAGGACCGACATTGGACACCCCTGAGCTAGAATAATATATATGTAGCTGATCACAAGAGGTTTAAAGAAAAAATGTGTATGGTTAAATGCGCAAACTTTAAAACCCTTTCTCCATAAGTAAATGAAATATGGGGATTAAGTTTTTCATATAATTGCAAGGCTGGTTGCTGATATGTTTTGATTTTTTTGTTTGTTTATATCAAGGGTGTCAAAGTCTCTCCTAGAGGGCCGCAATCCAGTCGGGTTTTCAGGATTTCCCCAATGAATATGCATGAGATCTATTAGCATACCATGAAAGCAGTGCATGCAAATAGATCTCATGCATATTCATTGGGGAAATCCTGAAAACCCGACTGGATTGCGGCCCTCGAGAAGAGACTTTGACACCCCTGGTTTATATTGTATGTGAACTTAATTATGTATGTAACATTTGGAACCGGCTTTGTATAAGGCGGGATTAAGTCAATAAACCATATTACTGTATAGAATCCTGATAATTTTAGAATTATGAAAATAACCAGTAAAACCTGAACTGCATGTCCATTTGGTTTACTAAACTGGCTGCTATGCACTAGATCAGGGTAGGCAATTCCGGTCCTCGAGAGCCGGAGCCAGGTCAGGTTTTCAGGATATCTACAATGAATATGTATGAGATGGATTTGCATGCACTGCCTCCTTGAGATGCAAATCTATCTCATGCATATTTATTGTGGATATCCTGAAAACCTGACCTGGCTCTGGCTCTCGAGGACCGGAATTGCCTACCCCTGCACGAGATCTAATGATTAGACAATTTCTACTATAATCAGGCTAACTTCCCAATTGCAGTTTGCAGGAAGGCCAACTTCTATTTCTCAATACACGTCATCTAGTGAGATTTCTGAGAATAAGAAAAACTCAGGCTCTGCTTTGTTCTACTAAGGGCTCCTTTTATCAAGCAGCGGAAGAGCCTATTACCACGGGCCTGCAAAGTAAATGCTACAACGCTCATAGGAACTGGATGAGTGTCAGAGCATTTACCTCGCCGGTCCACAGTAAAAGACTCTACAACGGCTTGATGAAAGGAGTCTTAACTTAGGCCCCCTTTTACGAAGCCATGCTAGGCTTTTTTTTTTTTAATCACTGGTCGTGACGGTATTAGCTCCGATGCTCATAGCCTAACACAGCGTCATAAAAGGGGAGTTAGGGGGGAATTTATCAAGCAGGGAACTTGTTTATTGCCTCTTTGTCACTCTGGCATTTCAAAGCGGTGGGCACTGGAGGATTAAGTGATTTTCCCAGGATTTTCTCAACAGGAGCAGCACTGGGATTTGATCTCATAACCTCCAGCTCAACCAGGAAACCACACCTTCGGTCTGTCCTAGTACAGCAGCTCTTCGGTTTACTAAGCCATTGTGACATCACTGCTGAGGTTGGAATGAGGCATTATGACGTCACAGTCTTAGCTCTCAAATGTTGCTACTCTTTGGGTTTCTGTCAGGTACTTGGGATGGCCACTGTTGGAAACAGGATACTAGGCTTGATGCAAAGGAAAGGGAATAGGGACTTGTGCATTGCCTTTGTTGTGGCTTTGGCATTCGAAGTGGATTCAGTGACTTGCCCAGGGTCACATGGAGCAGCAGCAGGTTTTGATCTCACAACCTCTGGTGCAGAGGCAGCAGCTCCACCTATAGCTACACTACATACAACAGTAACAACCCATTCTATACCTTGGGGCTTTTAGCATTTAATGCATGCTAATTCCCTTAAGGCCTCTTATACGAAGCCACAGTAAATGTACTGAAACCCGCAGGAACTGAATGCGTTTCAGTACATTTACCACTACCATGGCTTTGTAAAAAGGGCCCTTAATATGCATTAGGGCCTTAACTCTGTTTGATGAACTTCCCCCTAAATGAGGCATCACTGCAGAGTATATAGCAAGCTACAATGTGTGACATTGTATACGGGATGTGTGACATTATATACTGACAGCTGGCTTGAAAAAGTAACCCGATGCTGCTGTTCTGTGAACTGGATTCTGGAATTTGTTTTTGTTTTTCTTTAAGGATGTATTAATATTTCACCTTAGACTCATGAACATATTTCACAGATATCGGGATAGTTTTCATATACAAAATCTAAGGTATATTTTACCCACTTCTCCCTTTTGTAAAAGGGGGGCGGGGTATATTTGTTTCTCAGGGCTGAAAGTTGCTTCCTACTCAGTTGCTAAAAATACTTACAGGTTTCAGAGTACTTGTAGGTGAAGGGGAAAGAGAGATGCAGTAGGTACCGTAGAAAGATGTGCTCCTTACCGACTGGGACATTTGGAATTTCTTCTTAGGCTTGTCTCTCAATAAAGCATTAATCAGGATTAGTGCACTGGCATTGACGTTCTATTGCAGTGTCTCTTAAATTATGTGCCCTGAAGAGATTCCAGAATTTTACTTTATTTTTTAAAATTCCCTTCGTAAGTATAAACTAGAATAGATGACATGTGTGTCATGTATGCAAGAGCCTGTCAATGTTATGAGCGTCTATGTGCATAAGGATACAGCTGCCCAGACAAGCATTATTCTTTGAAATGATTGGTCCTTGAAAACGAACAGCAAGTAATTTTAGTTTTAGTTTTTATGTAGTAGTTAGTCTAACTTGAGCAACAAAGCAATCAAGGCTTTGTTACCGTTTGCCTCGTCTTATCTTTGCAAACTTGGATTTTCAGCTCTGAAGAAATCAATCCCCTCCTTTACAAAGCCATGCTAGCGATTTTAGCACCAGCCACAGCGGTAAGACCTCTAACGCTCATGAGTGCCACGGCCAGCGCTAAAAACGCTAGTGCAGTTTTGTAAAGGAAGGGGTAAACTGAAAAAAAAGAGAATGACTGTAGATGGTGGATGATGAAATGCATGTTTGCTTGTTGATTATTGAGCTGTGTTTTGCCCTCAAAAACAAGCACATCCATCGCATTGATTAGCAATTCTATTCTAACTACTTTAGTTTCACCATTGTTACAATTACCCATATATAGCATAAACTAAACCTTAAGTTTATATACCACATCTTCTCCACGCATGATTTACCACATCCTCTTGGCATGATTTACAAGAACTTAAAATATAAGAAGAGAAAGGAAAAGGTTTACATGAGCTTATATATATAGAATGGAAGAGTAAGGGGGAAAATAGAATTACATGTTAGAGAAGAGCCAAGTTTTCAGTTGCTTGCAGAATAGTTGGAGAGAGCCCAGGTTCCGCAACGGGATAGTAAGGTCATTCCAGAGACCTGTGATTTTGAAGAGAAGAGATTTTCCCAGTTTACCTGCATAGAGAATACCGCGTAGAGAGGGGAAGGATAGTTTATATCTTTGGACGGGTCTGGTGGAGTCAGGACTCGAGGAGTTAAAGGATAGTGGGATTAGGGGAGGAAGGATGCCGTGAATGATCTTAAAAGCCAGGCAGGAGCATTTGAAATGGATTCTGGAAATCTCTGGGAGCCAGTGAAGATTGGACAGGAGTGTGGAGACATGGACAGATTTGCGTTTTGCAAAGATCAACTTGGCTGCAGTATTCTGGATAAGCTGGAGTCTTTGAAGACTTTTTAAAGAACTTTAAATAAATAAATCTCAAATAATTAATTTTTGTTGGTTTTTGCAATTTTATAATATAATATGCCGTGAAAAACATTCGCTCCATTTAGTGTGCCGGAGCTCAAAACGTTTGAGAGACACTGCTCTAACGAGTGGGAGAAGCCTCTCAAAGAGTATGACAGAAAACTTTCAAATGAGTATAGCACTCTCTTATGAAACTTGGCTCCTCTATCAAGAAAAATTGAGAAGGGGAGAGTCAAAACAACTGGTTTAGAAAGGTTATGGAAGTGGATTGTTTGGCTCAACTCACATACGAATTGAGAAATAGAAGGAAAGTAAGTTGGCCTTCCTGCATTTGGGAAGGGTTAGTCTTATTTATTGGGATTTATCAACCACCTTATCATGAAGAGATTCACCCAAAAGTTCTTTATAATACATTGAATAGTAATCTATTCACTGAAGAAACATGACCACATCACAGCGACATACCTCGATTCACACTGGCTCCCAATACAAGCAAGAATATTATTCAGACTCTACTGTCTACTATTCAAAACCATTAATGGAGACAGCCCAGCCTACTTGAACAACCGCCTAATCCAAACTACCACTACCAGACATAGGAGAACCCACACACCCTCCAATCAGAGACATCAAACGACTACCAACTCTCCAATTTACTGATCACAACCCCAGCCTACAAAACTTTCAGAAAAGAAATAAAAACCCTGCTCTTCAAGAAATCCTTAAAGACAAACTAACACTGCAAGAATCATCTCAATCCACTGTAGCAACCCGCTCCACTCTGTAATGTCTCTGGAAATGTCCAGAGAACTTCTTATGTAATCTGCCTTGAACCGCAAGGTAATGGCGGAATAGAAATCACTAATGTAATGTAATGTAATCAGGTACTCTTGGGTATTTCCCTATCTATTCTGGCGAGCTCACAATCTAGGTGTCTCTGGGGAAATGACTTGCCTAGAGTCACAAGGAGCAGGCTGGGATTGAACTTACAACCTCAGGGTGGGGGCAGCAGCTCTAACCGCTAGCCCATATTCCCCTCCCAATGCGTAGCAGTCTGGATTTCTCAAACGTGCCTGATGACTGAATCTAGTGCGTAGCAGTCTAGTAAACAAAATGTACCTGCAGTTCAGGTTTTACTGGTTATTTTCATAACTCTAAAATGATCAGGATTATATAATACTTATGGATAAAGGTTTTTAAAGGTTATGGGGCTCATTTTCAAAACAGTAAGACATCCAAAAATGGCATAAAGTGATGTCTAAATCTTAAGGGGGTATAATAGAGGCATATTTTGGATGAGATTTGGGTGGCCTTAGGACCTGAACTTCTTGTAAGGATAATCCAACCTTTCTGAAGACGTCCAAGACGCCATTTGGACGTCTGGAGTTAGACCTGTTTTAAAAGCAAATAAGGGCCGAAAAGATAGCTAAACTGATCAGATGACCACTGGATGCATGAAGATGACTCCCCCCCCCCTCCCCACACACACACAAACAAACTCCTGTAAAATCTGGACCCATTGCCCAGCCCCAGGTCCGTCCAGTTCCACCCAGCCCTGCCCTGTCATGTCTAAATCATGCCTCTTTTGCCCCAGCCTCTCCCCCTCAACCTGTTCTCGTCCTCGGGACCGCGTCAGAAGGGCATCTGTGCATGCGCGGATGCAATGTGATGACATCACACGCCAGTACTGGGCAGACTTGCACGGTCTGTGTCTGTCTATGGCTGTTTGGTGGAGGATGGGCTGGGAGGATGTAGATGGACTGGAGTGAGCTTTGACGGAGACTTCAGTAGTTGGAACCTAAGAACAGGACCGGCCAGAGCTTTGGATTCCTGCCCAGAAATAGCCAAGAAGAAAAAAAAAACCCAACAAATTTTTAGATTGAATCGGGTCGGCAGACTGGACGGACCATTCGGGTCTTTATCTGCCGTCATCTATTATGTTACTATGGGCTCCTTTTACGAAGCCGCGGGAGCAGCTTTAACGCGCACGACTTTTAATCACGCCCTAGCCGAAAAACTACCGCCTGCTCAAGAGGAGGCGGTAGCGGTTAGCGCGGATGGCAGTTTAGCGTGCGCTATTACCCGCGTTAAACCGCTACCGCAGCTTCGTAAAAGGAGCCCTATGTTTAGATACCTGTATCTAAACATGCACCTCGGAAGCGGAAATCCATGCAGGACGTACTTCTTGAACGGAGAAACTTTAACTAGGACTTCAGCAGAACGAGATTTAGGAGTAATCATCAGTGCAGACATGAAAACTGCCAATCAAGTGGAGAAGGCTTCATCTAAGGCAAGGCAGATATTGGGTTGTATCAATAGAAGTTTCGTCAGCCGAAAGCCTGAAGTCATAATGCCATTGTACAGGGCCATGGTGAGACCTCATCTGGAGTACTGTGTGCAATTCTGGAGGCCACATTACAGTAAAGATGTGCGCAGAATTGAATCGGTTCAACGGACGGCCACCAGGATGATCTCGGGGCTCAAGGGTCTCTCGTACAAAGAGAGACTGAACAAATTGCAGCTCTACACTCTTGAGGAACGTAGGAAGAGGGGAGACATGATCGAAACATTTAAGTACCTCACGGGACGTGTCGAAGTGGAAGATGATATTTTCTTTCTCAAGGGTCCCTCGGCCACAAGAGGGCACCCGCTCAAACTCAGGGGCGGAAAATTTCATGGCGACACCAGAAAGTATTTCTTCACAGAGAGAGTGGTTGATCATTGGAACAAGCTTCCAGTGCAGGCGATCGAGGCAGACAGCGTGCCAGACTTTAAGAATAAATGGGATACCCATGTGGGATCCCTATGAGGGTCAAGATAAGGAAATTGGGTCATTAGGGCATAGACAGGGGGTGGGTAAGCAGGGTGGGCAGACTTGATGGGCTGTAGCACTTTTCTGCCGTCATCTTCTATGTTTCTATATGATAAACGGTATATGAAAAATAAAGAAACTGGAAACTTGATCTCTAGAAAACCAGATCTGAATTAAGAACCAGCCAAGAGCCAATCCGGATCTTGATCCGGCCACAGTTCAGAGCATATGTGTGTGTGTATGGGGGGGGGGTGCCTTCGCGAAGGGGAGTGATCCGATTGGCGCTCCCTCTCCCCGCCCACTTTCAGCCTCCCGGCGGCTCCTTTAAGAGAAAGCCCCGCCTTCTGGCGGAGGTCAGGCGCTGCCTCCACCTACCTTGCTGGCCGTCCCGAGGTCGGCCCCGCCCCCTCCCCGCGCTCACTGGCTGCTCCCCGCCGCCTGCGCTCTCCCATTGGTCCCGGCCCGCGCCCGTCCGGGGATCAACCGCTCGGCCGCGGCGCCAGCAGGTTAGTGTGCGCCGGGGCCTGTGTATTGGTTACTGCGCTTCGGAGGAGGGGGGGGCGAGCGGGCGGACGAACGACATGGTGGTCGCGGTGTAGTCGCGACAGGAAGCCCTAGGCCGCCGTCCCGAGAGGCGGGAGAATCGCCAGGAAGCGGGGTGGGGCCAGGGGCCTAGTGGAGCCTCGAGCCATGCTGATAGAGAATGTGGAAGCCCTCAAGTCCTGGCTGGCCAAGTTGCTGGAGCCCATGTAAGTGGGGGGTGGGGAGGGGGGGCTGCAGCTGTCAGGGGCTCTTTTGCAAAGCATCGCCCTTCCTGCACTGAAAGGTCTCCAGGAGAGAAAAGCCAGGGTTTTGCACCCCCTGCACTTGCCCCCTTTTGGGAGGTTTTCAGTAGAGCAAGCAACAAAGTCCAGTGAAGTTTCTTTTGTGGGTGACCTCTTTCATGTCTAAATTTCAATGATTTCCCCCCCCCCCCCAAGAAAATTCATTGCTTAGCAGGGAAATTCACTGGAGCATGCTTTGTCAAAAAAAAAAAAAAAAAAAACCCACTCCAAAATGAAATCTGACTTCATGTAGGGAAAAAAGGTTAAAAGCGTTTGACTTCCAAACAGAAAGGGACCCTGATACTCCACAGAATCAAAGAGCAACCAAACCCACTGTGCAGAAGATGTCCAACATGCAGGCTTGATTGAAGATAAGGGCATCAAATCCACATAAGATGGGAACTGTGGACCCAACACAATCCGTGTTTCGACGACCCTGGCTTCCTCAGGGGTCCCTAAGAGTCCTAAGTCAAAGAGCTCTCGAGCAGGACTGTTCTCGGCCTTTGATCAACATTCTTTGACTTAGGACTTTTAGGGAAATCATTGAAATTTAGACATGAAAGAGGTCACTCGCTGTCACCCCCCCACGCTTAACCGAAGAAAATTCATTGCTTAGCAGGGAAATTCACTGGAGCCCTGAAGCATGCTTTGTTAAAAAACAAACAAACCCAGAATGAAATCTGACTTCATATAAGGAAAAAAGGTTAAAAGTGTTTGACTTCCAAACAGAAAGGGACCCTGGTACTCCACAGAATCAAAGAGCAACCAAACCCACTGTGCAGAAGATGTCCAAGATGCAGGCTTGATTGAAGGTACGGGCATCAAATCCACATAAAATGGGAACTGTGGACCGTTTTGACGACCCTGGCTTCCTCAGGGGTCCCTAAGAGTCCTAAGTCAAAGAGCTCTCGGCCTTTGATCCACGTTCTTTGACTTAGGACTCTTAGGAAGACAGGGTCGTCGAAACACGGACCGTGTTGGGTCCGCAGTTTCCATCTTATGGGTCCTAGACGTTTTATTATGTGGATTTGATGACTATAGCTTCAATAAACACCTGCATCTTGGACATCTTCTCCACAGTGGTTTTGTTTTTGGTTACTTCCAAAGTAAATCACGGCCATATAGTAGATTATGGATTGGAAAATTCTGATGTGGAACTGCTTTGAATGAATTTATCCATAAAAGTGATATCGAGTCTCGTGATGGCAAAGCGAAGGAAAAATGTATGTGGCTCTTTGGAATCTGCTGTACTTTCCCTGCCCTTCAAGCACTTCGTTGAATGATCAGCGTTTTGTCCTGCGTGCTGAACTTTTCATAATTTATGGGTCCTTTTACCAACCTGCATTAGGCTCTAACATGCATCTAACATTTAAAAAAATGGACTACCACAGGGCACACTACATTGTTATGCAGTAGTATGGGAATATACAAGAATTGATTTATAAGTCATAGCAGCTATTTTTTTTTTCCTCTTGAAAATGCGCCAACACTGGAAATCTAATATATACGTTTAAAGGTGTGTGACATGTACTTCTTAGATTTGCCACGATGAGAAATGAGTGCAGCGGACTCTAGTAGGGGAGAAGCAAAAAACATGACATTTGAAATAATCATTTTATTAAACAAGTAATAAATATTAGCTGTTTTCACTAAACCAGTGGTCTCAAACTTGCGGCCCGCCAGGTCCTATTTTGAGGCCCTCCGTATGTTTATCATAATCACAAAAGTCAAATAAAACAGTTTCTTGATCAAATGTCTCTTTAGCTATAAATGACAATATTATGATTAAGACTTAGTTAAAAGGAAAGATTTATAAACTATAAAGAGTTTTACCTCATGCAAAATTGTCATTTCTTTAATAAGACATTAACTATTTTTCTGAGGCCCTGCAAGTACCGACAAATCCAAAATGTGGCCCTGCAAAGGGTTGGAGTTGGAGACCACTAAACCAAGCACACAATCAGCTCTGCTAGAGAGTATGTTTATGTTTAACTATTAACATTATGACATTGTGCAACAGTTCAGGATGTTTCTCCTGTGTTGCACGATGCAGGTGGTACTGCAGAAATGACTTGTAATACTGCTCATTCATACTATATGAACTGGATGACACACAAGACAACCTGGGAGTCTGCTTTGAAGGATGCTAACAATTAAAACAGTTTATGCTTATACTTTGGTGTACACTGTAAACAAAAAAGACAGAAGAACACCTCGCCTTGGAGTACAAACAGTCAAACAAAAAAGGCAAGGAAGGTATCTTTTCATCCCAAAGTAAAGTCTTTATTTGAGATCCCTGTTTCGGCAGCAAAATGCCTTCCTCACGGGACACTTATGCTTGAAAAACGCTGGAAACAAGAAACACAAGCAGCGGCGTTGAAAACACTATCGAACGATGATTTCAGATGTCATGTTTTTGGTTCTCACCTGCCAGAGACCGCTGCACTCATCTCTCATCTGGTGGCAGATGAAGTACATGTCGCACACTTTCAAATGTATATACAGTATTAGATTTCCGTTGTTGGTGCGTGATTTATGAATCTACCTCTTATGTTTGTTCATGCTAAAAAAATTTTTTTTGATGGGGAGTGTCGGCGGTTGAGAGTGGACGTTTCCTGTGTTAACCAGGTAGCGCACATACATTACTGCACAGTTACCACACAGATAACGCAGGAGATCTTACTCTCTACAAAACAGAAGGCAGTAAGTGCTTCTGCAATAATACAAAAAATGGCTTAATGACGTAATGGAAATTAAGCTGATGAGTGACTGCGGGACAGATAAAAGGGGGCATGTGCCTTGAGACAGCGGGATCGCAAAATATATGCATGTCAGCAGAATGAAACCCCTAGCTGACTGAAGGAGAGTAGAGAACATAGAAGAAAAGTTAAGTCATTGAACTTTATTTATTAAAAAAAAAAAAAAAAAGTTTTAAAGTGGAAAATAGTTTGACTATATGAGATTTGAAAGAAATGCAATGGAAAATAAGGATTGGTGAAGATTTGGTGTATGACTCTAGCATAATGAAACACTGATTTGCTACTGAGATCCCCCCAAAATTAGATAAGCTATTCTCTGAGTGTTTTCGCACTTATGCTGTGTGCACTAATGGCAACATTAGCATATGGCCATTAATTCAAATAATAAAAAAAAGCATTTTTATGGTTGTGGTAAAAATGGCTTTATTGTGTGGGAAAGACCTGTTTAAGGGGCCACTAAGGCATATTTTTACTGCAGCTGAGTAAAAGGATCCCTTAATTGTTTCCTAGACATAGACATCTTGAACCTCATCCCATTCACTTTGATACCCTTCTTGGTTGGTTCCTTGTGTTCTGGTTCTCATAGAAACAGATAGACCATATGGTCCTTATCTGCCTTTATTTCTGTCTAGTCTGCCTAACCATGCCATCCATTATTCCTTCGGAGATCCAATGTACTTGTCCCCAGTTTTCTTGAAGTCAGGTACACTTTTTTTCTTCACCACCTCCACCAGGAGGCTGTTCCAAGCATTCACTATGCTTTCCGTGAAAAAGTATTTTCTGAGCTTACTTCTGAATCTATCCCCTTTCACCTTCCTCCTTCCTCATTCCAGAGATTCCTTTCAATTGAAAGAGAATTACCTCATACACATTTATGCCACTTAAGTATTTAAATGTCACTATCATATCTCCCCTCTCTTGCCTTTCCTCCAAAGTATACATATTGAGATCTTTAAGTCTGTCCTTATGATGGACCAACCATTTTAGTAGTCTTCCTCTGCACCAGCTCCATTCTGTTTATATCTTTTTGAAGGTGTGTCCTCCAGAATTGTACACAATATTCTAAATGAGGTCTCACCAGATCCTTATACAGGGGCATCAATACCTCCTTTTTCCTACTGGCCATACCTCTCCCTATGCACCCTAGCATCCTTCTAGCTTTCACTGTCAATTTTCAAAATGTTTGACCACCTTAAAATTGTCATATACTATCCCACCCAAGTCTCACTCCTCTTTCATGCACAAAAGTTATTCACTCCCTAAACTGTACCGTTCTCACAGGTTTTGCAGCCCAAATGCATGACCTTGCATTTCTTAGCATTAAATCTTAGCTGCCAATTTCCAAACTGTTCCTCAAACTTTGCTAGGTCCTTCCTCATATTCTCCACACCTTCAGCAATATCGCTTACAAAAATCTTAAAAAGAACAGGCCCAAGACCCAAACCTTGAGACACATCACTGTATCATCCCTTTCCTCAGAGCAGTCTCCATTGACACTACCCTCTGTCATCTTCTCCTCAACCAGTTCCTGACCCAGTCTGTCACTATGGGGCCCATCCCAAGGGCACACAGTTTATTTATTAGACACCTGTAAGGACCAGTATCGAAGGCTTTGCTAATATCTAAATACACTACATCTAGCGCTCTTTCTCTTTCCAATTCTCTGGTCCCCCGTCAAAGAAATTGATCAGATTTGTCTGACAAAATCTGCCCTCAAGTAAACCCATTGGATTCCAGAAACTTCAGTATTCTTTGTTTTAAAAGCATTTGAATTAGTTTACTTGCCATAGAAGTCAGACTTACTGGCCTGTAGTTCCTTACTTTCATTTTTATGGAGAGGGACCACATCTTTCCTTCTCCAGTCCTCTGGTGCCATTCCTGATTCTAGAGAAGCATTGAAAAGGTCAGCCAGTGGAGCTACCAGAACTTTCCTAAGGCCCTCCTTTACTAAGCTGCAGTAGAGGTTTCAACCATGGCCCAGTGCACAAAATGCTCCGATGCTCATAGGCAATTGGTGCTAGAAATCTCTACCGTGGCCTAGTAAAACGAGTAAGTTCCTTCAGTTTGCATCTGGCCCCATTGCTTTGTCCACCTTTAGTTTAGCTAGCTCCTCAAGAACATAGTCCTCTGAAAACCATTCAAGGTCTACCACATTTCCTTCTCTACATGTTGTTTGTCTTTTGTGGTCATGTTCCTGGCACTTCATCTGTAAACACAGAACATAAATATTTGTTAAGCAATTCAGCCTTTTCTTTATCAGCTTCTCCCCTTCACCTTTGAGTCTCGCAGTGCCACTTTTAGCACTTCTTCCTATTTCCCCATTTTACAGTGTCAGCTATTTTTTTCTTCCATTGCATCTTTGCTTTCTCAACTACTTAACCAGCCTCTCAACTTTTTCAGATATTTATGCCTGTCTTCCTCTTTCTGTGATCTTTTGCAGTTTATGAAAGCTAACCTCTTTTTCCTTACCTTCTCAGCTGCTACTTTTGAGAACCAAAGCGGCCTTCTTTTCCTCTTATTATTTAAGTTTATTAGTATTTTGATATACCGACCATCACATGTATCTGGTCGGTTTACAATATTAAGAAGATAAAAAATAGAAATGGTTTGCTGCCCTTACAATAACTCCTTTCAGTTTTGCCCACTGAATTTCTACTCCTTCCTTGACTTAACCACCTGCCTGAACAAAGTTATTTGTTTTTTTTAACTTTTACTTTTGAATAAGCCCTCTCTACATCTGGCTTAATATTAAACCACACCATGCGGTGATCACTGGATGATCACCCACTTTGCAAGTACTAAGTCCAATATGACCCCCATCCCACGTGGGTTCCATTTCCAACGGCTGAAACAGTTTTTCCTACTTCTAGGAGATCCTTTGATAGGGATACCCCAATTAACATCTGGCATATTAAAATCTCCTATTAGTAGTACTTTACCTTTCACAGCTATTAAATTTCTGTCCACTTCTGTCTGTGAAGGAGGCCTGTATATTACACCAATATAAATATATTTTCCCTTCTCCCTTTCCAGTTTGACCCATAGTGCATCTTTCTTACCCTATGGATCAGTGTATCGCAAATTGTGTGCCTCCTGAGATTTCTGGCGACGCCTACAGGACGTGACTCTTGCAGCATAGTTTGCGATACACTGCCCTAAGCTAATCAATTGGGCCCGGATTCTATAAATGGCAGCGCAATGGGCAGCCACCCGCAAAAGCGACGTTTCTAGAATCGCGGAAACGTAGGCCAGGGCTTTCAAGGCCTATATTTCCAGCCCTTATCAGCCGCGATTACGGAGGTGCCTACTGATACCTAAGGGCATTTCCGGTGTTAACCGCGCCTATTTTACCCTTAGGCACTGGTAGGCGCCTCCATAGTTGCGGTTCCGGCATCAATTGTGGAGGTGTTGTCTTTTTTTTTTATGACAATTTAATTGCTTTTAAACAATGCGATCAATTGTGCCAATTAAAGGCAATTAAACTAATTAAGATCAGCACCTAATGGCACCTAACTAGTCGCGCCGTTTATAGAATTTGGGCCTTAGTTTAGTGTGTTTCTAGTCCGCCTTTATCCAAAGTGGATTACAAAAGTAAACATACGCTATAATGGTTGGCAATGCCTCATGTGCTAACCAATTAGTGTTGTACGTCCCCAAACCTGCCCCCTTCCCAGAAAAAATAAATTAGCATGTGGTTTATTGCTTAGTTGTTGTCGTCATCTGCAGTGTTTGAATTTGTGACTTGTTTCAGGCACAACTCATGTAAATCAGCTTCCTTTCTAGAAGTTTGCATATAGTGTGTGAATTTCATTCAGTCATATGAACACAGGTTTTTTTTTTTAATCTTTGCATATTGAGCTTGAAACAAACTTCAAATATGGTCCCTTTTACTGACTTTGCTTGCATTAAGATTGTTGGCTTCCATTGTAACTTTGGTTCAATTTTATGCTTTTAGTCCTTCGGGGAGGGGGAGGGCATGTACGTGGCTGTGCCATTTGGGTTTTCTGACAACTGACCTTCTCTCCCCCCACTTTGATTATTATTATTATTTTTTTTTTTTTAATTCTTTATTCATTTTAAATACATCATCAAGTGTAACAAATTATATCAATATATCACAACATGTATCACTTGAAAATCTTACATAAATAATCATAAAATATAAAAATTATCCCCCCTCCCACCCAATCTTCTTCAAATACAACCAATAACCTAATTCAAATAAAAACAAACTTATTCAAAACAATCAAATTTTCTCCCCCACCCCACCCCAATAAAAATATATATATCTACCAACAGGAAAATGATGTTCACTCATTGCAATAACTTTCTAATGGCCCCCAGATCTTTTTAAAATTATCATAACTACCTTTCTGCAAAGCCACTTTGATTATTTTTTAAAGATTTCGACTTTTTTTTAATTTGATTTGACTTTTTTGATTGTATGCTTAAAGAGCATGCAAGTTGTATTGGGCAATAATAGTTCTTCATGGCCGTGGGAGCACACCGTTCTGGGTGAGCGGCTCTAGCCATGGGTTTGTAAACTAAAACCCCTCTCTGGAAACTGAAACCATTTCTAGAGAATGACATGTTTGCAGTACTGTGAAAACTTATTGATGGCTTGTGTAGGATGCCTGTAAATCTTTCAATATTACGGGTCCTTTTATTAAGGCGCACGAACCGCTAAGACGCTTTAGCATTTGGCGCGTTCTAAATCGGTTAGCGGGCCTTCATAAAAGGACCCTTTAGTTCTTTGGCTTAAAAAAAATGTTGGTTAGTACTTGTATTATTTTCTCCTTTGTAGCACTTGACTTTTGAAGCATGAAAATTCAGTGGTTTCTCCTGTTTTAACAATTACTTGACATGGCAGTATTCACATTTTCTTTTTAAAAAAAAAACATGGCTTGATCTTGAGCAGATTTAGGCAATTTGAATTGTTTTGTTTATTTATTTCATTAATCTATATTCTAACGAAACACTTGGCGGATACAAAAACATCTCTGGGTTTTGTTTTTGTCCTGAATGCAGTGTAACTGTTTTTCTAAGATTTGCTTAAAGTGATACTTTTTCTGTGCAATCCTCTTTTGTTATATTTGACCTGCTTTTCTACAAGAAACAGTTTTGCTGTTTCTGTAGCATTTTGGGTGAAAGCATTCTTCATAAATCAATAGTAACCCCAATTGCCTTTTTTGTCAGATGTGATGCAGATCCTTCAGCCTTGGCAAACTACGTGGTGGCTTTGGTCAAGAAAGATAAATCGGAGAAAGAGCTTAAGGCTTTTTGTGCTGATCAACTGGATGTCTTTTTACAAAAAGGTATTTTCAAGTTTGAATGCCTTAATTTTATAACCCAAACCTAATTGGGTTCTAGATACTTGTAGTAACTTTCAGGATTACTAATCCATCTTCAGAGTATCAAAAGAAGCATATTTGCTCATAATGAGTGTAGTTTGTACACAGTGGCATAGTGAGGGTAGTAAGTGCCCCCAAACCACACTTGCACCCTCCCTTTCCACCCCTATACTTTTTAAAATCTTCGCCAGCACGACCAACTTCTCCAGCCTGCTACTCGGGCCAGTGTTGGCTTCCCTCTGATGTCACTTCCTGGCCCCTCAACCCGGAAGTTATTTTGGTGGGAACCAGGCTGGCACTAGTAGCAGGCCAGAGTAGTTGCTCGCACTAGTGAAGATTTCAAGAGGTGTGGGGTGGGGAAGGGAGGGCGAGAAGAAGAAAACGGTGACAGAGTTCAAACAAGCTTGGGATGAACACAGAGGATCTCTAATTAGAAAATAATGGGTATATATTGAAGAACTAAGGCCAATACTGAGCAGACTTCATGGTCTGTGTCCCGTTATGGACATTCAGTTGAGGATAGGCTGGGATGGTTTAGATGGGCTGGAATGAGCTTTGAAGGAGACTCCAGTAGATGCACAATGCCGGACAGAGCTCTGGGTGGCCCAGAAATATCTTAACAGAAAGAACAATTTAAACGAAATCATTAAATTATAGAGAGTTGTATGTTTGGGCAGACTGGATGGACCATTTGGGTCTTTATCTGCCGTAATTTACCATGTTACTATGTTATGTATTTTACTATGTTCAGTAGAAAAGATTTTGGTTTTGTTTTATCTTTTTCTCTTGTGCAACAGGACTGGTAGTCTTGACCATTGAGTTAAAAACCCATTAGTTGTGAGGGTTATAGAGATCTCGCTGTTTTTGTTTTCATGCTCCACCTCCCTCAATCTTCCTATCTATCAGCGAGGAGTAAGGAGCCTGCTCGAGATTAATCTTTTTTATTTTCAAGATTTTTACTATCCAGTCAAAGGCCTTTGTTACTGCAGAAGATCCCGGTCACCCTGGGGCATTTCTGACTGCGAGAAGAAACAGACTTTCAAAGCTGAGGTCTGTAGCCCACAGGAATATGCATCACATAATACCCGTGTGACCAGTCTATATCAGAAATTCTCAGAGCTCAGGGTCCATACCCTTGGGAGCATTTGCGCCAAAGCTTCATCCGCAGTGAGCTTGAGCACAGACTGAGTGGGTCCTTTGGTGATTTATCCAGGTCATGCCTAGTTTTCACGTAAACCAGGGGTTCGACTCCCAGCCTTCACACCTACAGAAGTGAAGAAAGCAGATAGAGTGTTGAAAGTTCTGGATGTGCAAAGGATTTTGATTCATTACTTGGAGGTGATCAACGAGTTCCAGCTGTCTGATCACCTCTTTGCGCTTACAAATGCGGCACGTTGGGGGAGACTGGCATCTAAAGTGACCATATCCAGGTGGATAAGGATGGCCATATCTTCCACCTATATTGGAAGCAGAAAGCAGTTTCCTGTAGCAGTGAAGGCGCACTCCACTCTTAAGTGTCGCGTCATCTTGGGTAGAGTCTAGAGCAGTTTCACCTGCAGAGATTTGCAGGGCGGCCGCTTGATCCGGTCGCCACACATTTCACTAAGTTTTACAACGTGGATACCGCTTTTGGGTCTTCAGTGCTGGCAGCAGGCTCATCTGTCCCTCCCTAGGAACTGGGTACTGCTCTGATAAGTCCTGATGGTCAAGAAGGAAAGATTAGGCTCTTATCTTGCTAATCTTCTTTCTTGTAAATGGGAATGGTAGCCTTGACACCCTCCCTGCTTTCTCCTTCCGACATGCTTTCTTAGTCAGATGTCTTGTTTCTATCGCCTACCCGGTAGGGCCAGAAATTAGGAGTTCACTTCTAAGAACTACAGAACTATCTGGGCAGATGGCAACAGGTAGGTGATTCCTTTTATTTCCACCTTGTTTGTTTCGTTTTGTAGTGGCTTAAAAGCATTGTTTAATGTTTTCTATTTAGAGCAGAACAGACTTATGTAGTTTCGGGAGGTTTCCCCGCACCTGTCTCTTATATTTGCACTCCAGGATTCGCTAGAAGCTTTGGCATCGACTGAGGGGGTGGAGCACGAAAACAAAATAGTGGGCTCTCTACAGCCCTCACGGCTAATGGGGATTTAACCTGCTGGTCAAGACTACCATTCCTGTTTACAAGAAAGAAGAAGATTAGCAAGGTAAGAACCGAATCTTCCCATATCTTCCTCTTTTAGCTTAAAGCATACTTTTGTTCCTTAAAATTATTCACCTGTTTTCCCTATCCTTTTGACTTCTTTTTATAGCCATATTTTTCTCTTTGCCATATCTGGTATCAAGATTACAACACCAGGGGATATAATTTTGAACACTAAAATAGTGCTGCACTTAATATAAGTCAGTCTTCTCTCCAAACCATATACCCAGTGGCATAGTAAGGGAGGGGAGGGGTGCGGTCTTCCTAAGGGTGCAGCACCCTCCATCTCCCCTCCTCCCCAACCCCGCTCTTCTCCTTGCCATTCGCCCCGGTGCTTTCTCTGAAATCACTTCCAGGACCCTCACCAAGGAAGTGACATCAAAGGGCAAGCGGACTCTGACGTGGGCATGCTGCTCACGCCGGAGAAGTTAAAAAGGTACTTGTATTAATATCTGGTTGATTGTAAGTGTTATCTTTGATGATAATTGTATACATATATTTTATAAGCACTGTTCTAGATTTGAAAATCAATAAAGTTGTTTTTTTGTTGGGCTTTTTTTTTTTTAAAAAGAAAGGCTGTTAAGGTATCAATAAAAAAGATTGTAGACGCAAAAAAAAAAGGTGAGAAAGGGAAAGGGGGCAGGTATGGTGGGGGAGGGGGCACCACTCAACCCTTACTTACACAACTGTGTATACCATAGTCATATGCCTACATGAACACAAATCAAGATATCTATGTCATGAACCCTAATGAAATAATGTAAATCCTGGACATGGCCAGGCTCTTCTAAATTGTAAATCACATTGAACTCCTTCTGGGGCATATTAGCGATCCATAAATACTAATGTCATGTAATACAATAGATCCCTAAAATGCTATCGAAAGAGGAAATTGGGTTCCACTAACTTCAGACTTGGGACCTCTTTAATCAAGTTGTGCGGCAAACGCACGGACGCCCTTTAAATCCCTTTTGAGCTTTGGTGCATTTACCGCTGTTCGGCTTGTTAAAAGAGGCCCAGAATGATGCCAGTCCCTGATATTTTGCAGATGACATGCTTCGTATCGGTGCTGCAGAAGAACTTACTTCAGAAGAAATTGTGATAGACTGGACAGAATTAGTGGCGGGCTAGATAGACTTACAGACATTTATCCGCAAACATACTCTATTTAGCTTTGGAAAATGTTTTAATACAATTAGGCTTCTGTTTCCAGTGTAAGAATCTATGAATTTTCACGGTTCTGAAATCTTTCTTTTTATTTATAGAAACTACTGGTTTTGTAGATAAACTTTTTGAAAGTCTGTGTACAAAGAACTACCTTCCTATCCCAGAAACAGTCAAGCAAGAAGCAAAATGTACAATTCAAGTAAAAGAGGAAATTAAAGATGTCGGGCCTTTAAAGCAGCATCTGTGTTTGCCAGCAGCAGGTTTGGTAAGGCAGCAGATTCTGCATTTCTTTGCTCAGATACTCCAAGCTCATATTAAATGCTTAATTCTTTATCGGCCCTCCAGACCGGCACAGAAACTGGTGGGTAATAGCTCACCACGACCAGCAATTGGAGAATGAGACATAAACTTTTGGCTGTAGTATATGTGGGCTGTGCAGTCCCAAGTACAATCAGTCCTGTGCAGTCTTTTCCTGGTTTAGTGTGGGGCTGTAGGACTTTGTTTAAATTGGCCTTCTTGTCTCTGATTGTGGTGCTGGAATGAGCTTGGGGGACCCTTTTGAGGGTCCGTCCAACCTCGGGGGTGCCATACTTGACTGGTCGATTTCCTTCCTCCATGTCCCCCACTCCCCAAATTTTTATTTTTAGAGGTGCCTCAGCTGTAAGCCTTGCCACCACTCTCGGCAAGGCATATAGCTTTGAGAGCCAGTGGGGTCTGTTCAATTGTAAATTAAAGTTGTATTGGAAAAAACAAAAAGTCCTGAGGCAGTGCAGGTCTGAAGGGGAGCTTTCAGTTAAGGTTAATTGACTTATTGTTAACCGGCACTAGTATTTTTTTGTCTTGTAGCGGTTTTCGCAATGCGCACTTTAAAAGGGAAAAAGTGCTCATTGTGCCACAGACACGCGGTCGATGCAGCCGGCATGTACATAATGCATCTGCCGTCGCAAACGGGAATCCTTGCCAGTTTTGGGTACTGGCGAGCAAGTTCCCCTTGCACATGCACCGCAAGTCGGCAGCAGGCAGTATGGAAGCCCGGGCTTCCCCTGTTGCCCACACAGGGATTTCCCCAGCCACTGAAGGTCAGGGAAATAAGATTTCCCTTAACGCCGATAATGTTGAGGACTCCCTTTTCACGGCTGCCAGCTTCCCTGCTTTAACAGCTGGGTCCGCTGCAGGCCTTGGGGTAGTCTTTTTTGGCAGGTTTTTTGCTGGGAAGCTCTGCCATCTTGTCTGCAGCCTCAGGTGACCTTCCCCCTGTCTATAGGAGCAGGTTTCTGCTGGGTCTCCTGCCTTGGCAGCGAGTCCTGCTTTGCCACCAGGGGAGTTTTCCCCAGATTTTGTTTTATTTGCAGGCAGCCAGGGGTCCTGTTCCTTCCCCGAGGATCTTGTTTTTTGGGGGAAGGCTTTTGCCTTCCACGTCTACCCCCGCTTGGCCCCCTTCAACGTCGGCCCCAGATGCATCCCCCCCATCTTCATCCAAGCGGCTGCGGGTCTCGTGGGATGAGGATTTTTTCTTTGGGGAGGTGTTTTCTCCTGATGAGGACTTGGACCCCTTGGTGGACCCCCCAAGATCCTCTTGGGGAACAGATGGCACTTGTGTGTGTTTTTCAGAGTCTGGCTGGCGAGGTTGCATTGGTGGCAGTCCGCAGCAGAACGCCTTTACAGAGCAACTCTGGGAGAAGCCACCAAACCATGCTGGCCCAAGCCTCCAGATTCCAGGGAAGACAGGTCTGTAAAGCATCCCTGTGTGGAGCCAGCGAGAGAGTAAGGCATGCTGGATAGGATTCATGTGCGCCCTTGCCCAAGGAACCACATCCAACATGGCAGCCATGGACCCCAGGAAAAGACTGCGCAGAGCCATTATGTGCATTGGAAACTAAAATACTTAAATGCTAAGCCAGTTAATCTTCCTCTCTGCTTTCGGTCTTGTGCTTATGCTCAATTTTACCATTAAGACCTTTGAATACACATTTCAGAGGACAGCCGTTTGGCAGCTACCACTAATAGCAAACTCTATAAGATCCTTCTTCCTTAAAAAAAGGGTGGATCATTAATCTCATATCTGATTAATAACTGTGTCAGGGACTCAATGCATTTATGAGACTAGAGCGCTGCCTGGCTGCTGTGAGCAGAGAGATGAATGTTTTCATTGTGGATTTCCAATTCAACTCTAGAATCCACTTTTACCAAGGGTTAATCAAACTCTTCCACATAAAAGCAAAAATATCAGTGGAGAAGTAGCCAAGTAGTTAGAGGCCAGTTTAAATCAGTTGCTGTTAGAGAATGACACGGGGACAAATTTTTCCCTGTCCCCACAGGAACTCATTTTCCCGTCCCGGCGAGTTCTTTTCCTGTCCCATTCCTGCAAGCTCCGTCCTCATCTGCATAGCCTTGGATACTTTAAAATCATAAGTGTTCGAGGCTTGTGCGGTTAAGGCAGAGCTTACAGGAATAGGACAGGGACAGCAACAAAACTCACAGGGACAGGACAGAGAAACTGAGTTAAAATTTGTCCCCGTGTCATTCTCTAGTTGCTGTTCCTTGTGATCCTAGTCAAGTCATTTAACTCGCTCTTCCCTCAGGTACAAATTTAGGTTGTACACCCTCTGGGGTCAGTGAGATGCTTAATGT
The DNA here is from genome assembly GCF_902459505.1 of Geotrypetes seraphini. NCBI lineage: Eukaryota > Metazoa > Chordata > Amphibia > Gymnophiona > Dermophiidae > Geotrypetes > Geotrypetes seraphini. The sequence goes on along the minus strand of NC_047101.1, from coordinate 6,179,016 downwards.
GCCTGACGGTGATTCACCTTGAGCTATTTGTTGAAAAAAAGTAGGAGCTAACTCCAAATCTAAACAGATATACTTGATGTTTTCAGAATTGTGTCAGCTTGCAGGTACTTACATTTTGTTTGCTTGTATTTCAGGAGCTTGTTGAAGAACGAGATGGCAAGAGAAAGAAGTTTCCCAGTCCTCAGAGCAACTCTTTGGACCTAAATGAAAGAAGGTTAGCGCTTTCACTTTAAATTCTGAAACTTTGGCATCTTGCCTTTAGAGCAGTGAATCGCAAACTGTGTGCCGCAGCGAGATTCTGGGTTAAGTCACTCCCAGCATCGGCACCTCTCCTCCCCCACGAACCTCGTCCTGTTTTCCCTGAGCTCATGGCCGTGTCTGGAGGGCCTCCGAGCCTGCACTGATGTCAACACAATGACACAGTGCACATGCGCGGATGCGTTCGACCTTTGCGCATGCTCTGAGGCTCTCCAGACACGACCCCGCGCTCAGGGAAAATGAGACGAGGTTCGTGTGGGGCTGGGGGGTGGGGTGGAGCACACTGCTGGGGGTGAGGCGGGATTGTGGTTGTGCCACAGAAAACATTTGCCCCGTTAATGTGCCGGAGCAAAAAAAAAAGGTTTGTGGGACACTATTCTAGATCAGTGGTCCCCAACCCTATCCTGAAGGACCACCAGGCCAATCGGGTTTTCAGGCTAGCCCTAATGAATATGCATGAGAGAGATTTGCATATAATGGAAATGACAGGCATGCAAATCTGCTCCATGCATATTCATTAGGACTAGCCTGAAAACCCGATTGACCTGGTGGTCCTCCAGGACAGGGTTGGGGACCACTGCTCTAGAAGATGCTAATCTCATACACACAAGCTCCTGTGTACCTTAAAAATAAGATGGGCAGATTGCCAGAGCCCTCTTAAGTCAGTACACCGACAAATGAGAGCAGGTCGACTCCTCAGGCCCCATCCCTTGGGAGGGGCTTGAGGCGACTCAAGGGACGGGACCTGAGGAGTGTCAGCAAATCAGGGCCTTCGTGTTAGGATAATGTTTATATTATTATTAGGGTTCCCATAATCATGATGTAAGCCTTACCCTAACTCTAGATAGCAAGTGAATTTGGTACTGCGTGAATAATGTAGAGAAGAATACCAAGTGGTGATCTGCAACCCACTGAATGAGGCTTTTATAAACACTTACCAAGGGAAGGAACAGAAAAATATTCAACCTCAGCTTGATTTGAATGAAATATCTGCGATACTAGAAGAATCTATCACCGAGTCTACTTTAAGGCCAACACTATTAATATCATTTGTCTTCCAACAAGACCTGGACTCATTTATGAAATTATACTTTAAATTTTCAAAAAGTTTATTTTATGGTAAAAGGATATGAGCATATTTAGTTATGACTAAAATTGCCCAGAAGAGAAGGAAACAATTTTTGTCCTTCAGGCATGAGGTTATATCTTTGGGAGCAACTTTCCTTCTAGCTTATCCTTGTAAGTGTATAGTGAAATATGCTCAACATACATATGTATTTTTTCTGCCAGATCAACTAAAATCTTTTCTGGATCTGAAAAAGATAGTTTGATAGAGTCGACACTAGTCTAAGGAATATTGAGCAAACTTGCGTTAAGGCCTTTCCTTTTTATGTTTTCTTTATGTTGGCTTTAACTCCCCCTCCATTATTGGGGTCTAAGGAAGCGATTATAATTACCTCAAATATTAATGATTTAATGTTATATTTTAACTCTATTCAGCTGTATTGCTTTAACAAGAAGTTTGTTTCTGAAAAATGATAAATAAATAAATAAACACTTACCTCTTCCAGTCCGAATTAGCATGTCCAAATCGTGGATTGTTTTTGAGCAACTGAAAGAATCTGTTTTTGGCATTAGAAGTTGTATTTTGTTCAAAAAGTAAATCGGTAGCACTAGGTTTAGTAAGTTTAGGGTTACCGTATGGCTCCAGAAAAAGGAGGACAGATCGAGACACCAGGTTTTACATCCATTTCTTTCAGTTGAAGTAACACCCGGATGTAGCTGGTTTTAAGAAAGGTTTGGACAAGTTCCTGGAGGAAAAGTCCAAAGTCTTATTGAGAAAGACATGGGGGAAGCCACTGCTTGCCCTGAATCGATAGCATGGAATGTTGCTACTCCTTGGGTTTTGGCCAAAGTACTCGTGACCTGGATTGGTCACCATGAGAACGGGCTACTGGGCTTGATGGACCATTGGTCTGACCCAGTAAGGCTATTCTTATGTTCTGGAGCCATATAGTAACCCTAAGTAAGTTGTCATCTTAGCATAGCATAATTCCCAGCATATAATAAGGCTTTTGCAAGGCAGAACTTCAGTTGATTTTCTGGCATGCTGACCTTCAGTATGTAATACAGTCCTATCTGTTCCATGAGAGTCTGATCATCACTATCCATGAGGATGCCTTGGATTTTTAAATTCAGGCCTCGTAGTGCTCTCATCATTGCTTCCAGGTCACTGGGACTATCTGGGGCACGGGTTTCCATTTCACGATCATTATTCTTTTTATATTTACTTTAGGACGCGTGAAAGAAAGAGGGACGATGGCAAGTGGCGAGAATATGACCGCTATCACGACAGGAACGATATATACAGAGAGAAATACGATTGGCGGAGAGGCAAAAGCAAAAGTCCTGTAAAAAGCAAACCCATGAGTCGGAGTCGAAGCCGTAGTAGGGGCAGAAGCCGAGATCAGGATCCAAACAGAAACAGAGGTGAATAACTGAAAGCTCTCATGTATTGCATTTGTGTGAGGGTGAATGGTGAAGATTAGAGAATGACACGATGGCAGTTACCCATGGGTAGCTGCGGGTAACCTGCCGAAACGATGGGGGAGAAAAGTGCTCACTGCGGGCACGGGGACAAGGCCATCCACTGCCCCGTGGAGTGGTGAATGGCCTTGTCAATGCAGTTAGGGGAGGGAAGGCGCGCGACCCCCCTCCCTCCCCACCTACCTATGGCCAAATCTATCTCCCTCCCCCTTACCTTCGCGGCACTTTAGTAAAGAAACTTACTGAAGCCGGCAAAGCCGGCAAAGCCTGCCTGCCTGCAGTCGCGTGTGTGTGGCCGTAGCTTCTCCTATGACTCAGCATCTAACTTTTATAGCATGTGTCTGTAAAGGGGGTGTGGCCAAGGGTGCTTCAAAAAATTGTATATAGATTTATTAACTGCCTTTATGAAGAGATTCGCCCACGGCAGTGTAGAGCAGGAATAATCTATATATATAAAATCTGATGTATCTGTGTGTGTATGTATGTACGTACCAGCATAACTCTGAAACGCATGGACAGATTTTAACCAAAATTGGTATACATATGACTTTCTATCTGGGGGAAAAATACTGTAGGGGTGGGTAAAAAAAAAGGCCTGTGTGCTGTAATGTATACCCCATACTATACATGTTATAAACTTTGTATTCACTTGATATTAACATTGAAATACAGTAAATATTATAAAATGGAAAGATTGCTTGCAATACAAAAAGGTTATTTTAATAAGTTTAAGGATGTGTGGGGGCCATTAATAAGCTATTATAATGATTAATGATTATTTGTTACTTTTCCTTATGGGATATTAATAGAAGAACGGGTGGTAGGGTGGGTCATGATAATTTAGGAATATATATGAATGTCATAAGATATTATTTTCATGTGGTATATATTAGTTGTATATGAATTTGGGAGGGGGGTGGGGATTAAATCTTCTTGGTGTATGATATTGAAGATTTTTTAAAGTGATGTTGTATTATAATTGATATTTATTGTACACTTGATGTAAGTTATAAAATGAATAAAGAATTAAAAAAAAAAAGAAATACAGTAAATAGAAGCAAATTAAGACAAATAAAGACAAACAACTTAATGTTACAGTTTAATAATTATTATAAATATACGTGGTTGTAAATTTAGAGGAAGATTTTTTTTGTTTTTTTTAAAAACATCCAGGCTTTTCTCATGCCACGTGGCAATGGCAGTGGCTAATAGGAGAAGGAAACTTTATAAGTGTTTCTGTAAATGCTGAGTGTTAACATATTCAGGTAATAAATTAAATGATTCAGAATGAAAAACTTGAAGGCATCTAGCCTCACGGTAATTAAGGGAGCAATGTGTACAGCTGTGTAGTCAAGGGAGCCTGACACACGCACAAAAAAACACCTTCTTTAATTTATTCACAAGTGTATTTCCTTGGCTGCAGTATGCCTCTGGTATTCTCATAATAGCGAGGTTAATAAAATGTTATTGTTCAGAGATGCTTGCAGTCCGTCAGGACGAGAGCTATTGCTGCTTGCTGGTTGGCACAATATGTAATTGCTGGTTTGGAGAAAGATTTGTTTGCTTTTGAGCTGCAATGGATCACTGGTATCCCACCTTTTATTGGTCTTGCCTAAGGGTGGATCAAGTGACTGGAGTGTTTGGCTGGCCAAGTAAAGTATCTTCCATTCCTTTTTTAAAAAAGTTATTCCCAGAATAATGCTTTGTGTGTAATGATCTGTCGTCATTTCTTTAGCAAGGAAGTAAATACCGTGTGGATATATTGATGCAGCTTATGGTATCAGTTGAAAGAATGTCTAAAATATCTGATACCTGATCTGTTTGGGGAGGGGGAGGAGGGATTTAAGTCTGCTGCCATGGCCTGCTTCTTTCTGGTAAGTATTTTGAATTCTGCCCAATGAATTGCTGTTTGGCCTGCATTAATTACAGAGCAACAAAATAAGGACATTCAATCTGTTCAATAAGCTGCTATTTCCAATGATGATGGAGAACAAACTGCTATCAAGTATATTTAATTACCAAACCTCAAACACCCAAGGTACTACTTTTGTATTTTTTCATCCCCTTGCTGGGGCAATGTGTTCATCATCAGTATCGGTAAATTGCCAAATGCACACCATTTTTTTTATTTCTAATTTACTCTTTAATTTCAGGCTCTTTAGTGCTTATCTTTCATGCCCGATCGTTTCACACTTGGTTTCATCAGGGGCTATGCCTCCTTCCGTACATGCACCAATATTTCAGTCAGTGTGACTCCACTTTAAACGTAGAATAACGAGTCTGCCTTGGGTGTTTGAGGTTTGGTAATTAAATATACTTGTTAGCAGTTTGTTCTCCTGCATTAATTACAGCCCGTGTTATGCTTTTAGTTTTTCTTAATCGTTTTCTGTGTTTCACCAGAGCACAGAGAGAGATCAAAGTTCGAGTGTGAGAGGAGCGAGGTGGAGGGTTCCTACATCCCAGTCTCCATGCCACCCAGTAATTCTGCCGAACAGTATTCCTCTGGTGGGCAAGCTATCCCCAGCACTGTGACTGTCATTGCACCTGCTCGTGAGCCTGAGAACACCACGGAGAGCTGGTCTAATTACTACAACAACCACAGTGCTGCCAATTCATTTGTCAGAAAGCCACCACCAAAAAGACGATGTCGAGATTATGATGGTAAACACGATGTTGATCGAGCATGTTTGTATTTTTCCCCCAGCTGAATCATGGCCCTCCTAATTTATGATTGGTTGGTGTTTGGGAAGGAGGGTCATTTTTGGGCCTTCGTAGCCACAAGGTTTTCTCCCAAATTAGCCTCATCTTTCTTGTCCTTCTCCCTCCAAGTACCAGCAGTGATTGAGTGGAAGCGCCCTGACTCCCACTTATAGATGTCTCTCTTGTGTAATGACTAAAACTCTCTTCCCTACAGCTTATATAACATCTTGGAGAATATTGCATAATTTCGGACACAATAAAAGTATATTTAAAGGAGTCGATGATGGCTGTCCAAAAATTTAACAAAAAGGCATGTTTGTCTCCCCCCCCCCCTCGTTAATAAAGAAACATTGAGCTCAAAAATGAGCAAATTGGACCAAAAGTTCTCGAGAAATCATCTCCTCCCCTCCATTCTCTCAAGAATGGCCCAATGCATTTCTATGGGAGCAGGTTTGAGGGCAAATTCAACCCTCTTAAAATTTAACAGCATAGGATAAAAGTTGGCGTTTGGGAAAGACTGGTTAAAAAAAAAAAAAAAGGACACCTCGGATTTGAAAATGGGCCACATCAGACAAAGGGTTCCAGAGAAATAGCCAGCTCATTTCTCTGGGAAAAGCAGTAGACTGGCAATGATGGCAAATCCCAAAGAAAAATGATAATTCAAATTAATTTTTCTTATTGCACACTGAGGGAAAATAATAACAGAAGCCATGTTGGAGGTCCATTCCTTTCTGCCTGTTTTTAATAATTATACATGTTTGCTGTGTATTGTACAGGTACACCACCGATTTTCCAGCACCACTCATTCCAAACCTTTGTCAGATTAATGGTTTTGCCAAACCAACGGTGGTCACTTTTAGAACACACACTAACCCTGGCTCCTTTCCTCCTCTCCCCCTCCATACCTCTTTAAATCTTTGCCGGTGGTGAGCAGTATCTGCAACCTGCTGTTTGCACCGACCTTGGTTGTCCCTGCAATGTCGCTTCTGGTTGCGGGACCAGGAAGTCACGTCAGAAGCAGAGCCTAGGCCAACGCAAGCAGCAGGTTGCTGATGCTGCTTGCCACCAAACTAAAGGAGGTGCTGGACCATCGTTGCCAGAAAATATGCCAGGACTGCCCAAGTCTGGTCCTCGAGATCTACTGGCAGGCCAGGTTTTCAGGATATCCACAATGAATTTTCATGAGAGAGATTTGCTTGCACTGCTTTCTTGGTATGCAAATCTCTCTCTCATGCATATTCAATGTGGATATCCTGAAAACCTGGCCTGCCAGTAGATCTTAAGGACTGGACTTGGGCAGCCCTGAAATAGGCGGTGTTACCTGTATTAAGATCTGTATAGGAAGTGCTAATTAAACTCTAAAACATGTGCTAATTAGCTTTGCAATCCAATTTGTTTTTCCTCCCACAGAGAGAGGTTATTGTGTGCTGGGGGACTTGTGCCAGTTTGATCATGGAAATGACCCTTTGGTAGTAGATGAAGTGTCTTTACCTAGCATCATTCCTTTCCCGCCACCCCCTGGACTTCCACCCCCTAGTATTCTGATGCCCCCCTTGCCTGGGCCAGCTCACAACCTGAGGATGCCAGTTCCACGAGCGCATGGTCAGACTCAGCCTCCCAGTGTTCTTCCTGTACCAAGTAGGTTACAACTTTCCAGTTCCTTTAATTTCTCTTAGCACTTTTTTTTCTGTACATATCTAATAATTCTCTTTAGGACCGTCTCCCAGTTTCTCTTCTCTGTTTAATGCCAGCTGCATTCTGACTAGGTCTCTTTATTTGGGGGGGGGGAGGGACCTGGAGGAAAACAAACCCTTGTTTTTGGCAGCTAGTTTTTGGGCTGAATTGATGCTCATTGAGAGTTTTGTTTTGGTTTTTTGTATTTTGGGGGTCCATTGTTTCCATGAGAAGATAATGGGGACATTTCTAAGAGAGAAGGCAAGAGTTCTGATACAAATGGATGCAGTAAAAGCTATTTGAAGTATGTCTTGAATATGGGTGTTTTAAGTTGTCTATATGTACTTCTTAACACAGGTGGTTGATCTGCAAATGGATTAGTCTCATCTTCTGAAGTTATTCTTATCCAGTTTGTACTTTTGTTCATTTGGTGTGTTTTTAAAAATGCTTTGAGAGAAGGTAAGGGAGCTGTGGTGGAATTTGAACCAGTGAAAGTCAAATCTGCTGGGGAGGTGACAGCCTTGGCACACTTAACACCAGAGCTTCCATTCTGGCCTGTTTCTTAGGATATCAGCATAATTTTTTTTTTTTTTTTTTTTTTACTCTTTGGGATCTTGCCAGGTACTTGTGACCAGTGTTCCCTCTAAGCTGCGCTGGCGTGCGCTGGCGCACAAAATATTGCCTCGCAGCGCACAATGTCACGTCACAGCGCACGGCGTACGGAGATGGCAGGCCGCGGCGAGAGGAGAATCGGGCGAGTTGGCGCTGGCGCCCGATATTTTTAGCACACGGGGAAAAAATTTTGCTCACACCACCCGCCCGCTTAGAGGGAGCACTGCTTGTGACCTGAATTCTCCACTGTTGCAAACAGGATACTGGGCTTGAGGGATCTTCAGTCTGTCTCAGTACGGCAACTCTTATGTTCTTATGGGCTAATATAACCAGATCCCACAAGAAACCATCCGAGCAGTAAGACACTTTAAATGACATTTTCTATGGAGTTTCAAGGGAATCGCTATCTACTAAATCAGGAATAAGAAAACCAGAACAAATGAAATACTTGAAATATATTCTGTACCATAACAGGCTGCAAAGGATGAAAAAATCTAACACGAAGCATAGAAAAGGTCTGTGTAATACACTATCACATGCAGAAAGATGAAGAAGCAAGCAATAGACGAGAAAGGCAGCAGACAGAACTGATAGTGAGCCCTACCCTAATGTATTTCCCTTCTCCACTTACCTCCCTATATTTTTATTTTTATCTCGATGTATTTACAGACTTACTTTTCTTATGTAAGTCGGTGTGAGTATGCCCCTGTATTTTTTAGCTTTTGATAGTATATTTCTTTTAATTTGACATTTTATTTTTAAATACCCATCTGATAAACGGTTTATCGAAAATAAAGAAAACTTGAAAACTTTTATAGGGATTTGCTTCTCATACAGGTACAAAGAACTTTAAATCCAAATCTAATTTAGCAAATCTGAACCGAGTACGTCCAGCATCTTTCTAAAGATTTCACAATCGAACATCTCGCACAAGATCAGTAATGCACCAGGACAAAGTAAAGTGTGTAAAATACAATTTTTATCAGAATACCTTTGGACAACTCTATGATAAAGGAAATTGAGACATACCTGCAAATAGATGCGCCCAGAAAAAAATATGGCCCCAAAAAGGTACTAAGGGGCTCTTTTACTAAACCTTAGTGCGTGCTAAATGCTGTAAATCCTAGTTTATACCTAAGGGCCACAAGGCATTTAATTCACAGTGATGTTTTTATGAGGTATTCAGATAGAAAAGTATATGAATCCAGGATGATCTAGTAAAACTTAGTCCATTTCCCTGATTCGTGCTCAGAAATGTTAATCATCTCCAATCCAAATCATTTTTAAGGAATTTTTTTTGTCCATAACAGTTTTTAGTAAATGGTTTTGTAAAACCTTTTTAGTAAAACAATGCTACAATTCTAATAAATGTCAAAAGCTTGCACCGGTAGAAAGGTTAGGCTCCAAATGACGGGATTAAGAGGAAGATGAGTGGGAGTAGGGGGGGAGGGGGTAACATGAAGCAGAAACTAACAGGATCTATGTATGAATTCATTTGAATGTCGACTCTGAAGAAACCGCTGGGCACCGTGTCTAGTTTAGAAGTTGCCTTTTTTATTGCATTTGTTTGGATCTAAATAAAGAATTTTAAAAAAAGATTGGGCTCCCTTCTCTAAACCCCTTCATCCACCTCCTGTATAAGCACCAAACCACAGACCACATCTTTACCTTATCTAACAAGTGTGTTGTAAATATTTTCACAGAGGATTGTTTTTATGTGCCATTTAACTACAAAAATATAATTTGATTCTTTTGGTATGTGGACATCCTTATTAGATTACTAGAAACAAGTTCTTTCCCTTTCTCCAGCCCCTCTGAACTTAATATGCTGGACAAGGTTGATCCAGTCCTGGGTTTATTCCGCTCCATGCAGGAACTTGTAGTTCTGATTTCCCCTTTCCATTCCCTAAGAAATGCAAGACTACAAGTCCCAGCATGCACTGGGATAAAATACATGGGAATTGATGTATTTCTTTGATGTGCTTTTGTAATCCCTTTTTAGCATTTAATTGAGTACTTGCACAAATTTTCAAGTTTTATTAAATCTGAATCTGTACCATAAAGATAAACTGAAAGGAGCCTTGTAAGATATCTGGACTATGTGATAGAAAGCAGTTGTTTTCTACCCCGGGACCCCAGCTGTGACTGGTAAAAATTTCTGTGTTGCTGCACAAACAGTTATGTTGAATCTCTAGGTACTACTTTCTTGGTTCATGTAATGAAGCTTTAATAATAGCAGGCTTTATGATCACCAGTGTAGACAATTACCTGGGGGTTCACAGCTTTTAATTTTTTTTTAACTTGTTCATTGGAAAAAGCAGAGAGAAGTGGTTTTGGATAACATCAGATCTGCTATTGCACATTGGTTGAAATTCTGATTTGCTTTAGCTAAAAATAAGCACTGTTTTCAGAGATCTGAATTGTTATCTTCTTCCTATTTTTGTTTCAAAGTTTTTATATCAAAAACATTCCATTGAATTTTCAAAGATTGATTTAAACATGATGAACGCTTGTAATTGGTCATTTTTGAAAGAAATTTTTAAACTTTCATAGTAACTTTTTGATTGTAGCTCTTGCCCTTTACAGGTAAATTGTATGTTTAAGAAGTCAAAACAAATAGATACTCTTCCTTCTGGCAACTAAAATTCAATGCAGAGTAATGCATTTGGGGATTAATAATCGGAAGGAACCGTATATGCTGGGAAGTGAGAAGCTGATATGCACGGACGGGGAGAGAGACCTTGGGGTGATAGTGTCTGAAGATCTAAAGGCGAAAAAACAGTGTGACAAGGCAGTGGCTGCTGCCAGAAGGATGCTGGGCTGTATAAAGAAAGGCGTAGCCAGTAGAAGGAAGAAGGTGTTGATGCCCCTGTACAGGTCATTGGTGAGGCCCCACTTGGAGTATTGTGTTCAGTTTTGGAGACCGTATCTGGCGAAGGACGTAAGAAGACTTGAAGTGGTTCAGAGGAGGGCAACGAAAATGATAGGAGGCTTACGCCAGAAAACGTATGAGGAGAGCCTGGAAGCCCTGAATATGTATACCCTAGAGGAAAGGAGGGACAGGGGAGATATGATTCAGACGTTCAAATACTTGAAAGGTATTAACGTAGAACAAAATATTTTCTAGAGAAAGGAAAATGGTAAAACCAGAGGACATAATTTGAGGTTGAGAGTGGTAGATTCAAGAACAATGTTTGGAAATTCTACTTTATGGAGAGGGTAGTGGATGCCTGGAATGCGCTCCCGAGAGAGGTGGTGGAGCGGAAAACGGTGACCGAGTTCAAGGAAGTGGAACACAGAGGACCTAGAATCAGAAAATAATATTAAATATTGAACTAAGGCCAGTACTGGACAGACTTTCACGGTCTGTGTCTGTATATGGCCATTTGGGGGAGGATGGGCTGGAGAGGGCTTCAGTGGCTGGTTGGGTGTAGATGGGCTGGAGTAGGTTTTGATGGAGATTTCGGCAGTTGGAACCCAAGCACAGTACTGGGTAGAGCTTTGGATTCTTGCCCAGAAATAGCTGGAGCTGGAGGCCCCTTGTGCGGTTTTTTTGCCGTTTGATTTATACTTTGTTTCTCTCTTCATCTTGTTTGTTTATTCTAGATAGAGTGCCATATGGCTAAATGTCTTTCAATGTCTGCTTTCTTCAAAATATCAGGTTCTTTCTGCTCTTTTCCATGAGAGCGTCATTCCTGATTCTTCTCTCTCTCTTTTTTTTTTTTTTTTCCTGTTGTTCAGTGTCTATATATTGACATTTAAAAATGAAAGTCTGATTGTTCAGCTTTGGTTTTGGTTTACATATAGATTTTATAGATATCCTTATAACAAACTGCTGAGTACTCTCATGCTTCCTTACCATGGTATGCGTAAGTAAGAGACGATTAACATTTTCAAAGTGAATGTTTAAAAAAGTTTGCCGTTTTTAGCATCACTTCCATCCAAAATCTTGTATAACTTATATTCCGTGATTTCATTGCAGGATTACCATTAACGCAGCCAAGCTTGCTAAATAACCGTGAACAACCCGGGACAAGCGCTGTGCCCAATCTTGCACCAGTGGCCTCAAGACTGCCTCCACCCTTACCTCAGAACATGCTGTACACAGTGTCGGAGCGTAAGCAGATCCACTTTAACTATCTAGGAAAGGGGGGGGTTAACATCTGGAGGGAGAATAAGGTGATGTTAGTGACCTCAATGACCTTGCAGCAGTTAATTGTCTATCAGGATTGCTCTGCTCCTCAGGGTAACCGAAAAGGTTTGTAGGCTGAAATGTACAGTTTTGTTCAAACTCTGCTATATTTGTAAAGCAAAACAAAGTTGTATGCAACTACTATTTATTATTTCTAAAGCGCTACCCCCCCCTCCCCAATCATGGTACATGGGCTTGTCGGGGTGCAATTCAATACAAACACTGAAAATTAGTCAAATGTAATTCTCTACAATAACCCCAACCCTGTATCTTCAAAGGGTGAGAGAAAAGCATTTTATTCCCCGACCATACTGACTGCTACAAGTTGCCATTTCTTTTTCAAAGGCCTCAAAACCTACTTTTTCTCACTTGCCTTCAGGGTTCGTAGGTACTTGGCAATGTTAGTGGGTTTTGGGTAGTTATGCCTTATCTCTTCCCTGAATTTTACTTTGCTGTGCTCTAAAGGTGATTAGAGGTTTTATTTGTTTGTTTGTTTTCTTTCGTCTGTTGCTTTACGCTTGTTTAAGTAAATGTAATCGGAGGAGGCTACAACTTATCCAAAATACGGTGGCTAAACTGATACATGGTAAACCTAAATATGACCATGTCGCACCTTTACTGACATCCCTTCACTGGCTTCCTGTTTACTGGAGGATCCAATTTAAATGTGCAACTGTCATTTTCAAAATCCTATATGATATTTTTTTTCTCCTTTGGTTCCTGTCTCATTTAATTCACAAGAAATCTCTAATTCTAGGAGCTCTCAGAAATATAAACTGTTAACGGAATAAAAACTATGGCCAATTTCTGTCGATCATTTCCTTTTTTATTTGTAAAAGTTTGAAATGACCTTCCTTCTATAATTGGAGTTCTCTCTCATCTACCCACTTTTCGTAAAGTACCGAAGACATATTTATTTCAGAAATTTACTACTGATCCTTCTTTTTCAAATAATCAATCATAAAAGATAAAATTCTGGCCTAAAAGATATAGTTTCTGTTCTAATCTCCTGTATAATTTTATTAATATTTTGTTAACCGAGTCGAGCCCTCCTGTTGGAATGAATTGGTATAAAAAAATCAAAGATTAGATTATAAAACACCTTGACATTAATGAAAGGTGATACAAATAAACAAAAAACAACAGACTTGTGTCAGCTGATAAGCAGCAAGAACCAAACACCAGCCTTGGACATCATTAGTCAAGATGGTTTAAAAAGAATATTTTTTCTATGACTCTTTCAAGGTTTTCTAAAGAAAGCAGAACTAGAAACTTAAAAAAAAAAATCTAATTCAAGATGTTGATAATACCCTATGAACTCTGTTAGTAAATGGAGGTTATTAATTGCTCTGTAATTTTCAGTTTGTAGTATTTTATTTATTTGAACAGAATAAAAATGGGCCAGCAAACGAAAGAAGTATAATAAGGTACTGGAAGACCAAAATATGTATACTCTGGAGGAGAGGAGGGATATGATATAGACGTTTAAATACTTGAAAGGCATTAATAGAGAACCAAATCTTTTCCAGAGAAGACTAGACTAGAGGACATAATTTGAGGTTGCAGGGAGAAAGACTCGGGAGTAATGTTAGGAAATTATTTTTCACGGAGAGGAGTGGTAGATGTCTGGAATGCCTGGAGAGGAAAACGGTGATAGAGGATCTCTAATTAGAAAACGAAAGATGTAAATTAAAGAGCGAAGGCCGGTACTGGACAGACTTGCACGGTCTGTGTCCCATATGTGGTGATTTGGTGTAGGATGAGCTGATTGAGATTTATGAAGAGTCACCCAAGACAGCAACACAACAGTAGTAACACCATGACAATAGTAATTACCTTAATTTTTCAAAACACTAATCAATATATCAAATCATCCTTCTAAGTGAACGCTCAGACCCATAACCAAACTCTAGCGAAAATAGTAAAATGACCACCGGACAACATAATACACAGAGCAGTGAAAGAGCTCAGTACAATATAACAGAAATACGATATGGATGTTTGGGAACCGTTGACAAAAGTCTGTACCTTTTGAGTATACACATCCAGGGTGGGTGGGAGGAGGGGGAAATACATTATTATTTCAAATAGGGAAAGGTTATTGAAAGAATCTATGTATTTATGTTTTTATTGATTAGTCATTGAGTGGGTGGGATAAAATGGTTGCTCATGTATGTCTAAGATGAATGTGCTTTTCTTGATTTATTATATGTTTATATACTTGTGTATTGCACTGTTGATAGTTGGAAAATCAATAAAGAATTTAAAAAAATAAATAAATATGATAGGGTCAGCACCGTACAAGTGAAATACCTTAATAGGCAACCCAGGAGAGCATTTGTACAATAGCGCTCGCAACATTGGCCTTATGAAAAAGTTGACATGATCTAATACGGCTTTCCTGAGGGCCTGGATTTTTCTTTTTAATTTTGGAAGCAGATAATTGTTAGGTTTTGCCTCTTCGTGTTAATAGAAAATCTTTGAATGCAAAGGAAATTTTGAACGTAACCTTTACAAAATGAGATGTGCAATAGCTGAAGTTTCAGCCCTGTTGACCCCTCTTTCTCTTCTGTCCTTGTCCAACAGACACTTACGAGCCAGATGGTTATAACCCAGAAGCACCTAGTATTACAAATGCTGGTAGGACGCAGTACCGGCAGTTCTTCTCAAGAACGCTGACACAGCGCCCAAATTTGATTGGGTTGACGTCCGGGGACATGGATACAAATCCAAGAGGTATATTTTCTGGAATTTTGTCTGTCACTTGGGATCTGTAGTTGTTTGGAGTCATGAAAAAAAGAGGGCTTCTTCCCCATCCCAATTGCTACTTTGAGAAGTCCCTGCAGTAGAACATATCCCAGTCAGTCCATGTGACTTTTGGGATTTCCTTTTGGCGCTTGCCGCAATGAAGGTAACATTTTTTTATGGCTGTTCCTGTTGCCACTTACAAAACATTTTTGTGACCTTTTTAAGTATTCTCTCTCCTTTCTCATACTGTGTTGTTCTTATTTTTATGTTCCTATCTAATTAGATTTTGTTTATCTTTTATCAGCTGCTAACATAGTTATCCAGACTGAACCGTCTGCTCCAGTCATCACTAATAGTAATACGTCCAGAGTGGTGGTAGAACCAGACCGAAAGAGACCTTTAATCAGCATGGAAGGGCCAGCTGCAAAAAAACCCTGGATGGAAAAGTAAGGACATATATATGCTGTTAGCTCTGTGCTAGCTTTAAATGGACTTCAGTCCTGGCTGTGAGCTTGAGAAGAGCAGTCTGCTGCGCTCAGACTGGGAGAATGCATGTTGCAAGCCTTCCGCGATGGTGCATTTCACTAAGTGTTTGCATGTGTACTTGCGGGTGTGCGTGGAGTGTTGGTGCAAATAGAGAAAGACACAGGGACAAATTTATCCCTGTCCCCGTGGGAGCTCATATTCCCGTCCCATCCCAGCAGGTTCTTTTCCTATCCCTGTCCCATCCCTGCAAGCTCTGTCCTCATCTGCACAAGCCTCAAACACTTTAAAATCCTAAGTAGCAACATTCTAGAGCTCAGATTGTGATGTCATAATGCCTCATTCCACCAATGCCTAAGCTCCATCCTCATCCGCACAAATCTCAAACGCTTTAAAATCCTAAGTAGCAACATTCTAGAGCTCAGATTGTGATGTCATAATGCCTCATTCCACCAATGCCTAAGCTCCGTCCTCATCCGCACAAATCTCAAACGCTTTAAAATCCTAAGTAGCAACATTCTAGAGCTCAGATTGTGATGTCATAATGTCTCATTCCACCAATGCCTAAGCTCCGTCCTCATCTGCACAAGCCTCCAACGCTTTAAAATCCTAAGAAACAACATTCTAGAGCTCAGATTGTGATGTCTTAATGCCTCATCCCACCAGTGCCTAAGCTCCATCTTCATCTACACGCTTTAAAATCCTAAGTGTTCGAGGCTTGTGCAGTTAAGGCAGAGCTTACAAGAATGGGACAGAGACAGGAAAATTGAGTTCCTTCGGAATCGGGGAATATTTGTTCCCGTGTCATTCTCTAGATGCAAAGAATTTGTGCTGGCAGAGGGGCAGTGAGGGGAGATTTGGATATGGTGATTTTTGAATACAATGTAGTTTTTCCCTTGGTAATGTAATTTTTTTCAAGTTTATGTAAACAAAATTTATTTTGAAAAAAAAAAAAAAAATATATATATATATATATTGTTCTTTGTTCAGACCAGGGAACAACAACCTGAATAAACCTGGTTTTGTGAAGAAGAGTCAGTATACAAATACCAAACTAGAGGTTAGGAAAATCCCTCAAGAGCTGAACAACATCACCAAGCTGAATGAACATTTCAGCAAGTTTGGAACAATTGTCAACATACAGGTACAAGACTGAGCTTTTGACCTCTTTGTGGAAATAATAAATGTTGACTAAAATGTATGTTTCCAATCATTCAGCTTTCCTAAATCAGATAAGGACAACACTAGATCAATGCAATTTAGTAGGAATTGATGGAGTAAGGTCTGTGAACCCTCTAGGCTAGTCTGCATTTTAACACACGTCTATACTCAAAGCATGATATGATCCTACTGCTATTACTATTTTATCATTTCTATAGCGCTGAAAGGCATTCGCCTCGCTGAACATTCAACATGTATTAGGTGGTCCCTGCTAAGAAGAGCTTATAATCTAATTGGGGCAGATATAACAAATGGGACAGATAGGGGTTGGGGAGTTTTCTTGCAGAGGGAATGATAAAATAGACATACGAGGTATCATACGGTGAGAGGGAGATAGGAGTTGAAAGCAACCTTGAGAAAGTAGGCTTTTAGCTTGTTTTTAAATACTGCTAGAGAAGGAGCATACAGTTCCAGGCATACAGTGCAGCAAAATAGAAGGGACAGTGTTGGCAGTGGAGGAGGAGGGTACGGGTAAGAGGGACGGAGTTCAAGCAGGAGAGCATAGGGGGAGATAAGTGAGGAGAGATATAGAGGGGCTGCAGATTGAATGCACATGTAAGTCAGTAAGAGGAGTCTGAACTGTATTGAGAAATGGATAGGGAGCCAATGAAGTGACTTGAGGAGAGGATTAATGTGAGTACGGCAGCTCTGGTGGAATGTAACTCGTGCAGCATAATTTTGAATGGATTGAAGGGGAGAGATGGTAGAGGGGGAAGACCTGCGAGAAGGAAGTGAGAGGTGAGGAGAATGTGGATAAGGGTTTTGGTAGTGTGCTCGGAAAGGAAAGGTCTGATTTTGGTAATATTATAGAAGAAGAAGGGACAGCTTTAGCGGTTTGTTAGATCTGAGCAGAGAGAGAGGGGAGTCAAAGATGACCCCGAGGTTGTGAGCTGACAAACCAGGGAGGATGACAAAAAGAGAAAGATAATCCTATTGCAATGACGTTTGAGATGCCTTCTGAAAAACAGGAGATGGACTTAAACACGTTCTTACGTTCTTCTTAGAACATCCGACCCATTCCTTTACCGTGTTTCAGTTTATTTTTATTGTGTCTTTGTTGCATTACAGGTAGCGTTTAAAGGCGATCCTGAAGGTGCACTTATTCAGTACTTGACCAACGATGAAGCCAGAAGGGCCATTTCTAGCACGGAAGCTGTTCTGAACAATAGATTTATCAGAGTCTTATGGCACAGAGAGAACAATGAGCAGTCTCCATCCCAGCAGCAACCGGTGCCCTCGTCGCCACAGCAACTGCAACACTACCAGCAGCAGCACCATTTACACCAGACACAGACCACACAGCCTCCTTCCACAACAGCGGTGCAAGGAAATGTGCAGAAGGTAAGCTGCCTGCGTGGATCGAACGGTTTTCACGAGAAGCACAGATCGGCTATGTTTCATAAGATCTTCTGGATTGGAATTTGGAGAAGGACCCTTCTGGGTTTTTAGATTTTTAAGGGGATGGTATAGTTGCTTAATTTTGGTTTTGAATTGCATCTTATTTTTCTTCTTTCTTTCTCTTGGGGTTTAAAATTCTAAACCGCTCTGCTGTTATTGCGAAGGGCGGTATATAAGTTTTAATAAGCATTTCCTTTCTTGTTCTAACATGGGTTTGTCTGACAGTTTCATTGTCGTCTCTTTGGGCCCCACCTTGTTTGCAGCCAGGCTACAGTAACTTGACACTCTATTCACAAGTATTGGAGTAATGTTCTTATTTGTGTGCCCCCCCCCCCAGTCCCTTCAAAACGTCGTAGCCATCAAGGAGAGGATTTTAGTCTGTTATAGAATTTGGGCCCCACGCAGTTAGGAGTAGCGTTAGGGTGGGGGCAAGACGACTACTTCACAGCACCTGCAGCTGGCAATAAACGTGCCCGCTTTGCCATACGCTGGGGATGGGCATTTTTCCAACTTGTCCAATAATGTGAACTGGTTCTATTCATTTCACGTACGCAGGTGATACACAAGTCAGCAGCATCTTACACGCTTAATAAAGTCTCGGTAAAACATCGTCTTGGGGTGACGAGTGGAATCCAGACAGACGCGGCACTTTCGGTGTTAAACCAGCCCGTTTCGGCTGTAGAAGATTCTCAGGTATCCTATTACAATTTTCTGTATCTGAAACACTTTTTGTCACAAAAGTCTTCATCAGGAATAACATCTGTGTCTTTCCTTGTAAAGAATGGCATTTACGTATCTCATATTTATTTATTTAGATCAATGCTGTCTTGTTAAAATGTTTATTTTATTTTTATTTTTCCTCTAACTCTACTTTTCACTTCTCTATTACCCTCCAGGTACTTTAGTTAGATTGTGAGCCTTCGGGACAGTAAGGGAATTTTTCAAGTACCTTTCTTATTTCTAATCTTAATGTATATTTTCTGTAAACCGCTTAGAACCTAACGGATGGAGCGGTATATAAGAAATAAATTACATTACATTACATTACATATTGACCTATGGTGAAGATAATCCAGGTAAAGGCAGTCGACCTTGAAGTGTCTCCTTGTATGACGAGTCATGGAGAAAGGAGACTCTAAAGAGAAATACAGAAACCGTGCTGAAATGAATTAAGGAAACAATTCACTGCAGTAACCCAAGTATTTTCCTAAATGACTCTTAATTTCAAAGAGAAAAGCTTGAAGTGCTACAATAAGAACATAAGACTTGCCGCTGCTGGGTCAGACCCGTGGTCCATCCTGCCCAGTAGTCCGCTCACGCAGTGGCCCTCAGGTCAAAGACCAGTGCTCTAAATGAGTCCAGCCTCGCCTGCGTATATTCCTTTTAAAAAAAAAAAAAATCTTTATTTATTTTCAAATCAAACAATAAGTGCACAAAAATATATCATAAAAGTAATTTCCATATAGCACTATAGTATCTAATACAAAAATCTAATAGTGTAAAATCCCCATCCACCACCCTTCATCACATTCTCAACTAAAATGGAATATACTATATTATACAACATATTATAACATATTGTATTAAATTACATGCCAAATCCACCTTCCCCCTTGAGTGTGCTAGATAAAACTAAGAATGAAAAAGAAAAGGAACAGAAAAGAAATGATGTCTATTCATCACAATACTTTTCCAATGGTCCCCATATCTTTACAAAGTTATTATATGTCCCTGCGTATATTCCAGTTTTGCAAGAACTTATCCAACTTTGTTTTGAAACCCTGAAGTGTGTTTTCCCCTATAACAGATTCCAGAAGAGCGTTCCAGTTTTCCACCACTCTCTGGGTGAACCCAAGTTAACTTTGTATCGAAAATCTTTTCCGTCATAACCTGTCAGTCCTATGTTTATACAGTAATTTATTATTAAAAACTCTTAGCTTTTACTAAGCAAAACTAGTAGTTGTGCAAATCTATTGGTTTTAATGCCCTGTAATCCCTGTCTGGGCTTTGCTTTCAGCAGCTCTTTAGCTCGGTTAAGGCACAACCAAGTGTACTAATGCACATGAGCATGCGAATTTATGTTTAACAAGGGATTGCTATCGGATAATAAATGAAATTTTGAGGGTAACCTGCATGGCATAGCGGTCACAACCCTGGAACCAGCAGTAAGCTATAGAAACACCCCTTACATATATACTGTATATACTATAGAAGAAGGCATAAAGGCAGGTGACAGCTCGTGTTTAAAACTCTGAGCATAATGTTTGAATATACGCTCAACTGATAATATGACTTAATCTGCTTATTACTTTTACTTGGTTTTGTCATATACTTTGGCTTGACCACAGAATTTTCTTTGGATCACCTAAATAATTAGTTCAATAAAAAGGTAGCACAATTTATTAACCTTTAATATGAACACTCATGGCTTCCACATGACCTATTTTCCTAGTTCGTTTTGACAAATTTAAGATAAGTTTGAAGACCTTCTTATTTAGCGATGCCTTTTCCTGTGTTTAGATCTTCCTTTATATACATATTTATTCTTTTTTTTTTTTCTTTCTCTCCTTATTTCCATTCGTCATCTTTTTCTTCTTTTATACTCAACCAACCGCTTTTATAAAGCGATCCCACCCTATTTGTATTACCCTCTTCCCTCTTTCTCCTTTCTTCTTTCAACATGTAACTTCCCCCCATCCTTCCCATTTTTCCCTCACTTTCAAGTCTGTCTAGTTAATGTCTTCAGTGTACACTTTGATTATTTTATATTTATTTATTTATCTAATTTTCCTTTTCAAATTTTTATTGTAAACCGGCCAGATATTTGTTGATGGTCGGTATATTAAAAGCCAATAAACTTGAAACTTTATATATTCTTTATACCGTAGAATTGAGTCCCTCCATACCTTAAACCCTCCATTGTGCCACCTACCCTTTTGCCATCGTCTAAACTAGGCTGGGTTTTATGTGTTGGAAGATATTAAACTTCGACTTATTAAGCAGTTCATTTTCGAGTGTCGATCTGCTATTTTTCTGGTAAATATTTGATGTGTTGGGAAGTTAAATGCTTATCTGTCTGCTTCATTTTTGGGTCCTTTACTCTGTTCTAGATTTTTCCTTCCTCAACGGCCCATACAAAAATGGTTTACACTTCTACCAATTTGAAGACGGCTGCGAAACCAGCTGCCATATCTAAAACATTAGATATACAAGATGCTCTGAAAAAGAAGCAGGTCAGTATAAAGGTACTGCCAGGCTGGCAAAGGAGAGAGGTTAGAATTGTCACGGTTTTGATTATTGAACGGAGCAAATTCCTTGGTTTTGAAAAAGGAGCCCCATTTTTAAAAGCTTTTTACCTCACAGGAAATGCCCCCCGCTCCCTAGTTATGTCCCTTTTTAAAATGAAGCTCCTTGCCTGTTGACCTTTCTGTGACTGTTAATCAGTTGCAGAGAATTTAGTGGGCCCGATTAAGAGCTGCATTCCCTTCTGTGTTTTTGGGCTTGCACTGGGTTGTAAAGGGTGAAAGCTTACGTTCAAAATAAACACGTGAAAAGAATGTGTGTTGTTTTATTCACTATATTTTATTTATGGAATTTATAGCTGCCTAGCAATAAAATTGACCAAGGCAGGTCATAACCTTAAAATGCAAATCGAGTCAAAATATTCACAAGCATAACAAACCTAAATGTACCTTTTCAAAGCAATATGTAGTTTTCTGATCATTCTTGGGGTTTGTTTGTTTTGGGTTTTTTTTTTTTGCTTCCATTAATATAGATTTCAGGCTACACTTTTAAAATAATTTGATAGTGGATGGACAGAGGCTTAGAGCAGAGATAGCCAGCTTCCGTTCCTAGGTGGCTCTTGTGGGAAGTTCTGTTTATGCTCACAAGGCACAGATCCAGGTTGAGGACAGACGGTCCAGCTGCCTTTGGCCATCAGACTGGGAATTTCAGAAGCTGACTCTTTCAAGGCACCAGAACCATAGCTTACTTTCATGAACAGGCTCTTATTTTTAAGCTATGACGGATACATTTTACCCTTATGTTATAGTTCAGCTGAGTTGCTTCCCTGTGACCAGGGCTGTCCCATCGACAGTGGGATTAGCCAACCACACATAGATAATATCATTGCTGATGGTGCCAGCTCGGACCCCCGCCACCAGAGCTCAGAAAAGTCTTGTGTCGGTGTGTGCATATCAAAAAATAACTGCCACCCTTGCCTGAAGTATAATTATAGGATTTTGATAGCTTCAACCGCAGAGGAAAGTGAGAGGGTTGTGTGGCTAGCTTATTCCGTTAGGTAAGCAACTTGGCTTTCTCCAAGCAGGACATTAATTCTTAAACTGGGTGATGTTGTGTGGTAGAGCCTCATGCTGGTCCCTACCTAGTGCTCTAGTGTGAGTGCATGGGACAGTTAGCCTTTGTTTTTATGTAGAGTACAGAGCTCATGTGTTTGTGTTTTCTATTTTGACAACTTTTGAAGTGCTTTTCTCGTGAGCGGTACACCCCCCCCCCCCCTTTCATAATTCTCTTTTTTTTCCTACCCAGCCTTGTTTTTACTTAGTTTTGGGGCAGTTTTAAACTTCCTTTATTTTTTAATTCTGAACATCAGCCAGGTGCTTTTCTATGAGGTTCCATTTTTTCCCTCAGCATTGATGTGGGTTTGGAAGAGGGAGATCTTTCCCGGGAGAGATTGGAACATGATTGTGTAAAACAAAAGCCAAGCTTTTGAGCATTGCGGGAGTATTTTTCAACTCTGACTCGGTTTTTCCTTATGCTTTTCTTTCTCTTCCTTTATCATTCTGTATGGGGAATAGGAGAAATACTAGGTTGAAATGAGGGGAGATGCCGTTAAACTCAACAGCCATTCAACCAATTTTTGAAAAGTGGGAGCAGCATCTTTTATTTATTATACAATGCTGCGCTGGGTACATTGAAAACATAGCAATAAAATCAGAACAATAACAGAAGCGCACCTTAAGAGCTGAAAATGTTGAAGAAGAAGCTTGCTGAGCAGATGATAAAGACGGGCAGTGGTGGCCGTTGCTTCCAGACTTTTCTAAGCTATAGGGGAGCAGGTCTGAGCTGGCACTGGTGAGTGATATGGCCTACATGTGGCTGCATTGTCTCGCTTGTCTACAGAGGAATCTCTTTTCTTAAATTTGTTTTATGGGGAAAATGCTGATACAGTTTTGTTGGAGTAGTAAAGGATTTTGGGGCTCATTTTCAAAGCCCTGGTGCTTTGTGTGTCTACGTGCTTTGTAAACGAGCCCCTTTGAGCTCCTTTTACGAAACCGCGTTACTGGTTTAATGCGCGTAATAGCGTGCGCTAATTTGCCGGCCACGCTAGCCGCTACCGCCTCCTCTTGAGCAAGCGGTAGTTTTCCGGCTAGCGCCGGAATTAGCACGCGCTAAAAATGTGTGTGCAATAAAGCTGCTAACGTGGCTTCGTAAAAGGAACCCTTTGTGTCGCATTTGCCATGAGAATTCCAGCTGGTACAAGAACCTTGCAGCGAAAATAAATGAATTCCACCTGTGGCCTTGAAGCATGACACACACAGCTATTTATTAAAATTAGCCCTTAACTGCTTTTCATATGATTATTACATAATGTTCCTACCAGCCTGAGGCTTCTTTATCAAAATGTACTTCTTTCATTCAGGAGGCTCTAAAACTCCAACAAGATATGAGGAAAAAGAAACAAGAAATGTTAGAGAAACAAATTGAATGCCAAAAGGTAAAGTCTTGGTTAATTTTCATTAAACCACGTGTCTATCCAGTGATACAATAATGGACGGTGTTGGGGGCAGCCTGAAGTTTGTCGACGCATTCTGACTGCCACAAGCCTGGATTTTCAGTGTTGTACCTGGGCATAGTTAGGATCACTCTTTATTTGGCTCTCGCCTGGCTAGTTTTCCAGACACCAGCACTGAATGTCAGACCAGACACTAACCAGAGAGTGACGTGGTAGTGAGGGCTGATATTGAGCAACACTGTTTGGCTAAGTGTTACTGAATACGTATCTGCTCGCAACCCTCCCTGTACCTTTTGTTAAAAAAAATAAAAAATTTAAACAAGGAGTCTTTATTGAACAGACCAAGGGAGGAGAAATACAACTTCCATGCAATATCAAACAGACACAAAGTTGAATTACTGAATATTTACATTGGTCTTCTGAAAATAGCTCTTAAAAAATTGCAGATTATCCAAAATACTGCCATTAGGGTATTAGCAAACGCCCATAGATATGACCACGTCACTCCACTCCTGAAAAATTTTCATTATCTTCCAATAAAGTCAAAACTATTGCATAAAGCTTTGACTCTAACTTTCAAGGCATTTTGGACAGGGCAATCGGAATATTTAGCTCATCTTTGGATCCCATATAACCCAGCTAGAAATGTATGATCCAGTAATGGTCATCAATTCTCCTTACCTTCAGTCCACTTGTTGAGATTAACCTCTACACATAATTCTGCCTGTCTTTGCTTCTGGACCTTATCTAGAATTACGTAGTGAATTTTCATCTATTCAATTTAGAAGTCTGTTAAAAACTTATCTTTTCAGATTGGCATACTCTTAATTGCTTTTTTCAATCAGGGGATATTTAGAATCATATTGGTACGAATGTTGGGGGAGAGATTTGCAGTTGCTGCTTTTATAATTGTATTAAGTTTTATCATCTTTTTTTCTATTTTAATTAGAATTTATTTTGTAATTTATTATTTTCTTTGTATTTTTACGTTCCTGTTGATTATGAAGTTCATTTCTTTCTTGTCTAATACTATGTAAACCACTATGATGATGTATTGAATCATCGCAGTCTATAAATGCTAATAAACTTCTTATGGCACCGATCACAAAACTTAGGTGCTGGTAACGTAGGCCAGGGTTCTATTGGCCTACATTGCGGCGCCTAACCCCCTCTTCTATGAAATCGCGCTAGCGTTTTTTAGCGCAGAGAGCCACACTGCTCCCGACGCTCATAGGAACTCGCGTGGGCCATTCAGTGCGGCTCTCTGCGTTAAAAACCGCTAGTGCGGTTTCGTAGAAGAAGGGGTAAGTTTTTGAGAATTGCACCTAGCAGCACCTGTGTCTATCTCCACCCTTAAACACGTCCATTTCTTTAGCACTCTCCAGACCAGTAGAGGTTAACTTTACGATTGGGTATATATCTAATCATGACCAGCAGGTGGAGACTGAAAACAAAACTTTGGGACAGTATATCCTAGCCCCTCCTCTCTATTTCCCTCAGTCTTCTTTCAGTCTCCAGCAGGTGTTGAGTGATCTGTACCCATCTCCCTTGGTAGGGCTGTTGGAATTTGTTTAGAGGTTTATTGTCCCTGTTTTTAGCCGGACGGAGCTTGGACGGACTCTGTTTGGGGGTTCGTCCGACCTCGGGGGTGTCAAACCCGGCGGGTCACGAGCGGGGTCCCTCCCCCCACTTCCTCCACCTCCCCATATTTTTTTAGAGGAGCCTCAGCAGTAAGCCTTGCCCCCTAAATCAAGCAAGGCATATTGCTTCGAGAGCCTGTGGAGCCTGTTCTGTAAAAAAAAAAAAAAAAAAAAAAAAATCCTGAGGTAGTGCTGGTCTGGAGGGTTGTATCCCTTTAAGAAAACTGTATTTTACTGTATTTTTTCAACTAACCGGCACTTTTTTACAGCTAGGTCGCGTATGGAGCAATGAGCACTTCTAAAGGGAAAAAGTGCTCATTGTGCTCCAGACGCGAGGCACTCGCGGCCGGCCTGTGCAAGCGGTGTTCAGGCCGGTGCGGTGGAGGAGCTCCGTCGGCAGCGGCTGCAGGCGCCCAGAGCTCCCCGCCGATGGTGCCTCGCGAGTCGGCAGGGAACGGTGGAGAAGCCCGGTCTTCTCCGTCCGCCCACGGAGGGATTCCCCGAGCCGCCGACGGTCGGGTTTTAGAGGATTCCCTCTCAGCTGATATTTTGACAGCTGATGCCGGCTTGCCTGTTTTAGCGGCTGAGACTATTCAGGTCTCTCAGCCGCTTCAGGCTGTGGAGGGAGCTGTTTTGGCGGGAAAGACGCCATCTTCTCTGTCTGGCCCCTCCATTTTGTCTTCCACCTCAGGTGACCTTCCCCCTGTTTTGTCTAAGCAGGGGCAGGTTTCTGCTGGGTCCCCTGCTGTGGCAGGGAGTCCCTTGGGACCCTCGGGGGGTTTTTCCCCTGATTTTTTCTTTTCATTATGCAAAGCCTATTTTCAGGCGGCTGGGGGTCCCGGTTGCGCCCAGGGGGTCTCGGGGGGTGGGGTTTCCTCCGCGCTCCCTGCGGCTTTGCCTCTCTCGTCTGACGTGACGTCCCCTCCGCCGCCTCTCTTGTCCAAGCGTCCGCGGGTGTCGTGGGACGAGGATTTGTGGTCGGAGGAACGTGTCGGTATGGAGGAGGACCTGGACCCTTCTGAGGAATTCCAGGACCCTCTGGAGGGGACGGAAGCTGGCGGCGGGTTGTCGGGTTTCCCGTTCTCCAGTGACGAGGCGTCCGTGGTGCGCCTTTTTCAGAGAGATGAGCTGCCTGACCTTATTCAACAGGTTTCTTCGGCTTTGCGGTTTGAGGACGCGCCGCCGGAGACTCCGCGTGTGGGGGACCCTCTGTTACGAGGGATCCGTTCCGTTTCCCGCTCTTTTCCTATGCATCAGGATATTCGGGATATTATTCTTGAGCAGTGGAAAACGCCGGAGACGCCGTTTCGGCTGGCGCGCAGCATGGCTCGCCTGTATCCCATTCCTGAAGGGGATCGGGCTACGTTAGCTTCGCCAGTCGTGGATGCGGTGGTCTCGGCTATTTCCAAGCGGCATACCGTGCCTGTTGAGGGCGGTTCTGCCTTGCGGGACTCTGAGGAGCGCAAATTGGAGACCATCCTTAAGCAAAATTTCCAAGTCTCTGCCTTTGGGGTCCAGGCGGCTATTTGTGGGGGACTGGTCGCTCGCGCCGTGTTTCGGTGGGCGGAGCGGGTCTTGGATCGAGAGTCTGACGACTGGTCTCTGGTGGATCAGGAGGTAGCGAAGATTGAGATGGCTGCCTCATTCCTCTCGGATGCTCTGTATGACTTGGTGCGGATCTCGGCTAAGTCCATGGCTTTTGGCGTGGCCGCAAGGCGTGTGTTGTGGCTGCGCGCTTGGGCGGCGGATGCTGCGTCCAAAGCTAAGCTTACTAAATTTCCCTTTCGGGGGTCGTTTTTATTTGGAGAGGACTTGGATAAGTTAATTCAGACTCTGTCGGACTCGAAAGTTCCCCGTTTGCCGGAGGACCGTGCCCGCCCGGCGTCTCGGGGGGGTGCGGCCCGGGGGCGTTTGCGGGAATTTCGCAAGTATCGCCCTGGGCGTGGGGCTGCTTCTTTCCAGTCTCCGGGGTTTTCCCGGGGTCGGTTCTTCCAGCGCATGCAGCCCTTTCGGGGGGCCCGTCGGGGGGCAGGGAATCCCTCCGCCGGTTCCCCCGCTTCCCGTCCTGCACAATGACGCCTTGCCGGCGCCCCCCTTGGTTCCGGTGGGGGCCCGGCTGCGCGACTTTTTTCCCAAATGGGCCGAGATCACGTCCGATCAGTGGGTCCTGGAGGTGGTGCGGGACGGTTATGCCCTGGAGTTCGCCCGCTCTCTGCCGGATTTTTTCCTCGCTTCTCCGTGTCAGACTCCGGGGAAGAAGCAGGCTTTTCGCCAGACCCTTCAGCGCTTGCTAGATCTCAGGGCAGTAGTTCCGGTGCCCCCCCCGGAGTGGGGCACGGGCAGGTACTCCATTTACTTTGTGGTGCCCAAGAAGGAGGGGACTTTTCGGCCCATCCTCGATTTGAAAGGGGTCAACAGGGCTCTCAAGGTTCCCTCTTTCCGTATGGAAACGCTGCGGTCGGTCATTCTGGCGGTTCAGCCGGGGGAGTTTCTCACTTCTCTCGATCTGACGGAGGCCTACTTGCATGTTCCTATTCGGACCTCTCATCAGCGTTTCCTGCGCTTTGCGATCTTGGGTCGGCACTATCAGTTCTGTGCGCTTCCCTTTGGGCTGGCCACGGCTCCCCGGACGTTCACCAAGGTGATGGTGGTCGTCGCGGCAGCCTTGCGGTCGGAGGGCATTCTGGTACACCCCTACCTGGACGACTGGTTAATTCGGGCCAAGTCGTTGCAGGAAAGCTACCGGGTTACGGCTCGGGTGGTGGAGTTTCTCCGGTCGCTGGGCTGGGTGGTCAACCTTTCCAAGAGTCGGTTGGTTCCGGCTCAGCGTCTGGAGTACCTCGGGGTGCTGTTCGACACCTCCTTGGGGAAGGTCTTCCTCCCAGAGGCCCGGGTGAGCAAATTGCAGTCTCAGATTCGCCTGCTTTTGGCGTCCCGGTGTCCTCGGGCGCGAGATTTCCTCCAGGTCCTGGGGTCGATGGCGGCGTCCCTGGACGTGGTGAGGTGGGCGCGGGCCCACATGCGTCCTCTTCAGTATGCTCTGCTCCGGAGGTGGTCTCCCCAGAGGCACGGGATGGATGTTCCGGTTCCCCTGCGAGGCTTGGCGCGCTGCAGTCTGCGTTGGTGGCTCCGGACCCCTCACCTAGTTCAGGGGGTGGGTCTGGATCTTCCGCAGTGGACGGTGCTCCTTACGGATGCGAGTCTCCTGGGTTGGGGGGCCCAGTGTCTGGGTCACTCTGCTCAGGGAACCTGGTCCACGGAGGAGGCCTCCTGGTCGATCAACGTGTTGGAGACCAGGGCGGTCCGGCTGGCGCTGTTGGCTTTCCACTCCCTTTTGTTGGGCAAGTCGGTCAGAGTCCTGTCGGACAATGCCACGGCGGTGGCTTATGTCAATCGTCAGGGGGGCACCAAGAGCACTCTGGTGGCGCAGGAGGCGGCTCGGCTCATGGTTTGGGCGGAGTCGCATCTTCTGGACCTCTCGGCCTCTCACATTGCCGGGGTAGAAAACGTTCAGGCGGACTTCCTCAGTCGTCACTTCTTGGATCCGGGAGAGTGGTGTCTCGGCGCCGAGGCGTTTCAGTTGCTAGTGCGTGCTTGGGGGCAGCCCCTGATGGATCTGATGGCTACAAGTGGCAACGCCAAAGTACCCCGCTTCTTCAGTCGTCGCAGGGACGGTCTGGCCGAGGGTCTGGATGCTCTGGTCCAACCGTGGCCAACGGAGGGGCTGTTGTATGTGTTCCCTCCTTGGCCATTAGTAGGCAGAGTACTGCTTCGCATTGTTCGCCATCCGGGGCTGGTGGTCTTGGTGGCTCCGGATTGGCCTCGTCGTCCGTGGTATGCGGATCTGGTGAGGCATCTGGTGGCGGATCCTCTTCCTCTGCCTCTCGAGTGCGATCTTCTGACGCAGGGTCCCATTCCCATGTTCGACCCGTCTCCCTTTTGTCTTACGGCTTGGCTCTTGAAAGGGGCCGCCTGAGTAAGAAGGGATATTCCGACAAGGTGATCTCTACACTTTTGGGGTCCCGGAGGCTTTCTACCTCTCGGGCTTATGTACGGGTTTGGCGTCTTTTTGAGGAATGGTGCCGAGCGCGGGGAGTGGTCTCCTTTCGCGCTTCTCTGCCTAACATTCTAGAGTTTTTGCAGGATGGCCTGGATAGGGGCCTGGCCTGGTCTTCTCTTCGGGTTCATCTGGCGGCCCTGTCGGCTTTTCGGGGGCTGGTGACAGGTCAGCGTTTGTCAGCCATTCCTGATGTGATTCGCTTTCTTAGGGCGGCCAAGTTGCTCAGGCCTCCCATAAGGCCCTCGATTCCCTCTTGGGATCTCAATCTGGTTCTCTCTGTTCTAGTGCGCCCTCCTTTCGAGCCGTTGGATGGCTGTTCGTTGAAGGACCTTACGCTGAAGTCGGTCTTTTTGGTGGCCATTACTTCCGCTAGACGGGTGTCGGAGCTACAGGCTTTCTCTTGTAGGGCTCCCTTCCTGGAGTTTTCAAAGGAGCGGGTTGTTTTGCGGCCTGTTCCTTCCTTTCTGCCGAAGGTAGTTTCTCCTTTTCATGTCAATCAATCGGTGGTCCTCCCGGTCTTGGGTAGTCGGGAGGGTTCTTCTGAGCAACGACAGCTGCGCAAGTTGGATGTCGGTCGGGTCCTCCATGCTTATGTGCAGCGGACCCGGGATTTTCGGAGCTCCGATCATCTCTTTGTGCTTCTGGCGGGTCCTCGTCGGGGGGCTGGCGCTTCTAAGGCTACTATTGCGCGCTGGATCAAGGAGACGATCGCTTCCGCTTATCTTCTGAGTCAGAAGCCGGTTCCGGAGTTTCTCAAGGCTCATTCCACTAGGGGTCAGGCGGCTTCTTGGGCTGAGTCGTCGCTCGTGCCTCCGGTGGATATTTGTAAGGCTGCGGTTTGGTCCTCCTTGCATTCATTTGTTCGGCATTATCGGGTAGATGTTCAGGCGCGTCGGGACGCGGTGTTCGGTGAGCGTGTTCTGGTATCGGCCCTTCGGGGGTCCCGCCCGTGAGAGGGACTGCTTTGGTACGTCCCAATCGTAAAGTTAACCTCTACTGGTCTGGAGAGTGCTAAAGAAGGAGAAATTAGGTTCTTACCTGCTAATTTACTTTCTTTTAGCTTCTCCAGACCAGTAGAGGTCCCCACCCTGTCTGTTGTTGTTGTTGTTGGGGCTGTTGCGCGGGCAGTTTTTGGTTTTTGCTGCGGGTTCTAGTATTTTTCTAGGGCCGGGGAGAATTGAAGAACAGCGGCTGTGGCTCGGCTGGCTTAGCTGGCGAGCTGTGGGGACCTTCTTCCTTCGGGAATTTCTCCTCTGCATTTTCCAACAGCATTTTTTGGGTATGTTATTGGTTACTCCTTTCGGAGTATTGTTTTTTCTCTCTGTTGTTTCCAGTTCTTGGTTCTGCTTGGCTATTCGGCAGACTGAGGGAAATAGAGAGGAGGGGCTAGGATATACTGTCCCAAAGTTTTGTTTTCAGTCTCCACCTGCTGGTCATGATTAGATATATACCCAATCGTAAAGTTGACCTCTACTGGTCTGGAGAAGCTAAAAGAAAGTAAATTAGCAGGTAAGAACCTAATTTCTCCTTAGGTGTTAGGCGCCAAGCGATAGCTGCTTACCTTTTATAAGAACATAAGCAGTGCCTCTGCTGGGTCAGACCACAGGTCCAACCCGCCCAGCAGTCCGCTCCCGCGGCGGCCCAACAGGTCATGTCCTGTTTGAATCACCCCTTGGTTTCTCATCGAAGTCCTATCTTCCCATCAAATTCCTGACCCTTTGTCCCCGCACCCCTTTCAGTTCCCTACGATCCCTTTGTCCCTCAGGAATCCGTCCAATCCCTGTTTGAATCCCTGTACTGTATTCTGTATTCAGGTAGGCGCCTATAAGTCAATTAAAATTTTTTTTTCCAATTATGAGCTTGTTAAAGCTCGTTTAGGTAATTAATATAGGTGCCTTGTACAGAATCTGGTTCTAAGCTTTAGTAAAAGGGTCCCTTAGCTAGTGGGACAGCAGTGCCAATGTTCAGATATATTGATGGAGAAATAAGAAGGCAAACTAGAGAAGAGCAGTGCAAGAAACAGAGATTCCATATGATGCGTAAGTTTGGAAAAGTCTTGTTATCTTGTGCTGTGATTGGAAGCTACAGTCATTTTAGTCCACAGCACTTCAGCATACGGAAGCAGAAGAAGAGGCAGGTTGGGATTATGAGTGGAGTAGCTAATAAAAAAAAAATATCATAATAAATAAATTAAACCTTGCCTTGTAGGCCGTTTGGGACAAGGATAGTGAACTTGTGAATTTTGCATATCCTCTTGCATCCCTTTTTTGCCTACATTTTTCTTTTTAATTTGAATAGATGTTGATATCTAAGTTGGAGAAAAACAAAACCATGAAGGCAGAAGAAAGAGCTGAGATCATAAAGACGTTAAAAGACCTTGGAGAGAAAATATCTCAGTTAAAGGACGAATTAAAAACTTCCTCAACCCCATCCAAGGTCAAGTCCAAGACTGAAGTAGGTACCTTTTTTAAACATCGTTCTTGCCCTTCATGATATCATCCCTTTTTTTTTTTTTTTAAAAGCTTTATTTAATTGGAAGATTCTGGGCACCCCCCCCCCCCCAAAAAAAAAAAAAGTGTGTAGCAGAGAAATTGTTTATAGTTTATCTGAGCTTCTAGACTGCTACTAATGACTGGGGAGTCAATTCAGAGCGGTTTGCATGAGCTTCTGTAAAGGTGTTACAAATACAGAGCTACAAAGAGCTTCTGCGAGATGTTACATACATGGGCTCTATATGTTTTCTGACTTAAGCTAAAAGTAGCTTATATTTCAAAGCTTTATTGCACAGTTTGAACTTTGTAAGCTAGCTTAATCATTGCAGAGTTAGTCTGTCCTTTTCTGCTTTCTTACCTATGACTGATGGTATTCATGCAACAAAAAATTACATCCTTAATGAAATAGGTGATCTTAAGAGGAGAAAAGGTTTCATAATTTTTAGAATTTTATCCTACATAAGACACCAGTCCTTGCACTGGGATCAATAGAGTGCAAAGTGGTGGAAGAGGGGTCTGTCTCATTGCTGTATAAATATTAATTTGGCTCCTTCACTTCTGCCTTTTTATTTTTTTTTTAGATACTTAATTTCCAAGTAAGGACTTTTAGGTAGAAATGATCTAAATTTAAGTGTTCAGAAGATCAATTAAAAGAACATGTGCAAAGACACTGAAGTGTTAAATGCTGTCTGTATTTCCGAAAGGCACAGAAAGAGCTGCTGGATGCCGAGTTGGATTTGCACAAACGGTTGACTTCAGGAGAGGACACCACTGAGTTGAGAAAAAAACTCAGTCAGCTGCAGGTGGAGGTGAGGTTTTACGGATGGAAAGGAGTCCTGTTTGTTCCTCTCTTGGTATTATCTTATGACTTTCTTTGTTATATATATTTAACATACACCTTTGCCAGAAGTTCACGTAGTATTTTCCTGTTCCTAGAAAGCTCACAATCTAGGTTTCTACCTGAGGCCGTGGAATATTAACACTGGGTTTCTACTGGGGCCCAGAGTACTAAATACTCCGAAGCTCTTCGAATTCCAATGAACATTGGAGCATTTAGCGCTCGGGGCTGCAATAGAAACCTCTACCACGGCTTAGTAAAAGGAGCCCTAAGTGACTTGCCCAAAATCATGTGGTGGTGTAATAGAATTTGAACCTGGGTTCCCCGGATCTCAGCCCACTGCTCAAACCGTTAAGCTACTCTGCTGTACAAGGCAAATAGTTTAAAAAAGAAATAAACCCAAAAAACCAAAGAAAGTGCACTGCTCTGAGGATGCTGCAAACCAAATCCATGGGACCTTGAAATTTCATAAGTTCTCTGACCTGGTCTGTGTGCGTTAATTTCTTCCAAAGTTGAGAGGTTTGTAAAGGCAAGTTCAGAATAGAATTTAAAGGTTCATCTGCATGGCACTCGGAAATGATTAAGACATTTATTTTTTGCCTATCACATATTTTCTGGGTGAATCACATTGGTTCTAGACTTTTATCCAGTTGGTTTCTTCTATCAGACTGGGTTATTATAACCTACAGCATGTATTTTACCTTTGTTTTCTTATATAAATTACACTAGAAGCATTCTCTCATATTTTATTTCTTTTTAGGCCGCTCGGCTGGGTATCCTTCCCACGAGTCGGGGAAAGGCTTCTTCTGTTCAGAGCCGAGGCAGGGGCCGGGGTCGTGGTACGAGAGGGCGGGGCACATTGAATCATATGGTTGTGGACCACCGCCCCAAAGCACTAGCAGTCTGTGGATTTGTTGAACAGGAGAAAGAGGACTTGTTGCAACATTTTTCAGTAAGTTTGCTTTGCTTGTACATAAAGCCTGAGACAATGAATTTGTATGAGTGCTAGGTGGTACTTCTGAGGATCTATAAATGTTGTATTATTTACTGTGAAGAGAGTTAGGAGAGGATAAGAGAATATACACCCTTCCAATCTGAAGTTTGGGCTATACTTTCACAGAAAATTTAACTTGAACTATTGTGCTATTTCGTCAATTGACAATATTTATCTAACCATAAAGTGACATCACAATGCAGCTGTAAAGAGCCTTAGCCAATAAGGAGAGGAGAAGATAGTGGATGCTACAGATGAGCAACTGGATAGGCCATTTGGCCTTTATCTGCCATCGTGTTACAATGTTTCTATAACCCTAAAGTTCTATGACATCACAATGCAGCTGTAAAAAGCCTTAGCCAATAGGGAGAGGAGAAGATAGTGGTGGTAGGTTGTTCCTGTTGGGCTATCTCTTCCCTTCACCCCTCTTTTTGGGTCAGGGGAGACTCGTTCTCTTGATATATTTTCAGTACTCCTCTTTTGGGGTTTTCTATTGTACAATATTTATATAACCATAAAGTTCTATGACATCACAATACAGCTATAAAGAGCCTTAGCCAATAAGAAGAGCAGAAGCAGCTGTAAAGAGCCTTAGCCAATAAGAAGAGCAGAAGCAAATGTTAAGAGCCTTAGCCAATAGGGAGAGGAGAAGATAGTGGTGGTAGGTTGTTCCTGTTGGGCTCTCTCTTCCCTTCACCCCTCTTTTTGGGTCAGGGGAGACTCGTTCTCTTGATATATTTTCAGTACTCCTCTTTTGGGGTTTTCTACTGTACAATATTTATATAATCATAAAGTTCTATGACATCACAATACAGCTGTAAAGAGCCTTAGCCAATAAGAAGAGCAGAAGCAAATGTTAAGAGCCTTAGCCAATAGGGAGAGGAGGAGATAGTGAATGCTGCAGATAGGCAACTGGATGGGTCGTTTTTGGCCTTTATCTGCCATCATGTTACAGTGTTTCTAACATTCAGGACTCTCTAGGAAACTGTTTCATCTGGTTGTTCCCTTGCCCAGAACTGTATAACCCAGTGGTCTCAAACTCAAACCCTTTGCAGGGCCACATTTTGGATTTGTAGGTACTTGGAGGGCCGCAGAAAAAATAGTTAATGTCTTATTAAAGAAATGACAATTTTGCATGAGGTAAAACTGTTCATAGTTTATAAATCTTTCCTTATCCCAGGACAAGCAGGCATGATATTCTCACATGTGGGTGACGTCATCTACGGAGCCCCGATGCGGAAGCATTTTCAAGCAAACTTGATTGAAGATTTAAGTTTGCTCTGCTGCTCCACGCATGCGTGCCTTCCTGCTCCACTAGGGGGCGCATCCCCTCGTAGTCTCCAGTTCAAAATTTTCCGCTGAGCCTAGAAGTCGTGTTTTTTCAGGCTCTGCCCCAACTGCCTTCTAGCACCGCAATTTTTTCTTGTTTTTCTCAATTTAGTCGCTGTGCGAGAGTTTTTTTCTTGTTTCAACTGTTCCTGCTTCGTTTTTCACCGACCCGGAGGCTTTCGGGTCCCCGTGGCCGCGTGGCTATTCGAGCTGCGGCCAGTTTCGATTCTATGTCCCGGCCTTTGACCGGCTTTAAAAAGTGCTCCCTGTGCAAGCGGCTTCTTTCCATCACAGACCCGCATCGCCGGTGCATCCTCTGCCTGGGGGCCGCTCATCCAACCGACTCCTGCCCCCAGTGCGCTACTTTCCAGAACCAGGCCCTCCATCGAGCGAAAGCCCGCATGGCGGATCTTTTCGCCCCGGACCAACCCTCTACCTCGGCCTCGAGGTCGGTCCCGGCCTCGGCCCCGAATACCTCGGCATCGCCTCGAGACTCGAACCCGAAGTCCTCCGGACAACAGAAAACCTCGGCTCCAGGTAAGTCCCCTCTTCCCTCTTCAGGTTCTGTACCAGCAAAGAAACCGGCCTCGGGGACACCGGCGACGCATGGCGGAAGTCCCATGCTTACAGCCCCGGCGAAGCCCTCCAAGCCTTCGGGCCTTGCCTCCACCACACGGGAATACTCTGATACGAGGTCGCCCCCGGTGGAGTGCACCGAGGCAGTGGACATGCCCTCGATGCTGTCCGTGCCCGTTTTCCAGGACCTACTCCGAGCGATGATCTCGTCGGAGCTGTCCGCTGCAATGGCCCATTTGCAACCGGCCTCGACCTCGACCCCGCATGTGCCAGACCAGCCTGAGCCTCGCGTCGAGCCACCTCGAAGAAAAGCGCGCAAGCTTCGCCGCATTCCATCCTCCTCGGACTCCTCACCGAGGCACCCGAGGCGCTCTCCCTCCACAGACCGCCACGGTGCAAAACGTCGTGCTAAAACGACAGAAACCTCGAACCACCGTACCTCCAAGAAGGCCCGGGGTTCCCCCACTCTACGAGGCCGTTCACCTACACCTCGTACGGGACCGCTAAGGGTGGCTGAGTTATCACTCTCCAACCCGCGCATTCTCCGAACTCCCCCTCGGACCGGGACTCCGACCCGAGGTTGTAGGTCTTCACCGAGGGAGTCCGGGTCGAGGTCACCGATTCGACACCGATCAGTACCTCGAACCCCGACATCGTCTCCGAGGGGCTCCTCGAGACGTCGGAGATCTACGACCCCGGAACACTTTCACAGTACTTCCCCGGTCTCGGAGCGTGGATCGGAGCAGGAACCTCGATACTCGAGGGAAGCCTCCCCATCCTTCTCCACCCGACGGAGGTCTCGTTCACCGACCCCGCACGGGGCCTCGGGAACATCTCGCCCATCCTTCACTCGCTTTGTCCAGGACATGGGCCACGCTTTGGACTTAGACCTCCAGTCTGACTCCAGATACTCTAAGGAATACCTAGCGGAGCTGGATATGCCATTACTGCCCAATCTTCAATCAAGTTTGCTTGAAAATGCTTCCGCATCGGGGCTCCGTAGATGACGTCACCCACATGTGAGAATATATGCCTGCTGTCCCTGGATAACTGTGCTTTTTGGCCAAGTCTCCAATAATAATATTATCATTTATAGCTAAAGAGACATATGATCAAGAAACGGTTTTATTTTACATTTGTGATTATGATAAACATACCGAGGGCCTCAAAATAGTACCTGGCGGGCCGCATGTGGCCCCCGGGCCGTGAGTTTGAGACCACTGGTATAACCAAAGTAACATGCCTAACTCTAGATGATTCTGCTATTTTGGTGGGGGAGGGGGGTTTCCTGTAATCTTTGCTTATAGTTACTTTCAACATTTTCTCAGTGATGATTTTTGGTACAGAACTGGGTCAGATTTTTCATGTTGAAAATTGCTTTAGGTAAAAGTGCCTGTTCGCACTTGCATTATCCATCTTGTGAGGATGCTTTTTTAGCCTTAAAGAGTGTACCCGCTTTTTGAAAACACAAAAGAGCAAATGTACTAAGGGCAGTGGTTAAAACATGTCCTCTGAATGAAGCTAAAAGTATATACAAAAAATGCATCTGCATCCTTAGAAGTGTTTAATACAATAGAACTATCTCTCCCCCCCCCCCCCCCATTTACCCTCATACAAGGAGGGTAATTTTCAATTAGCATATTTCTGTCTCTTTGTAGGCCTATTATGCTATGAGTAGTGTGCTTACTACATTTTCTTCAATTTTAAGAAATTTGGAGATTTAGAAGATCTGAAAGAAGACGACTCGCCTTCAAGTGTTGTTCTAACTTTCAAAACCCGATCGGAAGCTGAAAATGTGAGTAGAGAAGCAAAACAGATTTCTTCATACCATACCTGCCTCGGTTTAATCATCAAAATAATTGTTATGGTTTCACTAATGGAGCTACCTCAAGAATAGTTTTGATCATGGTAAATAAGTGATAAGGGACAAAATCTCTAACCTGCAAATCTTTATTTCACTATCTAATTTCTAGTGCAGTGTGTCTAGTAGTCCCGAAGCGTAGG
This sequence comes from Geotrypetes seraphini, assembly GCF_902459505.1. Classification (NCBI taxonomy): domain Eukaryota; kingdom Metazoa; phylum Chordata; class Amphibia; order Gymnophiona; family Dermophiidae; genus Geotrypetes; species Geotrypetes seraphini. Next base: position 6,141,495 of record NC_047101.1, on the reverse strand, counting down.
GTTATGCATCTGAACCCGTAAGTTGCTTGCAGAATGCTGTCAATCAATCTTTGAAATCCGCCTCCTTCCCAGGCTGCAGGTCCTGCCTCCTCAGTTGTTGTTTTTTTGAAGCAAGTTGCTTAGAAGTGTTCCTGTTCTGCAGGTTTTATTATTTTCAGATATTTTTTCCTTGGTGTTTGGTTGGAGGCTAGGTGCCCAAAGTTTCCACTTGTTGGGACCTCTGCCTGGGAGAAGACGCAGATGTGCATTGTGGAAGTCTGCTGCTAGCAGGATCAGGCCTCAGAGACAGCCTCCTGCATTGGTATTTTTTGGGGAGCTCAGGTGCCATTCCCTACGTAAATGCTGCTCTTCATTACCCCTCCGCTCTTCTCCCTGTACCGTTCTCTGCCACCTCCACCAGACTCGGTTCCTTCCACCTTTCTTGTGCTGTGTGTCTGGAATAAAGTCCTGTGTAAGCAATCTCATTTACATCCAGTGTTATAAAGCCCATCTTTTTGAAGCTACTGTTAATCTCTTATTTTCTTGTTCATCCCCGTGCTATTTTTTACCATTTCCCATAGCTAATAAACTTCCTAATTCTCATTTATTCTGATTGTCTGTCTTGAATAGATTGTAAACTTGAAAGAGAAAAGGACCGTCGTCTTAACCTGTATGTGTCGTATACATCTCGTAGTGCCATTGAAATAAGTAGTAATAGATTGTACTATTATTTTTAAATAAGAAGGGAGTAAAGACTAAGAATCGCCTTACTGGGTCAGACCAATAGTCCATCCATCCCAGTAACCCGTTCACACGGTGGCCAATCCAGGTCCCTAGTACCTGGCAAAAACCCAAAGAGTATAAAGGGGAAAAAAAGGGGGGTAATTCGATGTTCATACAAAACTTTGTGTATCAAAATTTTTAAAAATCCTTTAATGTAATACTAATAGCTACAAAAAAAACAGGGCGGAATGGAGGGAAGCATAGTACAAAGGTTCAAAATATCACTCCAAAACCAAAGCACCACCCAAGCCAAGAAAACTAGCTTATTATTTAAGCGAAAGAAAAGCCTCAGACAAACGGAGAAGTGGACCCTAAGCATCATAGGCAAAAAACTTTCGCACAAGTTTAAAGTTAGCAGGTGGGAGCAAAAAAAATAGCCGAGAATGATTAATGGTAAAAACCACTGAACACAAACAGGCCAGACCGACAATCGTTTCTTGGCCAGTAACCACTGCTTCAGGGCCTTAGCGCCAAATCCAGGCTATCCTATAACACAAAACACAAACCCAAAGGGGAAATGAAATTGCTCACCTCCTGAAAGTTGAAAAAGAGCAAAAGCTCATTCAACTACTTACAGTACGCAGATCCTAACTACTGCTTTCAACCACAACTTTCAAAGCACTGTTGTGGGGCTTATAACCATGTCCAGCCCATTCCAACATATCCTCATCAAAATGTCATATTATATTAATTTTATACCAATTTTGTAAGCGTTTCCAGTTAGAAAAATTGTATGAGTCTTTCAATTGGGATTCAAGGTGAGCATATCATACAGTGCTGGATGATCATATCATAGGATCTCTTAGGATCTATATATCATTCCAGGTCTACATCCTGGGCAGAAATGTTGTAATCATTTATGCTGCAAATCTCCTACTTACCACATAAGTACTTTATCCACAAGTGCTGGACAAAAGTATTTTTTATGTATATAATATCAAACCCTATCATTTAAATCATTCATTGTGCATAACTAGGGTGAAATATGCCAAAATCACCATACTGTCATTTAAAATATGCTTAAAGAAAAAGGCAAAACTTATCTGGGTGGAGCCAGCCACCACCAGCGCTGGTATTGTTCAATGCTACTCCCGACGCCCACTGGTAAGAGCGTTTCAGTCTTGAACGGATCTTCTTTGGGGGATGAATCAAGAAAGTTGCCTTTCCTTGTAAGCCATTCAAATGCAAATCAATGCTTGATAAGGGGTTCCAATGCTGCGACTGGCTTTACATCGGGTATGATGGAATTTTAGGTCTGATTTCTCTTTTTAAAAACCCAAAGAGTAGCAAGACTCCACGATCCAGGGCAAGCAGTGGCTTCTCCCATGTCTTTCTCAATAACAGACTATGGACTTTTCCTCCATGAAGACCAGAATTGAACGCAATACTCCAGATGAGGTTGCACCATGGAGCGATACAGGGGCATTAAAACATTCATTCTTAGTCTTGTTAACCATCCCTTTTTTTAATAATTCCTAGCATCTTGTTTGCTTTTTTGGTCACCGCCGCACATTGGGTGGAAGGTTTCATCATATCATCTACAGTGACACCCAGATCTTTTTCTTGGGTGCTAGCCCCCACGGTGGACTCTAGCATCTGCTAACTGATATTCGGGTTATTCTTCCCAATGTGCATCACTTTACATTTGTCCACATTAAATTTAATCTGCCATTTGGACACCCAATCTTCCAATTCCCAATCTACATGTGTTTTAACAACTTTGAACAATTTAGTGTCATCTGCAAATTTGATCACCTCACTCGTCGTTCCAATTTCCAGATCATTTCTAAATAAGTTAAATAGCACCGGTCCCAGTACAGACCCCTGTGGCACTCCACTGTTTACTTTCCTTCACTGATAAAAATGACCATTTAACCCTACCCTCTGTTTTCTATCTGATAACCAGTTCCTAATCCACAACTGAACTTTGTCATCTATCCCATGACTCTTTAATTTTCTCAAGAGCCTTTCATGAGGAACTTTGTCAAAAGCTTTCTGAAAATCTAGATACACTACATCAACCGGCTCACCTTTATCCACATGTTTATTTACACCTTCAAAGAAGTCAAGCAGATTGGTGAGGCAAGATCTCCCTCGGCTGAACCCATGCTGACATTAAGTTTTTTTGTGTTTCCTATCTAAAACAACAGAAAATATTTTAGAAATGAGGGAAAGAAGCTCTAAAGATCTTTAAAGAAACTGTAGTCATCTTACTCTGGATAGGGACCGAGATTAACCTCTGGCTCCTAGACGCGTCCTGATTTCTTCTTATTTCCCTGATTTATGAAATTTCTTGTAGCTCAGTCCTTGGCATAAAAGGATGTAGGCTTCAAGCGTGAGGTGCCTTTTTTGGGAGGGTGCTACAGATAGATGTGGTTTGAAGAATTCACTAATATAATCAAGTTAATATATTTGTCATGTAGGGTTAAAATCAAGTCATAAAAAGCCTATTGTGATTATCTAGCAAGTGATCTCTGGTGTATGAAGTACAAATGCAATTTCGTGCTTGAAATTTGGATTTGCAGTTGTTCTAATAGATTTGAGTCAGATATATATATCTTTTTTTTTTAGGTTTTGAAATTAGTCATTTTGAATGCTATATCAATATCAATCAATAAATTTTAAAGAATTAACATTTGCCTTCTGAAACAACAATATAGGCCGCCAACCAGGGCTCAAGGTTCCGAGGCCGCAGACTCCAGATCTCATGGCACAAACCCAAGACGCCCTCAGTCTCCACAGACATTGAGGAGGAAGAGTCAAAGGATGAGGTATGGGGTGTGGTTCATTAGCAAATGACACAATCGGTACATTTAATTGAGGGCAAAACCATCTATGATCTGAAGATATTTTGAGCACATTTTGTTCTAATTTTCCTTAAGGGTATTGGCTGGATTGTTTTCCCCAATTTCAGACTAATGCTCATTTTTTCTTTTAAAAAGCATTGTCACCAGTCATTGGGCATCCAGCATGGCCTTCAAAGACTGACCTGTAATTCCATTTGCCTTCCCAGGAAGTGGAAACTCCTGACCTATTTCTGCATGAAGATGATGATGAGGATGAAGATGAAGACGAGTCACGCTCATGGAGACGATGAAATTTTGATTGTAGAAATTTATTATATTTTTTTTTTTAAGGAATGCAAGAAGACATCGTCGTCTTTTTACCATTATTTAAAAAAAATTTACAATGAGCCAAAAATATATATATTTTTGTTTCTTTTAAATTTGTTTTGCGTGTTGGAAGGGCATGTGTGTGATGAATGATGCAGGTTTAAAAGGTTATGACCTTTTCTCAGGTCAAAAGAGATAACCCAAGTGGGGGATCATTTTTTGTATTGAAATAGATACTTTATAAATATTCTCTAGAACCCTAAACCAATTAGAAAGCACCCTCTGTCCTAAAAATGTCTAAAGCTAACCAGAAACTTTTTTTTTTTTTTAAGCTGAAGTAAATACGTTTCCCTGTCTTCTTTCGTTCTTGTCCTGTTTTCTGGATTTGTGTGGTTTGGCTTTTTATAGGAAATGGATTGGAACGTGTGTATCACGGTTCAGGGCATCATTAGGGTAGACCTCCTTATATTTGATTGGTCTTGCTTCAGGTGTTAGGAACTCATTGGTAATAGAAAGCATTGAGCACCAAAAAAAAATTCACCTTTGAAACGCAAACTTCCCCAAAATATAACTGCACTGGAATGATCAGGACACGTGCAGCTTTTACTCGCTGTCTGTTCTCAGGCAATAGAGGTCACCAGGGAGTGCAGTGGTTTCTCGTTTCTTTGTCTACTGGTGGTGCTTTAGGGTTAGATTTATTTTAAACACCTCGACATGCATTAACCTGTGTTATTTACTGCAGATCTCGCTATATGCAGTAGGACCTGTGTGTGTTAACAGCCTTTAGCATCCGGTCTTTCCTTGATTTCTTGTCTCAAGTATATATGACAGTCCAAACAGTACTTGGGTATTGCGTAGAATTGTACTGAAGAGTAGAAAGGAGGGGCCTCTTGTTTTCTTACTTTAGTAGAGACAGTACCTTCTGTTCATTCTTTCCTCTAAACGTTGCCATCCTGAGAGCCCTTTGCACTTGGACTGATGCGCGACCAGGCTGGGGTTTCCTACTGTAGTAAGGCGGTGTTAACCAGCTTCTGCTGTGAGCCACATGGCGCGTCGTCTGTCCTGATCGTTCTGGACTTTTTCTGGATGAAACGCGAGTCTGTACAGTGATGGAACCCAGCGTGCGTGCTGAATGCGAGACCCTCGCCCATCACTTTTTGAAAGGTAGAAAAGGCTACTTGAGGTGTGTCTGCAGACTGAGGATCCTGAAGAAAAGAAAAAAGGCCTGAAGCGTCAGCTGTGGCAAAAGCAGCTTCCTTTGCAATGTTATGCCATGTTTAAACTCTGCCATGCTTGCTGCTGTTTGGACTCTCTTTGTATGTATTGTTTTTCACCGTGCCTGCGGGCTCCGCGCATACAGTAGCAGTTTAAAGTAGATATGCATGTGGCTTATATGCTGATGTGCAGTTTGAGAGATGATTATATCCTTTCTGCTATAAACCACCACCAGTAGACGAGGGAAGCATTTAAAACATAAATAACATATATTAACAAGTGTGCATGTCTGTATTTATATCTATTGATATATCTACTTATCCAGTAAGTCAGATTATCGGATCTGCCAACAGATTTCACAAGGATCCAAAGGTAATGCATTGCTTTGGGAATGTCAGATTTCCAGCTGGAACTGAATCCTAGCAGTGCGCAGACAGACTTTGCCTGTTATATTAATACCTGTTTGAGGATGCAGTTAGATCATTTCTATGTAAAGAGATTTTGTGTACGTAAAAACGGAGTCCATAAACCTACATCACATGTTTACATGCCACCACAAATGTTGCTGGGCTTAAACTTTTTGAACATTTGATTTTAATTTACATGGTTTCAAATGTAAAATCCCTGATTTGAAAAACAAGACTTCAGAAATACAGTGCACATTAGATAACTCGTGTTTAAACTGGGCTACAGAGGAACCTTTTAGACATGCAAAGTCTGAAAAAAGTATTTCTGTTATACTATCATAGCGTCTCCTGTTAGTCGACGTCTCCGGTTGTGAATCCTGTAAAGCCAAACCGATGTCCCCCACACTGTCCAACCTAGCATTGAACAAGAAATGTTGCCTTCTCATATTACAAACTTTTTTTTTAATAGATATTTTGCATTTCTATTTCTTGATTAATGTTAAAACAGACAAAAATGCATTTTAAGAAGAAAGTGGTAGAGTAGTAGTTTGTTCCTTGAAAGAACTAGAATCTTACTGGGCTGTTGTACCTTTGGCAGGACCACAAGAAACCTGATTATGTGACACGTGAGCTTTTATGACTACACAGGTCTGTCTCCAAAACCTCCTATTGCTAGTATCAGTTTGCTATTGGTCCTTTAGAGATGCTGCAGCCGACTAAGACTTCAAGATTAAAAGAAAAAATGAACTGTGTTCCCTCTGAGTCACTCCTGCTGCCCTTATCATTCTACATGCTTGTTGTAAGTCATTATTTTTGGAAGATCTGTAACAACATTTTGAAAGACTCCCGACTGCCTGAAAAAGTAAGATGGAGGGAACAAAGGATTTATATATTTTTTGTATAGAGGTTTTCTTAAATTGTATAATTTTTGTAAATATTTTGCTTTCCTTATGTACTAAGACTACCAGCGTATAGATTTCGATAAGAATTGTTGTATTTTTGTACTGGGGGAAATGGGTGACTGCAGCTGTATGGAAGAGTTTGGTGGATTTTGTCACAGTTGAGCAGATTGTGATTCCTTTTCACATGGTTTCCAGGCCATAAAATGACTAACTTCTTCCGACTCATGTATTCACATGTTTAGTTTGACTGTCTGGAAAAGCCTCATTAAAGTATTAAATTGTGAGAGCATATTGGCATGCCTTCCTTAGAGCCTTCAGACTTTTCCCAGTTGGTTTATACAGAGCTGTTAATTTTCCTGGAACCAGATCCTGGGCTTATAGTTCTGTTTGCAAGAGAAGGCCATACAGTGGAGTAAAACCAGGAATGGCTCGGCCTGAACAGCAGAAATGGAGCCACTTAACAGTCTACCATTAGGCTGACAGGATAGTGTTGCATTTATTGGGGATTTTAAAGTTCTTGGGAAGAGTGGAAGTAGGAATATATTCAGTTTAGGCACTGACCGATGTGCAGGCTTTGATGTAACCAAATGATTCTTTCCAGACTGTATTTTATATGTAACAAAGCAACATAACTTTTAGTAATTGGGTTGCACGAAATATTTTCAGCATTTAATTTTACTTTTATTTTGAAGAGGACAGCTGATGGTTCCGATTTTAATGGTATTAGCAAGCATTTTTTTATGACTTAGCTAGCTCAGTTTTTCGATAAACAATCCTAAGCTGAGGAGGGAAACTCTGTCAAGTGGAACCCTTCAGTACTGCTATCTCAGGGGTCTCAAAGTCCCTCCTTGAGGGCCGCAATCCAGTCGGGTTGGAGGGACTTTGAGATCTCTGTGCTATCTGGAAGTGGCCCTGTCACCCGATCTCCCCATCGAATCCCAATGCAACACATCCATAGTATCCTGGTACTTCTGTCTACAAAGTGCTGCCAGAAGCCTCTAAGGGCATAATATTCTATTGTATGCATTTGGAAGTTCATTGGCATTCTGAAGTAAAATGCATCAAATGAATTTATCTTTGATTTGTGAGAATACAAAGAACAAATGTTTTGATGAATTAATTTTAGTTTGCTGCTCTCATAATTAAGTTCTTAGTAGACAGGAATAGTTGATGGCTTAAAAGATCAGTTTGACAACGGTCCTGCTGGAACTAAATAATAATAATAATAAAAAAAGGTTGAACTTGATTAAAATCATGTGAAAAGGAATATAAGGTTCCTCTTGATGTATAGCAACCTTTGTATTATAGTTTTTACAAAATTGTGAACTTGTGTCATAGTGCAATAGGAGATATTGTTGAATTTCTAACTGTTTATACTTTAAATTCATATATGTAATGTTTGTTTTATTGATTACAATCTGAATTTCTAAGAAGCATGTTGACTTTTGCAATAAAGAGAATATGGAATGGTTCAAGGCAAAAAAAAAAAAAAAAAAGAAAGAAAGAAAGCAAAAAAAAAAAATCTATCAGATAAAAAGGAAAAAAAACTTCAAAAAGCTGAAATATTTTAACGGAAATTAGAAAACTAATGAACCATTCCAGAGATTCTAAGCCACTGAAAGATCTGTCTCTTGTGATTTGATTTCATTGTTCTGGGTGATTTAGAGATGTGGGCTGATGTTTGCCCAGCAGTGACTGAAAGAACAGTTTTGGGTTTATGCTTGCAGTGGTATAGAAGCCATGCTTCTTCCAGCTCGTACTTAAATTATTGAACTGAAAAGAACATAAGAATTGCCGCTCCTGGGTGCATTTCTGGCTGGTAAGTGTGAAAATTAATGCAGGTGGATTCTGGCTAGTATTTTTTTTTTTTTTTTTTTTTTAAGCAGTCAGTGTCGCATCCAAATGGGTTGCTGAGAAGTGGATTTAAACTTTTTAGTTTTTTAATGTTAAACAATTTTTTTAAAAAACTTTAACCACAAGAAGTGATTCTGCTGTCTTTGGCTCAGTGAAGGATTGAAAGCGCTGGTTCTCAACTCAGTCCTCAGCATACATATAACCAGTCACAATTTCAGGATACAAGCAGTGCGTTGGAGAGATTTGCATGCATTGCCTCCCATGAACGCAAATATGTCTCATGAATATTCCCCACAAATATTCTGAAAACCCAACTGGCTGGATGTCCCCTGAGGACTGAGAACCACTGATCTAAAGCAGGGGTTTTCATCCCGGTCCTTGGAACACATCTAGCCAGTCGGGGTTTTAGGATACCACTGCCTGCATTCGATGGCAAAATATATCTTGTTTCTATGTGTGATGAGAATGCTGAAACTCGTGCCAAGGACTGGCTTGAGAACCACTCTTAAAGGACATGGAATCTCAAACTAGGGTCTCAACTCCAGCCCTCTGAAGGCCACAGGCAGGCCTAGTTATTGGAGTCAACAAAATATGCAAGTTGGCCAGATTCTTTTACTATATATATATATATATATATATATATATATATATATAAATACATAATTCATACATTCTTTATAGACATTTATTGACAGCCCCAGGTTTGTTAGGTTTTGGGTTTTGTTTGGGTGTGTTTTTTGGTCTTTTGGGAGTTAGCTCATGCCTTTTCAGTAGTAACATAGTAGATGAAGGCAGATAAAGACCCAAATGGTCCATCCAGTCTGCCCAACCTGATTCAATTTAAATTTTTTTAAATTTTTTCTTCTTAGCTATTTCTGGGCAAGAATACAAAGCTCTACCCAGTATTGTGCTTGGGTTCCAACTGCCGAAATCTCCGTCAAAACCTACACCAGCCCATCTACACCCTCCCAGCCATTGAAGCTTTCTCCTGCCCATCCTCCCCCAAACGGCCATATACAGACCATGCAAGTCTGCCCAGTACTGGCCTTAGTTCAATATTTAATATTACTTTCTGATTCTAGATCCTCTGTGTTCATCCCACGCTTCTTTGAACTCAGTCACCGATTTCCTCTCCACGACCTCTCTCGGGAGCGCATTCCAGGCATCCACCACCCTCTCCGTAAAGTAGAATTTCCAAACATTGCTCTTGAATCTACCACCCCTCAACCTCAAATTATATCTCTGGTTTTACCATTTTCCTTTCTCTGGAAAAGATTTTGTTCTACGTTAATACCCTTCATATTGAATGTCTGAATCATATCTCCCCTGTCCCTCCTTTCCTCTAGGGTATACATATTCAGGGCTTCCAGTCTCTCATACGTCTTCTGGCGCAAGCCTATCATTTTCATTGCCCTCCTCTGGACCATCTCAAGTCTTCTTACGTCCTTTGCCAGATACGGTCTCCAAAACTGAACACAATACTCCAAGTGGGGCCTTACCAACGACCTGTACAGAGGCATTAACACCTTCTTCCTTCTACTGGCTACAGCCCAGCATCCTTCCATTATTGTGAGTATTTTGCAATCTAAGGCAGGGGTGTCAAAGTCCCTTGTCGAGGGCTGCATCCAGTCGGGTTTTCAGGATATCCCCAATGAATATGCATGAGATCTCTTTGCATGCACAACTTTCATTGTGTGCTAGTAGATCTCATGCATATTCATTGGGGAAATCCTGAAAACCCGACTGGATTGCGGTCCTCGACGAGGGACTTTGACACCCCTGTTCTACGGTAAGAGGAGCACATGATCACAAAAGTGTTTGGATTTCTGCAGCTCCTAGATTGCTGGAACGGATTGAACACCTAGTGTACTGAATCTGCCAGGGACTAGCAGAAAGAAGATTATCGAAGGTGAAAACCTAATCTTCCATTCACACTGTCCCTGTTCTCTACTTTCCCAATCCTTCCTACACCTGCATCTGTCCCATCACCCTACAAATTCACACACACACACCCCCTATGGAGTCTGCCCTGCTAACTACCTCTTGCAATTGTCCCACCACCCTTAAAACATGCCTCATTCTCAAAAATGGTACCCCTCTTTAACTTCCCCAATGTATGCATGTCCACATACAGAAGGCTGGAACGAATTCAATGAGTCATGCTCTGCAAGCTTTCTCATTGTAATTATTTAATCTCACGAGGCTATGAGAGTTGCTAGATGATAAAGTGCTCAATACTTTGATGCAATTGCCAGAAAACAAAGCCAGCTCAAGTTGCCAGGTTTTGTACAACTTAAGCTGGTCTTGTTTTTTTCAATGTAATCTAGAGGCCTTTCTACGAGAAATGCTCAACAGATGACAAACACTTGGTCATAGCTTACCATCACCTGTCTTTTGGCAGACTGCCCTGTGTGTAATAGTGGCTATTTCATCAGGTGATGAGCTGGTTCACTGTACTGCATTAGGTGTTGATGGAATTGCCATAGACAACATTTACAAACCACCAAATCTACCTTTTAACCACATTTTTGGGATTTTAAGTGCTGAGATAGCCCTGATTAGGACTCCCCTCCAGGGATTCAAGACAACATTGGGCAAGTTCCTGCTAAACTGGAACGTACGCAGGTGAGGCTGGACTCATTTAGAGCACTGGTCTTTGACCTGGGGGCCGCCACGGGAGCTGACTGCTGGGCACGATTGGTCTGACCCAGCAGCGGCGATTCTTATGTTCTTATATCTTTAGTGGGTCCTTGATGTTAAATAAGCTTACAGGAATGGGACAGGGACAGTGACAAAATTCACAGGGCCAGGATGGGGAAATTAAGTTCCAGGTCATTCTCTAGTACAGATGGACATAAGAGATTCAGCATCATGGTAGAAGGATCACAGCAGTAGCCAATGCTACAACGTTAATAACAAAATATCCAGACAAGAAACACATACACCCACCCTTGTTCTCTGTGAGAGCTAAAACTTGTACCTAAGAATTGCTGCTGGGTCAGACCAGTGGTCCATCGTGCCCAGCAGTCCGCTCACGCGGCGGCCCTTAGGTCAAAGACCAGTGCTCTAAACGAGTCCAGCCTCACCTGCGTACGTTCTGGTTCAGCAGGAACTTGTCTAAATTTGTCTTGAATCCCTTTGTACGTGAACACTAGCCAAAGCTGCCTAAGACCTAAAACTCTTCATTTGTCCCAGCACATTTCAAAAACATTTTCAAGGCAATTTGGCTGGTAAATGAACCTCTAGTTCTGGCGTTCCTTGCTTACATTTTTAAACTGTTTTTTGCTCAAATTTTTATTTTCATTGTAGATTTCTAAAACAATTTTGGAATACCGAGCAAAAACGGATTAATCACAGGTTTTCAGCCAGACCCTTGCAGTGGAAAAGAGATGAGAACAGGTTGTTTGATGATCTCTGTGCTCACGGCCGCACTTCAACCTCTAGTTCTGGAGGCATCCCAATTCTGGCTATATTAATCATTTTTATTGTGCTACCAGCTCTCCGAGACATGTCACTGTCACAGAGTCATTTTATCTGTGTCAGTCAAACATCAGCATCGCAGTCGGCGTTCTGTCCTCATCTATCAGCCAAGTTTGAACTTCGGTCCCTTGGGAAAGGCGAAGATCTGCAGCTTTTAAAAACAGTATATTGAAAACCCAACTGCACCAGTATTTATTCATGCTAATTTGTAGATAAACATATTTTGAAGCAATATCTCCTGTGACCCTGGCAATGTGTATCACCAGAAAATTTGATACATTTTTAAAGGAATGTGCCCAAACCTTAACCTATGTTTATTTTATTTCCAATTATGCTTCATCTTTAACTTGATTTGCCGCAGACCTTCACTGTTAATGCTTGCATCTTTGTTTTTCAATATGTTTTTCAGTTTGCAGTACCATAATTCTGTCTAAATTGTGTACGCCCGGTTACAGTAGCAGTGGTTAAAATTCAGTTTCCATAATGTTTAGTATATTGCATTGGAGAAAGTGCTGAAATCGTAGCATTTTTGAGCCCATCAATTCGACTCCTGTACAACCTCAGCTTTCCGCGATCCCATTACTCCAGTGCTCTGTGCAGCCCACTGGTTACCAATCAAAAAGCACTGCATCTTCAAAGCCCTGGTTATGGCCCACAAAAGATTCCACCAAAAATACCCAGCCTACAAAGCATCCAAGCTGCACCCATATACCCTTACCTGCCCCCTCTGCTCCTAAGAAGAACAAAGACTGCATTCCTGCAGGGACTTCCCTCCAGATGAGCATGGCGTGTTAACGCTCCTACAGCCATTTCCTCCCTCAGCTATGGAACCAGTTATTCACACAGATAAGGTCTCTAATGACCTTCCATAGAGCAGTACAAACATTCCTCTTCCCCTAATTGGACCATCAGTGACCAGCTTCCTCATTCTATTTCTCCAAGTACTCTTTGCCATGACCAGTCTGGACTCTAGAATAACATAAGAACATAAGAAGTTGCCCCCACTGAGTCAGACCAGAGATCCATCTTGCTCAGCGGTCCGCTCCCGCGGCGGCCCATCAGGCCTAGTACCTGAACAGTGATCCCTGATTAATTTTATAACTTACCTCTAATCCCATCCCTATAATCTACCTCTACTCTTATCTGTACCCCTCAATCCCTTTGTCTTCCAAGTACCTATCCAAAGCTTCTTGTTGTCATGACTAGTCTGTTCTCAAATCATACGAACATAAGCAGTGCCTCTGCTGGGTCAGACCACAGGTCCATCTTGCCCGGCAGCCCACTCATGCGGCAGCCCATCAGGTCCAGGACCTGCATATTAATCCTCTATCTATACCCTTCAATCCCCTTTTCTTTCAGAAAAACATCTAATCCAATCCTTTCTTGAAACCCAATACCGTACTCTGTCCTACCACACCCTATGGAAGCGCATTCCAGGTGTCCACCACCCTCTGGATGAAGAAGAACTTCCTAGCATTGGTTCTGAATCTGTCCCCTTGGTCGACTGTCGGCTTTCCCCTTCTTCTTAGTTTAAAGCCTGTTCTATTCTTCTCCTGACGTTGTTTGCTAGAAGTCTAGTTCCCGCCGTGTTCAGGTGCAGTCCATCTCTCCTGAAGAGCTCGCTCTTGCCCCAAAATGTTGTCCAGTTCCTCACGAAGTGGAACCTTTCTTCCTCACACCATCTCCTCATCCATGCATTTATTGATTGTAGTTCCGTCTGCCTTTTCACATCTGCCCTCGGTACTGGTAGGATCTCTGAAAACTCTATCTTCTGAGTCATCTTCAACTTCCTTCAGTACACTTAGAAGTCCTGGTGCTCCCATGAGGGGGGGTTGGAGGACCCCCCCCCCTACACTGAAAACTCCTGAATAAAGGAGAACGGGAATTTTCAGAGTAGTGGGAGGTTACCCCCCCCCCCACACACACACACACCTCCCCCAACAGGAGCACCAGGACTTCTAAGTGTAGTGGGGGTTCCCCCCCACCCCACCCCACCCCCAAAGCACAAACCTGAAGGCATGAAACCGGCAGAAGCGGCAGCATGCATTAGTCCTGGGCGCAAATGTCATAGAGGAATGATCCATGGTCTGATGTTATGGTTCTTTATGCAGAATATTTGAAAGCGTGACAAAACCGAATTGGAAAAGAGAAGTTCATGGTCCTACATTGTGGAACTCACTCCCATTGGACATCAGATGAGAATTTATGGAGCATATGAGCAGACTGGATGGACCATTCGGGTCTGTATGTGCTAAATTTAAAGCCAACTTTAAAGCCTTTCTCTTCAAAGATGCCTTTGGGGTATAGACCTGGAGCCTAATCTCTGTTATATAACATACCCTTTTAGTTTCCCCCCCCCCCCCCCATCTTCTTTTTTTTTTAGTTTTAAGACAATGTTGTAACCCTGCCTGTCTTCCTTTTGTATCGTTTGCAGTCTCCCTCATTGCTTGTATCATATTTTTTAATAGTATATGTCTGACCTCCTTGTTTTAAATTATTTTTAACTTTGTATTATGTAAACCACTTAGGACACTTTATAAGTGGTATATCAAGCCTTAATTAACGTGAAGGGTGAAGGCAGCTGACTGAGGCTCATATTGAACATCAAGGATTTTGTAGCACTGCTATAGTGATCACGTACTTAAGAGCTAGTATGAGTCAAATTTTTTCCTTACGATGGCCGTGCCTTTTAAAATCCAGCTCTAATGCCTTCTTTCATACTTAAATGCAACTTCCACTGGTCCTTTCTATCTGGATGCTGTAATAACTCTTTAGGTTGCACTGTACAGAAATGGACAAACCACAGAGAACAGTATTGATCCGACTTTCTCATTAACCATTCTTATGCTATTTCGTAGATCTTAGGCTATCTGAAGCAAATGGGTTTTAAAAAAATATAAAGCTGATTCATAATTCTGACTATATGAAGCGTTCATTTAATCCAAAATCGGACAGGTTACTTGGCAGGAGGAGGCAAGGCACAGAAATTTATCTTTGTGGTAAAGGTACGCACCTGTCAATGTCAATGGAGTTTATGCACACTGCTAAAATCTATGGATAGCTCAGCCATTTATGACAAAAAAAAACAACCCAAAAACACATCAAAATGGTTCTAATCCTAGACTCGACAAGAGGAGAATGGAGAGAATACAGAGGCAGAAATATCTGTCCTTATGAAGGAAGAGACAGCTCCATAGCTTCAGAGGAGACCACGGTCTCTGTCTTTCAGTCCATGGAATGGCCATGGAGAAGCTGGGCTAGATCAGAGGGAGGGAGACAAGAAATAGAAATCCCCAGGTAGCTCAAATGAAGGTCATTTGGGGGTAGAACATCATTTGGATAAACAACATAGGACATAAAAAAGTGAAATGAAGTGGCTATTAGACATGGCTTGACTACATTATTAAAAAAAAATTTTAAATCTTGTTTCATATTGCTTGGAAGGAAAACATAACTTACAGCTCCACTCTGATCCTTTTTTGGCTTATTTGTAATGTATCAGATGACTTCAGGTCAAGAAACCATGAGACTATCCCTGAACCTAGTTGGCAGTAAAAGCCCTGTAGTCGGTAAAGAACGACGTTTATGTTCCGATCGCTTATTAACATGAACTTCCACGAAAGGTGCATTTTTAGTCATGTTTTGTTGACATTTTCTCTTCTGCCACCATAAAGAATTAACTTCAAATGACAGTTTATATTAAGGACTGATCTTCGACTGATTCTTACAATTTCTGGCTGCAAGATGTCGCCAGTTAATTCTCCAGCTATGCTGTAAGTCCCAGGGAGTTTTTGGGGTTTTTTTTAAGGGAGGTCATTGGATGTCTGCTAGTACCCTTGCATTTAGGACTGAGAAAATTTTTTTTTTTTTTTTTTTCTGTTTTTACAAGTTATCTTGAATTGTTCTGCAGTAGATATAAGAGCTTTCTCAGGTGACAATGTCCTAAACTGCATTAATTTAAAAATTTTTTATTTAAACATTTGTTACTCACTACATCCACCAGTTCTGCACGGGTTACAGTAAAAACATTAATAATAAAATAATCTAAACTATAAAACAAAAAAATATAACAAAATCAAACATAACATCATAACATCCAAAAAAGCAGGTATATGGGTTTTTCATATGCTTTGCTTAAGTAATGCATCATTAAACATCTTTTTCCATTATTAGTAAAGGGGAGTCCTTTTTACCCTCAAAAATAGAAGCCCCATTCACCTATATGTGGATGCCTCTGGCATGCCTGACACCTAAGTCACGTCCAGCTGACTTGCGCCCAACTAACGCCCCAAAGTAGATCTGGTTTTGCAACGCCTACATTTTAGGTGAAAATATAGATGCATTAGGACAAAAATACAACAGATGATCCAAAGTCCCTATATTAATATGACAATGCCAGCATCTATTAGATTTAGAATTGTCTATTTTTTGTAAATGAACTGGGGTCCAGAAAATCCTATGTCTCATAGATGCTGACGCTGTACATTTCAACCTCCAAGTCCAAATTCGTGGCCAACGAGATACAGAAAAATACTGTTTTATCTCGATGCTCCAAATATCTCTAAGACCATTTTTTGGCTTCTTATTTAAAAATTCAGAAATAAATTTGTACCCCCCCCGACAATAACTCCCCACCTCCCCACTCCGCCTCCCTACTTTCCACATCCTCTGTCTTGTATGATTAAAGCTCTAATTCTGATAAATAATTGTAAATCTGCCTGTTTACGGAAATCCTAATCTAATTTGATGTAAACTGCCTTGAACTCGTTGGGTATGGCGGTATATAAGAATAAACTATTATTATTATTATTATTATGAGCGGCCTGACGCCTATTTGAGAATCACACACAGCCTTTAGATGTCTAACTTTCAATTGTTGCTTGCAAAAGTCGTTAATTGGGCTTATTATCTAATTTATTTGGATGTCTAAGTTGCTGGACGGCCACATTATGGCCGCCTACCTTTAAGCGTCCTTTAAAGAATTTGCCCTCAGTCCAGTGATTTTCCACTTTTTTCATTCTGTTGGAAAAATACGGACAAAAAAAGGTCAAAAACCGCTAAACTATAGGGGTCCTTTTACTAAGGCGCTCTGGCCATTTTAGCGCATGCTATAAATTAGTGTGTGCTAAAGGCTAAGGCGTACCAATGCATCCATTATATCCTATGGACGCATTAGCGTGTTCTAAATTGGCTACCGCACCTTAGTAAAAGGACTACTAAGTGTATAGCCCTTGGTGAACACTTCTGGCTTTGTTGGTTGGGTTGAGAACTTTTCAGTAGCTCCTCATAACTTGTAAGAACGCCCATAATCCGCCCCTAACCAAGTCCCCTTTCAGATTTGTGCACTGGAACTGACGCATAGCGCTCTGGGCAGTGCGTCTACCAATTTGAATGTGCAACTGTTAAGTTATGCCATTTAGCATCAATTATGAGGTGTTAATTGCATGGATTAGGCCTATTAATCAATAAAGTTGTACATGTACATTGGATATGCGCACCCGTGTACGTACAGAATTTGAGGATAGTCGTGTTGTACTACACCGATGGCTGGCTAGGTCCAGCTCCACCTGTTGTCTACTGCCTTGGGTAAATTTCTTCATAAAGGTAATTAATAAATTATAAATAAATAAAAATGTCAACTTTTGACTGGTGCTTGTCAGCACTGGGCAGTTTCCCCACTCCCTCCCCCTCCCCCCCTCTTTTCTCCCGAGTCATGGCCAAAGGTTCAAAATATAAGAACATAAGAAAAGCCTTCACCGGATCAGACCGAGGTCCATCCAGTCCGGTGATCCGCACACGCGGCGACCCATTTAGGTACTCCTGGTTGGAGACCCAGATATACCGTAGCCCTCAATATGATTTGCAAGAAGGTGTGCATCCAACTTGCGCTTGAATCCCAGAACAGTAATCTCTGTCACATTCCAAATTCCCAGCACGCGCTGTGTGAAAAAGAACTTCCTAAACTCCGGCGGTCTTTCCAGCGTGTCAACTATCGCTATTTGTCCAAGGCTCTTTTCTTTTGATTTTTTTTCTCCTTTATCAAAAGTGGACCCCTGACGAAGGTTAGTCCGAAACACGGACCGTGTTGGGTCCCTCACCTGGTAAAAGGTTTTTAATTAAAAGATTTATTTGTCATAATAAAGACTGCCTGCATCGTGTACAAAACCTGCAGTTTTTTGGTTTGTTTGTTCTAAAAAGAACTTCCTGACATTCGTCCTGAACCTGCTGCCACTCAGTTTCAGTCTGTGACCTCTTGTCCGTGTCACATCCGAAAAAGTTAGCAATGCTTCTTCTTGGTCGATTTTATCAAATCCCTTTATTATTTTAAAAGTCTCTATTAAATCCCCTCTCAGTCTTCTCTGCTCGAGGGTAAACAGTCCCAATTTCCTAAGGCGCTCTTTGTAGCTCAAATTCTCCAATCCCTTGACAAGTTTCGTGGCTCGCCTCTACCCTCTCCAGCAGAGTAATATCTTTCTTGAGGTATGGAGACCAGTGTTGGACACAGTATTCCAATTGCGGTCTGGCCATTGCTCTATAAAGTGGCATTATTACATCTTCCGATCTACTCGTGATCCCCTTCTTAATCATGCCCAACATCCTGTTTGCTTTCTTCGCCACTGCCGCAGCAATACTTATGTAGTGCAACTGTGGTATTATTAAACCTTACATTCTCCCACTTTGGCCTGCACCAGCATCCAAACCCATTGCTACATTTTAGGTTTCTTTTTTAAACTTGGCTACGGTTAATCCTCGTCATATCCTTCAGGAGCACTTTTATAAAGATGCGTCTGTTCTGCTTTGGTGATTAGCAGAAACATTAGCAGACTTTACTGTTTCAGGGCATGAATAATTGATGGCTGTTCCTCATTAATTTCTTGTGAAATTGAGTCTTGTTCGAATACATTTAGAGAGATTCCCTGAATAAAACGATGTAACAAGACAAGGCCACCTGCCCATCCCAAGCTTGCAATCTTAATTTTTTTTTTTTAAAGAATAACTACGAACACATAGTAAATGTCTCTTCTGGAAGTCAAACTGAGCGCAGGCTGTCACGGTTGCATTACAGCATTTGGGGAAAAGAGTGTCATCTAGCTCCATAATTCACAGGTTACATAATATGTCTGTCAACACGTGAAAATGAACTGCAAGAGAAAATATTTGTGTGGAACAGCAGGACTGTCCTTTCTCTAGCAACTTTTAACACAAGAAAAATTCCACATAAGACCTCCAGGCCTTTGTAACCTGCTGGGATTCAGGGAACAGATTTTGGGAAGGGGTAAAATGCGGACCTCATGGACCTAAACCCGCACGTCCTTAAAAAGGGGTAAAACACGGTCCTGACGGACCTCACAGATCTAAACCCGCACGTCCTTAAAAAGGGGTAAAACACGGACCTGACGGACCTCACAGATCTAAACCCGTACGTCCTTAAAAATCTGAGATCCATGCCGCCTGTAGTTAGTTTCTGGCTCTGACAGACCTCGGTGACAATTTAGCGCTGACGGATCCGTCTCAGCATAGGGAGGGGAAAGTATTAGGATCCGTCAGCGCTACAATGTCACCGAGGTCTGTCAGAGCCGATTTACTGGGGCTGCAGGAAACCAGTTTAAAGGATTCGTTTTAGAGCCGCTCCAGCACTATTCTCTGGCTCCGACAGACCTCGGTGACATTTTAGCGCTGACGGATCCTAATACTTTTCCCTCCCTATGCTGAGATGGATCCATCAGCACTAAATTGTCACCGAGGTTTGTCAGAGCCAGAAAGTAACTACAAGTAGCATGGACCTCAGATGTTTAAGGACGTGCGGGTTTAGATCCGCGAGGTCCGCGTTTTACCCCTTCCCACAGATTTTTGGATCTAAGACGATGCAATGTAGCTGTTTAAGAGCCGGCATGACTGTTCAGTGCCGTGCTTTAATCCCAGGACTGTTCAGCCCAGCCCAGTTGAACTGGTGGCTCTTACAGCATGTCTAGTGGGGGGAGCCCACAAACACCTCCATGCCATCAGCACTCCACCTCTCTGCAATTCCCCCCCCCCCCCCCCACAACTCCCACCCCCATCACCACCCATTTAACAACCCTCCCCCCAGGGCTCCCAATCCAGAGGGGCGTGACTATGTGTTAGGCGCCTTCTTACAGAATCACTGCTCTTAAGTGTGCTTAAGCGCTCGCATGGGCCTAACTTTAAGTTGTGCCTAGAGCTGGCCTATTTAATGGGCGCCTCCAAAATAGGTGCCACTCAGCGTGATTCACTAAGCAGTGCCCCGTTTTACTTGAATCACACTGAACAGAGCCTATATCAGCGCTTACCTTTTGGGTGCTTCTTATACAATTTGCCCTTTAATCCTCCAGGTACTTTAGAAAGACAGACCGGGAAAATGCTTGAGTACCTGATTTGTAAACCACTTGATACACCTTTTGTCCAAGCAGTATATCAAATCCAATTCCCTTTTCCCCCCCGACACCCCCATCAGCGCACCACCCATCTATCAACCCCCCAGGACTCCCGATCCAGTGGGGAGGAGGCAATGCCCCCTACCCCCAATCCAACATGTCTCATGGCCCAATCCAGTGGGAGGGAGGCGATGTCCCCCATTCCCCCTGATACATGTCTTGTGGGGGGAGGGGCGATACCCCCCTGCCATCATCATTCTGCCTCAATGCAGCAATACCCCCCCCACGATCCAGCACTCCACCACTTTGGCCCCCCACAACCCCCCATCAGCACTCCACCGATTCAGCAACCCTCCCCCCCCCCCCTATCTATCACTACACCTCAATCCCCAATCCAGCACATACTCCACCTCACACTGAAGAGTCCCACAATGAAACTGCGGCAGTGAAGAGTTCTTAAAAGGCCGTGGTGAACTGGTGGCCCTTAAAAGGGTCATTTTTGTTTGGTCCCATTCCGAGAGATTTCTGGTCCTTTTGCAGTCCACAGGGACAGTCTTCATGCACCCACCTCTTGTTTCTAACAGTGCAGAACCATGTGTCATACTGATCTTCTTTTTCTTTTTAGATTTATCCCTTTCTAAAGTCTAGGGTGCAAGCCTAGGATATCAGAAAGTCCTGTTTCACGCAGCGAGTGGTGGACACCTGGAATGCTCTCCCAGAGGAGGTAATTGCAGAATCCACCGTTCTAGGATTTAAGGGTAAACGAGATGCACATCTCCCTTGAGGAGCATACGGTGATAAGGGGACTAAAACTAGGCCAGGGTGGGGCCTCCGCGTGTGCGGCTCACCGGACTTGATGGACCCAGGGTCTGATCCGGAGATGGCAATTCTTAGGTTCTTATGCAAAAGCTGAAAGAGCACACGTTTAAATCTGGTCAGCTGCAGTGCCATTTATAAGGCTTTAGGTTACTGTTGATTTGTGCATCTTTCACATACCTTCATAATTTATTCAATTAGATTAAAATATCTATTTAAAGGAGAGAGTCTCTCATGTTAATTTACCTCATGCTTGAGTCAGAAGTGATAGAGCAGCTTTTAGACAATAAATTCTTAAGGAGTTTCCTTGGGAAATGTATCTAATGTTTCCCTATTGATAATTACATTTCCCAAGAAACACCCATAATGCTTCTCAGCCATGCGTCAGCCAAGCGAACGCTAAGTAAGAGTGAGACATATTCTCCATTTGAAACAGGGTTTTCAAGATGATTGAATTCTAGATTTATTTGGCTGGTTGCGCTCTCATGATTGGTGGTACTGCTTTGAAACGTATACTAATTAAAGCCTTCATGTGACTCGAAAGGCACCTCCATTATAGGTGAACAGCTACAGACCGACAGGGCCGTTTCCTCTCCTACAGCTCTGGTTCAGACTGGCTAGGATTGTACTGAGAAGAATAATCCAAATCACAGTTATCGGATGCTAGGGTCCACCTTGGGGATCAGCGGCCATTGTGGACAATACGCTGAAACCTTCCGCTCAATGTGCGGCGGTGTCCAAGAAAGTAAACAAGAAAAGGGATGGTTAACAAGTCTAAGAATGTCATAATGCCCCTGTATCGCTCCATGGAGTGACCTCACCTGGAGTATTGGGTTCAATTCTGGTCTCCTTATCTCAAGAAATATATAGCAGCACTAGAAAAGGTTCAAAGAAGAGCAACCAAGATGGTAAAGGGGATGGAACTCCTCTCATATGAGGAAAGACTAAAATGGTTAGGGCTCTTCAGCATGGAAAAGAGACGGCTGAGGGGAGATAGGATTGAAGTCTACAAAATCCTGCGTGGAGTCCAACGGGTACAAGTGGATCGGTTTTTCACTCCGTCAAAAATGACAAAGACTAGGGGACACTCGATGAAGTTACAGGGAAATACTTTCAAAACCAATAGGAGGAAATGTTTTTTACTCAGAGAATAGTTAAGGTAAGAGCGGTTTTAAGAAAGGTTTGGACAATTTCCTGGAGAAAAGTTCTTATGTAGATACTAAAGTCAGCCCCAGAAAAATAGGTCATTCAAGAGGAAAAAGAGGGGGTGAAGTTAACAGTCAATCATACCCTTCTGGTAACAGAATAAGATTTTGTAACTCTTCAAATCTAGTCACAAAAGGATTAAACTAAGGGCCAGATTCTCAAAACAAAACTCTGCCTTTAACATCCTCGCTAAATAGGTCCCAGCATCTCTCCCGCTGCCGTGGCTGTGTGGGGTTATTAGCGTCAGCGGTGCGGCAGGAGATCTCTCCTGCTGAACTTGAACTTGGGTTGTTTTGATTGTTTTTTTTTATTTTAATTTGCGTCGGAGTGGGGGTGGGGTTCTGACCTGTTAAGCCTTACTTTCCTGTCAGTGCCTGAGCCAATCAGCGCTCAGGCACTGATCAAAAGTAAGGCAACGACAGCTCAAATGTAGCACAACGAGGTTGGAGAATCACTCGGCAATGATAATAAATCGCTTGGGGTGACTATTTCAATATTAAGGATCTGGTTGTACTACATTTGCATGGCAGCATCGGAAAACACCTCCCTAAGCCATTTTGATAATCCGCCACTAAAATACGTGCATGCTAAATCAGCTGGAACCTATTTAGTGAGCGAGCGTGTTAAAGGCAGATTTTTGTTTGGAGAATCTGGCCCCTAGCCCTTAGTTCAATCTTTAATAGAGAATGACACGGGGACAAAGTTTTTACTGTTCCCGCAGGAGATCAATTTCCCCGTCCCATCCCCACGAGTTTTGCCACTGTCCCTGCCCCTTCCCCATTCCTTTAAGCTCTGCCTTAACCGCTCAAACTTTGAACACTTATGATATTAAAGTGGTTGAGGCTTGTGCAGATGAGGGCGGAGCTTAGGCATTGGTGGAATGAGGCATTATGACATCACAATCTGAGCTCTAGAATGTTGCTACTTAGGATGTTAAAGCGTTTGAGGCTTGTACAGATGAGGAGGGAGCTCAGGCATTGGTGGAATGAGGCATTATGACTTCACAATCTCAGCTCTAGAATGTTGCTACTTAGGATTTTAAAGGGTTCGAGGCTTGTAGGAATGGGGCAGTGATAGGAAAAGAATTCACGGGGACAGGATGGGAAAATGAATTCCTGTGGGGACAGGGAAAAATTTGTCCCAGTGTCATTCTCTAGTCTTTAACTTATTTGTTGACCTTTCTTTTTAGGTACGGAAACATAAAATACTGTATTTCATTTGCTTCTCTCCACCCCCCCCCCCTTCTCCCACTCCTCCAATGGAAATGTACAGCAGAAAAATCATTGTTTCCCAAATCTGAAGGGGGCTGTGCACTTAAGAGCAAAGAGAAATGGGATTCAAATGCCCAAGGGAAACATTCGGTTCAAAGAAGTGGATATAAAACCAGGCAGGAGCTGTGTCTGTCTCTTTCTGGTCCCCCCGGGACTTCAGAGAAGTCATTGGCGCGGTTTGGTATTTGTACAAAACGGTTCCTCTCTCCTTCCTGTGTGAGGTCAATAAAACCGATTTTGGCAAATAATCAAGGATCCTCTCTTGTGAAGCTCTGACGTGAAAATGCCTCACTTGTTACAGAAAGCAACTCTCCTGCCACAAAATGCACACTTGGGTCTCAAGTTTATATTTTTGAAAATTCTTCTTTTCTTGCTTCTTTTTTTTAAATGAAGGTACAAATCTTTCAATCTTTCTACCTTCTGTTTCTATGCATAGATATAGTTAGAAAGAGAGATTTCTCTAAATTAACACAAATCAGAAAACTTTGGGCTCCTTTTATGAAGGTGCGTTAGGGCCTTAATGCGTGGAATAGCGTGCGCTAAATTACCCTGCACGCTAGTCGCTACCGCCTCCTTTTAAGCAAGTGGTAGATTTTCAGCTAGTTCGTGCTATAGCGTGCGCTAATCTTCTGCGCAGTGTTCTAGGTCCGTTTAAAAGCCCACCTCTTTGAGAATGCTTTCGACTCCTAACTCCTCTCACCTTGGGTTCTGCATCGTCAACTCTCTATGTCACGTCTGTCTGTCCAAGTTAGATTGTAAGCTCTTCTGCACAGGGACCATCTATAAATGTCAGCCCACCTCTTTGAGAGTGCTTTCGACTCCTAACTCATAGTAACATAGTAACATAGTAGATGACGGCAGATAAAGACCCGAATGGTCCATCCAGTCTGCCCAATCTGATTCAATTTAAATTTTTTTTTTTTTTTTTCTTCTTCTTAGCTATTTCTGGGCGAGAATCCAAAGCTTTACCCGGTACTGTGCTTGGGTTCCAACTGCCAAAATCTCTGTTAAGACTTACTCCAGCCCATCTACACCCTCCCAGCCATTGAAGCCCTCCCCTGCCCATCCTCTACCAAACGGCCATACACAGACACAGACCGTACAAGTCTGCCCAGTAACTGGCCTAGTTCAATCTTTAATATTATTTTCTGATTCTAAATCTTCTGTGTTCATCCCACGCTTCTTTGAACTCAGTCACAGTTTTACTCTCCACCACCTCTCTCGGGAGCGCATTCCAGGCATCCACCACCCTCTCCGTAAAGTAAAATTTCCTAACATTGCCCCTGAATCTACCACCCCTCAACCTCAAATTATGTCCTCTGGTTTTACCATTTTCCTTTCTCTGGAAAAGATTTTGTTCTACGTTAATACCCTTTAAGTATTTGAACGTCTGAATCATATCTCCCCTGTCTCTCCTTTCCTCTAGGGTATACATATTCAGGGCTTCCAGTCTCTCCTCATACGTCTTCTGGCGCAAGCCTTGGATTCTGCATCCTCAACCCTATATGTCTTGTCTATCTGTCCAAGTTAGATTGTAAGCTCTTCTGCGCAGGGACCATCTATAAATGTCAAAATGTACAGCGCTATGTATGCCTTTCAGTACTATATAAGTGATAAGTAGTAGTAGTCATAACTTTGATGGCAGCTTCAGAGGTTGGAAAGTAAGGCCAGTGCAAAGTAGACATCTATCGTCTGGGTCCCGTAAAACCAGAGCAGGATCAAGCTTAGAGTGGGCTTCCATGGCAACTCCAGTGGTTGGGATGTAGGACTAGAGCCAGGCAGCCTTCCATGGTCTGAACCCAAAAATGGAAGAGACAGACAGACAGAGATTAAGCATACTAGTGTTAAATCATGAAGTAATGGAACCCGTGTGGAGTGCCAGATTCTAGCCACCTCAATGGGCAGCTTGGATGAACTGTGCAGGACTTTATCTGTCAACGTCATACCTGCCTATGTTATTGAACTAGGCTTTAGAAGGAGTTAAACTTGATTTAAAATTGATCATTGCGCTCCCTCCAGGGATTCAAGCCAAAGTTAGACAAAGTTCCTGCTGAACCAGGACGTACGCAGGTAAGGCTAGACTCAGTTAGGGCATTGGTCTTTGACCTAAGGGCCGCCACGGGAACGGACTGCTGGGCACGACGGACCACGGGTCTGACCCAGCAGCGGCAATTCTTATGTTCTATTGACAAAGCCAATAACCTCTGATTAGAGACTTAGACCACCTTCTCGTCCTGAGTAAGTTGTCTCTGCTCACGTAGCCTGTAACTTAGCAACTTCCCCCTGCTTTGTTAAACTGAGTTGCCAGTCTCCTTAATGAATGAGTGCATCAAATGCAGTAATTGACACGTGTCCCTTTCAGTTTCTGAATAATTTAGCATCTGCGTAATATATATACAGCAAATAGTTCTTGCGGGTCTTTTATTTTTTTGTGTGTTATGACTTCAGAATTATTCTTCAATGACTCCAAAACCCAAATGATAAAGATCCTTAACTCCAGATTTTGGGGTGTGGAGTGGAGGAAGGGTGCACAGCTGGATATTAGGACCATTGTTCAGACATATGGGAGCGATACTACATCAAGTTTTAAAAACCACTATTTCAAATGGTGGAGAATTGTTAGCTGCTCACTAGAGAATGACACGGGGCAAACTTTCTCCCCATCCCCGCAGGAACTCATTTTCCCATCCGTCCCCACAAGTTCTTTTCCTGTCTCTGCCCTCATCGGCACAAACCTCAAACACTTTAAAATCATAAGTAGCAACATTCTAGAGCTGAGATTGTGATGTCATAATGCCTCATTCCACCAATGCCTAAGCTCTGTCCTCATAAGTAGCAACATTCTAGAGCTCAGACTGTGATGTCATAACGCCTCATTCCACCAATGCCTGAGCTCCATCCTCATCTGCACAAGCCTCAAACCCTTGAAAATCCTAAGTAGCAACATTCTAGAGCTCCGACTGTGATGTCATAATGCCTCATTCCACCAATGCCTGAGCTCCATCCTCATCTGCACAAGCCTCAAACCCTTTAAAATCCTAAGTAGTAACATTCTAGAGCTCCGATTGTGATGTCATAATGCCTCATTCCACCAATGCCTAAGCTCTGTCCTCATCTGCACAAGCTTCAAACACTTTAAAATCCTAAGTGTTCGAGGCTTGTGCGGTTAAGGCAGAGCTTACAGGAAAGGGACAGTGATAAAACTCGCGGGGACAGGATGGGGAAATTGAGTTCCTGTGGGAACGGGTAAAAAATTGTCCTCGTGTCATTCTCTACTGCACACACATTGAGAAGCATTTTTCATAGGATGGCTAAGTCCGACTTTGGGCGTTTCCTGCAAGACAGCGGCAGAGAAACGTCCATTTTTTTGAAACTACAA
The DNA here is from genome assembly GCF_902459505.1 of Geotrypetes seraphini. Lineage (NCBI taxonomy): Eukaryota > Metazoa > Chordata > Amphibia > Gymnophiona > Dermophiidae > Geotrypetes > Geotrypetes seraphini. The sequence goes on along the minus strand of NC_047101.1, from coordinate 6,114,697 downwards.
AATGTCCATTTCCCTTTTTTCAAAAATTTCCCACAGACTTAACTTTGTTCGCCATTTTCAACCACAGAAACATCCGAGTTCAAAACCTCCAAATCCAGACCATTTGGACAAGGGAGGGGGCCAGCATTGTAATGGACTGGCCACGTAGACATGCCAACAGAGCAGTGGGGCACCTTAGAGGGCACTGCTATGAACTTCACATAAAAGGTGCCAGATATACCATAACCCCCTTCCAATTTATGGTGAGCCCTCCAAACCTCCCCCAAAACCTACTCTACTCACTTGTCTACTACCCCAATAGCCCTTATTGCTGCAAGTGGCACTTATATGGCAGTATAGTAGGATTGTGTTGGGTTTTAGTGGGTTTACACTTTCCACCATTAGAATATCTTATGGGCCTGGGAACTCCTCTCTATGGCTCACATAACACGAAGCCACGCCCACGCCTAACATGAATAGTGCCTATGTTTTTGAAGGCCACCCAAATTTTTGGAGGCGCCTTGTTACAGAATCGCTCTTTCTTGATCGGTACCTACGTTTCAATTATTGCTGATTAAAAAGCTTAATCGAGCTTGTTATTCCATTTAGATAGGCGCCGGTTACAGAATTTGGGCCACACACCCTTGAACTTTGAACGCAGTGACTATGAAGCCTAGTTAGATGTTCAGAAAGTTGGCTTCAAAAATTGGCACCTGGATCTTTTCGTGAGAAAAACATCCAAGTGCCAATTTGTACCATTTTGGGGTCCTTACAGTATTTTGAGAAAATGTCCCTATTTGCATAGTTTCATTATAAGATGAGTTTTAAGATACAATTTTCTTTGAAGAAAGCATCTATTTGGTTCAGGTTTACTAAGAATAGAGAAGAGAATGTATAAATATTTTTCTGTATTATGTACAGTTCTGTTAAGAATACTCTGTATTTGGTACAAAGCATCGATCCCGTTGTTGACCCCAGGATACAAGCTGGATCATTTCCTACCCCCCCCCCCACCCCTTTTACAAAAGCATAGTATGGTTTTTAGTGCCGGCTATGGCAGTAACAGCTCCTATGCTCATCGGAATTCTATCAGCGTCGAAGATGTTACCGCTACAGCTGGTTCTAAAAACCGCACTACGCTTTTGTAAAAGGGGGGAGGGGCAGGGCAGGATTAACCAATAGGCCAAGTAGGCACGTGCCTAGGGCCCAAAATGGTCAGGGGGGGCCCAATGAAGGAGGGCATCAACATTGTTTTTTTCCAAACGGCGATGGGCCCCTCCAGCATCGATCGGCAACACGGGCCCCACCCCGATTGGCAACGCAGCCCCCCCCCCCCCCCCCATCGATGGAAAGTAAGACAAGCAAGCAACGCGGGTAAGAAAGGCAACGGGAACTGTAATTGTGCAAGCGGTGCTGCTTGCCCAAAGCTTCCCTCTGACGCAGCTTCCTGTTTCCGCCTGGGCGCATGGTGGGGCGGGGCAGGGGGGCCCAGTGTATTTGTGTGCCTAGGGGCCCTCGACGGATTAATCCTGCCCTGGGGAGGGGGTAGTTATTTGTTATAATGTAATAAAAAAATGATTAAAATGAAATGCAACAATTCTGATGTTTCGTAATATGTTCTACCTGGCTGAATCCAGTATGATTTTCAAACCTTCACATTTCTTATGTCACCGTTGATTTTTCAGAATATTCTGGTGTATTTTTTTTTTTTTTTTCCAGAAGTAACATGAATAATTCAGGGTCATAGGTGAATGGCTCTGCAAATGTATTATAGTGACACCTTTCAGTATGGTGATAGATTCTGATGGCCAACCATCTGGGCTTTTCTCTCTAAGTCACCCCTCACCCCCTTCGCTAGGCTTTGTTTATCTTTAGACTTCTCTGTCTGTAAGGTGTAACATCAATAGACAAGGCCAAATTGTAAATATTTAATAACTTTAATTAAAGTGAGCTTCTCCGCTACTTTAAACAGATGGAGTCAGTTTCAAGTGAGTCGATTCATTACCACTGATAAGCGGTCAACAGTCAGCAAGCATGCAGTGGCGTTCTGATACCGAGAAATTGTGTAGCTTTATATATACAGACATACATAGTATTAGTTAGCACCCATGCGAATAAATGTAGTTTCTGGTTGCTTGAGAGTTACTATTAAAAATAGGCTTAACTAATACTATACCCCATACTGTGCCATGCCATAAACTGTTCCAGACACACTACCGGACATGTGAGCAAAGCGTGGACGTACTCAGGTGTGGTGTGCCAAGTTTACACTTACATTTCTGCCAGAAATTGATTTTATTTTCATTTTTATTTAAAGTATTACAGAATTTCTTAGATTTTTTTTCTGGTTGCTTGAGTTCTGGTTAACAGAGTCTGCTGTCTCTCACTTTCTCTCTCTCTCTATATATATATAATATATATATATCTATAAAAATTTTGAACAGTCAGCAAGCATGCAGTGGTGTTATGATGCTGGAAAATTGTGTAGATATATATGTAGATAGATAGATATATAGATATACAGTATATATATATATAAACTTTGAAGCCAGCTTTAACAATTCATAAGAACCATTTTTAAAAATGACATCTGAATTTTCCTGGCATTTCATGAGCCAGAACTGTTTGTTGAAATGGCGTTAAAGATGAAATTCCATAAATATCTTTCTATAATGTTGTGTTTACAATTGCGCAAAACACAGGGGAAACAAATCCACAAAAGATAGAACAATAAAAACAAGCCAGCATTCATACGACGGCGTTCTGATATATACAGTTTTCTAGAGTGGTCCATATTAGAGGTTATTTACACCCAAAGATCTCCAAGACTCCTGACGCAGGCCGTAGGGCCGAAACATGTACATGTCGGGTCGAGTATTTTTGGAAGAATAAAGATTAACCTGATTGTCCAGATGAGTTAAAAGACATCTTTTTTTGTTGCACCTTTTCTTTATTGGACAATTCCACTTGTTTTTATAGTGTTTACAATTGCAACTAGTTTCAGATGTGAAGTCAGAACAATGGTCTATCCCATTCCATGTCAGCTTAACGGATGTGAGATTCTTCTCTCTTGATCCAGTATTTTGAAAATCTTGTAGCAAAAGGAGCACAGAATCATATTTATGGTCTGCTGCCGTACAGCAAAAAGCAAATCAAGAAAATCATGACATTTATCTGTCTATTAATTACTGCAGGAGAGAAGATCTGTCTAGAAACACTGTGTCACCTAGATAAAACTTTCATGTGCTTATTTAGGGCCTTTAAAATATAAATGATTTCCTTTAAATTTTTTATTATAAATCAGGGTATAAAGATATGGAACAAGACACAGATTTCCCTCCGATTCAAAGGCTGGTTAATGTTCCTCCTCTCTCTTGGGCAAGCTGTTTGATGTAATGCGATACGTTGGCATAACATTATCTCCTCATCTGACCTGAGTTTTTTGTGGGAATATTATTCTAAAGGCTAAGCATGAGTTTCAACCATTCTTTAAGAATGGAAAAGTTTTCAATTGTCTCCTAAACTGCAAATTTGAAAAGGACATAGATAATAACAATTTGAAATCCTTACGCCAAAGTGCTGCTTGATATCAAACTGTACGGTCATGATACCTTTTAAATTTACAACCCCTCCCCGATGGAAAAACTAGAAGAGCTTTAGAAACACCCTGAAGTTGAAAACCAGAGTGAATCAATTAAGTAAGAGTGGACTAAACCAGCAACAACTTTGTAAGAGAAACAGCCCGGCTTGAAAATAATCTGTGTCTCTACCGGCAACCAATGCAATTCATGATAGAAGCACGTTATATGATCAAATTTCTTCAGAACATAGATGTGGTGCAAATTCAACAATTTTAGGAGGGAGCAACTTTGTCTACTTTGGAAGTATTTTTCTGAAAAGGTTAGATTTGAGCCAGAAACTTCCAGCCTAAAGCAGAGCTTTGGCTCTGTCAATCCTTCTCCATGGTGCTGAAATAGCTGAGCATTGAAAACAAAGCTCTCTGTAGGTTCCTAAGAGGCCTTACATGGGTCATTCCTGCGTGCTAAGGCCATTTTTACTGCTGAGGTAAAGTGAATGATTTTACAATTTTTTTTTTTTGTTTGTTTTAATGGTCACTTACTAACTTCTCCATTAGTGTGTGGCCCTTAAGTTTCAAGTTTAATTCATTTTAATATACCGACCATCGACGTGCAACCTGGACGGTTTACAATGCTAAAAATGAAAAGTTAAAATAAATTTTTGTAGGGGGGGGAATGTGAACATTAAATAGACAAATTACAAATACGAACATGAGCTTGAGGGGAAAGGGGGAGGGAAAAGTTAATAATTGCATCATTAAAAACAAATTAATTAAAGGGAAGAGGGGGGAAGGATAAAACCCCAGGAAAAAGCGGTTCGTGTTTATTTTGCAGGCTGTTGGAAAGGAAATATTTAGACGCTATGGTATGCGTCTTGAAATAAGAATGTTTTTAGTTTAGTCTTGAATTTGTTGAGTGATATCTTACTGCCTCCTATTTTGTAAGCAGGAGGGACTCATGCATGAAACCTGTGCTAATGAGTCGGGGGGGGGGGGCAGAAATGCCCACATGCTAACTGATTAGCTCAGAACACACTTTCTGCCCTCAGAAATGCTCCAAGGGAGGAGTGGCCTAGTGGTTGAAGCTGCTGCCTCAGGAACATGAGGATGTGAGTTGGCTCCCTGTGACCCTGGGCAAGCATAGATTGCGAGCCTGCCAGGACAGATAGGGAAAATACTTAAGAGTATCTGATTACTATTCAATGCATTGTAAACCACTTTGTGCGAATCTCTTCATATAAAGGCAGTTAATAAATCCCAAAATTACCACAGCAAGCACTGTTACCACAGCTTTGTAAAAGGGCTCCTCAGTCATTTTAAGAAAGAAAATTTTAAAAATATACACTATGTGGTGTCATTACTAGAAACAAGAATGAATGTATACCTGTACTCTTAAAACTATCAAAAGTGGCCTTTTTCTAAATTCAAAAAGCCAGACATATTTTTTAAGCCAGTTGCTCAGGTTATTGGGCTCTTTGTACTCAGGATTACATTACATTAGGGGCTTCTATTCCGCCTATACCTTGCAGTTCAAGGCGGATTACAAAAGAGCTAACTGGACATTTCCAGTGAAGTTACAACAGTTTTGGGGTTGTTGTTTTTTTTTTTTTTTTGTTACAAGGGAGGAGAGGTACCTGGATTAATTCCGGAAGAACTTGCAAATTGGATATTAAATTGACTGTACGTTACTGTGTGATATAACAAATAGATTACAGTTAGAGTACAAATAAGATTACGTTACATTTCAGGGATCTGAATACTTGGTTGGTGTTTTGGGGAGGAAGAGATTATTTAAGTGGAGGTTTTGGGGGAGAATTTATCTAGGAGGAGGGGGAAGGGTTGGGTTAAGATATCTGGATAAATTTTTTGAAAAGTAGGGTTTTGATTTCTTTTCGAAAAGTTTTGAAGTCGCCCGTTGCCGTCAACAGGTTGGAGATGGAGTGGTTAAGTTTTGCTGCTTGCGTCGCCAGAAGGTTATCAAACATCTTTTTGCGCTGAGTGCCCTTGAGTGGAGGGAAGGCAAAAGGGTTCAGAGTTCTTCTTTGTCTTGAGGTGAGGATCTGGTTTAAGCGGTTGTTTAGATAGGGGGGGAGCGGAGCCATTTAATGCTTTGAATAATAGACAGTAAAATTTGAAGTAGGATCAATTGGTGATGTGCTCCTGGTTATTGGTGTAGTGTTTACAGCAACCCTTTGTACTGTTATATTATCAATATTATCTTTGTCTCAAAATCACTAATGATCGAGATGGTGTGGAGCTAAAACAGAAGGGAGGGGGGGACTTTTTCTTGATACAGCCTTTGGGCGAAACATGTCGGAATGACAGGTCCCTTCCCGACATTTATTGACAAAGGAAAACTCAGAAAAAAAGACAAAAGATAAGTTGAAAGTTTTTTTTTTTAGATTAATCATCTATATATTTATTGAACTATTGAAAGCATTAAAGCACTTTATACAAAATATCTGGTCTAATGAAGAGGCCAGTGCCATATAGGGCTCCTTTTACAAAGGTGCGCTAGTGGGGTTAACGCGTGCGACTTTTCATCACGCGCTAACCCCCGTGCTGGCCAAAAACTACCGCCTGCTCAAGAGGAGGTGGTAGCGGCTAGCGCGTCCGGCGGTTTAGCGCGTGCTATTACTCACGTTAAATCGCTATCGTGCCTATATAAAAGGAGCCCATAGTATTTCAGCCACTCAAATCATTTGGCTAATACTGGCAATGAATAAGTTAAAAATGATAATAAATCTGTTTTGAAGTATTGTTTTTGGAGAGTACGTCTGGTTATTGGTGGGCATGCAGTGTGGCAAAACATCCTTTCCTTAATTCTTCTACATTATTTAACCCCCATGATAGAAGTCCCATGAGCAGCAACACAGCAAAAGGAGACAAATGAGACGTCAAAAAATCAACCAGTTACTTTATTGTGTCAATGATAAACAAGTCACTTAAAATTGATAAAGTCTATAACATAATGTCTGTCTTGATAAGGGTTAAAACTTGGTCTAGGACACACCTAGATTGTCCCAACTAGGATCCCAGTTTCGGCATCCGTACATGCGTTCATCAGGGGATAAATGGCCACTGCCATGGATGATGACAGCATAAGTCGGCATATTTGGCGCGCTTTTTGCCTTTACAGACGCTGTCCCGCGCTAAGATTGTTTATATTTTGCCTGCCGACTTATACTGTCCATCCATCTGTTATTAGAGGAAGTAGAGAAAAGAGGTTTGAATGTGTATCTCTGGATTCCCAGGTTAGGAATAAGAACCAGAGAAAGTAACGGAACAATTAATTTCTTGGGAAAATTGTAATTGCTGCTTTCTTTGTCTATATTCCATCTTGTGCTCACCTTAGCTCCTCTCCTCCCCTTCTCCTCTCTCTTTCTTCTTATTAGTGATCAAGGTTTTGTGTTATTTTCCTGGATTTTTAAATTTGCAGGCAGTTGTCATGAGTAAATGTGTGAAATAAGCTGATTCCGGTTAGTTGAGGTCCATTTGGGTTTTACAGGCTTTCTCCATAATCTTGTTAGGTATGTTTTGTTTCTTGGAAATTTGAAGTCTTTTGCAACTTCTGAAGCAAAATTCATAGGTAAAACATTGGCTGTCATTAGAACGGTATAAGAGAGCTCGGCATTATGGGAGTTTGTGTTGGCTAAGAGAGTGTTTCCATGTTCTGAAGATCTTACACCGAGACATATAGTAGAATAGTTCTGCTCATCATTTTGACTAGTAAAAGAGCCCAGGGATTACTGATATGCAAAATTGTAAAACTAACTTTAATACAATATTTTGTTGCTTTTTATTTTTTAAATCTTTATTGATTTTCCATTACTAACAAAAAGTGCAACACAATATTCATATGAGTAACAATAACAACTAAGCACTTCAATTTGATCAATAGCAGGGCAACAATATAAGCCCTCCCCCACCCCACAATTACATCAAGGAATCACACTAAAGATATATCCCCCCCCCCCCCCCCCCCGGATGTGTTTGAATTATACCAGCAAAAAGAAGGATAAAAGAACTAGAACAATTGTACAAAAGACGTCAGTGGACCCCAAACTAAGTTAAATATCTTGGAATGTCCTAGTAAGTTGGCATCATTTTCTCATACCTATAGCTTAATCATAAGCTCACCCACCAAAAAGAAAAATTAAGTCTATCACAATTTTTCCAATTGCGAGTTATCATCTGCATGGCTCCCCCAGTCATAATCAGAAAAAGCCGGCATGGGGGCTTAATATACAGTAATGTTCCACATATTACTACCTCATAATTTTAGATTCCAGGATCTGTCCCCATATAGATTTCTAAAAATAAAGTATCAAAGGTTTAATACAATATTTTGAATGATGATGACTGGAGAATATTGTTAATAAAACAAGCTTGTCCAATGTTTTGTGGCTCTGATCACATGATAGCGGCCAAATTGTGACACCCCCCCCCCTCCAACCAGAGGTGCAAAATAATGAATTATTTCTAGTTGACCCTGGTCCTGACCACAAATGTGGTTTCTGTGATGCCATTTGGAGTCCTGACCCACAGTTTGGGACGCTCTTTTATAATTTAGCTATAAATGGGGATCAGTGGAATCACAAATCAATTATACAAAAAAAAAACCCCCAAAACAACAACAAACTCTGCAACATAACTGATAGCACAAAATGTATATAGTCTCTCTACTGTATATTTTGCTTTTTTAATTTAAAATATGGGATAGAAGAAAAAAAAAAAGTCAACTTGTGCCTCCTATGAGGTTTTTCCCAGCTCTACATTGCTGCTTTAAAAACAAGAGACCCTTATCAAGTTTCAAGTTCAAGTTTTATTTTGATTTGCTAAATTGCTTATTCAAATTTACTAAGTGAATTACAATAAAATAAAAAAGAACGTACATTTAGACAAGTTATTTAAAAATTAATGGGTTAGACTGACAAACTTACAAACTAATTGATACACAAGGAAGGGAGGAATAAAGTTACAAATCAGTGCTTTAAAGTAGAAAAAAGAACTAAAAATAGAAAAAAAAACATTAGGGAGGGAGTAGTAAAAGCCTGGAGGGTAACTACTTTACAAATTTAAGGCAATGTCCACTTGATCTTAGAGGACATTCACTTTAAGTATGTGCCTTTCATGTAAAAGTTGAGGACAAGAGGTGTTCTTCCCCCCTCCCCCCCCCCGTATCAAACTTTCCTTTTAATCAATGCCTAAGACCTGGTCCTTGACAGCATCTCTGTGAGGCTTCCTCGGGCTCCTTTCTCTTCCATCCCGGGCCCAGCGCGCCTGCGCAGAGCAGCTGCTCCTTTTCCTGGCAGCTGCTCTGGGTAAGATGAGTGAAGAAGCAGGTGGGGGAGAAGGAGGGAGAGAGAAGCCCCGCCACGGAAAACAGCTCACTTTGACGGTAGCCAGCCAGAGCGACCAGCCCGACTCTATGTGCAAAGATGATGGCCATGAACAGTAAGCAGCCGTTCCCCATGCACCTCCAAGAGCCTAAATTCGCCAGTCTGCACTCGAGCGCGGAGGCTATGCGCAGGGTTTGTCTCCCAGCCCCGCAGGTACGTACAGCGAGCGGAATGATGGGGTCTTTCTTTCATGTTCTCTCCACCTGTCTAGTCAAAGCAAAGCTTGGGTCTTTGCGATTAATTTTTGAGGAGGAATCTCTGGGCTCGAAAGTATTTGCTAAGCCTGAGCTGACAGTATTCCCCACTGACTTGCCTGTGCACATTCTTGCTTGCAGCTCCAGGCCAATCTGTTTGGAGGCTTTGATGAAAGTCTACTGGCCCGCGCTGAAGCTCTGGCTGCTGTTGACATCGTCTCTCACGGCAAGAGCCATCCTTTCAAGCCAGATGCAACGTACCATACCATGAGCAGCGTCCCATGCACGGCCACCTCCTCGGCTGTGCCCATCTCGCACCCTTCGGCCCTGACCTCGCATCCTCACCACGCGGTGCACCAAGGCTTGGATGGAGACCTCCTGGACCATATTTCGCCATCCTTGACAGTGAGCGGCATGGGGGCGCCCGATCACTCGCTAATGGCCACCCAAATCCACCCTCACCATCTAGGAGCAATGGGGCATCTACACCAGGCAGTGGGCATGGGGCACCCGCACGCGTCCGCTCCCAACGGGATGTCCTGCCTCAACGACATGGAGTCGGATCCCAGGGAGCTGGAAGCCTTTGCGGAAAGGTTCAAGCAGAGGCGGATCAAGCTCGGGGTGACCCAGGCCGATGTCGGAGCAGCTCTGGCCAACCTGAAGATCCCGGGAGTGGGCTCCCTTAGCCAGAGCACCATTTGCCGGTTTGAGTCTTTGACCCTGTCCCACAATAACATGATCGCCCTCAAGCCCGTCCTGCAAGCGTGGCTGGAAGAGGCAGAAGCCGCCTACCGGGAGAAGAACGCCAAGCCCGAGCTCTTCAGCGGCGGCGAGAGGAAACGGAAGCGCACCTCCATCGCGGCCCCGGAGAAGAGGTCTCTGGAAGCCTACTTTGCCATCCAGCCCAGGCCTTCCTCGGAGAAGATAGCCGCCATCGCCGAGAAGCTGGACCTTAAAAAGAACGTGGTGCGAGTGTGGTTTTGCAACCAAAGACAGAAGCAAAAGAGGATGAAATACTCGGCCATCCATTAACCCAGGGCTCAGGGACTTCAGAGGACTCGCAGTATACACGTTCAAAAGCCATGGATTCGTCGTTCATTTCTTGGTTCCAAGGTCTGGAAAGCTTTCACCTGAAACTGGGATTCTTGTGCACTAAAGTAACCCACTTGTCACTTTGGAGAGTTTGAGTCTGAGAAGTATAAAATAGTATAAGAATATGTCATGTTTTCAAAGAAATCGCAATAATAAATCTATATTATATAATTATGGGAAAGAAATGCCTGGATTATGATGATCTCTAAATGACCATTTATTATTTTCACATGTCCTTATCAGGGCTCCCAATTCTCTTTAAGCAAACGGTAGACTTTTCTTCCCCCAATCCCCCTTACAATGACCCTGGGAGCTATAGCATTTGCAGTTCCTAACCCGTTAAGCTAACTGCATGCCATGTTATATCTGTAATCAGTTTTCATATATCCCAGACATCACAAATATATTTTCTATTCTGTGAAATATTGCTTGGGACGCATGAAATTATTTTTGCAAATTTAGCTAAACGTAGATCCTGGATTAAAAAAAATTAATAAAAAAATGATGGATACCCCAAAGCCTGTGGCACATTAAGGATTGTATTATGATTATTTTATTTTCATTCCTATACTCTTGGTTGGAGGATTGAGATGCTAGGTTTCAGTTGATTTTCCCACGCTCTGTGCATAGTTTTAAGGTAGTGACTTGACTTGACAGACCAGGATCCTGCAAAAGTGCACTGACTCCTTTTCTAGGAGCCCTGAGGTTCCTACTTCCTAGTGCAAAAGTTTTCGCATCTGTACGTTCAGGCAGGTGGATGGGCTAAAACCATGAAACTAGCTCCATTTCTATTATGCATACAGAACAAGGCTCATATTCTTGCAACTCTTGGTAGGACTTTTGGAGACATTTCACATTTACGTTATCTCGTGTAGGTTGTGTGTCTGTGTGTGTCACATATATTTGTTCTTGGAATACGTACTAAAATGTTTTGTTGTTCTTGCATTAATTAAAATAAATACTTTATTTTTCAACCAGAAGTTAAGAATCAACATGTGTGTGTATGTGCGTCAATGCACAACTGTGTGTATAAAGTGTCAATATTCTTGCTGTACCATTAAAAACATATTCTTGGGGCCAGCTCCCATAATTCTTAAAAAAAACAAAACACTGTATATGTGTTTGATGATGCTTATACAATTGATAAAATCTATAAATTCCATAAATTAATTCTGTTGTTTGTCCACTGAAAGTTAAAGAGCCTGGAGCCAGCGACAATTAAAACACTATAAAAACACCTATAACTTCATGTTGTTTCTACTTTTTGGAGACTAATTGCTGAATTCTGGACATTATGGGAGTGACAGAGGACCAAACTTTGGAACACTTCATCTTCTGGGACAACGAGCTTCACAGTTCAAAAACCACTATGTTACTCACTAACAAATGCTCACTTATAATGTTATGTTTTATAGGGAAAAAAAAGGAGATCTTTTTATTTATGAATCCCAGAAGCACTTTAACGATTAAAAATTAATGATTGAAGTGAAGTATCTTCTGAATATTTTACAGTAGCATTTCAATGAGTGTCAAACATCAAACCTCAGATCAGAAAGAAAATTAAAGTTCCTGCCCAGAAATGAGGTTGAAAACACGTTATTTTAATATTTAGTTCTCTAAGCACTAGACGTGCCATATGCCTGGTTCTTTAGACGTTTTAATCAGCTCCAATGATTTTTTTTTTTTTTTCAATCAAATGTCCTTTAATAATAAATGCCCTTATGCCATTACATTATATTGTGGGTTTTGAAAATTTAAAATAAGGGTAATGCAATATTAATTGCGTATAGTGGTATAAAAGTGAACCGAAGCAGTCGAGGCTTCATAAGAGAGTTTAAAGAATGGCTCGAGGATCTTTTCTCAGGTAAGTTATGTGTATGTGTACACATAAAGAAACCTTTTCTATCACTATTTCGTTGACTGTACAGTCGAATGATTTTCATGCAATTCCGCACCGTTACAATGGAGAAATGCAGGAAAAAGGATCAAAGGGGCTTGGTTAGATGTACTTTGGATGTTGCATGCAGTTTATCCTTCTACAAATAACAACAACATTATTTAGAAATGAGAATTATTCCATTTTAAAATACGGTTTAGCAAACAAAATTTTTTTCAGAAGAAATATTTTATCTATCTCTCTAGGCATAAACATTTCTCTTTTTTATCTTTTAAAATTGTTGGTTCTTGTTTCTTCTTTTTGCAGCCATTTAAGTCACCTCCAATGGCATTTAGATTCTAGTATTAGAAACGACAGCAAGACACAAGTGTTTTTAATCTTTCTCCGCTTTTCTTAACACGGCTATATATTTTTATTTTGTGTTCTAGAAAGATGGTCAGGGTTTAACAACTATTTCATTAATATTTTGAAATAAAGCATTTCTGGTATGAAAAAGTTCCTGATCCATATCCGATTCCTGCACATTTTACTCAAATGAACTTACTTTTATAATGTTTGATAACTTTATTTCTTAACATTAATTGCCTTGAGAGCACAATTCTTAACCAAACACTCCATTACATCCCTTTTAAATCTACTTTTGGGCGTGAACGTGCTTCGGATTAGACATTGATTATTTACCGGTTTAACTCGATGCCTAATTTTCATAACTTTGGATATTTCCGTTCCTAACCACAGATTTGCTTCCGAGAGGTGCATGAATTTTTTCCCCTTTAATGCTTGCAAAATTTGCTTTCTCTAGAAATTCTGGAAAATGACTTTTCTGCCCCTCAAATGCACAATTCTTGACGATTTGACAAGGAAGGATTTTTTTTTTTAAAAGTGAGAGGTGGCAATCGAAAGGCGGGGTTCGGTATTGGGGAAAATCCACAATATTTTCTTTTTTTAAAAATTTTTTTTATTTATTCATTTTTAATTCTTACAACAAGTGAATTAAACATAATACAAACAATTTTCACATATCACTTGTATTTACAAACAAATAATCATGTAATATAAAATAAATACCCCCTTTTTTATCAATATTCCTAATTCCATATGATATACATTTCCCACCCCACCCCCACATATCTTCTATCTATGTGCTATGATATCTGATCATTAGAATAATTAGTCAATGGTTCCCATATTTTTTTTAAATTATGAAGATTCCCTTGTTGTATCGCTAACATCTTTTCCATCCAGGTGGCGATGGATATACTGTTGAATTTTATAAATCATTTCAAAATATTATTTTACCATATCTATTAAATTTATATCAGTACCAAATGAATAATGGGAATATATCAGGTACTATGGCTGATTCTGTAATTATTGTCTTGCCAAAACCAAACAGTAATCCACAATATTTTCACGCAATTACAGAAACAACTAGTGGTGGATGATCAGAAGATCCGGAAATTTACAAACTCAAATACTCGGGGGCGTTTAGTCTAATGGGGGGATGTTTCTGGAAGAATCGATTTACTGCACCCTACACTGCATTTGGGGAAAAACACCTTCAGGGCTCAATGGCGCACCAATATTTGTTTCGTAGTACGATTAATTTCCTAAGCATGAACTGGATGCCATCTGGCTCGGTGCTTTTCAAGATCTGTCGGCTCTAGTGATCTTTTTCTTCCAACTTTTCTTGATTGCAGTGTTGGTCCCGGTACCTCCCGCCCCCCGCAGGCATCACTCCAGCTTTTCCATGACTAAGGGAGAAGGAAGTGGCCCAAAATGAGCTTCAACCAACACACAGACGATAGAGTCTCACAACGCCGAAGACAAGAACGCTGGAACCACTTAAGAGAGATCTGGGAGACTTTGGCGCATCCGGGAGTTCCTAGCAAAAAATTGCACTTTTTCAAACCCTAATATGAAATGGAAAAATTCTGCTGCTTTTTTTCCCTTCCTCACTCCAGAGCTTCATTACTTCTAGAGACCCTGACACTATTCATGCTGGACTGTATTAAATATTTCTGGCTTATCTTAATACCGGCTGAGTGAAAATCAATGGCAGTGCTCCTTCTATGCCCCATCACAAAGGCCTAAGTAAATCTCTTAGTTATGTAAAGATTTTTATGGTAGGTAAATATACTTTTACATTTACAAATATGTTGTTAAATTAAATCATTGCAAAAGGTATTTCTGCACATGTTCATGTCGCTAGTTGAGCAAAAATCAATCGGAGAGGTTTGTTTGCAGCTGAGAGAACTCCGGAAACTCCTGAGCTGAGTTTGTAGAAATGGCCAGTCGGTTTTATTTTGTGTCTGACTGATTCTGTACTAAATTTCCTCTACAGCCTACTTGGCGTGCAGGAGCAGCTTCGTGGTCAGATTGCAGGACTGACAAGCAGGGAAGTCCGGTTCAGACCCTGCAGCTACTTTTTCTGACCCACTTCAACAAAAGCCCAATGCAAGGAACATACAAATACAGTGATACCTTGGAACCCGAACTTAATCCGTTCCAGAACCCCGTTCGAGTGCCAAAGCGTTCGAGTTCCAAGACAATTTTTCCCATTGAAAATAATAGAAATTGGATTAATTTTAACGGGAAATACACTGGATTTTAAGGTAAAATATTAACAAATATTCCAAAGCAGCATTCTGATTCTGGGGCACAAACACACACATACAATGTGCAGGGCGTTCGGATTCCAAAGCAGAGTTTGGATTCTGAGGCAAAATTTACCACAAAAAAAGTTCGGATTCCAAGCCATTTGAGTTCTGGTGGCGTTTTAGATTCCGAGGTACCACTGTAACTACACTTCTCCCTCCGTATTCGCTGTGATAGGGGATTAACAGAACCGCAAATACAGAAAAACTGCGAATAACTTTCTCATATGTTATTCGCTGTTTTCTATTAAAAACCATCGTGAATATAGTGAAACTGCGAATAACATGGTGGGAGACCTGGCCTGTTCCTGAAGGAGAGGCAAAACACGGCAAAGAAAGTGCTCGTAATCGGTGATTTTCTCTGTAAACGCTTGGAATCAGCGATTTTTCTATGCAAGCTGATGTAATTAGGGGGGGGGGGAGCCAGCAAGCTAAAAACCGTGAATAATTGAAACCGCGAATGCTGAAAATGCGAATATGGAGGGAGAAGTATAGACTAGAAAGTTTTTCTCAAAAAAAAAAAAAAAGACAATGCACCGTTCATTACACAAGACGCACAACTAATGTGCCACAAACACTACCAGGGTCAATAGTAAAATCTTACATTTGGTTCAGACATATTTTTCATGTTCTATATTCAGACCGTTTGTTATTTACTAGGAGTGCATAAGTCAGTCTGCTGTCTGGTGGAGTTTTTTCAGCCAATGAGTGAAGGTGAGCTGACCCGATAACTACTCCATTTGGGGTTCAACAGGTTTTCAGCTCTTTAAACCTGAGGCTTTTTCTCCACCTTTAAAAAGGGATCAAGAGGTGACCCGGGAAACTACAGGCCGGTGAGCCTGACTTCGGTTCCGGGGAAAATGGCAGAAGCACTGATAAAAGAAAACATCGATCAACATTTTGAAAAACATGAAGTTCTGATAACCAGCCAGCATGGTTTCTGCAAGGGAAGATCGTGCCTAACGAACTTATTGCACTTCTTCGAAGGGATCAACAAACGGATGGACAAAGGAGACCCCATAGACATCATATATCTAGATTTCCAAAAAGCCTTTGACAAGGTGCCCCATGAACGTCTACTCCGGAAACTGAAGAACCATGGGGTGGAAGGAGACGTACATAGATGGATCAGAAACTGGTTGGAGGGTAGAAAACAAAGGGTAGGAGTGAAGGGTCACTACTCCGACTGGAGGAGGGTCACGAGTGGTGTCCCGCAGGGCTCGGTGCTCGGGCCGCTGCTATTTAATATCTTCATAAATGATCTAGAAACAGGGACGAAGTGCGAGATAATAAAATTTGCGGACGACACCAAACTATTTAATGGAGCTCGGACTACAGAGGACTGCGAAGAATTGCAAAGGGACTTGAACAAACTAGAGGAATGGGTGGCGAGATGGCAAATGAAGTTCAACATTGAGAAATGTAAAGTATTACATGTGGGGAACAGAAACTCGAGGTACAACTATACAATGGGAGGGATGTTATTGAATAAGAGTACTCAGGAAAGGGACTTGGGGGTAATGGTGGACATGACAATGAAGCCGTCGGCACAGTGTGCAGCGGCCGCTAAGATAGCGAATAGAATGCTTGGTATAATCAAAAAGGGTATTACAGCCAGAACGAAAGAAGTTATCCTGCCGTTGTATCGAGCGATGGTGCGCCCGCATTTGGAGTACTGCATCCAATATTGGTCGCCGTACCTTAAGAAGGATATGGCGTTAGTCGAGAGGATTCAGAGGAGAGCGACACGTCTGATAAAAGGTATGGAAAACTTGTCATATTCTGAGAGATTGGAGAAGCTGAGTCTCTTTTCCCTGGAGAAGAGGAGACTTAGAGGAGATATGATAGAGACTTATAGGATCATGAAGGGCATAGAGAGAGTAAAGAGGGACAGATTCTTCAAACTTTCTAATAATAAAAGAACAAGAGGGCATTCGGAAAAGTTGATAGGAGACAGATTCAAAACAAATGCTAGGAAGTTCTTCTTTACCCAACGTGTGGTGGACACCTGGAATGCGCTTCCAGAGGACGTAATAGGGCAGAGTACGGTACTGGGGTTCAAGAAAGGATTGGACAAATTCCTACTGGAAAAGGGGATAGAGGGGTATAAATAGAGGATTACTGCACAGGTCCTGGACCTGCTGGGCCACCGCGTGAGCGGACTGCTGGGCACGATGGACCTCGGGTCTGACCCAGCAGAGGCATTTCTTATGTTCTTATGTTATGTTCACCTCCATTGAATGCCTCTAATGGATGGTTCGGTTAAGATTGGATATTGTGTTGGAATGTGAGTTTACATCCAATCTCCTCTAGCTGTAAAGCGTGAGTAATACTATATCTCACATGATATAATATTACCTAATATTTAACTATGGACCCTGGTCGTGTTTGTGGCACATTAGGTGTGCTTCTTGTGTCCCTTTTTTGAGAGGCACTTTCTAGTCCAACTCTTTCTGACTCAGGCAACTCAATTCTCCATTGCTTCTGGTACAAAGTTAGACTATGAGCCCTCTGGAGAAAGAGAAATACGTAGGGTGCCTGAATGTAACACACCTTGAGCTAAATCTAAATAATTCAATATTTCTATTATGATACAACCCATATAGCACACAAGAAAACACCTGCAGAGAAGGGAGAAGCAATTTTACAGTTAGCAATGCCAGGCATAAGCAGGCATAACATTTTGTCTAGTTCCCGATATCCCTTGCTCTAAAGGTGATTTTAGCAACTGGAGCTTGATTTGTCTTTTCTTTCTGCCTAGAGGAATCAGGATTCTCACACCTGTGATAACCCAGCATTGGTATAATAACACAGGCACATAGTACACCCATTTGGCACATCACATACTTTCAAGTACTGCATACATTCATTAAATGAATGCACATCATTCCAATATGTGGAAAACTTACAGGCCACAGCTCAAAACGTAATTCAGGCAATTCTATGCCATTTCCTTCCAGCTGGGTAGTAATGCCTTCTGAAGTTGTGCAATGGCCTGCCTTCTTGTTATCCAACTAGGACATAAGAGTTGCCATACTGGGACAGACTGAAGGTCCATCAAGCCCAGTATCCTGTTTCTAACAGTGGCCAACCCAGGTCCCAAGTCCCTGGCAGAAACCCAAAGAGTAGCAACATTCCAGAGCTGAGACTGTGATGTCATAATGCCTCATTCCACCAATGCCTAAGAGCCAACCTCAGCAGTGATGTCACAATGGCAGAAACCCAAAGAGTAGCAACATTCCAGAGCTGAGACTGTGATGTCATAATGCCTCATTCCACCAATGCCTAAGAGCCAACCTCAGCAGTGATGTCACAATGGCAGAAACCCAAAGAGTAGCAACATTCCAGAGCTGAGACTGTGATGTCATAATGCCTCATTCCACCAATGCCTAAGAGCCAACCTCAGCAGTGATGTCACAATGGCAGAAACCCAAAGAGTAGCAACATTCCAGAGCTGAGACTGTGATGTCATAATGCCTCATTCCACCAATGCCTAAGAGCCAACCTCAGCAGTGATGTCACAATGGCTTGATTGTCCTATACTTGGCTCATATAAGAATATAAGAATTGCCATATTGGGACAGATCGAAGGTCCATCAAGCCCAGTATCCTGTTTCCAACAGTGGCCAACCCAGGTCCCAAATACCTAGCTAGATCCCAAGGAGTAAAACAGATTGTATGCTGATTATCCTAGGAATAAGCAATGGATTCACCTTAGTAATGGCTTATGGCAAGTTAGTGGTTCATGGACAGGGTAGGTTAAATCCACACCCACCTTGTCCTCTAGTTGGGCCTTTTTGCTGCCCATTCTAAGCCCAAAGCCCTTGAGCCACGTTCAGTACAATGATGCCTTTTATGACGCAGTGGTTAAAGCTACAGCCTCAGCACCCTGGGGTTGTGGGTTCAAACCGACGCTGCTCCTTGTGACCCTGGGCAAGTCACTTAACCCCCCCCCCCATTGCCCCAGGTAGATTGTGAGCCTGCCGGGACAGACAGGGAGAATGGTTGAGTACCTGAATAAATGAATGTAAACCATTCTGAGCTTCCCTGCGAGGATGGTCTAGAAAATTGAATAAATAAAAAGTAAAATAAAATAAATACTTTCTCAAGAGTGCTTCTTTGGCTTGAGTGCCCCTGCGACTGTGATAAGAAGTAAGGATGATGTAAAAGTAAGCTATTCTAACACACATAGAACAAATTAACAAACATCTTCCTGACACTTATAGGTGGCTACTAAAAACCAAAAGAAGACAACAGCCAACATGAGGGAGGGAGGGAGGGGGGGGGGGAATGTTCAGGGCATTGGAACACAATCCTCCTTTAAAGTGGTGGAGCAACTAAGCTGCTCCACCACTGGGCCAGCAGCCAGCCAGGCAAGCAAGAAGCATTGCTGATAACTGCAGTGGAAAGCCCGCCCCCCCTCTCCCCCCCCTTCGGGGACGGCCACTGACTCAAGCAGTGCAGCGAGAACAAGCCGATACCAGCTTGAGCATCTGCCTTGATGTTACTTCCAGCCACCTACCATGTGGTACATGGTCCTCTGTTTCTTTGAAAATTGTGCTTGTATTTCCCTAAAGGCAGGCCCTGCCAGCTTTCTCCTTTCCATCAGAACTGCTGGCACAGAAAAAGGATTCAAGCTTGTTGCAGCTGTCCAGGTCTCGCCACGTCCACGGAACTGGAATCCACTTTTCAGCCATTGTGCTGTGGCTTTCTCCCCTAAGAGAACATAGGCATTCAAATGAATAAGGTCTCGGGTCCTGCTAAACTGTTCATAAATCAGCCCCATAAAACCCATACTGTTACATGCACTCAATTTCTACCAAGCCTAAACTAATTGCACCAATTCCTTCAGGCCTCCACTCCTCTCTTGCCTGGGATCTGATCAATTAGTCATTAGGCACTCCATTAGCTCGGTTTTAAGCTTGCTGGTAGAAATGCCTTGTGTCAATTTGCTTGTAATTGAATGAACGTAAAGACACAATTGTTAGCACAAATGACGTAAGAGATGTACTGTCTTGCTTATTGAACAAAAATATTTACAATAACCTAATACAACATGGACTCAATTTTGTCTCCAGAAGATTTCGCTGCAACTGTAACTTTTATATGATTCTTGGAAGATATTTTTTAGTTCATCCAAAAGCAATTAGTTCCTAATTATATTCGTTTTGCCATTATAAATAAGAGCCCGAGAGCTCGGCTCGATGGGTGCGGAAGGCATCGTTGGCGCTAGTTGAGACATGGTGTAGAGACCCCGGTGTGGAGGGGGGGCAATTGGCAAATGGTAGGCAGCAGGAGGAGTAGAGTGTAGGCAAGAGGTGTGAACTGGAAGACTGACTTCCCGCCTTTGGACTCTAAATTGATTGGTTAGGGGGTGGAATGGGAGTGGAGAGTTCTGGGAGGGGAGCTACAGTTTGGATGGATAACTAGAGCCCTGGATGTCACAGAGGCAGTGACCCTGAGCTACCGGCGATGAGTGGCTGGCTGACAGAAAGCTCAGGGAACTGATGCCATTGGGTCAGGTGACTTGGAAATGGAGCATGGAGGGGCAGGGGGCTATATTTGGGGTTCTTATGGCACTTATGTGGTAGCTTGGGAGTTATTAGTCTACTGTTAATGTCATACCATATTTGGTATCCATTAAACAGAGCTGCGGCATGGTTTTACCCAACAGATAGTGTCTGTGTTTTGATTATGGCATATATGGCATATATGTTGGCAAGTGATGCATATGTTTAGCATATTGGGGGGGGGGAAGGTTTAGGAGTAGGAAAGGGCACAGTAAGTATAAGAATTCAAGGGGGGGGGGGTGTATGGGAAGGGTTGTGAGGCCAACAGGGCCTTTCAAGATCCCCATGTTATGATGTATGAGTTTTGATAAAGTTTGGGGTTGTTTTTTTTTTTTTAGACCAAGTTGAACCTCTTAATACAACAGAATCAGTCTCCAGTACCAACTCCATGGCAGTTATTGCCCTTACCGACTTGTTGGCATAGGCCCCTCCCCTTCATTTTCACATTCTCCTGTCAGGTGGTATCTAACATGACCCCACCCTAATTACACACAGTGCAACACCTGGGGTTGCTTATTTTACGAGGCAGAGTACAAAGCTGCTTAGGGCCCACGTTATCTCTAGAGCAGGGCTGCCCAAGTCCGGTCCTCGAGATCTACTGGCAGGCCAGGTTTTCAGGATTTCCACAATGAATATGCATGAGAGAGATTTGCCTGCACTGCCTTCTTGGTATGCAAATCTCTCTCGTGCATGTTCATTGTGGATATCCTGAAAACCAGGCCTTCCAGTAGATCTTGAGGACCGGACTTGGGCAGCCCTGTTATAGAGTGATGAGAGGGTCACTTGGGGGAAAGAGTATGTGGTTTCTATTGGTGCTGAAATGTTTTAATTGTAAAATATTTGATTGGTTCTTTCTTTCTTATTCATGATCTCCTGTATTCCAGGTGATGTCAAGGACTGGGAAAACCATTCTACCCTTCCGGGTCTGTGAGCAGAGACTGGGCCTGAGGATCCCTTCTAAGTTAACCTGCTGGTGGGGAGCAGTGAGAACCCCCTTGATATGAGGTGGAAAATTCATCTCACAGTTTTGCACCATGTAAAGAGACAAATATTTTGGTGACCATCAGGTTTTATTTATTTCCAGTGGCGTGGTAAGGGAAGGTGGGTGAGGGGGATGAACAGTCCCGGGTGCCCTATTGGTGGGGGCACCAACACCCCTCCTCTTCCCATTCCTCCCTTCCTACCTCTAGCTGAAGTTATTCATGGTGTAGCGCATGACCACATACGCCAAGCAAAGTAACCCCCACTCTTAGTCCCTCTCTGGCAGGGATGATCCAGGACACCTTCAGAATCTCCTGGTGTAAGACAGACCCCTCCATGTGGTTTCTGAATTGTGACCAATTGATCCTGTTGCTTTCCGTGCTTGTTCCCTAACATCCTGCCCTTCATCCCTTGGGACTGTGTGCACAGGAGATGAAAGCGCAGAGAACCAAACAAGCCACTGGCGGCACCCACTCAATTGATTTTTTCACGTAAAATTTGCCTTTCTGCACGATGACGGAAAAATGATCCCATAAATAATGAAAAATAAAAACAAATGCGGAGAGAAAATCAATAGAAGCCCACGTGATATCAGTCAGAAGCAATAAGAAGGCCATCAACTATACATCAATGATACGACTGGTGCACGCGGCAGAAGCCAACTTTCTACTATCGTTTTTCCAGCACAGCTGTCGGGGCAGTGCCTGAAGGAGGCAGCTGGCAGTGTGTGCAGGGGATACAGAAAAAAAAAGAATTAAACACCTTGTAATTAGGGCTACTGTCAGCTTTTACACAAATACAGCTCCTCAGAGAACGGGGTATACACTTACAGTGGATGTGTACATGCATGTGTGCACCCCCTTCCCCCCCCCCCCACACACACAATGACCAGCTCCATGACACTACGCTAGCCTGGGAATCCCTCTTTTGTATATTTCTCTTGAAAGGCAGGGCTACAAATCCATTCATGATACGGGCTAAAACCAGAATCAAAGATTTAGGGGTTGATATTCAAGTGGTGGTAGCTTTTGTTTTAGCCACCAGTGCAAGTATTCCTGGATATTTATGTTTGGGCACCAGCATCGAGTACCCAGGTTTATATGGCCAGCCGTCCATTTGATGTTTCAGTGCGATAAGTTGTGCCAATCAGCTGAAGATAAGTTGAAAATTTTTTTGAGTTCTTCAACTTTGAGGAAGGTTTTTTTTGCCGATGGGGTGACCGCTCAACCACCTATAACAAGCCACCTTTGTGGAGGTGGGAGGGCCCTTTTCTGAGGCTTTTCTCCTTCCATTTAATGTGTTGTGGAGCCTGTGTTGTTCTGGCATTACACAATTTGACATCATGCATTAATTCATGTGAAAGTGTTACCATTTATTATCATTGATTTTTCACTATATCCGAGTCATTTTGGCTACGTGCGATAAGGTGACACCACATAAAAATAGGACCAATTTTTATCTAATCCAATCTAGTCTCCCTCCATATTTACGGGTTCGGCCCTCACGACTTTGATTATCCGCAATTTTCATCTTGCTGATTCCGCCCCCCACCCCCCACCCCCGACATCATCCTGGAGTGCCAAAACAAAAATTCAGCGCTTTTTTCCCAGCATTGGAGAAGTGTGTGTCTCCTCCAGTGTGATCAGGCAAACGGCAGCGATGGAGTAGTGTGTGAATGTTTTGCTGGGGGTGCAGAGAGAAAAGTTCAGCACTTTGCTTCAGCGTGGTCGGGCAAGCGTGCATACGAAGGGGAAGTTTTATTTGTGAATTCATGATGTTCGCAAGGGCTCTACCCTCAAATCCGCACAAATATGAAAGCGAAAAGTTATTCGCAATTTTTTGGCATCCATGGGGTCATCTTTGCCTCTAATCCCTGCAAATATGGAGGGAGAAATGTAATCTTTGATTTGTGGATCGTACTATGCCTTAATATGTTCAAGGCGATTTACCGTGCAAGAAAAGCATGGGAAAGTTTATAGAGGTCATTCCAGTCTATCATATAATACATTGTAGATTGTAGATTAAGAGGAGGAAGGGGATAGAAACATAGAAACATAGAAAGATGACGGCAGAAAAGGGCTACAGCCCATCAAGTCTGCCCACTCTACTGACCCACCCCATTAAGTCTGGGTGCTAATGACTTAGTTCTTTAGCTCGACCCTCGTAGTGATCCTACGTGGATGTCCCATTTATTCTTAAAGTCGAGCACGCTGGTGGCCTTGATCACCTGCATCGGAAGTTTGTTCCAGTGATCCACCACCCTTTCTGTGAAGAAGTACTTCCTGGTGTCACCATTAAAGTTCCCTCCTCTGAGTTTGAGTTCGTGCCCTCTTGTGACCGATGGTCCTTTGAGAAGGAAGATGTCGTTTTCCACCTCGACACGTCCTGTGACATATTTAAATGTCTCAATCATGTCCCCCCTTTCCCTGCGCTCCTCTAGAGTATAGAGCTGCAATTTGCCCAGTCTTTCTTCGTATGAGAGACCCTTGAGTCCGGAGACCATTCTAGTGGCCATCCGCTGGACCGACTCGGCTCGAAGCACATCTTTACGGTAATGTGGCCTCCAGAATTGCACACAGTACTCCAGATGAGGTCTCACCATGGCTCTGTAAAGTGGCATTATGACTTCAGGCTTGCGGCTGACGAAGCTTCTCTTGATACATCCCATCATTTGCCTAGCCTTGGATGAGGCCTTCTCCACTTGTTTGGCCGCCTTCATGTCTGCACTGATGATTACTCCCAAATCCCATTCTTCTGAAGTCCTAGCTAGTGCTACTCCATTCAAGGTGTATGTTCTGCATGGATTTCTGCTGCCGAGATGCATGACTTTACACTTCTTAGCGTTGAAGCCCAGCTGCCATGTTGAGGACCAGTTTTCCAACATGATCAGATCCTGCGTCATACTACCCTTGAGACTGCTTTCACTTACTATATTACACAGTTTGGCGTCGTCGGCGAACAGTGCTACCTTACCCTGAAGGATAAGTGGACTGTCCTTGAAAATGATAGAAAACAATTACGCAATGCAATAGGTTATGAGTACAATTGGTTGTGGGTAAAAGATCAATTGTGTGTTGGAATTATCTGCATTTATGTATAGTCAGTTTTGACACTGAAATTATGCAACATCTTCGCTGGGCTGTAAGAACCAGTAGCTTGTTTGAGTGGTGGTTAGACGAGGTTGGGAGAATTGTTGTTCAGTTTTCTTCTGAATTTTAGGTAGCAGGATTCTTTTCTGGTGTTTATTGGTAGACTATTCCAGGTTCTGATGGCAACATAAGTGAACGAGTTACATATACGTTTGTATTTTACTCCTTTTGGTGATAGACGGATCATCGTGACGTGTTGGCTAATCTTGAGGATGTGAAGTAGAGTTCCAAAAAAAATAAATAATAATAATGCGTGCATTAGCGCCTCTGAGGAACTAATGTGACATATGTGGAATAAGATGCAGAATTATTTGGAATATTCTGGAGGTCAAAGGTAGCCAGTGAAGTTTGTGATAGCAGACCGCTAGTGAATCAAATTTTTATGCAGTCTGGTTTGACTGCTCAACTTAGGTGGTTAACTGCTGAATATCGGCACTTAACCCCATAGGTGCCAACTCCTCCCACAAAATAGCCAGATTTGAGTTCAGCGGTCTGTGGTGATTTTCAGCCGATTTAACCAGTTCCAAAACAAGCAATGTAACCAGCCAGGAGCCATTTCTGGTAAGTTAAATTGCTCTGAATATTGACCTCCCAATATTTAAGAAAAAGTTTCTTTAATGGTTAGGCAAGCCAAGTTTTGTCAAGTGTTACAACTGATGATGCCCTCTATCAGCTCATGGGTTGGATGCGACTGCAGAATTCATTTTTCTGACTCATCTTTGCTTTCCTGTCAGCAGCTGGATATGGCCCACAGAAGCAGCAAGGTTGGTGGAGATCCCAGCTGGAAGTAGCCAAAGAAAATGATGGTAATAGGAAAGAATGTCAAACCCAGTAAAGTATGAGGGGAACACATCCCCCTAATTCACTAAACATCACTGGGAAGCCCCTCAGAATGATTATATTTGTCCTTTCGCATGAGCAGGTCAAGATACCTTTTGACAATATCAATATGCTAGCCATTAATATTTTCTCTGTGTATCTAAGATATGCTAAATGGCTCTGGTGTAGATTCTGTAAGGGACCGTGGAGGATGTCACTGGGTGCCATCTCATATGGATCAGAAGGAAGTGAAAAAGATGTAGTTTGAGGGGTAAAAAGAATGGAATCAGGCCTAGGGGTGAGAGAAGAAAGGACAGTGGTGGGTTTAGTTTGGGGGAAAGAGGGTCACGATGTTCCAGTGAGTTAGATGGCAATAGCCCATCTATAAATAAACGATAAATGTTACGTTTTATTTAGCATGTTAACATGTAACTCACCCTGGATAAGGGCGGACGATAAATAAATAAACAAACCTTCATTTGAGAAAATTTTAAGTACACTTCCAGAAAGCATTGAGGGGTATTTTATAACTGTCCACACTGGAGAAAAGCATGTGCATACGTTAACTTTGATAACTATACACCAGGAGCATAGTGCAGGGAAGGGGTGGTGAACCACCCAGGGTGCCATCTTGGCAAGGGCGTCAGCACCTCTCTTCCCACCCACCTACCTCTTCAAATGATCGCTGGCAGTGAGCAGCATCTCTTGCGCCGGTCTCGGCTCTCCCTCCAACATCACCTCCTGGTCTTAAAAGTCAAATTTCATGAGCCCTGAATGTAAATCTTTTCCATTTCCGTAGGCTGTACACCAGGGTTTTCAAGTGTCCAGAGGGACTTAGCTCTGGAATTGAGCTCCTCACCCCCACCATAAAGGTAGACCTGGAGGAGGAGCTACATACGTTTTGAATTTAGCTCTCTTGCAATGAGCTTAACCTTGGGAATCTTGGGATACTACGTATGCAGATCATCTGGAGATTTAGGGCTGGATTCTGCAAACGGCACCTACAATCACACTATGCTGCCATTTGTGCTATTGTTACACATATGCACTGGTAATATAGGCAGCAGGCACTAAAAAATGCTTTTGCGGTTTTGTACAGGGAGGGGGGGTAAGTTGGGTGGCACTAGGGCACTTGCAGCTGCCTAACTTATGGCATCATTTAGAGAATTTGGGCCTTAGAGCACTTAAGACCCACTTCACCTATGCTTTTCTCCTAGTCTGTGCCTAAGGAAAAAAGTGTTTCGTGAATCTGGCCCTAAGTACTGTAATAAAAAATAAGAATCATAAATTAATCCCATTGATTGCCGAGGGAAAATATTAGCTTGCTCTGGCACAGAAAAGGGAATTTATTTTAGTCCAGCAGCTTTGTGTAATGCTGCATTAGGAACTCTCCCCAAACTGCAGTTCTAAGCAAATCGTTACTTCACTGTAGTTCTCGCTGGCCCCACAAGTACTACAGAAATACTTATTGCTTGACCGTAAAACACTCTATTTTCCAATCAAGGAAAAAGTAAAGGCAAAGATGGGGGCGACTTCTTGGACCGTTAGTAGCAGATGCTGCCACATCCCTCCAAATACCTGCTTCCGGTCTGAGACAACTTACCAGGGACGCTCTGCCATGACTATTCAGTGGCAGACTAACATAAGAACCTAAGCAATGCCTCCGCTGGGTCAGACCTGAGGTCCATCGTGCCCAGCAGTCCGCTCACGCGGCGGCCCAACAGGTCCAGGACCTGTGCAGTAATCCTCTATCTATACCCTTCTATCCCCTTTTCTAGCAGGAAATTGTCCAATCCTTTCTTGAACCCCAGTACCGTTCTCTGCCCTATTATGCTCTCTGGAAGCGCATTGGCTAAGGCTCTTAACATTTGCATCTCCTCTTCCTATAGGCTAAGGCTCTTTGCACCTGCATTGTGATGTCATAGAGCTTTATGGTTATAGAAACCTAGAAACATGATGGCAAATAAAGGCCAAATGGTCCATCCGCAGCACCCACTATCTCCTCCTCTCCCTATTGGCTAAGACTCTTAGCATTTGCATCTTCTCTTCTATAGGCTAAGGCTCTTTGCACCTGCATTGTGATGTCATAGAGCTTTATGGTTATAGAAACCTAGAAACATGATGGCAGATAAAGGCCAAATGGCCCATCCAGAGCATCCACTATCTCCTCCTCTTCCTATTGGCTAAGGCTCTTAACATTTGCATCTCCTCTTCCTATAGGCTAAGGCTCTTTGCACCTGCATTGTGATGTCACAGAACTTTAGCAACATAGAAACATGATGGCAGGTAAAGGCCAAATGGTCCATCCACAGCATCACTATCTCCTCCTCTCCCATAAGAACATAAGCAATGCCTCCGCTGGGTCAGACCTGAGGTCCATCGTGCCCAGCAGTCCGCTCACGTGGCGGCCGAACAGGTCCAGGACCTGTGCAGTAATCCTCTATCTCTACCCCTCTATCCCTTTTTCTAGCAGGAAATTGTCCAATCCTTTCTTGAACCCCAGTACCGTACTCTGCCCTATAACCCAGTTCCACATGCTGAAGGCTACGAGTCACAACAGGCGTCGTAGGTTTTCGCTTTATCTCAAGGGATACTGACTAAAGGGCAACAGTCAGGGGATGAGAAGTGTCACGTTGGCGAGTCAGCGTGAATAGGAAATCTAAACTGAAAATTACCTTCCGAAGCCAGCCTAAAGGTTTTCATGTCCGTAACTACCCGTCTGGAAGCTCAACCCTACGGGTTGAAATGTAAGCCCTTAATGTAGATTATTACCTATGAATTATTCAGCAGCGCAATATCCCTCCATGAAGCGAATGTCATAGCAAGAGAACAATGAGGAAAACCAAGATACCATCTAATGAAACAGAAGAACATTTGGACAGTGCAGAGCACGTAAATTATTTAGCAGCTGTTGAAAGTAGAGTGTATTTTGTAATTTTGACAGCGGCAGAGTAGATGCGTCTACCTACGCCCATCCAGGCTCCAACTGCAGGTCTTTA
Organism: Geotrypetes seraphini; assembly: GCF_902459505.1. Classification (NCBI taxonomy): domain Eukaryota; kingdom Metazoa; phylum Chordata; class Amphibia; order Gymnophiona; family Dermophiidae; genus Geotrypetes; species Geotrypetes seraphini. Next base: position 6,086,381 of record NC_047101.1, on the reverse strand, counting down.
GAAATGCTCGAGATAAAGGAAATGTTTGTTCTGTCCTGTTTACACTCAATTTCTTTTCCCATACCTGGACGAGCAGGTAGCGACTCTCTCTTACGCTCAGCCCTGCAGTTCAAATGATTCATTTAGGAGGATAAATTTTCATCCTATTTCGTGTTAGTATGTCCCTCTGTTGGAGGACATTTGGGATTGCTTATCTTCTGTTTCAAAGGGAAAACGGGATATCCCAGTATAGTAACCCATGACCTGGAGTGTTCCAATTCCTTTCACAGGACAGGGCTGGAACAACCATCAGGCAAAACTAGGAAGTTGCCTAACACAGCAGCTTCTTGGAAACTGCAAAGGACAGCTATAATCAAAGCAAAAGAAAAGGTCCCGACAGCCACACTAGGGTAATCTTATGGCTCCAGCAAAAGCAGGACGGATTGAGACCCCTGGGTTTTACTTCCATTGAAAGCAATGGAAGTAAAACCTGGACGTCTCAATCCGCCCCCCCCTTTTTTTTTTTTCTTTTTCTGGAGCCATATGGTAACCCTAAAACCACACAAGCTCAAAGAACCATATGCATGTACTTTAACCTTGCTATTTCTATAGGATGTTTGTGTGATGAACATTATTGTGGAGTTATATTATCAAAATCTTGGGAGAGGATGATTTAGACCAGTGGTCTCAAACTCAAACCCTTTGCAGGGCCACATTTTGGATTTGTAGGTACTTGGAGGGCCTCAGAAAAAAATGGTTAATGTCTTATTAAAGAAATGACAATTTTGCATGAGACAAAACTCTTTATAGTATATAAATCTTTCCTTTTGGCTAAGTCTTAATAATAATATTGTCATTTATAGTTAGAGACATATGATCAAGAAACTGTTTTATTTTACTTTGTGATTATGATAAACATACCGAGGGCCTCAAAATAGTATCTGGTGGGCCGCCTATGGCTCCCGGGTCATGAGTTTGAGACCACTGATTTAGACGCTTTTGGCTCCATCTGATCTTTCAAGGCTTTATGCCAAGTTACCCAGTTCCAGGCAGGAGACTTTTTGGCCAGTCCTGGTTTTGAACTTACATCCCAAAGCTGTGTGGGAGGTGCCTCATCCAGCCAATTGAATCAATGTATAAGCCCCATAATGCACCAGGATGAGGTGGTCAGAAATCCAGGACGGCCCAAAATCTCCAGCCTAGAACTGTCTAAATTGGTGCATCTGTAGCAGGAAACCTTAATTTCCTGGGCTTGATAATACCCTTCAGACAACGTTCTGAACCATGTGCTCAGTGAGTTAGAGCAGCTAAGATTGAGTTTAAAAACTGCTGTTTTTTTAAAGATTAGCAGCAGCAGGCTGTGTCTACCCTGATTAAGACGAAAGCCATCCTGTCAAACCTAAAGCCCTCATAATTGGGTGGCCCATGGCCAAAGGACTGTATAGGGGACAACTCAGTGCTGCTGGTGTGACTTGAAGCAAAACAAACTTCACATCAAAGTGAAGTACAGTGGAAGAGATTTGCCATTCATGGGAAGCAGTAAAGACAGACGAGGCCTGCGTAAAAGTGCTAATTACACTGACCTGGGGTTTGTGCTGCACCGGTCTCTGCTCAAAGAAAGGAGACGATGCAGCCAGAAGGAAGCGCACCAGAAGAAATGGGAGAAAAGCAGCACCTAGCCACATCAATAATTCAGATAATGCCAGCAGCAAGAAAAGGAAGCAGGGACAAAAGGAAGGCCAAGAGAATAGAAAAACACTGCCTGATCGTCGTTTTCTATTACAGTCAAATATGTGACCATTTCCATGTGGGGGGAAGGGACTGGGGTGTAGAGTGATTGGTATTTTTTTTTTTCTAAGTGTTGGCTCCTGCCAGCTGAATTAGACCTGGCCCCTATTTGGGTATCAGCATTGAATATCCAATTCTTTTTTTTCCCCCAAAATATTTTTATTGATTTTATAAAAGGCTACAAACAAATGAACAATAATGTGTCCTAGAGCAGGGGTGTCAAAGTCCCTCCTCTTGGGCCGCAATCCAGTCAGGTTTTCAGGATTTCTCCAATGAATATGCATGAGATCTATTTGCTTGCACTGCTTTCATTGTATGCTAATAGATCTCACGCACATTCAATGGAGAAATCCTGAAAACCCGACTGGATTGCGGCCCTCAAGAAGGGACTATCCTGAAAATTTGACTGGCTGGTGGTCCTCCAGGACAGGGTTGGGAACCATTGCTCTAGGACAGGGGTGTCAAAGTCCCTCCTCGAGGGCCACAATCCAGTCGGGTTTTCAGGATTTCTCCAATGAATATGCATGAGATCTATTTGCATGCACTGCTTTCATATTCATTGGGGAAATCCTGAAAACCCGACTGGATTGCGGCCCTCGGGGAGGGACTTTGACATCCCTGTCCTAGAGCAATGGTTCCCAACCCTGTCCTGGAGGACCACTAGCCAGTCGGGTTTTCGGGATGGCCCCAATGAATATGCATGGGCCAGATCTGCACTCCTATCATCTTCATTACATGCAAATCTCTTTCATGCATATTCATTAGGGCTATCCTGAAAACCTGACTGGCTGGTGGTCCTCCAGGACAGAGTTGGGAACCATTGCTCTAGGACAGGGGTGTCAAAGTCCCTCCTCGAGGGCCACAATCCAGTCGGGTTTTCAGGATTTCTCCAATGAATATGCATGAGATCTATTTGCATGCACTGCTTTCATATTCATTGGGGAAATCCTGAAAACCCGACTGGATTGCGGCCCTCGGGGAGGGACTTTGACATCCCTGTCCTAGAGCAATGGTTCCCAACCCTGTCCTGGAGGACCACTAGCCAGTCGGGTTTTCGGGATGGCCCCAATGAATATGCATGGGCCAGATCTGCACTCCTATCATCTTCATTACATGCAAATCTCTTTCATGCATATTCATTAGGGCTATCCTGAAAACCTGACTGGCTGGTGGTCCTCCAGGACAGGGTTGGGAACCACTGCTCTAGGACAGGGGTGTCAAAGTCCCTCCTCGAGGTTCCGCAATCCAGTCAGATTAGGAGGCTGGCTCTTGAAAATTCACAATTTGGACCTTCCCCCCTTTATTTTCAATACCGCACTGTGATAGTTTAAGTTGCTGCCCTGCAAGAAAGGAAAATGAAGCCATTTCCACTAATACAAATTGTTGGATTCAAATGCAAGACCCTATATAACAAATAAGAACATATGCATAGCCTTACTCAGGATTTTGTAGACATCAAACCTATCTCCCCTCAGCCGTCTCTTTTCCAGGCTGAAGAGCTCTAACCTTTTTAGTCTTTCCTCATATGAGAGACATTCCATCCCCTTTATCTTAGTTGCTCTTCTTTGAACCTTTTCTTTTATTGCAGCTTGAGAAATATAAAACATTACATAGAAAGTTGTCATTTATAATATATATCTCAAATATTTAGGCTGACAAAAAACTACAATTATAGCTATAGAAATATACAAGTGACAATACATGGGCAAATTCAATCGGTGGATTTTTTGAAAGTTTCTCATAACTGTAGATCTTACTGGTGTTTCTATTAAATATAAGACTCCTGATGCAGGCCAGTGTGCCGAAACATGTACATGGCGAGTCACTGAGAGAATAAAGGAGTATTGTGAAACATAGCAGCTCACCTGTTTTCTTAGGACCTCTCCACTGTCTGTTTGGTTGCGTTTGACTCATGGAGGCGACTCTCCTGTTCTGCACGTCAATATTCCGAATAGGGGATCCATTCTAAAATTCCACTCTATATGTTTAAATGTGTTTATTCATTTTAACGTGCAAGAAAAACAACTACAACCAGAGTAAGTAATACAGAATACAGACATATATGCACAAAGGCAAATTCCACTCTATATAATACCACAAATCCGGAATGGAGGAGTAGCTTAATGGTTAGTAGAGCAGACTTTGATCCAAGGGAACTGGGTTCAATTCCCACTGCAGCTCCCTGCGACCTTGAGCCAGTCACTTTACAATCCATCGCCCCAGGTACCAAACCAGATTGTGAGCCCACTAAGGACAGAGATAGGACCTGAATATAATGTGTACAGTGCTACATATGTCTGTATACTTTGGAGGAGAGGGGAGATATGATAGAGACGTTTAAATACCTACGTGCGCATGAGTCGAGTCTCTTTCATTTGAAAGGAAGCTCTGGAATGAGAGGGCATAGCATGAAGTTAAGAGGTGATAGGCTCAGGAGTAATCTAAGGAAATACTTTATTTACAGAAATGCGTGGAACAGTCTCCCAGTAGAGGTGGTGGAGACAGAGACTGTGTTTGAGTTCAAGAAAGCCTGGGATAGGCACGTGGGATTTCTCGGAGAGAGAAAGAGATAATGGTTACTGCGGATGGGAAGACTATATGGGCCATTTAGCCTTTATCTGCCATCGTGTTTCTATAACCCTAAAGCTCTATGACATCATAATGCAGCTGTAAAGAGCCTTAGCCAATAGGGAGAGGAGATGCAAATGTTAAGAGCCTTAGCCAATAGGTTGAGGAGAAGATAGTGGATGCTGTGGATGGGCCATTTGACCTTTATCTGCCGTCATGTTTCTATAACCCTAAAGCTCTATGACATCATAATGCAGCTGTAAAGAGCCTTAGCCAATAGGGAGAGGAGATGCAAATGTTAAGAGCCTTAGCCAATAGGTTGAAGAGGAGATAGTGGATGCTGTGGATGGGCCATTTGACCTTTATCTGCCGTCATGTTTCTATAACCCTAAAGCTCTATGACATCATAATGCAGCTGTAAAGAGCCTTAGCCAATAGGGAGAGGAGATGCAAATGTTAAGAGCCTTAGCCAATAGGTTGAAGAGGAGATAGTGGATGCTGTGGATGGGCCATTTGACCTTTATCTGCCGTCATGTTTCTATGTTTAGTAGCACCATAGAAATGAGTAGTAATAGTAGGTTATACTTTGACAATCGTCGATATGTTGTACAATTAATTTAAAGCAAAGTACAACCCCCCTCTCCACCTAGTTTATTTGATAAAAAGTGAAAATCTAAATATCTTTTCTTTCCTTTCCTATTTTTGAATGGAGTTCTTTTCAAAATTGTTTTGAAATATATGTTGTAAACTGATTGGATCCTCTTTGGCTATATATGCGGCATATAAAGTTTTGAATAAACGTAAGGGAATGGGACTTGGATGCCACCTTTTTGTACAGAGGCAGCAGCTCTCCCACTAGGCCACACCTCACCTCCAGATAATCCTTCTTTAGTTGAATCTTCAGAGGCAGAGGATTTCACAACCAGGGACCTGTGGTCAAGAAAGTCCAATCACCAATTAGACTATAACAAGCAGCATGAACTGAAGATGCAACAAAACCACCTAGTAGCAGTATGTATGTCCCGTCCTCCCCAGAGAGCTCAGAACGGGTTACAAATTGATGTCCACAGTTGTAAAGTGGTTACATTATATAGGGGTACAGTTAGCATGCAAAGGGTTACAACCCTACGAGTGCTAGGAACAGTACACTGCAACACGCATGGTAAAACTTGATGGATTAACTAAAACTTTCCTAACCCCTCCTCCTTTGCATCCAGTTGTAACTACCACTCCTTGTTCTGCTGCTTTAACCTCTTTCCGTTTGTTATCATGTGTCCTAAAATGTGCACTTTTCTATTAAAATATATGCTAATATCACCTATTTATGTGTTTTCAAAAGCATACATTTACATAGGTAGAGGGGGGAAGAAGCTCTCTCCTCCTCCCTTTGATCCAGTACAGTAAAGAGATTTCATTTTTTTGGTTTTAACAAATCCTATTTTCCTATTCTATCCAGCTCTCTGCCCGACTGCATGCTGGCAGAATTCAGAGCTGGACCAGTGCAATCTCCCATGGCAGATGCTGTCACGGTTACAGGCTCCAGGCCCTGCAGACAGCCCGGGGCAAAAAAAATTTCACTCAAACTCTAAAAGGAAATACATGATGCCAACATCCCTGGGTTTAGTTAAGTAGATTTCTAACACAGCTAATCTAGCCTGAGAAGCATCACTAAAAAGATTACAATTCTCACCCTCGCTCAGGACTTTGGCACAGCTGTACCTTCCTTTCTTGTGCTAATCTAGCTCCTAGCAGAGCTGTCTAGAGGACCATTTCATCCTAGAGCACTAGCAAAAGCTTTAGGGTCTTCAGAACACCAACCTGTCCGCTCTTTGACTCAGGCCTAGATGCACTAAAGAGGATCGGTAAGACCGTGTGGGTCTGCTCCAATCCGATTTTAGGCTCTTTTTAACTTTGGATGACTTGTGAGATGGACGTAAACGGACTTAGACGTCCCTTTTGATTATGCCCCTCCACGTGTGTACCCAATATGTGAACCGCAGTTTTACGCGGTATATAAATTTTTAAATAAATAAATTCTTATTCAAGGATGCCTTTGACGTTTAGTTTAATCTTAGTAATGAATTCTACCCTTGCCTTTACTTTCTCTTTCTTACAGAAGGGTCCCATCCAATTGTGCTACCCTTGCCTGCCTCTCTATCCTATTTTGACATGTCGTTCTCCCCCTGTTCCCTTATATACCAGTACATCAGTTTGTCATATTGTCCGTGCCCCGTGATTTTACTTTGTATTATATATTTACTTGTCTACCGCTTAGAAAATTTGATAAGCGGAATATCAAATTTTAATAAATCTTGGAAATTTATACATGCCGATGTGTGCTTCACTTCCTGGTCTCTCGTATGCGCAAGACCACAAAACCCCTCTGTGCATGCACCAGGCATGTTCCTTCCCCTTAACTTCCCAATGCTCAACACGAACAGCATGCGTATAATTTCCATGCCATTCATTTTGAGCTTTGGGAAGTTTTTTTTTCCCTGTGTTGTGGTATTTTCCAGCATTGATCCCTATAGAGCTGGAGTTCTAAGCATTTCCCTATAAATGTTGATAACGAAGAAAGTAATTCCAGAGGAAAGATGCTGAAATGAATAAATCAGAAGAACAAGGAGTTCTTGTGGGATAGTAGGGTTTGAGATGAATCTTATGACTTAATACTAGAACTTGCAATGGGAAGGCAGTGCTCTGGTAAGAAAAGATGGGTTACGAGATCAAACAATTTGCAGCGGTGAAGTACGTTAATGGCCATATTGTGAGCAAACTGTAGTCTTGACAGAGCAAGAAAACAAGTGACCTTATAGTGTGCCTGTATACAATGAGGCAGCAGCAAATTACACATATAAACAAGCTCAAGTTGACCTTTTTTTTTTGGGGGGGGGGGAGAGGAACCAGGATTGCATCTGCCTGGTCATCCTAAGGAGATATAGGGCTCCTTTTATTAAGTTGCGATAGTGTTTTTAGCATGCGCAGAATTGCCACACATGTTAACCCTTTCAGGACCATAAGGATCGTAGGCCAATTTTTGTGGTTTTGACGACATTTTTATGGTAAAAAGGGCTTGCAGATGCCAAAAAATTGATTTTTTTTGTGAAATATCATTATTTTTTAAAAAAAAAAAAATCACACTTCTGGCTTATGGACAGTGTGGCAAGTGAATCTTCTCGTCAATCTGGCAACGACGCTAATGAATGAATGTCGGAACCAGTTTGTTTACATAAAGGCATTATCATATGGAATCCGTACATATCAAATTTAGAACTGTAGACTATCCCAATCAAAATTTATAGGATTTTAAAGTTATGGGACAAATATGTCCCTTGGTCCTGAAAGAGTTAAACCCATGCTACGCAGCTAGAACTAATGCCAGCTCAATGTTGGCGTTAGCATCTAGCGCACGGGGAAATTTAGCAAGCGCTACAACCGCTATCGCAGCTTAGTAAAAGGAGCCCATAGTGCAAGAAGGAAGAAAACAGAGGCAGGACATGTTGCCTGTTTAAAGAGAGCGAGATTAAAAATAAAACAAAGGAGGTCTTAAGGAGAAGACAAAGAAACAATATTTGCAGTCACGCTAAATTTCAATCATTGAAACAAAGACATCGTGGAGAGTCGATATCCAAGATGAAGGCTTTATTTAAACAAATAAATAAGCCACATAAAAATGTCCCTGTGGCTTATTTATTTGTTTAAATAAAGCCTTCATCTTGGACATCAACTCTCCACGATTTCTTTGTTTCAATGATATTACTCTCGGTGGAGGGACCAGGGTTGTTCTGTGAAATTTCAATCATTGTTCATCAACTCACAGAAATAGAAAATGATCATGGATTAAGACCCTACCAAGTCCATCCATACCAACTACCATGCTCTACAATCCCTTCCTTTCCCTCGGAGATCCTCTGTGCTTGACCATGCTTTCTTAAATTTGGAGACAAACCAACGAGAAGCAAAAGAAGTGACCCAAGTTTCCACAGGGAAAAAAACAGAAAAACCAAATGAAACTGTGGAAACAACCAACGTTCAAAATCTTCATTTCTGCAAGCCGACGTGCAGCAGTGCCGTCTTTTCTCCACATTTGGCTAGCTACATCATTGGAGGAAGGTGTCTCACCGAAACACGGCCCGTGTTGGGTCCGCTCTATACAAATGTGGACAGTGTTTTTAGTGCAGGGCTGCCCAAGTCCGGTCCTCAAGATCTACTGGCAGGCCAGGTTTTCAGGATATCCATAATGAATATGCATGAGAGAGATTTGCCTGCACTGCCTTCTTGGTATGCAAATCTCTCTCTCATGCATATTCATTGTGGGTATCCTGAAAACCTGGCCTGCCAGTAGATCTCAAGAACTGGACTCGGGCAGCCCTGCTTTAGTGTTTTGAATAAATAAACAAAGATTTTGAACATTGGCTATTTCCACAGTTTCATCTTGTTTTCGCCATTCTTGAATTTGAATACAATCCTCACCTGTTCCACCTCTGCTGGGAAAAAGTTTCACATCTGCAACCACTCTATCCATAGCAAAATATTTCCTTACTCTTGAGTCTATCCCAGGGGTCTCAAAGTCCCTCCTTGAGGGCCGCAATCCAGTCGGGTTTTCAGGATTTCCCCAATGAATATGCATGAGATCTATGTGCATGCACCGCTTTCAATGCATATTCATTGGGGAAACCCTGAAAACCCGACTGGATTGTGGCCCTCAAGGAGGGACTTTGAGATCCCTGGTCTATCCTCTTTCATCTTCATCTTACAATCTCTCATTATAACATTTATGTAGTTTTGCAAGGACGGTAGTTAATTGTTATTACTATCTGCTCTCCGGTACCTTTCTTCCAAAATAAACATATTGAGATCTTTAAGTCTGTCCACATAT